>NW_024044828.1:14967500-16437500 GCF_015852505.1 Tachyglossus aculeatus
GCACTCCTCAGTGCTCGCCCCCACCTCCTCCCCTTACCCCAAGGGATTCTTATTTCATATAATTAATCTTCCTGTAATGATGCATTGCAGCACTCTGCCTTAATCCAAGTCTGAGGTTGGAAAGAGGTAGGGGAGATGGGGTGGAAACTCTTGTCCAACCAAAGTATTCTTGACGGACTGATTATAGCAGGTTTGTTTTTGACTGGCTTGGAAAATCCCCCTGCTCGATGCAGCACATCTGGACAGAGAAGAGAGCAGTTACAGCTGCTCCCACTCCCACCTGCAAGTGGAGGCCGGTTTCTAAAGGTTTTCACCCACTAGAATAAGGCAGAAGGTACTGCCCCTTAGTGGAAGGACTTGATCCCGCCTAAGCCACAAGGTTACAGTGTGATTTTCTCTTCCCCGCCTTCTTGTCACCTTACTCCCCTGGGCTTGGACAGGAAATGCAAAAATTGGAGGACAGAAAGGGCTACTGCAGATCCCGCTCATAATCTGGAGGGTCATTCTTCAGGTCTTCTAGCCCACCGAGAAGAGAAGCCCACCGTGGTTTGAGTTTTACGTGAACTGATGCTAGGGACAGGGATTAATTAATTAATGATGGCATTTGTTAAGCGCTTACTATGTGCCAACCACTGTTCTAAGCGCTGGGATGAATACAGGGTTAGTCATTCATTCAATCATTCAATCATATTTATTGAGCGCTTACTGTGTGCAGAGCACTGTACTAAGCGCTTGGGAAGTACAAGTTGGCAACATACAGAGACGATCCCTACCCAACAGTGGGCTCACAGTCTAGAACGGGGAGACAGAGAACAAAACAAAACATATTAGCAAAATAAAACAGAATAAATATGCACAAATAAAATAAGTAGAGTAATAAATACATACAAACAATATGGATATAATGCGTATCTCCCTCTTTGTGTCTCTCTCTATATACACACAGGTGAACCCTAGGTCGCAAGCATCCCACAATACGTATAAACCGGGGATCTGTTCTACACCTTTGACTGACATGCCCCAGCATATGTAAGCTCCACTCCCAATGTGGCAGGAAAGCTGGTTCCCCCTCCCTGCTCCCATTTCCCCTCACCACTTTTCCCACGTGGGGCGCACAGTCTTAATCCCCATTTTACAGATGAGGTAACTGAGGCCCAGAGAAGATAAGTGACTTGCCCAAAGTCACACAGCTGACAAGTGGTGGAGCCGGGATTAGAACCCATGACCTCTGACTCCCAAACCCATGTTCTTTCCAGTGGGCCACGCTGCTTCTCTAACTGATGCTGACTGTCCAAGTGGACTGGGACATTGCAAGTCCATATTGATTTGGGGCTTCCTGTGGCCGGGGTCAATGAGTCCACCCTCACTACATAATACTAATAATAATTTTGGTATTTGTAAAGTGCTTACTATGTGCAAAGCACTGTTCTAAGCGCTGGGGAGGACACATGGGGAGTCGGGTCAACTGAGAGACCAACAATTGTGGTTAGACACCAGTGTTGTTCTGTGCCTCTTTCCCAGAGGTGGGGTCAGTTTGGTGACTTCCAATCCCAGCCTCTCCAGATGGCCATAACTGGATCTCCTATATTGCAAACACACACAGGTGTAGCCAAGAGCAGGCCTAGAAGTTTCATGGGATTCCTGTACCTCCTACATTTAGACCGTAGGAACTCAAGAACTGTTAAAGTCATCTCATTTTTTCTATCCCATAACAGGATCTACCCCCGGCTCCCCCTCCCCCCACCCCAGGTCCTCTTTCCTTTAGGTTGTACACACAGATTCCTTGGAAAAATGTATTCCAAATGATTCTTATTCATTAACACTTCACTCTACGGAATGGGGCTATGTAACATTCAAATCCAAGAAGACTTATCAGCTACTCCCCATCACCTCCCTGCAAAATCCTCTCAAAGAGGAAGTCACATCATTGCCAAGAGAAAATGAATTAGGCCCAGTTTATAAGACCTGCAGGTCTGAAACTAGCCAATAGGTTTTTTCGCCATCTCAATATTTTCATGCATTGGATTTGAAAACAATCCACAACATGAATCATATTTGTCTAATCACACAAAACCTCTCTGGAACAGCTCTAATGGCCCAGCCCATAGCAGCGCATAATATATTGTGTTAATTTAGACATTGCACTCTATCTCTCCCCATGACTTGTCTTCTGTGTCAGTACTGTACAGCTGTGTTTCTCTGAAAACACGGACAACGGCAAAGGAGAAAAACACCGTTTATGAGAGCTGTCTAGATGGGTGAGTCACATCATTTCAGTAGCCCTGAGATATACACAGATGACTACTTATGCAAATTTCAGACATCATGTTTGAACAAAAGGTTACACAGTAACATAACCTGAAGCTTTTATTGCTAATGAGGCATTTATTTCCATTTGAATACAGAAGTGTGTATTTCTTTCTTTTTATGGCTTCTCATAATTGTGTCTAATATAAAAATAACATTGGGTCTTTATCTCCGCAAGGCTTAGACAGACACAAATTCCGTGTAGTCTCCAGTTGTTACAACGGGAAAGGTTATTGATTTTTCATGTGTCCCCACGACAGTTTGAAGACTTGTTACATCCCTCGGTGCCCATTTGAAAGGGAACCACCATTATCTTGGTTCACTTTCTTAGTGCTGCCTGTTCTGTAGGCATTTTTTAAATTGGTGATTACAATAATAATGATGAAAGAACACAGAAAAGGAGACTAAAGCCATGTTTGGCTTTTATCATCAATTAGGAGAAAAAGTCTGAGGGGTGGGGTCAGGGACATGGCTAGTCTAATTGCCATTGTTATTCCTTCGATTTATTAGGAGGGTCTCACAATTGATGTTGGGGGGAGTGGACGTCGGGGGTGGATGGTGGAAAAGGGCTCTTCCCCAGGTAGGTCACCTCCTCTCCCACTGAAACCACCTGACTTTGTTATTATTTGGTGTGGGAGGAAATGGAAGAGAGGCTGGGAAGGCAGGAGCAGTAGAGGTTATAGACAAAGAAATAAATTACCTATGCAAACCAGGGCAAAGAATTAGTTAGGCCCTAAGCAGCCAATGCCTTTTTACATGTGAACTCTTTGTAAAGTGATTTCACTTCCCCTATTAACAAGTGTGAAACAACTGGGGAAGAATGTATATAACTCCTATCCAGCATTCAGCCAATGCAGTATAATCAGATGGGAAACCGAGCCTTTTCCCTGCTTCCAAACTGCTTCGCAACATCCCTGTGACTAAAAATGAATCTTCAAAAGCAGAAAGTCAAAGACATCTCTCATTCTCCAAAATAGGTGGTTCTTCCAACTAACCTTCTGAAACAACACCCTCACTCCACCCATACACACACACGGGTTTCACACCTGGCAGACAGAAAGTGTTAAACCACCAGATAGGGATCAACTACTTATAAAGAGATCAACATGCAGTTCTGACCCAAGGGACGTCATTTCCATAGGGCAAGTGAACCACCCAAGGCCCTTTTCGAAACCTTCCACAAGGGACACACTCCTCTAGTGCATACTTCCATCTTGCCCAAACATTCAGTTGGACATGCTGCTCATCCCCAGAACCCAATCAAGCAGAGCAGACTTTTCCTCAAGAAAACCTACAACCCATGAGACCTACAAGAGACATATATCCAAAAGCAAAACCCCAGGAACTCAGCAAATCCAACCCTCCAGTTCTAAAACTCCCCAAGGAGAAAGGCATGGTGGCACATTACCCCATTCTCCCCGCTACTTGTTAAAAGCAAATGCTAGCAATAGCCAAGGCGTGTCCAAAGTTACTGACAGCACAGCCATCAATAAGCTCTTCAGAATCTTCTTCAGTAAACGGATAAAAGCCTAACCACCACAGAAATACAGGAAGTTAAATTCAATACAACTCATCCTGTGGACATTTCTCAAAAAAGAATCACATGAAGGACAATGGGACCCAATTGGCTTTCAAAGCCGGATCAGGAACATCAAAACTTAATTGTCAGTTTTCGTTTAAAAATGAATATGACCTTACCTGATTGGGCTAATGCATGATGGTCATGTGTTATTCTGGGAGCCCAGGGCCAGGTGTCTGTCTGAGGACCTTCTTTTCTGCCTGGGGTTTGTCTGCTTCCAGGAGGCGTGATTCTGCCAGGAAGAGGAATACGTAAGGCATTAGCAGGGAGGAAGAACGGCAGGTCTGCTGGTGGATGGAACTAGATAGCCTAGATCCTTGTCCCCTATGAGACCCCACCCCCAGAGGATTCTTTCCTCTAATACTACCCACTTTGGATACTACATTAAGCCAACTGTGACTCTTGCCTCCCAACCCTGTGGGCACTGCTACCACCCCCTGCAGTCCAAATGGGTCTGAAGAGAGACCCATTGTGGGCACCTTCATTGGTCTCCTCTTCACCTTCTCCAGTGGGTCTCTGCAGCCCGGGGTCTAAGCTGACCCCACGGAGCTCTGCCTCCAGTTTCACTTGACTGCTATCTCTATACCCTTAACCTTCCACCTGGCCCTACCACATGGCCTCCACCCAAAGCTCCCCACTTTAGTGAGCCAAGCTCGCTGTTTATGACCTCCTCTGACGGGCAGCCAGCTGCAACTGCTGCAGAATGCATCTCCCGGCCTCATTAAGGGTATTGACCTCTTGGTCCCCATATCACCTGGCTTTTTCAACCCTGCTTCCTTCCATGGGAAATATACATGGGATTGACTGTATCTTCCACCAGGCATGCAGATTAGCACAAGACCCGATACCCCAAGCCTAAGTAAACTGCAGGCTTAAAAGGAAATTGCATTTATTTTAATTGAATAACTTCTGCCTCTCTTTTCTTTCCTCTTTTATGGGGCATTTGAACTTGGGAGGGAGCTCTGAAGACTGTGTTCACTGAAGGGTGGCCCTTCAGCCCTCCTAGATTGGTGAAACTGGGTGTAATGGAAAGAAGTCAAGCCTGGGAGCCAGAGGACCTGGGTTTGAATCCCAACTCTGCCACTTGTCTTCTGTGACCTTGAATGAGTCACTGAATAATAATAATAAAAATGATAACATTTGTTAAGTGCTATGTGCTAAGCACTGTTCTAAGCGCTAGGGTGATACGAGGTAATCAGGTTGTCTCACATGAGGCTCACAGTTTTAATCCCCATTTTACAGATAAATTTTAAAAATGGTGGTATTTGTTAAGCGCTTACTATGTGCCAAGCACTGTTCTAAGCGCTGGGGTAGATACAAGGTAATCAGGTTGTCCCACATGGGGTTCACAGTCTTAGTCCCCATTTTACAGATGAGGTAACTGAGGCACAGAGAAGTTAAGTGACTTGCCCAAAGTCACACAGCTGACAAGTTAATGCCTCTAGGCCTCAATTTTCTCATCTGTAAAATGGGAATTAAGACTGTGAACCCCACGTGGGACATGAATTGTGTCCAAACTGATTAGTTCATATCTATCCCAGCACTTAGCATACTGCTTAGTAAGCGCTTAACAAGTGCTATTAAAAAAAAACTGGGAACGACTGGAGTGGGTGGCATTATGTCAAGATTAGACATAAGGATGTTGTGCTGAATTCAGTGATTTGAGAATAGACACGATTTTTCTAGTTTTCCTCATGATGACCACTCACAAGAAATTGGCATCTCTCAGCTGATGACCTCAAGTGACAGAATCTAGTAAAGTCTTATAGAAACTATGAGGTCAATTCCTCGGGGCTGTCTTAACTGAGTCCCACAGACTCAGAAGATCACATCTTGGAAGTGATCCTGGCCTAGTCTAGAGTGCAATACAATTTGAGGACAATTATGCAAACAGAATGAACTCACTTTTCCAAAGTGCTTCATAGGGTGAAAGAGAGAAAAATGAGAAATCTATTGTAATTCCCAGTACTTGGACTAGGTGGTTGTTTGCTTCAGCCAGCTTGCACTAAATCTGGTAAAAAGCAGAGTGGCTGAAAGGAAAAAATTTGAAAGAAATCTAAGGGGATGCTATGACTTTCAGCAGGGCTGAGTCTGGACCTGGCAACTCAGACCTCTAGGTCTGTGTAGATGCCAGTGGGGCCCCTCGCCCCCAGGAAAGGTCACTGAGCAGGTGCCACTGCCCATCACATGCCCAGGCCACCTCCCAATTTTCACCCATCCTTCATCCTTGATGCCCAGTCTGTCAGTCAGTCGATCCTATTTACTGTTTGCCATGTGCAGAGCCCTGTACTAAGCACTTGGGAGACTATAATGGAACAATAAACAGACACAAGACTTTGGGCAAGTCACTGAACTTCTCTGTGCCTCAGTTACCTCATCTGTAAAATGGGGACTAAGACTGTGAGCCCCACGTGGGACAAACTGATGACCTTGTATCTATCCCAGCACTTAGAACAGTGCTTGGCACATAGTAAGCACTTAATACCATTATTATTATTATTATCATTATTATTACACATTCCCTGCCCACAAATTGGGTAGGGACCGTCTCTATATGTTGCCAACTTGTACTTCCCAAGCACTTAGTACAGTGCTCTGCACACAGTAAGCGCTCAATAAATACGATTGATTGATTGATTGATTGAATGGCAAGCCCTGGATCTAGGGACTCTATGTAGCTTTATTAGTGGCTTCACAGTACCAACATGGTTTAGCACATGCTTGGAATAAACACAAGCTATGGGATGGGCAGTCCCTTCTACTCCAACAGGGAGTCAGCTGAACCTCAAGTAACCTCGCTCCCATCCTGCCCTTAGTATCACAGGGTCATCTTTCATCTAGGAGAAAGAGATCAGAGCCATAATCATTAACGCTCACCATCTCACCTGAGCACCTTGATATTCCTTCTTTCGGGAATATACGCTGAGAAGCAGCATTCCCTTGTGGTTAGAGCATGGGCATGGGAGTCAGGACCTGGGTTCTAATCTTAGCTCTGCACTGGTCCGCTTTGTGACCTTGGGCAAGTCCCTTCACTTCTCTGTGCCTCAGTTACCTCACCTGTAAAATGGGGATTAAGACTGTGACCCCCATGTGGGACAGGGACTGTGTTCAACCCAATTTGCTTGTACCCACCCCAGTGCTTAGTACAGTGCCCAGCACATAGTAAGAAATTAATACCACAATAATGATTATGGATTGTAAGCCCCTCAAGGGAAAGGGTCCATGGCTAAATCCAATTTGTGCACATTTTCCCAGCACGTAGAATGCTCTGCACCCAGTAAGCACTTAATTAATGGTATTACTACCACTGATTGAAGTCTGCCAAAACACAAAATATTTCTCCAGTGAGCCCTAGCCCCAACTTAAAGTCAACCGTCAGGAGTTTCTGCTTGACACAGAGCAGAATGGGTAGCCATGAGATGTGTTTGGGGAGAGATGTGTTCAGAACAATGTTTTGGAAGAGAAAGTCACCAACAGGGGAACACACAATTAGGATGAATACTTCATTAGAAAACAAAGCTGCTGAACCCCTTCCTGGTAGCCAAGGAAGGAGGACGGGCAGGCCTGGGGTTTGCACTTGCTGAGTGGAGAGAAGGCTCTTGGGAAAACCACCGCATACTAATTTCATCCCAAGTTTTTCTTGGAATTTGGCTGTGAAAGAGCAAGAAATCTGGGCCCCTGTCTCTTTGGGGGGAAAACCAATGGGCCATGGTGAAAATGGAAGAAGGCTCAGCTTGGTACCAGGCTCTCACTGGAATGCAAATAATTCCATGGTTCAGGATAGAGCCCTTTCTGGATTGATGGGATTTTTCAGAGAAGCAGCATGGCCTAATGGAAAGAGCCCAGGCCTGAGAGTCAGAAGCCCTGCGTTCTAATCCCAGCTTGGCCAATTGCTTGCTGTGTAACCTTGGGCAAGTCACTCAACTTCTCTGTGCCTCAGTTTCCTCAACTGTAAAATGGGAATTAAATACCTGTTCTCTCTCTTCCTTAAACTGTGAGCCCCACATGGGACAGAGACTGTAATCAACCTGATTATCTTGTACCTAGCCCAGAGCTTAGCACAGTGTCTGACACATAGTAAGTGCTTAAATATCATTTTGAAAACTACAATTCCGGTTACACTCATCTCCAAACATCTGAAGGCTCCTTTCAGGAAGGGTCAGGAGTAATGAACCTCTTGCTGAGCTCTTCTACCCAATCTGGCTTTAGGTGTGAGCAAAATGAAGTCAGCAATTATCATCAAGAGCATTTACTGACTCCTGGGAACATGAAATGGACGTAGGATATTCCATATCTGCCCTTGTGGAGCTTACAATGTAATGAGAAAGCAAGGTGGACACCATGGAAATTACTTTCCCAAGACTGCAAGATGAGGGTTTCTGGGAAATGGACCTCTCCTCGCCAATGTTTCCTAGATCCCTGTTTACTTATCATCCTCCCCCTTTCCACAGGCTAGGTTTCACTCTTATGGCAAAACTATGCCAACAGGGGAAATGGCCTGAGTTTTAATCCTGGCTCTGCCATTGGGTCACTGGATTCCACTGGAGCAAGTCACAACCCTTCTTTGTACCTCAGCTTCCCCATATGCAAGATGGGGACGGTAGTCCTTACCCATACCTACCTTACAGGGATAAGATCGAGGTCATGAGACAAGGGTGTGTGTAGTGCTCTGAGTTGCTCAGAGGAAAGAGGCTATGTCAACTCACAAGATTTATTATAAGGGAGGGAAAGTATTCTTATTCTCATTTTAGAGAAGAAACTTGGGCCCAAGAAAAAATAATTAGATTATATATGACAGGTCGTCGACTACTTTAAATGAAATAGGGGCTAACGAATCTGCGATGTTATTAAACTGCTAAGATATGTCACTGTATAAGTAGAAAATGAAATCAAGAAATCCAGCATGTCCTGGGGGAAGCTGGAATTGTGCAGTGTCAACCTGGAATCCCATTTCAGACTAAACTGAATATCTACAGAGCAGTAATAATGTTCAACTTTCTTGACGGCAGCCAAAGTTCAGGCCCATCAACCTGCATCCCTTTAGACTTCTGCAGTAGTCTTATCGGCACCACCTGCATGCCCTTTTTAACATCCAGTGACAAGCCAGGATCACCCCAATTGAGGTCGTAGGCACATTCAACCCAGCACTAGCAAAAAAAGATCACTGCCACACAATTTCTCCTGGAAGGTCCTATGAGGAGAAAACATTCACACAAATTTCCAGACCTCCTCACAGGCCAGACTGTTTGATAGAACACCACCTTTATTATTCTGCCATCCTTCATATTCAAAGGTGATGCTACTGACAATGACCATTATCTGTGAGTGCCGGAGAGGAGGGGTGGAGGTTGGGGGTGTGGTGGAGAGATGAAAAGCCCGATTTAAAACCACCATCCTTTCCACCTTTGGTTTGCAGCTGCAAGTTGCTGTTTCCAGAGCATGGCACCATGCGTTGCTCTGCCTCAGAGTCGTGCTCTGCTTGGTGCCCCTGAACGGAGCGAGCCCCCGGCTTTTGGTGGCTGCCTGCCAAGCAAGCCCTTCCACCTCTGCTGTAGCTCAGCGGTGCATAGCTGTGCTACATCATTTAGAGTCGGGCTTCAATGTGTCCTTAAAGAGTTTCTGCTGCCCACTCTGATGGCAGGAGTGGGGGTGGGGGGCTGTTATCTCAACATATGGCTGCTGTTGGGGAATCCCTTTGCCACTTCATCTCTGTGTCTGTCCAGCCCCAATGGAAACGTGCAGCTAAAAGCCTTATACCAATGCTGTGTATTGTCTGTATTCAAGAGCAGTGTTGTCAGGGATCTTGTCATAGTCCTCAGTGCGCTTTCTGGCAAGTGTTTCAAGGCTGTGCTGATGATACCCAGAAGAGCCTTTTAACAGAGAAAAACTGACCTATTTCTTAAATGGGTAAACCAAGGCATGGATTATCCCTGACCGTCCTTTAGGCACTAGCAAAGCTGGGTGGAGGTAATACCACCATCCTTTTGCTCTCAGTATTGTACAATGATTTAATCAATATGGTGCCACTGTTTAGATCTTGAGTGCCCCATTAAGTCTGACTCAGTAATTGAAAGATTTTGTTGGTGATTATAAACCCATGTTTAGCACACTCCCTGGGCAAGAGATTCTGATTATAGAGAAACAAGACATGGTAGAGTGCTTCAGTTTCTGAAAGTGAACACAATTAACATAGTGAACAAATTCAAGAGCTAGGATTTTCCACTCAATAATGAGCTGAGGGAAAATTTTACTGTGCAATCAGCATGGCTTTTATATTTACACCTTTTCAGGAGTCAATTTCCTATAGTAATAAGTTGGTTTGAAAGCACATTAAGAATAGCATGAGATGGTCAGTCATTTATCTTAGGAATGTCTCGAATATCCCAACTAACCCTCCCTTACTGTGAAGTTCACCCCATTTTGTCGCTTCTCTCACCACCTGTAAAGCCACTGGCAAAATCTCACCACTGCTATCTTTCAGAGCTTAGAAGTCTAGCAAGTATAATGGGATGTCTTCTCTTGGAATACATGAGTATATAGGATTTACTGAGTGGAATACAGTAGAAAAGTTCGTTTCTGGCCAGAATCTGCTTTAAACTCCCTAACTACAGGGGTGTGACTCTACTAGATAACAAGAAAAGCACGCCTGGCCTCTAAGTCCTTGGTGGATAAGGTGTAGGCTTTGGAATTCAGGGTGATTCGTTGTTCACTACATCCCACCACACCAGGATGAAGAGGCACGTAATGAAGCTTGAAAGTGGTACATTTATGTCTGGCTGCCTTCCAAAACTAGACTCTCCCCCGACCTCCGTCCTCATTGAACTGTCTTTCCAGCTGCAAGACTACAGAAGAGTGGGTGAGTAGTAAGGAGTGGTAGTACAAGTAGTCGTAGCAGCATTAATTGAGTCTCCATTTAATGCAGGGCACTCTCCTAGGCGCTTGAGAAGTACAGAATGACAAAGCGAAGCATTCCCAGCCCACAAGACGGTTACACTCTAACAACGGAAACAAACCAAAAAATATTTATAGGCAAGGATGGAGGGATTCTGGGAAAATGAAAAAGCAGAAACTCCTCTACTTTCAGGACCAATTGCTGTGGGCCCAGACCTGGCAATATCCTTCTCTTTTGGAATGAGGGTCAGTTGGGTAAAATAAGATCAGCTTGTTAGGATGATGAGAAACAGCGGGGCCTAGTGGAAAGAGCACAGGTGTAGGAGTCAGAGGACCTGGGTTCTAATCCCAGCTCTGCCATGTACCTGCTGGGTGACCTTGGTCAAGTCACTTCACTTCTCTGTGCCTCAGTTCCTTTACCTGCAAAAAGGGAGATTCTATACCTACTCCCCCTCCTACTTGGACTATGAGCCCTATAGGACTATGTAGGATTTGATTACCTTATATCTACCCCAGTTCTTCTCACTGTGTTTAGCACATAGCAGGCACTTACATACCACAATTGTTATTACCAGAGAGGAGTTTGGTATCTCCTGGTTCCTCTTTGGATAAATTTGCACTTTATGAGACCTGGGGCTGTACCTATAGGTCCTAGGACTAGGCCCAGCGAAGATAAGTCCTATTCCAGTCCACGCTTACAACTTGGACCATCTCATTGCCAAGCCCCTCCCCTACTCCCACACTCTCGGAAGCCAGTCAGTCACCTCGGGCATTCAGTCTTACACAGATCCAACAAAAACCTGGGAACACCAGAAAGGACACGGAAAAGATGGCAGAGACTGCATTTAACGTCTAGCTCAGGATCGGATTCATTTCAATCCCAGGTGGGCAGTACGTGTCACTACTCTATAAGAAGGAGAGATGGGTGAGGTGTGTACCCTCTCCCTCAGAGAGATGTCGTTAAGAAAAAGAATCCCTCAGTTCAGTGCATTTTTAGAGATGTGAGATGCATTCTTCTAGGTCATCGTGCACAGTCTATGTGGGTGTTTCATTAGTAATTTCTTTCTTCATCAGAAAGCCCTCTGAAGGGAGCGCCTGCCTATATATTAATTAGCTTGGACTAGAAAGTAGTAGTCTTCTGGGATCCAAGTTTAAATATACCTTGAGATGGTTTTGCTGAAAGCTTTTCCTCTCTTTTCCAAATTACTATTAGGAATCACTTGTGTTTTCTCAAGGTTTCGCTTTTAATCATTTTCTCTTCAGTCAGGCGCCCGCCCAATATCCTTTACCAAGGTAGCTCGATTAACGCAGGTCTAGAAAGGGCACTTGCTGCAGGCGCCTTCCTGGAGAGGAACAGTGGTAATTATGCAGTTAAATTAGAGCAGGGACAGAGAGTAGTGGAGCAAAGGGAGAACAGCTCTGGAGACACTTCCTCTTGGACCTGGGAGAGCCTTCCCATCATCCCATACTGCCATGTTCTGTAAGGGGATCCTCCTTTCTTCAGCTGCAGAAAACACATCCACCTGGGGCTGGGTGTTGGTGATATTTTGATGCATGTTTTTGGGGTTTTGTTTTTTTTTTTTTTTAACACAAACCCATCCGCATGTGACTCCACTCCTCCTACACATACATACATACACACAAACACACACACAATATTTCTGGGAGACTTTTTATTATTAGTCCATCCAACCCAGAATTTTATCTCCAATACTGGCAACTGGATGCCTGGAGGGACTGTGTGATGGGTGCCCTCCTAAAAGAGATGCACTAAACTCCTAATAGCTAGCAAACCATAAAAACCCACCTCATGTTGTACTCATACCTTACTTTACAAACCACACACACTCACTCTCTCTCTCCCTCTCTCTCTCTCTCTCACACACACACACACACACACACACACACACACACACTCTCGAGGGCTTTCTGTTTCCAGACCCCTTTGGCACTCTTGATTAGAAATGCTATTTCACTAAAGTTTGCTTTATGCATAGGACATGAATTTGTATGGTTTCACATAATCCACTTTGATTTCTACCCCTCGAATATTTTTTCCCTGCCAAAATGGACTAAATTAATTTTATGAATCTGTCCTAATTACTCCATAGTTAAAGTCAGTTTAGCACACTTACCTGATGAAGTGGCAGTGGCTCCACTCTCATCAATAGAACTGACATGTATTTTGGCCTAAGATAACTAGAAGGAGATCACCAGGTGATTTCCCTACTCTTCAGTAGAACTCTGGAACTTCCTTGAGTAACTGGCTCCCTGGTCAATCTATCAATTAATAGTATCCACTAAGTACTGTGTGCAGAACTCTGTTTTAAGCATTAGGGAGTGTACAATTGAAGTAAAAGACTTAACCCTGTCCTCACAGAAGAGCTAACAGACCACAGATGCGGTGGGGAAGAACGGCATGGCATGACACAAATTACTAATAAGAAGACAGAATGGAAAGATAGGTGAATAAATAGATGCTTGAATAGAATTTCTAAGAGGATACATAGGCAAGTGCAGAGGGTGGCTCCAAATGTATAAATGTGCATAAGGTGTATAAGTATATAAGGTGGAAGTTGGGAGGATATGACCTGGGAAGAAGAAAATTAAATCAGGGAACACCTCTTGGAGGAGGTGGCATTTCTGGAGGGCTTTATGGGAAGAGTTGGGGCCTGGAAGATTTGAATGGGAAGGAATTGTAAACAGCAGGAAGGACAAGAGCAGGAGATTTAAGGTGATAAGAGTCAAGAATAAAACACAGGGAGAAGTGGAGCACGGAAGGAACGGAGAGTGCACACTTTGGGTGTAGTGGAAGAAGAGCTGTTAAGTGAAATGGTGAATTCTGATGAAGAGGGAATTCTCGCCTCAAAATCAAGAGTGAGATATTATAAAGTTTTAGTTAAGTCTACAGTTGGATAACCTAAACTAATCAAGTTTGTCTTAACACTGCTACGTATCCAACAGGTAGAAGGCATGTTAAGCATCAATTGGGTCATTAGTCAGTTGCATCATCCGCAAATGAGAGACTTCCACAGAAATACTTGTGCAGACATTTTCAAATGTCAATCCGAAAAATAAAAGCTAAAATGCCCAAACACTCGTGTCAACTAGATTTTTTCCCAAATTCTACAACCATTACCCCTAAATCCTATACTTTAAAACCCCCAAATCAGCACCTTATATTATGCCCAAGTGTTAAAAAATATTTTATGGTCAGTCCTCCTATATCTCACTTCACCAACCTTTTCACATAAGAACTTCTACCCCAGAAAGCTACATGACAGCAGCTTACCAAATGCATCAGAAGCCAACCCGCCAAAACACCTAAGAGCCATTTCAATCTGTATTTCCCCCAACAGCTTTCTGTTTTCAAACCACAGAGATGATGGGAAAAATTAACAAGACAGTGCCTATGTTATAATTGTTATTTGATACTAGAGGTATATTCACACTATTTCAGGATGCCATGGGCCTGTTCATTTAAGTGGTTTCCCGACTTTGATAGATTGACTAATCCTTCAAGCTGGCAAATGTAGAAAAACAGTGATGCTAACCAGAGTAACTATAGTAACTCTGCCGTCCCTCCACGGCCTGCAGCGTCTCTGAACAATCATCCATATAAAGAAACATCAAGGGGCTATTGGAAGAGCATCTGGCCTCTGAAGCTAGTAAACTTGAACAGCTTGTAAGAGGGGGAAAAAAAGAATAAACTTCCCAAAGCCCTGGCAGATCATATACACAAGGATTTTAAGTTTATCATCCAGTTGCTTTTAACTGAGCTGGGTATGTAAGGCAAGGGGCCCTATCAAGATCGATCATGACTGACTGGAGTGAGAATACAGGTAAAAGAACTGAAAATGGTCATGCCTGATTATGTCCGAATTACCTCAGATCTGTGATTCATATTTCCTCCTGGATAACGAGGAAACCCAAAGGGGCCAATCTTTCATACAATGCTGCAAGACCAAGCTTTTCTTTCTGGTATTTCCTGCTCAGTTGGAAGCAGCACAGAGCAAATGTCTCAAGAGAAATGTTGGTTCTTGGGTAATGCCCAGGCCAACTGTATAGCCTTTCGGTCAGCACTGAGCTCGAGGAAAGTCCACACTCGATGGCCCGTACCGCTCTGAGCCAAGCTTCCCTATGCTTCAGGGCTCAGCCCTCACTCACACACCCCTTCCTAAGCATGTGGTACAGCAGCTTGGCAGTTTCTTCTAAATTTAGAAACAATGTTCAACCTTAGTCCATTCAATGCCACACTCAGCCAAATAGGTTGCAAGATGGTGGAGTCGGCTGAAAATTATGATTATTATCAGCATCAGAATACCTTGGATTTTTAAATCAATGGTACCTGGGAGAGAAGCAGTGTGGCTTAGTGGCAAGAGCACAGGCTTGGGAGTCAGAGGTCATGGGTTCTAATTCTGGCTCAACACGTGTCAGTTGTGTGACTTTGGGCAAGTCACAACTTCTCTGTGCCTCAGTTATCTCATCTGTAAAATGGGGATTAAAACTGTGAGCCCCACATTAAACAACCTGATTACCTTGTATCTACCCCAGCCCATAGAACAGTGCTTGGCACATAGTAAGCTCTTAATACCATCATCATTATTATTATTATGACATAGAGTTAGGAAGACACATTCTCTGCCTACAACAGTTTGAGTGGAACCAATTTTTCCCCCAAAGACTTTCATATCATTTACCTCATTTTTACCTTATGAATCCCAAATAGGTGGAGCGATGCAGGCATTGATATCTCCATTTTACAGATGAAGAAACGAAGGCCCAGAGAAGTTAGGTACCTCATATGAAGAGGGCTGGTGGTTGAATGAGGACTAGAACACAAGCCTCCTGATTCCCAGCCCCGTGCTCATTCCACTAGTTCAGATAAGTGTGGGCTCAGGGCCCTGAAGAACAGGTGATGCAGCTCACCTGAAAAATGGACCTGAAAATGGTCTAAGGTTTGGCTAAGCTTTAATAATTGTGGCATCTGTTAAACATTGACTCTGTGCCAAGCACTCTACTAAATAATCTGGTCAGGCACAGTCCCTGTTCTGCATGGGGTTTGCAGTCTAAGAGGTACTGAATCCCCATTTTACAGATGAGGAAATAAACACAGAAAAGTTGGTCCCCACAACAGGCAAATGGCAGAGCCTGAATTAGAACTCAGAGTTTCTGACTCCCAGTCCTATGCTCTTTCCACCAGACCATGCTGCTTTGTGAAAACCTAGGCCCTTGCCAAATCATTTTTCATTTTCTTCTATAAAGAGATTAAAAACATAACACAGGACCACGTCCCACATCGTTTTATTGGCTCTACTTGCCACAAAGTGCCTCTAGTCATGTGATGTTTTGCCTGAACAATGGTGACACACAGGCCTTCTGAACCACTAGACAATTTCCCTGACCCCTAGAAATCTAAGTAAGGCTGTGAGGTTGAACACCGCTTTTTTTCAAGTGCTCTCGCATCAACTATCTCATTCTGTCCTTCAAAAAGGTAGGAAGAGGCAGGTCTAAGCATTCTGTTTTTACAAAAGAGGAAATGAAGCAAGACAGAAGTAGCCTGGCCTAGTGGAAAGAGCCCAAGCCTGAGAGTCAGAGGACCTGGCTTTTAACCCTGGCTCAATCACTTCCCTGCTGTGTGGCCTTGGACAACTCACAACTTTTCTATGCCTCAAATTCCTCATTTGAAAAATGGAGAGAAGATACTTGTTCACCCTCTCCCTGTGTCTGACCTGACAACTAGATTCATTCATTCAGTCAGTCGTATTTATTGAGTGCTTACTGTGTGCAGAGCACTGTACTAAGCACTTGGGTTCCCCAGTGCTTACTGCAGTACTTAAATATAATAATTATATAAGGTTATGAAGAGCAGGAGAATGGCAGAACCAGCATTAGAACTGCGGCCAATGAACTCTCCCAGATCAGTGCCCTGTCCACTAGCCCACCAGGTCTACTTAGCAAGGTTGAAGATGAAACCATTCCTGAGATGGACAATGACATAAAGCACTTTAAGGAAGCCCTGAGACTCTTGTTAGAAGCAGCATTAAGCTGTCAATTCCACCCAATTAAGTATTTCATGACTTAGGGTGAACAGAAACTAGAAGAGAAAAAGAACATAGGAAAAAGACCCTTATGATAAACTGGAAAGTGTCCAGGAATACTGAAAGTAAAAATTAAACCCTTAAGAAGCATTCCTATCACAGTTTAGTATTGACAATAAATAGCTGGAAAAGGAATTTTCTCTTTTAATTACTATGTAAAGGGATTTGGTAGGGGGAATTACTCTAGTTTAACAAATCTCAGGATCATCTAAATTGGAAAATCTTGGAATTAAGCTTAGCCTGTGTGAAGACTGAAATGCTTTGTAGTGACTAAACACCCCAGCATTTATAGGAGTTATAGGACTTCGATAATACCTAAAAGAGGCTAACCCATATTCAGGGTGCTCCAGGTTCTGAAACAATCAATCGTATATCTTCAGTGTTTTGTTGTGTGCAGAGCACTGTACTAAGAGCTAGGGAGGGTACAAAATAACAGAATTGGTAGACATGTTCCCTGCCCAGAAAGAGTGTAAAATCCAGTGGGGAGACAGACATTCATATACATAAATTATGGCTATGTATGTAAGTGATGTGGGGCTGAAAATGGGGGTGAATAAAGGGTACAAATCCAAGTGCAAGGGTGATGCAGAAGAGTGAGAGAAGAAATGAAGGCTTAGTCGGGAAAGTCCTCTTGGAGGAGATGTGCTTTTAATAAAGCTTTGAAGGTGGGGAGAGTGAATTGTCCGTCACAAGTGGATCAGGAGAGGGTTCCAGGACAGAGGCAGGACACGGATGAGGGGTCAGAGGCAAGATAGATGAGGTCAAGGTACAGTGAGTAAGTTAACGTTAGAGGAGCAAAGTGTGACGGCTGGATTGTAGTAGGAAATCGGAGAGGAAAGGTAGGAGGGGACAAGGTGATTTGAGTGCTTTGAAGTCTGGTAAGGAGTTTCTATTTGATGCAAAGGTGGATGGACAACCGCTGGAGGTTCTTGAGGAGTGGGAAAACATAGACTGAATCTGGCCCCAGTGGGCTTTTGGGAATAAACTTCACTCTGCAGTGACCAAGGGGAAGGATGTAACATCTAACATTAACATTAACATTAGAGAACATTAGAGAAGCAGTGTAGCTCAGTGGAAAGAGCACGGGCTTTGGAGTCAGAGGTTATGGGTTCAAATCCCAGCTCTGCCAATTGTCAGCTGTGTGACTTTGGGCAAGTCACTTAACTTCTCTGTGCCTCAGTTACCTCACCCATAAAATGGGGATTAAGACTGTGAGGAGCCCCACATGGGACAACCTGATCACACTGTAACCTCCCCAGTGCTTAGAACAGTGCTTTGTACATAGTAGGAACTTAATAAATGCCATTATCATTATTATTATCATTATTATCTAATCTCATCTATTCCCAGAGCATCCTCCTTCTCCTCACAAACTTTGCCCTCCGACCCCCATACACTTTATTCCCTCAATTCCAGATGGTACTGTGAATAAGATCAGACCCTCATTGGGTCAACCCAGATCTGACTAGAATCGAAATCCATTTATTACTTCACCACTGGCTCCACCTCTCCCCTCGTCTCTCCTAAGGGCAGAATCTATCACCGATCAGTTCTTTATAAAATCTCCTTGCCTGGGACCCCAGCTCATCCCCACCTTTCTGTAATAATAATAATAATAATAATGGTGGCATTTGTTAAGCGCTTACTATGTGCAAAGCACTGTTCTAAGTGCTGGGGGGGGGGGGGAGATACAAGGTGACAGTAAGCTCCTCATGGGCAAGAATCGTGTCTACCAAATCCACTGTACTGTAATTTTCCAAGCTCTTTGTACAGTGCTTTTCATACAGTAGATGCTCAAAAAACACCACTGATGGATTTCTGACTTTAAAACTGTATTGCCATGTTTGCTGTTGCCTCTCACCACAGTGTTTCTCCAGACAGTAGTGATTCCAAGGTGTCCCACATTCAGGTCACCATCCACAGGCTTGTTGATTTACATTTTTTCATATGTAATTCCCATTTTGTGTCTTTATCCCCAATCTTGCAACTCTCTAGTCACATTCTGTTTTAAGACTCGGTCCCCAGGATTAAATCCTAGTTTACTATCAACATCATCATCACCAACACCATTTTATGACTGCACACTGTGTAGAGCACAGACATATAAAACAGTTTCTTGGCTGGTTAATCAGGGAGTAGGTCCTGAGAGACATTATTTGGAAAAGGAGCGTGGGGTAGTCGATTCATTCAATCGTATTTATTGAGCGCTTACTGTGTGCAGAGCACTGTAGTCGATGAGTAGTAGTAACATTTATCAAGCGTCCTCTTGTGGCAGGGCCATATATGAGGAACTTGGGGTGTCCAGAAAATAAAGTGCACATTCCTGGTTTACAAGGAGCTTACATTCTAAACATCATGGACCTAGGAGTTGGAGGAGCTGGGTACTAGCCCCACCGCTGCTTCCTATGTGACTCTAGGCAAATTACTTAACACTTCTCCACTTCTGTTCCTCATCTGCAAAATGGGGATAAATGAGAGCTGCCCTTCCCTACCTCACAAGGGATGCTGTGAGGACAAAGGGGACCTAACTAATGTGGAAGCCATATAAAACCAAGGTATTACTCTTAGAAGGGCTTTGAAAATGGGAAGGATTGTGGCTTGGGCAAAGCTGAGGTGGGAGGACGTGAGAGATTGTGAGATTGTGGTGAGGGGCAGGGACAATGGCAAAATTCATTTACATTCTGTTGATTCATTGATAAAGATGTTTAATAACTCAGACCCTCCAGCAAACCCAGGGCATCCTGCCAGGCTCCTCTCTGCAAAAAGGATCTGGCGCCTTTTATTAGTCGTTTCCATTACTTTCGACTTTCCAGTGTGAGACTCAGTTTTCAATCCACATGGCTGTTTTCTTCTTCTGGCCAATTGGAACTCATTTTGCAAGTAAAATTTCATGGGACATTTTTATCAAGTGCTTTACTAACGTCCAAATAGATAACATCTGCTGTGTTCCCCTTAGCCATTCATTTTGTATTTCCATTTAGAAAAAAAACAACAAAACACACAAGCTATTAAGGTTGTCTGGCACAATTTCTTCTTAACAAATGCATGCTGCTCTTTGTCCTGGACTTCATTATTCTCTGGTTTGGTTGTAATTAGTTCTGAGAAGTACAGACGTTCCTTCTGAATATTTGCCCTCTATCAACAATGTTTTTTAAAAACTAAACATTGTTGCTGAGCTATCAGGGCCTACATTTCTGAAGGGTGAGAAGCCACTGCAGCTGCTTCCGATCATGGCTTACCCTTCCCAACAGCTCCCACCCAACCTTCCAAGTGCCACCGCCAATCTCCCCAGATCAAACTGGGTTTCGGGGTTTCTTGGGGGGATGCAAATACAGCTTTCTTTCCACTTTGCTGTCAGGCTCCCTGTTTTATCTGCACCTCAGCCTCTCCCCTACCCCGGTCTCAGCCATGATCCCTTGGGCTGGTCTACTAAACAAGGGACAGCTCACAGAATGTGGGTGAGGGTTGAGAGGTTCTCCTGGATCAGGCTGGAACTGGAAATCGGGGTGGTAAGTAGCAACTAAGGGGGATACCATGATCCATAGAAACAAGAGGCGGGTAGGCACTACGGGGAAGAGATGGGGAAATACATGCAGAAGAATCCTCTGGGCTTGCTGGAAACATGCCACCCCACCAACAAAATCCTAAATTCCTGAATCTACACAGTCTATTCCACTTAGCGATTTCAATTGTTTTAAAAATAAACTAGCTTAAATTGTTACTTTCAGTTAGCATTGTCATTAGATGAGAGCCTAGCAGTCCCAAAGCATTCATATTAGGAGGGGTGGAGGCTCTGAGGACAGATTCTGTGGCTGAGCCAGTGTCACAACACAATTCTCACAACTAATAGTTCCAAAAAACACCCTACTAACTGTGACGGGCCAGAGAAGTGTTGGCTTTCATATTTAGGAAAACGTGGTTTGTTTGAGGGAGTTTGTTACTGTGCATTCGCTCTGGTCACTATAACCTCAGGGGCCCACTCCATGGAGGCGGTGACCCCCACAGCCATGTGAGCGGGACTTCTAGACTCTTCCATCCCTGGTCTCTGACATAACCTGACAGGGTGGCTCTCCGGCTTGTTAGCTCTCTGAAGCCTGTCCCTTCCCCATCCCTGCCCCCTTCATGCTTTCTTGCTCACAATGAAAAATTGGCACTTCTGCTTCTGGATGAAAATTCAGCAGGGCACCAGGAGAACCTTCACCATCCCTGATGCACTTTCTAGATCTGGATCATCAAATATAAAAATGATCTAATATTTATGGTGTTTGTTAAGTGCTTACCAGGTGCCAGGCACTGTACTAGGCAATGGGGTAGATACAAGATAATCTGGTTGCACACAGTCCCTGTCCCACATAGGGCATAATCCCCATTTTACAAATGAGAGAACAGAGGCTCAGAAAAGTTAAGTCACACAGCAGACATGTGGCAGAGCTGGTATTAGAACCCAGTCCTGATTTCCAGGCCTGTGCTCTATCCCCTAAACCACATTGCTTATCTATTCATTCACTATATTTTTTAATAGTATTTGTGAAGCGCTATGTGCCAGACACTGTACTAAATGTGGGTGGTAGATATGAGCTAATCATATTGGGCACAGACCATTTCCCAGATGGGCCCACAGTCTTCATCTCCATTTTACAGATGAGGTAAACTCCTCATCCTCTACAGATGAGGTAGATTGTAAGCTCCTTGTGGACAGGAAGTACTGAACTCTCCCAAAAGTGAAGTGAGTGCTCTGCACACAGTAAACACTAAGTAAATACCAGTGAATGATTAGTTCTTCCCTGAAAACTGAGAAACTGTATATTCTTTCAAACCCATCAACGTTTTCATCTGCAGTCTTTGAGCAAAAATTGGGAATGATGATTTTTCCACCAGCGACACCTGACCAAAGATGCTCTAGTGGTATAGCAAAAAAAACCCCAGAAATTTAAGAATGGCCATCCTGCATCTTCTTTTCAAAGAAGCATGCTGCCATTACTAAGAAAAAAAAAACTTCCAGAAATCAATGAGAAGCAATTGGAACAGATATAAACAAAATCAAAGAGCCAGTCAACCAAGCTCTAATAAGCCACCCAGTCCGCCACTGTACAGCAAAATGGAGCAGCCACCATAGTTCCTCAATAGGAGGTAAAGACCGGCCAACGTGTCCCGATCAAGCAACCTGCTATTAGACCGAGGGTATTAGAATGTTGATGGTACTGAGTTTAACACCTTGACTATCCCTATGGGATAGAAAGCTAAAATTAAACAACACACAAACTATCTTTGTTAGTGACTGAGTCTCTAAGAAAGCCCCAAATGAAGGAAAAGCACAGACCTTAATAAAATTCAATGCTGTATTTCCTCTTGTCTATTCCATTTCACAGAGTGAAGAATAAGCTGTTCTGGCAGAAATAGAGACATCTGCGGAAATGCGCCAATTTTTCCCCTTCAAAAACTAACCCTGCACCAAACTTTACTCTGGATTTAATTTTTTTTTTAATCCCACTGAACAGCTTTTGTTGGCTTTTGGTTCCTTTACTTCACTGGCAATAAATCCACGAGCCACCTGCTGTTTCATACTATGAATGGCCCTGTTTAGCCTATTCTATATGCTTCCATGCTTGAGGATACACCAATGGACTTGGAAACTGGTCACTTTCTTTTCATAGTATTTGTTAAGCACTTACTATGCACCAGGCACTGTTCTAAGTACTGGGGTAGATACAAGCTAATCAGGCTGAATACGGTCCACATCTCAAATGGGGCTCACAGTCTTAATCTCCATTTTATGTGTGAATAACTAAGGCACAGAGAAGTTAAGTGACTTGCCCAGGGTCACAGAGCACACAAGTGGCAGAAACAGGTCTAGAACCCAGGTCCTTCCGACTCCCATGTCTTGGCTCTATCTGGTAGGTCACCCTGCTGCCTAAAACTTGGAAACAGAATACACAAGAAACTCTTCCAACTCAACACGGATTTGTGATTGTGATTGGACTTATGTTTATATAACAGCATGCAGAGAATCAGGGACTTGCATGCACAGTCAACACAGCACTATTAACAGAGTCTATCTGAAAATTATCTACCAGCCAACCTCTGGAAAATCCTACACCAGTCAACGATTTATACCACCAACACAGAACTTCATGAAGCCACCAAATCCCACCCCTTAGACAGTACCTTGATCAACGATGCACAGATAGACAGAGTAGTTGAAAATTGAATCAAGAAAGTCAGCATGTCCTTTGGGAAATTGACAAATTACAATAGTGTCTAGCTTTCTATGAGGCTGGGAGACCAGATCCAATCCCAAAAAGCACATCTAGCTTCTTAGGCAGTCCCATCAGGTTAACCTAGCAGCCAGACTACAGCAAATACTAGTGCAGTATTTCCTACTATTAAGCCTTGTAATGCAGTCGGTTGACTGGCATAAAGACCACATTCATCTCTGGGTGGGATGCGTGAAAAAAATGGATGATGGCAGGATATTCAAAATCTTGGATGCAAAGGCATCATACTGTCCGATAGAAAACTGGGTGACTGGCCACCTTTACCAGAAGAAATTTAAATGAAATGGAGTGTGCAAATTTAAAATGACATGACTGTAATTAATGTTCTAAATATGGGGCTTTTTATTTCTATCATCCTTCTCATACCCCTCAGGGAGCAGTGTGGCTGGGGGAAGGGCACGAGTCTGTTCTAATTCTGATTCTTTCACTTGCCTGCTTTGTGATCTTGGGCCGGCTTTTTATTTCTCTCTCTTTTTTTAATGGCATTTGTTAAGTGCTTACCATGTGCCAGAAACTGCAGTAAGTGCTGCGGTACATACAAGTTAATCAGTTTTGACATAGTCCCTGTCCCACATGGGGCTCACACTCAATCCCCATTTTACAGATGAAGTAACTGAGGCATGGAGAAGTGAAGTAACTTGCCCGAGGTCACACAGCAAACAAGGGGAGGAAATCAGGATTAGAACCCAGGTACTTCTGACACCTAGGCCCATGCTCTATCCACTAGGCAATGCTGTCTCCATTCTACAGTTTCCTCATCTGTTAGAAACAGATGAGATCTGTTACCCTTAAGTTGGAAGCTCTATGTGAGAAGCTCTATGTAAACTCTATGTCTCACATATGCAAGATATATCTGAGACAGGGACTGTGCCTGACCTAATTATCTTCTGTATAACCCGATTTGCTTGTATCCACCCCAGCGCTTACTACAGTGCCTGGCACATAGTAAGCATTTAACGAATACCACAATTATATTTATTATCTCCCCCAGTGCTTAGAATGGAGCTTGACACATAGTAAGCACCTAACAGATAGCACAATAATTATTAGTAGTAGTACAGCAAAACAACAAATCCCTTCTCCTGGTACCAACCCAAAATGCCCGTTTCAAGCTTTGCCACTTCATTCATTCAATCGTATTTACTGAGCACTTACTGTGTGCAGAGCACTGTACTAAGTGCTTGGGAAGTACAAGTTAGCAACATATAAAGATGGTCCCTACCCAACAGTGGGCTCACATTCCGCTTCTCTGTGTGATGTGCCGAGAAGAGGTCTAACAACCAAGGCAGAATAGATGATTTTACTGTCCTAGTGAAGCACAGTTTTGAACACTGTGATACAGGTGGGGCCTGTTGCGAGACAACAGGAGCAGACAGCTTGGCGTGCAGTAATCAGTAGCAGAGTTGCTCTCAAGCAGAGGCTTCAAGAAGAGCGAGATGTGGAGAGGTATATTAGAAAGACACCACCACATGCTACAAAAAGCAAACTCATCCCTGCGACAAAGGACCGTCTCTCTGGTGCAACCTCGGTGTGAGCCTAGAATATTGGTCACACCCATGGTTAGGCTCCCACTGCTGGTAGCAGCAACTCTGAAGCGCTAAACTATGTATATACATCAAAGTACACGGATATAGAGCTGACCTTAATACAAGTATCAAACCAACCAGGCTTTGGAGCCAACTGTTATGTGGCCCATTTCATTTGACTCTTAACATCCCAGCTGTTTTACTGGATCCACCAGCAGTAATTGCTATTCTGTCACTTTACACTCTGATGCTATTTTCTTCTCGATATCGCTGAGGTTCAATATTGCCGTGTCTCAGAGCTTTGGAAGCAAGGGCCACGGTGAAATACAAATAATGTTCACACTGCAGTGGGGTTTAAGGGATTGAGGGAGACTGGCATTTACAGGAAAGCACTCTTTATAATAAGCACTTAGAGGGCATTTTGTATGGGGTAAAGCTCATTACGGCCAAATTTAGTGGATAATTTTTACAACTCCCCTGTGAAGGAGGTCTATTGGTTAGCCTCTCATTCCAGGCAAGGAAGCCGAGGTTAAACAAGCTGACATGGACCCACAGAAGGCACTAAAGGCTGATCTGGGACTTAAACTACCAACTCCTGCTTCTCCCAGAGTCCAAGGCTGAGCTGACAGACAAACCCGGCCGCTTCCGACGTTTTGCTCACCCGAGACCATTCATTCGTGACAAGGGATGGAAGAAAATCCTATTTTCCTCCCATTAACTTTGAACGTAACTGAAAACTTGCTGAAGAGATGGCAAACAAGGGAACCTTAGGAATGTAGCATCTTTACTAAAAGGGATTCTTCTTCACATTTGTGTTGGACACCTCGAGAGCTTACATGTCATTGTGTTCTATTCCTACATTCCTTTACCAGGGATGGAAAAAGCAGAAACAGAAATAGCTGGAACATGCATCTTAGGTTGTTCCTGGAGAGGTGATTTGTTGCTGCTTTACCATATCCCCAGTTTAATGTGGGGCATGAGAGAGATAGTACAAATCAAAGGACTAGTATTTATGATACTGATGTGTAGCCATGTCATCCTTAAATTTGTACACTCCCTTTCATTTCTTCTCATTAGGGTGGCCAGTCCCCTGGTTTTCTAGCAGGCTGTCCAGTTTTTCCATTGGTCTTCCCTTAACTGTCATGGATACAGCATCGGGCACCTTTCTGTCCACTATTTAGGGAAGCGGTGTGGCCTAGAGGAAAGAGGCTGGACCTGTGAGTTAGAGGGCCTGGTTTCCAATCCCGATTCTGCCACCTGCCTGCTGCGTGACCTTGGGTGGGTCACTAATTTCTCTTTGCCTCAATTTTCTCATCTTTTGAAATAGAATACTCATTTTCCCTCTTCATAGGCCGTGCACCCCGTGTGTGCAGCCCTACTGACATATAAATACCCCAGTGCTAAAAACAGTGCTTAACACATATAGATAATAAAAAACAACATTTTTATTTGGAGAGCCCAGCCTCCCTCCAGCCCAGCCCTTGCCACAGAGCTGCAAGGTACACGTACACACACACACACACACGCACACACACACAAGAAGCAGCGTGGCTTAGTGGAAAGAGCACGGGCTTTGGAGTCAAAGGTCATGGGTTCAAATTCTGGCTCTGCCAACTGTCAGCTGTGTGACTTTGGGCAAGTAACTTAACTTCTCTGTGCCTCAGTTACCTCATCTGTAAAATGGGGGTTAAGGCTGTGAGCCCCCCATGGGACAACCTGATCACCCTGTAACCTCCCCAGCACTTAGAACAGTGCTGTGCACATAGTAAGCACTTAATAAAAATGCCATCATTAAGTCATACCCATTCTCAGAGGTTCCTGAGAATGGAATGCAACAAGCACTTAGTACAGTGCTCTGCACACAGTAAGTGCTCAATAAATACGATTGAATGAATAAATGAATGCAACAACTCTGGATCAAATGGTGGGGAGGGGAGCAGGAATTCCCTCTCCTCCCCCTCCCTCCGCACACACTCTATGTTTGGGGGAACTCGGCACATGGTATGTGTGATGTCCCTACCCTGTGCTACCTGCCTGGGTAAATGCCACCATGGCCAACAATGCCATCTACCTTTTATACCTTTTCACTCTCCTATCTTCACTGGCTCATTATGCCAGCACCTTCAAACACTGGACAGATGGGGAAGTTTCTTGATGCCACTTCTGCTTCCTGGTACCAGCAAGACAAACTGAATGGTTCCTTTACCCCTTGGAAAGGAAAATGGGCCAGGAAGCTTCAGGAGGTGTCCTACTATCACAAAACTGCCCCAGCTGCTGGCTGGGGTGTTTGATACCAGGCAGGATTCACTCTAGCAAAAGTGCCCTAAGTTTCCTTTTTGCCTCCATGATCACTTGGACAGAGGTCTCGTTCAAAGCCATCCCTGTGGAATCCCCAACCCACTGGCTTGGTCACTGAAGCAGCCAACACTGAAAATAACTTGGGAATCTGCTACTGGGTTTAACAGCACAGAAATGCCAGGATGTTAAGATTCTTCAGAATGCCATCAGGTGGAGGTGGACAAATACCAAATGAGCCTGGATTGTGCAGCCAGCCAATCTAGATAGCTCAACCCCCAGAACTTTGACGGTTTGGGCCCCAGATCTTCCAGATGGGCTGTAAACACAGGCCAAATTCACCAGATAATTGCCCACCACATTGTGCCCTGAAGACCTGGCCTGATATGTGGTGTTCTTTATTTCAAGCTGAATTCCTATATGATGGTGGCCCACTGTGTTGGCTCCATTCCAAGGAAGCCCAAAGATGGTAGCCAGCCTGAGGCTCAAGGTCAGAGATCCCTCAGGTGAGGTGAGACCCAATGATACCCCAACTTCCTCAGAAAACACCCCATCTACCCTAGAGCCAAACAGGATTACTGTGGAGCAAGTTAACCAGCAGAAGGAAGAAAAGAATTTAGCTCTTCCAACTCTCACTCCTCCACTCCACTAAGATGCATCTCTTCTTCCAAAATGGAATCAAAAAATAACTGTGTTTCACCTCATCTTGTTAAGATGCAGCTTGCAATTCAGAACAAGCTATTCTATATAATTTCATTCTTCATCTCACCCGGAGTTGGGGCGGAGGGGGAGAAACAATACTGGAGTGAAGCTCTGATCATCCCGCAGTGGAACAATGTTTCCTCCACGCACAGTAATTGCACTGCAGCAGATAAAGCAAAGAGCGAGCATCCTGGAATACAAAAGCAAATTCCTCCTCCTTCTATAATTAATCTTCCCTGTTTTCTGCAAAAACCATCCACCAGCCTGTTCAGCATTTGGCTAGAACTTTGGCTTTTGTTGTTCCGAGCCTCTGTTTTTGTTTTAAGGAGAAGAGGATTTAAAAAAAAAAACCCACAAAAAACCACCTATGACACATGGACTGTACATGTGAGAACAGCTGTGCTTCTAACTCAGAGTGTCACATGTAAAATTCAGGCAGCTCACTCCCTATCAGTCAGAGTGCAGGCTCTATGTCCACCAAACATGGGGCAAGCTGTGCAGACTGTTTTAAGATTAAAGTCCAAATATTTTTGCCTCTTCTTATCTGTGGCTGTCCTGTAATCAGGTTTTAAAAAAGCATTCCCAAACCTTGTATGAATGGAGATATTCCCTTTATTCACTCAGAGAAGCCAATATTTCTGAAGTCCTTTACCCTTCACGAAGGTAGTTTCCATGGAAACCACAACATTAAGCGAGGCGGTTACTTCCACATTACATAATATATCTAACGCTTAGTTACTCCTGAACAAACGTGTTTGTTCAAGAGCTTTTTGTCCATGTGATCAACCATATCTGCTTTGATTTGATTAAGCAGGGAGTGGTGACATATAAAATCATCTTTTAGAATGAGCCTTTTGCCTGTTACTCATCCAGAAAATGACAAGCTCTCTATTCTCCAGTGAAAGGGTCGGTTCCTCTGAAGTGGCAGAGGGAGATTCCTATATTGTTGATAACAGACTGGATATGGAACAGGAGTCATTGGAAAACAAGCAAAGGGCTGGAGAAATTATGGGGAATAAATCTACTGGAGCTGTCTCAAAAGGAACGGGAAAATAGAGCACAGATGAATGCTTTAAATGGTTGTGTTATTCTAGCTGCTGGTCACATTACTAGTGAAATCATGTCTGCGCTTATTTGTTTGAAAGTTACTTTTGAGAATATCCAGTCTGGGGATTATACAGGCCCTTCACTTCTCTTCCTCTTCCTTCCAACCAACCACTCTCTGGCCACTTCAATGATGTAAATCAGGCCTGGAGCTATATTTTAGGATTCAGAAAGAACTGGGTGGAGAGGGACCAGATCCAATCAATAAATCAATCCATAGTTATAATAATAATAATGGCATTTATTAGGCGCTTACTATATGCAAAGCACTATTCCAAGTGCTGGGGAGGTTACAAGGTGATAAGGTTGTCCCACATTGGGCTCACAGTCAATCTCCATTTTACAGATGAGATAACTGAGGCACAGAGAAGTTAAGTGACTTGCCCAAGTCACATAGCTGACACATGGCGGAGCTGGGATTTGAACCCATGACCTCTGACTCCAAAGCCCGTGCTCTTTCCACAGAGCCATACTGCTTCTCTATAGTATTTACCAAGAGTCCACTGTGTGCACAGCCCTGTGCTAAACCCTTAGGATTGGAAGATGAGATGGATCTGAGCCCCCCAGGAGCCTTCAATCTAGCCAGAGAAACAAACACTAAAATGAATTATAGCTAGGAGGAAGAAGGGAAAGATTCGAATCTGAATTGGTGCTATGAAAGCTTACAGCCTTGTGGAAAAATTGGGGTGAAAAGAAAAGGGTGGCTAGGATGTGGTTTAAGAAGCAGAAAACCTTAAATGCTAAGTAGTTCATCTCTTTGACCCCCTTTTTTCTCCCCCCTCCCTCCACTGAGACAGGAAGTGACAGTTCTACCTCTGGTGATGGGATGGCTCTAGGTCAGATGGACCTAAATTCACCTATTTGAAAAGAAGAGTCTCTCCACTCCTCAAGGATCAACATTTGCATTCAATAAGACTATCCTATACAGGTAAATATCAGGTTTCTTCAGTCTTTTCTTAAATTAACTCCTAATATTCATTGTATTTATAACCTGGGCCCCACCCTTTTAGTAAAACATTTTCCAAGGGTTGGAAAAAACCTGATCAGCTTATCCTTGAGCAGATGTGAATTCCCTCTTTTTCTTGAACCATGCCTCAATATTCACCATATTTACAACTTTAGAGAATCCATTTTGTTACTGTAAAAAAATGTGCACTTTATAGCTTAATAGCTGCAGGTGCTTTGACACCCAAATGTCTACCGGACGGACGGATTTAGCTTTCCAGATAATTCCATAAAATGACATGAAACTAACAACTGGAAAGTTTAAAAAGAAAAGAGGATAAATTATGGTCAACATCTTGAGCTTAAAATCATTTGGAAGTTTGGATTTTAGGAACTTCAGAGCAAGACTTTCTGAGCAGAGTAAGGAAATGTGGCCTCTAATCTTTGACTCTTGGAACCATGTGTGCCCCAATTATAAATGTCTGTACTTTCCCTATATATATGTACGTACACACACACACACACACACACACACACACGAGAAGCAGCATGGCTCAGTGGAAAGAGCATGGGCTTTGGAGTCAGGGGTTCAAATCCCAGCTCCGCCAATTGTCAGCTGTGTGACTTTGGGTAACTTCTCTGTGCCTTAGTTACCTCATCTGTAAAATGGGGATTAAGACTGTGAGCACCCCGTGGGACAACCTGATCACGTTGTAACCTTCCCAGTGCTTAGAACAGTGCTTTGCACATAGTAAGCACTTAATAAATGCTATTCTTATCTATAATAATTATTATTATATCAATTATATTACATTATATATAATATATATAATTATTTTATATATGCATAAAGACTGAATCCTCACTCCAAAGGTTTTCAGAAGGAGTGTTTCCCTGTCATTGTGCCATGAATCCACAAACAGAGAGAATGTCCCTGTTTGAGATTACTCCTGGTTGCCTGAGGGCCAAGTCTAAGGCACGGATTCCCGGTCCCTGAATACCGCCCACGCTACGCCAACAATTCAGTATGTGATGTAAAGAAGCATTTAAACTGACTCTTTCTCTTCTCTATGCAATAGGAGTAAGAGCCCAGCCTCCCTTTCTTTCAGGATGCTGTGATGTCTAAGGAATGACAGACAACATAGCATTTCACAAATGTAAAATACTGCTTTAAAGAGATCACTAACTGCAAGTTTGATTGGACTGTTTCTTCCTCTTCAGACTCTTTTCTACTTGTAGTTTGGTAGCTTTCAATAGAAATTACAACCAAGAGGAAGGAAAGATAAAATTGTGTTTTATCAGCAGAATTCTAACTTCCCAACAGAAATTAGGGACACTGTGTCAGCAGATTTTAACTGCCCTCAAGGAAATGAAATATAATATTACTAATTCAATTCAATCATATTTATTGAGTGCTTACTGTGTGCAGAGCACTGTACTAAGTGCTTATGTACTAATGGCATAGGGCACTTACTATTTGATAAGCACCTCCCACTTTAAGCCACAGTTTATTTAGTTTTCTTTCCTTCCAAAACCAACAGAGAGCTGAGGCATCAGAAATGAACCCACTTGTGAAAATTTGAGTACTGGTTGTTGGACACAAAATGCTCACAGCTCAACTCTACTTTGAGAACATTAGTAGGTTCTCTTATTCCCCAGTAGGCATTAACATTTGAACAAGATGTTGAAAAGTGTATTATCATCATTAGGGTTCTCTTGCCTCCTCTGTGTGTGTTTTTATTTGATTTCACTTAAGACTTATTACAGATCTAGTTGATTGTGTACCTTAGTGTTATTAATAACAACAATGGTATACAGTAAGCACTCATTAACTCCTGGATTTATTCCCAAGACTAAAGATAAAGCCTGAGATTCTCAGCCCATGGGTTCTAAAGGAGCCCTTTTCAAGACACACAGTTGATGGATATTAAACAAGTCTCCGGTTTTACTCAATATTATGGATGCAGATTTGTTTTATGTTGTTTTCTAGAACTGGAAATAAACATTATTTAACTGATGGCTTCAAAATACACCCAGAATTTGCCATTTATTCTGCACCGCTTTCCTCGGCCTGACTTGACTTTATTAGAGGAAAGACATGGTTTCCTATTAATATGTTCACAAACGTGACGGATGCTTTTGCCAGGGAAAATGAGCTCTGATGCTCTCACAATCCTCCAAGGAATTTCAAGGATTACATGTTTCTCTTGTGAAATATTTGCTGCCTGACCTAACTGCTGGAGACTGTCCTCTGACACTAACAGTAAAGAAGCGTTAGAGGTTTCTTGTGTTCGGAATCAACCTTGATATGTATAAGTTCTTGTGAACAGATGTCCCCTTGTTTTTTCCAGTCGATGTGCTGTCAGATTCTAGAGTCTGTGGTGTCATATAGGAAAAGACTCAACCATGGATCCCTGCCTCAAACACAGAGGGTCAGACTGAGAGGGACACAGAGGAGGCGGTTTGGGGTACCCAGGGCAGTGCACAGAGAAGCAATATGGGATGGTGAGGAGGTTGGGAAACATAGGAACTAATCCCTGGGCCCAGGCCTGAAGTCTCTCTCTGCTGTTTCTTAGCTGTGAATAACATTCCTGAATTTCATTTTTGAGGTCACCACCATATTTATAGTTAATATTTAGCAAGCACCCACAATGTGCAAGGAGTCTCTTGGAATGCAAAGGCACAGTTCCTTCCCTCCAGGAGCTGATCTTCTCAGATTCCCCTGATTCTTTGCAAAAACAAAATGTACCCAAATTAAATCAATGGGCTAGAGAGGGAGGGTTCAGTCAAAGGCCTTGAGCAGAGCAAATGAGAGCAAATCCACCTCAAACAACCCATGTTATTTACTGAGCGTGATGTACTGTATTAAGCACTCGGGAAAGTACAACAGAAGCAAAACACATTTCCTGCCCACAAAAAGTTTATAATTCAATTGAGATGTTTGCAATCTCATAGATAAAACTGGAAAAGATCCCAAGTCTTCTTCAGGTTCCATGTTTCCTCGGTCTTGACTGAGTTGGATTTGCTAGACATGACTCTTGTCTGCTCCAGGCTGCAGCAAATTTTAATAAAAAATGCTTGGAGGTATGAGTAGAGGAGACAGCATCATCCATCCCTTGCACAGATCAGACCATGGGGGGAATGGGTTCACCTCTCCAGGCATCATACTCAGCTATATTGTGGGTGTGCCTAAGGTTAGGTGGGAGTGAGTATGCGTAAGGATGGGGGGCGGGGGTGTGTGCATGGGATACATGTGAGAGTGTATGTATGTATGTGTGAGAGAGTGGGGGGTGAGTGTGTGGGAACGTGTGCTTAGGGGTGCATGGGACTGTGTGCATGTGGGGGTGCATATGACGGTGAATGTACGTGTGTCTATGTGAGAGAAAGAGAAAGGGGGCCTCACTTCTGTGAGTGATAGCATGCAGCACATGCAATGGCATAGCATGGATGCCAAGTGAGTGACTGCCCTCTCCTGTCACTGTAAACCCATTCTGATTAATGGGTGCCCAGGCTCTGCATGCCAGCATGAAAGAAGCTTTTGTGGCTGGTAGCTTTTTTGTTCTGAATCTCCAATATGGTAGTTGGATAAACAGCTCCTATTTGACTGAGGGAAGCAGGGCTGAAAACCTGGAACAAGGCTGGGACTATCCAACCAGTTCCCAGAATCAGACAGCTCCATTTGAGATACCCTGTACTGGGCTAGGCTGGCAAAGTTGGTTGAGTCAGAAGAGTCAAACGATTTTCCACCTGTCAACTTCCCTTTCCCTTGAAAGCTTCCTTTAAAGGTGTGCTAAAAGTTAGAATGTTTTCTATTGATTTTTCTAATGAAACTCTGCGATGTCAAGCTGAAACAGTATTGTAGATGCTGCTCTGGGACCTAGCAAGAGAGCATTGCTACAGTACTGCTAGGGCCTCTCACATTGATGGTTACTGTTCTCACCTTCAAGAATGGCCCATTTATGGAGTTCAGAAAGAGAAAGCCGACCTCCAGGACACAACACGCGGGAGAGACACTGCCCTCTCCCCCTGCTTCCAGAACTCCCATCAACTCTTGCTCTAGCCCAGAAAGCACTCATAATGGCAGCAACAACCTGAGCCTTCTCAACTTGCCAAACATTGAGAAGGTCACCATTATGGCCATGGTCACCATCAGTTGTGACTTTCTGTACCTGATGGTCTGAATCATAAGGAGCTTGGAATCCTTATGCTCCTTTCGTGTTTGTCATCCTTGCCATGCATATTGTTGTTTGCTTTTCCTTACTTGTGTCACCAACTTCTTCCCCATTAATGCTTAGACTGGGGGCCAAGAACTGCATCTATATATCATCTGTATACTTATTTCCCAGTGTTAGAACAGGGCTTTGCATGTAGTAAGGGCTTCTGTCATCAAATCTTGTCAGTTCAACCTTTACGACATCATTAAAATCCACCCTTTCCTCTCCACCCAAACTCCTGCCATATTAATCCAAGCATTTCTCTTATCCCACCTTGAATACTGCATCAGTTTCCTTGCCGACCTCCCTGCCTCTTGTTTCTCCCTACTTCAGTCCATACTACACTCTGCCATACTTCACTCTGACGTTTTTCTACAAAACTGTTCAGTCCATGTTTCCCCACTCCTAAAGAACCTCCTCCTATGGTTGTCCATCAAACTCTGCAAACAGAAGCTTTAAAGCACTCAATCACCTTGCCCCTCCTACCTTACTTGGCTGCTTCCCTACTACAACCCAGCCAACACACTTTGCTCCTCTAACACCAACCTACTCACTGCACACTGTTCTCCTTTAGCTCACCATTGACCCCTCAGCCACATCCTGCCTCTGGCCTGGAACTCCTGCCCTCTTTATAGCTGATGGACGTTCACCCTCCCCACATTCAAAGTCTTATTAAAAACACATTGCCTCCAAGAAGCCTTCCCTGACTAGGCCCTCATCTCATCTTCTCCTACTTCCTCCCACATCACCCTTGCACTAAGATTTGCACCCTTTTCTCACCTCTCCCTCAGCTCCAAAGCACATAGGTACATATCTGTAATTGAATTTATTTATAATTATGTCTGTTTCCCCCACTATACTATAAGCTCATTGTGGGCAGGGAACACATCTACCAACTTTGTTGTATTCTACTCTCCCAAGCACTAAGTACATTGCTCTGCACACAGTAAGTGTTCAATAAATACGACTGATGGATTAATAAATATTATGACTGCAAGAACTACTAATAAAAGGCACTGTCAGAGATGGGGTCCAATGCAATAAATATTATGACTGCAAGAACTACTAATAAAAGGCACTGTCAGAGATGGGGTCCAATGCCCTGAAGGAACTAAGTGAATATGAGAGAGCCATGAAGGTAACTGGGTTGTCCCAAGGTTGCCTAGCTCCTGGAGATGGGCTTAAACTTCAAATAGAAAAGCAGCATGATCTAGTGGAAAGGGCATGGTCCTGGGAATCAGAGGACCTCGGTTCTAATCCCAGCTCTACCACTTGTCTGCTTTGTAACCTTGGGCAAGTCATTTAACTTTTCTGTGCTTCCATTACAGCATCTGTAAAATGGGGATTCAATCCTACTCCCTTCTACTTACACTGTGAATCCCATGTGGGATAGGGACTACCACCCTGATTCACTTGTATCTATCCCAGTGCTTAATTATAACTGTTATTATTACTATTAATAGCCATATTTCTCACAGTATCTCACAGCCATTTGTGACTTTGGTGTTGCTTGCAGGGACTTCGTTTAAAAAAAAAGGAAAAAAAGAAAGTAAGAAAGAGCACACTAAGGAGGCCAGGGAAAATGTTCACTGGAAGGGAATATTTAAGAGCATATTCCAATTAGCCTCAGCGGCTCCACAAGTAGATAAACGGCTGTCAGATGTGGATGAGGGACGGCAGGGCAGAGGGCCAAAGGTTGACTCAGCTCAGGAGGTGCCAGGCGTTTATCTTGGTGTTAACTTGAAGGGAAATTGAATTAGCTTTGTAGCCTGCTCTGTCAAAATCCGGGCAGGCCGTTTTATATTTAGAATTTCCGCCCAGCTGGGGGACGGCTGTTTACATTTCACTTAGTGAAAGAAAGAGAAAAATAGAGAACGGATTTTGTTTCATAGATAGGCATCTCAATTTGGGCAGGGAAATGTATCTACTAACTCTGTTGTGTTATACTCTCTGAAATACTTAGTGCACTGCTTTGGACACAGTAAGTGCTCAATAAATACCACTGATCCATTATCATTATTATAATAATTATTATTGCATGTATTATGCACTCTTTCGTGTGCTATCTTTCTTTTTTTTTTCCTTTTTTTAAATGAAGTCCCTGCAAGTGACACCAAAGTCACAAATGGCTATGAGATACTGTGAGAAACCAAAGTCAAGCACTGTTCTAAGGGCTGGGGTAGATACAAGTTAATCAGGTAGGGCTCAGTCCCCACCTCACATGAGGCTCACAGTCTAAGAACAAAGGAAAATAGGTATTTAACCCCATTTCACAACTGAGGAAACTGAGGAACAGAGAAGTTAAGTAACTTGCCCAGGATCACACAGCAGACAGCTGGCAGAGCCAGAATTAGAACCTAGGCTCTCTGATTCCCAGGCCTGGGATCTTTCCCACATCTTTCTGCTCCCATTATCTCAAAGATGACTTTCACCTTGGCTGGAACTGCATTTCCTTAGTAGACAGAGTAATGGCTTGTCAGAGAACCAATCTCAGACCCCACACTGGTCAAACGGGACCCAGCTGAAGACAGTCACAGCTTAGCTAGGCAACCAAATGAAAGTTTAGGAGTTGGAATCTCCCATCTTAAGTGGTAAGCACCGTTACAGGAGAGATGAGGCCTGCTGAACTTGCTTTACCCAGCAGTTGCGTTGATGGAAAAACCTACGAGTGGGTGTGGATTTGGGTCTGGGGGCATGGGGAGGGTGCTTAAAAAGATAGCTTGGATGAGAGTTCATCCTTCCAGGACCCACATCTTTTTGTCTATTTGAAAAAGGAGCCTGGGAGGCCCTGGAACTGACCCTTTCAACTCAGCCTCATCATTACTGGCATTTATTGAGCACCTCCTGAGTGCAAAACACTGTATTGAGCCCTTGGGAGAGTGCAACAGAAGACAGCCTAACCTCCAGAAATCTTAATTTTAGAACAAAGAGGGCAATTTGTGCTTATTCTTGCAGTGGACCTTTTGATTAGGGGGTCATCAAGGCCCCCTTCTAACATTTTATTTGTACATGTTTATTCTATTTATTTTATTTTGTTAATATGTTTTGTTCTCTGTCTCCCCCTTCTAGACTGTGAGCCCACTGTTGGGTAGGGACCGTCTCTATATGCTGCCAACTTGTACTTCCCAAGCGCTTAGTACAGTGCTCTGCACTGTAAGCACTAAATAAATACGATTGATGATGATGATGATGAATGAATGAATAGGCTCCTCTTTAGGAGAGAGGGGTCTGGATGTTGAGCAAGCCAGTGACCATTTTTTCTCTCCAAAGACAATGCATTTGTGTGGAATTCCAGGTGTTGCCTTCTAAGAGGCCTTCCAGGGTGAATCCATCTGACTCCGAGTCTGCTCAAGACTTGTTTAATTTCTTCAGATAGATCTGAATATTCCTGAGTATCTTTTCCATCCTGTACCACTGTCCCTTGTGATCTCTGTCTACTAGTCAGTCACATTAATACTCATTCCACCTTCCTCAGACTGCAAACTCCTGGAGGGCAGGCTCAGTGGAAAGAGCCCGGGCTTTGGAGTCAGAGGTCATCGGTTCAAATCCCAGCTCCACCACTTGTCAGCTGTATGACTTTGGGCAGGTCACTTAACTTCTCTGTGCCTCAGTTCCCTCATCTGTGAAATGGGGATTAAGACTGTGAGCCCCACGTGGGACAACCTGATCACCTTGTAAACTCCCCAGCGCTTAGAACAGTGCTTTGCACATAGTAAGTGCTTAGTAAATGCCATTATTATTATTATTATTATTATTATTATTATTATCTTGTTCCCCTGGTCACCTGCACCCAGACCACTAATGATATCCAAAGAATACTCCCTAATTTCCCAACAGGGTCCTATTCAAACCACAAAGGGAAAATAGGCGTCACAGAAGAGTAAGGCATATCTGGTTCTGTAGTCAATACATTCATCAGCACATGTGACAGAAGGAGTTGGAATGTGTCAACTTGGTGGAAGTGAGTTTTTTTATGAGCATTTCTGATGAATACCTCAATTACACCATCAAAGGGCATTAAATGAACCTAGACTATTGTAAGGATTTTCATTCACTTCCAAATGACTTGGATTAGCATTAGTGTTATTTCCCTAGGGGAGGCTGAACGTAACCGAAAGAGAGCAGGCTGCAGAGAAAGGTTGTTATGGGCCAAGTCAAGAGACACATATTTGGCATTAGCTACTGTTTACAGGGCTGTGAGAAGTGAGTTAACTATGCCCCTGGGGTCTGTCTCAAACACCACATTAATGAGTCCAGTATATACAAATTCATTAGTTATTTAATTAAGTTAAATCATGAAGTGCATTGTTTAATCATTAATTAAGGAGCGAACAATACTATACTAAAACTTAGTCCTTCAGGTAAAATCCAGCAGAAGATAGCAATGTCATCTTTTCTCCCTGTCACAACCACACAAAGGGAAGTTCTTGATCTTTTCAACTCTGGTTTTTACTTGTTCCCAAATAGAAAGAAAAGTTAATTTTGGTTCTGGTCCAAATCAATGTTCACTGGCAGAAGTGTTCAGATTTCACCCTCAACTAGGTCTTTGCTGAAACCCATCAATTACTCATGTGCCTCTAATGATTTTTTGAGCACAGGCAGCTGGGAAAGATGTGCCAATAAAATGGGAATGCTTTCAACTCCTCCAAAGATACAAATAGGGAAAAAGGAGTACCTTATAAGGAGACCATAACAACAATAACAGAAGAACCATTAGAAAGGTTGAGGATTATGGCAGAGGGCAGGATGTTCTGGAGAAAGTATATCCGAGTTCCTATGAATCGGAAATGACTCGACAGCACATAATAATAATAATTAACAATAATATAAAGAGAAGCATTATGGCCTGGAGAAGTAGTTTGGCTTAATAGAGAGATCACAGGCCTGGAAGTTAAAAGGACCTGGTTCTAATCCCAGCTCTGCCAATTGCTTGCTGTGTGACCTTGGACAAGTCACTTAAATTCTCTGTGCCTCAGTTTCCTCAACTGTAAAATGGGAATACCTGTTCTCCCTCCTCAAACTAGGAGTCTCATGTGAGACACGAACTGTGTCTGGACCTTATTAACTTGTACCTTACCCCAGTGCGTAGAACAGTGTTTGATGCATAGTAAGCACTTAACACTTTTTTTGAAAAGAAGTCAAAATTAAGGAAGAATCTGGTTTAAAATTCTTCTCAGCCATTCCAGAAAAAAGAGGGTTATCACCTTAATTAATGAGCTACCAGGACCTCTCTAATGTCACTCATTTTCTCCACCAGGAGAATCTTCCAAATCTTCAATGAGGCATTGGCTTAATTTCCACCACAGCTGAAGCAACAATCAATCAATCATATTTATTGAGCACTTACTGTGTGCAGAGCACTGTATTTAAGTGCTTGGGAAGTACAAGTTGGCAACATATAGAGACGGTCCCTACCCAACAGTGGGCTCACAGTCTAAGAAACAGCAAGGAGAGAGACTCAGAGGACAAATTTGTATCATGGCATATAAAAGTCAGGCTTTGAATTAGCCACTTGAAAAGGTTAAGCAATGTATTGTCCAAACCATTAAATGAAGACTGGGCTAGTCCCAAAGGTAGCAAATTCTGCCTTGGGATTTGTACCGAAAACACCACATTGGGTTTATTCAAGGTGGATAGGAGCTTAGTTATTCTAGGAATGGCATTCATTGACCCACCACTGGTTTGCAGCAAAATGCATTTAACACTTGAGAAAGTATACCAGAATCAGGAGACACATTCCCTGCCCAGAAGGAGCTAACGTTCAGGGGAGTAAGCTTGGACATAGATTAATCCAATGGTCTATATTTTCATTCAGGTCTAGTCACTGACCTGTAGTCCATTAGTTTTCCTCAAAACTACTGCACAACTGTGCTGAAAAGTCCATTTAGAATACAATAACATTGCCAAAACTCAGTGTTAAGGTTCACTGTTGTACATTAGCCTGAGAAGAGCTAGGCAATATCAAGGCTAGCTCTCCTCAGACTTATCAAGGAAGCAAAAAAAAACACACCCCATGTTAGGAAGTACTTGCTTCCTTGGAACTTATTACTTACAGATTAAAAAGCATTTACTAGTCCCACATAGATTCTGTGGCCTTTTTAACTAGCCAGTAGATTGCATGGAGTTGGGATTCAATCTGCATAAACCTTTCACTGGCATTTGAATGACCTGAGACTGTAAACTCATTGTAGGCAAGGAATGTATCTGTCAATTCACCTTGTACTCTCCCATGCGCTTAGTACAGTGCTCCGCACATAGTAAGCGCTCAATACCAATTATAAGGATGGAAATACAGATTTGGCTTGTGGTTCATATCTATGAGGCCCATCTCAGCATAATAATGTCCTTGACCAACTTCAGTATATTATCATCTGAAGTTATGCTATGTAATCTGCACACACTGGCTGGAAAACAGTAAAACTCCAAGAAAAGTCTCCTGAAAGACTAACTTCAGGGAACAGTACTTAAGAAAGCCTTCTGATAACTCACTAACCTAGAGAAGACGGGGAGAAACAGCATGTTCATTCCTGAAATTCTCCACAGATATTTGAGAAAGTGGATTCTTGGCTGGACACTTTGCAATTTTAAAGGAATACTCAACCTGCATAATCCAATCCTTTAACATCTCAATAGGTTTATGCTGGGGTTTAAAAATGAAAATGGATTGTTCATCAAATGGAATGGATCTCAAGAAATAGTTACAAAATCATACTCCAAACAAATACTCAACTAGAGATGATCACTGTCTGAATGGAATAGGATCAGTAGAATTAGTTTTAAATGTTTGCCATGGAATAGATATTCAAAGCTTCTACTTTTATCCCAACTTATTTCAGAATCAGAGATGCTGCCAACTACACATTGTATCACTTCATTCAACTGGCTTTGAAATGATGAAGTTGAATACAGAAATGAAAATGCTTCCTGCCTAGTGCTAGTGTGTGGATAGTAATATACGGTGTTTATCTTGCACCTTTCATCCAAGAGGCTCAAAGTGCTTAACAAACATGAGCTCATTCATTCTTGCAAGTGCACAGGGAAAAGAGAGTGCATTTATGAGTCGTGTGAGGCAGTGCTTCATCCTCTGAAGAGTAACCAAGGATTTGTGGGCTCTTAATGAGACTAACTTGCTGTATGATTGTAGGCAAGTCGTTTAACCTCCATGAACTTCATTTTCCTCATCTATAACAAGAGAAACCAGAGACATGGAAAATCCCTGTGAGGTAGGAGGGGGAAATATTAACCCTATTTTACAGGGGGTGAAGCTGAGGTTCAAATACACTGACTTGTCCACCAACAAAGTTCAAGTAAGTGGCAGAGCCGGGATAAAAAGAAGCTTTCCCCAGTAGGGCAAGTACGAGGCGAAATGATACCTTATGGATAGAGAAACTGAGGCAGGATGGAGTTAAAATGAATAGCCTAAGGGTACCCAGCAAACAGCCAGTAGTACTTTTTAAAAATGGTATTTGTGAAATGCTTACTGTGTGCCAGGTACTGTACTAAGCACTGGGGTAGATACAAGCTAATCAAGTTGGGCACAGCCCATGTCCCATATGGGGCTCACAGCCTTATTCCCTATTTTGCCAATGAGGTTACTGAGGCCCAGAGAAGTGAAGTGACTTGTCCAAGGTCACGCAGCAGACAAGTGGCAGAGCTGGAATTAGAACCTAGGTCCTTCTGATTCCCAGGCTCATGCTCTAGCCATTAGGCCACACTGCTTCTCGCTGTTTGGAGGGAAAGTAGTGGTCCCCAAAGAGCGGAAACCACACCTCCCTCCCTGACCCACCCCCTCATCCTGCAGAATACCACCCACCCCCTCCCTGCCCTAGAAGCTCCAGCAGGGAAGTTTCCAGTTTTCAGGGAGCAGCTTTCAGTCTATAAGGCAGGCCTCTCATGCTCCCCTCACTTGCCTTGAAGTCAGCATCAACGTGGTAACTGTTGGCTTCTGGGTTCAGATGTCTCAGAGCCTAATTCTATACCATAGGACTGCATAGAAGCAGCATGATCTAGTGGACAGAGCATGGGATGGGCCTGGGATTCAGAAAGTCATGGGTTCTAATCCCGACTCCACCACTTGTCTGCTGTGAGACCTTGGGCAAATCACTTCACTTCTTTGTACCACAGTTATCTCATCTGTAAAATGGAACTGAGAATGTGAGCGCCACATGGGACAGGGACTGCGTCCAACCTGATTTGCTTGTATCCACCCCAGTGCTTAGTAGAGTGCCTGACATATAGTAAGTGCTTAAATACCATAAAAATTATTATTATTATTATTATTACCATCATCATTATTAACTGCTACCCTGTATGTTCCTTGGTCCATCAGGTCTATTGGAAGCAGCATGGCCTAATGGATGCAGCATGGGTCAGAGTCAGAAGGACCTCGGGTCTAGTCTTGGCTCTGCCACTTGTCTGCTGAGTGATCCTGAGCAAGTCACTTCCCTTCTCTGTTCCTCAGTTACCTCATCTGTAAAACAGGGATTAAGATCATGAGCTCCATGTGGGACAGGGACTGGGTCCAACCTGACTGGCTTGTATCCACCCCAGCGCTTAGAACTGTGCTTGGCAAGTGCTTAAAAAGTACTAGAAAAAAACAGAACCTGAGGAAATTTCATGCTACCTCCAGACATTCAGAGCTTAGACAAAGTTTAGTTCAAAGCATAGGGAGAGGGAAAACAATGACATGTAGACCACTTATGGTCTCCAATATACACACAGAGAATGCAAGCTACACTAGACAAACCACACAAGCAACTTCCTTAGACACTCAGACGAAGTTCTGAGTGTGTATTTACAATCGGCTGATGATGTAGAACATTCAGTGAGACTGCTTGCTGGGACAACCTGGTAGCAAGAAAGCACACCAACAAAGGGTTCCACTCCTGAACTGAAGACACTCTGCTGAACTTGCTGATTGGCTCCAATCCCAGATGCTTCTGAGAAATGTAGGCTTCTTGTTTCTGGGAAACATAGTTCTCAGGTAGCAGGTTTTGCAGGACAAAGTTTCCTTCTTCCCCTCCAGTCCCTTGACCTCAGTTCTGCTGCCCAAAAGGAACCTGAGCACTGTCATTATCAAGATTAACCAATGGGAGCAAGTCACTGAACTCGGAAATGTTACTGACGGCAGATTGAGTGAGTGAGCGACCAACCTCGGCCCGTGTGCATTAAGTTGGGAGTCTTCAGTAATAACTTGCTGAACCGAAGCACTCCCTTCCTCAGGACCTCTTGTGGGCAAATAATGAACAGTTTGGGGATACTGACCCTATTTGAAGGGCTCATAACTGGATGGGAAAAGTGCAGGTAGGAAATTTTAGAATGTTTTTGGTTTGGTGACACACACCACTGACCCAGAGACATCACCCCTGGATAAAAGCCAAGTCTCTGGGCTCTAGGCTATTAGATCATGCAGCTTCCTGGGGAAGTCATGCCCTCCTTTAAATCTTGAAGGTGCTTTTGTTCTATTACCAGATTTTGTGCAATAGTAAAGGCAAAGAGAAAAAACAAAAGGAGGTAGCTAATTCTGCCTTGTGGCATTTAAGAGAAGCCCTCTCACCCACTTAACTCGGTTTCCTGGATTGAGCCTGATTTACATAATTAGCACCAAAACCTAATTTTTTGAGTCAGCACATCCATTTTCCTCAGTCAAAAGTCCTTCTTAGGAGTCAATGAGAAAAGCCGCTTTAGGACCCTAAAACCAGGTAACGAGCTGGGCTAGTTGCCTCTACCACAAACACTGTTTCTGAAGTGTCTTTTCTAAAAGCGCTCTGGATCATAAGGATGGTACTTTCCAGGTGGGTTATTAATATTTCAGGGAAGATTTTCTAATTGCCAGATACCCCAACACTGGAACCACCTCCACCAATCTGGATGGAGAGGGTATGGTTCAACCCCAAGAGGCTCTAGATGCACACAGGAGAGAAATCAATTGATGGTACTTATTGGGTACTAACTGTATGCAGAGCACTATACTAAGAGAAGCAGCAAGGCATAGTGGATAGACTACAGGCCTGCGAGTCAGAAGGCCATGGGTTCTAATCAGGGCTCCATACTTGTCTATTGTGTAGCCTTGGGCAAGTCATTTCATTTCTCTGTGCCTCAGTTGCCTCATCTGCAAAATGGGGATTGAGACTGTGAGCCCCACATGGAACAGGGACTGTGTCCAACCTGATTTTCTTGTATCCACCCCAGTGCTTAGTACAGTGCCTGGCACATAGCAAGGGCTTAATACAATTATTATTATTATTATTGCTGTTGTTGTAACAATAATAATAATTGTTGTTGTTATAATAATAATAATTATAAATGCTTGGAACAGAGCAATATGACAAGAGTTGGTAGTCATGGTCCCTGCCCACAACGAGCTTGCGGTCTAGAGGATGGCTCATCTGCCCTTATAGAATGAGTAGACACATTCTTAGCCACCATATCTGTGGCAACTATGGAATTGCCACTAGAAAGACAGTCAGACAGAAGCCTCCATAAATTACAGAAACACAGCTTGCCTTTTTCATGGGTTACTAAGCCTGTACCATTTTAAAGCTTTCAACACCCCAGCAAGGAGGACACTGGATTTAAAAATTATCACTGAACATACCAATTAAGACTGAGGTGGGCATCTTCTCTACATTTTCAGTAGAATTCAACTCATAGCCTGAATATTTATTAGGATACAGTTTTCTACCCTTAAGATCTTGCATTAAAATTGCTGCTCTCAAGCTAATGTAGTTTGAATTGCAACCTCCTTTTTCAATTCAGAGTACATACCTTTGCACCCTCAAATCAGTTCACTTTTCTTTCAGTTGCAATAAACAAGTGCCCTTAATTATTTTTCATAGAATTACTTAGACCTCTGACATAGTTACTCCATTTAACAAAAGCTCATCTGTTTTTCTACTTTACTTTTAAAATAGCTTAGACCTATTTAAGTGGCTTTCCCTTTGCATCAGATAAGATGATCATTAAACATACCACTTTCATTTAATTTCTTTGGGGCTTTTATTTCCCAATTATTTAGTCAAGAGAAAAGTTTACTTGGGAAGATTTCCCAGCAATAAGTTTTCTTTTCTGTTTTTTAATGAAGATAGATAGAGACTCGTTCAGTTCTAGGAAGTCTTACATTAACTTGTAGATTTCAGAAACTTAGTAAAGATTTACCAGGAGCTGCTCATTGTCCAATACAACCCAGGGAAAAAGCCAAACTAATATTGTTTGCCCAGAGGAGAGAAGTTCTTTGAAGATGGGACTCCTGTCTCCTAAGTACACTGAACTCTCTCATGCGCTTATTATAGTAACCTGAACACAGTAGGCACTCAAATACCACTGACTGGCAGATGATGATTTGGAAAGGTATTTAAGGTCCACTAACACCTGAAGCAAGCTGGAGCCAATTGACTCATGGTTCTAACCACAGTATGACAGAAATGCCTTGCAATTTACTCCTAGCCACCAGCTAACATACCCAGTCAGCTAATACAGACATAGGGCAACCAAAAATTCTTTCAGAGAGGACTAGTGAATCGATCATGGGAACTGGGAATCCCTGTTTTCCCTCTGCCTTGATAACTTGGGGAAAAATCATTTATATCCTCCCCGTCCCTATTTCCTTATTTCCAAAGCATTTTTCCTCCTTAAATAAGGCTTTAGAGCCCTTAGATGAGAGATGCTATCAGTCAATCAAATCATATTTATTGAGCGCTTACTGTGCGCAGAGCACTGTACTAAGTGCTTGAAAACTCAGTAATGAAAATTCCACCTAGAAAAGTTACTTTCCACCTCGAAGCATTTCATGGTCATGTCATCCCAAATCAATCAATAGTATTTACTGAGCACTTACTATGTGCAGAACACTACACTAAATACTGAGAAAAAGACAATGTAACAGAGTTGGCAGATGTGATCCCTGTCCAAGAGTAGCCTACAGAGGGGGACAGATATTAAAATAGATTGTGGATAAAGGAAAAGCTATCCAAAATATTCACAAGATCCCCATTTCCCCCCACTTTACAGATAGAAATACTGCGGTAACTTTCCTAAAATATCCTGAATTTAATCCTCACTAGAATGAGACAGCATGAGCCCACACACAGTTCAGCAGCGGTGCCACCTCTGTGGAAACTGTCCTGAGGGAGTGGCTGGTGGATTTTAAAACCTAGCAGACTGTAGGGACCTTCTGCCTGGTTTCCTTGGCAACCACTCTAAATACTAGATTTAATGCAAACAGGAGAATCTCCCCAACCCCGGAGGCAGAAGGGCTAGCAAATTCCCAGGGCAAACTGTGACCCTGAAGTTTGGAGAAAGGGAGAGATGACTTCGTGAATATTCAAGAAACCAGAGTGAAGGGCTGAAAGAGGCTTTCCCCAATTAAACCTTCACTTCCTTGTCTTAAGGCCTTACCTTCTGCATAGTCAATACACTTGGGTCTATTCCCCTTAAGCACTTGGATATTGGCTCTTCCCCAGCCCCTGAGCCCTTATGGAAATACCAATCTGTAAGATCCTTGTGGGCAGGGATCAATCATATTTATTGAGCACTTACTGTGTGCACAGCACTGTGCTAAGCACTTGAGTCAACAGAGTTGGTAGAGACATTCCCTGCCTGAGTCTATAGCTACCATCTTGTACTAGTATTCTCCTACATATTTAGTGCCGCATGTCATGCACAGTAAGCCTTCAGTACATACCACTGACTGGTTGATTGGGTACCGGGAATTTCCATGGGAAACAAGAAGTAGAGGGAGGCCAAAACCATCCACAGGTGGACACATTCAGACGGGACATAAAGGCCTGAAAAGAGCGAGTTTCTTCATCCGATCTGTGTTTGAGTGGGGACGAGCCAAACCCAAGCCTAGTGTTCAACCTGATTATCTTGTATCTACCCTACAGCTTGGTACAGTGCCTGGCACACAGTAAGTGCTTAACGAGTACTATTTTTTTTAAAAAAGCCAACACAAAAACCCCACCCACTCCCCGGGATCACCACAAACCCATTCTAAATCCTTCCACATTCCTGAGTGAAATTTCAGGGTCCCCCGAGGGGGTGCGATGGACCTCAATGGGGAGTGTGGGTTCTCTTCCTGGGCTCCCAACTAGGGGCTTGTATGGCATTTGTTTTGCTCCCATTCATTCTCCGGAGGCTATTACTATAAATACCTTAATACCCCTTAGTTATTTCAAAAACAAACCATCTTTCCCCAAGATAGTCACGGGGGGGGACGTTTGCCCAATTTACCTTTCAAAAACCAGGAGCTGCTTTTGAGATTCCCCGACCTCCTGAATGGCTCCTCAGCAGGAGAAAAGGCTCGTTTTTTTCTTGTTTTTACAGATCCAGACAAATGCATTTCCATGAGACTTTCTGCAGATTCAGACAAATGCATTTCCATGAGACCTTCACTGGCCTATCCTACTCCCTGCCTACCCTTCCCTGTCTCCCAAATGCATTTCAGAGAAATCCCAGTTCTGAAATTTCTTTTATTGATGAGATGAGGGGATTAGACAGAGGGGAAGGGGGAGCTGTGCCTGCCTTCCAGGTGACATGCGAATTCGCCTGGGCTCAATAGAGCTAACACAAATCAAGCAACAGGTCTAAAATGAAATCAAAACCCTGCTTCTCTTTTCCTTGGAGTCCTGTTGGGTTTTCCTAGAAACCCAGGTGTGTGGGGAATTCTGCAGACTTGCTGCAGTTGGATGTTTGTGTCGTCTCGGCTTTATGTTGGGACATGTCGGCAGGGGTCAGGTGGCTGGGCTCAAGTAACGGGTGAGACTGGCAGGTAGGGATGGGTTTGCCTTTACCCAGGGTGAGTCACCAGACAGTTTTGGAACAACCTTGCTGGAAGGTAAGTTTCTGGTGGAGATCCCCATCCAAATCTGTGAAAGTCATGTAGTAACTCAATCAATGGTATTTGTTGAGTGCTTTCTGGGTGCAGAGTATTGCACAAAGTGCTTGGAAAAGTGCAATAGACACATGATCATTTAGTGCTTATAGAAAGTTCCAGAGCACTGAATTAAGGGCTAGGGTAGGTACAAGATAACCAGATCCTGACACAGTTCCTTGCCCAAAGTGGAGTTCACACTCTAACAGACAGGGGAGAGGTAGGTATTTTATAACCAGTCAACAAATAAGGTAAATGAAGCCCAGTTAAGTCAGGCCATTTGCCAAGGTCACAGGTAATGTGGTCTAGTGGAAAATGCACGGGCTTGGGAGTCAGATGACCTGGGTTCTAATTCGGGCTCCGCCCCTTGCCAGTTGTATGACCTTGGGCAAGTCATTTAACTAATCAGTGTCTCAGTTTCCTCTTCTGTAAAAATGGGGATTCAAGACTTGTTCTCCCTGCTACTCAGACTGTGAACCCCATGTGGGATAAAAACTATGTTCAATTATCTTGTCTCTACCACAGTATTTAGTACAATTATTATTATTATTCTTATCATAAGTGGCACAGCTGGGGCTAGCCCATGCTCTTTTCGATGCTGACTATGCTGGTTCCCGCACACAGGAAAGAGGAGTCCCATGTCTAGGGAGGTTCGGTTAAGTGGGAGGAGTAGTGTGGCATGGGCTTGGGAATCAGAGGCCCTGGGTTCCAATCCCAGTTCTGCCATGTGCCTGCTTTGTGACCAACGGCAAGTCACAACTTCTCCGTGCCTTAGTTACCTCATCTGTAAAATGGGGGTTCAATACCTGTTTTCCCACCTGCTTAGATTGTAAGGGACTGTGTCTGACCTGGTTACCTTGTATCTTCCCCAGCATTTAGAACACTGTTTGACACATAGTAAGTGCTGAAATACCACAATTATTACATGATTACTATTATTATTATCATCATCAAGTAGGGTGCAGCGGGAGAAAACACCTTTTATTCCAGTTCAGTGCTTCAGAGTACAAGAAATGCCTGTATCCTCTCAGCACCCTACTGCTTAAGCACCATCACAACTGACTTTCCAAAGAAAGCCTCTGTCTGTAACACTCCCTGGCCTTTCATCTGATCTAACTCAGGTTTTCTTGAATGTTACAGCCAAGCTCACTGGAATCATTCCCTTCAAAGGGATCTCCTGGGATGGAAAATAAATTTATGGCAAGTCCCAGCAAGGACAGCCAAATTAACTGTGGCAAGCGCGTGGCAGTCTGGAAGCAGGAAATAGGAAGAAGGGAGTTGAGATAATTTGGAGTGAAAAGTCCAAGCCCAGCTCAATTAGGAAAGCATTTCCCTGCTGAAAACTTTCCGAGGCAGAGGGATGTTGGTGCAATTAAAGGGATGTTGTCAATTAGGTTAGGTCCATCAACTATGTATAAGGAAAAGTGACAAAGCTGGTGTGCAAAGTGGTTTAATTGTTAAGATTCTTGGGTTTGGCTTGCTCTGTGCCTTCGCATCCTTTTCATTAACTCTCTGTAAATACACTCATGTAAACTGGTAAATATAGTTTGGGGCAGAGCTTGGACCTTATTCTTATTCTCTGTGCAAACTGAGCTTCCGACTCTGTCCCACAATTAATACTTGTTATTATCATTATTGTTGTATTTGTAAGTATTTGCTTTTCTAATAGCTGGAATAGATGCAAGTTAATCAGGTTGGACAAAGTCTCTGTCACACATGAAGCTCACAGTCTAAATAGGCAGGAGTAGGACTGAATCCCCATTTTATAGTTGAGAAAACTGAGGCACGAAGTTAAGTGACTTGCCCAAGGTCACACAGCAGATTTGTGACAGAGCTGAGATTAGAAACCAGGTCCTCTGATTGCCAGGCCCCGGGCTCTTTCCACTAAGTCATACTGCTTCTCTTGCTGTCCTTGGAAGGACAACTGCAACTGCAAAATAAGAAAGAAGTCACCTAATCCATGCCCCTGCCTTCAGGCAGACCTCCACATAAACCACCCCAGAGAAATACCAATCTCTCCTGCTTTGTACAATCCAAAAGAAAGTTTTCCATAATCTCCCATGCTACCGCCTACTTCACTGCCAGTAAATTCTTCCCCAAATAGAACCTAAATTCCCACATCTTTTTCCTTTGGTTCTCAGTGGAGACAGAGAAAGGTGGTCAGCATCAACAGCCATTGATCCCTGAGCCTCCAAATTGAATAGCCTCAGCTCCATCAATCTTTTTTCATAAATCTTATTTTCAGTCAATGGTGTTTATTTAGCACTTGTTGTGAGAGCAGCAGCATACTAAGCACCTGGGAGAGTGCAATACAAGAGGGGTGGTAACAATCCCTGCCCTCAAGGAGTTTACAATCTAGTGGGGGATACAGACATTAAAATAAATCACTGATAGGGGAAACAGGACAGTAAAAGGATCTGAATAGAAATGCTGTGGAGCTGAGGATAGGGTGAGCATCAAAGTGCTATTTTGCAACCTTTAATCATCGGGACCCTCTTCAGGTTCCCCAAGTTCTTCTTTAGTTGCAGATTCCAGAATTTTAGTCAGGGCCTGATTTGTTTATTGCATCCTATACCTCTCCTTACTCCCACCTCCAACACCACCTACCCAAGAACTTTGGCAAGTTTCCCATATAGTAAACACCTAAGAAAAATCCTACCTGACCAGTAAAAATAATAATATTATTTATTGAATGCTCACCGGATGTATTGTACTGAACTAAGTTGCTTGGGACAGTTCTAGACAAAGAAACGACAGTTCCTGACCACGGATACATACACAGACACAAAAGGATACACACTAGAGCAATCAACTCTAGTCGTATGACTGACAAAGTGGGGGAGCAGTGTGGGACAATGAAATGCTTCTGGAATTTATTAATAATAGCGGTAAGAATAACAATAAGGGTAGTATTTGTTAAGCACTATGTGCCAAACACAGTGTTAAACCCTGGGGCAGATACAGTGCAATCAGATCAGACACAGTACCTGTCCCTCATGGAACTCACAGTCTAAGAATGAGGACCAACCAATATTTAATTCCCATTTTACAGATAAGGAAACTGAGGCACAGAGCAGTGACTTGTCCAAGGTCACACAGCAGCCAGCTGAAGGAGCTGGGATTAGAACCCAGGTTTTCTGACTCCTAGTCCTGGGCTCTTTCCATTAGACCAGACTCGTTTCCTTACTGCAAAAGGGCCAGAAAGTAGTGGGACCTAAGCTGAGCATGTGTTCAGCACGCTCCAGCCCTAACGTGAAAGGCAAAGCATAGAAAGTTGAGTGCGAGCAGCTGAGGTTCTATGCGAGGACAATCTGGGACATTGGCACATTTTTCTAAATTTGTCCACAAACAGCTTGAAAAAATCCTGGACAGTCCCAGTTAGACTGGGGTGTAGCTTGGCTTATGTAAAACTGAAATGTTATTCCATGGTTACCACTTGCTATGCCCCTGGTCCTCCTACAATATGGGGCTGTGTCCTTACAGAACCCCACAAGAAACACTCATGCTGTAATCACGCCACGCCAAAGCCACGCTTAGAACCGTGTCTTCGGACATCACATTTTGCCGTACCTGTGCAGACAAGTGTCGCTGAGAGAACATTTCCTAATTCCACCATCCCGTTTCTAGCCAGAACACATAAGGAAGTAATGTGTGCTAGCAGAACTGACAGCACTCCCGCTTAAGCACCCCAATAGCATAGGTTCCTTTTTAAACATATTTAAGCATTTCCTAGGTGGTAAACACTCTGCTAACCACGGGGCTGAATACCAGATAATCAGATCAGAGGCAGTTCCTGTCCCACAGAGAGCTCACAATCTATTTAAAATTTGAGTTTTAACTTTCAGGTGAATATCTCTCACTCGTGGAAAGCTGTTTTTCCCCACCCTGGCTCTTTTTCTCCCATTCTCGCACACAGCCAGACTTTCCCCATTTTGTATTTGGGGGTAGGTGCAGTGGGGTGTGTGTAGGCCTCGGGGGAGGTCCTATCTCTCCCCTCTAGGAACACCATGGAACACTTTAAGTCAACTTCATTTTCTGGCCACCTAACAATTTATCAAGGCCCCTGATTTCTGACCTTATCTTCCATGGTGCTGACCATCCCTTACCTCGGAGTTAACTGCAAATTGCTCTCTATCCCACTGTCCATGTCATTGGCAAAAATGTGGAAAAAAAATGAAATGAACTGCACCAAGCTGGAAACCAACACTGCAAATTTTGTTAAAAGTCATTTTTAAAGCGATGTCCATCTTATAAATCTTGAGGGATCTTGGAAACACCATCAAGGAGCTGAACTGTAGTCATGATTTTTGTCTTCCATTGCCCAAAGTTTCATAAAAGGGTTTTTTTTTTAATTTCAGCAGAGCTTATTGTTTTCATAGATCTCAAATGAATTCTGTTAGTCAAGCTAATTGCTGTTCCTCTTACTATGCTTCTTCAGCCAAAGATGTCTCCAACCACTTTCGCTTTTATACATAAAATATTAAATTCTGTAAATCAGGTACTCATATTCTCATTCTCTTTTCCTATCCCTCTCTCCCTTTCCCCCCTCCCTTGCCCCACATTGGGACAATTCCCAGAATGCCCCATCACTGAATGAAGACTCATAGGGCAGGGCTCCTAGAATAGGTACTATCCTATGTCACATCAAAAGAAGATGTTATTGGGGGTACGACAGAAGCCCACTCAGGGCATATCTAAGAGACTGTAAACTCAGTGTGGGCAGGGAACCTGTCTACCAACTCTTGTGATATTTTCCTCTCCCAAGTGATTAGAACAGTGCTCTGCACACAGTAAGCACTCAATAAGTACCACTGATTAAATATAGTTTCCTCCATAGTACATCCCTGGCTGGTTCCACCTACTAGCCAACTTGAGACATGGTTTACTTCATCAGAAGTTTCATCCTTGAAGAGAATTCACCTGATTGTGAAATTCGCCTGTGGGTACCTGTGTGATTGAATAAGGCCAAAATGGGGCCCAAAGACCCAGCTGCATGTGCCAAAAATAGCTGTCCCTTGTTTAGAGTGCCTGGTTTCACTTTTGTCTCTATCTCACAATTCTTTTGGAGCTTCTGCTCCTTTTCTGATAGTAATTCTGTGCTGGTCTTTCTAGGGATTCATCAATGGTATTTATTGAGCACTTACTGCATGCTCAGCACTGTACTATGTGCCTGGGAAAATACAACAGAATGGGGGAGAGACAAAATAAATTACACATAGGGGAAACAGAAGAGAATACGGATAATACCATATGTAGTGTGGGGCTGGGCTGAATATCCAAAGTGTCTAAGGGGTATCCAGCCAAGTGCATAGTAGATGCAGAGAGGAGGGCAGATGGGGAAAATCAGGGGGTAATTAGAGGGTCTAGTCCCAGGTGTGCCCGCTGTGGCTCTGCCTTCAGCAGTGATGATTTCTGACCAAAGTACTACCTAAATTATGGCTTGTTAAGTGCTTATTATTGCCAAGCACTTTATTAAATGCTAACATAGATACAAGATAAACAGGTAGGAGACTGTACCCACCCCACATGGGGATCACACACTAAGCAGGATAGTGTAGGATTTATTCCCATGAGGAAACAAGCACAGAGAAGTTAAGTGATTTACCCAAAGTCTCACGGCCCAAGAGTGACAGAGCCGGGTTTGGAACCCAGGTGCTCTCACTCCCAGGCCTGTGCTCTTTCCACTAGGCCTTGATGCTGCAAGAAGGCCTGTTTTGCAAGGAGGACAAGGCCCATAGGAATGCTCAAATATTTAGTTGGCTAATGTGGGTGGTGAAGTTCACTGTGGCTACCAAGGCAATGCCTGCAGGGTTACAGTGCTACAGCATGACAGGGGAGGTCTGCTGCTGCTATGGTTTCACCAGGTGCTGCCCTCCTGCCTCCTCCCTGAACCCACCTGTCAGGCTGGGAAAGTGAGCATGGTGCTCTGCAAACGCTATTGACATCAGTGAAATCTCAGGGTCAAAATGCATCCATCCTTGCTGAGGGGAGACTCTGTCCGTGACACAACCTGTGTGCAATATCCCAGGGGTGGCTGTGCCATGCAGGGGTTTATAAAATGACAGATGTGGGGGTTTTTTGTGTTTTCCTTTCTATACCCTCCCTGATAACACCCAGCAGGTTATTAGCCAAACAGCCATCAACAGCTGCTGTTTGGAAGGCCAGAAAATGTGGTTTTGCTTTCATTGACATTTAGGGCCTCAAAAGGAAAAGTGAAAATGGGGCAGCGGGCAAAATTAATTGAACACAAAAACAGGAAACAACTTTCACACTGTACTGTTTCCAGGAGCTGGTACCAGGCCACTAGTCGCTAAAACTCATTATTACTTCAGCCCTCGCTTGGTAATACCCTGCTACTCAATTACATTTTCCCGAGGGCTCCCCATTCCTCTTTAGCTGGGCAGCAGTGCTGAAAGATAATTAGTGTGGAGCCTGAGGACAGGGCACTCCTTGAACTTGGGGGATGGAGGGAATGGCAGCTGCAGAGGAAACAAGACTGAAAGAGCAAGTACTGATCGTTCTGGGGGGCTCTAAAGGCCAGAATCGTTATGATGACCTCATCAATATGGCTGCCTTCCCTCGGGGAACATGAGCAAAGACGGACGCTTTGGGACTGAGCCACCTACACTTTCTGTCCACTTTCCTTCCTCCCCATCCCAACCCAGCTTAAAGTGAGTCCTCTGTGGGACAAAGATTGTGCCTGAAGTGTTAATTTGGTATCTAAACTGCCCCCTTCCCAAGTATGGAGGACAACCACATGCATATCCTGAGTGCTTGACCAATGTCAATCATCATCTACACCATGATTTTCTGAACCCTTTGCAAATTTTTGCCTTCATTCCTCAAGAGTCGTGTTGTTTGGACCTTGTCTGAGAGGCATCCATCTTTACTTCTCAAAAGCCCCTCCTCTACTCACCGTTTTCACTGGTCATCCCTAATTGCAGCTGGGTGAGGAACTCCTCCCAATCTTTTGGAGGAATGGATAACCTGAACAAGGCTAAGAAGCCGCAGCCCAAGTGTGGGGGATGATCAATTCTAATCCAGGTTTTCCTTCTCCCTTCTACTGTCAAACTGAGAAAGTCCCTGACTCTCTCCAGGCCTCATCTTCAAGCGTGAAAGTGACTGGTCTGCAGGCTAATGACAAACACAAAATTAGTCATTCAACTGCAATGGCCTAGAATGAGTTGGGTACCCTGGGGTGGAATATCCTTTGAGAGCCTCAGATGAAAAATCCCACCACCTAAATCACTTCCTTAAAAGAAAAAAAAAAAATATATATATATATAGATAGATATAGATATATATAGATAGATAGATAGATATAAATATATCTATAGATATATATATTTATATATATCAAGTGTAGGTACTGTGTAAATGCAAGCCATGGAAAGGTTATAAAATCCCCAATCTAAGTCATGTTTCCCCAGGCAGAAGCTTGAAATATGGGTCAAGCCAGACTTAAGTGCCAAGCATTACTATGGATGAATGTCAGATTTTATCTCATCATACAATAACTTTGAGCTTATGTTTTGGATCTCAAGAATCAATAGCTTCTCATTGATCTCTATTGCTAGGTGCTTTGGGAATCAAGTTACTTTGGGGCCCAGAATGATCCCAAAGCTCAATCCTCAATGATCCCAGGGCAATGTCATTCCAAAGGACTGGAATTGGCAGTTTGAGCCTTTGTTCCCTGAATTTTCAGGCTAATTTTTAAAACATCTGACACTTGGAAAGCAATTTAGTTTTTCATTAGTCTAATAGTGCAAAATTTGCACTGTGCCAACACCACACTTGGGAAAATGAACTCAAGATGGCATTCTGAATCAGTGAAGCTGAAAGCGCTTACAGTGACATATAGTCAGCTCTGCCACAATGCATATTTTTAGTTCATGCTTTGAGGAATTAAGGAATATTCTTCTAACAACGTTCATCTGCCCTGGTAGAACGTGACCGTTTGGAGAGAAACAGTTGGCGTCGGTCAAGGCATTAGCATTACAACATGATTTCTCCTTTAACATGATATACTTCAAGAATGTAATTCCCAAGCCATCTGAAAACTGACTGTGTTCTAGTCTTCTGGAAATCCAGAGACATTTTATGATGAAAAAGAGTTTGTGAGACTCCATAAAGAGTCGGCATTTACCATTCTGCAGACGGTCTCAAGCAACAGGAAGCGTTTGTGTTTTTTTAAAATGTCAAAAATTTCACTGTCAGATGTTTTAAGTCACCCCCTTCAGGCAGAGAACATGTCTGCTAATTCTGTTGTAATGTACTCATTCATTCATTCAATTGTATTTATTGAGCGCTTACTGTGTGCAGAGCACTGTACTAAGCACTTGGAAAGTACAACTTGGCAACAAATAGAGACAATCCCTACCCAACAATGGGCTCACAGTCTAGAAGTGGGGAGCCAGACAACAAAACAAGTATACGGGCAAGTACTCTCCCAAGGGCTTAGAACAGTGCTCTGCACACAATGAGTTCTCAATAAATACTATTGATCCAGGTACCCTCAGTTCCAGGAGAGTTGTTGTATATATCATATATCCTTATGTTCATCTTGAGGGTCAGATAATTAGAGCATAAATGACACAGGCAAGCCAGTGAATTTCTAAGCTGGTACATGTGAGAGTTCTAAGTGACAGCTCCCTGGACCTCTGGAAAAAAACAGGATTTATCCCTCCCTGGCAGCTGTGCCCCCACCTGTGAACTCTTTCAAATTCAGTCCCCGGATCACCGTATGACCTCATGAGTTTCATCCATCCTCTCTGGCCTCAAATTCCCAGTTTTGAAAGTCAGGGAGAAGGAAAGTGGAAGGTAAGAAGAATTCATTCTGGTTAAGTCCTCGATACCCTTGGATAAAATGTGCAAGCAGTGTGATTACTATGACATGAGGATCTGTAGGAAATCCCATTACCTTAAGTGGGTCAAGCAAAATCCATGACTAGCATGTCTATCAGTCATCATTCCCCATTATCTAACTGGGTTAGCAGAGCTGATTTCAGAGGCTGCGCTGGGTGATGAAAGTCTTCATTCATTTAAATAAATTAACACAAAGTGGGCAAAAACCACTTCCCACAGACGTGGACTTTAAAACCATCATTCTTTTCCTGCTCATTTCCTCCCACAGACAGACCAGTGCATACTCTCAAAGCAAACAATTTGGACTCTTGAGAGATCCAAAGCCCAATGGCCTAACTGTCTCATCTGGAGTGCTCCGGGGCCTGCAAATTTATGCTGGGAAGCTGCAGGGTCCCCAGTGACCCTTCCTTCTCCTACATATGTGGAAGGAGTGTTTCTGCTGTGGAAGGAGAATCACCACTAGAGCAGCAGCTGTAGGCCTGGCCTTTGCTCCTCTTCTTTCAGGGGTGTGTGGAGGAGGACAGAAGTGTGAGCCTCCAGGATGGAGGGAGCCTGCTCTCCATTCCCAGCCCATCCTTGGGCTGTCCCCAAAGGGGGTGTGCCATACTAAATTGGCATAAGTGCAGCCTTTCACTGGGGGTGGCAGAAGGCTGGCGAGGGGCAGGAGGGGAAGGAGAGGCTGAACCCTTACTTCCTCCTCCCTGCCCCCAAGTCCATAAAGACTCACTTTTGCAGAGAGAAGGCAGTCCTTTCCAGGGGGAGAATCAGGTCGAAGTGAACTTTACAGCATGTTTCATTGGGCTTAAGAGAAGCAGCCTGGCCGAGTGGATACAGGAGGACCTGGGTTCTAGTCCCAGGCTCTGCCACTTGTCTCCTGTGTGTGACCCTGGACAAGTCATTTCACTTCTCTGGGCCTCAGTTACCTCATCTATGGAATGGAGATTAAGACTCTGAGCCCCATGTGTCCAACCTGATGAGCTTGTAGCTAACTCTGTACTTCGTACAGTCCCTGGTGCATAGTAAGCACTTAAATACAAAAAAAAAAAAAAAGGAAGTGGGAATCTGATAGAAACGGAAGACAAGTTCATGGAAAGATAGAATCAGGCCAATGCCTAGGGCAGGGGCACCTGGGGCAATGTCTCTGGGATGCTCTGCCCAGGGGACCCCCTGAATGCTGCCACTGCAAAGGTCTCTGGAGGATTCCCACCCAGGGGAGGGGCCACAGACTGAAAGCTCCTTGTGGGCAGGGAGAGTACCGCCAACTCTGTTATACTGAACTCTCCCAAGGGCTTAGTACAGTGCTCTGCACACAGTAAATGCTCAATAAATACCGTTGACTGATGTCCCTTTGCTTCTACCTAGCTGAGAGGGATAGGAGCTGCTCTCCCTACCGCCGTTCGATTCTTTCTTGAGGGAGCACAGACAGAAAGGTTGGGTCTCATGGTGGCTCATTCATGTCTCCAAGGAGGGAGTGAAAAGTGCGTTTGCAGAACTTTATTGTCTGCTATAAAAAAGAAATCTAGAAAAATAAAGATTTTTAGCACTTTGTTTTTTTTTTAAAACAGCTCCTGGGAATTATTCCCCCAACTTGCAGACCTCATGGATATTCATGTCCTGATTTATTGCCTACCAGAAGGAAGGCATGAATAAAATCAACATTGTATTGTTTGTTAAGTAAAGGAAAAGGCAGCAGAGCAATTCATGGAAGGGAGATGGGGAGCTTTAACGGGATCCTGGTGCTCAGAGCCTCAACAGGTTAATTCATTCATTCGATCATATTTATTGAGCATGTACTGTGTGCACAGCACTGTACTAAGCACTTGGGAGGGTACAATATAACAATAAATAGACACATTTCCTGCCCACAAGAATCCACACTCTAGAGGGGGAAACAGACACCAATATAAATAAATTACAGATATGCACATAAGTGGTGTGAGGCTGGGAGAGGGGATGAATAAAGGGAGCAAGTCAGTGTGATGCATAAGGGAGTGGGAGAAGAGGAAAGTGGGGGTTTAGTTAGGGAAGGCCTCTTGGAGGAGATGTGCCTTCAATAAGGCTTTGAAGGGGCAGGGAGAGTAATTGTGTCAGGACTGAGGAGGAAGGGCATTCCAGGCCAGAGGGAGGACGTGGGTGAGAGGTCAGCAGCGAGATAGATGAGACAGTTAGCATTAGAGGAGCAAAGTCCAGTTCTGATATGGCACCGTATATCTTTTTGTCCAGTCATTTTCAGTACCTAACCTCCCTCCACTGAGGCGCCTGCCTCCCGGCTCCGCAGCTCAGATGTGGCACATGTGTTTTTAGGAACTGGAAGGAAACATAAAGGTTCTAGAGCAATCGTTCCCCTGAGAAAAACACTATTACTTTATGCTCTGGGCTCAGTGACACACATGATATCATATGCATCTACCTCACTGTCCGGTACTTATGAGGGCCACCAGAGGCCACCTTATGGTGACTTAGCCTTTTTGAAACAGCTGACCACCCTTATACTTTACAGACAGAGGTCACCACCACAGAATAACCCATTCGCCTCCCAACTCTCATCCAGGTGGGCCGGCTTTCTCAGGTTTTCTGATGAATGACAACTCCCTGGTGATGGTGAAAGACAAACAAAACAATCTACACCCTCAGCTCTGAACTGGGAAACATCATTTCATCTGGGATCTTTTTTTTTTTTCCTGAAAGCCCTTTTCAGCCTTTGATCTCAGAAGGCTGAAAGCCCAAGGGTGATGTTTGCAGCTCCCGAGCTTCTAGATTCAAATGGAGAGAGTCTTGTTCCAGTCAAGTCAAACAATGGAACTGGAATTCAGTTATTATCTGTTGACAAGAGTGGTTTTAAGCCATCTCTTCCTAGTCCTGTGGCAAGGCTCTAGACCATCAACAAAATGGCTCAGGGATGAAATAATGTTGTTTACCCACTTGCAGGGAAAGCTACATATTTGCTTGAGTCTCTGGTGTTAAAATCCATTAGGGCCTGCCACTCTGGTGATTTAATTTTCAAGGGAGGAATGAACTTCTGGAAACGGAGGAAAACAACATACATCCTGCCACATGTTCAGGACAGTTTTAGGGAAACAGTGAAAGGGAGGTAGGAACAGCAGAAAGGGCTTTGGGTTTTATGAGAGCTATAACCCAAACAATTAATAATACAAATAACTGTGGTCTCTTTCAAGCGCTCCCTATGCTCCAAGCACTGTTCAAAGTGCTGGGGTAGACACAACACGAGCAGATTGGACACAGTCCGAACATGGGGTTCAAAGTGTAAAGGGGAGAACTAAAGTCACTTCACTTCTCTGGGCCTCAGTTCTCTCATCTGTAAAATGGGGATTAAGACCGTGAGCCCTGTGTGGGACAGGGACTGTAACAACCCAATTATCTTGTATCTACCCCAGTGCTTAGAACAGCGCCTGGCACATAATAAGCACTTAAATACCATAATTATTAGTATTATAAAGCACAGAAAGTTAAGTGACTTGCCGAAAGTCATACAGTAGGCAAGTGGCCGAGCCAAGATTAGAACCCAGGTCTTCTGGCTCCCAGTCCCATGTTCTTCCCACTAGTCCATGTTGTTTTGTGAACAACGACAGCCCTGACAAATCATTTTCCATTTTCCTCTATGAAGAGATAACACCGTAAATCCCTGGCCGAGAGCATTTCTGCAGGTGTCCCGAATGCCCACCTTCCTCTACACAGCAAGCTCATTGTGGGACAGGAACGTGTCTACCAACTCTGTTACACTGAGCCCTCCCAAGCACTTAGTACAGGGTTCTGCACACAATAAGCATTAAGTAAATATGATTGATCAATACGGAACCTCTGCCTTCCCCTCCCAGATCCTTGTTAGCCCAGTTGCTGCTTCCGTCTCAGGCACGGGGAGGTAGGAGTTTTTCCAATTTTCAGCAACTGCCACCCCGTGGTCCCCACCTCCGCCTCTAACCATCCTCCCCGAACCCAGGAACCGGGCCTGCACACAGCCAACCTCGTGGAGGGCTCTGTAAATCATTATCCTGCAAAATTCCATTCCATCCACTTAATTAGCATTGTGCCAGCTCACATTTACCCAAGGCGCCTCGCCTCGCTCATCCAAACTCCTTTCTACAGCTCCCCATATCCCTAAATTAAGAGAACACAAGTGCCTGGCTTGAGGAAATTCACTCAGTGTGCCCCACGAGACCCAGATTTCTATTTCACAGATTCTGCCTGTGTCTTAACAGCACTAATGTTGTCTGATTCATTAGCCAGCTGAAGTTAAGGGAATTGGCTACAAGTACTTGGTCACAGTTCATCTCAGTAGAGCAGAAAAGGCTTTCGCCGTGCTCGTGAAAATAGGCTGGGTTTCTGGGCGATCCCTTCCCTGGGGTTGGGCCCCTAATCGAACCAGGAGCTTGTCAATCGGCAGCTGCTGTCTGGGATACTGGCAGCTCTCCACAGTCCTCCTGGGTCCACTGGATGTCGCCTGGACCTTGGGGACACCTGGGCACAGCTGGAAGGAGGCCAGGGCCGAGGGCATCAAAAAGCTAGAAGTTCTCCCTTACAATCAGGTGGCCATGCTGACAGACTCCCAGGAGAACCGGAAAATGGGCTCCGAAATCATTCACTATGCATAGCCTAATCAATTATTGTTCGGTGGGAGCAAGCCTAATCAGCATGATCGTCAGGGGATGCTCAGTGATAGGTGCAGAGTTTCCTCATCCCATGCCAATGTGACCTCAGACTGAATACAGTAGCACTCAGCTCACTAGATCCTCGGCTTTCTTTTCTCAGGTGACATCATGGTCATCTCCCAGAGTCCTGGCATAAGGCAAAATCCAGCTCAAATCAAACTGCCATCCCAGTTTGCAAGATAGATGGCTTTCCTTCCTCTTTCAAAAAGTCAGAGGAAGGAAATGGTGATCAAGAGAAGGAGTGGCAAGGCCTAGTGGAAAGAGGATAGGCCTGGGAGTCGGAGGACCTATGTTCTAATCCCAGCTCTGCCACATGTCTGCACGGTGACCTAGAGCAAGTCACTTCCTGTCACTGTGCCTCAGTTATCTCGTCTATAAAATGGGTATTTAATACTGTGCGCCTCAGTTACCTCATCTATGAAATGGGTATTTAATACCTGTTCTCCCTCCTACTTAAATTTTGAGCCCACCTAATTATCTCATATCTTCCCTAGGGCTGAGAACAGTGCTCCACACAAGTACTTAACAACTACCACAATAAAAAACAACAATAAAAATACTCCAAACTCATGATATTTGAGCTCAATTATATTCTGCAGCTCTTCTTTTCATTATCACTAAGTGGTGGATAAGAGTGGGGAACCCTTGGAGGAGTACCCGCCCTTGGACTGTACCTTACTTTTGGATTCAAGTATTGAAGAGGAAAAAAAAAAATCAAGTTATTCTTTGGGAAGTTAGGTATTTAGTCTGATGGTCAAGGATCGCACCCACTTCCTGTTATCAGTGTCTCCGTATTAAAGATGCTCATTTAAAAGGATTTCCACATTAAGCCATGACTGATCTCTGTTTTGCTTTGACCGTCAAGAAGTTAAATACAGCAAGAGGTACTTCATCTCATCTAATAATATAGTGAATTTGCATAGGGCTGTAATTTTCCAAAGCACTTTAACATAATTATCCCATTTTATCCTCACCACACTTTCGGAGGTTGATGGGGGAGGAGGGAGATGGAGTTGATCATCCCCATTCCTCAGATGGAGAGGCGAAGTGGCTTACCCAAAGTGATACAGCAAGTCAGGAATAGTACTGAAACTAGAGACCAGGTCTTCTGGTTCTCGGCCAAGTGATCCGGCCCCTGGACCACACTGCCCCCGCAGTGGCTCTGCAGTATAATAACAATAATAATAATGATAGCATTTATTAAGCGCTTACTATGTGCAAAGCACTGTTCTAAGCGCTGGGGAAGTTACAAGGTGATCAGGTTGTCCCACGGGGGGGCTCACAGTCAATCCCCATTTTACAGATGAGGGAACTGAGGCACGGAGAAGTGAAGTGACTTGCCCAAAGTCACACAGCTGAAAAGTGGCAGAGCCGGGATTTGAACCCATGACCTCTGACTCCAAAGCCCAGGCTCTTTCCACTGAGCCACGCTGCTTCCCTTATATTATATTATAATAATATATTGTAAAGTATATTACATTATCTTAAAGGAAGAGAACAGTGGCTTAGCAAAGCCTTATGAATTGAGCGTCACACTGCCCTCGCTCTTAGCTCCGCCTAGTAAGGCCTTTGTATTGAAATTATATATTAAAAATTACTTATTTATTCATATTAACGTCCATCTCCCCCTCTAGACTGAAGCTCGTTATGGGTAGGGAACGTGTCTGGAAATTCTGTTGTATTGTACTCTTCCAAGTGCTTAGTACAGTGCTCTGCACACAATATGTGCTCAATAAATATGATTGAACTCTGCGTACCCCCATGACCTTGGACTTGGACTAATATTACTCTATTTATTTAACTTGTACATACCTATTCTATTTATTTTATTTTGTTAATATGTTTGGTTTTGTTCTCTGTCTGCCCCTTCTGGACTGTGAGCCTACTGTTGGGTAGGGCCTGTCTCTATATGTTGCCAACTTGTACTTCCCAAGCGCTTAGTACAGTGTTCTGCACACAGTAAGCGCTCAATAAATATGATTGATTGTACTTCCCAAGTGCTTAGTACAGTGCTCTGCACACAGTAAGCACTCAATAAATACGACTGATTGATTGATTGATTGATTGGACGAGGGCTCCCTAGGCCCTGTTGGAAGGAGATGGGCCCAGCCCCATTTCCTATCACTGTGAACTGCCAGCATAAGAAGGGTGGCTTAGTGGATAGAGCATAGCCCTGGGTGTCAGAAGGTCATGGGTTCTAATCTCAGCTCCGCCACTCGTCTGCTCTGTGACCTTGGGCGGGTCACTTCTCTGGGCCTCAGTTACCTCATCTGTAAAATGGGGATTGAGACTGTCCAACCTGATTTACTTGTATTCACCCCAGCATTTAGAACAGTGCCTGGCACAAACACCCCAATTATTATTATTATTGTTATTATTAACCCTGGTGTCCGACCCTCTGCAGCTGCTGGAATGTAAAGCCTTTCCTAACCTGTTTCCCTGGAGGCCCACCATGTCTCCAGGGAGGCGCAATCAACTCCAGCAGACAGATAGCATTCTTCATGGACTCAGAATTCAGACTACTTCCACCATTAAAAGAGTGTTTATTAGCATGTCGATAATCAATAGTATCTGAGTGCCCACTGTGTGCGGAGTATTGTACTAATCACTTAGTAGGGATATTGACATAACCTTGACCTTCAAAAAAAATCATACAATCTAGCGCTTAACCTTCACCATTCTGATTCACCCTTTTTGCACAAACTCCTTCAGAAAGGTTTCCTGGCCACAACCACACTGCAAATCTGGTGTTCCCTACACAGTCTTAGAATCTTCTACAACCTTTGTGAACAGAGTGCAAAGGACAGAATTTCAGGCAAACCAACACAGGGTCCCAGCATGACCCAGAGTCCCAATTCTACTGGTGGTCTTAGGTCACCCAGCAGGGGAAACTGCAAGCAGGGCAGCCAGGAAAAAAACAAAAAACACTTTAAAGATACAATGAAACCCAACTTCAAACAGTGTAGCATAGCCAGAGGCTGCTGGGTAACACCAGTGCAGGACACACCAACCTGGCATGGATCTGAGACAGTTGGCTCTTCTTGATCAAAAAACCTCAAACTAGAAGGTTAAGGGGCGGGGTCATGAACAAGGGCAGGGGCTTCTGATGAAGGCGGAATGCCAAAGGATTGTCTTTATCAACATGGTAATATGGGGACGGGAGTGGGGGAGGGTTCGAAGCAGGGTAGAGCCATAAAGACGTGGGGGGGAAAGGGGAAAAGTAGTAGGAGAGAGGGGATTGATAAAATGCAGAGGGAAAAGATAGAAGGGAAATAGAAAGGGGGGAGAGACAGGGAAGATGTGGAGAAGGAACAAGGAAGAGGGAGAGCGGAGAAAATGGGGAAAGAGATATAGACAGGACTGAGCCCCATGGTCCCCCTGGGCTCACTCCACCTTCCATCACCAAAGCTCATCCCGGGTCAGGCTGAAAAGAAAGGCAGCCCTGACCCTTTAAGATCAAATACATTGTTGAAAGCCTCGTGGGTATTCAGACACATACTGGTTAAAACTCACTTCCGATGGCATCGTCCAGTGTGGGTGAGAAATGGTTTAAACTGGGTGAGAAGGAAGGAAGGTTGTTTTCATTTGTTTGAACTTTTAATTCTCCCATTTGAATGTACATTCTTGTAGACAGAAAGGTATCTGAGTCTTCTGCTGTATTTCCCAATCACTTAGTTGAGTGGATTGCACCAAGTAGACACTCAAACACGATTACTACTACTACTACCCTGGAGCCTGTAGGTTGAGTGAAATGCTTTGTAGAGTGGTTCTTTTTTTCCTCGAATTAACTGCAAACATTTTTTTAAAAAAATGGTACTTAAGTGCTTTTCAAGCACCATTCTAAGCGCTGTGGTAGACAAGTTTATCAGGTTGGACACAGTCCCTGTCCCACACTGGGCTTGCAGCTTCATTAAACATATCTCAGTTCTCCTGTCTCTAGAACCATCCAACCACCAGCATGAAGCCGTCACCAATTCCTACCGGTCTCACCTCCGCAACATTGTCAAGATCCGCCCTTTCCTCTCCATCCAAACTGCTACCCTGCTCATTCAAGCTCTCATCCTATCCCATCTGGATTACTGTATCAGCCTCCTCTCTGATCTCCAATCCTTCTGTCTCTCCCCACTTCAATCCATACTTCACGCCGCTGCCCAGATTGTCTTTGTCCAGAAACGCTCTGGGCATGTTACTCCCCTCCTCAAAAATCTCCAGTGGCTACCAATCAACCTACGCATCAGGCAAAAACTCCTCACCCTCGGCTTCAAGGCTCTCCATCACCTCGCCCCCTCCTACCTCACCTCTCTTCTCTCCTTCTACAGCCCAGCCTGCACCCTTCGATCCTCTGCCACTAATCTCCTCACCGTGCCTCGTTCTCACCTGTCCCGCCGTCGACCCCTGGCCCACGTCATCCCCCTGGCCTGGAATGCCCTCCTTCCGCACATCCGGCAAGCTAGCTCTCTTCCTCCCTTCAAAGCCCTACTGAGAGCTCACCTCCTCCAGGAGGCCTTCCCAGACTGAGCCCCCTCCTTACCCCCCCCGCCTTACCTCCTTCCCCTCCCCACAGCACCTGTATATATGTATATATGTTTGTACGTATTTATTACTCTATTTATTTTATTTGTATATATTTATTCTATTTATTTTATTTTGTTAATATGCTTTGTTTTGTTCTCTGTCTCCCCCTTCTAGACTGTGAGCCCACTGTTGGGTAGGGACCGTCTCTATATGTTGCCAACTTGTACTTCCCAAGCGCTTAGTACAGTGCTCTGCACACAGTAAGTGCTCAATAAATACGATTGAACGAATGAATGAATAATCAATTCCTCTGGGCACATTCTTGGTCCTGGAGGGTCAAAAATGAGCCTCATCCATCCTTCCTGACAGGAGATTTCAGCATCAGAACTATCCTCCTCGAATCACAATAGCGTATCCCTTGTCCAGTCCTAACCACTTCGTTTCACTATCTGGAATAACCTGGGGATATTTCCCTGTTTGGAGACAGGAGATTAAAGAAGGAAAGGAAATTTTTCCTACCAAGGATGAGGGAGATCCAGGCTTGGTGAGGACAGAGGGAAGTTAATATCCCTGGAGAACAGAAGAATTGAAAGAACTTAGATAGCCGATCTGACCAACAAGCACCCTAAAAATGCCTGACCCAGAAATACAAAAGTCGCAGGACCTGGTGTAAAGGTACTAGTATTTTCTTTTTTAACTGAAGCGGGGAGTTGGACAGGATGGAGCTATTCAAAATTCACTCCAAGCACAACGACAGTTTCTTATTTTGCTGAACTACTTTAAATGTTTCCGCAGGAAATAATTTGTTGTTCTTGCTGCCTAAACCGGGTCTATTTATGGATAAGGTCAGTAACAATCAGGACAATGAGTTAATTCCTGCTGCCCCCTTGTGTCATAACGTAGTCACGGCATGTCAATAGCTGCTCTTACACCTTTGATTTAAGCCTCTTGTTAGTCACCCCTTTCCTTAATTTCGGGAAGGATAAAGACACACTTTCACTGTGCGCTTCTGTGGTTAAACATCTCGATTCACTCAGAGAAACAGATTTCAGCCCATGATGGACTGATATTTGATCAATGTGGTATCACACAACTCGGATTCTGTCGACAGATCTTGCATACGGGCCCAGTTCCCAAACACTTGGCAACTTTAAATAATGCAGTTAGAAGATAGAAGCAGTTTGTTATGGAATTAAAATGCACTTGCTCTCAAGGATAATCTGAACAAAGAGTTTTCGTCTACTTTTAGTAGAACCGTTGCAGGTTTTTGGTACCCTAGTACCGTGCTCCGCCAAGACTGGGTACTTTGTGAATTCATCTTAAAAGTTTTTCCCTGTGGTAAATTCAACACAAACGGGTTGGTTTCTATATTGCAAATCTGAGTTAGCAGGAAAGAGAACCAACCCAACCTTTGTTTTTGCCCTCCATCTATAACTCTGGTTTCCAAGACAGAGGTGGGGCTCCCTCCCCAGAAGGCCACACCTGTGTTGCTGCTGCAACCACAAAGCTGACAGGGCCTCCTCCATGCAATAGGACCACAACTGCATAAATCCTTTGCTGCTGCCCTCCTTTCAGAGGATGACTACCGTGGAAATGAATAGGGCTTTAGAGCTGTCCTTAAACATGACTGTTTAAAAGCGATTTCTGCTTCTTCTTGCTTCAACATGGTGCAGGGTCGGTGTGTAAACAGGTCGCCAATCTTCAGTCCTAAGGGGAACTGTGCTTCTTTGTTAACTTGGCCCCTATGAGTCTAGGCAGAGAAAATCTTCCTGTCTCACTGGGGAGAGGGTCTGTTCAAGAGCACAGCACGGATTAGTGAGAAGAGTGTGGGTTTGGGTTCTAGTACAAGGTTTGCCACCAGTCATCAGTTGGACTGCGGGCAAGTCACTTAACTTTTTTGGACCTCAGTTTCTTCATCTGTAAAATGGGGATCAGATACTTCCTCTCCCTCCTTCTAAGATTGTGAATACCATGTCTGGCAGAGACTGTATCAGGTCTGATTACCTTGTAAATGTATTTATTTACATATTTCTTTATATTAATATCTGTCTCCCCCTCTAGACTGTGAACTCACTGTGGGCAGGAATGTGTCTGTTATATCGTACTCTCCCAAGTGCTTAGTACAGTGCTTTGCACACAGTAAGCGCTCAATAGAATTGACTGATTGTACCTACACCAGCACTTGGCACAGTGCTTCAGCATACAGTGCTTAGTAAAGGCCACAGTTACTATTTTTACTGGAGCTTCTGGGAAATTCTGTCTGGTAGGATTAGGGTACAGTGTATAAGTGGGAGACCAAGCCTAGACTGGATTTCTGGGACAGCCAACCTGCACTCCTCTTACCAGATCCAATCTATCCCCAGTTAGCCTGCTTTTATGGGAGGATTCTGACTGTCAGATGGTCCTATGGTGCCTCAAAAGATTCAGCTCAAATGGAAGCATCCCCTTCTCCCATTCTGCAAATCTGGCCACCCAACTGGCTTTAAAGTGGGCACAACAGCTGGATCAAAAGCCATCTGAGTAGAAGTTGGGGCAACAAAGGAAAACAGGGAACCCTCCCTCCCCGCTCAATCCCCAACTCATGAAAGGCAAGGAAAACCAGGGTATCCATTCCACTCCCGAGGCATAAGTGTAAATGCAGTAAGCATATATTGAACCCGATTCTCTGAGGACATAAATTACCAACTCTTGTAGGCTGTTTAGTGAATTACCACTGCAGTGCACTAAACGTTCCCCTTGTGCCCTGCTGGTATGAATGCAGCTTCCTTAAGTGTGGCACGTACCCCAGGAAATAATGTCACTGGGGACTACGGACTGGGTATCTAATAGAAAGGCATTCAATACGGGGAGCCTCGGAGACCATGCCTATTCAGTCCAATTTCCACTGCCCAGATCAACGGGCACATTGATGGGGGCCTTTGCTTGGAGATAAATTTCTGTGCATGGGAACTGTACCCCTCCCCACTCCCCACCTTCCCACAGAGACCTGATGTGGACAAAGTAGGCTGGTGGAGTTGGGCTGCTGGGTTTCATTGGTGGCTCCATCACAAACCTCTCAGCTGGTCTACCCAGGCCAAGAGAGCTAAGTAATTGAGTGATCAACTCCCTATTGAAAACACAACCAAATGTTTCAGACCACAGACTCTGCTCTGTAACCAAATTACCCAATTGGGCAGCCTTCATGGTGGAAACTAACTAGATAATGGCACAACCCTGGCAAATCATTTAATCTCTCTGGGCTGTGGCGTTCTAATTTGTGAAATGAAAAAGGGGTCCCCACCTTTCCCTGCCTCTTGGGCTGCCATGATGATGATAAATGGGATCACATATTTTAAGACGTAGGAACTCAAAAAAGTGCTCTGCAGACCAAGATTTATTTGTTAATCCATCTTCTCCCCCCTTTAGAGGGCAAACTCCTTGGGGGTACTATTCAAGAAGGATTCTTTCAGCTTGTACAAAACACAGACTGTCTGTAATGGCTCATTCAGATGGACTCCCTGTTTCTCCTCAGTGCTATGTCAATCCTCAATGTACCTCACTGAGCAGTGTGGATATTGTAGGTATTAGCTGAGGTCTAGCAAGGGGAACACTTTTAGGCTTTAGGATATTCTTTCATGCCCTTGGCAATCCCCACATGCTCCTTCTCCTTAAACTGTTAGCCTTCAGCCTCTTAACCTCACTCTTCTATCTCCTCTAGCCCTCAAGCACGTTTCCCAGGCCAAAGGGCTCAGGACTCCAGGATCCCCAGATCTGTATCAAGCAGTGAATCCCCTCCGGCACAGAGCCTCCTTTGTCTTTCAGGCTAATAGGACCATTTTTTTTAAACCAGGGCTCTCATTTAAAGGAAAGATTGAAAGAGATTACATTTTGATAAGGTTCAATTTAATTCCTGAATGGAATTATATCCAAGAACATGATTTATAGCAGTGCATAAAACATGGCAGAAAACTTACTCTATAAAGGGCAAGGGGAAGTGGAGGAGGAAGTGCTGGATGAAATGGCTTTAGGTCCCTGACTCACAGCTACGCCTCAGCCCAGAAAAATCATCAGCTAAACATTCACACCCGGTAACGGGGGAAAAGAATAGACCAGCTATGTAAAACGTAGTGATAGGCTACTGACAATGAGTGAGGACAAAACCAGGAGAATTCCAAGGTAAGAATAATTACTATTATAATGTAATTAGCCATAATGAAATCAATAAGCACATGTGCCAAGTGCTGTGCTAAATGCTACAGTAAGTACAGGCAGCGTGAGAAGCAGCATGGCTCAGTGGAAAGAGCACAGGCTTTGGAATCAGAGGTCATGGGTTCAAACCCCAGCTCTGCCACTTGTCAGCTGTGTGACTTTGGGCAAGTCACTTAACTTCTCTGGGCCTCAGTTACCTCATCTGTAAAATGGGGATTAAGACTGAGCCCCACGTGGGACAACCTGTTCACCTTGTAACCTCCCCAGCGCTTAGAATAGTGCTTTGCACATAATAAGCGCTTAATAAATGCCATTATTATTATTATTATTATTATTACAAGGTAGTATCACACAGTCCCTGCTCCATGTAGGTCTCACAGTCTACACTATAAGGTCCTGTGGGCAGGGAACCTGTCTATCAACTCTTATATTTTATTCTCTCAAGCATTTAGTACAGTGTTCTGCACTCAGTAAGCACTCAAATACCACAGACTAACTGTTGGAATAATTCACTACCCAAGTGAGAAAATGAGTGAAAAAATTACCACTGTACCCCTGGCACATGGCAGAGTTCATTACTCACTACAGGCAAATTGTGATTTCCGAGTCTGAATTATTCATTCATTCAATAGTATTTATTGAGTGCTTATTGTGTGCAGAGCACTGTACTAGGCGCTTGGGAAGTACAAGTCAGCAACATATAGAGATCGTCCCTACCCAACAACGGGCAAGCCCTCTCTGGTCCAAAGGAAAGAGAAAAGTGAGAGGAAAGTTTCAAAGGCAGTTAAAAACAATTCCCTTTTTCTGGGAGATCGGAGAATGGAAGCCCCTTGACTTGGTAATAATAACAATAATAATAATTGTGGTATTTGTTAAGCGCTTACTCTATGCCAGATCCTGCACTAAATCCTGGGGTGGATACACTCAAATTGGGTTAGACACAGCCCGATGAGGCTCACAGTCTTAATCCTCATTTTACAGCTAAGGTAACTGAATCACAAAGAAGTGAAGTGACTCACCAAGGTCACATAGCAGACAAGTGGCAGAGCCGGCATTAGAACCCGGGTTCTTCTGACCCCCAGGCCTGTGCGCTATCCACTAGGCCACGCAGCTTCTCCCCCACTACTTTTCCCATTCCTTGTAATTTCCATTCATGCCTTATCCTCAAATCCACAATCCTCCCTCCTCCCCACTCCATTTTCTCCCCCGTTAAACAAGGGACATATCGCCATGAACAATGATTACTATTGTTACAATTTGAAAGACCCATCATTCTCTCTAGTCTAAAAGCATGGATGAATTATTAACACTCCTTCCCACTTTTCTTGGTAATATATTCAACTACTTGAAAAGGGTTTTCTTTTGGTTTTAAGCGGCATATATATTAGGCAGTTATTCAGATTAGCACGGTGGCCAAGCCAGGAGAGTGTGGAGGCAGCAGGAGTGTGGTGGAGCAGAAGGATACGACAGAGAGAGGTAGAGGGGACAGGAAATTGGGCTGCTCAAAGATTGGCCAATTTCATCGGACATGGGTAGGAGCATCAGCTTTCCTGGCTCTTCCAGGGCATCCAGTTTGTCCCCTTGTATCAAGCAAAGTTGTGAGGGCCCACGGACCACCAGACTTTTAGACTGTGAGCCCACTGTTGGGTAGGGACTGTCTCTATATGTTGCCAACTTGTACTTCCCAAGCGCTTAGTACAGTGCTCTGCACACAGTAAGCACTCAATAAATACGATTGATTGATTGATTGATTGATTGCAGGGCTGCAGCCAGAATGCAAGGCATGTGACCAGTCAGGGTGGCATATGGCAAGGACGGCAGCCCACCTCCTGATGCACTCAAGATGGCCACTGCTTGGGACATTGAATATGGAATTCAAACCAGAAACCTCATCAAGATGGCATAGGAGGCAATCAATCAATGGCATTTATTGAGCCCTTCCTAGGTGCCAAGCACTGCGCTAAATGCTTGGGAGAGTACACTACAAGTACTACTACAAGTTAGTAGATGTGTTCCCTGTCCACAAAGAGCTTAGTATAGAAGGGGAGACAGACATTAAAATAAATTTTGTGGCTGAGGGTGGGGTGAAGATTTGCTTCACCTAAAAGTAATAAAGGCCCAAACTTCTTCTTCCACCTCCTGAATGGGACCCAGGTGATGTTGTTGATCTTCGGCTGCTGTGACTCTCGTTCTCACCAGAATTGTTCCGTGCTTAATGTTTTCCCCCGGTCACTAGGAAACTGGCTCCCCCGGACCCTAACATCTCCTCTTTATAAAGTGATGATCTGTCCTTTTGCACTTCATTCTAATTGTCCATTAAGCTGCACTAAATTGCACTTGCTCCCGCACTGCACAATGGAATAAATGGGAGGGGCACTGAGGGTAAGTCAAAAGAACACTCCAGACAAATTCATTGTGAATATCTGGGCATATGCCAAATGGACTCTGGATGACATGACACTTAAGTACAACTTTACCCATTTTTTTTGTTCCAGTACCTACACTGTTGTTACCTTGGCCTGATTATCTTTCATTCATTCAATCGTATTTATTGAGCGCTTACTGTGTGCAGAGCACTGTACTAAGCACTTGGGAAGTACAAGTTGGCAACATATAGAGACGGTCCCTACCCAACAGTGGGCTCACAGTCTAGAAGGGGAAGACAGACAACAAAACAAAACATATTAACAAAATAAAATAGAATAAATATGTACAAATAAAATAGAGTAATAAATACAAACATATATACATATATACAGGTGCTGTGGGGAGGGGAAGGAGGTAAGGTGGGGGGGATGGAGGGGGGAGGAGGGGGAGAGGAAGGAGGGGGAGAGGAAGGAGGGGGAGAGGAAGGAGGGGGAGAGGAAGGAGGGGGAGAGGAAGGGGGAGAGAAGGAGGGGGAGAGGAAGGAGGGGGCTCAGTCTGGGAAGGCCTCCTGGAGGAGGTGAGCTCTCAGTAGGGCCTTGAAGGGAGGAAGAGAGCTAGCTTGGCAGATGTGCAGAGGTAGGGCATTCCAGGCCAGAGGGATGACATGGGCCAGGGGTCGACGGCGGGACAGGCGAGAACGAGGCACAGTGAGGAGATTAATGGCAGGGGATTGGAGGGTGTGGGCTGGGCTGTAGAAGGACAGAAGGGAGGTGAGGTAGGAGGGGGCGAGGTGATGGAGAGCCTTGAAGCCGAGGGTGAGGAGTTTCTGCCTGAGGGTACCCTTTTTACCTCAGGGTAAACAGACAAGCCAGACCTTACCGAAAGCCATTGGGTCAAAATTGTAGCAGGTGAAAACGGGTCTCTGTAGCCAAATGGCTATATATCTACTTCAGCCTGGGGAGGTGGGTGGGCATCCATCTTGGAATTCCATACACCTAAACAGCTATAACCCTACAGGGCTTTCAAAGCTCTCCAAAGGAATAGGAGGATGGAAAAAGCATTGGAATTCTGTAGGAGTCCTAAACTAGGGAAAAGTACACTTAGGATTCAATCCCTTCAACTGCTGCTAATTAGTTGTGTGACCTTGGAGGGGCCGGGGGGTGGGGGGAGAATCACGCTTTCTCTGTACCTCAATTTCTCTATCTGTAAATGAGATGTAATGCTACCTAACATTCCCTCCTCTGCTTAATAGATCAAGCAATAGAGAAGATGGGAAAACAAGATATATGCTTGTAAATTTTAAAGAATGTGACCTCGGCTTGTTTGATGCACCAGAAAAATCTTATAATTGTAAAATGACCTCTCAGGACAAATGAGGTTAAAACCCTTTAAGGATGAATTTGGATGAAAGCTGCAATAGAATAACATGGGGTTATTACCATCATCATTATTATTGTATGTACTAAGTGCTTAGTAGGTACCAAGCACTGTTCTAAGTTGCTGGGGTAGACACTAATAATCAGGTTGGACCCAATAACTGTCCCACATGGGGCTCAAGGTCTAAGTAGGAGGGAGAACAGGCACTGAATCCCCATTTTACAGATAAGGACACTGTGAGGCACAGAAAAGTTAAATGACTTATCCAATGTCATATAGCAGGCATCTGGCAGAACTGGTATTAGAACCTAGGTCCTCTGACTACTAAGCCTGTGCTCTTTCCACTAGGCCACGTTGTTCATCTATTGCTATTGTTCCGAACTATGGCTCATCTCATGAAAAAAGTGAACTGCTGCTTTAGTCAGAAATGAAAATGTTACACTTCACCCAGAATGTGAAGGAAACTCTGACAAAGAAAGACATGATCAAATCAAGCTTTCAGTTGCAAAGCCTCCTTTAGGTGATGCAAGAAAATGAAAATAAATATGCTTTCGCCCTAGAGAACTCCCAGCCGATAACACGACTCCTAAACCGATACAGTCGACAGGGCAGTGCAGAGCGAATTTCATCGAGGAATCCTACTGTGGCTGTATTCTAGTGTCTAATCTAATAATACTATTTTGCATTAGCCTTCCATTCCAAGATTTCAAAGTGGTTCACAAACAGTAATTAAGCGTGGCACACTCCTGTGAGACATGAATAATACTAATGCTCAGTGAGGGGAAAATGGCACTCTCGACCCAAGGACAAAATGGGGAAGAGGAAAGAAAAAGTCCCAACAGCTTGTGGTAGGCTGGAAAGAGCATGCGTCTGGGAGTACTAACTGCAGCTCTGTCCTTGGCCAGGCTGTGTGACCTTGGCACGTCCCTTAACCTCTCTGGGCTTCAGTTTCCTCCCCAGTAAAATGGGGATAAATGTACCTTCCTTCCTGCTCAGCTCTGTCAAATCACCTTCATCCCCTCTGTCAGTCTTACTGAAAAATTACCTCCTCCAGGAGGTCTAACCACCTCAGAGATTTATCTATTGGATCAATTAACGTTTTTTATGGTTTTTGTTAAGTATTTACTATGTGCCGGGCACTGTACTAAGTGTTGGGTAGGCATAAGCTAATCAAGTTGCACACAGTCCATTTTCCATATGGGGCTCACAGTCTTAATCATCATTTTACAGATGAGGTACCAGGCACGGAGAAGTGACTTGCCCAGGGTCCCACAGCAGACACGTGGCGCAGCTGCGATTAGAACCCAGGTCCTTCTGACTCCTAGGCCTATGCTCTATCCACAAGGCCACACAGTTTCTCATGCAGCTTAAGGGACTGGCCTTCATTTTATGCTTCTGAATGTCCCCCAAGTGTCAAGTACTTTGTCCTGTGAACAGCAGGCGTCGTGAAACCCTGCCGCTGAGAAGCAAAACTGCTCGCCCAAGACAGCAATGCTAGCAGTAATTTGGGCGGGGTTGGAGCTAGAGAAGCAGCGTGGCTCAGTGGAAAGAGCACAGGCTTTGGAGTCAGAGGTCATGGGTTCAAATCCCAGCTCCACCAATTGTCAGCTGTGTGACTTTGAGCAAGTCACTTAACTTCTCTGTGCCTCAGTTACCTCATCTGTAAAATGGGGATTAAGACTGCAAGCCCCCGGTGGGACAACCTGATCACCTTGTAACCTCCCCAGCACTTAGAACGGTGCTTTGCACATAGTAAGTGCTTAATAAATGCCATCATCATCATTATTATTGTAGGTGCAAAACTTGGAGCAAGAACCCCCTTCCTTACCTGAGCACCAAGCCCATCCAACAACAAAAATCAAGTTCCTGCATTGGCAGATGCCCCATTTTCAAGGCACACTTGAACCACACCTCTGCTGGTTTCCCGCTCCTGTTTCCTGGAATGGGACTGGTTGCCGGCAGCAGCAGCACCAACCCCTGTTCTGAAAGCTCTGGGCCACCTGGAGGAGCCTGGAGAATCCCAGGTGGACAACCCCTGACCTAGCATCTTCCCCACGGCAGGAAGTTACATCTTGGGAGAAAATGGCCAGTAGCAACAGGAATCCTGGCATGCGGAAGAACATCTGGGACCTGGGCCATCTTTGTGGAGTCGTCACTGGAGCTACAGCAGCAGCCTGCACCTGGGTGGTTTCGACACAGTCTGGGCTGGACTGGCACAGAAACCATTGCCAGAACAGGTGGCATAAGTGTTTGAGAATAGGGATGGGCAGGGGCACAGGTTCCCCTACTTCTGTCTGCCACTCTCCTAACTGGCTTTGAGCTTAAATTGGTCACAGGGCTGGAGAGTGGAGAATAAACTCAGTGAGGGGCCAGGGAGATAGGGCAGAGAGGGGATCAGGGTTGCCAGAAGAATCATTAGAGCCTTCAGCAAGCAGGCAGCAATTTGATCTTGGCTCTTTGATTTACTGCCCCAGAGCTATCTAGAAATCCCTAAAACATGCCTCTCCATGCATCCCCCTTCAAATATGTATATGTACAAACAAGATCTGGTTTCCCACACTGCAGAAACAACCACCCCGATTTCCAGACAGGAAAGAATACTTTTCCTTCCTCTGTCATTTAGAGAAGCTGCGTGGCTCAGTGGAAAGAGCCTGGGCTTTGGAGTTAGAGGTCATGGGTTCAAATCCTGGCTCTGCCAATTCTCAGCTGTGTGACTTCGGGCAAGTCATTTCACTTCTCTGTGCCTCAGTTCCCTCATCTCTAAAATGGGGATTAAGACTGTGAGCCCCCTGTGGGACAACCTGATCACCTTGTAACCTCCCCAGCGTCTAAAACAGTGCATTGCACATAGTAAGCGCTTAATAAATGCTGTTATTATTATTATTATTATTTCTCCAGTGAAAAAGGTTGCTGGGGAGTGAAGACTGGTCTTGAAAGCATTATTTTTTGCGTGTGTACATAAAAGCAAAGCCAATCTCTTGACTGAAATTTATTTTCTGTCCATCTCCCCCACTGGATTACTAGCTCCTTGAGGTCAAGGATTGTTTCTACTCACTACTGTACTCCTCCAGACACTTAGAACAAAGTTCTGGACATGGTAGGTACACAATAAATACAATTAATTGTCCAACCCCACAAAACCAAGCTCAATCCACCTCTGCTTCTCCCCTCTGCTGGCTTCTCTTGGACCACTTCACAGCTGACCTACCCCCACCCAGGTCAATCAATGGTATTTATTGAGCATTTACTGTGTGCAGAGCCCTGTACTAAGTGCTTGAGTACTCTACTCCCAGCAGGGTGGGCATGGGGTTGAAGAGAGGAGAAGCAGCCCAGATCAGATCATCTGGCCCTTCCCTAGGCCTGTGGGTCGGGTGTACTGGAGTCAGCTAAATCAACAGGACTGAAATGAAGCTTGTTGATTTCCTGTGAATTCTAATACCTGTCAGGCTCTCCCTGTATTCTGAGTGGATGACCAAATGCTGTATAACTGAGTCTCTATTTGCCAAATGTTTCCTCCTTATTTGGTAAGCTTTGTCTCTCAACAATGTTGTAGGAAGCCTGGGGGCTGCTACCCCCACCAATTATCAGGTAGAAGCAGCATGGCCTAGTGGAGAGAGCATGGGAGAGTCTTCTGAGAGTCAGAAGGACCTATGTTCTAGCCCTGGCTCCGCCACTTGTCTACTGGGTGACCTTGGGCAAGCCACTTCACTTCTCTGTGCCTCAGTTACCTCATCTGTAAAGTGGGGATTAAGACTGAGCCCCATGTGGGACAGGGACTGTGTCCAAACTGATTAACTTGTATCTAGCCCAGCACTTAGAACAGTGCCTGGCATAAAGTAAGCACTTAAATGCCATTACACAAAAAGATGGAGAGGTTAGGAGGCAGAGAAATTAAGAGTAGTCCAGGAAACAACTTGTAACCTTGAACAGTGGATCCGTCTTGCCGGTTGGAGCCATCCTTTCTGCTCCTACAGATTCCTGAAAATAAGCCCATGTCAGATGACCAAGGACTTGAAGCAGATTTTCTACCACGACCCAACCCACCCTCTTTGCTCCTCTAACTCCAACTTATTCACTGGACTTCAATCTTGTCTGTCTCTCCATTGACTCCGTGCCCACATCCTCCCTCTGGCCTGGAACTCCCTCCCCATCCATGGGTGACAGACCACCACTCTCCCCACCTTCAGGACCTTATTAAAATCACGTCTTCTCCAAGAGGTCTTCTCCCATTAAGCCCTCTTTTCCCCTCCTGCATCACTTAGGCACTTGTATCCATACCCTTTGAGTATTTTTTTCACTCCACCCTTGGCCCCAAAGCACTTATGTACCACCCATAATGTACATTAATGTCTGTCTTCCCCTCTAGACTGCAAGCTTTTTGTGGGCAGGGACTGTGCCTACCAACTTTGTTGTACTATATTCTCCCAAGAGCTCTGCACACAGTTTAGGGCTCTGATTGTTTCTGCCCTGTCCTTCACAGTTTCATTTGATGTTGCAATTATCATTAATATTCGAGGATGTAATTATAACTACGTGTCAGTGTCTTTGGAGGTGAACCAAACAGAAACCTGGGAATTGATAGCAGCAGACAGACCAGCATAGTACACTGCCCATAAGAAGTGGCTCTTTTCCCGCAGACACTTCCTTAAGATCATGAGATTAAGAAGCCAAAGCTAAAACAGCCACAATTATCGTAAACAAACACAACTGAACAAGGAACAGTCATTATGTACATATAATACAGTCAGGTCTGTGGGTCCCACATTGGCCTTTTTGGTCCCAAAATACATCCTTTCATGAACTTGACCATCAGTGGCTTCCTTCAAGTACAAAGGACACCTTAGGATACAAACACACACATACTGTAGAAAACTGTACATGCTGTCTGCTAAGGTTTCTGACCTATAGGGAGATGAAAGGGTAACAGTGTACATGCCCATTCCCTTATTACAGTCCAGGTTTTGAACTACTGTCTTATGTTCAAAGAAAGTGACACCTGCTGGAAGTCAGGCAGGCTTGTGACATTCCACTGGGTGACCATCAGGGAGTGTGGGGTGTATCCTGGCAACATGCCCAGAATCTTGAAGTATTGCTACAGTAAGGGGGAAAGGGAGGTACTGCAGGGTGGCACAAAGGGCTCCCCTGGGGCCGGAAATTTTATTTTCGTTCTAAATCCCATTTGAAAAACAGGGGGAGAGTCTTTATGGTAGGTGCATCTACGGAGAAGGGGCATAGCCTGCAGTAAAAAGCACAGGCCAGCAAGTCAGAAGACCTGGGCTCTAAACCCGACTCTGCCAATTGCTTGCTGTATGATCTTGGGCAAGTCAACTAACTTCTCTCGGCCTCAGTTTCCTCATCTGTAAAATGGGGATTAAATACTTGTTCTCCCTCCTACTGGGACTGGGAGCCCAAGCAGGACAGGGATTGTGTCTGATTTGATTAACGTGTATCTACTCCAGCAATGTTTGACAAACAGTAAGCTCAAACACGATAAAGGGGGAAAAAAAGAAAGCACCGCAGGGTTTGCAGCAGGGTTGGGTTTTGCTCTCAGGAATTGCTTGTGGTTTTAACCTTGGTAAAAAGCTGACTTTCCCAGCTGGCACCCTGGTTCTTGAGAGAAGGAGGAGGGCAGGGTGGTGAGATCCTGCAGGGGTGAGCCTAAAATCATATTTACCAACTACTTTGTCCTCTCCCAAGCACTTGGAACTGTGCCCAGCACAGAGTAAGAACTCAATAAATACCACCGGTTGATTGGCATATGGGGAGGGGACCAGAAGGCAGAGAGCCAGGACTCTGGAGTTCAATTGACAGCTTGCCTAACTCAACTGTTTCTTCGGTTGCTGAAGTGGGAATAATACTTGCCTATCCTAGGGAGGTACCAAGAAAAATAATTACTACTAGGAAAGCCCTTGAGGTTATTGAGATGGACGACGTTGCAGAAGGACCCGATTTGCCCCATCATCATCAGAAACAGGTCACTAACTGCCCACCTGCGTGGGTACCATGCCAGGTGTTTGTTCCGTGGGGACCACCATCACCTCAACCAGGATGTGCTCAGATCTTTCCTGATGATGACCTGGCATCACTGTGCATGGAAAAGTCCCTTGGTTGAAATGATTTCTGCTAAAAGAAAAGTCTTTCATCAAAAGCACTAGACCCTGCTGACATTTTAAATGTCACCCCAGTGGATGCAGCCTTGGGCAAAGGGTAAGGAAGTACTCAATGATCAATAGGTGGAAGATGGAGCCTGATAATCATTGTGGTATTTGTTGGGCACCCACTAGGTGCCAAATACTACACTTAGTGCTGGGGTAGATATGACATAATCAGGTGGGACACAGTCCCATAGGTGGCTCAAAGTCTAAGTAGGAGGGTGAACAGGTACTGAACCCCCATTTTACAAGTGAGGAAACAAACCCAGAGAAGTGAAGTGATTTGCCCAAGGTCACATAGCAGGCAAGTCGCAGAGCAAGTATTATAACCCCTGACGCCCAGGTCCGAGTTCAATGTTTCAGGCCAGTGATGAGGAGTGCTTGCCTGTAGCAGAGGTGAATTCCCCAGAGGAGCCTTCAGTGATATGGCAGCTGCAGTAGATGCTCTTTTAAGTTTTTGTCTTCATCATTCCCCTCATCCTTTTTGTTGTTTCTGTGTTTTGGCACTTGTCAGAAATGGGGAATTTACTCCAAGTGGGTTGATCAGAGGCCCCCTGACCTAACATGGAAGGTGACCCTCCTCCCTAGACCCTGCTGAATAGCTCTGTGGGCCCAGGTGTAGCTTAAGGCATCTCCTCGCCCACAGCAGAAGCCATCCTCCTCACGGCAGAACAAGGGAGCAAGGGAAATGAGTTCTTTTCAGGCCTAGTCCCACAACTGCAGTGGAAGCCCAGTCATTTCCTTTCACAACCTAAAAGATAACAACACTAGGTGGCAGTGACTTCATTATTTGGGATCCAGCTGACAGTGCAGCTTCAGGATGGTGTGAAACTGAAGCTGACAGGAGAAAGGCCTCGAGATCTGTCCCCACCTTGCCGGTCTTGCATCCACTGGCTTAGGTTTGTTAGAGCAAGGCTCACCAAGGTGCACAAGATGTTCATAAAGCTGAATGTGTATGTGTTTTGTGTGAGTATGGGGCAGAAAAGACAAGTGACATACCCAGCAGGTCACAGACAGGGCTATGAGGCAGGATATTAGGGTAGCCCTACTAAGGAAGTAGTGTATACCTCGAGAGGCTGAGCACACAACAACCACCAAGAGACATGAACCCATATCCTCCTCACTTGGGGAGGAGGGGAAAAAAGAGCCTGGCAAGAAACGTGGCATCCTGCAGACAAGATTCCCGGTGCATTGGAGATGATCACTGCAACTGAGAAAACCAGTTTTCCCAGAGTCCTCAGGGAGCCAGCTGCCCTATGGGTTTCATTCATTCAAGCATATTTATTGAGCATTTACTATGTGCAAGGCACTGTACTAAGCGCTTGGGAGAGTACAATATAACAACAGACACATTCCTTGCCCAAAACGAGTGTGCAGTCTAGAGGGGGAGACAGACATTAATATATATAAATAAATTACAGATATATACATACGTTCTGGGGGGATGGGAGGGAGGATGAATGAAGGGAGCAAATCAGGGTGATGCTGAAGGGAGTGGGAGGAGAGGAGGGCTTAGTAAAGGAAGGCTTATTGGAGGAAATGGGCCTTCAATAAGGCTTTGAAGTGAGGGAATGTTTACTCTGCCCTCCCGGCCTACACATAACCCACTTAAGATTACCATTCAGCAGATGCTTGACAATCCTGCTTCATTCATTCTCACTGAATATCTTCCTGCACCGAGAGGTTGAACTGTGATGAGCACTGCTTTAGTGCTGGTCCCTCAACTGTACTCTGAGGCCTCATGGGAGCAGGGTATGTGGAATATAATTGGAATCATAATGACAATAGTGGTATGTTAGGCTTAGAGGGGATCAATCACTCTGCTAAGCACTGAGAAACATACAAGATAATCAGATGGGACACAGTCCCTGTCCTACACAGGGCTCACAATCTCTGAGGGAACTTGTATCTATAATAATAATAAACATTATTATTATTCCAATTTGATTTCATTCAGAAAGACAACTTCTGAAGCCTCTCTAGCCACCCAGATCTTTGTTGCAGCATATGAGTCCTTGACGCTTGCATCACTGGGCAATCTGACAGATCCAGGGAAATTAGGAAGAAGAGGGTTGTGTGCACTGGAACTTCAGTAGCTTATCCAGTAGCATAGGCAGCCCAGGACTTGGACAAAGCCAGCCCTCATGGAAATACAATACCTGCTGCCAGACATTTTTGGCCCTCAGTAGGTAAAATGCCCACCTACTAGTTAATACAGTGCTCTGCAAGTAGTGAGCTCTCAGTAGGTATCACTGATTGATAGGAAGGCCTGAGGTGGTGGAGGTGTGGCTCAGGTGGGGACATTCAGAAGCCAGTCTCACAGACATGTGTTTGGTCTCCAGACAGCTGGGCACATATGGAATCTAGGGCATTTATGGGCAACTGACAGATGGCACTACACCCAGAAGTCACAGGCCTGGCCCAAGCAGGGGGCTAGAGAGAACCTGTGCCATGGTGGGGAAGGGTTAGAGTTGGCTTTCCAGGATTCGAGGTAGCAAGGAATTGGGAATTTGGTGGAATCCATAACAGATGAGAGAGCAGAGGGAAGAAGCCAGGAATTCATTATTGGCCCTTGTTCAAGGAAGGCTTGTAACCTGAGACACGGCCATTGATCAAATCAAACAATCAGCTGCTTCACCAAAGTATGGGATTCCAAGTATTTCGGCCCCATTTTTACTTAACGCAAGAAAAGAAGCAGTGCCGCTCCTAGGTCACACCACTTATCCGTCCAACCCCAAAAGGCACTGACAACAGGATGCTTGGAACTGGGTGCCAATTACCATCCTGGACATCCATTCTAATGGATTAAGGGAAGGCATCTATCATCCATCTACAGAATACTTTCCTTTCCTCTGTTTACACACTAGGGAACACTTCTCCAGCATCAGAAGACCTGGGTTCTAATCCCAGCTCTGCCACTTGTCTACTCTGCGACCTAAGGGAAATCACTTCACCTCTCAGTGCCTCAGTTTCCTCATCTGTAAAATGGGGATTAAATCCTCCTCCTTCCAATTTAGACTGTGAACCCTATTTGGGACGAGGACTGTGTCCAATCTGATTATCTTGTATCTACCCCAGAGTTCAGTTACTGACACAAGGGTAGGCACTTAAGTACCACAATAATAATAATGCTCCATAAATTAATGCAAAACCCTTCAAACAATAATAGTTATTGAAAAGACAATTGAACAGACTCACTTCTGTTACTCTTAAGATGTGTCCACTTGGTTTCTTAATGCAAGTATAACCCTGTTCATCCTACCTCTAACTGTATTACTGCACACTACAGTTCACTGGCTGTGGTTGTACAAAAGATCAGCGTAGGTGTCTGCCTCTCTAACCACAAAGATACCGTCCTCTTCTACTATCCCAAAGGCCAATGAGAATAAGTATCTCTCAGCTTCTTAAAAAACTTAAAAAAAAAGAAAAAAAACCAACTGCCCAAGTAATTGACAAAGAAGGTGGAGAGTTTCACTTTCCTCTCTGACCTGGGTTGACTCCAAACAGTGATTTGGTTCAGAGTCCACTTGGTGGGAAGAGACAAGTGGAAAGATAAAAATGACTAGCTCATAAAGAATAAGGGATTTGAGGCATGTTGTGGATTGAGAAAGCAAGTAAAAACTCCTGTAAATAATATTCGGGCAGCCCTCGGACTTTTGACCAACTTGGTTCCTGAAAAGTGTGCCGTAAGTTGAAATGTTGCAAGTCTGAACCAGCTTTCTCATAGGTGTAATGTTATGAGGGAGTGATTCTTGTACCAAGACCAAACCTTCTATTTCTACTCAAATTACCCAGAATTGTGTACTGAATCGCATATAGAGTAAGGTATATATATATATATATATATATATATGTGTGTATATATATATATATATATATATATATACATATATATATATATATATCAATGCTTTAATATCAAATTGGAGAGGTTCCATGATAAAATAGCCAATTTTTCTTTGTCAGAGGTAAAATGGGCATTGACCCTCCCTGTGACTCCTTTTGGAGATCAAGAAACCTGCCCTTTCCCCTGACCTCTCCCATTTCACCCTGCTACCCTTTTGAACTTTCCCTCTTTTCCCCACTCCATTGTGGCTTTTTAAACTCTTTCCCCATTTTCCCTCAGCTCCCACGCTCCCCTAGAGTCAGTGCCAATAAAGGAAGCTAGCACTGTAAACTTGAAACCTAGGTGCTGTGCAGCTGAAACAAGGTGCAAGTTCAGAAATGTCTTAAGTATCATTCATTATCACTCAAAATATCTTAAGCTGAGGACTTCCTGTTGAAATGTAGTTTCAAGGGAAACAGACATCACCAGTACTGAGGTTGCCCTATCCTCCTTTCTTCAGAAAACTTACATAGCCAGCAATGCCATCTAAAATGAACACATTCACCATCAGTGGGGCCTTTGAATACAAAGGTTGATAAAGGACAAAACTATGTGTATGGAGGTGAAAAATCCAACACGGGCCACATTTTGCCATTCAACTTATTCCATAAAGGATCAACAAACTGAAAAGCTTCACATTCATGTGACATCTCTTCCAAGATGCCTTTGTAGACTACACCCTTTTATTTCCCCATCCATCCCCCATGTCGACTATGCACATGGCTGTGTACCCCGTAACCTCTTTGATAGTCAACCCAGCCTAGAGCACTTATGTCCACGTCTTTATACCCTATTACTTCCCCTGTCCGTAATCTATTTTAATGTCTTTCTCCCACTGGGAAACGTAAGTTTCATGTGACCAGGGATTGCATTCATCAACAACATGTACTACAACACTCTGCACACAGTAAGTGCTCAATAAATTCCATCAATTGTTTTCTAGTCCCTGAGTTCTTCCATTTTTCTGAAATTTGTGATTTTCCAACAACTAATCCTGCTTTAGAGGATTTTGATTGCCAAGTGTTTGTTCTGTGACAGTAATGCGTTTATGCATCTGTTAGCCTTGATGGAATTTATTAAATGCTTACTTTGACCCAAACTCTGTGCTAAGATAAGAAAATCAAATCAGACCCGATCCTGGTCTCTGTCCCCCACAGGGCTCAATGCATCTACAATTATGCTGTCTACTGCAATGAAGCAAGAAAATGCCAGAGGGCTCTAGAAAAAGTAACATACTGGTGTCCGAGAGAAAAACTTTTAACATTTAGTACCTGAAACATCTTGCTTAATGTGAGAACAACCAAAGTCTTGAGATTGTCCTTGGTACAGTGTTCTGCACACAGTAAGTTCTCAATATGATTGGATGTGATTCTATTACATTAATTTTGCATTTTATTATATTTAATGCTATGGTATTTTCTGAACTGTCACTTCTATGCCACAATTAAGCATGAATAGTATTAGGCACAAGAACATAATATGGATAGAATTTGACCTAATCAACAGGGGCCATATCTGACTTGAAAGTAGATCGATATGGTCACTGACTGACCTTGGCTAGGTTAATTATCTCCTTTGCCACTAACAACAAGCAACCAAATCAATGTCTCCACTGAGCCCCTACTGTAGTAGCAAAGGTGTTTTTGAGCATGCACTGTGTGCAACATCCTATACTGTTTGGGAAAGGACAAGGGAAACATGAGCCACACTCCCTGCCCTACAAATATCTACAAATGGAGTAAACAGAATCAAACTGGGTGTTCAACTGACCATATGGCATAGCGTACAGAGCTTGGGCCTGGGAGCCAGAAGGTCATGAGTTCTAATCCGGCTCCCCCACTTGTCTGCTGTGTGGCCTTGGGCAAGTCACTGCACTTCTTTGGGCCTCTGTAAAATGGAGAGTAAGAATGGGACTCAAAAGGGACAGGGATTGTGTCCAACCCGATTTGCTTGTGTCCACCCTAGTGCTTGGTACAATGCTTGGCACATAGTAAGCATTTAACAAATACCACAATTATGATTATTATATTTTCCTAACTGTTGAGGAAGGATAGAAATAAATACATTTGGAAGTGCTAGAGGCAGTTGATGGATTGATGTGATTTGGGTTTGGGAATAACTTGGAAAAGGCTTGCTGGAGGCGGTGGGATCTTACTAGGGCTTTGCTGGTGAAGACAGCCAGGGTCTGTTGGTTTAGAGTGTGGTGGAGCAGGAAGGAGTTCCATGCTGGCAGAAGAGTTTGAATGAGGAGATAAAGGTGGAGAAGTTGAGAACAAGGTGCAGTAAGAAGTTGACAGAGGAATGGAGAGAGTTGGAGAGTAGCAGGTGAAGAAGGCAGATTTGCACAGTGGGGAGAATTAGTGGAGAGACTGGAAACGGAACTTGATGATTTGTACTTGATGCAGAAAGTAGTGGGGAGTCACCAGAGGCATCTGAGGAGAGGGAAGAAATGAGATGAGTAAAATTGCAAGAAGGTGATCCTTGCATCATGGCTAAGTAAATATTGGATTGGAAAAAGGCAGAGGGACCAGGGAGGAGGCTGACACTATGACCCAGGCACAATACCAAGTGCCCAAAGGATTCAGACCCTCCTTTACATTGTGAGTCCTATGTGGGACAGGGGCCGTATCCAACCTGATTTATCTTCAACCTAGCCAGTAAAAGGGCTTGGCATATAGCATTTAACAAATACCACTACTATTATTAAAACTGAGTGCCATTTCTGAGGGGTCAGAATCAGGAAATTACTTATTTGTGAAGGAGAATGGGGAAGGGCAATGTGACAGCAAGGAAATAGGCCATAGGGGCAAACCAGGAGAGCAAGCAAGGATGTAAAAAGTGAAATGTTATTACAAAGAGGAAGAGTTAGGGAATTATATCAACAGACCACACAGTCTCTCTCACAGCCTCTGCTTTAGAGTCTGTGTTTCAAGGCCATACAAAGAACCTGGAAAAACATCATTTATCATGAGGGAATGCAGCTTATATCTTATGTCGGAATGTGTTATCTTTAACTCAGGCTTTGCCTCTGCTGAAAATGTCTTATGAGTAACAGATTGTGGGAATTAATTCCTTTTTGGCCTATCAGGCACAAAGAAGAAAAGAGGGCAAATATGAGACAGGTCCAAGTTTTCTTGAGCTGGACCACAAATGCAGTGGAAAAAAATAGTATTCAAATTCTAGGGGAAAAAAAAGTTACCTAGCATATGCAGATAGTTCAGCTATAGACATAGCCACTGCACTGACCCCAGAAGACGCCCCAGATCTCCTCAGACAGCCCTCTTACTGGGCAAAAGGGAATGGGGGAGTGCATTAGTCCTCAAAATAAGTAACTCAGATTCACTGAGTTCACAGATTTCTGGACCGGCTTTTGTCCTGGCTTAGATGGGCAAAGTTCTATTTTCAAGTTTAATACACTTTTATCTCATTGACATCAGTTGACTTCTCTTTCACTAAGCTGGGACAGCAAAATTGAATACATAACTTTCTCTTTTAGTTTCTACTTAATTTCACCTGTTGATGGGGGGGGGCTTAGTGATAGAATATTTGCCTTTCAGTGCTCTGCATAGAAAGTAAATACTTTGCAATCTAGAATTTTGTCTTTTTAAATCGAAGACATTCATTCATTACTTTTAGAGATCTCAATATAAAATGAGGCTAAAAAGTTGGATGTACCTTGCTTTTAAAATTCTAAAGCTTGGGTTTAAGTTCCTTTTAGAATGAATAGGTACCTAAGTGTCTGGTGCCTGAACCAGACTCTGGAAATAACCACTCAGGTTTGAGTGCTAAAAGAAAAAAGCAGAGATACACCAATAAATATTTGACTAATCTGATCCCCGCCAAAATGGAAAAGACTTGTAAATTATGAGCAAACCTAACCAGTAAAAACAGTAACCAACACCAGGAAAAGACTTGTTCCTTAGACAGTCACTGGTTAACTGGCTTGCTCTGGCTAGGACACTAACTTCATGAAATCATTGTACATTAGGCTCAGATAAAATCTACTACTGAGTTAAATATCTCCTTAGCCTTAATATCTTAATACTTTATCATTTTATTCTGACTTGCTCCTGTGTATGAGTGCAATAGATTTACAGAAACATGTGAGAGAGAGAGAAAATGAAAGAAAGAAAAGAAAGAAAAGGAAAGAAAAGAAAGAAAGGAAAGAAAGGGAAGAAAGAAAGGGAAGAAAGAAAGGGAAGAAAGAAAGGGAAGAAAGAAAGGAAAGGAAAGGAAAGGAAAGAAAGAAAGGAAAGAAAGGAAAGGAAAGGAAAGGAAAGGAAAGGAAAGGAAAGGAAAGGAAAGGAAAGGAAAGGAAAGGAAAGGAAAGGAAAGGAAAGGAAAGGAAAGGAAAGGAAAGGAAAGGAAAGGAAAGGAAGAAAGAAAGAAAGAAAGAAAGAAAGAAAGAAAGAAAAAGAAAGAAAGAAAGGAAGAAAGGAAGGAAGGAAGGAAGGAAAGAAAGAAAGAAAGAAAGAAAGGAAGGGAAGGAAGGGAAGGAAGGGAAGGAAGGGAAGGAAGGGAAGGAAGGGAAGGAAGGGAAGGAAGGGAAGGAAGGGAAGGAAGGGAAGGAAGGAAGGGGAAAAAGAAAAGGAAAGGAAAGGAAAGGAAAGGAAAGGAAAGGAAAAAGGAAGGAAAGGGAAGGAAAGAAAAACCACAGGTCATGCAACAATAAGGTTCCTCTTTGTCAAGCTGCTTTGTCCAGCATTTAATCCAGCTTTTACTGGGGATCCTCAGCAGAATCTCCATCTTTCTCTCTCATCTGTCTGCTGATTTTTGTAGCTAGCATTAGAAGCTTCCTGGGTCCTTCATGTTCTGCATGGGGCACCCACCCTTCTACAAGGTCTGTTTTTTTTTCCACCAAGTTATATCCTGGGGGGGAGGGGAGGGGAGGGACGGAGAGAGGGGGAGAGAGAGAGAGAGAGAGAGAGAGAGAGAGAGAGAGAGAGAGAGAGAGAGAATGAATATACTGAACATCTTTGAGAACAAGTGAGTCCAGTTTTGTCTGTGGGGCTCCAAAACTGCAAGTTTAACCACAGAAAAGCCCCCCTCACCTTGGAAAACTGCTCAATGTCATGTTTGAAATCGAAAGTACCCAGCAAAGGAAGCTATTAGCACTGAGAGGGTCTGGGCTCAAATGCCAGCTTCAAGTCCCCATTCCTGATATTGGGCAAGTTACTCCTTTCTGAGGTCCTGGCCCCTAACAGTCATAATAATAATGATGATATTAAGCATTTTACTCTGTACACGCACTGGGGTAGGTACAAGATAATCTGATCAGACATAGTCCCTGTCCCACACGGGGCTCACAATATGAGTGAGTGAGAATGGGCATTTTATCCCCATCTTACAGATAAGGAAACAGGCACTGAGAAGTTAAAAGTTACTTGTCCAAGGTCACAGCAGGCAAGTGGTGAAGTCAGGACTAGAATCTGGGTCTTCTGACACCCAGTCCTGTGCAAAGAAAACTCTAGTTTAACCCACACGAGGTTACATTCCTGGTGAGAGGGAGCTAGAGAGACAACTTTAAGAAAACAAGGACCTTCTTTCCTCTCCAGGTCTCTCGGCTTAAATGACACTCGATACGTTTGAAAACAGACACAGGAAATTACTGCCGGAGGAGAGGATTCAAAACAACCAGCATTTCGTTTCATTTTAGCCACATGAATAGATTGAGCATGTGTGTTTTCTTCAGTGGGTGCCTGTCTAAATTCTAAGGAGACAATGAACACTGCATAGCTGGGGCAGACAGAATCCAGCTGGTCTTGAAAGGCTCTGTTCATAGACCCTTAGTTGGTTTTAGAGCTTTTTGCTGGGTTTCCCAAACAATGATGGTGTGTCACCCAAAATTTTTCATTCCCTTCAATTTCTGTGGCTTGTCATCAGGGCCTGGTAGGGTTGTAATATTGTTTTATGGCTCAATATGGCAAAGTAATCCAAAAAGACCCCCTGAATGAAACCATCAATTAACCCATGTGCCAACTCTACTGTGTTTTTATGCCTTATGGTGCATGATTAAGGTAGTGTTTTGCAACACAGAAGGCAGCCAATGATATATGCTTTGTGACACCAAGTAAGGTTATAAATTCCCTCTCAATTTTTGTTTTTGAGGGGTTGGTGGGTATGAGAGAATTTGCAAAATCACCCAGGGTTTCCATTCAATCAGGGGTCTCTACGTTCATTCTCACTTAATGGAGTTCTGTAGAGGAGTCTTAATGGTTATTTTATTGACCCTGAAAATTTCCAAATTTGAACCACCTGGCTCCAAGATATTTTCATTCCAGAGAGAAATGACAGTAATGAGTGCCAAGGGCAGAGGTGGAAGGATGTCAAAATCAAATCACCACATTTCCATTGGGGACCATGCTACTGACCCACCCTAAGGAAAGGAGCTAAGAAGCAGAATCAGAACTGTGGCATTCCCACAGACATGAAATAATTACATCACATTTTTAGGAACAATCACTGCAGTGATAAGATTTAAACCTTTTGTGGGAAAGTAGTTGAAAACCAGGGCTGCTTCTGAGGCAGGTGGTAGTTTACAGTAAGAAGTTTCATTTCCAGCTTTTTCTTGGAAGGAAAACAAATTAAACAACAGTGCATTGAAGGTGTTTACAAGAGCCAGTTTGGTCGTCCTTAACTTATTTCAATAAGAATTGCAGATTTAGTCCAGTCGCTTGAGGCCTTCCTGACTAGGCACTTTTCTCCCATATTCACCCTTCTCTGTCATCTATTAATTTGGATCTGGACCATTTAAGCTCTTGACAGTCACCCCATCTCAAGCCTCACCACACTGTCTGTTTCCCACATCTAGACTGTTTGTGCGCAGGGATCGTGTCTACCAACTCTACTGGGTTGTACTACTCCAAGAGCCCAGTTCAGTGCTTGGCACAAAGTAAGTGCTCAATAAATACCATTGACTGATTCCATTCAGGGCAATCCTGATGCTCAGTTGCAAGCTGAAACCACCACAAGGAGACACAATAATTGGTTATGGAGGTGATCCTGGCTAAGCTCGTCTCCAAACCCAGGCTTCAGCATGTCACCCTGACTGACAGAAGGTCTCACTGCCTTCCCCTGCCTCCATTCCTGTCCCACAACCTGCTCCTTTCCTGGGTGGCCTCACATCAGAGCTAACCTAGAGGAATCTGATAGGCAGAGACTATGGGATGCCTTGTAGTGAGTGAAGATGAAGCAGTTTTCCAAGCAATGTTCTGCCACTGGGGGAATTCCCAGCTCATGTCTGGTTCTCCCAGTTGTCTCCCATCCTCCTGCTCCAAAGAGCGCTTTGGTTTGGGCACTAAATCTTTCATGGCTTTGAGCCGGTGGACTCTCTCTCCCTGGAGTAAGAATGGCTTCCTTGGGGGTGGGGGAGCAAAAGGAGAACAACTGAGGAGGAGTATGTAGTCCCCACTGAGCCCTACTGCCAGGGTTAGATCTAAAAACACCTTCACCAAGGAACAAAACATAAGGAAACAAAGAAAACACATGGGTCCTGGGGTTCTTTCAGCTCCCATCTATGGCCAAATGGAGTTTGGTTGCAGTGGTACCAGGGCTGGGAGTTGGGAGAAGCCAGGACTTTAGTGGCAGCTCAAAAATCCTGAGTCTGTCTCCCTTTCTCTAAACAATCAAAAAATGGTATTTATTGAGCACTTACTATATGCAGAGAACTGTTCTAAGCACTTGGGAGACTGTGAGCCCACTACTGGGTAGGGACCGTCTCTATATGTTGCCAACTTGTACTTCCCAAGCGCTTAGTACAGTGCTCTGCACACAGTAAGTGCTCAATAAATACGATTGATTGATTGATACAATGCAACAGAATTAACGGTCACGTTCCCTGCCCATAATGAGCTTACACTCTCAACATATTTCTTAGCTGCCATCCTCTGTTTCCATGTCCCACCCCCTACAATAACAAACTCTCTGCAGCCAAGATGCTGGGAGATACCACCTGAAGTGAAACCTGAGGAAAACTCCCCCTACCTCCTATTTGCCTCCAAGAAACCCTCATTTCCCTTTCTTGGGGGCAAAGGAGGAGGGGGGTGAGAAGAGGGACAGAGGGAGGAGGGAGAGTGTGGTTATCCTAGTCTTGAACATGTGTAATATCTTTGTGAAGAATATCCCACTGAAGCAGTATGGCCTAGTGGAAAGAGCACAGACCAGGGGCTTGAAGAACCTGGATTCTAATTCCAGCTCTACCACTCGCCTGCTAGGCAAGTCAGAGGACTTCAGTTTCCTCCCTTGTAAAATGGGGATTAAATAGCTGTTCTCCCTCCTACTTAGACTGTGAGCCCCATGAGAGCCAAGGATTGTGTCGAACCTAGTTATCCTCTCTCCCTCCCCATGGCTCAGTATAGTGTACAGCACATAGTAAGAGGCATTTGGCAAATGCAATTATTCATTATAGTTATTAGAAATGAAGCCCCCTAACAGAGGCTGGGTGGGTGAAGGTGAGGAAAGAGGCAAAGGGGAAGAGGGAATTTGATAGTCAATGGTATTTGAGCACTTACTGTGTACAGAGCACTGTAGTAAGCACTTGTTCTTTCCCAAACCTACATTTAACTGGGCTTCCCAGCCTTGGTCGATGCAAATTAATACAGTGATCAAGAGGTTAAAGCTGAAAAATCACCACAGTCCCAGCTTGCTCTTCTGTTTTGCCCTTTGCATATCTGTGGAGTTCCTTTTATGTAATTATATTCCACCCTCAGCCTCACAATATATCAGCAAAGAAAAGCTGTGTTACTAGAAGGGAAAATTGACAAAAGAGAATAACTGTTAAAACACTATTTTCCTAATTGAACTGATTAGGCAATGGCCTGGAATAAGTTAATTTAGCTTCAAATATGCTAACTGGGTGAGGAGTTTATAATTTCGAGTGGAGAATGGAAATAAAGTAAAATTAAATTGCATAAAATATTCCTCCATGAGAATGGAAATTAGACTGTTTTATCTCCTTTTCATTCATAATTTTTCTCTCCCCAAATATCCCTCACTGTGTTCCTAGCAGATTCAATACCACCCTAAAAATTCCAATTGAAATCCCAGTTGTGGTATTTGTTAAGCACTTACTATGTGCCGTGTCAGCAGATCAGACACATTCAACTCCACCCAGGGCTCATAATATAAAGGGGAGGAAGAACATGTATTGAATCTCCATTTTACAGATGAGGCAATGGAGGCACAGAGCAGTCAAGTGACTTGCCCAAGATCACACAGCAGGCAAGTAATGGAGACAGAATTAGAACCCAGGTGTCCTGACTCCAGGGCCCAAGTTCTTTCCATCAGATCATGCTAAGGTGCCCATAGGCCTCTGCCACCCAACCTGGCACTCACCTCCTGGATCTTTCCCTGAGTCCAGGGTGAGCCATGGAGTCAATGGAAATCTTCTCCCTCCTCCCCAGTCTGTGGGGTCTAAAGGGAAGGCAGAGGGTGGGGGCTGCAGCAGCCTGGGTGGATTGGAGAAAGCAAGTGTGGAAAAAGAGTTGGCCAGTATTGTGGCCACCCAGATAGCAAAATCAACAACATTTATTGAGCACATACTGCATGCAGAGCACTGTACTCAGCACTTGGGACAGAACATCAGAGATGGTAGACATGATCCCAGTCCTCGTTGGGGGTCTCTTGCCATGGGCACACAGGTGCTCTTTGGAAACAAGATTTCACCACAAGCGTTGCCCCAAGATGGTTATTCCTGCTAGACAACCCTACTGTTCTGGTCACGTTAACACATGACCAAATCTTACATTGCGCACAACTGGTGCTGTGGCACTGAGCCATTTGGACATCAAAGGCATGCACATAGACCATTCCCTCTGCCACCGTGGTTTGCTGTAGCCACACGGGCTGGCCCCATCAGGGGCTTGGTCTCTTATTTCCTAATACAGTTTGAGCTACACATCATGAAAAATGCACGTTGGGGCAGAAAGGAGAGCATTGAACCTAAGTGATCAGCTCATTGTGGGTGGGGAACCTATATACCAACTCTGTTGCAGTGCACCATCCCAAGCATCTTAGTACAGCAGTCTGCAAACAGTAACTGCTCAATCAATACCACTGATTGATTATCCCCAATTATCCTCTCATTAAAACAACAACTGTGGCATTTGTTAAGCACTTGCCAAGTGCCAATCGACTGTATCAATCTCTGGGGCATAAACACTATAAGCTGTTAAGACACCCTGAACATTCCTGCCCGTAACCTGGATCTGGGACACAACGGCCTCTGCCGGAAGACACCAGACTCTGACCCCATAAAGCAAGGTGGCCTAGTGGAACAAACAGGGGACATGAGGTCAGGAGACCTGGATTCTAATCTTGCTCCGTCACTGGTCTGAGTGACTAAGGGCAAGTTACTACCTCCTCTGTGCCTCAGTTTCCTCATCAGTGAAAAGGAATTAAATCCCCATTCTCCCTCTCCTTAAATTGGGAGTCCTCTACAGGACAAGAACTGTCTCTGATCTGATTGCATTCTACCTACCTCAGGGCTTAGCATTATAGTAAGCATTTAACAAATACCATAATTATCATTATTTCTTGTTCAGCTCTCTCGGACCGTGAGGGGTAAGGGGGGAGGCACATGAGCTTCAGAGAATATCCCAAGGTCCTGGTTTTCAAACATGAAGCTCCGACCAAGGTCATAGGGCTAGTATGTAGCAGAGTTAGGGTTAGAATCCAGGGCTCTGGTTTCCAGCCTTGTTTATATCAGGTTACACTGCCTCCATAAGAATGGGAAGTAGGGGTTTTCTTTTCCCGTTCCTCCCTGAATAGACAGGAACTAAGCTATAGCTAATGAGGAAGATGCCACACACCCAGTAGCTGCTTATTATACATCAACAGAGGAGAGCAAGAGAACACACACCTAACTACAGAAAAGCTAAGCAGAAGGGGAGAGTTTTTAAAAGAGCAGCTTTTTCCTGGCTACCTCCAAACAGAGGTCCAAAGCAATCCAGCTTCCAATCAATCAGTGGTCTTCACTGAGCACTTACTTCCATCTCTTCAACTGGAGGTATTCAGCAATTTTATTCTACCTTCCAATTTTAGTTGCAAAAAACAGCCTCCAATCTGGGAGTGACTGGTTTCAAGACCTTTTTCGGTAGAACGTTTTTAAGGAACAGAAAGCCACAGATCTGTCCAGAAGGATGCAGTAAGGGTGACCTCAGGGGTCTTTCCAAGCTGACATTCCTCTGGGTCTTTTTAAAGCCAAATCTTCCAAAGTTTTCAAATCCCACAAGGGCAATTTCCTGGTACCAAGCCTCATCTTGGGGACCCCCGTCAACAGCAGGACAAGGGGTGCAATTTTACTATAAGGGATTTTTCCCCTCATCTTCCCTTCTTGCTCTCTCAATCACAATCACCTTCAGAGAAGGTGCTCTGGTTGGAAACACTCTAAAACGACTCTTTACATGGGTGATACACATTTGAAATTAATTTTAAGGAAGCTAAAATGAATGAATGGATTTAAGGGCAGCAGGAGGAATTCCGGTTAGACCTAGGGCAGACTTTCCTGAGGACTGGGACATGAAGGAACAGGCTACCAAAGGAGGCATAGGGTGGCCTGTTCTGGCCATCTTGGGTGGAAGAAGGAACAAATGTTCTGGAACGGGGCACTGCTAAAACAATAAGGGCCGAATCGCCCTTTCGGTTTCCTGGCCCACGCTCTTTCCACTAGGCCACACTGCTTCTCATTCATTCATTCAATCGTATTTATTGAGCACTTACTGTGTGCAGAGCACTGTACTAAGCGCTTCAGAAGTACAAGTTGGCAACATATAGAGACGGTCCCTACCCAACAGCAGGCTCACAGTCCAGAAGGTTCTTCCATCTGAAATTTCATGGCCAGAGGGTGGTCAGGGAACAGCTGTCCTAGGGAAAGACACCTCGCTTCCCTCACCCTAAAGACCCTGCCAGGTCCCAGTCCCAGGGCAGGGTGGGGTCCAGGATGTCACCCCAGCTCTGAGTGACCCCACCAAATGAGCCCTGACCCACAGCCAACTTCAGGCTAGCAGACTTCTGCTCTGCGGTGAGTCTACGGACCTTATTCTGAGACCTGTCCCCCACCTCCCCAGCCCCTCCCTGGAACAGAGTCAACTCCACAGGTACCTCCCAATCACCACATCCTCACAAGAAAGTTGGGAGTCCCAATCAACTAACCAATCAATGGTAGAGTGAGCCCGTTGTTGGGTAGGGACCGTTTCTATATGTTGCCAACCTGTACTTCCCAAGCGCTTAGTACAGTGCTCTGCACACAGTAAGTGCTCAATAAATATGATTGAATGAATGAATGGTATTTATTGAGCATTTACTATGTGCAGAATACTGGACTAAGCGGTTGGGAGAGTGCAATACAACAAAATTAGTAGACATGTTCCCTGCCCATAACAACTTACCAGTGAAATCTGAAAGCATGTAAGGCAGATGAAAAAGGTGCTTAATGCATCCACTTCATCCCACCTGTGTTTAGACACATCTTAATAATTGTGGGATTTGTTAAGTGCTTACTATATACCAAGCACTGTACAGAGCACTGGGGTAGATACAAAAATCAGAAAATGTATTCAACACGTATTTGAAAAACTCACAAGGAGGATGGCCCCGTTGAAAGAGCCCAAGCCTGGGAGTCCGAGATCCTGAGTTCTAACTCCAGCTCTGTTGCTGGTCTGCTGTGTGACCTTAGGCAAGTAACTCAACTTCTCTGTACCTCAGTTACCTCATCTGTAAAATACAGATTAAGATAGTGAGTCCCATGCGGGATATGGATTGCGTTCTACCGGATTATCTTGTATGTACCACAGTGCTTAGTAGAGCGCCTGGCACATAGCGCTTAAATGTCTCTAAAATGTTTTAAAAAACAGGGAAGCACCAGTCAAATATTTATTGCGCAGAGCCTAGAACTAGGTCCTGTAGACTCTCCATAGGAAGGTTAAGGGCAGGGATCATATCTACTTTATTTTACTCTCCCAAGCACTTAGTACAGCACTCTGCACAAAGTAAGCATTCCATAAATGATCTTGATTGACACGGTTCCTGCCCTTGAGGAGCTTGCAGTCTAATGATACCAGATCAAGACTAAGACCTATATTAAATTATCATGAAGAAGTCAAAATGATATCAATCAACACTATTTATTGCAGCGCACAGAGAAGCAGCATGGCCTAGAAGAAAGAACACAGGCTTGGTAGTCAGAGCACCTGAGTTCTAATTCCAGCTCCACCACTTGTCTGCTGTGTGACCTCAGGCAATTCACGTGCCTCAGCTCCCTCATCTGCAAAATGGGGATTTAAACCTCTTCTCCCTCCTACTTAGACTGTGAACCACATGTGGGACCTCATTATCTTGAACCTACCTCAGCACTTGGTACAGTGCTTGGCCCACAGTAAGCATCACAATTTTTATTATTGTGGGGGAAGAGTACAACAGAGTTGGTATAAATGATCACTGCCCTCAAAGACTTTACAGTGTATAATGTGGAAAACCTATAGGAATGCAAGCAACACTAGCATAAAAACGAATCTCATATGCACATTAGGGCTAAGCATAAACAAAGTCAGGTTAGGTTAAACTGGGAAGGTTTCCTAGAGGATTAAATCATAACTAAAAATGTTTTGTGATTCTCAGACAAAAGACCACTCAGATTAGTAATATACCAACTAGAGGAATTCTCCATCAGAATAAAAGTAGGTGTCTCCTCTAAGGAAAACATCAAACAAGTTTTTTAAGATCTCATTTTTTTTCAAAAGGGACCAAAGATCAGGTTGAGATCATATGAATTAATGCAATGAAAGAGCAGCCTCGCCCATTTACCCAAGGAAAAGGGTCTCTATTGTTTTACTTTCTCGCTGCTGAAGCCCAGCTCGGACTTATGAACTGAACCCCCAGACTTCATAATACAACCAGAAAATGGGCTTGTCACTGGGCAATACAAAAAATGGGGGGGGCGGGGGGAGGAGACTCACGATTGGCAAAGCCCCACTCCTGGACAGATGGCAGACAGGTAGGAAGGAAATGTCTTGGACATCAGTGATTTTTGAGAAAAATGACATGGGGAGGAAAAAAATTAATAGTATCTGAGGAAAATGAGACAAAGGCGACGGCAATTTAGAAGGGCCGGGTGACAGGTCTCCCACTGAAATGAGCCTGACAGGACTAATGGATAATGGCAGTGAAGAGAAGCAATAATGACAGTGGCATGCCCAGCAAACACACACAGAGAAAATAAAACATCCTCTTGCATGAGAGTTGACTTGAAGAATGGGAAGAAACACCAGCTGGCAACATGGGGCCTAGTTGTAGATACTCTTATGGGCCCCAGGAAAACCACAATTTAAAACACCACCACTAATTTAGAGAAACATAGACACTGGTGAGAAAGTATAATTCCCTTATGAGTCAGATTCACATGTAGTTTCTGGTTTGACTTTAAGTACGTTTGTCTATTGATTTCAACATACCTCACTTGCCTTCTCTAGAAAAGTTTTTATCTCCTCTTTTCCTGAATGTGCTATCATTGTGCCTTTTAGGGCAAATGTTTTTGGCCCCCAAAACCTACCATATATCAGTCTTGTAAATGGCCACTAACTTAATCACCCACAGAGAGAAATAATTTCTGCTGCCACATTTTTATTTCCCCTGGAAAGGAGAGGCAGGCTGGAAAAAGTGTTAATGTACAAACAGCTTTGGATTTTGGGTGAATCCTGACCTATTTTGTTGGTATTGCTCCTGCTACTAGTACAGTGCTCTGCCCACAGTAAGCACTCAAATACCACTTCTGGGTTGAGTGATTCCTCCTTACTTTCTCCCACTCTGGGGAACCCAAAGTCCACAACAGTACTTCTCTCCAGGCACCTCCCCTTCAGCCTCCCACTCTTCCCCTTGTCACTTAGCCAGGTAACAGAATCAGCGACCACTGCTGCCTGGCCAAGATCCCAAGTTAACCGGTCCCCTAGTTTGTGCTACCTATTTTGTATGATCTGCTCCAATGGTTATCTGCTCTAGAGAAGAAATGTGTCTTGGTGAAAAGAGCATGGCCCTAGAAGTCTGAGGACCTGGATGTCAATCCTAGCTCTGCCACTTGCCTGCTGTCTGACCTTGGATAAGTCTCTTGACTTCTGTGCCTCAGTTTCTTCATCTGTAAAATGGGGGTTACCTGTTCCCCTTCCTCAGATGTGAAACCCATGTGGAACAAGGACTACACATCAATTTTCTTGTATCTACCCCAGAACTTATTACAGTTCTTGGCACTCAGCATTTAACAAGTACTACAATTGTTATTATTATCAATTGCTATTAATATTTACAAGACTGCATGATTAACCCAACAAAATTATAGAACTGTTCAAGATGGTGGTACAGTCATTGGTTGTTGAGGACTGCTATGCTAGTAAATACGGTATTCATTTTAGGGAAAAGGACCCTCCCCTCCCCACCCGCGAATGGCAGCGGCATTTATTTCTCCCTAGCCATCACTTTTTTTACTCATCATCTGTTTCACTTCTGCACCTTTAATTGCCACTGGCTGCTGCTAAGTGTTAAAATAAAATTAGTTGTGAATAATGATTCCTTTTAAATCCATGTACCGTAACAATTTATTTGAATAGTCAGTTTAAAAAGTCATTGTACTGAGCTGAGCATAAGCACATTGACATGCAAGGGCCTTTTATAACCCTATACTCTCCACATTGTCATCCATTATCTCCTAATTAAACAACAAGGTTTCCTTGAAATGGCCCAGTTCGACATCATTACTAAGCATTTTGCCATCATACGCTGAATTAATGTGACTGATTAAACAACCTGCAGCACAGAGTCAGGATCTGGGAGTGAAACTGAAGAGAGGTACAGAGATCAATGTATAAAAATGCTCTAAAACAAAGGGAGTTAATTCCTTACTGATAGAATGGATTACTTTAAATATCAATATCTGTCCTTTTTTTGGTTCTGTCACAGTGGCAGATGGATGGTTCGCTGCTCCTGGATGTTTAACTCATTTTTTCAGATGCTGGTAACTGGATGGTGAGTGTTTTAAATGGAGAGTGGAATCGGTTAGAATAATGAATCCCGGGCCTAACTGGATGTGAACTCACACTTGCATGGGTGCAGGAAGAAACAAGAAAAACTACCTTGGTACAACCTTTGGTGTGACAGTAATAAAGTATAACAGGAGTATAGTATAGTGTGCAACACCCAATTAATCCAATACTATTTACTGAGTGCTTACTATGTGTACATAGCACTGGATTAAGTAAGCACTTGGAAGAGTACAAAAGAGACGATATGAGCTTGTTGTGGGCAGGGAATGTGGCTACCAACTCTTAGTACAGTGCTCTGCACAAAGTGCTTGACAAATACCATTGATTGACTGCCTCCCTCAAAGAGTTTACAGGCAAAAGGGGGAGAGAGACACAAAATAATATATAGATAAGAGAAAATTGGAGTTGTCCATTAATATGTATTTAATAATGGCATATGTAAACAAATGAGCCAGGAATGGGTGTACTTGGTACAGAAGTAATGAGGCGCATAAGATCACCTGTCCACATGTTTTGTTGTCTGTCTCCCCATTCTAGACTGTAAGCCCGTTGTTGGGTAGGGACTGTCTCTATATGTTGCCATCTTGTACTCCCCAAGTGCTTAGTACAGTGCTCTGCACACAGTAAGCACTCAATAAATATGATTGAATGAATGAATTTAAAAAGTGAATTAGGAAAGGCCCCGCTAGGCTGTAAGCTCGTTATGGGCAGGGAATGTGCTTGTTGTACTCACCAGTGCTTAGTACAGTACCCTGCACACAGTAAGTGCTCAAATTTGATTGACTACTTTGAATGTAATTTAAGCACTTTTAGTACAATGCTTTCCACACAGTAAGTGATCAATAAGTAAGAATGATTCATTGATTTTCAAGTCTCTGGTTTTCTGATTCCCTGAATGGAAAAACCTGCTACTCCTTTTACAGTAAAATCCCAGTTGCATGAGACAAGGATAAGAGTCCTGTCATTCATTCAATCCTATTTACTGAGCACTTACTGTGTGCAGAATATTGTACTAAGTGTTTGGAAAGTACAATTCAGCAATAGAGAGACACAATCCCTGCCGACACCAGGCTTACAGTCTAGAAGGAGGATTCAGACATCAAAGTAAACAGGCATCAATATAAATATAATTATAGACCTATACACCAAAACAAGTAAACAGGCATTAATATAAACAGAATTATAGATATTTACATATATACACATCTATGCTGGGGGAGGTAAAGCAAAGGGAGTGAGTTGGGGCAACCCGTTGGGGAGGGGGAGCTGAGGAAAAGGGGGGCTTAGTCTGGGAAGGCCTCTTGGAGGAGATGAGTCTTCAGTAGGGCTTTGAAGGGGGAAATGTGATTGGCGGATTTGAGGAGGGAGGGCATTCCAGGCCAGACGTAGGATGTGGGCCAGGGGTCGACGGTGGGACAGGCAAGAATGAGGCACAGTGAGAAGGTTAGCACCAGTCATTAAGTATATATAAACTATATTTTAGTCCTATACATGTTTGCATGCTACTATAGATCTCTAGGCCCTCCATTTGCATGTCCAGCTGTAGCACTGTAACCTACAATTGGCTGCTCTTGGCAAAATCTAGAAATAACAGGTGGATGTGATCAGTGTGTCCAGAAAGCTGACTGGGGGTGGGGAGGGGAGGCAGTCAAGCCTCCATTTGGAATGAATTTCCAAAGGTCCAAGGCTCTGCCTCTCAAGAGTTGACGCAGTTCAGAAGCTTACTCAATCAACTCTTTTCCACATGCTGCAATACCACAGTGACAAGAAGCAACTTAATCATCCCAGCAACCACAGGCTCACAGCATGTAAGAAATCAGTCTGAAAGAAATTAGGCTCCCAAACAGGAAAAAAAAAGTCATTTTAAAGAGTGAAATTACTACGGAACTGAATAGGGACATAGCCTGTCCTACCTTGACTACTGTAACAGTCTCCTTGCTGACCTTTGCACACAGTAAGGGCTCAATAAATACAATTGAATGAATGAATGACCTCCTTGCTCCTGTCTCTCCCTTCTGCAGTCCAAACTTCACTCTGCTGCCCGGATCATATTTCTTCAAAAATGTTCAGCCCATGTTTCCCCACTCCTCAAGAACCTACCGTGGTTGCCCATCCACTTCTGAATCAAACTCCTTACACCGGGCTTAAATAATTCAATCACCTTGCCCCCTGGACCTCACCTCACTACTCTCCAACTACAACGCAGCCTGCAAACTTCAGTCTTCTAACGCCACTGTAACCTTGATCTCATCACCAGCCTCTAACCCATATCCTGCCTCTGGCCTGGAATGCCCTCCTTCTTCATATCTGACACTCTCCCCCAACCCCTAGACTGTAAGTTCGTTGTGGGCAGGGAATGTGACTGTTTATTGTCTATTATATTCTCCCAAGCGCTTAGTACAGTGTTCTGCATATAGTAAGTGTTCAATAAATACAATTGAATGAATGAATGACAATTAGTCTCCCCACCTTCAAAGCCCTACTGAAAACCCATCTCCTCCAAGTGGCCTTTCCTAAGCCCTCCTTTCCTCTTCTCCCACTCCCTTTTGTGTCCCCCTGATTTGCTCCCTTGATTCATCCCTCCCACCCACAGCCCTTATGTACATATCTGTAATTGTTTTTTATTGATGTCTCCACCTCTAAACTGTAAAGCTTGTTGTGGTCAGGGAATGTGTTATATTGTACTCTTCCAATCCCCTAGTAAAGCGTTCTGCACCCAGTAAGTGCTCAATAAATACTACTGATTGAGGGAGAACAGCTGTGGTCAATTTGTGAGTAGTTAAGTGAATGTGGGTTTGACTATTGTTTTAAACTAGAACAGCAGCATCTTGAATTCATTTTGCACTTTAATGTTAATTATATTTTATCCTCACAGCATACCTGTGAGATAGGGAAAGGATACAATGAATCAGCAAGGTTAAGTGACTTGCCTGAAGAGACAGAGCATGCTGTTGGCCAAGCTGGGATTGGAGTCTAGGTCTTCTGACTTACAGAGACTTATGTTCTTTCCCACTAGGCGATGCTAAATACTGAGCACTCACAGCTGCCATAACGGCTGCTTTCAATATGCATTTTAGCTAGAATTCTGTTAGGGAATTGGGAAACATTCATCTGATGGTACAAGCTTGTCTGCACGTAGCAGGATGCGGGACCTGAACTGTTTACATGCATGCATGCAACCCTGGACACCCCGAGTACTTACAATGCAGGTTTTCTTTAACATGGAGCTTTTGCAATAATGCTGCCCCTCTCCTCCCGATGTTGCAACTGAGTGTTTCTAAAAAGACACCAGAAGCCAGAATAGAAAGGGGAATTGGTCAAGTCAGTGCTCCTTCCCAAAATAAAAGGATTAAGCTACAGAAACAGATACCTGGCATTAAAGGTACCATTAGCTAGTCATGTCTGACTGGCAATATGTGAACTTACCCCTCTAAGACTAAAAGTGCTCTGTGGGAAGGGTACACATCTACCAAATCTGCTGAACTGTATTCACCCAAGCCCTTAGTATGGTACACACAAGTAGTTCTCAATAAATACCACTGATTGACAATTTACACCTTCCTCAACATTCTGTTTTGCCCACTCTAGTAGGTAGTTTTATGTTTGTCTCCCCTGTTAGAACTTAAGTTCCTTGAGGGTACAGAGGGAGGGTTACTTCAGTGTTCCGTACTTCCCGAGCACTTAATGCAGCCCAACACCATCCCACCTCATGGGTGCTCAGATGCTGCTACCACTTCTAATCCGACTTCTCCTCTGGCCCTACTGGCTAAACTGTCAGAATGGATTCAGGAATCGGAGTTCCTCCTCTAATGGAGGGGGCCCACAGTGACCCAATTCACACTTCTCTTGGTCCCTGATCAGATTTGATCTTTTTTGCGCTTCTTGGGAAGCCCATTGTGATGCCACACTGAATACACTTCATTGGTATGACAGGAGATCGATTTCTCCAAATGTCCTAGATACATCTTGAGAAAAACAAAAGTTAGTGGCCCTTCAGAAATGGTGAAATTCTTTTTAAAGGAAAGTTTTAAACAATGGTTTCTTGGGTTTTTAGGAACATAGCCTATCACCACAAGAGATCAACCAAGTCAAACCAAGATTAGGCTTAAAGAGAGAAGCCCATTGATTATCTTAAATGCACAGAGGTTGTTCTTGGCTGAAGAGGGTGGGGACATCCCCATTTTCCACCTACTCCTCTTGGCTGCCACGGAAAGAAAAGCCACCCTCCTTGGTCTCCAATGCCTCCTTTGCTACACTATTTCTCTGAGAAGTAAGGATAGATTTCTGGAGGAAAAAAAACATTTTTTGCATTGAAATATCAATTAAATAGTCTTCAGTTGCACCCTGGAGCTGCACATTTGGCTTTCTTTTAAGAAACCAAGGTAATTACTAACAAATCACACCTCCTGTAAAGCCTGAGCACCAGGAGTCAATTGAGCTATATATAACCTTCAAACCAGAGAAAGGCAATCTTTTTAATTGCGAAGTCTTGCTGGGAGGCAGTTGCCTAATCCTGTCAAGGCACTGATGTCCGATGACCTTATGAACTCCAACTGCTATGCTCAAATAACCATTATGTCTTACTAAAGAGCCACTACCTATAACCAAAACAAGGAACAAGCAAATACCGGAATCACTCACTAAAACCAAAGTAAGGAACAAACTGGTACCGCATTTAGCTGGGTAGAGCACAGCTTTTGACGTATAGCCTGTGGGCTGTCCCTGATTACATTGATGCTATTTTTAATACCCACAGCAGCATGGGCTAGTGGATAGAGAAGGAGCCTGGGGGTCAGAAGGACCTGGGTTCTAATCCCAGCTCTGCCACTTGTTTGCTGTGTGACCTTGGGCAAGTCACTTCACTTTTCTGTGCCTCAGTTACCTATAAAATGGGGATTAAGTCTGTGAGCCCCATGTGGGACAAGGAGTGTGTCCAACCCGATTTTCTTGTAACAATAATAATTCTGGTATTAAGGCTTACTATGTGCCAGGGACTGTACTAAACCCTGGGATGAACACAAGTTGGTCAGGTTGAACATAGTCCCTGTCTCACCTGGGACTCAGTCTCAATCCCCATTTTACAGATGAGGTAATTGAGGCACAGAGAAGTGAAGTGACTAGCCCAAGGCCACAAAGCAGACAAGTGACAGAGCAAGGATTAGAACCCAAGACCTTTGACTCCCAGGCCTATGCTCTATCCACTATGCCATCCCAGCCCCTAGTACAGTGCTTAACAAATACCACAATTATTATCATTACTATTACTTGACAATGAGGGTGAGCACTTGTTTGGGTTGGACCATTACTTGAAGAATTTATAAAGCTGTTGAGACACACCAACAGTATTTGGTGTTCATGGTGACGCTCTATCATGCAAAGAATCCTGCCTGTTCCTTACCCAAATTTTCAGTACCTTACACAGTGATGGCATACAATGCTTTGTACATAGTAAGCGCTTAATACCATCATTATTATACATATGTTAATTTTGCTGAATACAGTGGAGGGCAATATTTTGCTGTCCTTGATTTAGACAGCATCAAGAAAGTAGGAGAATAAGAGAGCAGAGAATAAGGAGCAAATTTGTTTTCATTCATAAAATCTGAAACACAGGTCTGCAGTCAAACCAGTGTTTGGACAGCTATTAAACCACTATCCCATGATTTTAAGAGGACATCATTCAATCCCCACTTATTCTGGACATAACACACCCTGGTTTGGTTCAACGATCAAATAAAGTTATTCTTCATCAAGTACCAGAGGGTTGCTAGCAGCAAAGTTTAGAGATCCCTGAGGCAAGGGAAGCTCTTCAAATTAGCCTAAAACCCCACAGTCAAAACACTTCCCTAACTCTGACATAAATAACAAAAGTGGAACCCAAGGAGCAGAATGGGTAATGGTATTTATTGAACACTTACTGAATGAGGAAACACCCTACTAAAAGGACAGTTTAGAGCAGGAGGGAGGCAGAAGGACTCTAAAATGCATTGTTCTGAGTTTACTGACTCTTTTCTTGTTCCATTGTTAACGTTATCTTGGTTTACCCCCACCGAGATTGTGGGGCTGGGACTATGCCTAATGACAATAATAGTTAGGGCCCTTGCTAAGTATGTTAGCCTCCTCAGTTATTTTTGCATTTACCCCAATTTAACATAACTCAGCATATAATAAGCACTCAGTAAACACCGTTAACTTACCAAGTCCCTGGGAATTCCCCATTCCTCTGCCTTGCTTTCCTGAGTGTCCGAGGCGTCCTTTTTCGGTGTGACCACCTCACCTCCAGTCCCAAGCAGGTGAGAGGCTGGGGGTTTTCGTCTCCGACCCTCTGTGTCAAACCCCAAGAATGAGGGGCGTCTGAAGAAGGTGGCAAATGGGAGAGGGGCTTCGGGGCACCCCCATCTTCCTTCCCCAAGCGGGGATGGGGCAGGGGGCTTCTCTCTAGGGGTGGAGAGAAAGAAAGAGGAGCAAGGAGGAGGGGGTCGTGGGGAGGCCAGAGAGACGGCTAGAAGGGGCGTGGTGTGCCTCGGGTGAGCATCTCGTGGCAGGTGGGGGCAGTTGGGCCACGTGGCAACGCGGATCAGGTGGGGCGCTGAGTAAAGCCACGTTCATTCATTCATTCAATCATATTTATTGAGCACTGTACTAAGCGCTTGGAAAGTAACAGTTCAGCAACAGAGACAATCCCTACCCAACAACGGGCTCGCTGTCTAGAAGGGGCGAGACAAACATCTGCTCTGCACACAGAAATCGCTCAATAAATACGATTGAATGGGTGAAAACAAGTAAACAGGCATCAATAGCAGCGATATAAACAGAAATACAGATATATGCACACAGAAATCGCTCAATAAATACGATTGAATGGGTGAAAACAAGTAAACAGGCATCAATAGCAGCGATATAAACAGAAATACTGATATATGCACATCATTAATAAAATAAATAGAATAATAAATACGTACATAGATACACAAGTGCTGCGGGGTGGGGAGGGGGGTAGAGCGGAGGGAGGGAGTCGAGGAGGAGGGGAGAAGGAGCAGAGGAAAAGGAGGGGGATCAGTCTGGGAAGGCCTCCTGGAGGAGACGGGCTTTCAGGAGGGCTTTGAAGGGGTGAAGTGTGCTAGTTTGGTCGATGTGAGGATGGAGGGCATTAGGAGGAGTGGAAGTTTGGCCCCAGATTAATCCAGGAGAATGGCTTCCCTTTCCTGCCAGGTGCAAGTAAATACCCCATAGGTAAAATTCCAGGAAACTGATAATGATGGCATTTGTTAAGCGCTTACTATGTGCCAGGCCCTGTGCTAAGCGCCGGGGTTGATACAAGCAAATCGGCTTGGACACGGTCCCCTCTCCCACGTGGGGCTGACAATCTCAATCTCCATTTGACAGATGAGAGAACTGAGGCCCAGAGAAGTGAAGTGACTTCCCCAAAGTCATGCAGCCGACAAGTGGCCGAGCCGGGATTAGACTCATGACCTACTGACTCCCAGGCCCTAGCCCTGTGAGCCCACTGTTGGGTAGGGACTGTCTCTATACATTGCCAACTTGTACTTCCCAAGCGCTTAGTACAGTGCTCTGCACACAGTAAGCGCTCAATAAATACGATTGATTGATTGATTGATTGATTAGGCCATGCTGCTTCCAGATGAAGATGAAGAGCATGGGGTAATGTTGGCTTTTATCATTTATGGTCTCCCGAACCGCAATAGCCTCACCCCAAGGCTTAGCTTGGGGAACTGCAATAAATCAATCAATCAATCGATGGTGTTTTGTTATCTGCTTTTTGTGTGCTGAGCACTGCCATAAGGGCTTAGAAATGTAGGATGAAACAGGGAGATATGATTCCTGGCCTCAAAGTACAGACATTTTTGCAAGGGCTCTTTCTACCCACTATCAATCAGTGGTATTTATTGAGTGCTTACTAAATGCCCGACACAGTACTAAGCGCTAGGGAGATTACAAGACCCAAAGTTGGCAGACACGTGCCCTAACCACAAGAAGCTTACAGTCTAGAAGCGGGGACACATTAAAATAAATTACAGATAGGTACATAAGCGGTGCAGGGCTGAGGGTGGGATGAATATCAAGTGAACACTGGGGTACAGATTCAAGGGTATAGGTGATGCAGAAGGGAGAGGGAGTAGGGCAGATGAGGATTTAGTTGGGGAAGGCCTCTTGGAGGAGATGTGATTTTAATAAAGGCTTTGAACATGGAAAGTTGTATATGAAGAGGGAGAGGTTTCCAGGACAGAGAGGGTATGTGGGCAAGGGGGCAGCAGTGAGATAGATAAGATTGAGGTAAATTCTATGAAATGAATGAAAAGGAAGCAGTGTAGCCCACTGGAAAGTGAACAGGACTGAGTGTCAGGTGACCTGGGTTCTAATCCCTGATAATTACAAATAATAATAATAATAATTGTTAAGCATATACTATATGCTAAGCACTGAACTAAGTACTGGGGTAGACACAAGATAATCAGGTCACACATGGAACTCACGATCTAAGTAGGAGGGAGAGCAGGTGTTGAATCCCCATTTTGCAGATAAGGGCACAGAGAAGTTAAGTGACTTCTCCAAGTTCCCACAGCAGTTAAGTGGTAGAGCTGGGATTAGCACCCGGGTCCTCGGACTCCCAGGCCTGCTGCTTCTCATGCTGTTCTGCCACTTGCCTGCTGTGTGACCTTAGGCAAGTCATTTAACTTCTCTGGGCCTCAGTTTCCTCTTCAGTACAATGGGTATAAGATACCAGTTCTGTTCCCCTCCCTCTTAGACTGGGAGGCCCATCCGACCTGATTACCTTGTATCTATCTCAGTGCTCATGATAGCGCTTGCATAGTATAAGCACTTAACAAATACTACAATTATTTCTAAGAGTGGCAGTTGGAAGAATATGCTTGGAGAAGGTGGAACTTGGTCAGGGAAAGAAGCCTTATGGAGTAAATGAGGTTTTCAGGAGTACTTAGAAGATGGGGGGAGCTGTGGTCTGTGGTGGATTTTGTGGAAACACAGTGGTCTGGGCCTTGCATTTGTTGCTTCCCTCCAGACAATCCCTTTGGGGCTGTTTTGCCTCTAGACCCGCTTGACTGTCCCATAACCATCTTAAGTAGTGAGAGTAACATGGTGACTAGAGTACTTAGGAGTGGAGGACTCCATTTTGTCTGGCCAAGCCACCATTTACTCAAAGCTGGCACATCAAGTATTCTCCCCTCCTTTGTTACATCCTGTCCAAATGTCTATTCTATCGGGGAGCTTGGCATTCCAAGATCTTGAGACAGGATGGAGTCATTCCTCCCTTAGCCAGGTAAGGACTCCTGACCAGCTACATTGAGTAAACATATACTTCTGCTTGTCTTAGGGTATATACCCTGTACTGTGCTCTTCGATCATGTGTGAAGCTCAGATGCTGTACCAACTGTAGAGAAGCAGCGTGGCTCAGTGGAATGAGCACGGGCTTTGGAGTCAGATGTCATGGGTTCAAATCCCAGCTCTGCCAATTGTCAGCTGTGTGACTTTGGGCAAGTCACTTCTCTGTGCCTCAGTTACCTCATCTGTAAAATGGGGATTAAGACTGTGAGCCCCACATGGGACAACCTGATCACCTTGTAATCTCTCCAACGCTTAGAACAGTGTTTTGCATATAGTAAGCACTTAATAAATGCTATCATTATTATTTATTCTTATTACAAAGAAACTCTCTTGTGTGGAGTTGCTGGCCTTGACTAGTAGAGGAAACTCTGTCAACCACCGCTCCCTATTAGCACTAGTAAAAATAAACTTGTCTCTGACAGCCCGTTTAAACACAACGTGAAGTTTTCTTCAACAATTTGAAGCGGGAGGGAGTTTCAGGAAGGAGGAAGGGCGTGAGCAGGGGACCAGAGGAGACAAAATCAGAAATGAGGCACATTGAGAAGCATAGCTTGAGAAAAATGAAGAGTGTGAATTGGGGTGTAATGGGAGAAAGGCTTCTCCATTAGGGTGACCACCAGACATCCCTTTGCCCATACATTGTTATGCTACATCTAGTGCTACATCTGTACTGGACAGAGGAGCTAAAACCCAGACTGTTCAGTATAAAACTGGACAAATTGTCACTCATACCAGCCTAACTGCTCTGCCTGCTCTGCCCCCACCAGTAGAGATGCACACCAGCAGTAATGGGGAGGCTTGTTTTCCCATGCCACATGCCCAAGGGGGCATAGGAAGGGTGATTGGGTGATATCTTGGTGTTAGCCAGTATAGTCACATTTATCATGAATCTCTAGCCCTTGGAGGAAATGAAGGCCTGAGTACTGATTACAGCAACTATTCAAGGATCACAGGGATTCTCTGGATAATCTTTTCTTTACGGAATGTTTTTCATTCTTATCACTGCCAACCCTTATGAAACATGAAAGATACCCTTTTGTTCTAAGTCTCAATATACTGTTACCAAATTGGCTGTGGATCTCTTTAAACTTGCCTGTAAAACAGGCTGGAGGATCTGTCCAATCCAATATTGTTTCGAAATTTAGATCTATAAGATTAATTACCTGAAAGTTTGAATGCTATGAATACTAACTAATTATTACTAATTCAAATGACAATTAAGACATTATACCAGCGGTACCGTTTTGTATATGCAAATTTGCCCAATTACTGTGCTTCTCTCTGGTTCTCGAAAAAAAATCACAGATCACAGCTGCATGAAAAATGGCTGCCTCATGAATTGTCCATCAATCTTTATAATTCTTAGTTATGTAGAATTAATTTGCATATGGAAATGAAGATGTTTGACTTTCAGTTATATTTACCTTTAACACCTGGAATCATACAATTAATTCCTAGGAGAACTTCTAGGGAATATTCATGTAATGCAAAATTAAATAATGGCAGATTTAAATTGGGGCTAATGTGCAGATGCAAATTAGCTTCATGATGAAAACATCTCTTATAATTTAAAAACCACCAAACTCTCTGAGGTGTGCAGTAGAAATGATCATTCAGTAACTCAAAGCAAGTCAATTCTATGTTGTTCCCTCTCTGATAATTAAGCCAGACAATGCCAATTCTATGTAACAACAAACAATTGATTTATTGTTGTGCTGAAAATTATTTCTAAGGCAGCTTCTGCTGCTAGAACCTTTCTAGCTCTTAAAGGTACGTTGTACTAACATACACCACAACCTCACAGTGATTTTTTTTCTTTCAAAAAAGAATTTTAATTTGGGGCCCTGGCCCTTTCCCCAAATAAATTATTTTTATGATGTGTGGAAGACATACTGAGTTTTTTGAGTTACGATTCATTTGTTTTGCCTCCCTGCTGTTGCTGTTTGTTGAATGTGTATCTTATTCTTTGTAGCATGATGTACCTAGGTGGTTTGCTTAAATATTCAGTTCCTTTGTTTTTAACCATTCATGGAGGCCAACACTTTATATGCCTATAAAGAGGGCCACTTTCAACAATGTCTCCAACAGGTGTCATTTTAAACAATCACTAGTACTTACTGAGTGCCTACTGTGAGCAAAACACTTCACTGGATATCGGGAGGGAGCAACAGAGTTAGCAGATTCCATCCCTGCCCTCAGTTCCTTACAGTCTAGCAGGGGAGAGACAGACACTAAAATAATTTACATATAGGACTAAGAAGGAAAAGGAGGGGAAGACAAAGGAAGATTTTCTGTTGAGATGCTATAAAACGAAAGAGGACTAGACAGGAGAGACAGAGTATACTAAATTCCTCGTTAGTCATTCTTTCATTCATTCATTCATTCAATCGTATTTACGGAGCACTTACTGTATGCAGAGCACTGTACTAAGCGCTTGAAAGGTACAGTTCGGCAACAGAGACGATCCCTCCCAATGGGCTCACAGTCCTGCCTAATTTTCATTAGACTACACTTAATTCCTTTTAGGCCCTATCAAATCTGTGAATAGGCATGAGAGTGATGGCAAAATACATCATTTATTATTTATCATTCTAACCAGGCTATATTGTCGTATGCTTCATTTTTCTGACAAGGGATACACAATTACCCTCCAGGACTGTATAAATGAATGCTGACAGACCGTTGCTGAAAGAGTCACTTTTTAGATCTTTAAGTCAGATAATGAATAGGGACAGATGCTTTAGCAACCAACAAATCAATCAATAACGTAAGACATAGGCACGAAGCTGGAGTTGCTAATCAAAACTTTACCCCCTTTAGATTAAATTATTCCTGAGAGCTCCATTTATCTCCATCTCACCGGCACTCGCACACTATAGAACTGTAACCATCGTCATATGCACAGAATGAGTTTTGACACCCTGTCCTTGAGGGCCAGCTTAGGTGGATATCTGGGGACAGGCTCCCAGAGCAAGCATCGCAAGAATAACTCTCCATGGTAGTGAAGATGAGAGCCTGTCCTAGGAACAATCTGGACCATCAGGCCGGAAATGCCTTGATAATTATGTTTTTGTGGTCTGAATGATCCACATTAGCTGTGTATGTTGTCAAATTCCTTGGATAATTTCCAGGTCTCTGTTTTACCCGATGTTTTGCACACTTGACAACTGTAGGTAAGAGGTGAGTTAATCATCATTAATAATAACTGTGGTATTTGTTAAGCATTTTTTATATGGAAAGCACTGTACTAAGCCCTGGGTAAATACAGGGTATTAGGTTCCACATGGGCCTCACAAAGTATATAGGAGGGAGAACAGGTGTTGCTAAGTGCTTAGTACAGTGCTCTGCACACAGTAAGTGCTCAATAAATACGACTGAATGAATGAATCCTCATTCTGCAGATGAGGGAACTGAGGCCCAGAGAAGTAAAGTGACTTTCCCAAGGTCACACAACAGGTAAATGGCAGAGCCAGGATTAGAACCGAGGGCCTCTGACTCTCAGGTCTATGATCTTTCCATTAGGCCATTCTGCATCTCAAAGGGCTTACTTACCCGGGGAAAATCATGATTTTTGTGGGGACTTGGGTTATCCACAAGCATGCTTTTGGTTGGGGAGAGGGGGAACCTTGAATTATCCAAATAGCATGATTATGTGCAGTGTGGGCCAGTGGAAAAAGCATGGGCCTAGGAATCAGGGGACCCAGGGCCTAACCCTGGTTCTTGTGGGTGACCTTAGGCAAGTCACTTCTCTTTATTTAGTTTCCTCATCTGTAAACTGGAGTTTAAATACCTGTTTTCCCTTCCCCTTACACTGTAAGCCTCATTTGGGACAGAGACTGTGTCCAACCTGGTTATCTTGAAACTAACCCAAGAGCTTAGTTCAGGGTTTGGCACATATTAAATGCTTAGCAAGTGCATTATCACCAGTATTATTATGTATCTGAGCTGAAATCTCCATTTGGTATTATTCGCTTCCACAACTAGTAATAATAAAAATAACAATAATTATGATATTTGTTAGGCGCTCACTATGTCCCAGGCACTGTTCTAAGCACTAGGGTAGACACAAGATAATCGGGTTGGACACAGTCCCTGTCTCAGAGCTCACAGTCTTAATCCCCATTTAACAGATGAGGGAACAGAGGCACAGAGAAGCTAAGCGACTTGCCCATAGTCACACAGCAGACTAGTAGCAGAGCTGGGATTAGAACTCATAACCTTCTGACTCCCGGGCCCATGCTCTATCCACTAAGCCATGCTGCTCCTCTAACTAATAATAATAATAATAATAATAATAGTTGTATTTCTTAAGTGCTTATTTCATGATAAACACTGTACTAAGTGCTGGGGTAGGTACAAGATAATCAGATCAGACACAGTCCCTCCCTTGTCCCACATAGGGCCCACAGTCATACATGGCTTAGCATCACTGTTCAAGGTGTAAGAGATGGCAACCGGCACCTAGTAAAGGCAAAGCACTGTACTAGGAGCATAATAAAGAAATATGGCCCTTGCCCTCAAGGAACTTCCAATCTAACAGGGGAGCTGGCAGATAAAAACCGTGTACATAGAATGGAAGCCAGAAAAAAGTAAAGATGCCACTGTAGTGACAAGAGAATGAAAAAATAAATACTTAAATGGATGCCATAATATGGCATACAGTTTTTATAAGTGCTGAGAGTGGCTGCTGGGAAAACATGACCAAGAGCAGTGGAAATTAGAAGCAGAGAAGCAGCGTGGCTCAGTGGAAAGAGCCTGGGCTTTGGAGTTAGAGGTCATGGGTTCGAATACTGACTCCGCCAATTGTCAGCTGTGTGACTTTGGGCAAGTCACTTAACTTCTCTGTGCCTCAGTTACCTCATCTGAAAAATGGGGATTAAGACTGTGAGCCCCCTGTGGGACAACCTGATCACCTTGTAACCTCCCCGGCGCTTAGAACAGTGCTTTGCACATAGTAAGCGCTTAATAAATGCCATTATTATTATTATTATTATTGTTAGCTCTGTGACTTTAGGCAAGTCACTTAACTTCTCTGTGCCTCAGTTACCTCATCTGGAAAATGGGGATTAAGACTGTGAGTCCTACGTGGGACAACCTGATCACCTTGTATCCCCCCAGCACTTAGAACAGTGCTTTGCACATAGTAAGCGCTTAACAAATACCATTATTATTATTATCATTATTGTAATTAAATTAGTTAGGGAAAGAGGGAAAGGAGAATCTACTGGCTGTAGCAGTGACTCCACCCCCACTCCAATTCCTTGCCAGCCCTAACAGACTGATATAAAGGCAGTGGTGGACACATTATAATCCCAGTAAAATCGCCTGTGTCTCAGAAGAAAATGATTTTCTTTCTGCTTTTGTGTTGTCATATGTATTGCATTCTTTGTCTCATTTGACTTGTGTCTGTGTCTCAATCTTTCCTACACATCTCAATCTTACCTTTCTTTCCACTCTACAGTGCCATCAAGTGACCTGGAATCATCAACCAGTCTTGACCCGATTCTGGATTTTCTATTCACCTTGAGTCACTGCCCCATTCTGCTCCAACCTGCCTCTCCAGACCATCCCGAGTCAGAGAGCAGGAACAGTAGTTGGGAAGGATTCCTTTTTCTCTTTGGGACTTTGTTGCCTCAGTAGCCATGAACAGTCCTAAAATCAAAAGAATAAATGAGGAAAACAATAAAATATTCTCAAGTAGCATAAAATTTGCATTAGAGACTAACTCCCTTCCTAACTTCGTATTTCTATCAGCTTGACACTGATCCTTTTATTAGCTTTATTATTACAGAGAAAATAGATGAGACTCATAAAATTTGAACATTTCCTCTCCCTCTCTGCTTCTCCTTCTGTTTGGGCGTTTTCTTTTGGTGATTACTGGGGGGTTCTTTTGGTCCTCCTCCCTCTCCTCCTTTTTGCATAAAATATTGGACTGGTCCATAACCATCCCTGGAATTCTAAGAGATGAATAAACACTCCAGTAAGTTGCAAGACAATCTCTGAATTGGAGGTGCCCTTTTTTCTTGTCCAGATGCTTACCATCCTCTGATAATTCTCTTGAAATGAAAAGAACTGTAAATAAGCAAAATACTATTTTCTTTGAGTGTTCCCTAAGAGAATGTCATTAACAGAACTCAGTACATCCAAAAATTTGTGACTGGGGAAGTTTTGAAAAGCCATAAAATGCACCGTTGCCCTTTCCTCCCCAGCCCCCACCATTGGTAAGCCTCCAGCAAATTAGAATGGGGGGGGCGGGGGGCTCAGAAAGAAATGTGCTTCCAATAAATAACATGAGAGTGTCCAACAACAATATTTTGACCTTTTACTGAATCATTCAAAGAATGCTGCACAAGCAAGTCTCTTCACAAGAAGCAAAACTGGTCACTGAAAAATTAACAGGGCTATGTCGGAAATATCAGCAACATCTGTGGATTCCTCTGTCCACCAATCAGCAGGCACCAGAGGTAATTTAGCCACTAAGTCAAATAGATGCCCTGATAATAACTTCTGAATATGGCACAGGCCACCTCATTTATAGCAATCCAATTATTCTGGCGATCTCATCGTGTTTGCAATTTTCATCTCAAAATAGATTGCCAGCTGTTGTAACTGCTGCTCTCACTGGCTCTGCCACTCTGACTTTTCTTCTCCTAAAATAAAACTACTTGATGAGAGGGGCAACTGGGGAAGGAGAAAGGGAGAGGCAAGGAGGAAGCACAAATGATCCAGTAAATAATGAAAGAATTAAAAGTGAGTAGTAGCAGTAGTAATAGAAGCAGCGTGGCTCAGTGAAAAGAGCAAAGAGCACGGGCTTTGGATTCAGAGGTCATGGGTTCAAATTCCGGCTCCGCCAATTGTCAGCTGTGTGACTTTGGGCAAGTCACTTAACTTCTCTGGGCCTCAGTTACCTCATCTGTAAAATGGGGATTAAGACTGTGAGCCCCCCGTGGGACAACCCGATCACCTTGTAACCTCCCCAGCACTTAGAACAGTGCTTTGCACATAGTAAGCGCTTAATAAATGCCATCATTATTATTAATAGCCATCAATCAGTGGTATTTATTCAGTGGCTACTGGGTGCAGAGCCCTGCACTAAGCACTTGGGAGAGTACAATACAAAAGAGTAGGTAGACATGATCCCTGCCCATAGTAATAATATTTATTTTATGTCCCTTTAGACTGTAAGCTCGTTATGGGCAGGGAACATGACCACTAATTTTGTTGTACTCTCCCAAGTGCTTAGTACAATGCTCTGCCCATAGAAAGAACTCAATAAATACCACCGATCCTGCCGCTATTGATGATGTCCAGCATTGCAATGTTCTGTACTAAGCTCTTGGGAACTATAAAACTGGCAACTATAACACTGCCTGCCCACAAGGAGCTTACACTACTTAGGAGGAGACAGACATGAAAATATTTACAAATAGAGAAATCAAAGGAAGTCATTAACTGTACAATTGAATAAACATATATATATATATATATGTATATAAGTGCTCAGGGTGGGTATAAATAAGGATTTTGCTGGCTTCTAAAATCCTGTCCATCACTGTTAAGATGTTAATGCTGATAACTACTAATCTCAGATGAAACTTTGTAAATTGTAAACTCCTCGAGGGCAAGGAGTGTGCCATCAACTATTGTATTGTACTCTCCTGAGCACTTAGTATGGGGCTCTGCACAGTAAAAGTGCTCAATAAATCCCATTGATTGAATGATAGTTCAGATGTGCAAACCAGTGTGCATGTTTTCACAGCACATTTTGACTTAGCTGTTGGGGAACTGGTCAAGATCTTCTAACAACATGAGTTTGTTGGGGTGGGGCGCATTATCAGAGGCAACTGCTTGGGTGCATGTGCCTGCACTGCAACAGGTGCAAACTACAGGGCAATTTTTAACACAAAGTTTCACAAAGATGAAACACTTGCACAATAAGAGACTTCAGTGTTGAGTTCCATGGGAGTGTAAGGAGTCCGTGCTCAGCTCCTAAGAATATGGCCTGGAGTTTGATGCTTAAAGATCCATCCTTCATTATCTCGTTAGGCACAATAGGCATGATAATGGCTGCATTCTTCCCTATTCTTCCATATTCTTCCCCAGGCCTCTATAAATGCATCCACCCAACAAATGTCCTCTCCAGGAATAAACTAGTGCAAGCATTTGTGCATCCAAATCAACATCACCCTTTATTTTGTTTCCAAATATATCATTTCCACTCTTTTGAGGGGAGTTTCCCAAAATCCAGTCACTTCGTTACAAATGAATCGGGACCGCAGTCTGTTGTACCTTTATCCTCTCTTCAGCACCCATACAGACCAATAACATGGAGGGAGGAGACCGTTTGGGATCCAAAATAGATACCATTTGGAAACATGGCCGCACTTTGGTGAAGAAATATTAGAGGATTGTTGGTTTTGAAATTATTTTTTTATATATTTTATTATGTAGAAGTTACAGAGACTCATAAAGTTTGCAGTCTCTCCTTCTGGTTCTCCTCCGCACCTCTCTTTCCTCCTTTTTACAGAAAAATATTAGTCTGACCCAGAAATGGCACTGCTTACATTTTTAAAAAACAGTGAGACGGGTCACTTCACAGAAGGGGGTGATGGTTGCCCTCCTGGACAGCTAAACTAATGTTAATGGCAGTGGATGTACACTCTAACATGCCTAACTTTCCCTCCAGCAGCCTATATGGACCTTTCAGCTCTGAAATGAATCAAACCCTACTTGAACCTCCTGATATTTTTGGACCACACAATTTCCTGTGTGAGTGAATCCTAAATTCCCACCAATTACTCTGCAAAGGAGTGTTTCCTTTTATTTGACCTGAACATTTTGCCTACAAACTTCAATGACTTTGTAAGCTTGAATTGTGTTCTCCCCCTCAGCTTTCATTGTTCCAGGCTGAAATGTCCCAATCTTTTCAATCTTGTACCCATATGGAACATTCTTCATCCCCCAAACATCTTGCGTGTCCTTTCTGTGTACCTTCTCCAGTTCTATTACATTCTTCTTAAGATGCAGTCCCCAGAACTGCCTACAGTACTTCAGGTTCAGACAAACCATAGTCTTCATAATGGCAAAATTCTGTCTCTCGTTTTGTTTCTCCTAGAGCTAGTTTGAAAGAAATGATCTGATTTCCCTAATTGGAAAAGGCAAACAAACTGTCCCCTAGTAAAATTGGGCATGTGCCAGAATAAAAAGGACTTGCAATTGTAACGATGAACTGGCGGTGAAGTGGTGAGGAGGAATGGGTGTGGATAAGGGGGACAGTTTTGTTTTATTAACTTTTCCTATTAAACATAAAATGAATAATCAACCCTCTCAACTAATACCTTGATACCTCCTGAGGAATATAGTATGGTGTATCTTGTCACTTACAGCAGTAATTGAATGCTTGAAAGCTGGGTCCCAGGTTGCAAATTAAACTGTGGAATCATCAAATCTGAGAACTGGAAGGGATCTCAAAAAGCCCAGGACTAGGAACTAGCAACTCAAGGTTGAAAGTGTTGAAGGTTGAAAGTTCCACATCATTTGATGCCACTGTCAGAAACAGAAACTTGGGCTGGATGCATTACTGTTTTGACCCTTTAAGAGCATTGTGCCTAGTCATATATTATTATTATTCTTATTATTATTCTATAAAAATAATAATAATGCTATTTGTTAAGCACTTACTATGTGCCAAGCACTGTATTAAGCTCTGGGGTAGATACAAGATCATCAGATCAAACATAGTCCCTGTTCCGCATGGGATTCACAGTCTAAGTTGGAGGGAGAACAGGTATCAAATCCCCATTTTACAGATGAGGAAATTGAGGCCCAGAAAAGTAAAGTGACTTGCCGATGGCCACCCTGCAGACAAATGGTGGAACTGGAATTAGAACCCAGGTTCTCTGGCTCCTAGGCTCATGCTCTTTCCACTAGGCCATGCTTGCTTCTCAGTCTCCAGGAAAGTAAATGGCTAAACAATCTAAAGCAGCTGGGTTGTCTATTATTTTTTAACAGGATCCCCAGTTAATCAATGAAGACATCCCATCATTTTCCCCCATCATTTCCTCTGCACTCTTACTATGGCTGCCACCCCAGGTCTGAGCTCAGATGAAAAAAACAAGGGAGAAAAGATATGTTTCTCACTTCTGAAACTGAGCTCTTGACCTCAACAACACTCTCAATGGCAGATGGAGGAACATAAATATATTTTCTAAATATATTTTCAAATTCAAGGGCAAATTTCAGTATACAATAAAGCCCACTATTCCTCAGCCCTTTCTATTACCTGTCATCTGAGAAAATTCTGAGTCCTCCAGAGTCCTGCATCTCATCCAAGTGGGACACAGAGAGAAGAGGTTTCTTGTCTGCTCACTTGAATGGAGAACATTAATTTGGATGCTGTTGGGGGTCCAGGGATAAGCTCCATTGGAGGCGAGGACAGGAGATGTTCAGTGAGATGTTGGGTAGTGATGCTTGCTGGGATGATTCTGCAGTTGAAAAAGCAATCGATCAATCAGTCAAATTTACTGAGCACTCACAATATGCACAGCACTGCACTAAGCACTTGGGAAAGTACAATACAATAGAGTTGGTAAATACAATCCCTGCCCACAAGGAACCTAATATACAGGGGGAGACAGACATTAAAATAAATGACGGATAGGATAATAATAATAATAATAATGGTATTTGTTAAGTGCTTTCTATATGCCAGGCACTGTACTAAGTGCTGGGGTAGATACAAAATTATCAGGTTGAACACAGTCCCTGTGCCCATAGGGCTCACGATCTTAATCCCCATTTTCCAGATGAGGTAACTGAGGCACAAAGAAGTTAAGTAACTTGCCCAATGCCACGCAGCAGACAAGTGGCAGAATTGGGATTAGAACTCAGGTCCTTCTGACTCCCAGCCCTGTGTTCTATCCACTAGGCCACAATATAAAGATATTTACAGGTGGCTGTCAATCATTCCAAAGGTGACATTCATTCCCTCCTCTAAGCCCGGTTTGAGCGAGCAGTTGTTCTTCCTTGGCTCTCTCAATCTTGCCTTTAGCAGAGACCCACAACAGTAGCCTGCACCCACTTATTCAGAGCTGGGAGTTCTTCTCGGGGGGGCTGCCAGGTTTCAGTCTGAACAGTCAGTTGACAATACTTTGGTTGAAGCATTTTCCTAATTTAATGTTAGCTCACACATCCTGTGTTTGGAGTAAAGAACCAAATTCAAACATTTTCCTTCTTTTTAACTAAGCAAACTCTTTAATATAAACTGAACCTAACTGAAATGAGGAGCAATGAAGAAAGAGAAATATTCCAAGCTTTTACAGATTCCTTTTTTTTATGGTATTTGTTAAGCACTTACTATGGGCCAGGCACTGTTTTAAGTACTGGGGTAAATATAGGATAAAGAAGCACTTAGTACAGTGCTCTGCCCACAGTAAGTGCTCAATAAATACAAATTGATTGAGTGATGTAAAATGGAGATTAGGATTGTGAGACCATGTGAAACAGAGGCTATGTCCAATCTGATTATCTTGTATTTACCTCAGTGCTTAGTACAGTTCCTGGCACATAGAAAGTGCTAAACAAATATCATTAAAAATGAAAAGGGGGGTTTTCACTCTCCATCACATTCTGAGCTGTTCGTTTATGCAATCAGAAATATAATTAAGACTGGACACAAGTCCAGTCTTAAACCAGGGCCCCATGCTCTTTTGGAACCAATTTGTTAGCTCCCATTGGGGTTCCAGAGTCACTGCTGGTCGAGGCTGGGGTTGCTGCCATAAAGGCTTGACTGGAAAATGTAAACTTGAAGACAGGGAAAGTTTGCTTTGTTTCTGTTGTGACTCCTATGCACAGAGCGCAAAGCACTGTACTCTGTGCATGGAAGTCACAACAGAAACAAAGTAAACTTTCCTTGTCTTCAAGTTTACAATACGTATCCCAGATTGATTGCTTCTCTGGGGTCCTTCAGACTTTGGACTGCTTTCCCTACTAGTTGTTTCCCAGCCCCACTAGGCAGGAAAGAGAATGGTGAGGGTATAGGAAGGGGCTCCCTGAGCCTACCTGATTCTAGGGCCCCTTGAGTCTGTCCCCTCCCCTAAGCTGGGCACCCTAGGCAGTTTGCCAGGTCACAGGCCCCTAAATCTAGCCCTCACTTGGCTCCTCAACATGAAGAATCCATTGGATCTCAAAGCGGATCACAAAACTCCTGGCATCTGTCAGTCAATCTGCCAAAAAGTATCTACCCAATCCCTCCAGGGGGCTTCCACAGTTCAGGGTTCACGCAAACTCGTGAAGCGTTCCATATTTTTCCGCCAATCACTTTTCCCCCCTTCAAAAACCTGCTGAAGGTGCACCTCCTCCAAGAGACCTTCCCAGACTAAGCCCCCTTTTCCTCAGCTCCCCCACTTCCACGTCACCTTGACTCGCTCCCTTTGCTCTTCCTCCCTTCTCCCCGCCCCAAAGCACTTATGTATATATGTATATTTCTATAATTCTATTTATACTGATGACTGTTAACTTGTTTTGATGTCTGTCTCCCCCTTTCTACATGATAGGCCCATCGAGGGCAGAGATTGTCTCTCTTTATTTCTGTATTGTACTTTCCAAGCACTTAGTACCATGCTCTGCACACAGTAAGTGCTCAATAAATATGATCCAATGAATGAGTGCATGAATAGTAAGGCAGCCTGGGTTACTGGAAAGAGCACAGGGCTGTGAGTCAGGAGACCTGGGCTCTTGTTCTGACTTGGCCATTTGCCACCTGTATGCCAGTGTGCACTTAACTGATCTGTGCCTCTGTTTCCTCATCTATAAAATGGGAATAAAATACCTGCCCTCCCTCCCTTTTGGGTTGTTAGCCCTATGTGTGAAAGAGGCTGTCTGATTTGATTATATTTTATTTACCCCAGAATTCAAAACAGAGTAAGCCAAGTACATACTATTAGTGGTTTTTCAGCAGCAGCTCACAAGATCTTTGAATAGCCTTGCTATTGGCCCCATGAAAAGAGAACTACTCTGGGAATCAGAGGACCTGTGTTCTAGTCTGGTTCGGCCCATAGCCAGCTAACGCGAACAAAGTCCGCACATGCTCTGCCTTGTGCTGCACCCCTCTGTGAAGGTAGGGAGCAAGGAGAAATATTTAAGCCAAATGTAATTTGCAGCAATTGAAGTTTGAAAAAGTAATAAACTCAGCATAAAATAATCTTCTGTGTGTGTTTTCAGCTCAATGCCACCTACCCCAGACGATCTATTCAAAAAGAGTAATTTAAATGTATAATTCCCTGCTTCTTACTTTCCTGGGTCCTGACCTCTTTTCTAGAACAGGTAGATGCTTTCAGAAAGCATGACCTCATTGAAAATAAGCCAGCTGGGCTTCATTCATGGCCTTTCCCTTCTCTCGGTCGACCTGATTTGGAGATGAAAGATTTCTTCTCATGTGAAGATCATGGTCCCTTAGAACCTGTCCCTTGCCCTCTCCAGCTCCGAGCATGAAAGGAGACTTTCTCTGTCAGATTAGGACTTGGAAAATGTCCCTTGCACATTCTTGCTGCCCTTGTTAGCTCTCAGAGCTTATTAATTACCTAACCCTGTGACTCATTCCAACTAGTTGGACTGAAGGCATTTTCTCTCCGGTTAATACCAGAGCTATCGAGTGGTTTTCATTTTGATCACGTGCAGGCTCTAGAATTGCAGGATTTTTTTCTGCCAGAGGAGAGGCCACTTAAATCAGCAGCAAGTACCACTTGAAGAAACTGATTAGCTATTAATAATCATCTGAAGGTATTGAGTTGTTGGTGTTTAAAGGGCAGATTTATACTAAAGGGATTCAGGCCTCTGGTGGCCTTTTGGCGGCGGGGGGGGGGGGGGGGGGGGTGTGTGTGTGTGTGTGTGTGTGTGTGTGTGTGTGTGTGTGTGTGTGTGTGTGTGTGTGTGTGTGTGTGTGTGTGTGTGTGTGTGTGTGTGTGTGTGTTTTATTTCCTTTAAAAAATAATAAATGTTTCTTCATCACCAATTTCAGCTTTTCATGTGTACATATGATGTGCATACGATTGATGAAGGCTGCCGAGAAAATATACCCAAATGAACATTCCAGCTCAGATGCTGAGAGTTCTAAATCTCAAACCGGGGATGGACCAGTCTCAGCTTCACCATCCTCTCTCACCCCAAACACCTCTCTTGTGGTCACTGGTCTTCAAAATGAAACCGGTGAGGTGTGGGGAAACTGAAGAGGGCATTGTTGTCAGCTTCTTCAGGCAGACGGGAAGCAGCACACACTGTTACTACACTTGAGGGTTTTGTGTTTTTTGCTGACTCGAAGTTTGATGTTGAAATCTACTTTCATTTTATGGTCAGGGTGACCACTGTCGACCCTCGTGAATATGGGACAAGGAGATTCCTGTGATGTCACATGGGTTATGCCAGACTGGCAGCATGACCTTAATGGGTGCCATTTTGGGGAAGTATTCTCAAAGCCCCCAAATTCATTCAATCGTACTTATTGAGTGCTTACTGTGTGTAGAGCACTGTACCCCAAATGTAGAGCATTTCCCCAGAGAGACTCCAACTTCCCCCCAACACCACACACACCCACATACACACTTGTTCCAGAGCCTTCATATTCTCCTTCTGAGCCCCTGTGAATAGGGCACCACTTTCCAGCTGTGGAACTCAATGACATTTACTGAGCACTTACTGGCTGCAGAACACTGTACTAAGCACTTGGGAGAGTAGAATAAAACAAAAGTGAGAGATATGTTCCCTGTCCACAACAAGCTTACAGTCTAGAGTGGGAGACAGACATTTATGTAAGAATGGGAGGGGGAGGCTGGATGCTATCATCTCTACACAGATGATTCCCAAAATCTACCTCTCCGGCTCTGACTTCTCTCATTCTCTGCAGTCTTATATTTCATCCTGCCTTCAGGATACCTCTAGTTGGATGTCCCGCCAGCACCTCAAACTTAACATGTCCAAAAAAAACCTCCTCATCTTCCCAACCAAACCTTGTCCTCCCCCCTGCCTTTCCCATCACTGCGGACAATACCAATATCCTCCCTGTCATTCAAGCCCATATCATTGGCATTATCCTGAACGCATCTCTCTCATTCAACCAACATATCTATCACCAATTCCTCTACATTATATCTTCAGAACATTGCTAAAATCCGTCCTTTCCGCTTCATCAAAACTGCTATTATGCTGACGGAATTGCTTCTGCACACAGTAAGCACTCAATAAATACGACTGAATGAATGAATCCCACCTTGACTACTGCATCAGCCTCCTCACGGATCTCCCAACCTCCTGTCTTTCCCAAATCCAGTACTTACTTCACTCGGCTGCCCAGATCATTTTTCTAAGAAAAGTTCAGTTCATAGCTCCCTACTCCTCACAAACCTCTAACGGTTGCTCATCTACCTTCTCTTCAAACAGAAACTTCTTACCATCAGCTTTAGAGCACTCAATCAGCTCACCATCTCCTAGATTACCTTGCTGATTTCCAACCACAACCCAGGCTGCACACTTCACTCCTCCAATGATGACCTATTTGCTGTACCTTGATCTCTTCTCTTTCTCCGCCGACCCCTAGCCCACTCCTTCCCTCTGGCCTGGAACTTCCCTCCCCTTTCATATCCTACAGACCACCCCTCTCCCCACCTTCAAAGCCTTATTACAATCGCATCTCCTCCAAAAGGCTTCCCCAACAAGGCCCTTTATCCCCTCCTACCTCTCCCTTCTGTGTCACCCTTGCACTTGGATCTGTCCCCTTTAAGCACTTAACAGTCACCCCACCCTCAGACCCACTATACTCACGTACATATCCATAATTTATTTTAATGTCTGTCTCCCCCTCTAGACTTTAGACTCCTGGTAAGCAGGGAATATGTCTGCCAACTCTGTTCCATTGTACTCTCTCAAGTGCTTAGGACAGTGTTCTCCATACAGTAAGGGCTTAATAAATATCACTGATTGATTGTTGAAAAAACAGCTACCAGACATCAAGTTGCCTGGAACCATATCTGTGCCAGATGGGGGACAAACCGGCAAGACTCTTTGCTCTAAAACCAGGCAACCAACCACCCTTCTCTATTTTAAAGTTGCCCACAACATTTTGAAGGTACCAGCTCATTGATTCAGTTCATTCATTCGACATTTGTGATCAGCCAGAGGGGTACAGGATGCTCAGTAATCCTGTCCATATGCAGGGATCAGGGGTTTTAACCCCACTGCAGAGCTGAATCATTTGGGGGGCACGGTGATTGAGTGAGATGCTTTGTGCTAATAAAATGAGTGTGGCATAGTGCAAAAAGCATGGGACTGGGAATCAGGTGACCCACGTTCCTGTCCCAGGCCCACAGCTGTGCGCCTTGGAGCAGACACCTAACCTCTCTGCACCTCAGTTTCCTTAACTGTAAAACGGAGATAGAATACCTGCCCTCCCTTGCTCTTAAACTGAGAACCCCTTATGGAACAGGGACTTTCTCTTATCTACTGGTCTTATATCTGCCCAGTGCTTAGGCTCATGCTTAGCACCTAGTAAATGCTTAGCAAATACTGTGCTTACCATCATCATTATCATTATTATTTATAGTTATTCTTATAGACCTTTTGTAATCCATCATTCAGGCCCAGCATTACTTAAATAATTGGGCAAATGGGGGAACTGCTCCTATTCGCAGACCACCTCCCCTCCTACCCCTTTGGGCCATTGGAGTCTTCCCTGGGTCATTCCAGCAGCCCCTCCCTCCCAGCCCTTATCTCTACTGCAGTCTCTGCTACAGGATGAAATGAGCCCTGTTAGAGTTGGAAAGGGTGTACTTGTGCCGTTAGCCCAGTGCACGCTCTCCAGGGAGGGAGCAAGGAGGTCAAATTGGAATCTGGGGGGATTCCAAGTTTCTATTGCCTCCAGCCCACCAGCACCTCAATCCGGTCCCGTTCGAACCATTCTGGTTAACGGCTTAGAGCTCTTCAGCATGCCTCATCCAAAGGTCTCAAAGCATATCACAGCTTACCAAGTGTCGATGAGAATGCCAGGGTCACGAAATGTTAAGCTACTCACCCTCAGCCCTGAGCCAAGTTGAGGTTAGATGTCAAACTCTACTTCAATCTAATGGCTCGACTATGGGCCTAGGAATCAAGAAATCTGGTTTAATTCCCAGCTGGACCACCAATTTGCTGCATAACATAGAGGCCTCTTTAACTCCCGCTGGATCTATTTCCTCACAAGGGAATCGGGGACAATTCTATTTGCCTCCTGCCAGCCTCACCCAAAGATGAATAAGATCACTTCTGAAGAGCACGTCCGGTCTTGAATAAAGGAGTTGTATAAGTGGCGATTTTGCTGTTCTTGCTATGGAAATCGCCAGTGAAGGGTCACATTCTGTTCTCAGATCTGAAGAGCAGAGCCAGGTTGATTTTCCGCTGCCTGTCAATTGGCAGAGTCCTGGGAAAGGAAAATATTAGTTTTTCATTATAAATGTGACAGCTGACGGATTTCCAGAAAGAGGTGCAATACAATCATAATGTCTCTCAGTTAGTCAACTCCCAGTGAGAAACGAGACGAGGAGAGCTGACAATTCTCAGTAGAATCAAACCTACTAAATAATTCAGGACAGAAACCATCTCACCTCCACCCACCCCTTAACCAAAACACTCCTCTGGGCTGTGCAGACACAGACCCATGAATATCACGTTTACAATAAGGAAACTTCATTGCTGGGGTTAATTACCCCAGATGTCAGGTGGAAGAGTCAAGTTTCTGGTGATGGCTGAAGGCGAGAGAGAACGAATCCTCTGGGGATTGGTGTTGTCTCACTCTCTACTTAGCCTTTGTCACCTTGAGATGACCGTTTTGGCTCATAAAGACCTGATTGGTGCCTGACGAATACGATGGGCAGATTACACCCATCTCACCCAAACTCTGGGCTCTGTCCTGAGGATATTTGGAAGCAAACCTGGACAGGGTGAGGTAATGTAGGTCTCGTCCTACAGCCCTCTGGGCCCCCTGAGTCCTATCTTGTAGATCATCTCCCACTCTCCTCATTTCTTCAAACTCCCTCCAAAATTTCTTGGACTTCAACTTCTCTTTTTAAAGGTCATCGGAAATGGGATTTGACCAAAACACCATCTGTTTCAGGATATACGCTCTAAGTGAAGAAACGATGTGAGCGAGCTCTGGTGGTGGAAGCTTTTGCATCGCAAAACTGGACGCTCTAGGATTCTTGTGCAGATTAACTCCAGTGCCCAATCCTGCTGCATTGTTTTCTCTCCTCAAAATCCTTAGTCTAGCATTTGCATTTAAAATTCACCTTGGTGCCTTAAAAACAAGTCAATTCCTATTTCTTACCCAAAATTAACACTGAAATGTGAACATACTTTCACCCAGCTGATGTGGAAAATTCCCAGGAAGCACATGGTATGGTACAATTTTTGATCGGCAGGTGGGGAAGGTAGGAAAGGAAGGGGAGGGACGCAAGAGAATCAGAATCTTCTGGACATCGGTGCCATTGCTAGGGGGCAAGGTGAGGAACAGATGCCTGAAAAGTGCAAAAAGCTCATCATACCCCTCAGCACTCTGGGTAGCCCAATCCCAAATGTGGGTATGTGGAATGTGTGTATGATTGATTATGGCAGACTGTGGGCTTCTTGGGCTAGGGATAGGAGTGTGTGTATATGTGCCTCTTAAAAGCAATCTGTTCTTTGTGTGAAAGACAATGAGGAGTTGGGAGCCAGTGGTTTTCATTTTTGCTGGCTAAAGACCTTACAACACACAGAGCACTGCATTCAGCAGAGCCCTCATTGATACCTGAATAAACTGCTGAGTTAACAGTCCTGGGGAAAAGTGTCTGGAGCCATGAGAAGTAGATTGAGAAGGTATTGTGGGTGCCATAAATTATCATATTTATTCAGTTCTTACTAGGTACCAGGCACTGCGCTGAGGTAGACGCTCGCTAATCAGATCCAGCACAGCTCTGGCCCAAAGGGGACTCACGATCAAGGAAAGCAAATATCTTCTCCCCATTTTACGGATGAAGCACATCCGGGAAGCATGCCCTGCTGGGAGTGGGACTGGGGTGCTTTGGGTGGGGGTGAATGTGTAGGGGTGCCAAGGGGTCAAAATGGCTCGGCCCTGTTCATCAGCCCTCAGAATAATTCAGATATCTCCTCTCCATATTGGAATTGCTAACTCCAGACTCCACTTGTCCACTCTCCAGCTCTGAATGGAACTTGTTCTTTCAGTTCCTTGTTGAAACCATTGTACCTAAATGTGACACAGTCAGGCCGTTTTCTGGAAATCCTGCAACTTAGTGGCTTAGAGCCTCCAAGGCTAGCTGAAAGGTGGTCCCACAGAGCCGGCAGGGCTCCTCTGTGGCTCCCACATTGATGACTCATTCGCTTTCCCGTGGCCTGATCCAAATGCTGCACCCAAGCCTCCTGCTCAGATCAAGAGGTGGTGTGCTGTAGTGGTAAGAGCCAGGTCTGAGTGTTGGAGGACCTGGGTTCTGTCACTGGTCTCTGCGGTGTAACTCTGGGCAAATCACTTAACCGTTCTGGGCTTCAATTTTCTCATCTGTAAAATGTGGATAATAATACCTGCTTCTCCCTATCCCACAGGAATGTTGGGACGATTGACATGAGATAAGTAGTGTGAAGTGCTTTGGAAATTAAAGGCACTCTATAAATTCAAGATATCATTATTCTGTTCACCTTCTCCCCTACAGCGTCCAAGGCAATGGCAATCCTGGCAGCAAGGAGAGGCTCTACAGTTTATCACCTACTCTCCACCAGAGATAGCCTAGGGGAGGGAAGAGAAGGAGGTGGGGAAGAAGTGGGAGGCTTCTTATCCAAATGCTTTTCTTTCTCAGGAAACATCCCGTCCTGCTGGCACTGGAGAGATGTCTCTAGGAAAACCTCGTAGGAAGGGGGGGCCAGGTCTGCTTGCAAAAAATGCAACCGTGTCCAATGCTTTCATCATTCGCTGGCAGAAGGGGTCAGAGAAGAATGCTTAGAGAGTGCCCAACTGCCAGGGAAAATAGGCTCGTGAGGTTCCCAGCACCGAGGGCTCCAGGCTTCCTCCCGATTTGGAGACAGGCTTCCCCGTGCTGACAACTGAGAGGAGGCTCAGCAGCTGGTGAGGAGTGCACAGCACCACTGCACAAGAATGTGGGACCAAAACCAAGGGAGAAAAACAGAACACGGAGGAGAGTTAAGAGCAAGTTTATGTTTCAAGCAGAACGTCACTACCCAAATTGGGTCCCTTCAGGAAACACCATTTCCTCTTCCAGGAAATAAAGTTGCGGAGAACTTCTGAGTAGCCACAGTGGGTCACACCTACTGTGAGCCAGCTAGGGGTCAGACAGCTAGGGGTGGAACTGGGTTTGGGGGTGCCTGACATTCAACAGTGGTAGGCTGAACATATCATTTTTTGGCAACGGAGACTCAAGGTGGGGCTTCCAGGAAGTGGAGCTCCCCAAGAGTCTATTGTACCCAAAGCAATTTCAATTTCACAGTCTTGCAGATTTCGGAAAGTCTGTTAAACCCTCAAAACTTTTCGAGATGTCTTACACATTTACAAAGCCAACTATTTTATAGCTACTCCTTCCCAGGAGACAGATTAGCCAGTCATGAAAGCCCAGGGACCAGGCCTCTGCCCCTCACCCCCTTCAGTGTCCACGCCCCTGCCCCTCTCCCCGACAGTGTCCCAGCTCCTGCCCCTCTCTCCTTCAGTATCCCAGAGCCCGCCCCACTCTACCACAGTGCTCAGCTCCCCTTCTCCACAATACCCCTGATTCTTTTTTTTATGGTATTTATTAGGTGCTTACTATGTGTCAAACGCTGTTCTAAGCATCGGGGTAGGTGTAAATTAGGTCGGACACAATCCCTGTCCCGCGTGGGGCTCAAAGACTAAGTAGGAGGGAGAACAGGTATTTAATCACATTTTACAGTTGAGGGAACTGAGACCCAGAGAAATTAAGTGACTTGTCCAAGGTTACACGGCAGGCAATTAGCAGAGTCAGGATTAGAACCCAGGTCTTCTGACTCCCAGGCCTGTGCTCATTCCACTAGACCACACTGCTTCTTTTCTTTAGCGTTAGAATAGTGGGATAAGGGGACTCACACGCTAGCACAAACTCTTTTTTCTAGACTCTCATGAATCCTGCAGCTGCCTTTCAGGGGATTCTGGACTCCTGGCAGCAGATGGGTAGCGTATGCTGGTGCCCCAGGGCACTGGTCCTGTACCAGGATGGAAAGCCCTTCAAGCCTGTTCTGAATAATAATAATTATTATTATTATGGTACTTGTCAAATGCTTATTATGTGCCAAGCATTGTTCTAAGCCCTGGGGTCAATACAAGTTAATCAGGTTGGACACAGTCCCTGTCTCACAAAGGGTTCCCACTCTTGACCCCATTTTACAGATGAGGTAACTGAGACACAGGGAAGATAGCGACTTGCCCAAGGTCACACAGCAGACATGTGTCAGAGCCAGGATTAGAACCCAGTTCCTTCTGACTCCCTGGCCCAAGGTCTATCCACTAAGCCATTCTGCTGAACCCCCAAAGAGGAAAGCATGGCATCACTTCACTTCTCTGGGCCGCAGTTACCTCATCTGTAAAATAATAATAATAATAATAATAATAATAATAATAATAATAATAATAATGGTATTTGTTAAGTGCTTACTATGTACAAAGCACTGTTCTAAGCACTGGGGAGGTTACAAGGTGATGAGGTTGTCCCACGGGGGGCTCACAGTCTTAACCCCCATTTTACAGATGAGGTAACTGGGGCACAGAGAAGTTAAGTGCCTTGCCCAAAGTCACACAGCTGACAATTGGAGGAGCCGGTACTTGAACCCATGACCTCTGACTCCAAAGCCCAGGCTCTTTCCACTGATCCACACAGCTTTGAGGATTGAGACTGTGAGCCACACGTGGGACAGGGACTGTGTCCAAACCGATTTGCTTGTATCCATCCCAGCGCTTAGTACAGTGCCTAGCACATAGTAAGCACTTGACAAGTACCATAATTATTATTATTATTAGGAAAGAAACTGTGGAGGGCAAGAAAAGAGAGAACAGACTCCTGCCTGGAGCAGCAGTCTCTGGAGCCGAAGCCCTGCTTTCCTTCCTTCCCGTCCCCTTCATTTTGACAGCTCCACAGAGCATAAACCGATGTTCTTTGCCCTTGGCTGCAGTGGTTGGCATCCTGAGACGCACAGCCAGCCTACATGATAATGGTGTTGCCCATCCAGCAAGATGGACAAGCCTCAGTCCTGGTGACTCAGGGCTGAGAACCTGCAAAGAGGAATTGATCATAATGCCAGTGGTGTGCCGAGCGCCACTTATGCTCTCCCATTCCTGTCCATCGTTATTCCTGCTGGGCTTCAGAGTGCAACAAGCCATTTGGTGGGCAGTGGTGCAGCACTCTGCCCAGTACCCACAAAGGTTTGTTTGTTTGTTTTTTAATGTACAGGGACCATTTATGACTGAAGGGAGAACAGCTCTGCACACAGTGAGCGCTCAATAAATACTACTGAATGAATGAACAGCGGAGTGCTGATGCTGAGTTGTAGCACCCTAACCCAGCTGGCAGTTCCCTCAGTAGAGGCTCGGGTCTTTGTCACCCAGAGAAGTCAGTTATTTTTCAGGATTCCTGCTGGGCCTGTCTACCTGACAGGATGTCCTAGGGGAGTCTTCAATCAGAAACCCTCACCCCTCACTCGGCAGAGTTCCAGCAGGCATGCCACTACCTGCAAAACAGGGACTAAAACCTGGGTTTAGTCCCAGAGCCAGGCTCTTTCTCCTGAACCTACAGCAGGCCTGTCAGCCTACATAGTGGACCCACTTCCCTCAGGGACTCCCCACAGCAGTTCCGCAGAGGGATATTTGCTACTGGTGCTGCTGCCAAGTTATAAAAACCTCCAGGAGTGTCAGGGAGAGTAGTTTGTGCTGGGGATGGGAGAACAGGAATGCTCTGGGAAGGGTGAGGTGATGGAATTTGGGACCTGTGAGAGTCCACTTGGCTTCCTTTGCCCCAGATCCACCAAACCCTTGATTTTGCCTAGTAGGAGGCATGAGGAAGGAAAATGAGGAACAGGGAGATGGAGGGAAGCTGAGGGCCTCCAGCTTGAGTAGCTCAGCAGAAACCGTGTGAGCCGACAGCCCCCTGGGATTTCCCTCAGTGGTCCGTTTCCCCCCACTAGCTTCCTCTGGCTCTGTTGTCCAGTGGAAAAGCCAGGACAAGTGAGCGTAGTAGAGTGGCAGGGTAAGAGGTGACAGGGACAGGCTGACTTCTTGGGCCTGGACAGGGCCCGACAGTCCTCTAGACTGTAAGCTCATTGTGGGCAGGGAATGTGTCTACCAACTCTGTTACACTGCTACACTGTACTCTCCCAAACACTTAGTACAGTGCTCTGTACACAATAAATGCTCAATAAATACGATTGACTGATTGATAGGTAGAGACAGGAAGAGATTTACCCAGAGAATGAGCAGGAGAGCAAGGCAGGGGTCAGAAGCTGGGGACTGAGGCCCAATGATGGGAAGCAACACAGAATGAATCCTGCCCTCCTAAAAAAGTCACCCCCTCCAGGAGGCATTCCCTGGTTACAGGTACACTACCCCATCAGCCAACTCAACACTCACAGATTAAAGTGCTTATTTGAACTTACTTATTTACTCATTTGTATCAGTCATTTAAATATCCAGTTTCTCAGTTTTACCTAGGGTACATTTGTCATTTTATTACTACTGTCTCCCCCATTAGATTGTAAACTCCTTGAGGGCAGGGACTGCATCTTTTACACCTTTCTGAGTTCACCAAGCCCCTAGTCCACTGCCCTGCACACAGCAGGCGCTCGATAAACCTGGATGAAAAACAGTTTCTTCAGGTTGACAGTCTTGATGTGGTTCAGACCAATCCAACAGTGATAATGGCCCTGTTTGCACGGCCCCTGAGAGTTCACATTAGCTCTGAGTCACCCCCTGAATCAAGAACACCCCCAGAGATGAGTCTTGCTGGGATCAACCCTGAAGATACAGACCACAGTTTGACAGGATCAGGGATATCCCAGGGGCCCCCAGTCTAAACTGGACCTGTGATCTGGGATACAACGGGACCTAGAGGAAAAGAGTGTGGGCCTAGGAGTTCAGAAGAGCCAGATTCTAGTTCCAGCTCTGCCTTTGATCTGCTGTGTAACCTTTCTGTGCTTCGGTAGTCTCAGCTGTAAAATGGGGATAATAATAACTGTAGTATTTGTTAAGCACTTACTAAATGCCAAACATCCTACGAAGCGTGGGGTAGATAAACGATAAAGAGGGCAGACTCAGTCCCTGTCCCACATGGGGCTCCCAGTCTAAGTAGAAAGAACAGGGATTGAAGCCCCATTAAAGATGAGGAAACTGAGGCACAGATAAATTAAATGACTTGCCTGAAGTTAAATACCAGGCAAGTTGCAGAGCTGGAATTAGAACTCAGGTCCTCTGACTTCCCAGCCCACTAGGCCATGAGATATCTGCTCTCTTTACCTCTTAGACTGTGACCCCAGTTCGGGACAGGGATGAAGCCTGCTGGGTGACTTTGGGCAAGCCACTTAACTTCTCTGGGCTTCAGTTTCCTCATCTGTAAATTAAATACCTGATCTTCCTCCCATTCAGACTATGAGTCCAGTGTGGGACAGGGACTGGGTCACACCTGATTGCCTTGAATCTACCCCAGTGCTTAATACAGGGCTTGGTACCTAGTAAGCACTTAACAAATACCACAATTATGATTACTATGAGGTCCAATCTCATCTCGTTTCTACTTTGCTGCTTAGCACAGAACTTGGCCTCTACTAAGTGCTTACTAAATACCATTGTATATATTTATTAATGGACCGAGTCTTCCAAAGGTCCTGAAGACCAGAAATAACCAGGGACTGGCCCAGACTTGCTGAGTTACTTCTAAGCCTTGGATCATTCCCAGTTGGAACTCAAGGGTTTTGATCAGGACCCGGCCAGCCAGAGAGTTGTACAGCCAGCCGCAGTCAGCTCTGGGTCTCTGAGGCCGAGAAGCAGCATGGCTTAGTGGAAACGGCATGGGCTTGGGACTCAGAGGATGTGGGTTCTAATCCTGGCTCTGTCACTTGTCTGCTGTGTGACCCTGGGCAAGTCACTTAACTTCTCTATGCCTCAGTTACCTCATCTGTAAAATGGGGATTAAGACTGTGAGCCCCATGTGGGACAACCTAATTACCTTGTATCTATCCCAGTGCTTAGAACGGTGCTTAGCACATAATAAGCACTTAACAAATACCATAATTATTATTATTATAACTGTTAGCGCCTTGGAAGCAGGGACCACCACCATTCTTTAAAATGCACTCTATGGGCAGGTTCAAAGCACCTAAGCACCCTGAGGGTGCTCTGTCAATACCTACTAATTGATAGAAATAAATTCAGCTAAGATCCAGAGTTGGCTGAAGGCCCTTCCACCTTTTAACCCCTCCCCCTTGCTTCTGGGAACAAGTCGCTTCGCAGAGTCATGAGGGAGGGGCAGGATGTAAAATGAGGAAGGGATTTTCCATGATCTACCCCCATTCACTGTAGGACCCCTTATTCACTCCCTTCTGACACTGTGCTGGCAGGGTCTCAGTTGGAGCAGGAGGAGAAGGAGGAGGAGCAGAAAGAGGAAGACAAGAAGGAGGTGAGGAAGGAGGATGAAGAGGATCAATGGCATATATCTACTGCAATGCAATACACTACAAAAAGCTTGGAAAAGTAGAACAGAAGCATAAAACTTGTTCCCTGCCCAGAGAACTTCCGTACTCACAAATCCTCTATCTGACACTCGCCTTCCCAACCAAATTCTGCACTATTGTATTTGCCAAAGTATTTAGTACAATGCTCTGAGCACAGTAAGTGCTCAATAATTATTACTGATTGATTGATTGGTCGATGTGTATATAGCTATAATTCTATTTGTTCTGTTGGTACTGACACCTGTCTACTTGTTTCGGTTTTTTTGTCTGTCTCCCCCTTCTACACTGCGAGCCTGTTGTTGGGTAGGGACCATCTCTATCTGTTACCAATTTGTACTTCCCAAGTGCTTAGTACAGTGCTGTGCACACAGTAAGCACTCAATAAATACGATTGAATGAATGAATGAATAATAATAATACAATAATAATTGTGGTATTTGTTAGGCATTTATCAAGTGTCAAATACTGTACTAAGCGCTAGGGTACATACAATGTAAGCAGATCAGACACAGTCACTGCCCCACATGAGGCTCATAGTCCAAGGAAGGGAGAGCAGGTATTGCCTCCCCATGTTATAGATGAGGAAACTGAGGCCCAGGGAAGTTGAGAGACTTGCCCAAGGTCCCACAGAAGAAAAACACTGCAGCTGGGATTAAAAGCCAGGTCCTCTAACTCCCAGGCTGGTGGTCTTTCTTCAAGGCCACCCTGTGCTGGAGTGCATTTGGAGGGTTTAAAGCCAACAAGAGGCTTCAGGACCTCAGATAAAATGTCTTATTTGGTGGGAGTGAGAAGAAGGGGCTGGGAAGGGCATTTTATCTCAGCCAGAGAGATATGAGGGCCACACGGGACCTGGAGAACACTGGGAATTCCTCTGCCCACCTGGAAGTAGAGGATGTATGTTACATCATGTGTTTTTCAAAGGTTAGGTGATGTCATAAGTACACACTTGGTATCATAAAGACACACACAATGATTCTTTACGGAAATCCCCAAAATCCAAAGTGTGTCTCTGGAGCGGGAGTCCCTTAACTCTCTCCTTTGCTCCAGAACCATTACATTCCCCTCTCAGGTCCCCTTAAACTGGGACAACACTTCCAAGCTATGGTACTTGGCAGCAGGAGCCGAGGGAGAGGGAAGCTGGGCACTTACAAAATAAAAGGACCAGACAGAAAGGCATCCAGACAGAAAGGCCCAACCCAGACAGAGGGGACAGGCCAGCTGAAAACCGGGCTGTCCGGAATGAAACCGGACCCTACAGAGAGAATCCAGGACTCCCTGCTCCACAAAAGCCCTGGCATATTCCCTTTTCGATAAGGTTTCTGTTTCGTTTGGACCAAGCCTGGAGGATTTTTGGTAGTCAAAAATGGATATACGTAGTAACAGCAAAATATTCCCTGGCTAAAAAGTTCAGTGCTTCATAAATCACAGAATACCCACTCAGGTTACTTAGCAAGTAGTACAGCAAACCACAGAAATACTACAATTATAGACTTTCAAATAGGATCTTCGTGCCAGCACGAATGCAGTAAAACCATCCCACAGACATGGTGTCTGGCCAAGTTTCAAATCGTCTCCCAGGGTCCCTATCTAGTTCTTAGTACCCCTTACCATCAGGAGATCCTTCCAGCTGCAAGTGCAGTGCAAATGCAAGTGCAGTGTGGTCTAGGGGAAAGAGCATGGGGCTAGGATCAGAGGACTGGGCAAGTCATTTAAGTACTCTGTCCTCAGTTTCCTCATCTGTAAGATGGAAATTAAATACCCTTTCTTCCTTGCCCTTAGACTTGCCCTTTGTGGGACAGGGAGTTGTTCTGACCTGATGATCTTTTATCTACCCCTGCATTTAGTCCAGTGCTGGGCACATACTGAGCGCCTAACAAATACCACGATTATTTTAAAGTGGGGGTAGAGAAGAAAACCTTGAAGTCTGTTAGTGGCGTTTTGTCATCTCCCTAGTCTAACCTTGGCATAGAGGTGCAGCGTGGCTTAGTGGAAAGAGCACGGTCTTGGGAGTCAGAGGTATGGGTTCTAATTCCGGCTCCGGCTCTTGTCAGATATGTGACTTTGGGCAAGTCGCTTCAACTCCTCTGTGCCTCAGTGACCTCACCTGTAAAATGGGGGTGAAGACTGTGAGCCCCACGTGGGACAACCTGGCAAACTTGTATCTACCCCAGAGCTTAGAACTGCGCTTGGCACGTAGTAAGTGCTTAACCAATACCATCATCATTCATTCCATCCCACTGTTGGGTAGGGACTGTCTCTATATGTTGCCAACTTGTACTTCCCAAGCGCTTAGTACAGTGCTCTGCACACAGCAAGCGCTCAATAAATACGATTGATTGATTGATTGATTGCAGGGCACTGTACTAAGCGCTTAACCTGGTTGTCATCAACCTGGACACCTGGATGGGACTCTTCTAAAGGTTTGGCGGCTTGTCCTACATCTCGAGGCCCTTCCCTCCCAGTAATCTGGTAAGGATGAGGTGAGCCCCCTCCCCCTTCCCAAACACACAGACACACACCCTCGCGGGCAGAGGGGCTGGAGGGAGCGGAGAGAGAAGAACCGAGGTGGGAGGCTGCCAGTTTCCTGGTCCCTCTGCCTCCCCCGTTTTCCGTCCCCCTCGCCCCCCGTCCTGCCCGTCGTGCCCACCTCTCCCCGCCGGCCCGGTGCCCCCGCCCCCTGCATTTCCCGGGCCTGTGCCCTCCCCCTCGGCAGAGGCGCGGCGCGCAGCCCAAGGAGGAGGGCGTCCAGCTCAGCGCCCGGCGCGGCCGCCGGGGGAGCAGCCCTCTCCTCGCTGGGCCCGGTGCCCGCCGTGCCCCCGGTGCCCCCCGGAGCAGCACCAGCCAGCGCTTAGCGCCCACCCAACAGGTAGGGGCTCCCTCGGCGGCGGGACGGGAGAGGCGGGCGGGGGGCGAGAAGGGGGGAGGTACAACCGCCTCCGTGCCAACTTTCAATCAATCAATCAATCAATCGTATTTTTTGAGCTCTTACTGTGTGCAGAGCACTGTACTAAGCGCTTGGGAAGTACAAGTTGGCAACATATAGAGCCAGTCCCTACCCAACAGTGGGCTTTTAGACTGTGAGCCCAGAGTTGGGTAGGGACTGTCTCTATATGTTGCCACCTTGTACTTCCCAAGCGCTTAGTACAGTGCTCTGCACACAGTAAGCGCTCAATAAATACGATTGATGATGATGATGATGGGCTCACAGAGGCGCCCTGCCCTCTCGTGCCCCTCTCTGCCGTGCCCCCTGCCCGGGATGGGGCCCGGGGGAAGGAGCCGGAGCTGCTGCAGGGAGGGAGCCCCAACTTAACAACGTCTTCTACACAGTCTTCTAGACTGTGAGCCCACTGTTGGGTAGGGACCGCCTCTATGTGTTGCCAACTTGTCCTTCCCAAGCGCCTAGTACAGTGCTCTGCACACAGTAAGCGCTCAATAAATACGATTGATTGATTGATGGGGCGAGGTTAGGGCGGGCAAGGGCGCGCCGAGGGCTGCCCATCCTGGGCCCGGGACCTCCGCCTCTCTGCCCCCTGCTCTGCCCTCAGAGAAGCGGCGCAGCTTTAGCGGAAAGAGCCCGGGTTTGCGACTCACAGGACGCGGGTTCTAATCCCGCCTCGCCCCTTGTCTGCTGGGTGACGCTGGGCGAGCCACTTCACGTCTCTGGGCCTCAGTTCCCTCGTCCGTAAAATGGGGATTAAGGCCGTGGGACGGGGATTGTGTCCAACCTGAATAACTTGTACCCACCCCAGGGCTCAATACGGTGCCTGGCACATTGCAAGCGCTTAACAAATACCCGAGTGCACCACTTGTTTGCTGTGTGACCTTGGGCAAGTCACTTCACTTCTCTGGGCCTCAGCGACCTCATCTGTAAAATGGGGATGAAGACTGTGAGCCCCAAGGGGGCCAACCTGATGACCTTGTATCACCCCGGCGCTCAAAACAGTGCATGGCACCTAGTAAGAGCAAAACAAATACCATTATTATTATTATTGTATCCACCCCGGCGCTTAGGACAGTGCTTGGCACCTAGTAAGAGCAAAGCAAATACTATTATTATTATTATTGTACCCACCCCGGCGCTTAGAACAGTACTCGGCACATAGTAAGCGCTTAACTAATACCATCATCATCATTATTATTGTTACTGTATCCACCCCGGTGTTTAGAACAGTGCTTGGCACCTAGTTAGCGCTTGACAGATACCATTATTATTATTATTATTATCATCTCCCCCATCGGTCGGTTGGTCTGTGGGTATCTACTGTATCCACCCCGGCGCTTAGGACAGTGCTTGGCACCTAGTAAGAGCAAAGCAAATACTATTATTATTATTATTGTACCCACCCCGGCGCTTAGAACAGTACTCGGCACATAGTAAGCACTTAACTAATACCATCATCATCATTATTATTGTTACTGTATCCACCCCGGTGTTTAGAACAGTGCTTGGCACCTAGTTAGCGCTTGACAGATACCATTATTATTATTATATTATCATCTCCCCCATCGGTCGGTTGGTCTGTGGGTATCTACTGTATCCACCCCGGCGCCAAGAACAGTGCTTGGCACCTAGTAAGCGCTTAACAAATACCATTATTATTATTATTGTACCCACCCCGGCGCTTAGAACAGTGCTCGGCACATAGTAAGCGCTTAACTAATACCATCATCATCATTATTATTGTTACTGTATCCACCCCGGTGTTTAGAACAGTGCTTGGCACCTAGTTAGCGCTTGACAGATACCATTATTATTATTATTATTATTATCATCTCCCCCATCGGTCGGTTGGTCTGTGGGTTCGGAGGGCCACACGAGGGGCATTGGCGAGGAAAAGGCGGCCCTGGGGTCCCGAGGCTCGGGCAGGGTTGAATGCCAACTAAGCCTAGGGCAGGGCCCTTCCCCACTCGGGCCCTCCTTTGGATTTCCGCAGTCAGGACGGGGGAGGGACGCCCCCATCCCACCCATCGCTAGGAGGTGTTGAGCGCCTACTCTGTGCAGAGCGCTGCTCTACGCGCTTGGGAGTGGACGACAGAGTCATCCTGCCCCGAAGGAGTTTACAACGTAGCCCGGGGGCGGCCGTTTCAAGACGCTAAGGAGCAGAGAGAGGGATGTAAACAGCCTTGGGTGAGTTAGGTCGGTCACGATAGAGAAAGGTGAACAGTGCTCACTGTCCTGGGGGAAGAGGGAGGCGCTCCCTGTCGTGTTTTATTGTATAATAATAATAATGGTATTTGTTAAGCGCTTGCTGTGTGCCAGGCACTGTACTAAGCGCTGGGGTGGGGACAAGCAAATCGGGTTGGACACAGTCCCTGTCCCACATGGGGCTCACAGTTTCAATCCTCATTTTTATTATTATTACAGTATTAGGCGCTTACTGTGTGCCAGGCACTGTTCTAAGCACTGGTGTAGCAATAATAATAATACTAATAATGATGGCATTTGTTAAGCACTTACTATGTGCAAAGCACTGTTACAAGCGCCAGGGAGGATACAAGGTGATCAGGTTGTCCCCTGTGGGGCTTACAGTCTTAATCCCCATTTTACAGATGAAGTAACTGAGGCCCAGAGAAGCTAAGTGACTTGCCCAAGGTCACACAGCTGATAGTTGGCAGAGCCGGGATTAGACCCCCTGACCTCTGACTCCCAAGCCTGTGCTCTTTCCAGTGAGCCAAGCTGCTTCTTACAAGGTAATCAGGTTGTCCCACATGGGGCTCACAGTCCCAAATTAACGATGAGTTCACTGAGGCCCAGAGAAGTGAAGTGACTTGCTCAAGGTCACACTGCAAACAAGTGGTGGAGTCGGGTATTTGTTAAGCGATTACAATGTTCCAGGCTCTGTACTAAGCTCTGAGGTAGATACAGGTTATTCAGGTTAAACACAATCCCTGTACCATGGCCTTCTAGACTTTGAGCCCGTTGTTGGGTAGGGACCATCTCTATATGTTGCTGATTTGTACTCCCCAAGCGCTTAGTACAGTGCTCTGCACACAGTAAGTGCTCAGTAAATACAACAATGAATGAATAACCCCCATTTTACAGATGAGGGAACTGAGGCACAGAGAGGTTAAGGTACTTGTCCCAGGTCACAAAGCAGACAAGTGGCAGAGCCAGGGTAAGAACCTAGTCCTTCTGACTTCCAGGGCCGTGCTGTTCTCTTGGCCAAGGAGGGCCACGGGGCCCTTAGCCTTCCAGTGATTTAATTCATTCATTAGATCAGATTTATTGAGCTCTTACTGTGTGCAGAGCACTGTACTAAGCGCTTGGAAAGTACAATTCAGCAATAGAGATAATCCCTGCCCACACCGGGTTTACAGTCCAGAAAGGTCGGGGGGAGAAGGGGGAGGAGGAGAGATGAACATCAAAACAAGTAAACAGGCATCAATATAAATAAATGGAATTATAGATATGATTTGAGTGACCGAGCCAGCTAAAAGTTGCACAAAGATTCTTGAGGTCTGCCCCATGCTAGAGAGGGGAGGGAAAAGGTGAGACGGTGGGCAGGGGCCAGGGGGAATAGGATTTCACCACGTGGTCAGTGGCAAAAAATAAAACCGTGTCACATGAGGAGGCTATATCTAGGCACCTTTGCCACAAATCTCAAAAGGAGACATCAATCAATCAAACAGCGGTAGTCATTGAGCGCTTAACGTATGCAAAGCCCTGTATTGAGCGCTTGTGACAGAGCACTAGTGTGCCCGCCTTCAAGGAGTTTTCATCTACCTGGGGAGACGGAAGCTAAACTAAACTGCAGGAAGGGGAAAAGTCGAAGACCTTCCCAGAATTGCATGTTGTACAGGGTGTCAGATGGGACGGCTTTATGTTTTCCTCCTTGGCCTCGTTACCTTAATCTGGCCAGGCTCTTCCCCAAAGTGCCTTTGTTCAAATGAGCGATGCCGAGGGCCTAAGAGATACTGAGAAGCAACCTGGCGTAGTGGATAGAGTTTGGTCCTGGAAGTTGAAAGGTTACGGGTTGTAATCTCAGCTCCACCACTTCTCTGCTGTGTGACCTTGGGCAAGTCATTTCACTTCTCTGGGCTTCAATTCCCTCATCTGTAAAATGGGGATTAAGACTGTGAGCCCCACATGGGACAGGGACTGTGTCCAACCCGATTTGCTTGTATCTTCCCCAGCCTTTGGTACATAGTAATCACCTAACAAATGCTATAATTAAGAGCTCAACTAACTGGCTTCCCGGGACTTGATCTCGTGAAGCAAGCTTTGGGGCCAGGGATGTTTGGGAGGCGAGCCCTGTCGCCTTGCACAACCTCCTGAATCAACTCTGGCCCTTTGATTATCATGATTCACTTTTGTCATAATCGCAAGGTAACTGGTGATACGCCTGGCTGGCAGCAGATGTGTTCGCCTGCCATTGAAATATGCTGAGTCTAACAGGATGGAGGGGAACGTTGACTGATTTCTTTGCAAATTACATCCGAAGTTATGCACAGCTGTTTTTAGGATCTCTTGTTTGTAGGCTTTCAGCTATTTGTGCTATTGTTTTCCAGCAGGTGGTCGGTGCCAACCATCTTGTTAGTTTCTTTCTTTCATTGACTTAGAGTTACAGACATGCAGACACACGCCCTCCCCTGTCCTGCCTCTTACAAAAAAAAAAAAATTGCAGTCAAACTCCTCCAGGTTAACAGTTATGTTTACCGGTGGTTGTTTTTTTGCCTCAAAACATTTGTCTCTGACCTGAGGCTACTCCTGACTCTGATTTACTTCAAGACGTATTTACGATTATTCTTTTTGATTATCTAAATCCTCCAAAATTGTCGGCTGTACGGTTTCCACTTCCGTCTCACTCTCAAATGGTGGTTCAAAGCGCCAAACAAGATAAATCTCTTGACTTGAGGACTTGGTAGCTTTGCATAGATACCATGCCCCAGGTTTAATAATAATATTGCTTCTCCCCAATCTGGGCTCTGCAGAGCAACTCTAAAGTTAGGTTAATATCTTCCTTATTTCCCCATTCATTCATTCAGTCGTATTTACTGAGCTCTTACTGTGTGCAGAGCACTGTACTAAGCGCTTGGAAAGTACAATTGAGGAACAGAGACAATCCCTGCCCACAGGGGGCTCACAGTCTAGAAGGGGGAGACAGGCATCAAAGCAAGTAAATAGGCATCGATAGTGCCAATATCAATAAATGAGAATTATAGGTATATACACATTAATAATATAAATAAATAGAAGTAATGACATAATCTGTGCTCTGATATTCCCCAAATATGCCATCTGTCCAGTCCTCCTCCCCGATAAACTTTCTTACTTCGTTGCTGTACACTATTGTCTGCTCCTCTCTAGCAATATGGGAAAGAAAGAAAAAATTCTTCTTTAGCCATGAATTAGATTTGGCTCATGGTAGACAAAGAGTGAGTTTACGATGCAAGTCTATGATAAGATTCTGGAATCCTTTATCCAGCAGAGTTGAAATTCAACTGGAAAACTTTGAACCAGCCTTTTAGTAATAGTTGATTGGTGAGAATAATAAATAACTTTTTGATGGTAAGAGTTCCCCATGACTATTTCTATCCCCACAGCACTTGTATATATTTGTACAGATTTATTACTCTATTTATTTTACTTTTACATATTTACTGTTCCATTTATTGTGTTAATGATGTGCACATAGCTATAATTCTATTTGTTCTGACGATTTTGACACCTGTCTACATGTTTTGTTTTGTTGTCTGTCTCCCCCTTCTAGACTGTGAGCCCGTTGTTGGGTAGGGACCATCTCTATATGTTGCTGACTTGTATTTCCCAAGCTCTTAGTACAGTGGTCTGCACACAGTAAGCGCTCAATAAATACGATTGAATGAATGAATCAATATCCGGGTTTTCTGGTCAGGCAGTCTTTGACTGTCTCAGGCATAATTGAAAATCTGTCCCCCAAAACTGCCGCCTTTGCCCATCCTTCCTCTCCTCTCCCCACCCTCCCCTCAAATAGTTATACTTAATTTGACATTAGGTACTTTCCACTCCATTGTGCCCAGGGATTCAGTTATTGTCTTTCCAGGAAATTTCCTGGATCTTTTCTTTAGTGTGGTTGGGTGGTAAAAAGCCACAAACCTGCACCATCATGGGGTTCCAGATCGATCCTCTCTTAGCCTTGGTCAAATCAAATTCTACTTTGGAGCACGCTTACCGATTTCCAGAATCATAGTTTCATCCTGGGACTCAAGAAGAACAACCTGAGTTCCTTCGGCTTCTAAGACAATTGTCCTTCTCATTAATAAATCTTTTTATTATAATAAGTTTGGAGCATTCATTCATTCAATCAGATTTATTGAGCGCTTACTGTGTGCAGAGCATTGTACTAAGTGCTTGGGAAGTACATAATTACTTTTCTATAGCTTAAACCATCTCTGCTGAGTTCACAGGAACGAAAGATGGATCTAGCAGCAAAGGCAAGTAGGTGTGATTCAGAAGTCCAGAGAGGAAAATATCGAATAACATTTTTTCCATTTTTTTCTTTTTTTAAAGATCAGAGGCACACAGCACATATAACTCCTACCATAGTTTCCCTTTATTGCCCTGGTGTGTCCTTCGACTCTTTTCAAGTTTTCGTAGCATTCCTCCCAGAACATGAGAATTACATCAGCAGCTCTTTTCCCAAGTGATGATTCTTGGAATATTACTGTTTTGGTTTCAAAGTTATTTTAATTAAACATGGAAAGAAAAACTCAAACCAATCAGTACTGAATACAGAAATCATTAAAAACTGCCCTGGCCTCTTTTCATTCATCTTATCAGGGTAATACATGAAACTCTGGATATTGTACAGAGATCCTTTAGCCAAACACTGTATTCAGCTGGGTTTAGGGGTGTTTTTTTTTTTTCAAATTGGGTGGGGTAGGGTGAAAGAACTGAAATGCACCAAGTTTCTGGCTGTAGTTTAAACCCGAAGGGAATTCTTGTGAATAATGTCATTTGACAAAGGTGGACAACTTAGAAGATCTGGCAGCGGAGCACCTCTTACCCCGGAGTTTCTCTGGAAGGAAGTCCCTTCCCACTTATCTAGCGCCTTGTAAGTGTTTGCATTGACTTGCTAATTAGTACCAGCCCTGTGGGGGCATCCCGGTGCTGCTCTAACTTGTCCACGCTGAATCCAGTGTAAATTACCATGTGAGAAGCAGGTCATCGGGCACCTTGGACACCAAAGTTCAAGCCAGTGCACCCAAAGATAGAGTCACCGGCAAGGCAACAGGAGTGTTTTCAAAGTTGGCCTTTTTCCACAGTTCAGTCTAGAGGCTTCCAGGGGACAGGACCCAAGGGTGCTCTCACGGTGTTTGGTGCTTTTGGCAATTCATAAAAAACCCTTTTCCAGCTTTACCGTTTGTTTAAATATTTACCCCGGTCCTTCCTCAGAAAAGAACTCAAACACTTTCCAGGGCTAGCAAACACTCCATGGAGCTTTCCGGGACTCCAGGGTCCCTGAACACCGTGTGCCTTAGCCGTGCCCGGTTCTGTGAAACCAACAGCAGGCTGGGTCAGACTTGGGGGGGGGGGGGGGGGGGGGGCATGCCCAGGCCAGCCCAGGATGGCTTCTAGTTTGGGAACCCTCTCTAGGTGGGAAGGAAGGTATCCTCTACTGTGAATCCAGCAGGCTCCAAAGGAGACCTCTGGGCCTGGCTTGCTACGTTATACTGTACTCTCCCAAGTATAGTGCTTAGAACAGTGCTTTGCACATAGTAAGCACTTAATAAATGCCATTACTATTATTATTATTATTATTATAGTGCTCTGCACCCAGTAAACACTCAATAAATACCACTGATTGATTGCTTTGGATCACATTGGGATTGGCTAGGTCCACTGGAACTTTGGACCAAAAGCAGTGGCAAGCCCAAGGATGCCCTTGGCCTGAAATGGGTCTGGACCCCCACTGAGTCTCCCAAGCAACCCTGAGGTGCTCCCAAGCCTCCATGGGGTTCAGGCTAGCTGAGAAGTTGCCCGGAGGCTGAAGCTGGTGCCAGAATAATATGAACTCAATGTGATGAGACATTTCATCATGCTGCCACTCAAGAACTGAGGGTTGAAGAGTTCTTGCTGTGCATGCACATGACCCTACACAAAAGGCTTCCTAATCCCCTGGAGCCATTCCACCCACCAAATAGAACATCATCACCATAGTATTTTGGCCCGGGGACAAGTATCTGCATTTAGTCCCTGGATCTTTTTTGTAGTTTGCTTGGGTTCTCACAGCAAGTTAGGATTAGATTTTTCAGACTCAGGAATGACCGAGCTGCTTCCTAGCCGCTGAACCAAGCTGTCAGCAGGACCGCTTCTCCGAGGTTTTGTGAAAGCAAATGAGGCTTTGGAGTTTCTTAGAGGAATAGAGCAAGCTCAAGCCTATCCATTCTCATCCTTCTCACTCCCTCTCATCTGGTACTCCCCAAATCAACCATCTTCAAAGCCCTCCTAAATTCTCACCTCCTTCAACAAGTATTCGCAGACCATCAGTACACCAAACCTTATTAAATCCTTGAAACACCTCTTGCTCTGAAGTGTTTATTTATGCCCTTCCCCATCGTCAGCACTTGTGAAGTAATGTGTATTTGGCTCAATTTTATTTACTCTGACTCCACTGCTTGTGAATATTTCTATGCCTGTCTTCCCTATTGGAGGGAAAGCTCCTTATGGGCAGTCAGTGTCTTGGGCTTCTGTGTACTTTCCAGGTGCTTAGCATAGTGCATCACGTTCAGTAGGTGCTCCATAACAATAATAATAATGGCATTTATTAAGTGCTTACTATGTGGAAAGCACTGTTCTAAGCACTTGGGAGGTTACAAGGTGATCAGGTTGTCCCACGGGGGGCTCACAGTCTTAATCCCCATTTTACAGATGAGGTCACTGAGGCACAGAGAAGTTAAGTGACTTGCCCAAAGTCACACAGCTGACAATTTCTACTACCACTACTGGGAGTCTTTCTTCTTTCCAGCCACTCTACCTTTTCTCTGGCCAGAGTGTCTGTGCTGCCCCGACCCCTTCAGCTCTTCTAACCCTTGCACTTTGTCGGATCCTGCCATTTTCCAATTTATACCTGAGCTTCTGGGTTCATAGAGCAATCACGTTTTCACTTCTGGATCTGTTACAAGGTGGCTGGAGCCCTAGAAAACCATACTGCCACCCAGGAACCTCCATGGTGCCCACACTGTCCTAGTAGAGGTGAGCATGGACAGAGGAGAGGGGCAAGGGTAGGGGAGTGGGGGTCTGGGTTGGCGGCTCCCTGCCTCCAAACATGGAAACTGGTGCTTGAGCTGCAGCTGATACTGGCCTGCAGCCAGAATGGCTGCTTGTACCCCCATCCCCACCCCTCCTGGGTGTGTGGTACCTCACAGTCTCTATTGCTACCCTGTGAGTAGAAAGACATTGTCGTGGGGCAATGCCGTTTTCCACGCAGACACTCTCACCTCAGCTGCAGCTGCTCTGTTGAAGCCCGTTTCTATTTGCAGTTCTGTCTGGCCCCGGCCTGGCACAGTGAGCCTATCTGGAGGACTGGCACGGTACTTACTGCGGCCCTTTGTCCTTGATGTGAATTTGGGGCCCCGGCAGGTGCCAAGCAGGGGTAGGTGTTGAGGAACACAAAGTGTGTTGGGGGGGTAGGGGGGAGGCGGGAACCCAGGCAGATGAGGGGCTGCAGTTGAGGTTTACCACTGCCTGAAGGAGACGAGTAAGTAGTGGGTCAGGTGATCTGGGTTTTCTTTGTACCTGGATCAGAGTTTTAGTTTCAATCAAATCATTCAGGACTCAGTGAGAACAGCCAAGTGATAGAAATCTAGAATGCCTGTTGAAAACAAGTTTGCCGAGGATGTGGCAAGGATACTTTGAGATTGGGGGTGGGTGGGGGTGTGATGCACATTATAACAATAATAAGACTACTAATAATGATTCTACTAATAATAAAATAACAATGTAATCTGTCAGCTGGTTATTATATACTAAGGGCTGGGATAAATACAAGTTCAAAGATCTGGCCCAATCCCTGTCCCACACAGGGCTCACAATCCATTTTATCCCCATTTTGAAGATGAGAAAACTGAGGCCCAGATCATTTAAGAGACTTGTCCAAGGTCATACAGTAGACCTGGAGTGGGGCACGGACATGAACCCAAGTCTCCCGGCTCTCGGTCCCATGCTCTTTCCACTCAGCAACCCCGCCTCCTGAAGGTTCTCTAGAAATGATGGAATTCCTGCCATCAGGTACACACCTCCCACCCCACCTAAGAGGTCACTTCTGTTTAATGGATGTCTGTGGGGTCTATAACTGGGTAAGGGAACATACAGGTAAGGAAAGGTGTGCTAGGTGGCCAATTACTGCCCCTGATCGGTGGCTCACAAGAATATAGGGTGACACAGGGATAGAGCTGGGTCCTGCAAGTAGCAAACCAACGTTGAGACGGGATCGTTTTTGAACATGAACACAGTGGGGACTGGATCGTTGGCCACAAATGGATGTGGAAGGAGGTGTCGGCCCAAGTTTGGGGGTTTTCTACACTCCAGTACAGTTCATAGATCTGTCATAGGAACACACTGGGGTCTTCCAAACCAGAAATCAGAACTCCCAGTTTATCACTGCACTGCAGGAGTAAGGGAGGGAGGGGAAGGAAGCGAATCAGCCAATGTTGCAGTCGCAGCTAGGCTGAAGGGCTGGTGAGGGAGCAATGCCCAGCTGAACTTCTCCAGGACCGTAGCTGGGAACTGAATCTAGAGTGACCAGAGTACATCAAGAATGAGAGGAGTAAAAAGGGAGACCCCCAAAATCCGGGGATTACCCTGGGACATGGGGCACACTTTCAGTTTTTCCTGTGCACTCCAACAGCATAGCCTAGCACAATTACATCTGTTATTTGCCGCAGCCCACTGGGAGTGAGCTGGGTTTTTACTCCAGTTTTTTTTGTTTAATGATATTTGTTAAGCACTTACTATGTGTCACACACTGTTCTAGGCTCCGCGATAGGTACAAGTTAACTGGTTGGACCTGGCCCCTGCCCCACATAAGGGGCTCACAGTATAAGTAGCAGGGGGAAACAGGTAGTTAATCCCCATTTTTCAGTTGAAGAAACTGAAGCCCAGAGAAGTTAAGTGACTTGCCCAGGGTCATATAGCAGGCAAGTGGCTTAGAACCCAAGTCTTCTGGCTCCCAGGCCCGTGCTTTATCCACTGGGCCATACTGCTTCCCAGTTTCCAGGGTAATGTGCCTTGTCTTTGTAGAGAGTCATTATTTCCAAGGGCATTCTCAAAAAAACTTGTCACATTTTCCTTTTCCTCAAATTCAGTCAAATAGTAATAGCAGTAGTAATATTAGCAGCATTTATTGGGTGTCCACTTGGTATGGTGCCCTATACTCAGTGCTTGGGAAGTACCAAATAACAAAATGACACTTTTCCTGCCCACACAGAGTTTACACTCTAATAGGGGAAACAAAGCAAAAATACATTTACAACTAAAATAGTCAAAATAAATAACTGAATACACTTATAACATGAGTGCCAAAGAGAGTATAAATATGTTCATAAATATATCCAGGCAATACAAAATGAGTGATAATGTTGGCAAAAATAATGAAAATGTGTTTGTGGTTTATGGACAAAAGCCTTTCCCATCTTATTCCACTGACCTCTTGCTCTCACCCTGCCTCCTACCTAGAACTTTCTTCCCTTTCACATCCAGGAGACCACTACTCCCCCTTATCTTCACATCTCCAGGAGGCCTTCCCTAATTAACCTCTCATTTCCCCACCCTATTTCCCCCCTCCATGCCACTAAAGCACATCCTCCTTACCTAAGCACTTGGGTATTCACCCCCTCTCCCACTGCCACTTCTGTACAGATCTTTAAACTTTGTCACATCTCCTTATTTGTAATTTACTTTAGTGTTTGTCTCCCCTACTAAACGGCAAACTCCTTGAGGGCAGGGGTTGTGTCTATTTACTCCATTATACTCTCTCCCTAGCACTTAGGCCAGTGCTCTTCAAAGAGCAAGCACTCAATAAATTATATTGATGGTTCAATTGATTGAACTCTAAGCCAGTGGCAGAGAACAGATAGATCCCTAGATTTCCTGGTGTCCAGTCTCTTAATGCTGAAACTTTGGTCAGCCACATTTGCTTCGGACCCCCCTTACACTATTTAAACCAACAACAAAAAAAAAAACCCCGGTGTGACACTATCATCTAACCTCACCTTCTGTTTGCGGTACACTTAAGATCTGGAGGAGGAAAGGGCTCATGAAGCAGTAAGAACATTTTTCATTGCAGAAAAAAAGAGCTACTATTTGATTTCCCCCCTTCCGCCCCAGAATAGTAGGCCACAATCAGCTTGATGCCTGGAGAAGTCCTCCCCACAGAAAAAAAAAGCCACCCCAACCCCCACAAAAACAGTGCTATAGAAATCAGGATTTCCTGGGGAGCAGCCTCAAGAAGATGCCAATTTAAATCAAGCCTTGGACATTACAGAGAGGTGGAAATGTCCGGCATAAGGCAGAAATTGTAGGTATCTTCTATGTTCCTAATCATCTTTTCCATTGACAAAATATCCCATATTTTTTCTGGCTGGAAATGGCCTTTTTATATAAGGAGATTGCAGAGAAGAAAGCAAATGATTCCTCTTTCATAGTCTAGCCTTAGCTCTTGACTCTTTCTCTTGCTCCCAAAGTAAAAGAGCGAGTCACTGGTTAGTTCCTCAGCACAAAACCAGGGAAAAGTAGTTTGAAGCTGAGTTCCAGGGAAAGTTGTGTTTTGGGATAAGGTGATCCTGGTGGGTGTCCGGATACATAGCTTTCCCAGTGACCCAGATCTATTAAACATGGATTGAAGCACTAACTTGGTAGGTGGGGATCATGTGTGAAATAAGAATGAATGAATATGAGATAGATTCAGATGAATGAATCTAGATCACTTAAAGATCCCATAAAAATAAAACGAGACAACCATCTTCTCCTGGAGAATATAGGTATTCATCTGCCTGGAGGCAGGGATCTGGTTCAGATGACCTATTGGGCTGCTATGGACCACTACCTTCCCCTTCTCCCTGACCAGTGCTGGGAGATAATGCTTGTGAGGAGGAGTTGGTGGGTGGGAGAGGGTAGGGGAGAACCAGTTGAGACATGAGGAGGGGCCATGAAATATCAGCTGCCCTGGGTCTGGCACAATTTTCAAATAAATCTAGAAGTCTGCATGCTTCCAGCCCAATTTGTGTCAGGATTGTTTTAGCAAAAAAAACAGCTAGAAAGCAAGCACAATTACATCTTAGAAACAAAGCATTTACTATTTACCTTAGACAAACAAATTGCTTGGGTGTGATAGAGGTAAAGAAGTCTGTGATAATCAATTTTCAAATAATGGTATTTATTGAGTGCTTAGTGTTTGCAGAGCACTCTATTAAGTACTTGGGAGACTATAAAAAATAGGCGTGTTCCCTGACCACCAAGAGCATAGAATCCAGAAGGGGAAACAGACAATAAAATACATTATGGAGATGTACATAAGTGCTGTGGGGCTGAGGGTGGAGTGAATATCAAGTGTTTAAAAGTGTACAGTTTGAAATGTATGTCAAGCGCTTAGTACAGTGCTCTGCACACAGTAAGCGCTCAATAAATACGATTGAATGAATGAATGATGCAGAAGGAAGAGGGAGTAGGGGAAATTAGGGTAGTCAGGGAAGGTCTCTTGGAGGAGAAGATGTGATTTTAATAAGGCTTTCAAGGTGGGGAGAGTAGTGGTCAGTTTCATTTCTCACCAGTGTATTCTTTCCCAGTGCTCAGTACAGGGCTCTGCGCAGAGTAAGCACTTAATAAATGTTAGTTATGTTAATAACTAATAAATGCTAAATTAATAAATGTTAGTTAATAAACGGGGCTCAGTGGAAAGAGCATGGGCTTTGGAGTCAGATGTCATGGGTTCAAATCCCAGCTTTGCCAACTGTCAACTGTGTGACTTTGGGCAAGTCACTTAACTTCTCTGTGCCTCAGTTCCCTCATCTGTAAAATGGGTATTAAAACTGTGAGCCCCCTGTGGGACAACCTGATCGCCTTGTAACCTCCCCAGCGCTTAGAACAGTGCTCTTCACATAGTAAGTGCTTAACAAATACCATTATTATTATTATTATTATTACTACTACTCCCCTGGCAGTGGAGAGATCACAGGACCCAGGAATCTAAGCTCTGGGACTGAATGTTAGGTATGCCGACATGGCAGCTTGGGTTTGATCTCCAGTCTGACCCCTCCAGTGGCATCCTGTGTACAGTGGCAGTGGTGGATAAATCTGGCTGTAGTTTCATTTAACTTTGGCTGTTGCTATTACTGCAGTTTTGCATGGGTTATCCCATCCCTTCCCCTGTCACTCCCCACCCTACTGGCTGTCCAGATATTTTGGCTCCCCAGTTTCACATCATGAAGTTTGGGCAGAAAAGTGGTAGCAACCAGGAGGAGGTTTGGCTTATATGCTCATGGGACATTAGGCCCTGGAGTCCAAGGTAGTTCTGTGGCACTACAAATCCCAGAGCCGCTTACCTTGACTCAGCAGGTTCAATTCAGTGAAGTGTCCCTGAGACATTTTCAGGCAGCTGCAAGAATCTGTGCCCTGACACCATGAAAGTGCTATCTGCCTTCACTTAATACTAATAATTACTGTATTTGCTAAGCACTTACTATGTGCGAAGCACTGTTGTAAGCACTGGGGTAGATATAAGGTAATCATGTTGTCCCACGTGGGGCTCACAGTCTTATTCCCCATTTTAGAGATGAAGTAACTGAGGCAGAGAAGTGAAGTGACTTGTCCAAGGTCACACAGCAGACAAGTGGAGGAGCCAGAATTAGAACCCACGTCCTCTGACTCCCAAGCCCGTACTCCTGCCATTAGGCCATGCTGTAAGTGCCCCTCCTACCCAACTTTGGCTCTGACCATTGAAGGTATACATCGAATAATAATAATAATGACAGCATTTCTTAAGTGCTTACTATGTGCAAAGCACTGTTCTAAACCCTGGAGAGATTACAAGGTGATGAGGTTGTCCCACAGAGGGGCTCACAGTCTTAATCCCCACTTTACAGATGAGGGAACTGAGACCCAGAGAAGTTAAGTGACTTGCCCGAAGTCACACAGCTGACAAGTGGCGGAGCTGGGATTTGAACCCATGACCTAGGCTCCCGGTAATATGTTTAGAGCACTTCTGCCCCCAATCCCAGCTTCCCCCTTTTGAAAGAGAGTCATTTGGGTGACTAGATTTCAGCAAAGTTGGTTTACCGTGAGGACTGCAACACTAGGGAAGAGTAGCGGACATTTCCTTAATAGGACTTTGCTCCCCAAATAAACCTATTCATCCAGCACCCCCTCAACCTCCCTCCTCTCCAGGAGTTCCCATAATCCTCCATCCATCCCTCACATCTGTTTTATGTGCTCAGATAACTAGCCTAGTTTCTTTATCTCCTTGCACTTTATCAGTGTTATCTTTAGTTGAGCTGCTAGGTATCAGCTGTGGTTTTCTGTGTACAGCTGTTACACAGTCTAAGTACCTTTTTATTGCCCTTGTGGATCTGTTTTCTACCTCTCTCCCTTCCTGGTGTGGAAGCCTCAAGGCCTGATCTTTGGTGGGGTGGGGGGAGAGATTCAATTTGAGCTTTTTGAAAGGGATTTTAAAGTTCTGGAACACTCTCTCAAGGCTCTAGCCACAACTTCATTCTCTTCTAGTTTTCAAAGCAGTTTCACGCCAGTGGAGAGGTCACAAGGCCCAAGAATCTAAGGCCTGGGCTGAATGCTAGGTATTTATGAGTTTAATCCCCACTGTGTGATTTGCTTGCACTCAAGTATAAACTGGTTTCTTCATCCCTAAAATAAGGGTGATTTTGCTGGCCCAAGCGGGATTAGGAGTCCACTGTCTAAATAATGATCTCCAATAATTTTTTTCAAAAGTCAGTCACTTGCTCTCTAGGAGAGTGAGCTGTGATCATCATTAGAATAAAATTAAGCTTAATGGCCATGATGAATGATGATGTTTTCATACTGTTGGGTAGTTATGAAACAGGATTCAGGGCAAGGGAAAATGACAGAAGGAATGGAAAAGCTTGGCTGTTGCTGAACAGGAGACTCTTAATATGTACCATATTTTTATATTTACAACACACTTTCTGTAAATAAAACCCAGATGGACAGTGACTTCAAAGACATTGATGACTTTGCATAATAGGCAGTCTACAAAAATAAATAACTTTAAAAAAGGTTGAGTTTAATTCCAGATTACTTAATTAGCCGTTGAAGGAGAAAATCACAATCTTATTTGTGAGGTTTTCATATATTTTAATGAATGTAATGGAAATTTTCCTATTTAACAATAAACTTTATTAGACCATTTAATTTGGTGAATTCATGTGGTCTTAAAAATCTTAATCCAAAAAATAACTAGCAGGAATTTTTAATAATTTTGAAAACTGAGGATGGCACCATTAAAAAAATTCAAACTATATTTCTCCCCAGTTTGATAGGGACAAACCCTCACAGATAAGGTAAAGAAAAGAAAATGTACAAATGGTAATCTTAATAATAGTTATTGTTGTGGACAATGATTTCCATTCCCAAGGAAAAATAAATTCCACTACCACGAAAATCTCCAATGAGCTCAAAATACAATTGGTCCCTAAATATACCGTTGTATAAAATGCTGGCATTGTCACCATTTATCCACTTTTCAATGCCCACAGTCACTAGGAGTGATGAGTGCCTCAGTCTACAGTGGTATGCCCAAAGGATGTGGACTTAGTATAGGAGTTCTCTTCTATCTCAAGGGCACCAACAAAAATGATTGTCAGCAAACCACACACTGTACACTAATGCCTGCCGACCATTTTTCTCTGTACACTGTTGCACCCCAAGAATGAGGGGATCCAGCCAAAACCATGCTACACAAGATCTAGGGACCCAGGAAGTTCAACCCAAGACTATATAATAATAATAATAATAACTTTGATATTTGTTAGGTGCTTATTATGTACCAGGCACTGTTCTAAGCACTGGGGTAGATACAACAGATCAGACACAGTCCCTGTGCCCCATGGAGCTCACAGGCTTAATCCACATTTTACAGATGAGGTAACAGACACAGAGAACTTAAGTGACTTGCCCAAGGTCACCCAGCAGACATGTTGCGGAGCCAGGATTAGAACCCATATCCTCTGACTTCAGGCCCGTGCTCCTTCCACAAGGCCACTCTGCTTTTCCTTTGACTGTATATGGGGTGACAAAGCTCATCCAAATGTCCATATATTACTGTGCTACAATACACTTCCCTGGCACTCATGAGACCAATCCTCTCCCCTACAGGCACATGGAGAGTAAAAGAGAGGGAATTACCTCAATTACGTCACCTAGAATAATACCACTATTTATTACTCATCTGCCCAAATATGCAAGTTGCCAGCAGCTAAAAATAAAAACCTGTCCATTAAATTTCTGGGTGGACCCATCTTATACCCTCATAGATAAAATGATAGCTTCAATTATAGCAAGGTTGCCCAATAAACAGAATTTTAAATGGTAGTCAGATGGTCCTTGACCAGAATATTTTACGCAGGTCGATAATTCTCCAACTGCTTCATTTGGAGCATATTTTTTTTCAAGGTTCTGGGGCTGTTAACCAGTCAATCCATGGCAGACCCTCAGTCACTCCCTGGAGGGCTGACGGCAGAAATGCTGGGAAATCAGGCACTGGTGAACCATGTGCAGCTCCAAAAGAATGTCTAAGCTTTATGAGGAGCCACATAAATGGAAGGAATTTAGGCAAGCGAGACCCTAGCAACAGGAGCATAATCAAGCCAACGCACCCCTTTGACCTGGGGAAATGCTTCTTTGAAAACCCTTGGAATCGGGATCGCCTGATGAATTCCTAAAGCGTTCCTATGAGAGCTAAGATCTGCCCCAGATACTTTTTTTTTCCTTAGGAGGAAAGCAGTAATTGCTGCCACTTGCTCCTTACATCAGTAGCAACTCAGTCAATCAAACAGAGGACCTCGGAGGAATTGAGACCCCTGGCTCTGCCCCTTCCCTCTCCTCCCGACAACACAGTGCCCTCTCCTCGCCACTTTTCCAAAATGAAACATATTTCTTTTGGCAGAACAACAACTGGATTTGAAAGAAGAAAGTGGGGTTCGGGTGATGGGAGCAGAAATGGAAGAATTCTATCAAAGCAAGTGACCATTTGGACAGTTTCTGTTGTGTTGTTACAAATATGCCAGGTCCAAAAGCAGGGAATTGTGCTGCTGCTGTGTGATTGCCTGCATCTGCGTTGTGATTGTGTTGCTTTTCCAGAATTTCATGTATCACTGCCTGAATAGGTAGGGAGATAATTTATCTACTTGGGACACAATTACTCACACAAAACTCTGACAATATGTATAGCCAGAAGAGGGGATAAAATTGGGGGGGGGGGTTTCTGATAAGTATAGTCAGGGCTCAACTCCCCAGTTTTAAGAGTTTCCAGGCCCCTTACAGCCTTCTCCTTCCCTCCCCTGCTACCTGCTTTACATCATACTTTATTAGCATCTCCACCGAAGGCCAGGCCTAGATGAAGTAGTGCCTTATTGAAGGCATATCTCCTCCAGGAAGCCTTCCCTGACTGTGTCTTCCTCTCCTCTTCTCTCACTCCCTTCTATGCCCTCATATTTATTCCTTCATTCATCCTCTCTCCTTTCCCCATAGCACACGTCTATATATATGTATATATCTGTAATTTATTTATTTATATATTTATTTATGTTAAAGTCTGTCTTCCCCTCTAGACTGTGAGTTCGTTTTGGGCAGGGAATGTGTTAAATCTTATATTTTACACTCTCAAGTGCTTAGTACAGTGCTTTGTGCACTGTAAGTGCTCAATAAATATGATTAATAAATAAATAACAGTGAAGAAGAAGAATAGTGTAGAAGTGAATAATAATTAGAGAAGCAGTGTGGCTCAGTGGAAAGAGCAAGGGCTTGGGAGTCAGAGGTCATGGGTTCTAATCCCGGCTCCCCCACATGTCTGCTGTGTGACCTTGGGCAAGTTATTTAACCTCTCTGAGCCTCAGTTACCTCATCTGTAAAATGGGGATTAACACTGTGAGCCCCACGTGGGACAACATGATCACCTTGTGTCCCCCACAGCACTTAGAACAGTGCTTTGCACATAGTAAGTGCTTAAATGCCATCATCATTATTATTATTATTATTGTTATCATTATTAATAGTGCCCTGGGCAGGGAGATTGGGTCTTTTCAGTGCCTTCCAATCCTCCCCTATCCCTTTAGTCTTTTCTGGCCTTTGCTGTTAGACTGCAAACTCTTCAGCTGCAGCATTTGTGTTGAACACTTACTGTGTGCAGAGTGCTGTACTAAGCACTTGGGAGACTACAACACAACAATATAAGTGTCACATTCCCTACCCACAACAAACTTCACCCTCAACAGGAGCCTCCCACACTGCCTTAATTGTGCACCCACCTTCAGCCCAGACTCTTCATCCTCCCAAATCCCACCTTACCAGCCACCTGAGGTCCATCTGTCCTGCCTCTATCGGAGTGCACAGAGGGGTAAGGAGAAAAGGTGGAATTCAAAACTGCTGGGTTTCATTAGTTCAAAGGAAGAAGATACAGAGGTGAAAGAGAAAACCGCCAGATGCCACAAACACTGAGTATGACGATACAAAAATGGACCACCTTTTTGTATGTACAATGTGGCCAGAACTGCGGGTCCCACATTGGTCTTTTCTCACACACACACACACACACACACACACACACACACACACACACACACTCACTCTCTCTCTCTCTCTCTCTCTCTCTCTCTCTCTCTCTCTCTCTCTTCACTGCTAGTGGTGTCTTCTTTGAAATTGAAGGACTATTATGAGGGTGTATAGCTATTCATCTACCTATCTATATCTGTGCATACAGAGAGAGATATCGATAGGTAGGTAGCCATACACACATATCTATATTTATATCTATATCTGTATGTGTATATATAGATGTAGGTACACAAACAGATAGATAAAACCTTCTTAGTTATTTAAAGCTGTTTTGTTTGAAGAGGTCAAAACAATGTCCAAAATGAGGTTTGGCAAACTTTCCCACAGCTAACATAGAGGATTGAGGGCTGCCAGTGTCACTGTGCAGAATTGTTGGTGAAGGGCCAATGTAACTATGGTAAGAACAGCTTCATGGAGAAGTCCTGGCTTTGGAGTTGGGATCCACAATCCCAAGACCACCCTTGAATCCCAGATGGAAACAGTTTCAAATGCTGGCCGCGGTTTCCAGCCAGTCATCCAGTGAAGATTGAGGCATACATGCAGTCCAAACAAAGCAATTAGCTGAATCTTTTGAGCAGTGTAGACAATCAAGCTGTATACATTAGGTAAGTAAAAGGGGAAAGTTGAGTTGTGACCCAAAGTGGTCATTCTCCAAACAAGGAAGGTATTGTGGAATTCATTTTATTACCTCTCCAGTTAATTTTGTTGCTCCCCAGTAAAAACTGTATGACTAATACATGCAGTATCACAAATAACGACAGTGAAGCAGTGTCTTCAGTAAATCCCTCTAATGAGAAATATTAATGAGGACATTCATTTGCATTACGGTGGGAAACAAAGCCTCCTAATGAACTCTGGGGGGAAAGAAGGCGCTGTCAAGGTTTTAGTGCAAGGGATCGGGATACTAAAGGTTTGAAGTCTCTGTTCAATGGGTGGGTTACTCATTCTGTGGTCTTTGGCAAGTTCTTTAGTTTCTTTCTCATTCAGCTTTCCCAATGGGAAAATATCAGTGATGAAATTAACTGCACCAGGTAGTCTGGGGCCCATTATTTCATTCTTGACGTTGTTATCAAGTTCAAGCAAAATGTATCCTGGAGATTTGAATGGAGAAGTTTTCCCTCTATCCCCAACATCCACCTCAATCTACAGTAGCACCCCTCTCCTCTCCTCCCCTTAGAATTGCCAACTTTCCACTTTGAGTGTAGGGGAAGAAGAACAGCAGGGATTTTAGGGAGGATAAGGACCAGAAGGGGACCTATGTCAGAAAGGTAGACCAGAAAGTCTCCATTTTGGGTCTTGTCACTCTCTAGTCCTTACTGTGGAGTGGGCATCTATTCCTTGCCTTAAGGAGAGTAACACAATTTCTACAATATTTTCCTGAACTTCATAGCTGTCTGAGGTCTGTGATAAATTAGCCCTGCAAGTAGCCCTTTATGATGGTAGATGAGACAGGAACACTGGTTTAATTCATTTGATCACTTAAGTGCTTCTCGGTGAGGAAATGGTTAAAAATATTTGGGATACTTATTAGTGATTCCATATCAGAGACTACAGATTTTTCCCTTTCACCCAGATGGAAACCTGATTTTCAGAGAGAGAGAGAAAGAGAGAGAGAGAGAGAGAGATTGACTCCTTTCTCATTCAACCCACATATTCAATCCGTCACTAAATCCTGTCAGTTCAACCTTCATAACATTGCTAAAATCCACCTTTTCCTTTTCCTCTCCATCCCAAACTGCTACCATGTTAATCCAAGCACCTATCCTATCCCATCTTGATTACTGTATCAGCCTCCTTGCTGACCACCCCATTTCCTGTCTCTCCAGTCCAGTCCAGACTTCATTCTACTGCCCAGATCACTCTTCTACAAAAACGTTCAGGCCATGTTTCCCCACTCCTCAAGAACCTCCAGTGGTTGCCCACCCACTTCCACATCAGACAGAAACTCCTTCCCATTAGATTTAAAGCACTCAATCACCTTGCACTCTCCTATCTCAGAACCCAGATTGCACACTTCACTCCTCTAATGTTAACCTTCTCACTGTACCTCGATCTTGTCTAGCTCGCCGCCAACCTCTTGCCCACGTCCTGCCTCTGGCCTGGAACATTCTCCCTCTTTATATCCAACAGACAATTACTCTCCACCCCTTCAAAGTATTATTGAAGCCACATCTCCTCCAAGAGGCCTTCCCTAACTAAGCCCGCCTTTCTTCTTCTCCCACTCCTCCCTTCTGTGTCACCCTGACTTATCCCTTTATTCATCCCCCCTCCCAGTCCAACAGCACTTATGTACATATATGTGTAATTTTATTTATGTTAATGTATGTCTCCCCCTCTAGACTATAAGCACATTGAGGGCAGGTAATGTGTCAGTTATATTGTTATATTGTACTCTCCCAAGTGCTTTTACAGTGCTCTGCACACAGAAAGCACTCAATAAAAATGAGAGGGAGAGAGAGAGGAGAGGTATGTGCACATGTGTGTTCGTGTGTGTCTGTGTGTGTTCTGGGCTATTCTAAGATCCAGTTAATAGCAGAACTGAAGGGGAAATAGAAGTGATAATAAGCCGATGCCATTCATCTCAAGTCTTCAGTAAGGAATGTGAAAGTGATGGAACATCTCCCCAGAAACCTGAGAGAAAATCAAACTATAAAGTGCCCATTGTTTTTGTAGCTTACATTTTAAATCTACCATATTCTTTTGAGGTCCTTATGAGAGGAAAAAGTAAAAAAAAATCAAAATAGAAAGTGCAGACTTAAGACTCTTTCTCTAAACTACAAACACAGCAATAGCACAGTAATGGGGGGAGCTGGGCCAAGGGGAGAGTATGAGAGTTGAGAATTGGAAGGTTAGGTAATTATCCCTTTGGGAATGAGACATATTCTCTGTTACTTCTGTGAATGAACTAAATGCCTTTTAGGGGTGGGTCGGGGGTGACTGTTCTGGCCTGGTCAAGCGCTACTAGAGGAGCTTGACCTGGATGTAACTGGCTGTCAAGTCCCCTGTAACATTATTATTATAATATTGTTAACCGCTTACTATGTGTCAAGCCCTCTTCTAAGTGCTGCGTAGATATCAGTCAGTCAGTTTGGGCATAGTCCCTATCCCAAATCGGACTCACCGTCTAAATACGAGGGGGAATAGGAGATTCCCATTTTACAGTTGAGGAAACTAAGTCACAGAGAATGGAAGTGACTTGCCCACGGGTACCCAGGAAGCATTTTTGGTGCCTGAAAAGGAATGGTTTTGACTTTGTCCCAAGTCCAGCCTGGAGTATGGTATATCTGGGGAGTCCCCTCACTGTACTTATTGGACTTTACTTGAGTGTCTGTCTCTCCCAGTAGATTTTAAGCTCCTTAAGGGCAGGGATCATGCCCACTAACTCCACTGTGCTAAAGTCTACGTAACCTACTAGGTACCCAACTTGGGGTGATGCCAGCCCATCTGCCAAGAAGAGTGTTTATCCCCAGGGGTGGCCCTGTGCCAGTCAAGAGTGAAAACATCAACTGAGTCTTGGAAGAAAGGAGTTTCCGAGCTGTATGGCACCACTGCTGTGGCTACTTTGCCTCTGAAGGCTTTCTGATCCCTCCTTCAAAGAGCATTTTCCGAATGACTAATATTCAACCAGCCTTGCAGAGAAGAACAAAAAATATGTACCAGGTTTCTGACTCCATTTTCCAGCCCACTTTCCTCCCAGGAGATGCCCCTCAATGAAAACAGAATTATGCCAATGATAAGTGGTCACCTGCTCCGGGTAGCTATAGCCGTAATTGCTGTGAGCTTTACTGAGCTGCAGTTTGGCAGCAGATGCCTCAGGTAGCTCTGTTTTTAAAGCAGAAGCTTATCACATAGGCTGGTCTGCTCATTACACATAGTGGCCTCTACACCACTACCAGAAGAAATGCCTATGCCCCTTGACAGAGGGAAAAGTTGGGTTTATTCTGAGAGTCTTTAGTGAGCTGAGCACATCCTCATGTCAAATTCACTTTTTTTAAGAAGTTATTATGTGCCAGGCACTAGAGTTGATACAAGCTCATCAGGTTGGATACAGTTCCTGTCCCACATGGGGCTCACAGTCTTAATCCCCTTTTTCCAGAGGAGGAAACTGAGGCACAGAGAAGTAAAGTGACTTGCTCAATGGCTACCCAGCAGACAAATGGCAGAGCTGGGATTAGGACCCAGGTCCTTCTGACCCCCAGGTCCCTGCTCTATCCAGTAGGCCATGCTGCTTCTCCTGTGGTAGTCATGTTGGGAAACTGTTCCCTTGTTAGCCCCCATTTTCTAACTCCAGTGCAAAGGCTCCGAAGGGGTGATTGCTCCAGGGGTGGATTACACCAAACAGATACTGTGCTCACTGTGGCTTAAGGTGGAATCCATTGTCCGTGAGTACTCATGAAAGAGCTGGCTTATTTGATCACTAGTGGCAACATTTTGACATTACATTGAGGTGTTGGTTTTCTCTTACATAACCACAAAGAGTGGTTATTACTGACCTACTAGAAACTTAAGAGCCAAATTGCCTTACTTCCCAGTGGGGGAGGAGGCGGGGAGAGAACTCTCTGAGGAACAGAGAAAGACAAGATGTTCAAGGCAAACATTTTTCCCTCTTTCACTTTTTTGTCCCTTTTTTCATTTTTTTTGTCATCTTTGAGTGAGAGATTGAAACCAGACAAGTCTTGTGCAGGAAGCGACGGGAAGCACAAGCCATGCTGACGCAGTGTTGGGTATTTTCAGAAGCCAAGACTCCACCTGTTTTGATTTTTTTTCTCCCTTTTTTAAAAGTAAACACAGCAGGAAGTGTGCTAACCAATTACTGACTGAACCGAAATACAGGAACCGCTGGGCTAACGAAGGAGACTTCAAAGGGGAGCACAGATGAGCTGCACACCTCATTGTCAGATAGTTTAGGGGGCTTCTTTTCATTTCTTTTTTTTGTACACCCAGGAACCCCACAGCTGAGAAGAGTCCCCACTGCTTATTGTCTATGTGACCTTACAGCAGTGAATTTTTTCGGGGTAGTGCTGATTTAGGTGCTAGTTTCGAAATGAGTTAAAGGTCAATAAATTGAGAAGATGATTTTCCTATGACTCCGGTGCCTTCTGAACTGCAGAGGAGTTAAAAGCCAAATGGATGCATTAATCGTTTTTGTTGTGTTTTTTTTTTCCGAAACAACATAATGATAATTAGACCTTGAATTTATACTGATTTTCCCCCAAAGCCTTACATTTTTAAAAATATATCTAATCCTTACCGGACCATTTCTGAAGTAGGCTGGAGCAAGTATTTGTGTCTTAGTTTTGGGATGGGGAAACTCAGGCACAGCGAGTCTAAGTGACCTGTAATACCGTGTATTTGGAGGGCATTTTGATTTTTCTAAAACGTTTTCACAATAGTTATCTCATTTTATCCTCATAACAGCCCTGCGAGCCAGAGAAAGGCAGGCAATAGTATTTCCACTTTCAGAGGGAGAGACGGTGGCCCCGAGAGGTTAAGTGACTTGCCTGAGGTTGCGCGGGAAGCCGATGACAGAAAGGAGACCAAAAGCTGTCACCTGACCATCACACCTGTGCTCTTTCTTCTAGTCCAGGCTGCCTCCACACCATTTCAGGCATCGCAGCCAGATCGTGGGCAGAACTGGGTTCCTGACTCCCTCTCTAGTGGTCAAGCAACAAGCTAGCTTCCTCCCTCATGCTGACTCTTGGTGAGAAGCAAGATGCAGTGTGTTAGTTTCATTATCATCATTGATATTTATTGAGCACCATCTAAGAACAAAGTGATGTGCTGAGTGTTTGGGAGAACACAATGGGAGCAAGATACAATGACGGCTTGGTAGGAGCTTAGCAGAAATGTTATTTCTTAAGTGCTGACTGTGTGCAGAGCACTGTACTAAGCACTGAGAAAGAATACACAGGTAGGAATTAGACATGAGGGACAACTGAGAGAGCGGATGGAGAAAAAATTATTTACCAAGAGCGAATGCAGAGGGAATAACAAGGATTGAACAGGAAGTAATACAGATGTATCACTTTCTATTCTGATATACTGCCCATCCCACAAGGCTTTCTTGCTATTTCAGACCCTAAGTATGTATCTAGTGCTGCTCTCCTATTTTAAAAAGGGTCTGGACAGTTAATTCAAAAATATTCTGGTGCTAACTTGTATATTGCTTCTGGCCTTTGACTCTTTCCTGCAGGGGTTCCTGGGCCCCCTCCTCTTAGTATCCTCTGACTTGCAAGAATTCGGAACTAGCTTCTTTCTATTGTTTACACTTTTGTCTTACTCGGGCCCAAATTAAAATCATGCGCTCAGTCTTGGACACCACACTTTAGAAGGAATGTGGAGAAACTGGAGACGACTCAGGGAAGAGCCTCAAAAATGTTTGGAAGGGATTAAAAAAATGAGACAAGGAGGGAAGGTTAAACAAATTATAAAAAAGGAGGAAGGCAGGGGGCACAGGTGTTTTGCCCTTACAAATCCGTGTCAGAACTCACAGCCTCACACTCTGCAGGTCTCCATCATGACCTGAGTGCTTCAGAGTGGGCCTGAATAATAATTATGATATTTGTTAAGCGCTTACTATGAGCCAATCACTGTTCTAAGTGCTGGGGTAGATACAAGGTAATCAAGTTGTCCCACGTGGGGCTCAAAGTCTTTCATTCATTCATTTGTATTTATTGAGTGCTTACTGTGTGCAGAGCACTGTACTAAGCGCTTGGGAAGTACAAGTTGGCAACATATAGAGACGGTCCCTACCCAACAGTGGGCTCACAGTCTAGAAAAGGGGAGACAGAAAACAAAACAAAACATGTGGACAGGTGTCAAGTCATCAGAATAAAGAGAAGTAAAGCTACACGCACATCATTAACAAAATAAATAGAATAGTAAATAGAATATCCCTCCCTCCCCCGCACTTAGAACAGTGCTTGGCACATAGTAAGAACTTCACAAATACCATAATTATTTATTAATGATTACTATTATTTTGGATGCCCGCCCAAGTCTTAATCCCTACTTTGCAGATGAGGTAACTGAGGCACAGAGAAGTTAAGTGGCTTGCCCCAGGTCACACAGCTGACAAGTGGCAGAGCCGGGATTAGAACCCACATCCTCTGATTTCCAAGCCCGGGCTCTTTCCACTATGCCACGCTGCTTCTCATGGACTTCTGAACCTAGTCTTACTGAGCCATTGGACTTCAGAACTTGACTGTCTGCTACTCCCAAGCCCCATAATAACTGTGGTACTTAAGTGCTTACTATATGTCAAGCACTTAGTTCAGTCTCACAGTCCCTGTCTCACATGGAGCTTAGCATCTAAATAGGAGGGAGAACAAGTATTTAGTCCCCATTTTACAGATGAGGGAAGTAAGGCACAGAGAAGTCAAGTGACTTTCCCATATTCAAACAGCAGGCTGGTGGCAGAGCTGCAATTAGAGCCCAAGTCCCCTGAATCTTAAGCCTGTGTTCTTGGCACTAGCCCAAATACTTCTTCATTTCTCCTGCTCCCTCTAAAGTGCCCTATTTTTCATCCCTGAATTCAAAATGAAAGTTGGCAACCAACATCATCAGTATTGATTGAGGTGGCTACTACTACCAAGTACCAGGCACCTGGGAGGGTACAATAAAAGAAGATAATCATGTGGCAAAGGAGATTCATGTATTTAGGGAGATGCTGACCAATTTCTGTGTTTTCTATCTCAACTGAGGACAGAGGACAAATGGGGTAATTGGGCTGAAACTTCAGGAGGAGAAATGTTGTATATTTACAAGGAAGAATTTTGTGATGGCCAGTGTTATTAGGCACTGAAATAAATCTACTGTGGGTGGAAGGCTGTGGTGAAATATCCTCTCCTGGATATAGTTAAGACTCAGATGGACACTTTTCTTTATCATCATCATCATCAGCAACAGCAGCAGCAACGAAACACTCATTCCCAATCTGGGATGGTTCAGAAGACTTTACTTGGGGGTCCAGACTGATTACATAACTTCTTGGGGTTCCCTTAAAAACCTAAGGAAACCAGTGTCTGTCCAGACCTGGGGTGCGCCTCCATTTCCAGTCAATCAATCAGTAGTGTTAATTGAGAGCTTACTATATGCAGAGCATGTACTAAGCACTTGGGAAAGTACAGTATATGAGAGTTGGAAGACATGATCCCTGCCCACAAGGAGCTTACAGTCTACAGGGGAGAGGCAGTCTTTAAGATAAATTACATATAAGGAAAATGATAAAATATAAGTAGAGTGTAAGTGCTGTGGGGTTGGGGCGAGTATCCAAGTTCTCAAGGGGGATACATCCTTATGCATAGTAAATGGTAAGGGGAGGATGGATAGGAGAAATTAGGGCTTAATCAGAGAAGGCCTCTTGGAGGAGATGTGATTTTAGGAGGATTTTGAAGGTGGGTAAAGTGGAAGCAAGCCTTGAGTAAGAAGTTTTCCCCTCCAGACAAATGAATAGAGAAAATTTAGCAGTTCTTGACATGGATGTTAGCTCTGGAGGTCAAAGGAACGGAGAGGGGACTTTAGTTCGAATTTGGCACCCAGCTTGCAGCCCATTCAAGCCATCGGGAGCATTGGAGTCCAGTCCTAGTGCATCCAGAGAAGCAGCCTAAGTATTTTAGTTCTTGTGCAAGCTGGGACTCGTATTATTGCATGTCTTAGCCCTGATGTTGATCCAGTGGGAACAGCACTGCTCAGGGAACAGGAGACCTGGGTTCTAATTCCAGTTCTGCCTGTAGTTGCCTCACATGCAAGTTTGCAATGTGCTGTGCCCCTGCCTTCCTCCTTGCTTGGTGGTCTTGGGGACCACAGCAGGGATGAGAGGATGCCAGTGTCCCTGTGCTTGCCACTACGCCCCACAATCAATTCCTCCAGGCGAATTCTCAATCCTGAATTCCCAGACCCATCCATCGTTGCTGATGGGAGACTCCATCATCACCCTGCATTTCTCCATCCATCAATCCATCGTTTTTATTAAGCCTTTGCTATGTGCAGAGCGCTGTACTAAGTGCTTGGGAAAGAACAATATAATGGATTTGGTGGACACATTCCTTGCCTGTAGTGAACTTATTCCATCAAGAATTAAGACTGGTTTCTCTTGTTTCCTGGAGATCTTTCTCTTTGTTACCTAGGATTCTTTTCCTCCCTCCCACCTTTAATTTATCTTACTGTCTGTTTCCCCAACTAGGCTGTAAGCTTCTTGAGGGCAGGGATTATGTAGACTAACTCTATTGTTCTTTTCCAAGTGTTTAACTCAGAGTTCCTTACACAGTTTCACTGATTGTTTGATCTCTTCCCTAGCCACATCAGTTCTTTACATATAGATGGTGTTTCCAAGTGCTCGGATACCCAGATAATAACAACAATTGTGCCAGGCACTGTACTAAGTGCTGGAGTAGAAACAAGTTAATCAAGTTAGACAGATTCCCATGCTGGTTTGAACCACCCAGGGCAGTCTCTAAATCCCGCCCCATCTGAAAGGAAGAAAATTTCAAATCTGAATTGTACAGGCCTGGGAGGTGGAAACCTGGAAGAGCTGGTGAAAAGGAATGGAAGGTGGAAAGGTCAGCATTTTCACAGCATCGCAAACCTAGTGTTTGGAAAAGTTAAAAGTTCTGGGTGACTTCTGAATTGGGGGCAGCTGAGGTGAAAGCCCCACAGGAGAGTTTCTTGGGCTCAAGCTCTGATGAATAAAACCTTTTAATCATCTCCTCCCCCGAAAATGATGAGCAACAGAGAGCTCAGCTGGGGCCATGAGCCAGCAGCTGGCTAGACAGTGCACCTCTGCCTGATTAAATAGAACAAACAGTAATTATTTAAGGTAGAGCAGATCTCTCCAAAGAGACTTCAGTTATGTCCAGATGTCCTGTGATCCTTCTCATATACTGGAGGATGGTAAGAAGTGGACTGTGATCACTTTGCAGATTGTAAACTCTTTGAAGGCAGGGATCACTTTTCACACCGTGGTACTGTTCTCCAAGTGCCCAGTACACAAGTCAATCAGCCAGGAGTACTTGTTGAGTGCAGCTGTACACAGGGCACTGTACTAAGTGCTTGGGAGAATGTAATGTGATTCCTAGATGCCCAATAAATATAGTTGACTGACCTGCAGAGGGGAACCCAGAGAGGTTAAAGTCACCTAGATCCATAGTGGCCGAGCCAGGAAAAGGATTCAAATTTCTGAGTCCCTGACCAGGTCTGTCTACTACTAGACAATCGGTCCTCCCTCTCCCAGGATTCCCAGAGTTCCTACTACTTCAGGGAAGCATTTTGGTCAAGATAGGGAGGCTCTTAACCCAGCGGCCACTTAAAGGGAAAGTGCTCTCCACACACTTCCTTCTCCTTTCCTGCCACTTAAATAGAAATTAGTCTCCTTACGCAAGAGAGTCTTATATGTGAATTTCAAATTGTGAAATGGCAGAAAGTCACTAACATTGGGAGACTAGAGGCACCCGAGAAAGATCTCAGATGTCCACAGGGAAAATTGGAAAAAAATGCTTACCTCCTCTCACTTTTGTGGTGCTCCAGAGAGGAAATGTAGGAATCTAGACAGCCACAGTCAGAAGCTGGTTGATTCTGCACCATGCTCAACAATATTCTCTCTCTCTCTCTCTCTCTCTCTCTCTCTCTCTCTCTCTCACACACACACACACACACACACACGTACAAACACATAATAATGGCATTATTATTATTGTTTGGGGAAAAAAACTGAAATCTGTTATGATGAGGGACCAAAAAGGGACCAACCTGCCTTACATTCTCATTTACCCTGTGTCACTTTTTCATTCACATCATCTAGAGTTTCCATGCTCTTTACAGAAGTGCCTCTTTTTTCCAGGCTCTCTGTTTATGAACAATCTAGGAATCAAATACAGAAAGTCTGGATCCATTTGGGTAAGTGTAATTGTCCTGGAGAAGTCTGAAAATCAGGATTCTCTGAAATTGAAAGCAAGGGTACCAGAGTTTTTACTGTACACTTGGTTCTGCCTTAGTATGTGTTTTCCCTACACATTCTAGCTAGAATGCTGTTATAGAATGAAGGAATATCATTCCGACCACACGAGCCTGTTTGGGTTGGATGTGTCATAGTATCATAGCAAACTGCTCCCACACATGCATGTATGTGTGCAGTGTCCAAATGGGTGAGTACTACAGTACGAGTTTTCCTTAACCAAGGTTTTGCAACAATGCCACCCTCATGTTACAGGGGAACTAAGTGTACTCTATTAGGGTATGTTTTGCAGGTTTATATATGAGTATGTGTGTATTATATATATATATATATTTGGGGAGAAACGTTTAACGGGTTTTTGGCTGTAATTTCAAAACACTTTAGCATTTATTTTCATGATTCATTTAACTACATCTGCATGGCAAATGGTTCTTTGGAAATACTACTTTCTGGCGTTTGCAAATACACAAATGACTAAATAAATACTTTTCATCAGGGAGATCATTGGCTCATGTAACTGTGTTAAGAGCCAAACACTCTTAATTTAGGGTATTGAAATTGAGTATCAATCCAAAAGTAAGAACATCCCAGTTTTAGTTTTGAGTGAGGGCTCTATTTTGGAGCCAAAACAATGTTGACACAGAATAGGAAGGGAATGGTGTTTGAGGGCCCACTGGATGCAAAGCATTGTACTTAGTCCTTGGGAAAGTACAACAGAAGCATGAGACATATTTCATGCCCACAAGGAGCTTGCTGTCTAATGGAAGAGCTGAGCAAAAACTAACAGTGGGTGCAGATCTCTGCAAAATGGAGAGAAGGGAAAACCCCAGAAGTATTTAAGAATTTATGGTGCATTTTTAAAAAGTCACACCTTCTAGCTATCACATCCCAAATAAATGCCAACTTTATTGACAGCATTGGAAATATTCACAATTCAAGTAACAAATGCCCTAACAGTAGAAGTCATGGTATTTACTGAGCACCTACTGAGTATAATGCTCTTAACTAAACATTGGGAAGACCCAAAAGAAGTATCAAACACATCTGCCTACCAGGAGATCATGCTGTAATGGAGGATACAGTTATGGAAATATTGACTATACATATATAGTATACACAAATGCTGAGGATAAGTACAAATAAATAAATACTAAATTGCAAGAAGTAGCTGAAAAGTTAACACAACTTTAAATGTAACACATCTAGGATGGCTTCTAAATCCACATAGGTCCCTTGGGCAGTTACAGTTTTAAGAGCAACCTAGTGATTTCTTAAATGAAAAATTTTCAGGTTTTAACCATCATTTAAAGAAAACTGTTCAGGATTGGGGGTAAAAATGGATTTCAAAGGCTAAAGTGATTAGCAATTTGATTCATTAATTCATTCAATCGCATTTATTGAGCGCTTACTGTGTGCAGAGCACTGTACTAAGCGCTTGGGAAGTACAAGTTGGCAACATATAGAAACAGTCCCTACCCAACAGAGGGCTCACAGTCTAGAAGGAGGAGACAGACAACAAAACAAAACATATTAACAAAATAATATAAATAGAATAGTAAATATGTACAAGTAAAATAAATAGAGTAATAAATATGTACAAACATATATACAGGTGCTGTGGAGAGGGGAAGGAGGTAAGGCGGGGGGATGGGGAGGGGGAGGAGGAGGAGAGGAAGGAGGGGGCTGATAACTAACAGTTTAGATATAGAGGAGCAGGGCTTAATATTGTGATTGAGACCTATAAAACACATATTTTTATTTCCCCAGTGCTTTTAATTGCTTGTTTGCATCTTATGTTTTGGAGAGAATGCTATTGGAGAATTTCTTTCAACAGCGTGCGTCTGTCTGGATAGAACACCATACGGAGTTGGAAGTAATGGTCGTGTGTGTGTATGCCGTGTGTGTCTGTGTGTATCTCTGAATAATAATAATAATGATGATGGTATTTGTTAAGCACTTACTATGTGCAAAGCACTATTCTAAGCACTGGAGTAGATTTTCTTTAACATAAGGTTCTCCAGGAATTGAACCTCCACAGGAAGCAGTGTGACCTAGTAGAAAGAGCACGGGCTTGGGAGTCAGCGGACCTGAGTTCTAATGCCAGCTTCAATACTTACCTGTTCTTTGACATTAGACAAGTCACTCAACTTTTCTGCCACTCAGTTTTCTCATTTGTAAAATGGGGATTCGATACCTCCTCTCCCTCCTACTTAGATTATGATATCCACGTGGGACAGGGACATGGCTGACCTGATTTCTTTGTATCTGTCTCAGCGCTTAGTACTGTCTGTGGCATAAAGTAAGCCCTTAACAAATACCACAGCTATTATTAATATTGTTAGAGGAGAATCGACTATACAGTATAATTACATTGCAAACTCACCCAGTCTCAAAGAATTTGGTTTGATTGTTGATAGATCTTTTGCAGTAAAATGTGCGGGGCCATTGCAAAATTTTATCCTGTCTTATTCCCGAGTCTGATTAATTTTGTTGAACTTCATTTGAAATATTTAGTCATGTGGCCCTGTGAATCAGACCTTACTTTCCGAAAGCCATTTCCTGTGAGCTTCTCCTTTATTCACACTGATCATTGGGTCATTTCACAGCAAGGACAGGATCTGAGGTTACTTCCGTGATTTTTTTTCCTTTGATGCCTTCGGAGGTAGGAAAAAATGTGATAATTTTTTTGAGCACCGGCTTTGGGATATAAGGCCATTCCTGAGAAGGGTCTAGAAGGAGCCATTTTGTCCTCGCTAGATTTCAGGTTTGTTCCTTTGTATGAGCCTGGCTAACAAAACTCAGGATTTTCTAATTGAAGGGAGAAACATCCAGTCCCTTTCCCCTGCATGCTGGCAGTGGGTGATTTTTTCAGAGTCCCCTTCTTCCATAGCTCCCAGACAAAGTCCCTCTAAGCTCTTAGGGGAGAAAGTTCCCTAATCCCCTGAGGGCGCCCTTACCACAGCCTGCAGTGAAAGCACACTGAGACATAACTAAGTGTAAATTACTGTATTTTTATGATGAAAATTCTGATTGAAGAAAACTGAACTCTTCAGAATTTTAATAATAATAATAATGGCATTTATTAAGCGCTTACTATGTGCAAAGCACTGTTCTAAGCGCTGGGGAGGTTACAAGGTGATCAGGTTGTCCCATGGGGGGCTCACAGTCTAAATCCCCATTTTACAGATGAGGTAACTGAGGCACAGAGAAGCTAAGTGACCTGACCTTAGGGAGCTGGGCAGATTTTTCAGATTGGGATGGTGTTTTTAATTCATTACCCTCTTGCCTCTGTGACGTTTGCCCCAAATTCCAAAGGTCCATCGCCCAACCGAAAGAAAGGAACTTGGGAATTTCCTGTTGAATCATCGCTACGGTCGGTCTGTAAGAGGAAAGTGCTCTGGAAGAGCTATGTTGGCTTCAATTTGGATGACTGTCTGGAAGGGAAAGATTTGATGTGTCCCAGCTGTTGAGAGGGTCTGTGGCAATACTGGCCATGCCCTTTCCTAAAGGACTCCAGACTCTTTAAAGCCATTCCTTCCTGTTTGCCCAGGATATCTCTAGGAAGGGAATCGGAGGCGATTTCAACCTTCTTCAGAAACCGGGACCTCTGTGATCTTGTTTCACCTGAGAAAGCTCCCCGCATCCCCACCCCTCCATGTTTCCTCTATTTTAAACCAACTGCCTTCACATTCAGGGCTTCCCTCACATCCACCATCCCTCACATACATCTTCACCCAGACACACCCACACTTACTCATCCTCCCACACACCTTCACACCCACACCCAAATGCTCACTAAGCCTTCAGTCTGATTAGACCCAGAAGCAGCATCCATGGCAGGAACTGAAAAAAAAAAACCTGATACCAGGTACTGGTCCTGACAGGACACGCTTTTCTCACTTGCTCCTGTCCCATCTTCAGCTTTTTGCTTGGTTCACCAGAGTTCCAATAATATGCCTCCACTGCCTATGCCCTCCCAGGTTCCTTCTCCCTTCCCCCTCCCACTGAAAACTTCTGGTATGGGATAAATCACTGGATTGGGAGATCAGAGTCCAAGGTCGAGATCTGTGGTTGACTCACTGGGATGGGACATCCCTGTGGCTAAAGTAATCTTTACTTCGGATGGTCCCTATGGAAAAAATGAGATCACCTAGCTCTTAAAAAAAAAATTGAAACTGGCATATAAATCCAAGTCAGTGGTGTTGTCTCAGTACACAGAAGGAGCAACGAAAACCTGATCGGGGTGGGTTCACTTGCCCAGGCTAATACTGGTGAGTCAGGGGCTGAGGTGTGACTAGACCTTGCAGGAAGAAAACATGACCAAGAACACTCACCGCTAAAGACTACCATCATACACACAAACCAGGTCAGAGGATCTCATTTGCATAGGCCCTACACTTGAAGAGAAAAAAAAAAGATGATGCTGGTTCAGTGGCAGATTTCCAGGAAAAGCAGTGACAGAATTCTGTCTTATCTTCTCCTCCACTTACTGTAAATGTGATCAGGTGTGGTGAGTTGCTTGTTTAGCCGTCCTGCAGGACACTGACATGAGTTCCAAGATGTTCTTTTGGCTACTAGTAATGTCTTTAAAAGGTCACCTCTACCTTTTAAGGTGTGCTGCACTCACTGAGATTACTCATTTTTCTCATGTTTTTGTCAAATGGAGTAGACTCAGCTTTCCATTCACAGTAGTAGTAGTGGCAGTAGTAATAATTGTTCTTTTCAAGGGCTCGCTGAGTGCAATGTACTTTACTAGCATTTAGGCAAGAGCATCAGAAAGACGAGACATGTTTCCTGCCCACAAGGAGCTGACACTCCAACTCCAAGATAAAATGATTTAAGAGTCTTGAGAATTAAATAATTGAAAGTACAATAATAATAATTGTGATATTTGTTAAGCACTTACGATGTATGCCAGGCACTATACTAAGCACTTGGGTGGATCCAAGCAAATCGGATCGGACAGAGTCCCTGTCCCCCATGGGGCTCACAGTCTCAATCCCCATTTTACAGATGAGAGAACTGAGGCACTGAGAAGTCAAGTGACTTGCTCAAGGCCACACAGAAGATTATACAGATGTATACAGGTAGAAGTTAGATGGATATGGCTTGGGGTGTTGGGAGTTAATCGGGAAAGGCTTGTTGGAACAGGATTTTTAGGAGGGCTTTGAACATGTTCTGCACAACTGTTGCCCTGAATGCAGGCCAAATAATGGAGGCAACAGGGGATTGTGGGAAGAGAAATAGGTGAAGAGTCAACAGGCCTGAATACCTCCTTGTAACTGACTTACTATGTGACTAGGTGCCTCAAGGTTCCAAATTTCCCATAACCTGGAGCTCCCAATATACCTTCATCAGAGCGATTCTATGATGGATGAGGATATTAACTATTGAGCTATAATCAAACTGCAAGGGGAAAGAGATCATGTCTAAAAAAAAAAACTTAAGAGTCTGGGGCAAGAAAAATTAGGACCAGTTCTGCCTCGTCCTTGCACTTCAAAGTCCTTGTACTTTAGGGTCATGTGTGGAGATTGCGCCTCCTTGAAATGTGGTCCCTGCCCAGTGGGGCACCTGATATGTAGAGAGAGTGTGTTGGTAAACAGGCACCCAGTAGAGCCCAAAGAGCTACCCACTTGGGATGGCACAGGGGGAGGGAACGATCTTCCATTCAATTTTACACTGAAAATTCTGGGATTTACCAGGAAGCAGAGGGCCCAGTCCTCCCTCCAGCAGATCACTGTTAATTTGAAGATGGCAATCAATAATACTATTGAGCTCCTATTGTGTGCAGAGTAGTAGTAGAACTAGTAGTAGTAATAATAAGTGCCAGCTGTGTGTAGAGAACTGTACTAAGCCCACTTGGGAGAGTGCAATACAGTTATATACAGGAGTTTTTTGTCTAGTGACATAAAGACTTGTGAAATGACAAATGACAAAAAGAAATGTACTAAAAGATATATGAGGAGACAAGTAACAGAAACAGTGACTCAGACACACTTCTAAAAGCCTTAAACAGACACCCAGACAAAGGTACGAATATAAAGCAAACACATATGGGAAACAATAGCTTTAGATTCCATATAAGCACAGGCTCAAGATAGTTTTGTGTGGCAGAGAGTGAGGGCTGAGCTGTGATAGTCGTGTGCAAACTGGAAAAGGTTGGAAGGAATTCTCTCTTGCTCCCTTCCCAAGAGCTAGAACAGCCTCCCTGAATGAGGAGGTGGAATTTCGCAAGATCCACTACTCAGAAACCCTCTGTAACCTGAGATGTTCCCTTCTATTCTAAGGCCAGGACTTCCAAATGCCCATAATGAGCTGAGCTTTTTCCCCCGAGCCAGGCAGAGCTGCTAAAGGTCAACCTATCTTGAGATCCTGAGATGAAATGGTCACTCTAGTGTTGGACTTCATTTTGCGTATGTATTGATTCTTGCTGAAGAACTCCTGATACATTTTCCTTACAAAACTTTTCTTAATGGCAAGCCCCACCACGTAAGAGCATGTGGGGTTCAGGAGACCTTGGTCCTAATCCCGGCTCTGCCCAGGCCTGTTGTGTGACCTTGGGCAAATCATTTAACCCCTCTGGGCCTCGGTTTCTCATCTATGAAATGGTATAATAATAATAATAATAATGGCATTTATTAAGCACTTACTATGTGCCGAGCACTGTTCTAAGCACTGAGATAGATACAGGGTTATCAGGTTGTCCCACTTGGGGCTCACGGTCTTAATTCCCATTTTACAGATGAGGTAACTGAGGCACACAGCAATTAAGTGACTTGCCCAAAGTCACGCAGCTGACAAGTGGCGGAGCCGAGATTAGAACCCACAATCTCTGACTCCCAAACCCGTGTTCTTTCCACTAAGCCATACTGCTACAAAACAGAAGTGATGCATTCCCTGCCCACGAGGAGCTTACATAAAATAGGATAGAAAAGATTTCCATCATAAAAGCAGAGCTTATTGCCCTCAAATCAATTATTATTAATTGTACTATTTATTACAGGCTTCCTAGATGCCAAGCTGTATGGGTAGATACAAGATCATCAGGACCGTCTCTATATGTTGCCGGCTTGTCCTTCCCAAGCGCTTAGTGCAGTGCTCTGTGCAGAATAAGCGCACAACATGATTGAATGAATGAATGAATGTCAATAAATATGATGGAATGAATAAATAAATAATAACAATAATAATGATAATGAGCCCGTTAGTTGGACCGTCTCTGTATATTGCCGGCTTGTCCTTCCCAAGCGCTTAGTACAGTGCTCTGCACAGAATAAGCGCAAAATAAATACGATTGCATGAATGAATGAATGATAATAATAATAATAATGAGCCCGTTGTTGGATTGTGTCTGTATGTTGCCGTCTTGTCCTTCCCAAGCACTTAGCACAGTGCTCTGTGTAGAATAGATGACTGAGGCACAGAGGAGTTGAGTGACTCGCCCGGGGTCACGCAGCAGACAAATGGCAGCAAACCTTGTGACTCCCAGGCCCGTGCCCTATCATCATCATCATCATCAATCGTATTTATTGAGCGCTTACTGTGTGCAGAGCACTGTACGAAGCGCTTGGGAAGTACAAGTTGGCAACATATGGAGACAGTCCCTACCCCATGCAGCAGACAAATGGCAGCAAACCTTGTGACTCCCAGGCCCGTGCCCTGTCCCCATGCAGCAGACAAATGGCAGCTAACCTTGTGACTCCCAGGCCCGTGCCCTATCATCATCATCATCAATCGTATTTATTGAGCGCTTACTGTGTGCAGAGCATTGTACTAAGCGCTTGGGAAGTACAAGTTGGCAACATATAGAGACGGTCCCTACCCCATGCAGCAGACAAATGGCAGCAAATCTTGTGACTCCCAGGCCCGTGCCCTGTCCCCATGCAGCAGACAAATGGCAGCAAAGCTTGTGACTCCCAGGCCCATGCCCTATCATCATCATCATCAATCGTATTTATTGAGCGCTTACTGTGTGCAGAGCATTGTACTAAGCGCTTGGGAAGTACAAGTTGGCAACATATAGAGACAGTCCCTACCCCACGCAGCAAACGGCAGCAAACCTTGTGACTCCCAGGCCCGTGCCCTGTCCCCATGCAGCAGACAAATGGCAGCAAAGCTTGTGACTCCCAGGCCCGTGCCCTATCATCATCATCATCAATCGTATTTATTGAGCGCTTACTGTGTGCAGAGCACTGTACTAAGCGCTTGGGAAGTACAAGTTGGCAACATATAGAGACAGTCCCTACCCCATGCAGCAGACAAATGGCAGCAAACCTTGTGACTCCCAGGCCCATGCCCTGTCCCCATGCAGCAGACAAACGGCAGCAAACCTTGTGACTCCCAGGCCCGCACCCTAACCCCATGCCATACTGCTTATCTAGCGATGGTTATCTATCTATGTACTGAGCGCTCGCTCGCTTTGTGGAGAGCCCCGTACAAAATGCTCGGGAGGGTACACCCCAACAGAGTCGGTAGACGGGGCCCCTGCCCACAAGGAGTCTAGAGGAGGAGTTGGGCGTTAAAAACAGATTATTGGATTGGTTTCATCACACCCCGCAGACAAACGTTTGCAGTCAATGCCTGCCAATGACAAAGGAAGAAATCATCTTTAGGAGGCGTGAAGGTGGAGCCATCTAGTCCTCCTCCAGGAGGCCTTCCCAGACTGAGCCCCTTCCTTCCTCTCCCCCTCGTCCCCCTCTCCATCCCCCTCGTCCCCCTCTCCATCCCTCTCATCTTACCTCCTTCCCTTCCCCACGGCACCTGTATATATGTATATAGGTTTGTACATATTTATTACTCTATTTATTTATCTTCCTTGTACCTATCTATTCTATTTATTTTATTTTGTTAGTATGGTTGGTTTTGTTCCCTGTCTCCCCCTTCTAGACTGTGAGCCCGCTGTTGGGTAGGGACCGTCTCTATGTGTTGCTGACTTGTACTTCCCAAGCGCTTAGTACAGTGCTCTGCCCACAGTAAGCGCTCAATAAACACAATTGATTGATTGATTGGAAAGATGGGTGTGCGTCTCGACCAATCAGAGGGCCACTGGGGGATGGAGGTGAGAATCCACAAATCTCCCTCTCTGAAAAGGGGGATGCTGAGTGGTGAAGGGGGGAGAGATTTGGAGGGAAGCCGCAGCTGCCTGAGCCCAGGACCTTACCAGGCCAGCTCTTGGAACAGCTGTGGCTTCCCAAATGCAGAGTTGTGGGTCCAAGCTGGGCTTGGGCCAGGAATTCCAGCAGGATTCCAGGAGTCTATTCGGCAGTTACTGCTTCAGTTCACTAAATTGTCCCCAGGCAGCTAGAATGGAAGCAACTTGAAACCAAACAACCTCTGGAGCAGGGCAGCTACTGCTGCCTCTTCTGCCCCCTCCAGCCTTCTGCCCCATACCGCCTGCCCTATGGGCTCCATGCCAGGAATTCTGGCTAGCCAGCAGCAAGGCGACCAGGGCAGCTGCACCCATCTGACTGGGCTGCCCTGCCCTGACCTGCCCTGCTCTTGCCTCTGCTCGACTTGGCAGCAGTGACGTCCAGCATTAACTACATCCACCTCTGGGGGGGGGAAGAAAGGAAGAGAGAGAGAGAAAGAGAGAGAGTGCTTGTGTGTGTGTGTCTGAATGGCTGCGATTTTGGGTGGATGGGTCTCTGGGTGGCTGTGGGGGCTCCCTGTTTGCTGGGATGGGAGAGACAGGGAAGGGACTAGCCCACCCTGTCCCTGTGGGAATCAGGGCAGTGGTGGTCGTTGCTCAGCCGGGGAGCGAACTTAGTGTTCAGCCTCAGAGGAACTGGGTTCTAATCCCAGCTCTGCCATTTGCCTGCTGTGTGACTTTAGGCAGATCATTTAACTTCTCGGTACCTCAGTTTCCTTAACTGTAAATGGGGAATTCAATACTAGTTCTCCCTCCTACTTAGGCTATGAGCCCCAAGTGTGACACAGATTGTGCCTGACCTGATTATCTTGCATCTGCCCCCATGCTTAGTACAGTATTCGTTACGCACTCACTGTATAATAATAATAATAGTGGTATTTGTTAAGCACTTACTACTACTACTAATAATAACCTGAAGCCCAGAGTGAGCATGCCATTTCTGCATGCCCAGACCCCTCTCAGCCAGTTACTGGAATAATCTCTGAGCCAATCAGAGCCCCTCTTGCACAGGAAATCAGATGACAACACTCCCATTTTAATAATAATATTTACAGTACTCGTTAAGTGCTTATGATGTATAGAAGAAACAAGAGGAGATCAGACATGGTACCTGTCCCACAGGGGCAGAGACTATATCATCCCTATTTCACCCACGAGGAAACTGAGGCCAAGAGAGGTTACATGACTTCCCCAAGATGATATACAGGCCAGCGGCTTAGAACCCACTTTTTGTGACTCCCTATACCATGCTCCTTCCACTAGGCCATGCAGTTGCATTTCAAATGTATAAATATGTATTAGCCCTTGAATGCCTAGAGACAGGTTTATTTAGAATACAAACTGGAAGGCTAGAATGGACTTGTCATGCTTAACTCACAGGTTTCAAGTTACATGAGGGTCACCTTCTTGTCAACTTCTTTTCCTTGCTAAGGAAAACTCACCGATGCCACATCACGTTCTATCTAGACAGACACCCTCTGTTGGAAGAACATTCCTCAATTCCCCAACAGTGTTCTGTGAAAAACTAGACTGTCAGCTCGTTGTGGGCAAAGATTCATTGAACCGTATTTATTGAGCGCTTACTCTGTGTAGAGCACTGTACTAAGCGCTTGGGAAGTCCAAGTTGGCAATATATAGAGACAGTCCCTACGCAACAGCGGGCTCACAGTCTAGAAGGGGGAGACAGACAACAAAACAAAACATATTAACAAAATAAAATAAATAGAATAAATATGTACAAATAAAATAGAGTAATAAATTCATTCATATCAACTCTGTTACACTGAACTCTCCCAAGTGCTTAGTACAGTGCTCTGCATACGGCAAGCGCTCAATAAATACGATTGACTGACTGAAAAAACTGGGTAGCCAAAACGTGCTTTAAGGTTGAGATATCTGGATGCTTCCTAAACTTATATGCTTATTAGTGCATGTCGCTTACCGTCCCATAATGTAACATGAACCCCAATCTCTCCTTACTGTAGATGTCTTGCTTCTCTTGTACTCCCCCAAACATTTAGTTCAGTGCCTGGAACTCGGTAGGCACTACGTAAATACCACTGAATTCTATATTTCAAGCTCCACGAAAGGGCAGATGCCACCCATTCTGGACAGGGCTGGAAGCACTTCCAAAGAACTCTTGGTGACTCGTTACCCTGGGCAAGTCCGTGGGATGATAGCTCCTTGCCCGTGTTGGGTGCTGTCAAACCATACTGGCGGAAAGGGAAGCGGAAACCTCTCTGCCCTGCTGGATAGCTAGTGCTGTCTGACCCCTGGCTGTCAGTGATAAGGCACCGGTGAAAGGGGGAGAAGGAGGAGGAGAAAAATGATTTTTCAAGACATGAAATAGCATTTGTCTTTTGCCTCTTTTCAAGGAGCTGCCATGTCGCCTTTCCTCCGGATCGGCCTGTCCAACTTTGACAGCGGCCCCTTCCAGCCATGCCAGGGGGAGGTGGTTAACCCGTATTGTGCTGTGCTGGTTAAAGAATCCATCGAGTCAGGTAAGCCAGAGAGTGGGGGTGTGGGAGCTTCCGGCTGCAGGCCGCGGAGCCGGCGGCCCTGTGAGCGGATGGGACCGAGGGGCTCACCTTGCCTGGGTCTGCACAGGCAATTATCTGGATGATTCAGGGCAGAAGAAAACCTGCTGCTGAGAGAAAAGGGCAGTGGTTGGTCCTGAGGATGGTTCTGGTAGAACCTTTTCTAGTAGAGCCTTTTCCTTTCCTGCTGCTTTTCCAACATAAATTATTTCGAGAGGAGGGGAGCAGCTAGCCACTTTCTTTTTTTTTTTTTAAATGGCATCTGTTAACCTTACTATGTAGCAGGCCTTGTACTAAGCTCTGGGGTAGATACATGCTAATCAGGTTGGACACAGTCCACTTCCCACATGGAGCTCACAGTCTCAATCCCCGTTTTACAGATGAGGTAACTGAGGCACAGAGAAGTTAAATGACTTGCCCAAGGTCACACAGCAGACAAGTGGCAGAGCCGGAATTAAAACCCAGGTCCTCTGACTCTCGGGTCTGTGCTCTTTCCTCTTTCTGCAAACAGCTTTCTTCCCCTTTCATCCCACCTACTTTCTCTCTGCCTGCTAACAAACTTCCCGGCTTTAAGACCTCAGGCTGCCTGGACAGTTCCCGCCGCCTCCCTTCTTGGCTTTCTCACTGAAGCAGGCAGGACTTTGTGTGTGTCTCTGCCGGTATTGGGCAGTGGACTGTTAAAGACTTCACTGTAAAGGCCTGGGAAGTTGTATCTGATAATTTTCACCCAGAATGAAATGTCTCTTTTATAATAATAATAATAATAATGATGGTATTAAGCGCTTAGTATATGTCAACCACTGTTCTAAGCACTGGGGTAGATACAAGGTAATGAAGTTGTCCCAAGTGGGGCTCACTGTCTTAATCCCAATTTTACAGATGAGGTAACTGAGGCACAGAGAAGTTAAGTGACTTGCCCGAAGTCACACAGCTGATAAGTGGCAGAGGTGGGATTAGAACCCATGACCTCTGACTCCCAAGCCCGTGCTCTTTTCATTAAGCCACGCTGTTACTCTTTATCCTCTCGACTATAATAAACTCGTGGTGGGTAGGGAATATGTCTACCAATTCTGTTATACTGTACTCTCCCAGGTGATTAGTACAATGCTCTGTACACAGTAAGTGCTCAATAAATATGACTGACTGTAGCCCAGGTGTCCAGGACCACAGGGAAGCAGAATCCCTGTCTGCTAGTTGGGTTTGGCATTTCCACTATGAGTTTGCTTGTCCATATATCCATCTTTCCCTTGGGCTAATGTCCCTGCAGCCAAGCACAGGACAGCTAGAAGTGTCCCTGCCTGACATCCCTTTGAGCCCTCTGAGCCGCCCCCCCATACCACATACACACACATCTCCCTGGCTCTGGTTAGAAGAGAGAAGGCAGTGGGCTCCCAAACCAAAGTCTTTCGAGTATCACAGAAATCTTTGAAGTGTAAAACACCTGCCCTTTCAAAGCTGCTTCTGAGATAAACACCCTCAGGAATCCAGTTTCCTGGTCAGACATGGTCTTGCTGGCATTTGCCTCCTGGGGGTTGTTTGGCTGGTGCTTTTGAACTTGGTCTAGGCAGCCTTGGGAATCAGGAGACCCCCATCAGATAAAGAGAAGACTTTGCATTTCTGAAAGGCTGGCTGGTGGGGCAGCAGCTTGGTCTGTCCCCTAGCTGGACGCAGTGCAGGATGGTGTTGAGCATTAGTAGGGGGCCCCCAGATCTGCCAGAACACGGGGTGGAGGACTTTCCTCTCTACATGTTGTGGCTGGAACATCATTAGAGAATTTGGGGAACATTCATCCGACCACAAGAGCCCAACTGGGTGCAAGACACCGTGGTGTCGGAAGAAACAGCTTGTGTAGGTGAAGTTGGAATGGGCGACCTTTACAGAGTGATATTTTTTTTATCTCGTGTGTTCTCGTGAGAGCACAACCCCTGCATTTTAGGAGAACTTGCGGTATGAAAAAACACTGCCCTTAACATGTTAGTCACACGTTAGACTTAGTCTGAGATCATTTTGGTTATGTGGACATTCTGGATAAATGCAGTAAAACTCACTACCCCACCCTTCCTGATGCTGTCTTGATAGCTCTGATAAAGCCACATCAACAGTATCAACAGTGTCTACTTTGTGCAGAGACCTGCTTCCTTATTCAGATGCTCACTCACCTGTGCCTGCACTGGGATGCTCAAGAAATGGGAGCAAAGACAAACAGGAACGAGAGCGTGCATAGGAGCCTGCTTTGTGACCTCGGGAAAGTCACTTCACTTCTCTGGGCATCAGTTTCCTCCTCTAAAAAATTATGATGATTATTATTATTATGGCATTTATTAAGCGCTTACTATGTGCAAAGCACTGTTCTAAGTGCTGGGGAGGTTACAAGGTGATCAGGTTGTCCCACGGGGGGCTCACAGTCTTAATCCCCATTTTACGGCTGAGGTAACTGAGGCACAGAGAAGTTAAATGACATGCCCAAAGTCACACAGCTGACAATTGGCGGAGCCGGGATTTGAACGCATGACCACTGACTCCAAAGCCCGTGCTCTTTCCACTGAGCCACGCTGCTTCTCTATCGGGAAGCAGTACCTGTTCTCCTTCCAACTTAGACCGTGAGCCCAATGAGGGGCAAGGACTTTGTCCAACCTGATTATCTTGTCTCTACCCCCAGTGCTTAGTGAAGTGCTTGGCACATAGCAAGTGCCTAACAAACATTATCATCATTAGTAGCATTATTACTCTCAGCAGCAGCAGCTGGAATAAGCAGGGATGGGTAAGAAAGGCAGTGATGGCCTTACTTCAGGGCCATTTTGATTAGAGAAGCAGCATAGCCTAGAGGCAAGAGCATGGGCTTGGGAGTCAGAGGTTGTGAGTTCTAATCCCGGCTCCGCCACTTTGCTGTGTGACCTCGGGCAAACCACTTAAATTCTCTGTGCCTGTTACCTCAACTGTAAAAATGGGAATTAAGACTGTGAGCCCCACATGGGACAATCTGATTATCTTGTATCTACCCCAGCACTTAGTACGGTGCTTGGCACATAGTAAGTGCTTAACAAATACCATAATTATTATTATTATTACCATTGCTGTTCCCACTCCAGCCTTTGGTCTTTCCCCTGCCCCACTCCCTTTCCAGCTTGGTTCTCTCCTCCAAAGGTTGGCAGTGCCAGTCTTCTCTCCCTCTACAGTCCTGACGATTCTTGCCTCCCTCTTCCTCTCTCAGTCAACCAAACAGTAGTATTTATTGAGTATCTACTGTGTGCAGAACACTGGTCTAAGTGCTTGGGTGAGGACAACAGAGGTAAAAGACATGATCCCTGTCTCCCTGCTGCTTATCTTTCTTCTTTCCCCATCTCCTCACCCCTGGACTTGCTCCAGCTCCTAGGAGACATCTCCAACCAGACACAGGGCATGGAGGCCAGTAGTCCAAGCAAAAACAACACCTTTTTTTATAACCAAGTCAGGAAAGCCAAATAGTGTAAAGTGAAGAATAATAATTGTGGGTTTTCTTAACCCTTACTGCATGCCCGGCACTGTACTAAGTGCTGAGGTGATACAAGCAAATCGGTTCAGACACAGTACCTGTCCCACCTGGGGCTTACAGTCTTAATCCCCATTTTACAGATGAGGTAACTGAAGCACAGAGAAGTTAAGTGACGTGCCTAAGTTCACACAGCAGACAAGTGGCGGAGCCGGGATTAGAATACTTCTGTTTCCCATGCTTCTCATGCTCAGTGCCATGCTCAAGCTGCAGCTAATAATTAATACTAATACTAATAATTGTGGTGTCTGTTACACATTTACTATGCGCTAAGCACTCTACAAAGCATTAGGGTAGATACAAGATAATTAGGTTGGGCACAGTTCCTGGCCCACAGGGACTCACCGTCAAACTAGAAAGGAGAACAAGATTGAATCTTCATTTTACAGTTGGGAAAACTTGGGCCCAAAGAAGGTGAATGACTGGCCCCAGGTCAAAGAGCAGGTAAAGGACAGAGCCAGAATAGAACCCAGGTCCTCTCACTCTCAGGCCCAGGTTCTTTCCCCTAGGCCACAATCTCCTCTGAAGCCGAGAATTGGAATCTGCTTCTGATAAATCGGAATCCATTGTTGTTGTCATCCTGGCACTGGGCTGGGAAGGCTAGCATTTGTGCACTGCAGAGGGCCACCTACCATCCAGCGTGGATTAATCCAGAAACTGCATGTTTTTCCATAATTTCTACTTGGATTTTGCTTGTTAGGGAGGAACTTGGTCACGAGCCCTTTGAGTTGTGATTATTAGCAGTATTATTTTATTTGTTAAATGCTTGCTATGTGTCAAGTACTGTTCTAAGCACTGAGGTAGATTAATTAATCAGGTTGGACACAGTCCCTGTCCCACATGGAGCTCACACTCTAGAATTGCATGGTTTCCCATATCATGGAAGGTGGCTGCAATTTTTAAAGTGCTCAGGTCTTACTGCAAGCAAGAAGAGAATTAAGAGAGTGCAGGATATGCTCGCTGGAAGCCTGAAACTCAAAAAGACCAAGGCCAGAGGGTAACCGGTATGCCAAGATTCTGTTCCCTTTTGCTGAGAGAAAAATGCTTTCTTCGTTTATAGAAAAAAATGCAAAGTAGTTTGAAGGGAGGGAAAAGGCTTCAGAGGTAAAGAGTTCTTATTGAAGAGAGCTTGCAGATCAGTAATTCAACCATTTGCAAGAATGTTACCCTACCAACAAAATGTGCACTCATTCTTTCCCACTCTTATCCTTGTCAGAGTTTCAGAGTGCCTTTGATGAGAGGCATCAGAAGCAGGGTGGTACCAAGTCCACTGCTTGTGGTTTCAGTTTTTATTCACAATTAACATTCACAGCCTCATGTCTTTTAGGCCAGTCTGAATTCCTTTGTAACTCTGGGCTGGTGTTCATGTTTATGCATAGCAAAAGAGGTTCTGCTTCCATAACCTCAGCCTTCTCCAAGGTGCCAGGCTATTCGGACACTCAAGGTCAGATTGTATAGTTTTTGTTTTTCCAAATACAGGAAATTACCTCACAGAAAATACAGGATGGAAAATGTTGGCACTTAATATGCTAATTATCATTATTAGAACATTATCTACGGTTGTAATTTTGCCCCTTTGCCATTCAAGAGGGGGAAAAAAACCCTATCATCCTGAGTTCCTATGCTAGAAATGGCAAAAAATATGGTAACTGTATAAAGGATCAATGTTCTTTAGCTGTGAAATGGAATAGAGAGAAGCAGCAGCCATGTTGGAAAAAGAACAGAACTAGGAGTCAGGAGACTAATCCCAATTCTGCCACTTGCCAGGCTGTGTGACCTTGCACAAGTCACTTAACTTTTCCATCCCTCAGTTTCCACATTTGTAAAATGGGGATTAAGTGCCTGTTCTCTTTAAACTCTGAGCCCCATGTAGGGACAGTCTCTATCTGATTATGTTGAATCTTCCCTAGTGTGTTACCCAGTGTTTGTCACAGAGTAGGTGCTTAACAAATAACACTGTTATTATCAATATTATTATTATTATCATTATAGTTGCGGTTACAGCAATTTAAAGGGTCTGCTTTGGGAGTGAGCACTGAATGGACAGGTGGAATAATTGATTGAAAAAGTGTTGTGCCCACTTCGAGGCTCAAAAGGAGACAGGCCTTTTCTGCTATGATGCATATTTTCATTTCAAGGATATGGAGGCCGGAGCAGGTTTAGTATCACATGAGTCCAAGGTGCACGGCGACATTTTGGCAGAGTGGGGATTAGAAGTCCCAGTCCTGCAATGTCGACTGGCAGCTTAGCTCACCGACCCGTTTGTTCACTGCTTGACCAGTTTCAAACAGTCCGTCACCTGGAGGTATGGAAAATTTGTGTGAGGACAAGAAAGCTCCACAAGATTCTCCTGGTCTGGACTAGCCAGGTCATTCCAGATACCTACACCCATACCCCAAATTCATCAGTCTCGGGTCCCGAGCCCCAGCCTAGGGAAGTGACTTGGAATTGTCTCTTCATTCACAGAGAATGGACAAATGTATGTCCAGAAGAAGCCAACCATGTACCCACCGTGGGACAGCACTTTCGATGCCCACATCAACAAGGGGAGGGTCATGCAGATCATTGTGAAGGGCAAAAACATAGACATGATCTCGGAAACCACCGTGGAACTCTTTCCTCTTGCAGAGAGGTGCAGGAAGAGCAATGGGAAGACAGAAGTATGGGTAAATGTTTGCTCTGTCAGGTTCACCTTCACTGGAGCTCCAGACCTATAGGGACACCTCCCGTTCAAAAAGGGCCAGTGTCATTGCTGGGAAAGAGTATCTGAGTATGGTGAAGTAAAGATGCAGAAATCGAGGCGCTGGTCAATTCGATCAGTATTTCGATCGATCAATCAATTAGTGATATTAGTGATTAGTGATATTTATTGAGCACTCGTATGTGCACAGCACTGTTCTAAGCGCTTAGGAGAGGCAGTCACAATCCCTTCCCTTAAGGAGTTTACAGTCTAGTGCTTACTATCTAATATTTCAGTTGCCATGAAAGGTCTGGGGGAGACTGGAACCATAGAGGGTTGAAAAGGTTTTAATTTTATACTAACTGCCCTAAACTCATTTATGAGGATGTCACCTTTCATCTGCCCCGTGATCAGTCCAAAAGCCGATCAGCCCAATCAGAGTGTCGATGGCATTGATGAATCAGTCCCCAGCACACATCCGAGACTGCTGGGGGATGTTGGTGAAGCTTATTCAATGCCCTGCTCTCCAGGGGCCACTATTAACCTTTGCAAAGGTCAAGTTCAGAAAACAGATCATTATCATTTGACCTTAAAAGCCCATCAGACCTAGTCAATTGTCTAGTCACCAGAGCCATACGCTGTTACTGCCCCCCTCAGAGAAACAGACTCCGGTCACCATCAGGAGCTGAGGACAGAGGTGTAGGGAGTCAGAGTATGTTGTCCATTTTGAATGCCTGTTCTTAAAATCCAATATGGTTTCTGTATCCCCCACCCCCACCCCCGGCCCTTCCTTCCATATGTTCTGATCTCTAAACCGGGCACGATGAATTACTGAAGTGATTCATGTGCGGTAGCAGCAGAATGCATCATATTAGGGTCTGCTCCAGATGCTGTGGAGAATAATGCAGAATCAAGGAAAGTCGGGGAAGGGGGGATCGGTTGGAATGTGCACTGAAACCTTGTCCCTTAAAACCACCTAAGTAGAGAGCCGTTGAATTTCAGTGAACGCCATCACACTTAGCCAGTGGTGTCACCCAGATGATGACTGATCTTTTTCTTTCCTTCTCTCAACCAGTTAGAGCTGAAACCCCAAGGCCGCCTGCTAATGAATGCAAGATACTTTCTGGAAATGAGCGGCAAGTGATATTTCTTTCTGTTTTGGGGGCTTATGGGAAGGTTACTTCTCTATAGATAAGCAACCAGCTTGGGGGTTTTTCAATGATATTTGCTAAGGGCTTACTATGTATCAAATGCTGGGGTAGATACAAGCTAATAGGTTCGACACAGCCCTTGTCCCACATGGGGTTCACAGTCTTAATCCCCATTTTACAGATGAGGTAACCGAGGCACGGGGAAGTTAAGTGACATGCTCACGGTCACACAGCAGTCACATAGCAGAAAAGCATCAGAGCCAGAATTAGAACTCAGGTCCCCAGGCTCCTGTTCTTTCCACTAGGCCACAGTGCTTCCAGAGCTTTGTTTTCTGGTGGATGAGGGACTGAAATAGAAAAGGGAAGGGCTAGGCATACTGATATTTATGGGGTCCCCCTCCATCCTCAGAGTTTACAATATGAAGAAAAGAACCCATGGCCCTGAGCTGTCCAGGTGTGGACAAGAAAGTGAAGAGAAGGTTTCCAAGTTAGCTGATTAATCTGAACAATGAAAATGGCCAGACTGAACAATGAAACCAAGATATTCACTCTGGGTTATTAGATGATCAAGGCTAGTTCCAATGATCAAATAAACCAGATAATCATCAAATCTCCATGTCACTTGGAACCATGGAGTTCTAATGGAATGTGATTCATTTTTCTTCAGTAAGCGTGGCTTAGTGGAAAGACCGCAGGCTTGGGAGTCAGAGGACGTGGGTTCTAATGCCGCCTCCGCCACTTCTCTGCTGTGAGACCTTGGGCAAGTCACTTAATTTCTCTGTGCCTCAGTTACCTCATCTATAAAATGGGGATTAAAAGTGTAAGCCCCACGTGGGACAACCTTATTACCCTGTATCTACCCCAGTGCTTAGAATATTGCTTGGCACAGAGTAAGCACTTAACAAATACCATCATCATTATTATTATGGTATTTGTTAAGCGCTTACTTTGTGTCAGGCCTTGTACTAAGCTCTGGGATAGATATGAGTTAATTAGGTTGGACACAGCCCCTGTCCCACCTAGAACTCACAGTCTTTATCCCCATTGTGTGGATGAGATAACTCAGGCACAGAAAAGTTAAGTGACTCGCAGACAAGTGGCAGAGCCAGGATTAGAACCCAGGGCCTTCTGACTCCTGGGTCTGTGCTCTATCTACTATGCCATGCTGTTTCTCTAATTGAAGGATATATAATAATGAGAGCCGTTAAGTGCTTATTATCTATGCCAAGCACTGCAGATACAAGATAGTCAGGTCAGACACAGTTCCTGCCCCACAGGACGCTCACAGTCGAAGGGGAAGGGAGAGAACAGGTATATAACAAACTTGGGCTTTGTTTTAGACACTTCAAAGTTTACTGAGGATGGTCAGATGTTACTTATTCCAGCCTTTGTAACCAAGCAAAAGGAAAATTGAGCTTGGAAGTCTTTCAGATGTACAAAATTCTGGCCTAAATTCATTCATTCATTCAATTGTATTTATTGAGTGCTTACTGTGTGCAGAGCACTGTACTAACCACTTGGGAAGTACAAGTCGACAACATATAGAGATGGTCCCTACCCAACAATGGGCTCACAGTCTAGAAATAAATCACAATCCTTAAGAATCGGAAAGGTTTTGCCCTGTTTCTTTCATGTATTTGATAGAAAATTTTATAGGTTTGTCACATGTGCAGTATATTTATAATCTATACTGATTTGCTAAATATAATGAACTGTGTTAATATACTGAAAAAGAACACTGAATTCTAGGACCCACGGAGATTAGGAAAATATGCACGTTTTAAAAAAAGACTCTCATAGAAAAAACCCCCACACCCGTTTTATGTAAATCTTACAATTCCTCATCTGAATTCAAGTTATTTCAGGAAAGGTTTTAAAGGTCTCTGTCTTGAATATTCATGAATATTCATCCTATTACTGCAAACCCGTTTGCCATTTGAACAGGGGAGAAAATAAGAGATGGCAAAAACATGAATTGATGCATCACAAACAACCATTTCACTGGCCTAGGAGAACTTTTTTGAAAATGAATCTTTCAATTATTCATTTAAACCTATCTCTCTCCGCTGACTCCAGCATCTGCTTTGCCAGTGTACGTACAGAGTGTGCATTCAATAAAGGACCCCATTTTCCAATGAGCCAGAGGGAATCTTACTGGCAGGTTCACCATCCGAGCAATGAGCTCAGTAAACCGGGAAAGTATACGGCATGGGCTTTGGGAGCGACAGCCGTCGCGACAAACTGGGAAAGCTTTGATATTTAGAGAAATTCTGACTTTTGGTAAATGTCCTCAGAAGTGGAATGGAGACTGGCAGGGTGGCGGGGAGGGAGGAGGGAGTTAGAAATATAGTACACCCCCACCAATATGCAAAACATTTAACTGGGTGCAAATGAATGACTAGAAATATGGTCAGCACTCTGACAGGCAATAATTTCCCTCTCCACCACTGAATTTGCATATTTTCATTTCTTCCCCCTCCACATTGAGACAGGGCCTAGTTGGTAGAGATGGTCTCTCCCATTGAGAACAGTGGACCAGAGATTTCAGGATTGAGAACCTGCGGGAAGGAAATTGCTGTCTGTGCTCAGGGTTAGTGTGCAGTACTCCCTTGTCCCACCCAGTTATTTTCCCCGTGGGGCATGGGGCGCAATGAATGAATAGGCGGGCAGGGTGGGGGTGATCAGCCTATGGCACTGACCAGCCTCCAAGAGCCCAGAACTCTGGTGCCTTTTATTAGAATGCTCCTCTCCTGGCATTCAGCGCTCTGTTCAGTAGTGAGCCACTCCAAGTCATCAAGCAATTTAGATTTGCAAAGTGCATTCAGGGTATTCAGTTAAAGGTAATCAATTTGCCTATGTACTTGTTTTGTTGTCTGTCTCCCCCCCCCCTTCTAGATTACAAGCCTGTTGTTTGGTAGGCATTGTATCTACTGCCAAATTGTACTTTTCAAGCGCTTAGTACAGTGTTCTGCACACAGTAAGCACTCAGTAAATATGATTGAATGAATGAATTTGGCTAATTATTTACCGGAGCAGTATTTACAACAGTCATACTCGTCTGGGGCCCATACCTCACCATAACTTGCCCCCGGTTGTTTTTTAAACACTGTTGGAACAGTTTGTGTCCTCTTGAGATGGGTCACCCTAGCCTCTGGGAAGCTCCCTGTTGTTTTAAGTGCCAGAGATGGCTATCTCTTTCCTTCTTTCTCTCCCTCTCTCTCTCTCTCACTGCTCCCAGTTGAATTGAAAATTGCATTTAAAGGTAGAAAGTATAGGACAGGGATTCGAGAGACCTGACTGGAGTTCCAGGACTGCCCCTGACCTGCTGGGTGTCCCTTTCATTCATTCAGTCAGTCAGTCAGTCAATTTACTGAGCGCTTACCGTGTGCAGAGTACTGTACTGAGATCCTGGAAAGTACAATTCGGCAACAGAGACAATCCCTACCCAACAATGGGCTCACAGTCTAGAAGAGGGGAGACAGACAACAAAACAAGTAGGCAGGCATCAATAGCACAGACAAGCCCTGGGCAAGATATTTAACCTCTCCAGGCTTTGGTCTCCTCATTTCTAAAGCAAGAGAAGATACCTGCTTTCTCTGTTTCATAGACAGCAAACCCCATGTGAGACAAGAATTGTGTGGTCCAGTTTGTCTTGGATCTACTCTGTGCCAAGCACAGTGTTTGGCAGTACTAAGTGCTCAATAAATACCGTTATTACTATTGCTATTGTTTTTATTGGTTTAGTCCAGGGCTACCTGGGCCACTGCTTCCAGATCCCATTCTAATTCCAGGCCCTGTCCTGCCTGGCTCCTGTGCCTTCTTTGGTAGCAGAGGGCCTGGGGCCCAGGGCAGCAGCCCAGGAGGGGGCAAGTGGCAAATACAGTGACATTTCAGAACCCCCAGAGGAGAAACAACCTCCACCTGTTGTCGCTCCAGAGAAGGCAGTGCCCCCTACCCCCTTCCTCCCAGCCCAGCTTCCTGGGACCCAGCCACAGGAAGTTGCCAATTGCTGCTTTAGAGCTTGGTTTCAGTTGCAAAGCTACTGCTGTTTTCTCGCCTTTGCCAACATGATGGGCGTCCGGTCCTCAGCATGGAAGGTCGCCCTCTGGGCCGAAAGATGATGTGGAGATTAGAAGCACTCTCCGCAATGCAATTTATGCAATGGGGAGAGAAACAAATTAGCCCATGGGTCAGATTCTTTTCCTTTTTCATTAAAATGCTTCCTGATTTCTTTTTAAGCCCTGTCTAATTTCTCTTGGGTTTGAGGCACTGTGGGCTGGTATTAATTTGTGTGACTAATCTAATGAATTTATTTTTAGCAACAAATAGTAGCAGGGGACTGTCCCGGTGCCATCTATAGTTTCAAAGTTAGATGGTTATCCTCCTTTTCCTCTCCCTTCTCTCATAAGGCATTTTTCTTCCTCCTTTCCTCTCCCATATCTCAAGTCTGAGCCCTCTCATCACAACGAATGAATGAACCCAAAAGGCTTTGATTAGTTACCCCACGATTCCCCCTTACATCTGTACTCTCATTAGACTGAGAAAGGACGACTGTCAACTTGTTGAAGTTGATGGGTATTTCCTATGACCAAGAGATTAAAAATAATAATAAAATAATAATAATAATAACAATAACTGTACAGAGCACTTTTATCTTCCCAAAACACATTAACTCTCTCGCACTATGCCTGTGGGGTGAGGAAATGAAGGTGTTATTAGTCCTATTATTTCTGATGAAGAAACAGAGGCACCGAGAGGCCAATTGACTTGCCTAGTGTCACTCAGAAGGCCATGGGTGAGTTAGACCTAGAATATAGGTTTCCTGACTCCTATATCCCAGATAGTTCCACTAAACCCTTGTATCATGCACCTTAATGGCTGTAATGTCCTAGAAAATGGAGAAGAGATGACAGGTTTTGTGGCTTAGTTCTTGGGAAAGATAAACTTGCAAAGAAGTCAACTGACCACAGTTAAAGTGAAATAAAACGTTATCTGTATAACTGCTTTAACTTTCGCCTGCACTCAGGGAAATGGAATGAATGACAGGTATTTGAAAGTTCATTATTCTGAAGACCGCAAATGTCTGCAACTGCACTACACCACTCTGCTGCCCTCCCCGGCTCAAACTTGTCTCAGCCAACTCATCATAGAATCTTCCTTTTCACTTCTTTCTGCCCCACAGATACCAAGGAGCTGAGTGAATTTGAGACTGAAGGCTTCTTTGCCCTGCACCACCGGCGGGGAGCTATCAAACAGGCTAAAGTCCACCACGTCAAGTGTCATGAGTTCACGGCGACTTTTTTCCCCCAACCCACTTTCTGTTCTGTTTGCCACGAGTTTGTCTGGTATGGAGGTTTACTATTTCATCTGTTGACTTAGGTTTATGCATTTCACTTGGTTGCCTTTGCCATTCTGGCAAGTAATGCTCCAGTTTGGGGGCCTGTCACTCCATTTGCCGTGGCCAACTAACTGCGTTGAACGGGCTGATTTACCTACCAGCCTGGCTATCTGTTCGGAAACAATATGTACTTGTTATCAGTCCGACTTTTCCCCCAACCTACTGCCACCAGGAAACACTCTCATTGGAACCGATGCCTGGAAGGATGGGTCAAAACAGCCCTAAAACAGACACCGACTTCAGCTTAAATGGTCACAGACAAAGAGCAGAGATGTGGCAGAGCAAAGACTAAACTTCCCATCATTCCCTGAGTCTTGTTTTCTCCTCTGAAAATGGTGAGCTAGGGGCTTCTTCTCCCTGATGGACAGGGAGAATTAACCAAAGGCTCAGTTGTAATGGAAAGCATCAGGTTTTAACAGAGAAGCAGTGTGGCTGAGTGGAAAGAGTCCGGACTTGGGAGTCAGAGATCGTGGGTTCTAATCCCAGCTCCGCCACTTGTCAGCTGTATGACTTTGGGCAAGTCACTTAACTTCTCTGTGCCTCAGTTACCTCATCTGTAACATGGGGATTATGACTGATTACCTTATATCTACCCCAGCACTTAGAACAGTGCTTGGCACATAGTAAGCACTTAACAAATACAACCATTTTTATTATTATTATTATTAACAGGGGCAGTATAAAATGCTGAGTAGACTCTTTAGAGATTTCATCAGCCAGTTTTGTAATCCAGTTAGTGAACATTTTCTCTCTGATACACCATCCCCTTAAAGGAAGTGTCAGAGTTAAGCCAAGTTACTTCTTCAGGGTTTAATACTCTCAGGTACCCAAGGTGAATATAAATCATTTGCTATACTACCCATGATGGTCTGAGTGTGGAATGTAGCTGAGAAGGAAGTACAAGAAGTTAAAAACTAGGAGTTGTCCTCTTATTAGGAAATACTGGAAATTTGGCCTTATGTGTATGTATCTGGAGAAAGAGAGAGAGCACACAGCATCGTATCTGAAAACTGAATGTCAATTCTAAGGCTCTTTTATATAGCAATAAGTTATGTATTAGGGGTTGTCCCCATTCTCAAACATCCTGGAGATATGCCCCATTACTGCCCATTTCTGTCTGACCTTTTGTTCTCTCTCAAAGTTCAACCCAGCGGTTTCTCATTTGTTGAGCGCACACAATTTTAGCAGAGTGCATAGAGAAAATATACATGAGAATTATCTGCACAGCAGTTCATGGCTAAATAAAAGCAAGGCCGGGGAAGCAACATGACCTATTGGATAGAGCATGGACCTGGGAGTGAAAAGGACCTGGGTTCTAATCCCAGCTCAGCCACATGACTCCTGTGTGACCTTGGGCAAGTCGCTTAACTTTTCTGTGCTTCAGTTACCTCATCTGTAAAATGGGGATTAAGACTTTGAGCCCCATGTGGGACATGGACTATGTTCAAACTGATTAGCTTGTATCTATCCCAGCACTTAGTACAGTGCCTGGAATATAGTAAGCATTTAACAAATACCATTTAAAAAAAAACACGTTGGGATGCTAGAAGGCAGTGTGATTTGATGACTTTAACTCTGAAGAAGTATTTTGCTCTGGTATCCCAAAGGTAACCAACCTTGTTTTTTATTCCAGGGGTCTTAACAAGCAAGGCTATCAGTGTCGACGTAAGTAAAGATGTTTCAATATTTTACCATTGAACCCGGAAATCTTGGCTTCACCTCATCCTGCCCTCGCTGGAGCTTTGTCAGCCTCCTTGCTCTGACTTGGTTGCATTTCTAGGGAATGCTAATCTCCCTTCCCTGCCAGCTCCCCAGAGTAGTACTCAGTAAACTGTTCCCAAGTGCTGGGATGGCTCCGAACCACTTCCCAGCCTCTCTATTGGCCACCCCAAAATGGGAGCCAGTCTGGTAGAGGACTTGTCCAGGCAACTGGCTTTGCAAGATGACACTGAGGAACTTTTCCGGCTTGCCCCACCTCAGCTTCTGGAAACTAGGAAATGGGCTAAGAGGAATCTTCCCCAAGGACATCCAAAGTTTGATACCAAGTCCCGTTCCTGTGGGATTTGATACTGTGTTCCTCCCAAAGGACACCTGGAGTGTGATCCCCAATCTTCCACCTCCCGGCAGCAGCTGGGGGTTAAATAGAGGTACCCCATAGTTTTTCAGACTCCAGTAGTCTTGGAGCCTGTCTGGAGTCACTGATGTCACAGAAACCCCACATCCACCTTCAGGGGGGACAAAGGGTAATTGACTTCCTCCCCCCTCTCAAGGAAAACCTGGGTTTTATGTACCTTTCATTTTATCCAGTAAACAAGGAAAGGCTAGGGCTTGTTATTATCATTTAGTTGTTCCTCAACCATTTTGTGCTCTCTTGTATGTATTCTTCATAGAATGCAATGCTGCCATTCACAAGAAGTGCATTGATAAAGTTATAGCGAAGTGTACAGGATCTGCCGTCAACAGCCGAGAAACTATGGTAAGTTCTTAGCTTTCCCCTTTGGGCTGAGATATTTAGCTTACCTGGGCAGACGTTCAGGTGATTCACTAGGTCTTTTAGATTACAAGGCATGAGGAGATGGAATTCACTGGGGCTTTCATGGCCCCTCCATGTCACAGGGCACACAGCAAGGCCCCCAGAGCTGCAGTTTTGAGTGCCAACTCAGCGTCTTCCGTAAACTCAGTAGCAGACTAGTCCAAATATCCATGAACCTGCTGCAAGCCTGAATGCTATTCGGCCTAGTAGAGTAGTTGCCCTCTGAGAGCAAATGTTTACGTTGGGATAGGAGCTATCTCTTCAGGATAATACACCCTTTAGCTCCTCTCTGAGGACAGGATTGGGTTTTCTTCCCTGGAGGAAAAGCCTGGCCTGTAGGACAAGGAGGAATCTTTCCAACCCTCTCTTCAGACTCGCTTGTGTTGTTTTGAATTGCTTTTGGGAATGAGCATTCTGCCTTGGCCCATTGGAAAAGTTAAAGGTGGGAAAGGAGTACTTGTTTGGTCATCTAGCTGGCAGGACAGGAATGTCCTCAAGGACTTTAGTTTAAAAACAGCACGTCTCTGTGTTTGTAAACTTTCTGTTGGCAGGTAAAACCTGACAGTAAGGCAGGCTCTTGAGGTCAGACCGCAGCCTCTGCCAGAAATCTTCCCTGGCCTCATTAAAGTTACTTCCCTGTTTCAATTGCTTTAGTCCCCTAGTGCCATTCACCTACTTTGTGGGGATGTTAACGGGATCTGCCCAGCCTGAGGAAGGGGCTACGGGGCGGGGGGGGGGGGGATGAGGGCAGGAGTAACAGCAGCAGTATTATTCATTCATTCATCCATCCATCCATTCAATCATATTTATTGAGCGCTTACTGTGTGCACAGCACTCTACTAAGCGTTTGGGAAGTACAAGTTGTCAACATATAGAGACGGTCCCTACCCAACAACAGGCTCACAGTCTAGAAGCAGTAGTAATAGTATTAATTAAGCTCTGACTGTGTGTGGAGCAATCAGTCAATCCATGGGATTTACTGAGCATTTAACTGTGTGAAAAGCACTGTACTAAGTGCTTGGTAGAGTACAGTACAGCAGAGGTGATAGACACATTCCCTGCCCTCTCCAGTGCTGGGAGAGAGTGTACGAATACCAGAATTATTATTATGGTTGTTATGATTATTATTATTAATTAGACACTGTCCCTGTCCCTTGGGTGAAAGGGAAGTGAATCATTGTGCTTTTCACCCAAAACACTCCAGAGTTTATGTTTTTTGACTGAGGGGAGGTCCTGAGATATCCAGTTGGGATGCTGCATGGAGCCAATCAACTGGATAATTGCTGGATTCTCACTTCCCTGGGGCTAGGTAGACTCTGTGGCTGGATGAGTCACTTAAAGTCTTGGGCCCTCAGTTTTCTCACTTGAGAAATAGGAATAACACCTACAACCTGTCTAAGAAGCGGTTAGGGGAATGGACACTTACAAATGATTGCAATGTCACACATAAAAAGGAGTGGACAGGATGTGCCCAATTGCAGATACTGTGAGGTAGCTAAGAATAAAACCACAAAAGTAAGGTTTCAGGGCTACAAATAGCAGAAAAAGTGTGAAGTGCTACAGCCCCCACGTGTTCAGCTCCTCCTTTTTTTCCTTCTAGTTCCACAAGGAGAGGTTTAAAATTGACATGCCACATCGATTCAAAGTCTACAACTACAAGAGTCCAACATTCTGCGAGCACTGTGGGACTCTGCTGTGGGGGCTGGCCAAACAAGGGTTAAAGTGTGATGGTGAGTCTGACCAAAGCTAGCCAAGCCCACCGGGTTTAATTTAGGTGCTTTAAGTAAATGTAGAATTGCTTATCGCAATGAAGACTGATTTTGTTCATAGTAAATGTGTGCCCTTCCCAGCCAAACCTAGAAATCCCCCTGCATTAAAAAAGCCTTTATTTTATTAATCAATCAATGGTATTTGAGAGCTTACTATGGGCAGACCACTGTACGAAGCGCTTGGAAGAGAACAGTACAACAGAAGGCATGTTCCCTGCCTATAACAAGCTTACAGTCGTACTAGCAAGGATTCAGTGAAGAAATGACTGAGCTGAGGCAGAGTAGTGTCTTGGTCCTCCCTTTCCAACCTAGCCTCCCCCTGCCTCTCCTCCATCTCCCCACACCCTCACCTCCACCCCCTCCCTCCTGCACGGGTCTATATCAAGTGACTCTTTTCTGTTTGTGATCTTCCATGCTTGCTGGTCACCAGGTTGAAGGGGGCCTTTGGGGAGGTCCTCAGTGACCCTACCGGGACCGCCTAGTATTTTCTGTTTATAGATATGGTAATCAATTTGTTTGAGCTTTTACTCTGTGCAGAGGAACGCTGGACCAATTGCTTGGGAGGGTACAGTAATTTGAAGACATGATCCCTGACTCAAGGAGTTTTCAGTCTAGCGGAGGAGATGGATCACAAAATAAATCACAATTAGGGAGAAGCAAGCAATGGAGTATAAAGATATATACGGATGGACAACAGGATGGGGAGAGTGGGTTGTGAGTACCCAAGTGCTTAGGTGAAGTGGATATGCTGAAGAGGCAGGAGGTGGAGAAACAGGGTGGGGGAGATGATAGATTAATCAGGGAAGACTTCCTGAGGGAAATATGATGGCGGGGGCGGGGGGGGGGGGGCTTGAAAATGGGAAGAGAAGTGAGGGAAGTGGTTTGCCAGATGTGAATAGAGAGGGAATTCCAGGCAGAAGAGAGAGTGTGAGCAAGAGGCTGGTGGGAAAAGAGATGAGAATGAGGGACATCGAGTGGTCCCTTACATTGCTACATATCAGTCAGTAGGAGAGAGTGGAATGAGTCCACCTGCCTACCTTGTACCTAAATCAAGTTGCATTATGGAATTGAGACAAAAACAGCAGACTGTATGAGTGTTTTCAGTGGTAATTAAGGGGTTTTTGTTGGTTACTATGTGACAAGAACTGTACTAAGCACTGTGGTAGATGCAAGCTAATTAGGTTGGACACAGTCCATGTCCCACATAAGGCTCACAGAATTAATGCCCATTTTACAGCTGTGGTAACAAGCACAGAGAAGTTCAGTAACTCACCCATGGTCACGCAGCAGACAGGTGGCAGAGAAGGAATTAGAACCCAGGTCCTTCTCACTCCCTGGCCCACGCTCTATCCATATGGTGCTTCTCATTACTATTCTCACGCCATGCTGTTGTACAAGATAAATCATAGAGACTTAGGACCCAGGCTCAATCCAGTACAGGAACACTTCCATTTTCTTTGTCCAGATCCCTGATCTGCCCTAGGGTCAAAGAATCTTGGGGGTGTTATGAGCCCTTTCCACTCTTTCATTCATTCAATCATATTTATTGAGCGCTTACTGTGTGCAGAGCACTGTACTAAGTGCTTGGGAAGTACAAGTTGGCAACATATAGAGATGGGCCTACCCAACAGCGGGCTCACAGTCTAGAAGGGGGAGACAGACAACAAAACATATTAACAAAATAAAATAAATAGAATAGTAAACATGTACAATATTTACAATATTGTAAATATTTACAACATTTACAATTAAAATAATTAGAGTAATAAATCCGTACAAACATATATACAGGTGCTGTGGGGAGGGGAAGGAGGTAGGGCCGGGGGGGGGGAGGGGGAGAGGAAGGAGGGGGCTCAGTCTGGGAAGGACTCCTGGAGGAGGTGAGCTCTCAGTAGGGCTTTGAAGGGAGGGAGAGCTAGCTTGGCGGATGTGCGGAGGGAGGGCATTCCAGGCCAGGGGGAGGACGTGGGCCAGGGGTCGGCGGTGGGACAGGCGAGAATGAGGCACAGTGAGGAAGTTAGTGGCAGAGGAGCGGAGGGTGCAGGCAGGGCTGTAGAAGGAAAGAAGAGAGGTGAGGTAGGAGGGGGCGAGGTGACGGAGAGCCTTGAAGCCGAGAGTGAGGAGTTTTTGCCTGATGCGTAGGTTGACTGGTAGCCACTGGAGATTTTTGAGGAGGGGAGTAACATGCCCAGAGCATTTCTGCACAAAGATGATCTGGGCAGCAGCGTGAAGTATAGATTGAAGCGGGGAGAGACAGGAGGATGGGAGATCAGAGAGGAGGCTAATGTAGTAATCCAGTCGGGATAGGATGAGAGATTGAACAAGCAGGGTAGCGGTTTGGATGGAGAGGAAAGGGCGGATTTTGGCGATGTTGCGGAGGTGAGACCGGGAGTTTTTTGTGACGGATTGGATGTGAGGGGTGAACGAGAAAGCAGAGTCGAGGATGACACCAAGGTTGCGGGCTTGTGAGACGGGAAGGATGGTAGTGCCGTCACCAGTGATGGGAAAGTCAGGGAGAGGGCAGGGTTTGGGAGGGAAGTTGAGGAGTTCAGTCTTGGACATATTGAGTTTTAGATGGTGGGCAGACATCCAGATGGAGATGTCTTGAAGGCAGGAGGAAACCCGAGCCTGAAGGGAGGGAGAGAGAGCAGGGGCAGAGATGTAGATTTGGGTGCCATCAGCGTAGAGATGATAGTTGAAGCCATGGGAGTGAATGAGTTCACCACGGGAATGACTGTAGATAGAGAACAGAAGGGGACCAAGAACTGACCCTTGAGGAACCCCTACAGTAAGGGGATGGGAGGGGGAGGAGGAGCCCACAAAAGAGACTGAGAATGAATGGCCGGAGAGATAAGAGGAGAACCAGGAGAGGACAGAGTCTGTGAAGCCAAGGTTGGATAGAGTGTTGAGGAGAAGGGGGTGGTCCACAGTGTCGAAGGCAGCTGAGAGGTCAAGGAGGATGAGGATAGAGTAGGAGCCATTGGATTTGGCAAACAGGAGGTCATTGGATTTGGGGATGAGGTTGGGCTCTTGGAAAGCCCGCCCCAGGTGTAGGATCCAGGGATCAGTACCAAGAGTTAAATAGACCTATTGTCTGACAGGAGCACTATTGTCATCGAGACCCTTAGCAGAATTAACATCCTCCTCAGAGAGTGTCCAAGACAAACTGAACAGAGTTCATACTGCAGGTGCTTTCCTGTGCTAATGGCTTTCCTCCTGAAGCTCAAACATTTAATCTTCCTTAGCCTTCTGAAAAGTACTTCCCTTGGCTTTTAGCAGTGTGCACGACTAGTCATGCCTTAAACAAGAGACTCCTTCACTGGTACTTTTGATCAGCCGTAACTCAGGACAGCAGAAGCTGAAAAAATTCATATTCTTCTGGTAAGCCTGCCAGCAACCATTTTCTTGACTCTCTTGTACTCCACTATGGCACCATGCTCAGGGTGCAGTAAAATTCAACGGGACCAGTTCAAACCCACCTGTTCACTCACCCAGGAAGCCACCCTGTAAAAACATGCGGATGAAAAAGCCCGAACTTCAGCTGCTTCTTTAGCTGGGGATAATTATGTGGGGTGGTAGAAATGTACCCATTTACAAGGCCTATTGGAAGATTAATAAACACTCATATCCATTGAGAGCAATGGCTCTAAGTCCAGGGCAGAACAAAGCCATTTTTAAAGATGTAGCTTTCGAGGTACTTTTAGATTGTGAGTCCCTTGTGTGATGGGGACTGTGTCCTACCTGATTATTCTCTCTAGGATCCAAGTGTTTAGGACAATGCTTGGCACCTAAGTAAACCTTAAATAACATATAATAATAATAATAATGATAATAAGAATAAGAATACCTCCCCACCTCCCTGAAGGTGAAGTGGATGTGCTGAAGTCGCAGGAGGTGGGGGAGACGATAGATTAATCAGAGAAGACTTCCTGAAAGAAATGTGATTGCAGGAGTGTCTTGAAGATGGGAAAAGAAGTGGTCTGCCAGATGTGAATAGAAAGGGAGTTTCAGGCAGAAGGGAGGGTGTGAGGGTGTGGCCACTTGTAACCCTCACGTAATTCTCTGTTGCTTTCCGCTTCCCAGCCTGCGGCATGAACGTGCATCACAAGTGCCAGAAGAAAGTGGCAAACCTCTGCGGGGTCAACCAGAAGCTCATGGCCGAGGCGCTAGCGATGATTGAAAGCACACAGCAGGTAAGCCAAGCCTTTGTCAAATGACCACAGGGGTTTCCTTCTCCCAGAGGGCCAATATCTGGTGTGGGTTTTGCAGGGACCACCCATGATACCCTCTTAGCCCGATGCAATGTCCTCGGCAGGTCACTGTGAGGGTCCCTACAGGTTTCCCAAGATATGGTGAACTGCCAGAATCCCGCCCAAAAGGATACTATTAAAATGGAATGATCTTCCTGAGGAAAAGGTTCTAGGGGATTCTGCCAGGACCTCTACGACCCTGAGATCCTGATCGACTCTGCTTTCTGCAGCCTTGGAGGATTTCAGTTTTAGGGATGATCTGGTCTGGGCAGGTTGCAGCCAGACTGAATGCAATGCCTCGATTCTCACCTGGGGCTCGAATGCGGTAAAACGTGCTGTCTCCAAACCCCAGATACCAAATTGAATTAAGGGTGCGCCCAAAAGGGGCACCAGCCAAGCAGAGTGTACCCACCCCCCCGATCCAACCTAAGTGCGAGCAGCCAGCCACTGGACCTGGCAAGGTCCCTGCAGCAGGTGGGTGGACGGGGGTTTGGAAAGTCAGAGGAGGTAGCTGGGAAAATGGAAGAAGCCAAGTCCCAGTCTTCCCCCACAGTTTCTCCCTCAACACTTGGACGCTCATCAAGCCTAGCTGGGGAGACCAAGCTGGGTTGGGCATGGCCGGGGAGATCAACTCTTTGTTTGTGACCTAGGCTCGCTCCTTACGGGACACTGAACATATCTTCAGAGAAGGCCCGGTCGAGATCGGACTCACCAATCCTACAAAGCCAGGGATGACGCTGCCGCCTTTACCGATCCCCACTGTGGGGAAAAAAGGTAGCTATTCTGACAGGTGTCCTGGCTGTAGTCACCAAGGGCCTTGCCCAGGGCACTGAGCACCGTCCTCGGGGGCCAACTCCACTGGGCGACGGGGTTGGTGGCTCCCGCAGCTTTTTGAATTGGACTGCCAGCCTCACTCATTCCAGTACTGAAGTACTGCTTAGAGAAGCAACTTGGCTCAGTGGAAAGAGCATGGGCTTTGGAGTCAGGGGTCATGGGTTCGAATCCCTGCTCTGCCAATTGTCAGCTGTGTGACTTTGGGCAAGTCACTTCACTTCTCTGTGCCTCAGTTCCCTCATCTGTAAAATGGGGATTAAGACTGTGAGCCCCCCGTGGGACAACCTGATCTCCTTGTAACCTCCCCAGTGCTTAGAACAGTGCTTTGCACATAGTAAGCGCTTAATAAATGCCATTATTATTATTATTACTGAAGCAAAATAGTAATAATCTTAGTAAATGGTTAACAAATACTATTATTATTATTATGTGCCAAGTGCTGTACTAAGCACTGGAGTAGATACAAGATCACGAAGTCAGGCACAGTCCCTGCCCCATCTGGGGCTCACAAGCTAAGGAGGTAGGAGGACCCACATTGAATCCTATTTTACAGATGAGGAAACTGAGGCACAAAGAAGTGCAGTGACTTGACCAAGCTTACTTAGCAGGCAAGTGGCAGAACTGGGTCTAGAACCCAGGTCCTCTGACTCCCAGGACTGTGGCTTTTTCCATTAGGTCATGCTGCTTCTCTGATTAGATATCCGAGAGTGTCCAGTCACATCTCAAATGACCCAAAATGGTGGTTTCCTGGTCTTTTAGCTCTTCAAAGCTTGTTCCCTCCAAGTCCCCAGCTCCCCTTCCCTTGGGAACTCCAAATGGAAGGAAAGTTGGTGCCTCTGCTTGGAACTCGGGGTCATTTTATGGAGGTCTCTGGAGCCTCAGTGATTTCCAGATAACTGACCCTAGGATGCCACTTTGCTGGCACCAGGGATTTTCCATCTGGGGCCTGGATCAGGGAAATCTTTCCCAACCTCAGGGTGACTTGTGGATAAATGGGGACCCCAACGAGGGTCCAGTTTGGGCCTGGGATGGTCTCAGGGGACCTATAGCCATCCCTAGGGGCTGCCTCCCTGCCTAGGACCTTCCTCTGGGCAGGAGGGAGGGTGATCCAAAACCAGGCTCCAGTACACAGTGGAGGAAGGCTAACAGCTGTTTCTCATTTCCACCAATGAGCCAACAGGAGGAAATGGACTTAACTTGCAGCAGGAGAGATTTAGGTAGGACAAAAGGGAGAACTTTCCAAATGCAGAAGCCATCTTCTGTCTCCCCACTCTAGACTGTGAGCCCACTGTTGGGTAGGGACTGTCTCTATCTGTTGCCAAATTGTACTTTCCAAGCTCTTAGTACAGTGCTCTGCACATAGTAAGTGCTCAATAAATATGATTGAATGAATTGAATGAAAGAAAGAAAAGGGGTTCTCAAGGGAAATAGAAGCAGCACCTTCCATACTAAAGAATCTCAGGAGAAATGGTCAGGATTTTCTCCAAAATGTCATTCCTAGCCGTGGCAGGTAGCCTCAGTTGTATCACTCAATCGGTAGCAGAGATCGTATATTCAATTTTTGTTAAAATTCTTGGCTGAAGCCTGATTTCTTTTAGACTTAGCTTCATTCCCTCCCTCCCTTCTTCCCATCATTCTTCTCCCATAGCTGAGGCTTCCCAGTAGGAAGGCAAGTGGAAAACTGGATGACTACTTTGTCTCCCCTCTAGACTGTAAGTTTGTTTCGTTATGGGCAAGGGAATGTGTCTGCTAATTCTGTTGTACTCTCCCAAGTACTTAGTACAATGCTCTGCACACAGTAAGCACTCAATAAATACCATTGATGGATTGATGACTGAAAAACTGCTCTATTTCCAAATGTCTGTGGCAATGACTGGCTTACACATTTCAGAGCCCCAGGGCATCTCATGGGAGTTGCCAGCAGAAGAGGTGATGAGTCCAGAGATAGCACCCGAACCTGAATCGGACATAGCATCCCTCCAGATGAAATTCACCATTGATGATTTTGTTTTGCATAAAATGCTGGGGAAAGGAAGTTTTGGCAAGGTAAGACTCCAGAACAAATGAGTTTGTCTCTGTAAATCCAGGTAATATGGGAGCATACTCCTTGAGGGCAGGGAGTATGTCTACTAACTCTATTCTCCTCTCCCAGGCACTCAAAACAGTGCTCTGCACAGAGTAAAACTCACAATAAATACTATTGATTGGTTGATGGGTAGAGGCAGAACCAAGGGTCTTGTCGATGCATAAAGCTTTCAGGTTTAGGGCCACACCCATACCCAGTGGCTCACACCTAATCCTGCAAGTCTGCAGCTGAAGCCATATTTAAAAATAATTGTGGGACTGGTTAAGGGCTTACGATGCGCCAAGCATTGTAGGAAGCGTTGGGGTAGATAGAAGATAATCAGATCCCACACTGGGTTACAATCTTAAGTAGGAGGGAGTGCAGGTATTAAATCCCCATTTTGCAGTTGAGGGAACTGATGCACAAAGAAAGGGAAGTGACTAGTCTGTGACTCAGTTCCCTCATCTGTAAAATGGGGATTGAGACTTGTGAGCCTCACATAGGACAGGGACTGTGTCCAACCCGATTTGCTTGTATCTACCCCAGCGCTTATCACATAGCAAGCGCTTTACAAGTACCACAATTATTATTATTATCATTACTTGCCCAAGGTGACACAGCAGGCAAATGGTGGAACTGAAATTAGAACCCAGGTCCTCTGACTCCTAGGCCTGTGCTCTTTCCACTAGGCCTACTTCTCAGGTATATTTCCTCTAGGCTGTAAGTTCATTATGGGCAGGGAACGTATCTGCAGATTCTTCAGCACTTCAGCACTTAGAACGTATCTGCAGATTCTTCAGCTTTGCACATAGTAAGCACTTAATAAATGCCATTATTATTATTATTCTGTATTGTACTCTCCCAACTGCCTAGTACAGTGCTCTGTACATAGTAAGTACTCTAAAGAGATGATTGATTGATTGAGGTATTTCCTAAGGGAAGTACCCTCTCTATTTTCATGGGGGGTGGGAGAGAAGGAAGAAGGAGGAACTGCAGCAACAGCATAGATCACTTTGGGAGGGGCATCCTGGGATTCCCAGTCAGGGTCGCCAACTCCTGAGAATGATTTTTACAAATAAGCCGAATAAAAATACACACTTTCAATCTCTACCATTTGCTCTGGCCCAGAGGCTGCTCATCTGTGCCTTTCCCAGAACGCCTCTCAAGTACCCAAGTGTCTGCCCAACTCTGCCATACATAGCTATCCAGAATCTGAGTGATGGAACCGGGAGTCAGGGCACCCTGGGTTCTACAAGTCCTAGCTCTGCCTCTGTCCAGCTGTGTGACCTTGAACAAGTCACCTAACCTCTCTATACCTCAATTTTCACATATTTAAATTGTGGGTAAAACTGTACTTCTCCCTCCCTCCTAGGTTGTGGTCCTGGGTGGGGCAGGAACTGATCTGATTGTCCTGTAAATAAACCAGTTCTTAGCCCAGGGCTTGACACATAGTAACTAGTTAATAGATAGCATAACTTTGCAAATCCACCAAATCAATCAATCAATCAATCATATTTATTGAGCGCTTACTGTGTGCAGAGCACTGTACTAAGACACTCATGGCCTCCCTTGTGCTTTCACGGGCCTGGGTTTGACCCCTGGGAAAATCTTAGTGGACAATAGGTAAACAGAGTGGAGAAAACCCAATTCATTTGTTAGGGTGGGAACAGGTCACCTGCTTGCTGTTGCCTGGCTTTAACAGGAGCATTTACCAAGAGGGATTGCAAAGTAAATCAGGTAAGAAGAAGTCAGCAGGGGTCAGTCAGGGCTGCAGAACGCTCTGAGTTTGGTAATATAAAGCAATCCACAGCCTTCAGGAAATTCTGCTTTGCGGAGCATACTGTAGCTGATCGTCATTGATACTTTTAGGCCTTCTCGGCAATAGTATTAACCACAGCAAACTCATTCAGCGTTGATTTGGGTGTAGCAGACAATCCTAGAGCCACTCCTCGTTGTTATTTAGCATCGATGAATGTGCAGTTATAACAGGCTCCCAGAAACTCAATGCGCATTATGCAGTTGGAAACTGCCTTTTCAGCTTCTTGGCTTATAGCCGGTTTTGCAATGTTTTACTGAAGGAAATGATTACCGCAAGAGGTCTTTTAATGGGTGATAAGATGTTCTTTCTTTTCCTTTCTACCCACTTGATTCTCCCCAGTTTGAAGACGGTGAATAAGAAGGTGAAGCAGCGTGGCTTGGTGGCTAGAGCGTGGGCCTTGAAGTCAGAGAACCTGGGTTCTATTCCTAGTTCTGCCACTTGTCAGTTGGGGATGTAATTTAACTTCTCTTGGCCTCAGTTATTTCACCTGTAAATTGGGGGTTAAAGCTGTGAGCCCCAGTATGGGACCTGGACTATGTCCAACCTGATTATTTTGTATCCACCCCGGTGCTTAGTGTGGTGCCTGGAAAGTAGTAAGTGCTTAACAAATGCCATTAAAAACAACAAAAAAGATGCTAGGTTAAAGCCACAACCCCTGTTGTGTAAATATTGTGAGGCCTTCCTCAATCAAGCCCTCTCTACCCTGGCTGCCTCTCCCTTCTGCATCATCTATGCACTAGGATCTGTACACTTTGGGCCCTTGATAGTCACCCCACCATCAATCCCATAGCCCTTATGCATATATCCATAAATTGTTTCTATTAATGTCTATCTCCCCTTCTAGACTGTAAGCTTGTTGAGGGGAGGGAATGTGTCTCCCAATTTTGTTGTATTGTACTCTCCCAAGCACTCAGTACAGCAGTTCCACTCAGAGCTCACAGTTTTATGAGGATGTGGGAATCTCCTCCCCATTTTATTGAAGAAACTGAGGGCCAGAGAGGTTAAGTGACTTCCCCAGGTCACACGCAGACCAGTAGCAGACTTGGGTCCAGAACCCAAGTTTTCAGATGCCCCGCCTGTGCTCTTTTCCCTTCCTACTCTTGGGAGAGTGGTTGGGAGGGGGTAGGATCAACATCCTGCCCTCCCTCCCATTGCTTTTGATTCTGTAATCAAAACAATGGAATCCATTTTAAAAAGGGTCAACATGTGGCATGTAAATGCCAGAGAAGAACTTAAGCAAATGAGCAAAACTAAGTGGAAGGGGGAAGCAGAAGGGAATTCCTTCTTGCTTATTCATCTTGTTTCCGTCTCTGAAAAGGCCTCTTCTTTCCTTCCTCCCTTCCAGGTGTTCCTGGCAGAGCTGAAGAAAAGCAACCAGTTCTTTGCCGTGAAAGCCCTGAAGAAAGATGTGGTTCTGATGGATGATGATGTTGAGTGTACGATGGTGGAGAAGCGAGTCCTCTCCCTGGCTTGGGAGCATCCCTTCTTGACCCACCTGTACTGCACATTCCAAACCAAGGTACTGCATCCCTCCAGCCCACGCTCTGTTAAGCGCTTACTATATTCCAACCACCGGACTAAGCATTGGGTTAGCTACAAGATAATCAGGTCTGATACAATCCCTGTCTCACATGGGGCTCACAGTATTTAAGTCAGAGGGAGGAGGATTCAAACCCCATATTACAGATGAGGAAATGGAGGTACAGGTAAGTTAAATGACTTGCCCCAGGTCACACAGCAGGCCCCATCCTCCCCACCCTACCTCTTTCCCCTCCCCACAGCACCTGTATATATATTTGTACAGATTTATTACTCTATTTTACTTGTACATATTTACTATTCTATTTATTTTGTTAATGATGTGCATCTAGCTTTATTTCTATTTATTCTGATGATTTGACACCTGTCCACATGTTTTGTTTTGTTGTCTGTCTCCCCCTTCTAGACTGTGAGCCCGTTGTTGGGCAGGGACCATCTCTATATGTTGCCAACTTGTACTTCTCAAGCACTTAGTACAGTGCTCTGCACACAGTAAGCACTCAATAAATACAACTGAATGAATGAATGAAAGTAGCAGATCTGGAATTAGAACCCAGGCCCTTGTTTTCCCAGGCCTATGCTCTTTCCCTTCTCGCTTGGGGCTATTGAACAGAGGAACTCTCAGAGATGGACCAAGCCTTTACTCTCCTCCGTGAGTCAGGAGGCGATCTCCTTGAGAACCTCAGGGGGCCAGATGAGTTACTATTCATTGTTCCAACTCCATCACTGCTGCCCTTTGCTACTCTTGTGCAGGACTTTGGCCTGTGCTTTCTCAGGTAGGCATGACAGTGAGTTTCTAATGTAAACAGAGATAATGTGGCCAAACCGTAGTGTGAATCTTCATGAGAAATATAAATTGTTCTCGATAAATCTGCTTAAGCAATCTTCTAGAAAGCAAAGACACAAGAACTGTGGCAAACATAAATTGACCATGGAAACATGCAAATCTTATGCATGGAAACTTCCCAATTTCCCTGAGTAATTTCTGAGCTCTGCTTTCTTCCTTCAGAAAGGCATGGGATTCTAAAGAGTTGGCACTCATAACCACATTGTAGCTTTGGCTCTAACCAACCTAATTAGGACCCATTTCATCTTGCCTACCTGCCTCCCTACCTGAAAACCTGCCTGTCTGTTCACCCTTCCATCCATCTCTCTTCAACATTGCAGGGTCACCTGTAGTAGCTCGGTGCCCACTGAGAAATATGGAAAACAGAAGGAACAGAAGGTCTCTCCCACCTCAGTTTCTCAGTGGTTGGTGATAGCAAGTTGAGTGATGGGTGGTCTCAAGTAGAGGGTGGTGGGAAAATCAAAATGTCTGCCTTTAAATGAAAGCTCAAGAATATTTTTTCAAGTAAGCAAATGAGTGGGAGAGCTGTTGAAGACAGCAGGATTTAAGATGCTCATTCGTCTGGTTATATACCGGACAGTCTGGTTTTTGGCTGGGTTGTTCCCTGACGGACACTGGTACAACACTGGACACATCTGTGTCCGGTACTTTTATTTTTAAATGCTGGCCTCCCTTCTCTGGCTCTCGCTGCTGATTTCTGGGGCCCAGAATAGGTGCCAGTGTTCACAGAAAACAGGGAGGGAAGGCAATTAGTACAATACTATGCACACAGTAAGCGCTCAATAAATGTGATTGAATGAATGGACAGGTCTGGAGCAATGGAGGGACCAGGAGTCCCCTGGTGAGAAACTCAGCAACTCTATAGGTTCTGTGCACTTCTGCCAAAGCCCTTCATATTGTGTGTCCTTGTGATGTCACTGGGTTGCCTTACAGTTGGCAAAAGGACCTCCAGATTTCTTTCATGGTACCAATATTTCATTCTTTTCTCACTGCCAAGAGATTTTTTTTCCTCTTTATATTAACAGATGACCCTCACTTATCCATGATCTATCCCTCTTTGGAATTGTCATGGCAGATTCTTAAATTGTTTTCAATCTTCCCTCTGAACTTCTACCACATTAGGGCACCCACATTCCCCTGAAGTGGGCTCCAAGCTCCATTTCCCCAGAGCCGCCCCCTCTTTGCCCCAGATGGAGCCCAAGCTTTGTGTCTTGTTGGTATTATCTGTTGCTTTGCATTGTCAGGCCATTTCTCCCCTCCACTGGTGCAGGTAATCGAGTTGATCATCTGCCATCATTGTCTAAGATGTTGAGGTCTGACTCATTGAGCCAATAATTACTCAGACTATTTTCTCCCACCCATCTTCTCCTCCCCGACCCCTTTCTCTTAGCACCCGGGTGGCATTTGCTTTTTCCCAGTTGACTGGTGCTTTCCAACGTCTTCCTGAATTTTCAGAAAGAACTGTGAGAGGTTCAGTAAAATCATTAACTAATTCCCTTAGTACAGGTTGTCACCCATTCATCCACGCCTGGTAGCTTTACATAGGCTCCCATTTGGCAACGGCTTCACTTCTCTGCTTTCTATTTGGACAGCTGTGTTGATGAGGTCTTCATTACTTCCTAATTTTCAGTACTCCCTTTTTTCTCATGTTTTTATTAAGGAGAGATTTAATCATCCTAGTGAGAAAACAGCAAAGTCACTCTACTACCATCACGGGGTAATTTTCAATCCCGCCTTCCCCTGTATTTCTTTGCGGATGGAGGGTGGGTTGCTACTTTACAGCTGATGCCCTGTATACTGAATCTGCACCATGTCCTATTCTTCCTTGAAAAGACTTGGGAGTTAAAATCTGTGGTTACCATCATCATCAAAAAAACCCCTCTTTTCCCAGCTTCTCTCTGCCCTCAGCTCCCAGCTAGACACATGTTAAACAGACTAGTCCTGGTCATCTAGAAGCTTGTACTCTAAGCAGACTTGTAAAGGATGTTCAGACAACTGGATAAACTCTGAACAAGAACATTAAGGAAGTGACTCATGTATCATCACACAACAGCCCACAATGACCTCTGAATATGCACGTCTCCCTAGCTTTTATAGATGTATTTTATGCTCCTACATAGAAACGCCAGGCAGACTGAGCCCTCCCGAGTATCCTCGGGAGAATTAGGGAACTAGAATTTGCATCTAGCATTGCAATTTTGGCCCAAACAAGTCTGTTCTGCCTCTCCCACCCCTCTATTACTTAGCCACATAGCTTCCCATTCAGGAAGTATTGCACTTATGAGTAACAGAGATAGCAGGCAGATAAGTAGGTAGTTTTTTTCTTAAGTGAATGTGTATAAATATGCATAGTAATTTTATGTGGGTTCACATGGGTATTTTATTTTTATGTTCCTTTGGATCTAAGCATTTAGGTATACACTGCTCTGAGGATTCAAAAGTGCTGCTGCTGGAAATGTTATTTATGGAGCTAGATTTCCTACCTCCCAGAATGACGTACACTTGCACAGTTTCGACTAGGAAATGTTCTTAGTGCAATTTTCTCCTCTCTCCGGTGTGTCCACAACTTAGCATCTCACAACAAGACGGGGATCTAGACAACAATTAGCAGGAGCTGTTGGTGTTTCCTTCACCACAGATAACTGTCATGTTGATGTTCTGTCAGAGTGAGAGGCATCCCACCACCTTAAACCCCAAAGTGTTTGTTACCACTTCGGAGCTCATGCATTAGATGACGGCCTGAATCAACATCACTCATCCTGATAGACCATTTCCACTCCATCATCCACAAGCCATTTATTGTTGTTGTTGTTCAAACAATAGCACACTAATTAAAAGGATCTGGACTGAGAAATTGCTGAAATCAGCATATCTCATATTTGTTCTTCAAAGAAGGCAAAGCTGCTTTTCTTTTTGGTTCTTGGATAACTGCCATAGTTCCGGGTATTAGGATACCTATGTGGAAAATCCTGTTCTCCTCTACCTTTTTCCCAAGAAAAATGTCTGGCACGGGCCCCCTAACAGGATTTTGTTATACATCAGCAAAAAAGACAGAAAAAGAAAATATTCAGAAAAATTTGTGCTCACCAGATGTGAAATTCCTAGAATTTGTTGAAAGGAAAGACAGCAGCCCTTAAAAAGCACCTGGAGAATACTAACAACTGTTTCTGCACTTCAAGATTGAAGTACTATAATCTTCAGAATTATAATTTCTCCTCATAGATCCACTGGATTATCTGTAATCTCAACACTATGTCTGGGTAGAAAACCCTGCTTTTTCCAGCATTTTTACCAGGGCTGTGTGCTAGGGTTATAAGAGCCATAGTGCTTCCACCACTGAAATACCAGTGAGCAAGCAGTGGTTCCCATCCATTAGGTACCCAGAATGACCTGTTAAATTCAGAGTGTGAGACACAGTGAAGGTTCTTCACTGTGGCTACTGACTCTTTCAGAGGCTGTACTTTGTAAATTGGGAAGTCATTTAATATTCAAGCGAATGGTATTAAATAGTGCATCACAAGCTTTCTTGTCAGGCAAAGGTATTTGATTGTAGTTCAGCCATTTATCTCTTCCAGAGGGCCTAATGTAATTGGACTGTCACATGGAAGCTAAAAATGACCTCACTTATGGAGTGGAAACTGAAAGCTAAAGCAGTAAAACAGTATGTTTATGGTGTCATTAGCAAAGCGAGTAGACTATAGCAAGATTGAGAAGCAGCAGAGCCTTGTGGAAGAGCACAGGCCTGTGAGTCAGGGGACCTGGGTTCTAATCCCGGCTCCGGCACTTGCCTGCTGTGGGACCTTGGGTGAGTCATTTGACTTTTCTGTACCTCAGTTTCCTCATCTGTAAAATGAGCCTTCAATCCTACTCTCGCCTAGTTAGCCTGTGAGCCCCATGTGGGACAGGGACTGTGTCCAACCTGATTGTCTTGTATGAACCCCAGTGCTTAGTGCAATGCTGGACACAGAGTAGGCACTTGATATTATTATTATAATATTCAGCCAACACACCTTGAGGACCATGAGTCATCTGAGTTATGAGTTGTATTAGAAAGTTCATTTTAAAGCTGTCTCCACTACTGCCCCTAGGAAGGGACTACGCTACTGTGAAATGGGCTGGGGGAGGCAGCCACCTCTGGGGAAGGAGATGTTAACCACTATAGGTGTGCTCTGTCTCCTAAGAAGCCACTGAAGGCAACTCCCACTCGTGCAGTTTGGAAAGGGTCAGAGTTCAGAGTGGAGGGTGGCTGGCCAAGGACATGAAGAGGGACAGGGAACTGCAGGGGCTGGAGCCTGGCAGATGATGCCATCTTTGGCTTAGCAGCAGCACAGGGGCTACTGGGAACTGACCTGTCCCAGTATGGCCCGGGAATGCTGGTTAACTCTGCTTTGGAACGACACTGATGCCTTCCCTTTGGGCTGGGATATGAAGGAAATCTTAGAGCAGATATGAGAGCCAAGGCTGGCACTTGCGCTTTGACAGGCCAGGCAAGTAACCAGGCCCCACATCACCACCCCTGCTCTGACTTTCCATCTTCTCCAACTGGAAGACACAAGGTGTGTGGGTTTGGAGAGTTGGGGGAGGGGGGCAGGGGGAGAGACAGGGAGGAAAGAGTGGAGGAGCTGTTGCCTCCTTTACCTCTTCCCAAATGCAATTAGCAAAGCTGGGTGTCCCCTTTCAGGCTGACCTCCAGGCAACTGCTTGGGGGACCCTGGTCAGCCCTTGGAAAGTGAACTCCAAGAGTGAAATAACTCACTGAGTCCTGGGGCAACCTGCCTGAAAGGGAATCGTGGCCTCTGGGGCCAGGCCGGGCCCACCCACTCAAGTCTCCAGAGGTCCTGAACCTGAAAATCCTGTTTGTCTTCATCAGGAAGTGCATCATGCTGCTGAGCTACAGTGATCAATCTGGGCACTGGTATGACCAAGGGTGGCTGGCAAACGGTCTCCAGTCCCAACCCTCTAAGCCAACAGCTTTTGGGTTCCTTTGGCAGAGGAAGGGGAAAGAAAGGGGTCATTCTGCCCTTCTAAAGGGAATCCCTTCCTTGTAGAGGAAAAAGACTAAAACTGTTTTGTTTCCCTCTAGGAAAACCTCTTTTTTGTAATGGAGTACCTCAACGGAGGAGACCTAATGTACCACATCCAGAGCTGCCACAAGTTTGAGCTTGTCAGAGCTACGTAAGAGCCCCATGATATGTTTGGCCTTTGACACTGTTGCTGCTGTTAATATCTCTTGTGTGTCTACCGGGTGCCTACACTTGTTCAGACGTCCTGTTTTTCTTGCTCAGCAAGAGCCACCACCATACCCATGCTTCACAGTTGGGCATTTCTCTGGGCACTCTAAGCCTGTTTTGTGTGCGGGGATGGAAAGGGGAATACATCTCCAGAAACACAGGACTACATTTTATTTTATTCAGTACTTCAGCTCTTTTATCCCAGGCACTTAATGTTTTAGAAAACCCCAGAGTTGCTAAATTTAAAACCCACCCCCCGGCCAAGTAATGCCGGAGAGGTTATGGTAATCCACTTCACCTTGTTAGTCCTAAACTGCCCCTGGATTAGGGATCAGGACAGAGAACCCTAGGACAGAGGTAGGTAAAGTACTAAAGGAAGATGAGAGGGAAGATGAGGAGTGTTGTATCAGCCTCCTCCCTGATTTCCCTGCCTCCAGGCTCTCCTCTCTCCAGACCACACTTTACTCTGTTGCCAGATATTTTTCTAAAACAGTGTTCTGCACACATCTCCCCACTATTCAAAAATCTCCCAGGGTTCCCAGTCTTCACCTCCACAACCAAGAACTCCTAACCTTTGGGTTCAATCATTTGTATTTATTGAGTGCATACTGTGTGCAAAATGCTATAGTAAGTGCTTGGGAGACTACAATATAAGATAATTGCTAGACCACGTTCCCTGCCCACAGTGAGCTTACAGTCCATTCATTCAATCAACGTATTTACTGAGTGCAGAGCACTGTACTAAGCGCTTGATAATAATTATGATATTTGTTGAGTGCTTACTATGTGCCAGGCACTGTACTAAGCGCTGAGGTGGGTACAAGCAAATTGTAAAGTACTCAGTAACCTTTCTCCTTTCTACTTATCTATTCTGTTCTCCCAGTAAAACTCAGCTCACACTCCTCATTCCTCTCAAGCTCACCTTCTCACTTGCCTCATCCTCGTCTCTCCTACCACCAACTTCTTGCTCACCCTTTTTTTCCCCTGATGGGAGTTCTCTCCCCCCTTCATCTCTGACAGACCTCAGCTCTCCCTATTTTCAGAACCCTTCTGAAATTACAATTAGGGGAGCACTGGGGCCTAGAGGAAAGATGTGAATCTGGAAGTCGGAGGACCTGAGTTCTAATTCCAGCTCTGCCATTTGCCTGCTGTGTGACCACTCAGTTTTCTCAGTTGCAAAATGGGGATTCAGTATCTGTTCTAGAACGTCAGCCCCATGGGGACAAGGACTGTGGTCGAACTGACTGAACTGCATCTACCCCAGAACTTAATTCAGTGTTTGTTACATAGTAAGCACTTAAATACCACAATTTTTGTCAGCATTATCAGTTGTTTTTGTTTTTTTAACTCCTCCCCAGGGCCTCTCCTGAAATATCTCAAATCTCCCAAACTGCCACTTCAGTTTGGCAGTTTAAAGATTCATTCATTCATTCATTCAATTGTATTTATTGAGCACTTACTGTGTGCAGAGCACTGTACTAAGCACTTGGGAAGTACAAGTTGGCAACATATAGAGATGGTCCCTACCCAACAATGGGCTCACAGTCTCCTCCCATAGCACTATTTACATATTTTATATGCCCAATACTTCCTCCTATCTGTAATTCAAGTGTCTTCCTCCCCTGCTGGATTGTACACTCCATGAGGGCAGGGATTCCATATGGTCATTTGCTTGGAACAGTGCTCTGCACATAGTAAATGCTCAGTCAACACTGTACCCGCCCAAGCACTGAGTACAGTGCTTTGCACACAGTAGGCCCTCAATAAATATATTGATTGAATGATTGACAGGGCAGGAAACAGATGTTAGGTGATGGAACGGGGGAATTGGGAAACTGGAAAAGGCCCTCATCCTATTTGAAATAAGATTTTTAAATTCCCCACACGGATGGGTGGGAGGGAAGAGCAGAGCAAGTAAGGCCTCCGGACTGTGAGCTCAGTGCAGGCAGGGCTCATACCAACTCTTATGTTGTATTCTCCCAAGCGCTCAGTACAATACTTTGCATCCAGTAAGTACTCAATAAATTTGATTGATTGATTGAGGAAGACAGCATAAACTAGGTTACTTTCCCTGATGGATTCCATGGGTTCTGATTTGTCCAGGTGTGGAAGCAATCTCCCACCTTCCAGTTGCCATGCTAACATCAAGGGCAGGCTCACTTTTCTTGGACCCACAGAAAACTGGTTTTGGCTAGAAAATAACTTCCCTTGTTTGCCCTGAAATGAGAAGGGCAAGGTCTTTGATTAAAGGGATGAGTTGTGGATAAGTTCCAGCAGCAGCGAGAACCTCTGATGAGCTGCTCTGTATGGTTGAGGGGGGGACATTTGTCAGTAAATCATTAAGCAGATCCCCTAGGTCTCTGCTTGGTGACATATGGTCCCAGGGGGCCCACAGTCCCTCAACCAATCATCTCCTAGAAATCTAAACAATGTGAATCCGGGGTAAGATCAATGGTCATTCCAGCCCAGGATTTTATTTCTGACATTGGCAACAGGATGCTTGCAGAAAGCATGATGGCTGCCCTCTGTGACATCCAAACACACCCCTAGGGAATGTACCAATCAACATTCCCAGCCTCTGCCTCCCATCCGTAATTCGGAGAAATAGATGTGGCTCTGCCGGCCGCGTCGGCCAGGTATCGGCTGATAGAAAGGATGGGACTATCATGGCTGTTCTCGGAAGGGCTCCGCTGACTTATTCTGGGGAACAATAACAGTAATAATAATAATGGCATTTATTAAGTGCTTACTACATGCAAAGCACTGTTCTAAGCACTGGGGAGGTTACAAGGTGATCAGGTTGTCCCATGGGGGGCTCACAGTGTTAATCCCCATTTAACAGATGTGGTAACTGAGGCACAGAGAAGTTAAGTGACCTGCCCAAAGTCACAGAGCTGACAGTTGGTGGAGCTGGGATTTGAACACATGACCTCTGATTCCAAAGCCCGTGCTCTTTCCACTGAGCCACGTTGCTTCTACTGAGGCAGATGGAGCACGTAGATATCTGCTGCACCAGCGAGGGGCAAGATTTGGGAAGGGCCTCAGCTTCCAGGAGCTGCCTCTAGAAAGGGGAAGCTGAGGCCCTAATGACTGAGCAGAAGTTTGTGAGATGAGTAGCAACACCGTGGTGTCACCGCAGCTAGGGAGTGGCTGCCTCAGCACCTGGTTCCTCAGCACTCCGGCCCTCGTTAAGTGCTAAACTCAGCCCAACGGCTGGATCAACGTTCTGCTAAGTCTGCTGAGGGATGCGGGCTGGTTCGATGCCAGGGGTTGCAATCCTTGTGGAGGACAGAGAGGTAGAGTTTGCTGGCTTCCACTCAGATGGGCAAAAATAAGTGTTGCAGCCCAGATCTTTAAGTAGCAGTAGTAGCATTTGCTGAGCACCCACTTGGGGCTCTGCATGTACTAGGCGCTTGGGAAATACAGAATAAAGAAGTGGTACATTCCCTACCCACAAGGAGTTTTCATCCTTCCTCCTCCCTTTTTCCTTCCCTCCTCCTCTGTTAGGTTTCTTTCTCCCTGGCAACTTCACACTTTTTCCTTTTCCTGTTTGAGTCAGTCAGTCAATCGATGGGATTTATTGAGTGCCTACTGTGTGCAGAGCACTGTACTTAGCACTTGGGCAATTACAACACAAGAGACACGTTCCCTGCCGCAACAAGCTTACAGTCTTGAGAGGGAGACGGACATTACTATAAATAATCTACAGATATGTACCTAAATGCTGTGAGGCTGAAGGTGGGGTAAATATGAGTACCTAAAGGGTACAGATCGAAGTGCAAAGCCGATGCAGAAGGGAGAGGTGTTTGGAGAAAAGAGGGCTTAATTGGGAAAGATGTGACCTTAATAGGTTGTGAAGGTGGGGAGAGTGACCCTATATGGAGGGAAAGTGTTCAAGGCCAGAGGGAGGACGTGGGAAAGGGGTTGGTGATGAAAAAGATGAGACTGGGGCTCGGTGAGTAAGCTGGCACTAGAGGAGTGAAATGTGCCAGTCGGGCTGTAGTAGGTGGGTGAGGTGAGGTGGGAGGGGGTGAGCTGATTAAGTGCTTTAAAACTGATGGTAAAGAGTTTCTGTTTGATGTGGAGACGGAGTCTTTTCCCTTTCCATACTCTTCGCTGTGGCTCAGTGGAAAGAGCACGGGCTTTGGAGTCAGAGGTCATGGGTTCAAATCCCAGCTCCGCCAATTGTCAGCTGTGTAACTTTGGGCAAGTCACTTAACTTCTCTGTGCCTCAGTTCCCTCATCTGTAAAATGGGGATTAAAACTGTGAGCCCACCGTGGGACAACCTGATCACCTTGTATCCCCCCCAGCACTTAGAACAGTGCTTTGCACATTGTAAGTGCTTAACAAATACCATCATTATCCAACTTGTATTTCCCAAGCGCTTAGTACAGTGCTCTGCACGCAGTAAGCGCTCAATAAATACGATTGAATGAATGAATCAGTCTTAGGTGGGGGTGTTCTATCAGCAGTGTCCTTTACTTGGCACCCATGGAATCCCAGTAAATACTGAAAGGAATGAACAATTCATCAAGTGTTTCTGAGCATAAAGCGGTCACTAACCTAAACCACTGCATCTTCATTCGAAAGTTTTCTCTAGACCAACATGCACAAGAGCTCTGGCCACCCTTGAAAGCTAAAAATGAGAATCTATGTTGGCAGCGTATCAATACCCTGGGTTTCCTTCCTTCAGGTTTTATGCTGCCGAAATCATTTGTGGTTTGCAGTTCCTTCATTCTAAAGGAATCGTGTACCGGTAAGTTCTGGTTCTTTTTGCTTCTGAGAGGCTGTTGTGGTTTTTGGTTAAGAGTCACCCCCTCGGCCATGGCTGACCCAGCTGGTTGAACAGCTGGGTTTTGGATGGGGAGATTTGGGCCCAGGGCCTGGCTGGGTGACCTCAGCACTTGGGTAAAAAGCCAAAGGAAATGGGTGCCGTTTGCCAGGAGGAAGCTCCCCCTTTTCTGCTTATGTCTACCCCCCAAGCAGTTTCCAAATAGTTTCCCTCTCCCTGCTTTGCACAGTTCAAGGAGAAAATAGCATGGCCTGGGAGTCAAAAGGACCTGGGTTCTAATCCCAGCTTCGCCACTTGTCTGCTGCGTGACCTCGGGAAGGTTACTTAACCGCTCTGTGCCTCGGTTACCTCACATCTGTAAAATGGGATTAAGAATGTGAGCCCCATGTGGGACAGGGACTGAGTCCAACCTGATTAGCTGGTATCTACCCCAGTGCTTAGCACAGTGCTTGGCACATGGTAAGCATTTAACAAATAATATTTTTTTTAAAAACCACAGACTGCCCCCTGCCAGCCCACTGAGAAAAAGAGACTGTAACAAGAGCTGGCAGGCTGGAGGCATTCCCACCCCTATTTGTCCTGCAGATGCCTTGTCTGTTCATCCAACCCCAGAAGAGGTAGCAGAACTCTCTCTTCTTTGCTTTATGAAGTTTCTTCTCAGAGGATTCTCATTGGCAGCTAACCACACGATTTATGTACCATTCTTCTTTGATTTCCTCTTTCTGTTAGGGTTTCTGGGGCTTCCAGTACCCTGAGTTTTCTCTCTAGTTTCATCCATTTTGGTTTTTTAAGTGGTCCATAGGAGCTCTGCAGTGCAGCATGAAGAGTCCTTGCAACCCTCCCCACACATACACATGCACACATACCTTCCCTGCAGCAGCAGCAGCCTGGGCAGCTCTGACCAACAAGAGTGGAATGTGGGGAAGGGTACTTAAGGCATAGAGGGAGTCTTTGTTAAACCTCTTTCCCCACCAATGGCCTCCCATTTCTCTGGGATGTAAGTGCTTCAGGTAGGGGCCTTGGAGAAGTATCTTGCTACTGGCACAGGAAACAAATCAAGGAATTTGGAGGGATTTGTCCCCCGGGATTCAGAAGAGCAGATCCAAGGATAACTTGCACTCAGTAGACACTTTATTTTTCTTTTATCATATTTGTTAAGCGCTTACTATGTGCTGTGAACTATTCTAAGCGCTGGGGTAGATACGATAATCAGATTGGACATAGTCCATGTCCCACATGGGGCTCACAGTCAATCCCATTTTACAGAAGAGGTAATAATAATAATAATAATTGTGGTATTTGTTACGCATTTTGTACCCGGCACTGTACTAAGCACTGGCGTGGTTACAAGCAAATCAGGTTGGGCACAGTCCCTGTCTCACATGGGGCTTGCAGTCTTAATCCCCATTTTACAGATGAGGTAACTGAGGCACAGAGAAGTTAAGTGACTTGCCCAAGGCCACACAACAGACAAGTGCAGAGCCAGGACTAGAAACCACTCCCAGGACCACTGACATACAAAGCTGATGAATCCCACAAGACCATTATAAAACTGTAGTTACATAAGCCACTTGCAATTTCCGATTACTCATCAAAAGAGAATTGCCGGGTATATGAGAGAAAGAAAGTAGTAATCATTTTGATAAATTAAAACTTATTCTACCTCCGCACATCCTGAAACACATACCTGTTTAAAACCTTTTATAATTGTGGATCATATCCCCTGCATTTCAAGTAGACATGGTTCCTTACCTACGTACAAATTATTTCTACATTTTTCCTGCGGTCTCATTACCTGCACAGTCACCACCAAATGAAAACTGGGGGCAAAGAGAGGTGAAGGCACTTGCCCAGGGTTGCCGAGCCAAGCTGGGGAAGAGCTGCAAGTGGAAAATCCGGGCCACTGGACCAACCCCTAAAGCAGCCATTTCCCATAGTGCAGGTTAGCGCTTATAGCTATAAATGTGAACCCAGTTCAGTACTGGGAAGGCTCACTGATGACTGACCCACATAGGGCTTTGGCAGACAGTCTTCCAGAAAGAATGAGCCCTGCTATGTCTTGTCTTTTGGGTGACGGCCCCAGGACCTGCATCTCATTTTGCAGGTGGACTGCAAAGACTGAGCCCCAGTAAAGTGAAGCTCTTACACCAGTCCCCACTTGCCAGTGCTGAGATGGCAAGACAAAACTTGCCTGGTCCTCTCTGTTCTAAACAAAGGGCATCCCTCCTCATCCTCGGCTACTGCCATCACTCCTCTCCTTCTGCTCCAACCCACTTGAAGACACGGGATCTAGAGGTCCCGGATCTGGGCTGTCGGCCCTTTCAGACCAAATCCTGTCCCCCAGTGATCCGGAACCCGGGTCCTCCCTGGGCTCCCCCGGGGCCCCAGTGATCGTCCTCTATGTCTCATCTGCTGTTGCCTAAAGGTGGTTTGCTTTTCCTTTTGTTTTCCAGAGACCTGAAACTAGACAATGTCCTTTTAGACAAAGACGGGCATATCAAAATAGCCGATTTTGGGATGTGCAAGGAGAACATGTTTGGAGATGCCAAGACAAGCACTTTCTGTGGAACCCCTGACTACATAGCTCCAGAGGTAGGTATGTCCAACAAATTCTTAGGGCCTGGAATTAGAACTGGGGCGGGACAACATGTGAAGGGGCAAGCCCCCTACACACACACACACACAACCCCCCCCCCCCTTTACCTCATACATCCTCAGCAACTGGGGGATGGGAGTACATTATGCTGGCAGAGTGAGCTCCTTGAGGTTGAAGATTATGTCTACTAATTTATTAATTTGCTGTACTCTCCCAAGCACTTAGTACACTGCTACGTAGACAGGCACTGAATAAATAATATTGATTGGCTGATTGATTAGTATGCGAGGGGTGTGCTTGTGTGTTAACTTCAACCACCACCACACACCAGAATATATTACCCCTCCTTTTTCTTCATCCCACTCCACGTGCACATTCCCCGGCACTTTCATTAGCACCCTACCTAGCGGGGCAATTGCACACTAAATATCTTTTCCATGAAGCTGAGACCCCTGCTTTAGCTTCTTCTGCTCGTAAAAGCGTAGGTGTCCAAGGGCAGCTAAACCTATAGAGTTCAATGCCTGGCCAGAAAAGCAGGTCCCTGAGTAAAGCACAGTCCAAACTGCTATTCCCTCTTCAGAAATTATAGAAAAATTAGAGATTGGGTGATTTAATATCCTAAAAAAGGTAGGGTTTGGTTGGGTTTTTTTTGTCTTCAGGAGGCTATAGTAAATGAACTCTTACATGAAATGTTCATTTTTCCTTCTTTCTAATAAAGTCATCTTTCAGCAGTTTGTTAGCTCAGCACTTGCTCTGGGAAAATGGCAGCCATTAGCTGGCAAAAGGAACGAGAAAGTAAACCAGAAAGTGAATCTGGTAGGAAACCAAATGGAATGTGGCCAGCCTAACCTCAGTATCTACCCCGAATAAGCTGAAACACGGTCAGCATGAATTCAAGAAAGATGGAGTAGTAGCACAGAAGCAGAACAAATGGGAAACAAATTCAAACACTTTGGGGGAAGAAACTATTAGGAACTCAGACTTTGGGGCTGCTTCTGGTAAAGATCTGATTTTACTCCGACTCTAGACTACAAAATTGGAGTTTTTATTTAGAGCTCCTGGATCAACTAGGCATACTCTCAATAGACAATTATGGAAGAGTAGGTCTACTCAGCCATAATTATGTGAATAAATAATTCTCCCAAGTCTTCTCTAGGTGACCTAGAACTTTCAAGGATGGGACTGGGAGTCAGGAGATCTGGGTTCTAAACCTAATTCTGCCTCTGGTATGATATGATCTTGGGCAAGTCACTTAAACACTTTGGGCTCCAATTTACCACATCTGTAAAATGATAGTAATTGCTGTCTTTTGCTATCTCACAGGAAGGTTGTGAACATAAAATGAGATAACTGATGTGGAAGCATTTTGGAAAAACTGAAAATGCTATTTTTAGATGCAGAAGCTCTTGTTTCATGAGATTGATATTTGGGCTGTTTAACTGTGTTACCCCAAACTAAGACTAAAATTGACTTTCCTCAATTTAGAACAATCCAAAGGAAAGACATGGACATGGATTGTGTCCAACTCATTTAGCTTATATCTACCCCAATGCTTAGTACAATGCCTGACACATAGTAAGCACCTAACAAATACCATTTAAAAAAATACAGAATTTAAGAATCTTCAGTAAGCATCTTACTGAACCTGTGAAATTATGTCAAGTTTTGTGCAAGCCCTGAAAATCATGGCAAATAAATCAAATTCCCAAACAGAATAATGGCCAAAGTCAAGATTTAATCAATATTACAAATTGGAAAGAGTATCAACTGAAGATTCAAAGATAAAATTATCTCTAAACTTGATTGCTTTATTACCAGAAGCTACTCACCATGTGCTTATTCACAGCGTAAATGGTTTTGCTTGGAGAAAGTAAATGGAAGGGTTTCAGACTAAAATAATCTCAAATTAGCTCATTCTAGCCTCCTTTTTTTTACCCCAGGTAGAACTTAAGTAGAGAGAACTTCCTCGCCATGTAGAACCCTTCTTCTGGTCAAGTCCCAGGGGAGCAGCGGACAGGAATGGAAGGCCAAGCCTGCACACCAAAGATGAGGATTTTTTTTCCCCAAATTTCTTCAGGGAAAAACTACACCCCATCCAGAGTGGGGTAGAGCTGTTCCACGATTAACAGAGAAAACTAACTCCATGCAGTTTACCTTAATAACTTCTAGGAAGTCTAGGCAAAACCAACCCCTTCGCCCCATGTGGTTTATAGTTCTTCACATCCTTTCCTCCCCTATAATTCTCATTCCGGCCTTTAATCCAGGCCTGTTTGAAAGGGTTTTAGAGCAAGTCCCTTTGGCTGTGACCTTGCCATCTAGCATCTATTCAAAGAGCAAGGGGGTATATTTATCTTTAAACTTTCTCCTGTTTAAAACACCAAGTCAGCACTCATCATACAAGAAATGGCCTAAATATTTTTCAGGACAGTCCCCATCTCAAACAGGGCCTACTTACAATCTAAGTAGCAAGTCAGCAGGTATCTTATCCTTGTTTTACAGGTAGGGAGCTGAGGCGAAGTAACTTGTTCAAGGTCAGTCACAGAGGGAGCGAGAATCACATCTGGGATTAGAACCAAATTCTCCTGATTCCTCGCCCAAGGAATTTTTCAGCGTGGCAGTATGGTCTTGTGGAAAGAGCAAGAGGCTTGGAATTAGGAAAACTGGGTTCTACTCCTAGCCCTGCCACTAGCCTGTTGTGTGACCTTGGGCAAGTCATTTAACCTCCCTGGGCTTCAGTTTCCTCATCTGTAAAATGGGGATGATACCTGGCTCTCCCTACTTCACAAGGGTATTGACAGGATAAAATAATTGTTGAAGCACTTTGGAAAAATGGAAGTGCCATACAAATGCTGTGTGTGACCTTGGGCAAGTCACTTGACTTCTCTGGGCCTCAGTTACCTCATCTTTAAAATGGGGATTAAGATTGTGAGCCCATGTGAAACATGGACTGTGACCAACCTAATGAGCTTATATCTACTCCAGTGCTTAGTACAGTGCCTGGCACATAGTAAGTGCTTAACAAATACCATAAAAAACATTTAAAAAATGCAAGTATTAAGTCCAATTCATCCAGAATGTTACAGCAAGTCAATGAGAAAGCAGGGATCAAATCTCAGAGATCCATACCTGCATTAGCTTTACATGAACTTCCAGCCTACTTGCTGATATTGTCTCAAACAAACCCCATCTTGTCCCATAGATTGTGAGTCCCTCATGGGACAGGGACTCACCTCACTAGCTTGTTTTTATACACAATAAGCACTTAATACCATAATTATCATTATCAGAGACCTTTAGTGACCAAATTCACACTATATCAGATACCTAGGCATGTCTTTCTGTTTCTGACATCTCCCCCAGCCCCCATATTTCAAATCAGATCAGAATTAACTCCTCTCTTATCCACCACCCATATTTTCTGTGTGCTTTCTTCCTCTGGCTACACAGATCCTATTGGGGCAGAAATACAATACATCAGTGGACTGGTGGTCCTTCGGTGTCCTCCTCTACGAAATGCTTATTGGCCAGTCCCCTTTCCACGGCCAGGACGAAGAGGAGCTCTTCCACTCCATCCGCATGGACAACCCCTTTTACCCCCGCTGGCTGGAGAAGGATGCCAGGGACATCTTGGTGAAAGTAAGTGAACGGTTCCCCGGCCCCCAGACACTTGGCCCTTCTGACCATCCCCTATGGATCCCATTCAGGATTGCAAATCACTAGACCTGGGGGGCTCAAATGGGACTTCAACCTATTTAAATGATCTACCTTAGAATCAGCCCTCTTCCCCACTTAGATTGCAAGTGCATCAAGGGCTGGGACAGGGGCTTGTTTTCTCCTTTGGAACTCATTCCCCACAGGGCCCAGGATTAGATCCACTCTGAGGGTTCGCAATCAATTCTGATAGATTGGTAGGTAGATGGGAGGATGGGTTGGTGGAACCATGGCAAAGTTTCTGTCACCTCATGCAGCAAGTGGGGAAAGGCCCTACTAGCCTATTTTGAAAAGCTAAGCTACTATTTCTTCTCTCTCTTGACCAGACTCTGCTGCATCTTTCACTCCACCAATAAGAATCCCATCAATTTTCCAGAGATCTTAGAGGCCTGAGATCATTTTATTCCCATCAAAACTCCCAGCCAATCATCAGAAGTTTGAGATCTGGCCAAATCCAATTTTCCTCTCTCTCTCTCTTTCTCTCGGGCAGTACATATCCAATTTGGTCCAGCTATTCAAACTTTTTCTTCTCTAATTATCTGCAATTCCTTTACCTGGATGTTCAGAGTTCAGAGTTGTGAGGCTCAAATATCCTGTTGTGCACATGGCACAAATAACTCCCTACATCACCTGGAGTCTCCTGACTGCTGCTTTGCAGTAGACACATAAAACCCTGCATGGGGGTCTGATTTCTGGTCCGGCCTTGGCTTTCCAACTGCTGGGTGACTCTGAGCAAGTTGCGGCAGCTCTCTGTGCCTGGATTCCCTCATCCATCAAATGCAGATTTGCTTCTGGAGGAACATCCTGTGAGGAATAACTGAATTTAAAATGTAATAATGTAAAACTGCCAACTTTCAGAATGCTGAATAAAGCAGAATGTTCCACAGAAGAAATGGCATTTGGCAGAATCACAGTCCTGTCAGTATGAAGCCCCACAGGGTTAGTCCTGTAATTCTATTAGAGTCAGCATTTGCAGAGCATTGATTTATACACTGTATGGGACTCTTATTCATCAGTCGAGATTGAGATCCATAGAGAATTACTGCTGGGAGAGGATTGTCCAGCTGATTATTGCGCAACAAATGCCATTTTTTTCCCTAGCTGATTCAAAATACGGGGCCCTGTCTTATGGAGCAGAAATGATGGAAAATTAACGTCCTCAAATAGAAATTTGGATCCCGCTTCCAGAAAGATGTTTTCTGAAATGGAGTGGGAGGCCGAAAGGGGGAAGGGTCAGAGGGGATTCTCCGGGCCTGGAGAATCCTCTCCCTGGCTCACAGGTGCTGAGCCTTGATGACAGGCTGCTGCCATCTTGGCCTGATTCCCGGTCCAGACACAAAAGTAAATTTAAAGCAACAAAGACTGCATTCTGGATATCATCAGAAGAGAGACATGCTACTTCCTAGCCATGTAAACCACTCCTCTATAGCCTTGGTGGACAAAGACAAGCTTTCTTTCCCAAGAATTTATTTTCCCAGACCTCCTCACCCAAAGCTGCTGATTCAAGGCTATGGTGAGGTCACTGTCCATCTCCTGGCTCCATGGGTGAGCTGATTTGCCGCAGGACCAATCGTAATTTACCCCTGTGGAGAACTAGGAAGCAGGAAGTTTAGGGTTTTACATCACCTCCTGCTTCTAAATGAGGAAGGGAGAAAAGAAATTCTGGAGAAACACAAGAACCTCAGCCACTCCCTTGTGCTGACCAGGATGGGAGTTCCCGCACTCTCTGAAACGCTGATGAACTTGGAGTTCAACATGCCCACCAGAGGCCCTAAAGAGGGTCTGGAGGCATTGGAAGGACCCTTCAACTTCATTCTGAACTACGTGTTCCTTCTTTCAGACACTCCTCCTGGCGTCAAGAGCAGGACAAGGACTGTGAGGCTCTAAAACTGTTAAACTGTTAGCTTTGACTGCACAGCCCAGTCCTGCCACTGCTAGATTGGCCCCCTCAAAGATTAGGTGTCCTTTCACCACACAAAATATTTCCTTGGGCAGACCTAGCAAACAGAAAACTCAACAAATTCTACTACTACAACTATTGCTGCTGCTGCTGCTACTACTACTACTAATACAGACACAAAAAAAAACAAGTTAAGCACACATTTATGCTCCTGAGCAATGTACAACCTACTTCTGCCACTGCAAAATCAGCAAAGTCTACTTTTGCTGTAAAACATTTTCATTGTGATGGGTTTAGAACATTTTTGAGGAGTTAGGGAATTCTCTTCCCACAGTGCACGCCCATCTAGCTTCAATGTGATAGAATGTTGGAAGAAGTAATTTTATCAGGCATCCGCTGGGTGCAAGGTACTGTATTAAGCATTTGGGGAAAATCAACAGAAGCAAGAGACATGATTCCTGCCCACCAGGCACTCTGATGGAAAGAAGTTGCTTTCCATACACACAAGGTGCCAGTCACGGCACCTGTAGTTCTCTGTAATGCGAGGAACTTCAAAAACACAGCCTCCACAATCTAGGATAACTGACTGTACGATACTGCCCATGGGCCCTCATTCAGGCCGGTGAGTTACCAGTAACTTAACCAAAAAACTTTCCTGTTATACCAGAGCCTGCTGCCTGCACTAGAGAGCCCCATACCTGGAAAACATACTTTTCTTGGGAGCTGTCTTAAAATGAAAAACAAACTGATGGCAATCTGTAGCCAACATCAATTCCAGCACCTGAAGAGGGCTGGTGTTTTTCAGACTGCCTTGCTCTTTTAAACCCAAGACAGGTTTTATTTACACAGAAAAAGATTTTCCGTCCTTTCTATGTCAGCCTCTGACAGACCAGGGGAGCCGGAGGGATAAGGGACAGTGGGGAAGAGGGAGGAGTTTCTCTGGGGGCTCAGCGATCTCTCTTTGAACAATTTTCTTTTGTCATCAGTTCGGTGGGTGACAGTCTGAGCTGGGCCAAGAGACTTGGAAAGAACTACACTTTAGCTCGGATTTGTGAACACTGGAGGATGCTGTAAGGAGAAATTTCCTTGGTGGCTAAACTACAGTCTCCCAGTGCACCGGGCTGGTAACAGGCCGACGGGAAAATGGGGATTCTGGAAAATGGCACCTGGGCCAGGCTTCGGGAAGCCCACTGCAGGTTCACACAAACTGTCACTTGGTTTACCCCTGTTCATCAAAGAAAAGTGGATAACGATAAGATGCTTCAACCAAACTGCACGGTTTTACCCCAGTTCGATGTTAGGGACAACAGAGAGGTGGTACCCTCCAGTATTGAAGTCCAAAACAGCAATGGGGGCAGTTGTGAAATAAACAGAAAATGGCTAGCTCACAGATTGACTGACACACCCTGGGACTAATGTGGAGATTTGGCCATTGGCCTAGCAAGGCATGGAACCACCCACCCTGACTCCTTTATTCATGAATACAACTTGATATAGCCACAAGGGGCTTGATCATGATTTTCAGCCATTTTACCCATTAGTTTCGTTTCCTCAGCGAAATCAACTCCCAGAGAGTTGATTTCATAATCTAGAGATAGATCATGATTTCATAATCTAGAGATAGAGTGACAACACTGGAATCAGGTCCCACTCCCCTTTTTCCCCCCACCCACGTCACCCGCTCTGCCATGACTTGTCCCCACCTGGGCCGTGGCTGCCCCTAACTGGGGCCTTGGCCATCCCCCCAACTCCTACTTCCCGATCTTGGGAATGGCAGACATTCCGAGCCCCGGAACAGAGATCCCCGACCAGCTCCTCCCGAGAACTTAACCCATTTTCCTCTCCACCCAACCCTAGCTCTTCGTGAGGGAGCCCGAGAGGAGGCTAGGTGTGAAGGGCAACATCCGTCAGCATGCCTTCTTCCAGGGGATCCGCTGGGACGAGCTCGAAAAGAGACAGATGGAACCACCATTCAAACCCAAAGTGGTAAGGACTCACCCCCTGCGGCTGCATGTTCCCTTTACTTCTCCTTAATCCTCAGCGACAGGGGAGCCCCCAGAAGGTGTGATGGGGACGGGCAGTCTCCCGGGTCTGGTCCGGTTCTGGAGCACTGTCAGACGGTTATAGCCCCTGTCCGTGGACTCCCTGAAAAGATAGATTACGTGTGGCTTGGAGGACATTTTCTACTGGTATTGAAGTTTACATGTTAGAGAGATGGGAATACGATCCCTCAGTGTCTGTAAAATTGATGCAAGAAAAAAAAACAGGGTAAACTTTGTCAGTTACTGTCCAACCCCCAAAGTGCACACAGTTGCACACAAAAACCAAACTGAGTAGGGTATTTGTCTTTGACCGCACTGGTCGCCAACAGGGTCCTGACTCCTAGTGCCAACAGACACCAACGATTCCACGTCTACTTCCTCCCCAAATCTTTCGTATCCTATCGCTCCCCAGGCAAGCAGCATTGCCAGAGGAAAGAGCACACACTGGGAGTCTTTGCTAATCCCAGCTCTTGCGCTTATTTGTTGTGTGATTCTGGGCAAATCATTAAACTTCTCTAGGCCTCAGTTTCCATATCTGTAAAATAGCAGTGAAATACCTGTTCTCCACTTCCGTTAGACTGTGACCCCCATGGGGGTCTAGGCACAGAGTAAGCACTTAATAAATACCTCATTATTATTACTATTATTATTTCATTGGGATTTAGGATTGCACATGTCTGCGAATGGGTTATCAGATTGATGAGTACAAAAGAAATCAGAGAGTTAAAGGAGGGTGCCTTGGCATCTCTCATATGTAGGATATGAAGGAAGATCAGAGATTCTGAAAGGGGTTGTGCTAGCAGGTATGGAGTTGGAAATGAGGCTCTGATACCGGGGGGGACAGAAAGCACCCCCAGTGGAACTGCATGGAGCTCAGCAGAAAGGAATAATCTGAGACGTGCCTTTCCCGTTGTGGGTAAATAAGAATGAGGATGCCCAGGAGCAGGAGGAATGGGCAGGTTAAGAGACGTGAGTGTGCAGAGGGAGGTGCAATAAAAATACAGCTGTCGGGCCATGGGGTGTGTTGGGACCCAGTGTGCGAAGCTGTCAGGGTTAGCGACTGCAGGGGCCAGTTCCCACTAAAGACCAGCTCCCAGATCCCTAGCGGGCTCAGCCATCCCCTTGCCATTTCACAGGACAGCTTCCCCTCTACTTGGTGATTCAAGTGTCCAAGCTTCAGAGCTTTGGTCCAAACTTTAGAGAATCTTAGGTTGTAGAGCATTTCCAGTCCGTGGCAGAGTGGTTCCGATCTGGAATGTTCTCCAAGGGTTATGCGGGGGCAGGGAGACCACACGCTCAAAGACAACAAGGGTAACGGTTACTGGTTCAGAGGATGGCCAGTTGTCCAGTTTTAGCCAGGAAAGTCAGTCTCAAGTTGGTCTGACCCCAGTCTGGTACAGATAAAGCACTGCCGTTGGGGATTTGTATTCTCACAGAAGTCCTGGTTCTAGGCTCAACTTGAAATCAACAAGTTTAAATCTCAACACCTGCTTTTTCTTTGTTCATTTTTCTCCTCCTGATAGAAATCACCGAGTGACTGCAGCAACTTCGACAACGAGTTCCTGAATGAGAAACCCCGGCTGTCCTTTGCCGACAGAGCACTGATAAACAGCATGGACCAAAATATGTTCAGCAACTTTTCCTTCGTTAACCCTAAGATGGAGAGGATGCTCTCCTGAGACTCGCCCTCCCCAGAGCCTGTCTAGCCAAAGGTTCTTCCTGGGGACCGGTTCGAGGGACACTTCCTGGGCCCCTCATGTCACCCTGGCACCAAAAGGGGAAACACTCAACACCCCCGCCCCTCCAAGTTTCAGACGTGGGAGCAGATGGTCCGGGCATGACCCTCCTGTGGCGGAAACCAGCTCTACTTCACTAAAGACACTTTGGTTTCGGCTCTGGCCCTCCTTTTGCTGAATACTCTTGAATGTGAATGTCCAGGTGTCAGAGGGAGGCCTAGCTGGGGAGTTCAGATTTACCACTCCAGCCATCACAATGTAGCAATTTACTTGAAGGATAGTATTCTGTACTGTGAAAGATTGAACAACTGAATAATCCTGTAAATTACGTCTCTGCACTTGAGCACACGGGCCCCATCGATGGCGGCCTGAATGAATCCAGATATGAACCGTGGACAAACTCTCCAACTGAAACAGCACACTGCTCTCGACACAGAAGTGATTTTCCCCAGCTGCTGACAAGTGACTGCTGACCTATTTTACTCTATGTTCGGATCTGTAGAAGTGTAAATGGACAAAAAGAAGGAAAAAAGAAATAACCCTTAAAAAGTAACAAGGTTTTCCCACGGTCTCTTCACAATAAACATAGCCTGTCACTTAAGATTTGCAAAGCCATTCATCCTGATTATCCAGGAACCCTGCACCAGAGATAAAAACAGTAAATGGAAAGAGTTCCAGTCACCTGATAGGGTTTTTCCACTGGAAGCCTAATAGAAATTTGTAATCTGGTTATCTTATCAAAGCAGAAATTAAATTTAGGGTCCTGTTAAGAAAGTGTAATCTTCATTGCTCCCTTCAATTAAAACTTCTTCTCAACTTTCCAACCATACATTGCTCACTTGAGACCATGTCCGGGGCTGTCACCTATCACTAGTCTTATCGTGTAAAAGGAAAGGGAACCACCTATGGGAAAAGGTAAAAATACAAAAAAACCTACCATCCACAATATACTCATCCTATCGGGAAATCTTGTTTTCATGCAACATAAAGATGAGAGCCATGTGTGTAGAGAGCCATGTGTGTTATTTACCTCGATCGCCTTGTTAATTTAGAATTGTGAACATACATTTTGTAAAGGCTCAGTGCTGTTTGTACAGTTTAATAAAATGTTGTGATTTAATGGCATGGAGTTGTAAAAGTGTGTGTGTGAGGGAAAGAAAGAGGGAGAGTAATTGTGATAAAAAGAAACCCAGAGACTCTTGGAAGTTTTATGACCCGTTTTCCTCTGCTTTGCTCAGCAGCAATTCAGTCATCAGAAACATGCTGGGTGCTTGTGGTTTTTCATTCTGGGTTCATTCTAAAGCCACGGTGTGAAAGAAAAACTAGAACCAATTTCCAGGAGTTTAAACACGAGGAAAGAGAAACGAACAATCCATCAACAACCTGAGTTTGATTCGGTTTGGGCTGAAATGTGGCTGGCTCTCCAGCCTTTGCTCATCCTCCCAAACCTCTGAACGAAAGCTTCCACTTCTGCAGCCTGGCTGAAGCAGTGATACTCATATGGTCAGGAACCGGATCTACTTTCCGCCACCTCTGTCATCATCATCATCATCAATCGTATTTATTGAGCGCTTACTATGTGCAGAGCACTGTACTAAGCTCTTGGGAAGTACAAATTGGCAACATATAGAGACAGTCCCTACCCAACAGTGGGCTCACAGTCTAAAAGGGGGAGACAGAGAACAAAACCAAACATACTAACAAAATAAAATAAATAGAATAGCTATGTACAAGTAGCTATTGTCGCTCCTGACCCACTGGCCGGATCCTTGAGAGCAGAGAGAGTGGGGAAGGATGGTCCCAAATCCCTGGAATCTGAGCCCTCCTGCCGAGTTCAGTTGCTGCTACCACACTGCCTTGGCACTGTAAGGTGAGGGGGCCCCTTAGATACCCTCAGTGGAGAAGCCATTATGCCCAGCCCTGGGGCCTCGGTCTGGTAAAGAGCTTGGGGTTGACTGGTAGAAACTGTTGGATTTGAGGGCTGGAGGACACCAGATGGGCTGGTCCTGTAATGAGAGGAACGGGGCCCAGCTTTGGGGGGCTGGACCCTCTCAGGGAGGCTGACCACTCAGCAGTCCCATCTTTGGCCTGGCCTTGCCCCAGGATATAACTCCAGGTTCAGTGTGATATGGAGTGCAGCCTACGGTTAGTAACAGCTGTAGGGGCAGAATTTACTGAGCATCTCATCTGGACAATGAGCTGCTCTGGGACCTGAAAGGTACTATGGGAACAGTAGAACCAAAATTCCTGCCCTCAAGGAGTTTACAAGCCACTCCAGGGATTCATCATGGCAAAGATGAGTCATTAGACTGAGGCACTCTAACTCTTCCTTTGTAACTCCCATAGGGTCAAAATCTGACAGTTACTCTGCTAGGTTGTAGCCCTACCTCTTACCCACCTCCTGCGGTCCCCATACACGCACCAAAGCATGCACAGTAGCCTGTGCCCAACGTTTAACCAGAAGGAAAATCAGATTTCCCCGCCAAAGTGAATTTTAGAAGCTCGACCTCTCCTTTCTGTCCCCTATTGGCTGGGGTGTCATGGAAACCTGGGCCTGTGGGTAATTCTGAGGGTATTTAATGCACAAAGACATTTTTGTCCTCTTGGCCGAATGGAATAGTGGTAAGAGGGCTGGATTGTAAACATTGGGGAAACAAATACAAATTTTGCCAACTGGTAAAGATGTTGGGGGTCCCAGTGATTCCTGAATTTACCTGCAAAGCTACCCTGTAGAATGTATAGACACACCTCTCTAACCTCTGCCCATTTAAAAACCCTGACTTGGCTTCTCCAGCCTCTTTCACAAGGTCTCCTGGACAAACAATAACAATAATTATAATTTTGGTATTTGTTAGGCACTTACTATATGCCGGGCACTGTACTAAGCACAAGCAAATCGGGTTGGACACAGTCCCTGTCCCACTTGGAGCTCACAGTCTTAATCCCCATTTCCCAGATAAGGGAACTGAGGCCCAGAGAAGTGAAGGTCAGACAGCAGACAAGAGATGGACCTAGGATTAGAACCCAGCTCCTTCTGACTCTCAAGCCCGTGTTTTATCGACTAGGCCGTGCTGCTTCCCAAAAGTCTCCCCCAGTCTACCCAGGCTGTGGCCAATAACTGGAGTGAGGGGGTGGAAGGGAGTGGGTTGGAAAGTGGGAGGAGTTCACGGCTCTTCTGATGAGGGAGTTGGTCTGGCTGGGGATTACATCTGGCTGACAGGAGTCCCCTGCATTCAGTGCTGCCGGAACAAGTCACGCTCATTAAAGAGCTTTTACTACCCAACGAGTCAGCAGGAAAAGGCATAATGGCAGCTCTCCTTATTTCACAGGCACTTACAACTAAGCAACACACTCACACCCATGACGGCCACAGATGTCGGGAATTACCACGACAGCCAAAACTGAGCAGTTCCTAGTTACCTATGCAGAAAGGGGGATTATCTTTGAGTTCAGGGTTTTTTGTTGTTGGTTTTTTTTTTTTTAGGGGAACAGCATACAGACCCCTTACTTAAATGTACTTTCCAGTTGTTCTTCCTACTAGATTGGTGGGCTGGGAAACTAATTCCCAAGGCAGGGAAAGCTGTCCTGGTAACTCATCATTCTCCTTGTTCAGATCAAAACACTGACTGAGCTGGGTAATAATAATAATAACAATTGTGGTTCCCCACAGCAGTTCTGTATATTTAAAATACATATTATAAATTACTTTTTTACTCATATTCATGTCTGTTTCCCCCTCTAAACTGTAAACTCCTTAAGGGCCGGGAACTTGTCTGCTAATTCTGTTGTATTGTACTCTCTCTAGTGCTTAGTACAGTACTCTGCACATAGTAAGCAGTCAGTACATACCACTGATTGATCAACATGGGTTAAGTGCTTACTGTGTGTCAAGTACTCTTCTAAGCATTGTGATAGATACAAATTAATCAGGTTGGACACAGTCCCTGTCCCACAGGGGGCTCACACTCCCAACTCCCAGTTCCTAAAGGAACACTGACTTGGTTTTACATTATCTTTGGAAAAGTCCAAGTTAAGCTTCTCACTGTGCCTCCATCTCGCCTGTCTCACCACTGACCCCTACCCCACGTACTACTTCTGGCCTGGAATGCCCTCCCTCCTCAAATCTGACAATCACTCTTCCCCCCTTCAAAGCCCTACTGAAGGTACCTCTCCTTCCAGAGGCCTTCCCAGACTAACCCCCACTTTTCTTCAGCTCCCACTTCCTTCCATGTCACCATGACTCGCTCTCCTTACTCTTCCCACCTCCCGGCTCCACGGCACTTATGTATATATCTATAATTCTATTTATTTATATTGATGACTGTTTTACTTGTATTGATGTCTGTTCCCCCCCCCCCCCCCTTAACTGTGAGCCCATTGTGAGCAGGGACTGTCTCTCTTTAATGCTGTATTGTGCTTTCCAAGTGCTTAGTACAGTGCTCTGCCCACAGTAAGCTCTCAATAAATACAAACTGACTGACTGAATGAATATATGTTCTGGCTCAGTGTGTTTTCTAAGAAGAAAATATCCCATTTTCCCTTTTGTCCGACTTGCTCCATCTTCCTCCAGCTAGACTGTAATCAATCAATTGTATTTATCGATTACTGTTTGCAGAGCACTATACTAAGCATTTGGGAGAGTATGATACAACAGAGTTAGTACACATGTTTCCTGAACAAACAATAACAATAATTATAATTGTGGTACTTGTTAGGCACTTACTATGTGTCGGGCACTAATTGTCAGCTGGGTGACTTTGGGCAAGTCACAACTTCTCTGTGCCTCAGTTACCTCATCTGTAAAATGACGATGAAGATTGTGAGCCCCCTGTGGGACAACTTACATTCTAGAAGGGGAGACAGTAATATGAGTAAATTACGGATATGTACAGAAGTGCTGTGGGGCTGAGGAAGGGGTGAAAATAGGGAGCAAATCCAAGTGCAAGTGTAAGTTCCTTGAGGACAGGAATCCTAACTATAACTATCACACTCTCCCAAATATTTAGAACAATGCTGTGGGCAACTCCACGGCCAATTTGGGACTGTTGAGGGGAGCCCCCTTTGGGTGGTAGCATTACAAAAGGAGCTTTCAGCAGAAAAGCTTAGAAACGGTCCATACTAATGATTTCCCCCCATCGTGGCAGGCTTCTGGAAGCCTGGCGATTAAACAAAGGGTTTTGAGCTACAAGACAAGTGGAAAATGTCGGTTCGGCGGGGCCTCCTCAAAAACGAGTCAATATTTCTAAAAATATGCAGACGCACCCTCAGAGATGGCATCCTCCCACTGGTAATCGTCAACTACAGTGCCACTTTGAACTTTTTCTTTTCTCCCAGGTGCGAGACACCCATCGTCTGTTCCCATGGAAACGAGGCTTTCTCCCGGTCTTCCCATAATCCGGGGCCTGATGCACGGGAATGAGGCCCCCTCTAGTGTCTCCGCAGATACTATCAGGAAGGAAAGTTTTAGGAGCCTGGAGAACACCAGTCCATCAGGCATTCAACAGGACTTACTGACCGTTCGCTCCGCACAGAGCGCTGAACTAGGCGCTTATACCAGCTTTGTTGCTGCCACTAGCCCATTCAAGCTCCTAGAGGCCCAAGGTCCTGAGGAATATAAAGACAAGAGCTTGTAGTCCTTAGCTAGCTTGTAGTTCTCGAAGACTGTAAGCTCGTTGTGGACAGGGAATGTGTCTGTTATAGTGTACTCTCATTCATTCATTCATTCAATCGTATTTATTGAGTGCTTACTGTGTGCAGAGCACTGTACTAAGAGCTTGGGAAGTACAAGTTGGCAACACATACAGAGGGTCCCTACCCAACAGCGGGCTCACAGTCTAGAAGGGGGAGACAGACAACAAAACAAAACATGTTAACAAAATAAAATAAATAGAATAGTAAATATGTACAAGTAAAATAGAGTAATAAATATGTACAAGCACATATACATATATACAGGTGTTGTGGGGAGGGGAAGGAGGTAAGGTGGGGGGAGGGGGAGGAGGGGGAGAGGGAGGAGGGGGCTAAGTCTGGGAAGGCCTCCAGGAGGAGGTGAGCTCTCAGTAGGGCTTTGAAGGGAGGAAGAGAGCTGGCTTGGCGGATGTGCGGTTGTGCTCTCCTAAGCACTTAGTACAGTGCTCTGCACACGGTAAGTGATCGATAAATACGAGTGGCTCTCTCAGTGGCTTAGCTCTTCTTCCACAGAACTCTCTTTCCAGTCATGATGGCCCTTGTTTCCATTTGAAGTAAGGGGAAAGTCAGACCTGACAGCATTGTTCTAGTGCTAACCTTCTCACTGTGCCTCTGTCTCCTGCTTCATCATTGCCCCCTGCCCCATGTCCTGCCTCTGGCCTTGACTGCCCTCCCCTCCTCAAATCCAACAGATAATTACTCTCCCCCGCTTCAAAGCCTTATTGAAGGCCCATCTCTTCCAAGAGGCCTTCCCTGACTAAACCACCCCTTTCCTCTTCTCCCACTCCCTTCAGTAGCACCCTGACTTGCTTTTGTGCATTTTGCATTTATGCACATATCTGTAATTTATTTATTTCTATTGATGTCTGTCTCCCCCCCCCTAGATTGTAAGCTCACTGTGGGCAGGAAATGTGCCTGTTTATTGTTGCATTGTACTCTCCCAAGTATTTAGTACAGTGCTCTGCACACAGTAAGCACCCAATAAATACGATTAAATGAATAAATGTACATTACACTTCTTCCAAGCACTTGGGTACAGTGCTCTGCACATAGAAAGCACTCAGTAAATACCACTGATAGATTACAATACAAAAGAGTCAGTAGACATAGTCCCTGCCCACCAGGAGTTTACAGTCTAGAGGGGGAGACAGACATGAAAATAAATTATGGATATGTATGTAAAGTGCTGAGAGTGGGGTGAATATCGAGTGCTTAAAGGGGACAGATCCAAGTGCATAGATGACACAGAAGGGAGCTGGAGTAGGGGAAATGAGGGCTTAGTCGGGGAAGATCTCTTGGAACAGATGGGATTTTAATGATATTTTAAAGGTGGAGAGAGTGATCAGCTGATGGTTATGAAAGGGGAGGGAGTTCCAGACCAGAGGGAAAATGTGGGCAAGGGGTCAGCAGTGAGGTAGATGACTGGGCTATAGGCATAAACCTCTAGTTAATGTATGCACAAATTTATCAGATCAGAAGGAGCCCCTATGGCACATAGGGCTCATGAACTATCTTATCCCCATTTTACAGCTGAGGAAACCAAGGCTCAGAGGGGTTGTGACTGGGATCGGGTCTACCAACTGTATTTTACTCTCCCACAAGCTCACTACAGTGCTGTGCACACAGTAAGCTCTCAGTAAACAACACTGTTTGATTAATTGATCAAGATCACATAGCAGTCCACTGTAAGAATTGGGTCTAGAATGTGAGTTTCCTGACACCCAGTCGGGTGCTCTTTCCACTAGGCCACACTGCCTCCTAGCTAGGAGAATTCAGTTCCATGTTGCTGATGGAGAACTTTGGGAGTGTATAGGATTTCCCTTGCAGGCTGGAACATTATCTTGATTTTGTTTAAGATGATGATGTGGGACTGCCTAGGCAAAGAAGTTCACCATCATCTACATGTCTTCTTGTGTAAATGCCTCTAGGGCATAGTAATTCGCATATAAATAAGAAGAGTACATCACTTATGTAGATCTGTGCAAATGATGATTATTTGTTTTTTCAATTTCTAAAATTGCCCTCTTGCTATTAAATACCTCAGGGCACAGTACAAAATGTAAAGCGTTTGAATAAGACACCTAATATGAAGCAAATGAAATGCAAAGAGATGGGTGGATCATTTATTAGGGCCCCTCTCCCCCCAAATTTCTACCTCTGATCTACTCATGCTTATTACTAGGAAAAATGCTTCACACATCAGCCCTGGGATCTATCTGATCCCTCTAGCTCATATCATGATATTGGAGAAGTCATTATGACATTTGTACATTCGTATTATTTCCTCTGTCACCAAACCCTTTCCCACCTTATTCTGAGATGATGAGCCTTTGAAGGTCCAGTGATTTGTCTAATTTTCATTTCTGTATTTTTTTCCCAGTGTTTAGTACCAGAGATGCTTAGTAAAGATTCTTACTAGTACCCCTCTAGACTGTAAGGTCGTTGTGGGCAGGGAACATGTCTACCAACTCTATTATATTATGCTCTCCCAATCGCCTAGTACAGTGCTCTGCATCCTGTAAGCACTCAATAAATCCGATTGATACTAAATTATTTTTGTGGCAATCCGAAATGCTCCACTTAGGAATCTTCCGTTTTGGCAGTAGCCACTAGAGGGCAAGCTGCGATAACATTCCAGGAATTATTATTAATGATCACGATAATAATTATTGTTATTCATTCATTCATTCAATCGTATTTATTGAGCGCTTACTGTGTGCAGAGCACTGTACTAAGCGCTTGGGAAGTACAAGTTGGCAACATAAAGAGACGACCCCTACCCAACGACGGGCTCACAGTCTTATAATGGTATTTGTTAAGTTCTTACGATGTGCCGAGCACTGTTCTAAGCGCTAGATTAAACTGTTTATTGCGAGTCTGCGTGGTGAATTGGGCAGGATCCGTGGAGGTTGTCCAGACCCCACTGATTCAGTGATGATTCAGTCTACAGAAATACTCTGAGAGGAAAGACCTACTATGTGCAAAGCACCGTTCTAAATGCTGGGGGGATACAAGGTGATCACTTTGTCCCACGTGGGGCTCACAGTCTTAATCCCCATTTTACAGATGAGGTAACTGAGGCTCAGAGAAGTTAAATGACTTGCCCAAGGTCACACAGCAGACATGTGGGGGGCCGGGATTAGAACCCATGACCTCTGACTCCCAAGCCCGTGCTCTTTCCACTGAGCCAGACATACTGTCTGGAACTGGTTCCCATGACCCCTGACTCCCAAGCCTGTGCTCTTTCCACTGAGCCACACATACTGTCTGGAACTGGTTCTGACTGATTCTCGGCATCACTGGCAGACGAGGGGGTCTAGACTAACCAGGCTCGGGAACAGGGCCAGTAGAAGTAGTAGTAGCAGTAACAGCGGTAGAAGCTCATGCAGTAACATTTATTGAGCTCCACTTAGTGAAATCCACTATGCTCTTGGGAAGAATGGAAATAACAAAGTGACACGTCCCCTGCCCACAAGGTGCTTACATGCTAACTGGGGAGATATTAAAGGTTCCTTTGGCCTTGATCATACAGTGGAGAGAAGACTCGGTCTTCTCGCTTGTGACTTCCTGTGTCCTCTAGACTGTAAGCTTGCTGTGGGCAGGGAATGTGCCTACCAACTCTGTACAGTTCTCTGCATACAGTAAGTGCTCGATAAATGTGATCGATTGATTAACATCTCTGCAGTCTGCGCTTCAGGATGGACTGGAGAGCACGAAAGGAGAATAATAATAATAATAATGGCATTAGTTAAGCACTTACTATGTGCAAAACACTGTTCTAAGTGCTGGGCGGGGATGCAAGGTGATCATCTGTCAAGCTAGCTCTCTTCCTCCCTTCAAGGCCCTACTGAGAGCTCACCTCCTCCAGGAGGCCTTCCCAGACTGAGCCCCTTCCTTCCTCTCCCCCTTGCCCCCCTCTTCATCCCCCCATCTTACCTCCTTCCCTTCCCCACAGCACCTGTATATATGTATATATGTTTGTACATATTTATTACTCTATTTATCTTACTTGTACATATCCTATTTATTTTATTTTGTTAGTATGTTTGATTTTGTTCTCTGTCTCCCCCTTCTAGACTGTGAGCCCACTGTTGGATAGGGACTGTCTCTATATGTTGCCAACTTGTACTTCCCAAGCGCTTAGTACAGTGCTCTACACACAGTAAGCGCTCAATAAATACGATTGATTGATTGATCAGGTTGTCCCTCCTAGGGCTTACAGTCCTAATCCCCGTTTTACAGATGAGGGAACTGAGGCTCAGAGTGCCTTGCCTAAGGTCGCACAGCAGACATGTGGCGGAGCCGGGGGCAGGGATTAGAACCCGTGACCTCTGACTCCCAAGACCGCACTCTTTCCACTGAGCCACGGCGGAGCCAAAGATCCACTGAGGATCTTTGGGGAAGAAGTCTGACAAGGAAAGTGGTCTTTCCAAGCAGAGTTATGAATGATTAGACGTCCCTCAGTTCCCTGCCCTGCTTAGAGGGATAGCCAAAGGTGCCCTGCGGGCCCGAGGCGGGTATTTGGCCTTCAGGAACGAAAAGCTGAATTCAGCATTTTAGAAGCCGCCACTTCTAACGGATGTCACCTAAAGCTTCACAATGGTCACGTCAGAAGGTGACCACAAGAGGACGACAGAGACTTGGCTAAATCCAGAGCCCCCAAAATCAAACAAATACCTTGCAGGGGTCGCGGAGAGGGTGTGGGGGGGGGGGGGGGGGGGGGGGTAGGAGAGACACAGAGATAGAGACATACAGAGAGAGGAAATAGAGAGGGTAGACATAGAGAGACAAAGGAGAGAGGAGAAAGAAACAGACAGAGACAAAGAAAGAAAGAGCCCATCATTAGACATCTGTTGAGGCTGGAGTTGGGTCAGAATCTTTGGATTCTCCTTTCCCAGCTCCGCTAGTGTGACTCACTCCGGGATCATGGGCAAGACCATCAGTTGCCTTCTCCCGCAAACTTTTCCCATTTAGTAAAGGAATCTTATTCCCTGGTCCATGCAGGCATGGTGAGTACTGTTGCAGAAGGTAAAGTTTTTGCACTCTGCAGAAAAAGATGGCATATTAATATAGAACCAAACACACAAACATAAATATACACTTAATGTACAGCTTATTCCTTCATAGACTCCTACGGCTTCAAGAGACCTCTCAATAGGTCACCTGGTCCTGCCCCCTGCCTCCAAGCAAAACTACACCTAAGCCATACAGAACACGACTAAATCCTTCAGGTGATACCACGTTGGACAGGACTAACATTTTCGACAAAATTTTGGAGTTTTCCCATTTACAAATCGCAAAACTGGTCTTCAAAAACAGGAAGAAATTTAATAGAGACAAGTGTGTAAGAGAATGTCTTTCATAAAGAAAAATAAACACCACCAGTCCAGGATGGGGAAAAACAGGCTAGACACAAATTCAGCAGAAAAACATCTGAATGGAAAGCAATGATACTCTATTAAAAGCCAGCATGGAACTGGGATGTATCAACAGACATGTAGCACATAACAGAACCCTTATTCCAGGGTTTTCTCCACTTTTAAAGATCACACTTCATAAGGGAAAGGATGGAGAAAAACTGGAGAGGGTTCAGCGGCCTAGATAGGACATCTTAAAGAGAGAAAAGTCCAGCAAGGTACAAGAAATGCTAGGAGAGCCAGCCACTGACAGCTGAGGATGCAAGATGAAAGAGGTTCACTTGTTCATCGCTCAGCCCTATAAATAAACAAGTTATTTAGTGCTTAATAAAAACATTCAGAAACATTCGGTGCCTCACTTGATTATAAGTGAAGACCCTGGCTTGGTGATTTGAAAACAGAAAACACACCAGATTTAGACCATGTTGGAAAGAATTAAAATAGAATAGAAATAGACCAAAATAGAAAGCTGGAAGTTTCAATAAAACTGTGCCATAGGATGAGGCAAGATTTCAGAAGGACATGTTAAACTTTGTTGGAATGAATATTCCAAATTTATCTCCAGCAAACACGACTTCTATGGTCTTCACTGAAAATAATACAGGGGTGTTGGGAGGAACACTGTCAGAAAGAGTGAGAAGTTTTGAAACTGTTGGTTAACAGAGCACTGGCAATAAGGAGCTTTGAATCTACCAAGGAATGTGAAGGAAGGACAAAGATCAGGCCTATAGCAGAAACGGGCCTAAATGGAACATGGGGCGATGGTGATCATAACCCAAGCTTGTTCCGAGAAAGGTCTGGGTCAGCTTTGGGTTGCCCTGAGCCAGACAGCCAGCACCCAAAGATTGTTTGCGACTTAAGCTCTCTCCTGCCTTCTAACACTTCTTCTTGCTGGTTGAGGATAAGGAACCAGCTACTATGTAAGCCATGTCCCTCTGGGCTTCCAATATAATCTACCCATGTTGTTTTCAAGAGTGAATCAACAGCAGAATCCCAGAGACACAGCAAAGATACCATGGGCGGCCCAGCTTGTTGATGACAGGCCAACTCAGGGTCATCTTCGGAAGCTCCTAGGGGAGAAGGAGAGGGCTCGTGAGAGCAGTCACTTGCAGGCCCCACCCTTAATCAAACAGTGTTATTTTCTGAGCACTTACTGTGTGCAGTGATCCTCTGTGCATTGAGCACCAACTGCTAGGCCTGCCCCATACCAATCCAATAAAAAATGGGATTTCTTTTTGGCAAAGAAATCCTGTCCGGGCTGACCTGTCCAGGGCCTTTCCTCCAATCAATAAATCAATAATGCTTACTGAGTGCTTGGTGCAGAGCAGTGTACCAGGTGCTTGGCAGAGTACATGCTCCCCACCCTCAAGGAGCTTCCAATCTAATGGGAAAGACAAGACAGGTGCATCCAGGGCTTGCGACATTCTGGAGATCTTGTAATGAGAGAACTCTCCAATTTGTCCCTAGCCCCCCAGGGGCTTTGTTTTGAAGCATTATATGGACTGGGGAACTGGATATTGGGATGACTCAGTTGAGGCATTGAGCCTCTTCACCCCTCTAAATACAGTCTGTCCCTCTGGAAAACGACTATGTGACTGAAGGAGGGACACTGTGGGATGATTGGCGATCCGGAAACCATGCTAGATTCCCTGGGGAGAAGGTGAGAGAGAAGACAATGCTATACAAAGGGCCAAGAGTCCACCCTTAATGTCGACTACACAGAGTAGCCTGCCAAGTGTTGCACTGTGCTCCAAAGAAAGCATTCCAGTCCTGAGTGTTCTCCACCCCTGATAAGACTGGGCTAGAAAACAGGCCCTACCACTGCCACCCAGGTCCCAGGCAGCAAGCAGCAGTGTTCTTCCCACCACACATGAGAAGGACCCTTTTTCTCTCTCTTTACTGCATGTTAGCTGGTCTGTTCAGAGGGGAAGCTATGGCACAGTGAATAGCAGGTGGTGAGACTGTCTGGCCCATCTCTACTTAATAAGCACGTCTGGCAGAGCCGGGCAGAATTCCCTTATTCACTCCTTCCAGGAAGACAGTTCTTCCACAGAGTTCGTTTTGGGCTTTATTCCAATGTAGAGGGGGGCCCCCTAATCAGTCTGGGTTCTTTGATTGATAAACAACAATAATGACGGTCTTTTTAAGAAGTGCTTACTATGGGCCAAGTGCTCTGATAAGCACTGGGTAGGCACAAGATCATCAAGTCAGTCACAGCCCCTGTCCTGCACAGGGCTCCCAGTATAAGAGGTAGACAAAACAGATATTTTATCTCCATTCTGCAGATGAAGAAACTGAGGTACAAAGAGATCAAGTGATTTGCTCAAGGCCCCACAGCAGGAGGGTGGCAGAACTAAGATTTTAACCCAGGTCTCCTGGCCCCCCAGCCCTATGATGTCTCCCTGAGGTCATATAGAAGTGAAATCACAAAGTGTGATTATCCAATCTGACCAGTTGGTCCAACCAAAGATGTCTGGGGGACTTGATAACAGATTTGGATGATGGAAGAGAATTGTGGGAGGCATGCCTCCTGTGACAGCCAAAACCAGGTTTGTTTGGTTGTCCAAACTCTCAAGGACTAGATTGTATCTTAATCTCCAAGTTTGGACAAATAACTTTTAATGGGCTCTGGCAATGCCCTGTGTCAACTCTGATATGGAGCCTTTTGAGGGTAAATGAACATCCCCATGATCCTTTGGGGAACATGAACATTTCCCATGTTCAGAATGGGGACTGGGCCTGATCTGATTGCACTATATCTACCCCAGTGCTTAACACAGTGTGTGGCACATAGCCCTTAAATATAATAATAATAAACATGACAATCATTATTAATAACATTATTAGCATTATTCTTTCAGGCACCCAAATGTTTCCCATTATCCTTCCAGGGTACATAAATGGTAAATGAATGTTTTCTATGATTAACCACCACTACTGGGTCGAGTGTTTCTGGCAAACAGGCTGCTGGCTCCAGAGGGGGGAAAAAAGGAATGTTTTTACCAGAAAAATGTCATTTATTAACCTTGAGTTTCTTCCCAGTAAAAACAATTTTCCTGTCCTTGAGGTCGATGCATATCTAGTCATAATAGAAAGAGAAATCTGCTACAACTGGAGAGATTTTATAGCAATCACTTGATGGTTCCCAGAAGCACTACTGCTCCTCTTGGTCTGTGGGAAGACAAGCTGTTATGAGTCTTTGGGGACAAATTCGAAGCCAGAGGGCTCTCTGGCTGCTGGCCCAGCCTTCTCTCCTACTCCCTTACTCTGTCTCCCTCACCAACTTGCCATCATGGCTCCTTGAGGTTGCCCATGCCTTTGCATTCCCTCTGCTCTTCCCAAACTGCTTCAGACCCTCCTCTTGCATGCAGCCTTTCCTGCTAATCCCCTTCCCAAGGCCTCCAGAAAGAGACTAAATGGAGACAAATCAAGACCTTAACTGGAAGAGCCATCCCCACGCTCAACTGCAGATTTGAACATGCTGTCATCTACAGGCTGCTTATTAATTCTCTGTCGAGAAAGGAGTGGCTGTTTTTGAGCAAAAACATAATAAGGAATGAGAAACAAGGAGACAAAAGAGAAAACTGTGCTAAGAGCTGAAAACACTGAACATGACAACATAACAAAGGACAGTCTTTTTGTTTGCGCAATGTAGCCGGGGCCCCTGAGCTGATATTGGTGATTTCAGCCACACACACACAAGCTAATTTCACCATCAGTGGAGTCTTCTTCAAGTGTACAGATCCAATTCCTTCCTCCTTCCTATGACTTGTTTTAATGTCTGTCTCCCCCACTAGGTTATCATCTCTTTTAGGGACGGAATTATGTCTACTAACTTTACTGTACTCACCCAAGCACTTAGTACAGTGCTCTGCTTAGGGTAAGTGCTCAATTAACACTGCTGATGAAAAGATTGATTACTCAGGAACTAATTACCAGATGTCAGAGGCAGAAAACTGAATCTTGGGCTGGAACAAAGATGAGGATCTCTGATATTCTTTAAAGCTATAGTCTTCTTTCCAAGGCATTCTGAGGATTTAATGGGTGCTAACTCGAGGCCTTGAGAAGTGTTCAGGCGACCATCTCCCCCATCTGCCAGGCAGACAAATTCAGCCTAGAGAGACTGAGGTGTGTGCCCTGGGGTCAGGGCACTTGCATTTGCAAACTACAGGACCCAGGCTCCCTGGACTCCACAGATGAAGCCTCCCACCAACCCACTGGGGTGGGTACTCGAATGGCAGAACTTTCTCCCTGAGGGGTCTCAGCCCCTGCAGGTCCTTTTCCAAGGCTAAAACAAAAGGTCCCTTCCCCAGCCCCACCACTCCGAGGAAAAGGCCCATTTTGGAGGATAGTGTGGGCTGGGTTAAACTGACTTTACAGAAGAGGAAACAGATGCAGAGAAGTGAAATGACTTGTCCAAGGTCACACAGCAGGCAAGTGGCAGAGCCAGAATTAGAACCCGGGCCTGTATTCTTTCCATTGGACCCCCTGCTAAGCCCACAAGCTACGAAGCATGAGTCCTAGCTGGAGGACTTGGGCTACTCCTGGGAGATGTATAAAACCAAGTTGTTCCCCTCAGTGGAGCTTGAGAAAAGGACCTCTCTGATGTCATCGGTGGGGATGTGTGGCCTCCATACCCAATCTCCTTTTGAAAACTCTGAGCTGTCCCTAGGGGAGAGAATCACCAGGAGTGGATCCGCTGCCAGAGGGATGTGAGTCTGTCTGTGCCATCCAATTCTATGAAAGGGGATGATGCTTTTCTCAAAAACTAATTACAGCAGCACAGCCTCAGGCCGACAGCAGTGAACAAACAGTGCCACACCGCCCACTGTCCCCTCTCAAGAATGACAAGTAAGCCTCCATGTAAAAGCCACAACTGCTCCTGCCAGCTCTCAAGCTGCCCTCATTAGCCAGACTCCTTTTCACCTTTTTCAGTAACAGGGATTTCTTTGAGATCCATGGGTGATATCAAAGCACAAGAATCTGAATGACGGAAGAGAAGTTTGAAATACAATACACTCCCCTGGCATAAAATACGATGTTCTCTCTCATTCATTTAGAATCATTTATTGAATATTCCATTGCCAATGTAATGACCTCACATGGGTCGTCTTAAGGAAGTCCACCCCAAAGTACCACATTTCACCAGGGAAGCCAATCGATTAATCAATAAATGGTATTGATTGAGTGCTTACTGGGTGCAGAGCACTGAACTAAGCACTTGGAGAGTACCATACAAACAGAGTTGGTAGACATATTTCCTGCCCATAATGAGCTTTCAGTCTAGAAACTCCTTTCCTTGCTCTAGGGTCATTATGACCATATAATTCAGAGCAGAGCAGAGATGGGGGTGGAAGTGTCATATAAAGATATTCCAACTAAAAGCATCCAGTGCCATATCTGTACCTGAGAGGGAACAATGCAATTGAAAACATGGCTGTCAGGTAAAAAACTGGACAAAGGGCCACCCACCCCAAAACCTGGCAATGACACCCATCCCTGGATGCCAGGACCTTAGCTCAGGAGGCAGACCAGCTGTAGCCCTGGTGTTTGGTATAATACTGAACATCCTGGGCACCACGGGTGCCTCCCCGCCTACTCCAGAGGCCCTCAGGACAATTCCAGGACAACACCCCACTCGGTGTCTTCCGTCACACTGGGGAATGAATTGGCTTCATTTAGGCTTTTCTGAGAAGCATCTAATTCACGTGTTTCCGCGGAGTGAGTCACCGGCAGGAAGGGGTTGGCCAGCACCACCGGGTACTTTTCCATCCTTTTCTGGGATCATCTAACTGTCCACATTCTTAACAACACAGTCTCAGGCCCCACAGCTTTGTCTGCCACCCCGGCCTCTGGACAACTCTGATGAGGCCAAGCCAGGAAGGGGCCATTTAGCCGAGGGGAAGACTCAAGGAGAGGAGCACCACAGTCCCCGCAAGGGGTTCTTAAACAGATCATTTCTCCCCAGCCAGCGCTGTGGGCTGGGATAGAGAAGACCAGGAATGGGCAGAGAACAATAATACTGTGACAAGGTGCTAGCTTGTTAGTTAGACCCCATGGGACCCCTCCCCTTCTTTTCCAGAAATTACAGCAGGCTGGCAGGGAGGGTGGTCTTCACTGATGGCCCTCCTGGTCTGGATAGATGGATAGACATTCATTCATTCAATCATATTTATTGAGCACTTACTGTGTGCAGAGCACTTGGTGTGTACCAAGCACCTGGAAAGTACAATATGGCAACAGCTAGAGATAATTCCTACCCAACAACGGGCTCACAGTCTTATGTGGTACAAGGGCACACAGGTAATGTGATGACTTTTACAGAATGCAAAGCCCCTCCAGACTGTAAGCTCTATGGGGTAAGGGAATATGTCTACCAACTTTGGTATATTATACACTCCCAAGTGTTTAGTACAATGCTCTGCACAAAGTAAGTGCTCAATAAATACCACTGATTGATGGGAACGGAGAGGGAGTTCCAGGAGGAAAGCAAGGTTCCAGCGAGAGGTTGGTGGTGAGAGAGGTGAGAAGGCACAGTGAGTACGTTGGCTTGAGAGAAAAAAGTGTGTGAGCTGGGATGTAGTAGCAAAGAAGCAAAGAAAAGTAGAGGGTTGAGAGCTGATTGAGCACCTTAAAGCCAAAGGCCAGGAGTTTCCAATTGACGTGGAGAGGGATGGGCAACACCGGAGGTTTTGGAGGAGTACGGGATATGTGGAGAAGATACTGTAAATAATGATGCAGGCAGCAGAGTGAATTTTGGGCTGGGGATGGGAGAGACTGGAGGCAGGGAGGTCTGCGAGGAGGTCAATGCACTAGTCAAGGCAGGGTATTACAGATGCTTGTACCAACAAGGGCCCTGTGAGCAGGCGGGCCCCTTCCGAGCCCCAGAACTCAATGACAAGAGCCGAGGTGGAAGGAAGCTGAGCGCTGTTGTAGCTGGGCCGGATCAGGGAAAGACTGGCTGTCCTACATAGAAACAGACACATGATCACCCAAACCATAGACCAAATGAAGCAGGACTTACATGCTCTGGTTTCTGAGTGAACATGTCCCTTGCTTGCCCCGCCATATCAACTGCTCTCTACCTGAGAAGACACCTTACCCTCTAAGAACAGGTAACAGTCAATCAGTGGTATTTATTGAGCACTTACTATGGGTAGAGCACTGTACTGAGCACTTGGGAGACAACAGAATTAGTGGGCACAATCCCTGCCCGTAACAAGCTTACAGTCTAGAGGGGGAGACAGACATTAATATGAATAAAAATGCAACCATGACAACTGAAGGCGCTTAGAGACAGGGGAAATTTCACTGCATGTTGGAGATGGAAATAAGGTCATTTCATGGTCCTGAGCTCAGAAACTCGTTGATATTTGAAATAAATGTACATTTCTGGAAGAACTCCAAAAGAAATTAAACAACCGCATAGCCCCGTTATGTAAAGAAGGAGCACTTGCTTAGGGAGAGATCCAAGCATCTTGTGTGTGTGGTCTCTTCACAGTCTCCCTCTGGGCTACGGAGATAACTGAAAATGCTTTAGTGACTTTATAGATGGAGAAAGTGAAACCCAGAAAGAAAAAGTGACTTCCCCAAGGTCACACAGCGAGTCCATGGCAATGCTAGGATTTGTACCCAGATTCTGGGCCCCAGCCCTAGGTTCTTCCAACATAAGTTAGCGACTGAAAAGACCTCAAATCCATAACTTTTAGCCAAACAGAAAGAGGTTGGACTAGGAACGGATTTGGGCGATGGTTACTTTTAAGGATTTCCCTCCCACCTCAGCCTCCCATGCCTTCGTGCTGCTAGGAGTAAGACCTTTTTTCCTCCTAGGACAGACCATGTGAGCTATGCAGCCACTCTGCTGCCCTGGCCAAGAAGTGTGTATGGACCGAACTGAACTGAGTAAAGACTTCCTATCTCTCCCCATTTAACCCCTAGGGGAGGCAGTAGGGGTTTCAGGGGCATAAACACAACTCATTCGCAAATCTAGAAGGTGGATTTTTTAAATTTGGTTTTTTTGAAAGGAAACAACTAAAACCTCTGCCAATCCCCATCCAAAGACCTGCTAACCTGCAACTGAAAGGACCGATTTTAGGTAGGATACTCTCCCAAGTGCTTAGTACAGTGCCCTGCACACAGTAAGCAATCAATAAATGCAATTGATTGATTGGACTAAAAAAATGCTGCCCAGTGTAACTCAGTGAGAATAATAATAAGGCATTTATTAAGTACTTACTATGAGCTAAGCACTGGGGCAGATATAAGATGATAAGCTCGGACACAGTTCCTGTTCCTCACAGTCCAAAGGGGAGGCACAGCAGGTAACATCCCCATTTTATTAAGAGGGAAACTGAGCCACAGAGAGGTTAAGTGGCTTGCCCAAGGTCACACAGCATCAGGCAAGAGGCAGAGCCGGAATGAGAACCAGGGTCTCCTGACTCCCAGCCCCATGCTCTTTCCATTAGGCTACGCCGCCGCCCATCTGGGAATCAGCCCGAACCCCCAAATCCAGAGCATCTCTCTGGGGGAGACCCCTAGCCACTCCTTCTCCAGAGCCACTGTGTTCCCCCTCCCAAGTCCCTTTCTACACCGCATTTCAGAAAGAGGGAGGCTGGGTGTACTCCAAATTTCAACTCCCACCACCCTTGGGCTAGCCCTCTGATTTTTTTTTTTTTAATGGTATTTAAGGGCTTACTATATGTGAGGCACTGTACTAAGCACTGGGTTAGATATGAACTAATCAGGTTGGACAAGGCCCCTGTCCCAGAGTCTTAATCCCATTTTACAGATGTTACTGGGGCAAAGAAAAGAAGTGACTTGCCCAAAGTCGCACAGCAATCAAGTGGTGGAGCCAGGATTAGAACCCAGGTCCTCCTGACTCCTCAGTCCACGCTCTATCCACTAGGCCACGTTGCTTCCCAGAGCTTGATGGCTCCCCAGTGGCAGTTGCCCTCCTTTCTTCCCACTGGGAGCCGGCCAGGCCACATAGATTCTTCGCCAAGCTGTGGGTCAAATATTTAGCGTTTCTACATGGGTCCGGGGACGTGGGGCCGGGTGTGGGTAAAGGGCGTCAAACGCCATTCAACCCAAACAAAAGGAAGCTTCGACTTAGAGCCGGCTGGCTCCATGCATGGGACTCATATGGTAAACTTGAGTCAAATCCAAGTACCTTCCCCAGACAACCATGCAGAGAGCGGGGCCCTTGGAGTCTCTCAGGCCCAAAGGCCCCCAGGAGGCTGAAAGGGTGACCTCGGCTGGGAATCTCACTTGCTTTCCCAGATGCAACTCAGCCGGGCCGTGGCTGGGGGCAGGAAGGGGTCTTTGGGGGCAGGGGCAGAGCACAGTGCCCTGGGAAGGCCTTGGCTCCAAACCACAGGGGCAGAAGGGAAGCGGGTACAGGGACGGAAGCTCTCAGAGCACTGCAGCTGGCAGGCGCTGCATGACAGCACAGAGTCTGGTTTCTTTCCTCTCTGTGCCCACAGGCACTGATGTTTTGCATACCTGCATAGGGTGTGCACACAGCCTGCACTTAGAGGGGCCGTGGCCTCGATGCTAGCTTACTCAAGAGCCCCGTTTGACCCTGTTCTGATGCTGGCATGGGAGGATTACTTCCGCAGGCGCCTTGCCCATCTCTGTGCTGACGACCGATCGGCCACCCCCGTGGCACCCTACAGAGAGCCAATGGCACATTTAACTACCTGAGCTCATCCAAATGAGGCACACAGGAGTAGCAGGATCAGGATGGGTGTAAGTGCTTAGTACAGTACAGAATGAACGCAGTAGTACAGTGCAGGGCACTCTTTTATCCACTGGCTTTCTAGTAGTAGTAGACATAGTAACAGTAGCAGCAGCACTTATTGAGAGTCCACTGTGTGGTGCACTGTTCTAGCCACTTGGGAAGCAGAGAATAATAAAATGCCATTAATAATAGTAATAGCATTTATTAAGCCCTTACCATGTGCAGAGCACTGTTCTAAGTGCTGGGGAGGTTACAAAGTAATCAGGTTGCCCCTTGTGGGGCTCACAGTCTTAATCCCCATTTTACAGATGAGGGAACTGGGGCACAGAGAAGTTAAGTGACTTGCCCAAAATCACACAGCTGACAATTGGTGGAGCCGGGATTAGAACCCATGACCTATAACTCCCAAGCCCATGCTCTTTCCACTGAGCCACGCTGCTTCTCTGAAATGCCATCTTTATTAATAATAATAATGATGGTATTTATTAAGCGTTTACTATGTGCAAAGCACTGTTCTATCTTTACTGCCCACAAGGAGTCTACGCTCTAACAGGGGAGACAAACATAAACATATTTACAACTAGCATGGTCAAAAATATATCCATAATCCTGTAAAGTAGGTTGGCATTCTTCCTCTGTGGAAAACCAAAGCACCGAGGAGACTACCAACCCCACCGTAACCCAGCAGCTCCCCAGCTGAGCAAGGGATTCCCACCATCTGGGCTTCTTGGCTTTGAGCCTCAGTGTCCCATTCAGATCAGTTTCTGGATGAACCTAAACAGCAACTGCCGGGTCTCGGCCACAATTAGTAATGATCGATCCAGGCCACGTCTGGGACTCCCAAGTCTCCTTCATGTGGTCTGAAGCCAGAAAAACACTGAAAGCCACTGCCAAGAGTAGTTCCCTTGTGCTCCCGCGACTCCAGAATTTCAGCCTGAGGTATTTTCAAAGAAAACGGGATAAGGGTGTGTCAGTGTGGTAAGAGCCTCTTCATTTCCATGAGTCTTTGCCAAATAATTTTTTCCCCCTTCAGAGTGATGTCACTGGGTGTTCATTTTATTAGCCTTTAGTGGGCACTGGGCAAACAAGAAATCCATTTTGATCCATCATTCTTCTGATCAGCCAACCAGTGGGTCGGACCGCTGACATGCCCTCGGCCAGAATGAGGCACAGAGCGGCATAAGGACTAGGTGAATATACCCAGCAAGTCAGCAAGTCTTGTTTCAGACACACACTCTCTCAGCAGGACTGGCTACTGATGTGAATGGTTGTTTTGAGCATTATGGATGCCGACCCAGTGCAAAGATGTGGTCACTGTCTGGGAGCGGGACCCAAGATGCGCCAGTAGATGTAGGGGTGGTAAACCCCAAGGGAGAGGAAAGAAGGACCAGACCCAGTTAAAAGGTCTCAGTCAGTGTTCGGCCCTTCGGAATGGTTCCCACTCACAGAATGGCAAATGGCATCCCCTTTTTTTTATGGTATTTGTTAAGTTCTTGCTATGTGCGAGACACTATAGTAAGCACTGAGGTGGGTACAAGCTAATCAGGTTGGAAACAGTCCGTGACCCAGATGGGGCTCGCGGCCTTTATTCCCATTTTACATATGAGGTGATTGAGGCACAGATAAGTTAAGTGACTTGCCCAAGGTCGCACAGCAGACAAGCGGCAGAGGAGTCTGGTTGAAACGAGAAAGCTCCATGCTTGCATAATGGGGTCTGGGCTGAAACCAAGAAGTCTGGTCCATCCTTGAATAAGCTGACCACAGAACTTGCTAGGTATAATTGTCCTATTTTCCTGCAACACAGCACTCTATTACACAGAAACATAACAGAGCTACAGCCCACATTTAAAGGTTGATAGATTATGAAGACGGACATTAAGCCACCTGCCAATAACCATTTTCCTGGAAAGACACATCCATCCATCGGTAAACCAAAGGCACCATACTCCAGGGCCAACATCACAATCAGAACTGGGGCAGGCCCCCTACCAGCCACCACTTCCTGCCAGATGGGATCCTCCTCTCAGAGATTTACAAGGGAGATACCACAGTCTCCTCTGCAAATGAGATCCAGGGTCTCTTAGCCTTCAGAACCAAGACACAGTGCCTAATGCCTAACAACTCCCTCCTGCTGCCTTCCAAGGCTATGCCCTCCTTCCCCACCCACAGAATACAGAGGACCCCCCTAAAATCTCTCAAGAACACATTTCCCTCAGAAAGAGGAGATATCTGACTGTAAACTGGGCAACTGAACTAAATCAACAGAGTTTAATTAAATGGGAGCAACAGCATGATCATCACGCAGGGGCCTGAATCTTGGGTCTCTTTAATCCCTAGTAAATCAAAGGAAGCATCTCTCCTGTAAAGTGGCAGCTGTATTTGCCCTTTTCTCCCTTCAGATGTTAAAAATATCCAATTGCACGGTTCTTGCAAGATTAAAACCTGAGGCATTTCTTTCTCTGCTAAACAAAAATATCAGCGATATTAAAAATAGGGAAACGGCGGGGCTTGGGAGTCAAGGGGACCTGAGTTCTAATCCTGCCTCATCATTTGCCTGCTGTTTGACCCTGGGAGATTCACTTAATTTCTCTGTACCTCAGTTCTTTCATCCTCAAAAATTGGGATTCAATATCAGATCTCCTTCCTCCTTAGGCTGCAAGTCGCATGTGGGCCGGGGATTGTGCCTGACCTGATTATCTTGTATCTACCCCAATGCTTAGTACAGAGCTCAGCACATACTAAGCATTTGGCAAATGTGATCATTGTTATTAAGCGAAAGGCAGTTTTGCCAAAGAAGATGAGCTCTTGTAACCTTCGAGTGGGATTGAGAAGATGGGGTCCCTGGAGCTCGGGCTTTCACAGGGGACAGGGAGCCCTTCGGGGAGGTGGCCGGGGCAGGGCTCGACAGCTTGGCCGGCCAGACAGGATGCTGACTTTCAGGGCCGTTGCCAGGCCGCACAGCCGCCAGGATTAACCGAGCTGCTTTTTCAGAGTCGCAAATGGGCAGGCTCTGAATAGGCTCGTTATTTGCATGTGGTTTGGCTTCAGCTGAGGTTAACTCAGGACGCCGCGAGCAGGAAATCGGCTTCAACAGGGGCCACTATTTCTCAGTCTTGGGTGGCTTTTTCCTTTCTAGAAGGAGAAGGCCTAAATTATTTGATACAACCAGGAAAGAGGAGAGCTATGGCGGCAGAGAGAATAGGGCGATAACCAAACACCCTGATGTCCCACCTCCCTCTCTCTATTTCCTGCTTACTTGTAAATGGTCGAGCCAGTTAGCTGATGCTGTCTGGCAGGGGGCATCCCCCAGCTTGGGTCTCAGAGAAACTACCCATCCCCACTCCCCTAGTAGGTCCCAGGAATGAGCAGAGGTCAACCTGAAGTCCCGCCAGACCCGGAGAGTGGATGAGCTCTGGGCCAGCTTGGTTACCAACCTGGGTGAATCTGAGTGAGTAAGTTAGCTATGGCATTTATTAAGTGCTTACTATATGCCAAGCACTTGTCTTAGCACTGGAAGAGATACAAGGGAATCAGATCAGACTTGGGTCTCTGCCTTGTGGAGTTTAAAATCTAAGGGGTAAAAGAGTGCAAGGAATGAATTCGCATAATCCTCTTGGAGGCTCAGGGAGGTTAAGTGACTGAACCATAGGCAGGAGTGGAGGGCAGGTGAAGAAATACCACCTGCAGACGGGAAATTTTTGATTTATGGAGCTGCAGAGGGAGGAGGTGCTCGGTGGGCTTCATTATGGAAATATTTAACATTAGCTGGTTTATTGTTTCCTTGCTGGAGTGCCAGAGTGTGAATGCCTGTGGGCACAGACTATTTTTGAGACCGCTTTTCTGTGCCATGCTCCCCGGTGCCTACTGCAGCATTGCAAGCACTGTAGGCTCTCAGCAAATACTTCAAGCAATGACGATGAGTGAAGCCCTAAATCCATACGAGCAACAGTGCTGGAGCCAGGCAACTGCAAATCTGCAAACACTGTTGGTTTCAGCTGGGACTCACCCGGTCCCTCCCAGCTGGAAACAACAGAAACATCCACAGAGGAGTAGGGAATGACGAGCCAACAACAATCCCTGGGGTTCCTGCAGAACCTTGTCTGCAGAGCTGAATATGGGAGGAAAATACAAACTATGTTGGGAATGTTAATGCCATTTATGATCATCTGCGTCACTACTATTCCAGTGGACTGCTCAGTGACCAGTCCAGAAAGCAACTCAGCATTGTCACCTCGGGGTTTTGCTCACAGCCTCTTGGCTAGAAGCCGGCTGACATTTTCTTGGTCTCTGGAGCACAGGGCTATGTGGGAAGCAAAACCTGGACCTCAGAAGCCAAAAGTTCACACCTCAGGCTTGCTACTAATTCAAGGGCGACCTTGGGTGGGTCATTTAATCCAAATGACACAACCACCTCTTCCCCAAAACCACTGATGGCTGGATCTCACCCAGTAGTCAAGGGAAATAAGGGTCACTAGTGGCCCACTAAGGGTCATCTCTTAGTCATCTCCTACACCTCCTCTCAGATCAATCCCCTCTAGATTGTAAACTCCTTGTGGGCAGGAACCAAGTCTACCAACGATATTTATTGTTTTTTCCCTAGTGCTTAGTACAGAGCACTGCACAATCAATCCTATTTATTGTCTTTATTGAGTACTTACTGTGTACAGAGCACTGCACTAAGCACTTGGGAGAGCACACTAGAATTAGTGGATATGATCCCACCCTTAAAAATCTTACAATCTAACAGAACAGACACTGGGCTTTGTTCTCAACCTGAAGTTCTGGGTCAGCCCCTCTCTGCTGTGCACTGTGCCCCTGTATATCTTGGGCACTGCCATTTTGGTTTGGACTTGGCCTGTGCAGACCCACTCCAGATGCACTCACTTGAGTCTGATGCGAGGCCCTTCCTCATTTTTAGAAGCTATGGGACCTGAGAAAGGTTTAGTTAAGGTTTCATTTCCAAGCTCAGAGGTCACATTCTCAAAGACCTCTCCCTCCTTACATAATAGACCTTTCCCATGAGGTGCGAGCCCCACCCACCGCTCACTCTCATGACCTTACATCATAAATTAGCAGGGCAAATTGAGTGCCCATGTCCACGGACCGCCTCTCTGCGCTAGGAACTATGCTAAGCTAGGAGACACAGCTTACTGCTATGCCAAAGCTTACTCACCCCACTCCCACCTCCTCTCTCCATACACCATGCATAACATTTCTTTATACTCTGTTGCTTCCCCTATCTGCAAAGCATTTTAATGTCAGCCTCCCTGACTAGATTGTAAGCTCCTTCAGGGCAGGAATCTTTTCTACTACCTCTATCCTTGTACTCTCCCACATAGTACAGTGCTCTGCCCAGAGAAAGTGTTCGATCCACACTATTGATTGCCCAATAGAGGTACTTTTGTTTGTTTAACATCTTCATGGTTGGAAAACTCCCAACCTCCTTATGTGGCCTTGTCCATTATTGTTTAAAGCCTGGTTTAATACACTGATGAGGCAAACAGGAGGCCCAAATTCATGTCCTGTCTTTGCTACCAAAACACTCTGTGACTTTAGGTAACAGTTGGCCTCTCAGCCTCTATCTGGGAAAGACATCTTGCCTTTGTTTCTGGAGTGTTATGTAGATTTACAAGATAAGACTCATGAAGTACTCTCAGCCCTTCAAATAGGAGCTATAGACAGTTAAACATACCAGAGGTGCATTATTGCCGGTTAACCTTTACTCCATTCCAGTTCTATTAGGTGCTTATCTCCCCACTCCCACCAAACTCCAGCATATTTGCTAAGCAGCTAGCACACTGGTTTCAGGAACACTGGATCTGGTGTCTGACTCACAGTCAATCTGTCAGACTGATATTTATGGAGTACTTCCTGAGTGCAAAGCTCTGTACTAAGTACTTGGGAGAGTACAACATAAGCATGGTACTCATTTCCTGTCCTCAAGAGGCTTACAATTTAATGGTGGGGAACAGTCCAAAAATGTCTTAAAAAGAGTGGGAGCAGAAGGAAGAACAAGGATGTAGCAGGAAATATTACAAATGACACTGAGACGTTGGCCTATCTACCACTCCCCTGGAACCTTGGGTTCCCATCAGAAAAATAGGATTTCCCACCTCTGACCTCTCGGGGCTGGTCAGAAGGTGAAAGAGAAAACACCAGTGCAACATTCTGAAAGACTGGGAAATCGGCATTCATAACTCGGTGATATCAGGGTTAGTCAAGATTCTTTGTCCTAGCCAGCCCGGCCTCATTCTCTCTCTTCTTTGAGGGGCTTTGGCCACAGCTTACTGGATGCAGTGAGTCACTCCGGGTCTGGGAAAAGGCTGGGGCAAAGAGGAGGACATTCAAGGCTGCAGCAGGGGGGCTCAGGGGCATGAGGGTGGTAGGGGGAGAAGGCACAGTGAGACATAGAGGTCCTCTCCCCCACCCACTTGTCATTTCCCATTGACAGAGGGGGCTGCCTAGACCACACCTCCTCTCTGCCCAGGTGGTGGAAGCAGGGCTGGCTTTGGGCAAGGCACTGAATTGGTCTATGGTGCCCCTGCCACCTCGGGCTGCTCTTGTCTTGGGTGACAGGGAGGCTCCCAGAGCAGCTCTTCCTTAAGCTCATTGGGTGACAGGGAATGTGTCTACCAACTCTGTCATACTGTACTCTCTCAAGCACTTAGTCCAGTGTTCTGCGCACAATAAATGTTCAATAAATACCAGTGATTCATTCCTGGGCCCAAATCCTGGCTCTGCTGCTTGTCTGTTGTGTGACCTTGGGCAAGTCATTTAACTTCTCTGTGCCTCAGTTCCCTCATCTGTAAAATGGGGATTAAGACTGCAAACCCCATGTAGGACAGGGACTGTGTCCAACCTGATTAGCTTGTATCCACCCCAATGCTGAGCACAGTGCCTGGCACATAGTAAGTAGTACTATGTAAGCTTAACAAGTACTACAATTATTATTATATTATTATTATTATTGTTGTTCTGAGCCCAGACTTGCTCTCCCTGTGTTGTCACCACATCCCTTACAAGAATAACAAAAGGCATCCCTGTTGTGAGTGCCCAGCTCCAGCCTTACAGAGCAGTGTTCTTGATCAGATGTTCCAAAATGGTGAAACTGGCATAGGAAATGCAAGATGATTTATCCATTTATGCTTTCACAATGTCACCCGCCCAAGGCCTCATAGCCCTCAGGGAGAGGAGTTGGGATAAAACCACAAGAGAACCACTAGCCACATACATTTTCAGGGACACGGCCGTGTGTAACCAGGCTAGTGGGTTGGTCCAGGTCATCTAAGTCTCTGATACCGCCTTCGGGAGAAATGACTCTGGTTCAACGCAGATGCATAGATGCATGTGGGGTGGGGGGAGTCTCTCCAAGTTGTTCAAATTCCCAGAAAATCCCCAGCCTCCTTCCATTATCCATTCCAGCATTTTAACAACCTCTACTGAAGAAATTCTTCCTTAGTTTTACACTAACCCTAAGTCTCTCCCGTGGCAACAAAAACCTTCTTCCTCTGTCCTCAGCGAGGAGCCATTCAATTATGGAAAGGTCTCAATTCTGACTCAACCGGGCTTTTACGGCATTTGCAACTCCCCTGAAATCAAAGTGGGACACCCCGAGAGTTCTCTGCCTAGATCCCCACCACCAGTGGCACCATTCTTAGAACTTAGCTTTAGAAAATGCAGCAGGTGGAAGGAATTAGCAATAAAGGATCCAAGAGCTTTAGCGGTGACAGCCCAGAGAGGGATGGTCACTGCTTCTGTGAGCGCCCCAAGTCGTCCCCTGCTCTTGGTTTCCAGGGTCAGTACATTCGTCCACGGTACTTGTGATTCCCTGGAAGTCAGCGTTTATTCACTAGCCACCCTGGAAGATGATTAGGGTTTGTAAAGTCTCAGAGAGATTGTGCCTTGGGACTTGACGGCAGTTCTTGCTCCACCCTGCCATTTCACAACAAGGGCCACTGGGCAAGAGAATATGGATGGCTCAAGGCAAACCATCACCATGGGGGGCCTGGGTTCTAATTCTGGCTCCGCTATGTGCCTGCGTGACCTTAGACAAGCCTCTTAAAGCCCAGATACATTAATGATTTGATTTCAGATGATTTCATTTCTGAAATCTTTCATTTCCAAAGATCAGTTTCCTCATCTGTAAAGTGGGGAGTCAAGATGTGTTCTCCCTCTCCCTGAGACTGTGAACCCTTTATGGGACAGGGACTGTGTCTGTCCTGCTTATCTTCTATCTACCCCAGTGCTTAGTATAGTGTTTGGCACACAGCAAGCACTTAAAGACCACAGTTATTATTACTACCGAAATAGCAAAAACAACTCAAGCACGTGTCCTGATGCTAGCAAGACATACCTTTTATTATTACTATTATTATTATTATGGCATTTGTTAAGGCTTACTATGTATACAGCACAGTTCAAAGGGCTGGGTTAGAGGCAAGTTAATCAGACTGGACACAGTCCCTGTTCTACATAGGGCTCACAGTCTAAATAGGAGGGAGAATGGGGATTGAATTCCCATTATACAGATGGGGAAACTGAGGCACAAAGAAGCTCAGTGACTTGCCCAAAGTCACACACAGGCAACAGGCAGAGCCGGGATTAGAACGAGGTCCTCTGACTCCCAAGCCCCTGCTCTGTCCACTAGGCTACACTGCTCCTAATGCCTTTCCCCTCTTAACCACTGGAGCCTGAGCAATGCTCAGTGGAATGGCAAGGGGTCAGAAGAGGTATTTTCATGGACACAGTATGTTAGTGCGTATCACATGCCCATAGATACAATCTCACTATAAGGGGAATTATCTTAGACCAAAGGACAACTCTCGCTATATACATATATTTGTCCTTGTTCTTCAGGTTGAGAGGAAGGGAAGGGAAGGCACATGGGACCCTTAAAACTGACTCACTGACAATCTCTTTCCCTCATGTGCATGTAGAGACTCATTTGCTGTACTGTTGCATCAGTTCATTAATCCCTGCTTCATTCCCCTACCTGCCCAACATCCCTGTTCTAAATCCAGGGTCCAAATTACTGTAACCTGATTGTTCTACTGCTGCTTCCCAGATGTTCCTGCCTCTGCCCCACTGTGGCTTTAAAAATAATCTTTCTTGGTCCGCCCTGCTACGATTTCCCCATTTCAGCTGTTTGGGTAGCCTGCTGGCATCCATCACTCCCACATACCTGGACCGGCTCACAAGCAATGCAAGAAGCTCTACCTCAAAGTTGGTGCACCCCACTGACCGCACCCCACGACCTCATCTTGCGTGAATCGGTCTCCCATTTGGCTTGGGGACAGTCTGTATGTGGCACTGAAGAAAGTGCTCCAGAAACTGCAGGTGGCACCTGAGGTTTGATCCATTTCAGTGAACTAAGTGGATGTAACAGCCCAAAAGACTTGGGTTCATTCAGCCAACAAGTGGCTTTTGACTTTTACCTCAGAAATTCCAGGGATTCAGTAAGACCCCGAAAGAGCTGTTTGCATATCCACTGCAAGGGATATTTCCTCAGTGGGAAAGTTATGTCCTGAAGAAGGAAAGTAGCTTCTCAGTGGGTCACCAACCAGGGAAAGAACCCAGATTCCCAGTTTCAGTTGGGAAAGAGCAAACAGCGATGCTCTTGCCCAACAGATCTTTCATCAAGCGTTCCCCCTCCTCCTCCTCCTCTTCCTCCCATTCGGAGTCCAAGGGGATGTGTGAGCCATGCACTCTCTCTGCCCTAGCCGCCACCCAGTCAGATAACCAAGGAACAGGTACAACAGTCACTGCCGCTAGTCATGGGGCACCTGCTGCCGATCGGCTGACAGCTTCCTCCCTCCAATCCCTTCCGCTGCAGCCTGTCCTTGGGGCCAAAGAAAAGGCTCCAATCATTTTGCTGAGCCTCAGGGCATAGGGGTCAGGACTCTGTCTAAATCTGGGTGCACATGTGGCCTGAAGTTTTGGGATGGCCTGGAGGAGGAGTCAGATTTCACAGGCCAAGGTGGGCCTCTACAGTATCCATTAGTACTTCCCTTAACCAAAGTCCAAGGGAAGAGAGCCAACTTCATCCAGACACCAAGACAGGAGTCAAGGGTCCAAATGAGGTCAGAGAAACTTTCCATTTCTAGAGACAAGCTGCATCAAACCCAAAGCCAGAGCATCAGAGTTGAGCTACAAGGGCACAGGAAACTATTCTTTGGAAAAGCAGGGACAATAGGCAAATTCCTGGGAACTCAGTCCACTGTCAGTTTGAAACCACATGTTTGACAGCAAGGAGTTGATTCCACAAGCAAAAGGGTGCACTGGGAGATTAGCCAGTCTTTTGGTAAATGACCATCGTCTTCTTGCCATAGAATAATAATAATAATGGCATTTAAGCACTTACTATGTGCAAAGCACTGTTCTAAGTATTGGGGAGGAGTACAAGGCAAGCAGCCCTCTGGGTTCTGCAAGCAGTAGTAAAGGCAGAGCTCATCCAGTGCTCAGTCCACTTCTTCACTGGTCCCCTCATATCATACAGACCCAGGTACAGGACCATCATCTGCTTGGAGCTCAGGGCCTCCCTCATAGGTTCCCTCATGTTGTTGGATGGATCTCACCCTGTATCATGCTGCTCTTCCCCATATATACTATAGCGATACCTCTTGCCTCTCTATTTCTCACAGGCACACATCCACAAACACAATGGTCACCCAGTCCACTGGAGAGGCTGCTTCTCCAGTTTGCCTAGCCACAGAGGACAGGTAACTGGGATAATCTGTGCTTTAGATAGATCCTCCTACATTCAAAATCTCGTGTAAAAAGGGACTGGGCCACCTAACAATGTGCCAACATTGTGCAACTTTGACCTGCTCTGTAATAAACTGGTGTGCGTGTTGCGGGGTGGGGAGGGTGCAAATGGAAAGCTTGGCAGGAGGGAGAGGGGTGCCCTCCCTCCATTTTCATCTTGGACAGTCCAGTTTCCAGCTAGTCTTACCCTGTCCAGTAAGGTTATGGTACTGGTCACTGTTATGTCCACTATTCTTATTTTAAGCTCCATGTTTCTCTCTCTCCACCTTGGCTCCTATCACCAGGTTCTGTGGCTTGGAAGTGGGGCCCATGTCTACAGGAACCCATGAGGGGAACAAAAGGCTGTAGAGCAAGTTCAGGGGTGCCAGGGGGTCTCTCCAGAAAAAGGCTCTAGGTTCAGGTGAACTCAGATGGACTTCTGCCTAATGGAAGCTATGACATCCCTACATTACACGTGATGTCACACACAACTATCCGGTATTCATCAGGGCTATCAGTGGCCATCCCAGCCACGAGAAGGGAGACAGACTCAAAGTATCAGAATGACAGAATTATAGAATCCTAATCTCTAAATCAATCCAGGTAGATCTTCCTATATCATAGCCTTGTCACCATGGGTTCCAGTTATTTCTTCTTCTCATCTGACTCTCTGGCTGAAGTTTAAGCCTATTTCCTCTGATTCCACTCAGAAAACAGCTAACCAGTGGCCTCCTCTCACTTACTGAAAGTAAAGGGGTGAGTATTAACCATTAAGAGGCATGTCACCAACCTTCCAACCTGGTCCCTGACCCAAGAAAGAGATCTGATGACCTACCCACTGATAAGGCTGAGGGGTTCGATCCTTGGGGGTAGACACTGGGAGAGGAGCAATACACCAGATAAAAATCCCAACTCTTGTCTTAACTCTACTGGCCCTCCCACAGTAAATTTGGAAGTCCCCTGCTGATTTTCTCCCAGCAGGTTCCAGTCATTAACAAGTGGGTTTTCAGTGTTATTTTGATCAGCCTTCAGTTGGTTTCTTAGCATACCATATAGTTTCTTTCATGGAAACTAGTTTTATGCTTGCAAATGTTTGTTTTCCTTGTGAGTAACTGATTATATAACCAGGCAATCAGCACCTGCCACAAACCTTCAAGAAAGCCACAGCAAGCTGAAAGTATTTTGATGAGTTGTGTCTCTTTTTTTCTATTATTTTCTCGGGTTGGTATGGACATTTTTGTGGTTGTTCCACGCCCAAGTAAATTTGACCACAGGAATAGGCTTGTGTTCCCATTGCCCGGAGTCACAGAGGAACAGAGGAGGGTGTGAACAGCGAGCATGAACTGGCTGGGGACGTTGGGAGGGTTTGGGGGGCATGTTTTGGAAACTCCCTTAGAGAGGAGGTGCCCAGGTTGGCAGGGCAGCTGGGGACAAACCTCAGTTTGCCAGTACCACTAGCACTCCCTCATCCCTGCTGTTGTGTTCTTGCCACGGGTGCAACAAACCAGTAGGAGGGCAGAGGGGCAGCACATTGCAAAGGGTGCCCAAGAATTTCACGGACAAAACCCATTTGCAGGCCAAGTGACCGCAGCATAGTGCCAATGCCGGGCCATTTCACCAAAGGCCAACCAGCAGGTGGTTGTCAAGGTAGCAGTAGAGGCTGTGACCAACACCACCCCTGTCAGCCACTTATTTTCGTGTTTCCTGCCGAACTGGTCCCCCCCATGTGACACATTCCAGGTGGCTGCTCCGTCAGAAACCTTCACTGCTGGTGGCATGGCCCCAGCTGTCACCTCCCTCATTCTGGCAGTTTTGCCCTCCCACCTTGGTGAGGTGTGGGTTGCATTTGCGGGGGCAGGGGGGGAAAGGGTAGCTTACGAATAACTCAGGGCCGACATTCTTCAGTGCACTATCCAGTGGGTGGCTTGGGCGAGGAAAGTTCTGGGAAAGGCAGAGGGGAGGATGAAAAGACAGAGCCGAAACAGAGTCCCACACAGGGGGGCTCTTTACAGGAGGCTAAAAACTCAGCTAGTGGGACCAGAAGCTGGTTTTAAAACTGTCCACATAGAACAAGGACCAGCTTGTTGCTCTGCAGTAGTGGAAAGAACTAGGATCATGCTCACCGCATGATTCAGCCAGGGCAGCAGGAGGGGAAGCAGAGCTGTCATGCAGTAGGATGTTCCCCACTAATAATTTTACTGTTTGTTCATCCTTTTCTGTGTGCCAAGCACTGTACTAAACACTGCGATAGATACAGGATAACCAGATCAGACACAGTCACTGTCCCACGTGGGGTTTACTGTTTAATCCCTGGAGTAGAACTCTACGTCAGTTTCCCCATCTGTGAAATTGGTCAAGGGTCATCTCTAGAAGAGGCTGAACACTTCAGTGATAAGGACGAATGAGATTCTGCCTGTCCATCATTGATGCTCAATCTGATGCAGTCTCGTCTCCACGAGGGAGGAAGGCTCTTCCCAGTTAAACTGGACCACACAGAGTATGAATCTGGTGTGTTCATGTCACCCCCTTGGCTCTCCAAGCTCCCTACAAAGAAGAGGGAAAGGAGTGGAAGGGGGAGGTAGGCAGGGAGGGAAGGCCCAAGGGAAATGCTATTGAAACGATGCCTGCTATTTTGTACTGAAGCTCGACCAAGGCCATGCCCGGGACAATCCAACTCCCAGAAAAGCCACATTGTGAAAGTGGTGTGACTCCGCCAACACAGCTTATCAAATGGAGCCCAGAGCAGGGGGCAATGAACAGAGCTGGCACTTCTGTTCTCTTGCCAAACGGTTCACTGACCTTTACTTTTGAAGTGCCTTTTGATGAGCGGGCAGAATTGGACATTCATTTTCTTTGGGCTTTGAAACAGCATAGCTTAGCGACAAGAGAACAGGCTTGAGAGTCAGAGGATCTGGGTTCTAATCCCAGACCTGCAACTTGCCTGCTGTTTGGCCTTGGACAAGTCACATAGTGTCTCTGTGCCTCAATTTCCTCATCTGTAAAATAGGAGTTAAATATCTACCTACCCCTCTATAGACTATGAACTCCATGTGGGGCAGAGACTGTGTCTAGTCTAATTATCAATCTACTCCAATGTTTAGCATGGTGCTTGGTACATAGCACTTAAATACCACAATTATTATTTAAGTTTAGGAGTGAAAGAGTGAAGCCTGCAGACCTTGAAGTCGTGCGCATTGCAGCTCATCTGGGCCGATCCTGAAATACGCCCAAGCAGCTACCTGGGTAGCCACCTGCTAAAGGAAAGGTGGCCACTGATGGCTTTTGTGGCCAACAAACAAGAAAATGCACCGGATGACCCAGGTACCAAAGTGCAATGAGAAGTAATGGAGGCAACAGTGTTAGTGTTAACAACGTCACAATCGCCATTTTGGGGAAGTCTGTATAAGCCAGCTCAGGCTCAACTGAAGCTAAAAAGAGGATATGGGAGAGGAGCTGATCCTTTCAAGCAATAGTATTCATTGAGTGCTTACTCTGTTCAGGGCATTACTAGACAATCCCTGCTGGCAGTGAGTTTTTAATCTAGCCGGGGACACAGACACGAAAATAAATTACAGGTAAGGGGAAGCAACAGACTTGAAAGAGATGTACACAAGCACTGTGGGTGTGGGGATGGGGTGAATTTCTAAATGCTTGGGCAGAGGGGGGATTAAGTGCCTATATGACACAGTTTGGAAGGAAAATAGGATGTGGGAGATGAGAGCTTCCAGTCAGTCTGATATCCCCAGAAACCCCAGTTCTCTCATCCCCTGTGAAGATGAGTAACACCCCTTCTCCACCTGCTCTGGGAGGGCGAGGGGGGAAAACACTTTCCTGAGGCCCAATCAAATTGATTGCCCCAGCTTTGAGGAAACAGACACCCATCCCAGATCCTTCTCCCTCTTCGGCTCTAGAGAAGGAAACAAAAGGCCGGAGATAAGGCAGCCATCTGATTCAGGGAGAATCCACGCTTCCCCCCTCAGAGAATGGGGCTCATTCATTCAATCCTCTTGGGCTCAGGGTCTTTTAAACAGGCTGCTACCGCTCTGCCCAAGGGCCCTGCTGCCACCCCTGCTAGTTCATGTTTGCTTTCCGAGCTTTCCTCTAGGTGTCTGGCTCGCTGGATGCTCAGCATGACTCATGACTGTCCTCCTTCCCCCACATGATCCAGACAGATGGCCAGGGAGCTGCCTTCTGCCCATGACCCCAGGGATGAAGGGACAAAGGTCCGCTAAGTCTGCTCTGAAGGACTGACTGGGGAAATCCCCTGCCGGAAGGCTTGATACCAGGGTGGGGAAGGGGAAGGAGAAAAGGGGTTGAGGATTGGAAATTCCTCTGTTTCTGGCTCCTGCAGGCTTGCAGATCCCAGACAGTTCAGTAACTGAGGCAGTTCTAACCCCCGATACAGGGGCACCACCCCTAGTCACAGAGTCCAGGCAAATTAAAATCAAAAGAGCTGGGGGGGGCGGGGGGGGGGCGGGGGGGGGGGAACGACAGTCAACGCTAAAAGGCCCCCAGTTTTCCCAAAATAAGTGAAAAAATACCCACAATGCTTATCTGTCAAAGGTGCCAGACAGGATTGCCAAGAGAATATGGATCCAATAACCTCAGAAAAGATCACTGACCTACTTTTCAAAACCACGGGTAGCACTGAACATTTGGGTTGGAAAGAGGAGACTGTTCTCTTCCAATTCCCAGATGAGTATATTTATGAGTACCATATTAGATATTAGATCAAAAGAATGTCTTCACAACTGAGTGCCCAGCCTTTCATTCTGAAGAAGCCCCAACACACACAAATATATGTACGTGCACAAATCTGTATTAGCAATGCACACCTTATTTGTTTTTATTATAAGCCATGGCTTCATTCATGGTATTGCTAGTATAAGTTCAGTCAAATGTTGGGGAATATTGCTGGTGGTAGGGTAGCTACAGAGAGGGTGGCAGCAGTGTGATCTACTGGAAAGAGCACAAGCCTGGGAGTCAGAGGACCTGGGTTCTAATCCTTGCCCTGCCATTTGGTGACCTTGAGCAAGCCATTTAACCTCTCTGTGCCTCAGTTTCTTCATTTGTAAAATAGGGATTCAATACCTGCTCTTTCAAACGGGGACGGCCACGTGGGATGGGGCTGTGCCTGACCTGATTATTATGTACCTACCCCAGGGTGTAGCACATAGTAAGCGTTTAACAAATGCCACAATTGTTATTACTATAGCAGGCGTGGTGAAGGGCAGTGGAAAAGGTGACATTGGTGAGCTGGTCCCAGGGAATCTTGGAGAAGCATCTCGGAGGAGGAGGACGGAGCTCTCTACCATAGGGAGCCCAGCTCTACCAGTGTCTCCTCTCCTCCCCAAAGCAAGGTCTCTCCCCAGTCCACCTGCCATTCCTCTCCAGAGATCCTCCAAGAGAACTCTCCCCTCAATCAGAAATTACAGACCCGTGCATTGAAGTGCCTGATCACGCACCTCTATCTTCACCCCACTAATAGTGACAGTGAAATCCTATTCTACTGTGGAGTCGTGGTGGAGAACGTGGGGTTAAGACTCCTTAGAAGTAGAGGGTCCAGAGGGGATCATGTTAATGGAAAGGGGGCGTTAAGGGGAAACTTCAAGTTCAGCTCCTGGATGTCACTGGGCTCACACACAAAATGGCAATCAACGAGCTCTGTCCTTCACTTGGGCAACTCCACTGGGTCCAGCAAACATGCAATAAGATAAATAGCACTGGTCCTATTTCAACACTAAGAGAAAAGTCTAACATGATTTCCTTCCGCCCCCACCCCAGGGAAAGTTTTCTACTGCTGAGCAGCCCAGAAGTCCCTGTTAACAGAGTTAACAAAACGTTATGGAGCATTCCTGGAGACAGACCACGAAAAACTTTGCAACCCACAAACTGCTTTTTGCATCCTGTATGTATGGCAAGCCCCAAAAAACCTAATTCCATTTATTTAAAACACAACCTCTAAATTAGCCTGAAAAAAGTGAAGACCATAGATGCAACCTACAATCCACATGCAGGGGCCAAGGCTAAGCTGACCCATGAAGCAGAGGGACCATTTGAAAACTGAGTCCTCCCCAGACTGGCTGGGTGGTCTGTGGCCCTTTAAAAGGAAGTCAGGGCCATCTGCTGAGGGAGAAGAGCCCAAATCCCTCTTATTCTTGTCACCCTGGCTCTGCCTTTAACCTGCCCCCTTTGAAAATGGCTGAGAATTTAGTGACTGCCTTGGTTTAAAAAAAAAAAATCCCATAACACTTACCCACCCTCCCCATAGCACAGAGGGTCTAAAACAAAATGCCTTCTTCTTATGAACTAGTTATAAACAGGTAGGAAACTACAGCCTAACTGGCATTGGTGTAATGAGTTCTCGGGGAACATTCCCAGAGAAACAGGCCTGGTTGACCCAAAGGGCTGGCGGGTGCGGGGAGGGACAGTCAGCCGCTGGATGCCACGAGGCTGGTGACTGAAGTCCCACAACCAGGAAATCCATTGTTTCCTGCTCCATCCCGACACCAGAGCACAGGAAAGGAGAAGCCAACCTCCTGGACCGCAACTTCCCCTACTGAGTCACCCCCTGAGGTTACCTGTTCGTCATCCCAATCTACCCAGCCTCTGCACCTGAGGGCTGACTCATAGAAGGGATAGATAGGCACAGAAAGGACTGCAGCTGAGCAGGTGTCTACCCCGCCCCGGGGTGCTGAAGTCACAGGAGCTCTTGAGGTTGAGAAAGGGAGCCTTAGTCCGGAGTCCAGCCAGACATGGTTGTGATGGCAATCATCCTGCCCAAAGCCCCAAGTTCTCACTGGAATGAGTGGCCAGAGAACTGGGAGGGTGACAAGGCAGGGAAAGGTGGGACAGATGGAGACTGCCCTTGAATACATGAATTTTAAGCTCTGCTGGGAAAGGTGGGGACAGTTCAGCCTCTTTGGGATCTGGAGGTCTAGCTTAATGGTCACTAAACTTCTGCTTCCCCGAGTTGTCCACCAAATATAAGAGGTATAAAATAGCTCAGATAAGCTCAGGGTTGTTTGCACCCTGGCCCTTTAGATTTGGGTCTTCAGAGCAGTTCAGAAGTGGAGTCTTTTTTTAGGGGTGCCTTCCATCACAGAGGGCAACATTCCTGCAAGAGAATGGACCAGATTTCAGATCAATAGTTAGAGCCTCATAGAACTTGAAGGGACATCAAAAGGTCATCTGATCTAGCCCCCTGTGCTCCAGATTCTCAACAGCTTCCATTTTAGGAAGGTGGTCATCTGGGGATGGAGATTCCATAATCTGATGGAGATTATGGAATCTCTAAAGGAAAATTTATTCCAGTGTTTATCTTTTGTCAGGAAGTTCTTCCTAATAACTAATAGGATGTAATTTAATAGTGTATCCCAGGCAATCACCCTTCTTTTAAGGGCTTCCATCAAAATGAGAGGAGGAAGGGGGCTGGCTCTCTGCCAGAGATAAAAGGCAAGAAAGGCAGAGCCAGAAGTAAACTGAGGCAGGAGCTTGACTGGCTTCTCAGAAGGACCATGTAGCCCAGCAGGGGAGGTGTCCAACCAACATATTCCCAAGGTTTTAGCTAGCAGCTAGGATGCTTGTTGCCGAAGTGTAGAGACAGCTAAAGGGAGAAGGCGGGAAGCTGGACACCACTCCAAAACCAAGCTTACCACGGGACAAAGGAGCAGTCTGCCCTGCTCAGCAGAAGAGAAATATGAGGTGCCGTTTCTGGAAGGAGGAGGAGAAGAGAGGAGCAGCTGTGTGCCGTCTGCTGCTTTCGCTGCAGGCCAACGGCAAGCTACTGGGAAACCAAACCAAGTTTGAGTGAACAAAGAGCCTTTTGCAAATTGTAGACAGTGTCAGCACCTGAAGGCACAGACAAGTCTGTAGACTGTGTTCTTTGGCCCTTTGCTCAGTTTCCACCTTAAGCCATCTTGCCGGCCCTAATTTGTAATATTCATTCCCTGTCTGGTGGCACTCGATGTGTCTGTCCCCTTCCTGCCATCTATCCAGCTTGGGTATGATTGCCTATTGATGCTAGCTCCTGGGCCAGAGTGGCTGTTGGAAATCCAGGGGGTTTCCACCATAGACACCGATAAGCCAGTTCATTGTGGGAAGGGAATGTATCTGCTCTGTCATAATGTACTCTCTCGAGTGCTTAGTAAAGTAATCTGCACGAAGTAAGCCTTCAGTAAATACCATTGATGAATCAACTGAACTCCCCAAATGAACCCAAGTCCCAAAGTAGCCTCCTCCCCAAAAGAAGGGTCCATGATGGGTGGAAGGCAAAAGGGAGTTCAGTGTCTTTGCACTGAGTGGGGAGGCTGACGGAGATCCCTGGGATGTGAGTCGCACTGGCTGAGGACTTCATGACTACCAACTTTGCTGTATTGTACTCTCACAAGCATTTAGTATAGTGCTTTGCACACAGTAAGAACTCAATTAATACCCCAATTAACTGATTGAGGGCTCGTAGGCATCAGCACGGTTGTTCACTTACATCATGGCCCATTCAGAGCTGTGCCACTGCCACTGCTGCCTTCTGTCCAGGAGCCCCATTGATTGGTTTCTGCTCATATCTGTTTACCTATGTTATTTTTTTTAAATGGTATTTAAGCCCTTACTAATGTGTCAATTTCCTCAACTTCAAAATGGGGTGAGACCTGTACTCCTTACCCATGTGCAACAGGGGCTGTGTCTGATTTGATTATCTTGTTTCTGCCCCAGTGCTTAGCATATGGTCCTTAATAATAATAATGGCATTTATTAAGCACTTACTATGTGCAAAGCACTGTTCTAAGCACTGGGGAGGTTACAAGATGATCAGGTTGTCCCACATGGGGCTCACAGTCTTCATCCCCATTTTAAAAAGTTCAGTGACTTGCCCAAAGTCACACAGCTGACAAGTGGTGGAGCCGGGATTTGAACCCAGGACCTCTGACTCCAAAGCCCAGGCTCTTTTCCACTGAGCCATGCTGCTCCTTAGTGATAATGATAATGGTCTGTACTGACAACTGGGAGCCAGGTGGAAGCATCCAAATGGAGAAGCAGCATGGCCTAATAGAAAGAGCATGGGCCTGGAGTCAGAGGGCCTGGGTTCTAATCCCAAAGTCACCCAGCAGGCAAGTGGAGGAGCTGGGATTAGAGCCCAGATCTCCTGAGTCCCAGTCCTGTGTTCTTTCCAGCCGGCCACACAGCCTCTCCCACATCATTCCCAGGCTGCAGCTCTTCTAAACCGAGAGCTCCCAGGCCTCCAGCACATTCACTCTGGCAACAATAAATGTGTTAAGAGGCATCTCTTTAGTCCCGGGTGGTTTCTGAACTTGACTGCTGCAGAGCAGGCCTCTGGTTTCAAGTTGAACCAGTGCCAGTCACCAGGCAGCAGCAGCAGTTTCTCCTGCTACTAGGGAAGCATCTGGAAAGGATCTCTGAACTCCAACAACCGGCTCCCTCTCCTTCACTGCCCTGTGCCTCTGAGCAGGGAGGACCAGCCTGCAATTACCGGTCGGGAGCAGGCCCCTCTTGCTGGGAATTGCTGCTTTCCACCACTGTTTCCATAGGAATGCGTGCAGAGCCAAATCACATTTCCCCCAGTCCTTGGAATGGTGGCTACAGACAGTGTGTGGGGAAGAATGTCAATCATTTGCAGCCAAGACCAGTGCATGTGTTCTCCAGCTTCTTAATCTAGGAAGGCAGGGCTAGCCAAACTGGCTTTGGAAGCATATATACAAAGCTGTCCTTCATATTCAAAAAGGAGTAGCATGGCCTAGTGGAAATAGAAGGGCCTCGGAGTCAGAGGACCTGGGTTCTAATTCCGCCTCTGCCACCTGACTGCTTGCTCTGTGATGTTGGGTAAATCACTTTGTGTGTCTGTGCCTCAGTTACCTCTAAAATGGGGATTCATTGTCTGGTCTCCATCCTACTTAGGCCTTGAGCCTCATGTGGGACAGGGACTGTGTCTGATTTGATTAACTTTTTATCTATGCCAGTGCTTAGAACAGTGCTTGGCATGTAGTAAGCACTTAGATATAATAATAATAATAATAATACCATTGATGGTGAAATTTGTCTGAGTGCATGTATGGCAAACGCAGGAACCACTGTACAGACAGAAAGGCTGCCTTTTATTGTGATGTTTAATTTTAAAGGATATCACTTAGATGACTACACAGACCCCACCCTGCAACAGGTTTAAAAGTCTGTAATCCCTTGTTAACAGTTACTACTCAATAAATATTATAGATGGATATTCCCCCTCAGCCCCACAAAAAGGGGGATGGGGTGGAGAGATAGCTGACTGACCTAGAATAGAGTACTAAAACAACACTTTCAGAACTGCAAACTTCAACAGTAAATATAGCCCTTAGAGTCTGTGTTATCTAAGCAAATATATTAGCCTCATTTTCCCTTAATAAAGCAAACACTATTACAGTGCTTTTCCTGACACAGGCCAAGTTCCACCAGGGGAACCCATCCCACCAGTTGAAAAAAGCTTTGTGAGAGAATCTCAAATAGATTAATCTGGATTGGACTTCAAGGTCGTCGGGTACAGCCCCCTGCTTTGGGGCCAACAAAAGACTGAACTAGCCAGGACAGTTCAGTGTCTCCCTTTTTGTTTTTTGTTTTTCTTTTTAAGCTCTCCAGGACCCGAGATGCCACAACTGCCTTTGATAGAAGTGTCTAGTTTTTCATCACTCATACAATTAAGAAGTTTTTATGTCCCACTGAGCTCAGTCTTGCTGTAATTTAAACCCATTTCCTCCAGGCTAAATTACCTGAATCCTTCTGCCTTTCCACCTAAAAACCAACTTCTGTCCCTTTATATTCTGTCACTCTTCTCACACACTTCACTGAAAATATCTTACACCACACCCTTTTCAAACAAGATCAAAACTGACCATTTGCAGAAAGGTTACATCCAGTTCTAGTAGAACATGTGTTTTCATTATTCCATTTGGGTAGAGTGTGATGGAAGAATTAGGGAACAGTCTTCCTACAAAACTAGTCTATTCAGGTATAGCACGATCCGTAGGTTAGTACAAGTAGATTCAGTGTAGGAAGAAACAGTCGTATGTTTGTACAGGATGTTAGCCAAAGCATGATGCTGCTGTACTTAATAATAATAATAATAATAATGGCATTTGTTAAGCGCTTACTATGTGCCCAGCACTGTTCTAAGTGCTGGGGGGCGGGGGACACAAGGTAATCAGGTTGTCCCACATGGGGCTCACAGTCTTAATCCCCATTTTACAGATGAGGTAACAGGCACGGAGAAGTCAAGTGACTTGCCCAAAATCACACAGCTGACAAGTGGTGGAGCAGGATTAGAACCCATGACCTCTGACTCCCAAGCCCATGCTCTTTCCACTGAGCCACGCTGCTTCCTAAGGCAAGGCTACTTCCCAGTACAGTACAAAGTGCTGTACTGTTCCATAGAGCACTTTGGGTTTTTGCTATTTTACAGTATTTACAGCAAAATAGCAGCAAGCGGCAAGGATGAAAGCATTATTCATTCTTTCAGTCGTATTTATTGAGTGTTTACTGTGTGCAGAGCACTGTACTTGGGAAGTACAAATCAGCGATATATAGAGACGGTCTTTACCCAACAACGGGCTCACAATCTAGAATGCATTCTGTAGACTGTGAACTCCTTGTGGGCAGGGATCACATCTACCAACTCTGTTGTTTTGTACTTCCCTAAGTGCTTACTACAGTGCTCTGCACACAGTAAACACTCAATAAAGATGATTGATTATTCAGTGGTAGGTTAAAAAAAAAGTCAGGATGGTGGTAATTCATCGATTTCCACTGACTCGATGGGAGTTTCCCAGAACATAATGTTCTTCAAGCACACAATGCCTGTGTTTCAGAACTGCCTGAACTTCCCTCTTGCATGATCAAAGTATTTTGTTGACTTTTAATAAGGGCACTGCATTACTGTCTCAGTTGTTGACTTTTTCTTTTTCTGCTGTTCCCATGCCTAACCAGTCTTTCCCCACCCTGTATCTCTAGTGTGCGTAAACACATGGGCAGGTTGGCACACCTCATTTCATTCTAGACTGTGAGCCCGCTGTTGGGTAGGGACCGTCTCTGTATGTTGCCAACTTGTACTTCCCAAGCGCTTAGTACAGTGCTCTGCACACAGTAAGCGCTCAATAAATACGATTGAACGAATGAAATGAATGAATCCGTCTTTCAGATCCTAGTTTTAAAGTCGGCAAACAAACACCAGGTCCAGGTTACAACTTGGAGTCCTGGGGAATCAGGCAGAGATGCTCTTGAGTTGCAGAACTGAGGGCGGTACCCTTCAGCTGCTCTGAGCTCTGACACCAGGTGAGAGAGACAGAGAGACAGTGAGTGTGTGTATGTGTGTGGGTTGAGAGGGGGCGTGCAGGGAAGACATATGGCTGGGAAGAGAGAAATGCAAAGGATGGGTACAATTTGGGCTACCTAAAAAAATGGCTTCTGAAGATGACAATCCCCTAGTCCCAGAGCAATTGGGACCAGCCTCTATTTTAATGTCTGGACTGGAAGAATTCTCCGGTTAGGACTGGATCCAGGCAGGGCCACAACTAACCATGCTGAGTGCCTACCTCATTTGCCAAGGTGCAGGGCGACCTGCAGGGTTAACCTGACCCCTGCCAAAAAGGGTCACCTGGGGTGGGGAGAGAAAGGGGGCTCACAGTGTACCTGCTGCAAGCAGATGCTGGCATTCTTTGAGTCTGGGAGCGGAAGAAGGTGGGCTGGAACAATGTGGGAAGAAGAAGCAAGAAACAGGAAGAGGCAGAAGAGTTCTTGGGCCTGATCTGTCAAAAAGCAAGGGCTAGATTAGAGGTTCTCAAGCTTTTTTTTATCCCATTTCCCAGCTGACACCCACAACTTTCCATGCTCTTCCACCAAGGTCATGGGGGTCAAGTGCTTCAAAAAAAAAAATCACTTCTAGACTTCCACCTCTTTAAGCTGGCTCAGCTACTACTGTAGCCAGGGAAACCGTCCTAGAGCTGGATTGCAGGGGTCCATCTCACTGGGGTCCTGCTGGCAATGCTCTTCACGTGACTGCAGGGGAGAAAAAGCAAGCAGAGCCAGGGGAGGGACTCATGGGAGGCAGGGTGGATTACAAGAAACAATACAGGACTGGGAGTCAGGAGACCCAGGTTCTAGTACTGATAATAATAATGATGGCATTTATTAAGCACTTACTATGTGCAAAGCACTGTTCTAAGCACTGGGGAGGTTATAAGGTGATCAGGTTGTCCCACGGGGGGCTCACAGTCAATCCCCATTTTACAGATGAGGCAACTGAGGCAAAGAGAAGTGACTTGCCCAAAGACACACAGCTGACAATTGGTGGAGCTGGGATTTGAACCCATGACCTCTGACTCCAAAGCCCGTGCTCTGCTGCCACTTTCATTCATTCAATCGTATTTATTGAGTGCTTAATATGTGCAGAGCACTAATGTCTGACCTTAGGCAAGTCCCTTAACTACTCTGTGCCTCAGTTCCCTCTACTGCCAAATGGGGATAAAATACCTAGTCTCCTTCCCTCAGGCTGGGAGTTTCATGTGGGACATAGATTGTCTGACAACTATTTTGCACCTACCCTGACACTTAGCCCAATGATTGGCACACAGTAAATGCTTCATAAACACCACCTCTAGACTGTAAACTCGTTGTGGGCAGGGAATGTGCCTGCTATATTTTACTCTCCCAAGCACTTAGTACAATGTTCTGCACACAGTATGTGCTCAATAGATACAATTGATTGATTATCCCTCTAGATTGTAAACTCACTGTAGGCAGGGAACCTACCAACTCTGTTGATTTTACCCTCTCAAGCACTTAGTACAGTGCTCTGCACACAGCAAGTGCTCAAAAAATGCCATTGACTACCTGGCTGACATCATAGTGGGAAAGGAGCCCCCAGGAAACTTGGCAGCTAAAAAATGCTACCTCAATACTCCATCACGCACCTTAGAACTATCAGAGCCTTGCCATGGATGGGTCTCAGAGGTCAGTCCTGAACAATTCCTGCAGCCACAGGGAGTTCGGACCTCTGAGGTGGATCAATCAATCGTATTTATTGAGTGCTTACTGTGTGCAGAGCACTGTACTAAGCGCTTGGGAAGTACAAGTTGGCAACATATAGAGACAGTCCCTACCCAACAGTGGGCTCACAGTCTAAAAGGGGGAGAGAGAACAAAACCAAACATACTAACAAAATAAAATAAATAGATATGTACAAGTAAAATAAATAGAGTAATAAATATGTACAAACATATATACAGGTGCTGTGGGGAAGAGAAGGAGGTAAGATGGGGGGGATGGAGAGGGGGACGAGGGGGAGAGGAAGGAAGGGGATCAGGCTGAGACCCAACCCCTCAGGTACACACCTGGTCTGCAATCATCAAACCGCCCACCCAAGTCCCATCTCCCGGCCTCCTCAGCCAGCAGTCACCTCTCGGGCTGGCCAAGGACAGCCCCCCTGGGTGCTGGACACTGAGACACCTGTGATGCTAAGTGGGTTAGGCCAGGCCTTGATGTCACATATGACATCAGATACCCCATCTTGCGTAAGTCTGTCCGAGTCCACCCAAACTTAGAGATCTTCTCCAGCAGGACCCTTGACCTCCCCACGCCTGCCCCAACTTGCTCCAGAGCTGTTGCATTTCTCTTCTAAGTCCCTGAGATCATGGGCACCGCCTCCGAGCCGTGGAATTCAGAGGCGGGAGCTGAGGTGGGGCCAGTGCTGAACTTAAAAATACCAGACAGAAAGACGCCAAGTTTATGTTGGTGCCAGACAGGGGGCAGAGGGAAACTGGACTGTCCGGTATAATACTAAATGATTAGCCACCCTGGTCTTACATTCACTCAAAGAATTTCCCAGAGTCTCCCAGGTTGGAAAAGATTAGATTAGGGGACCCAGTTCCAGAGTTTCCAACCCTGGAGCGATTCCTGGGAAGTGACAGAAGGATGCTGGAGTTTCTCCCCTGGGAGTTGAACCTTAGCCACTGAAGCAGGCAAATGGGCATGGCCCCTTCACCTAGAGAAGGCAGCAAGCTTAGAGCAAGTTTTCCTAGACAGCACAGAGGTAGCCCAAGTCACGGCATTCGGCCCAGCCCTGGATCTAATTGCGGTCTTCAGAGGCCCAGAACTCTAGGAAGCATTCACAGAAATCTCTTGATAGGCCTATGATGAGGGATAGAGTATTGAGGGGGCATTGTTTTTAGCTGGCCAGTGTCCCTGAATTCAGCCCAAGGATATCCCTGACTCCCCTACCATCCAATCCATATAGGTGACCTGACCCTTTCGGCTGATGGGAGAAGCAGAACCTTGACCTCCTGGGGCTTGGTGTCCCGCCTCAGGCCGGGACCTCCCCTTGCCATCAAACTCCAGGCTGGCCTGGCTGCTGCCCCTATCAGCCCTGAGGTGGCTCCTCCTGAGTTAGTTTAAAAATAGGAATGTCGGCCCAGCCCCACAGGGCCCCTTCGTGGGGTGATGACCCCAAAGAAAAATGCCATCACATGGGCTCGTTTGTTTTGCTTAGATCTGGGCAGAGTTAGCAACAGTCAACTCGTACCGCTGCCCTCAACAATCCAGGCCTGACAGGTTATATGGTGAGGGCTTCAAAGAGCCAGTAGGCCAGAGAGCTGCCACTTTGGGTCTTTCCAGCCCTGATTGGAAACTCTTGGGTCTTGTCAGGGACCTGGGGTGAGCGAGTAGCATAATCTAGCTTAAAAAAAAGTTGTGGAGGACAATGGCCCACGTCATCCCCCGGGCCTGGAATGCCCTCCCTCTGCCCATCCACCAAACTAGCTCTCTTCCTCCCTTCAAGGCCCTACTGAGAGCTCACCTCCTCCAGGAGGCCTTCCCAGACTGAGCCCCTTCCTTCCTCTCCCCCTCTCCATCCCTCCCATCTTACCTCCTTCCCTTCCCCACAGCACCTGCATATGCATATATGTTTGTACATATTTATTACTCTATTTTACTTGTACATATCTATTCTATTTATTTTATTTTGTTAGTATGTTTGGTTTTGTTCTCTGTCTCCCCCTTTTAGACTGTGAGCCCACTGTTGGGTAGGGACTGTCTCTATATGTTGCCAAGTTGTACTTCCCAAGCGCTTAGTACCGTGCTCTGCACACAGTAAGCGCTCAATAAATACGATTAATTGGGTCCCTGCCACCCTACCTTTCTGATGTCTAAGTGGCCACTTTCTTCCCCATCTCTCCAGGCTATCCTGATCCTGAAGGTAGAAGCCTTTCTTCCAGAAAGACTTCATTCAGAATAATAATAAGGGGGCTCTATTAATGGGTCAAGGATTACTCTAAGCCACTGGGTAGATCAAGATAATCAGATGGGTCACAGAACCTGGCTCTCCCGGGGGATTTATAGTTGAAGAGGTAGGAAGACGGTAATACCTTATCTCCACTAGGCCACATGGCTTCCCAAAGCAGAAGAGCCAATTCTATGACTCTCTGGGTGCTCCCAGAAATTTGCCTAAATTCCCCTCAACTGCCTGTGCCCTGCAGAGTGGACTAAGGCTACTGTTTTCAAAATACCTTCGGGGGATGATGGGGAGGGGGAATCCTAACACTATTACTACCCTACATTCTCTGGGCTGCTCAACTGGACACCAGCATAAGCAACGTTGGGATAGGAGGTGGTGATGGCAACAGACCCCTTGCTCTCCCCTCCCACCCCCTGGAAGAGATAAAGGCTCCAGGGTGGGGGTTCTCCAGAGGATGGACTTCAGGTGGTGATGGTATATTAAGGGGACCCAACATTTGCCACCCTTGCCATCACTTGGCATGACCAGCTGCTGTGAGCTTTGATCTCTTAACTCTGAAGATCTCACCAGAGAAGGGATGTCAGACAGCTGGGCTGACAATGGCTTGACCTCTGGCCAGCTGCAGGCCAGGGGAAGCCCTGGGAAAGGGATTGGCCCCAGATCAAAGACGGCAGAGCAGCCACCCTTAGCATTTTAAGGCTGAGACTCGTTTCCAAAATGACAACTTCCTAGTATAGGAGAGGGACACAGAGGAGGAAACAGCCAGAATAGTGTGCCTTTGGCATTAGTTAGGAGCCATATACCCCATGCCCACCATCTGACATTTCCTCTCCTTTTCTGCCTCCCAGCTGGTGTTCCATCTTAATAATAATAATAATAATAATGGCATTTGTTAAGCGCTTACTATGTGCAAAACACTGTTCTAAGTGCTGTGGGGGATACAAGGTGATCAGGTTGTCCCATGTGGGGCTCACAGTCGTAATCCCCATTTTACAGATGAGGTAACTGAGGCTCAAAGAAGTGACTTGCCCAAGGTCACACAGCATCATCATCATCATCCATATTTATTGAGCGCTTACTGTGTGCAGAGCACTATACTAAGCGCTTGGGAATTACAAGCTGGCAACATATAGAGACAGTCCGTACCCAACAGTGGGCTCACAGTCTAGAAGGCAGCAGACATGTGGCAGAGCTGGGATTCAAACCCATGACCTCTGGACTCCAAAGCCCATACTCTTTCACTGAGCCATGCTGCTTCTACTCCTCCTCTACTCCTCCAAAGCTTAGTTCTCCCTACGCCAGATACTCACCACACTCCTTACCTGTCTGTACTCACAGACCTGGCTTCCTTACAAGCAGCTCCTCTGAGCTTAACCCAGTTGGGGGAAAATGCAGTGCCCACATTGGGAAACTGACTCCCAGGATCCCTGCGTATCCTTTCTTTCTCACCCCACTTGAGGGGACCCTGCATATCTGTTTCAGGTTGGGATTCCCACTGCCATCTGTCCCAAAACCATCCCAGATCTCCAGAGTCTCAAGTCTGGGATGGTCCAGAAAGGTCCGGGCCCTGCCCACCAGACTTCAGAAGACCCCCATGGCTTTGGGGAAACAACCTTTCCCTGCTAAAGGATGATGCCGTTGTCCCAGCCAGGCAATACCCAGTGTTGCTTTTCCAGGAGTCACTCCAAAGGGTCAGAAAAGAACAGGGATCTCGGATGAGGTGAGAGGATGAGGAGACACTCTGGATCCTGAGTTAAAGCAGCCAGAGGAATTGGAGACAAATGCCAAGGCTGCTTCACTCTGCCCTTCTCATACTATGGTGGCTATATTCACTCCCCCAATAGAGTGAGTGAAAGGTGATGGGGAAAGGCAGTAATAGTTACTTTCCGCTGCACTCAAGTGTCCTTCATTTCCAATTGGGGTTCATTTTGAGGGAATGGGGCTGGGAGGGGTGTGAAGGATGGGGTGTGTAAGGGGTAAGTGAGAAAGCAGAAGGAAACAACCCCTGCCCTGCTCCCGGCACCAGCCAGCCCTAGAAAAGTGAAGGGTGAGACAAGCAGGGTGGAGAAAAAGTGACTCTGGAGGAAGCTTTCTCCCTGAACTGGTTCTGGATCTTACCTGGCTCTGATGAGACTGCAAAGGTTCCAGGTCCACCCCAATGCAGCCAGGACTGTTGCTGGGGCACAAGGCCGCTGCTGAGAGATGGTAGGGATGAGGTCAGCAAGGAGAGGATTCTGGTGGAGGTTTGCCCCTCCAGCACCCAGGGAAGCAGGGAAGACATGCTATCTCCTTCCAATCCTGGCTGGCTGGCTCCTCCGGGGAATCAGCCTCCCTTCATCCCAGCTGCTTGTCCCTGGAAAACAACACCAACTGGTGCTAACATCACTCAGCTGCAGTCAATCAGCTAATGAGAATGACAGGGCACCCAGGAGTCACATAGAGAGCAGGGGAGGAAAGAGAAGGGTGAAGGGGGAGAGAAAGAGAATATGCCTGGAGATGCAGAGGCTTGGTCTTCTTTAGGCTGAGAATTTTAATTCAACCTGGTCGTTTTTCCTTTGTTTAATTAGGGCCTGGTTGCTCTGAAGTCTCAGGTAAGCAGTGGCAGGATGTCCTGCTTGGGCAGACCTGCATTTGAGGAGCTAGTCATTGGTGAATCCCATAGAGAAGGGAGCTTTTCTGCTCTTTTAGGGGGCTGAACTTGAGATTAGACAGGTCAGACCCTTAGAGGAAACTTTCCCACCTTCCAGTGGCCCACAGGAGAAAGGGAAGGGAGCCCATTCCTGATTTTGCTTAAACTCCTGTTCTATCAAAGGCTTGGGTACAAAATGGAGGGTGAGCACACTGTCCCTGCAAAGCAAAATGTATGTCAAGGCTTGTTGAAATGGCTCAAAGTACCAAACATGGGTTTCAGACTCAAGACCTGCCAAAAAGGGATATTTTTCCTGAATTCCCTAGTTAGTTGCTCACTTCTGCATCAGAGACCCCCATTTTACTATCCCTGATTTGAGATAGTCCTTCCTGGAGGCTGGGGATTGTACTGGAAGACCTTGTGGTAACAACTGCCCCATGAAGGAAACCAGAATAATACTGTTGGAGGAAGTGCTCATAGAGAAAGAAGGAAGGCAGGAACTCCTAGACAACAGAGAGGAAACTCTTTAAGGAAGAGAAGGAAAGCAGCCCCTTTCTCTGTCTGAGACATTTCCTGTAATGAAATGCCACAGGGGAGAGAGAGCAATGGAGACTTTTGGTCTATTTTCCAGCCATTCTGCTTTTCTCTCCCCCTTATTCTGCTCCTGCCTTCATCCATCATCCCAAGGGTGGTCAATTATCAACCTCAAATGGGCACATGTGACATTGCACAGGTTAGGCCAAGCACAAAGGTAACAATGACAGGATATGGAAGCTTTTGGGGAAGTTTGACCAAGTCTACCCCAACCTAGTGAATTTGTCCTGTGTTCCAGAGCTGTTGTGTTCTCCCTCTTGAACCCCTGAGAGCACGGGCATCGCTTCCGAGCTGTGGAGATCTTTGATGAGGAGACGAGGCAGGATGGGCACTTAAAATAATCAGCACTAGACAAGGGCCAGACCTGCTGAAAAAAACACTGTCTCGTATAAGACTGGATGAATGGCCACCTAATCACCATGTTTGCCCACCCTTCCTATCAGATGCTAAAAACACCTTTCCGGCAGCTAAACAGTCTGAGTCCCTGCCTGCCTTCTGGCTCCACCCAGCCTATTGCTGGCTGTGGGTTTAGGAGACAGAGAATTATTGGTCTGTTTTCAGTAGACATGATGTTCTGGTGTCAGTGAATCTGGATTGACATTTTCCATCACTGGAGGGCAGATGGGATGGAGCTGCCCAGGAAATGGTGGACGTGGGCAAGTGCTGCAGGGGGATTTTGTGCCAGCTCCCTCTCCCATTGCCAGTGGCACAAAATCCCCCTGCAGCACTTGCCCACGTCCAACATTTCCTGGGCGGCTGTAGCAGTCTGTACCAGTCAGTACAGAAATCCCACAGCCTGGTTTAGATTAGAGGGGACGGTTGTTTTCTCAAAGATGAAGGGCAGAGGAGTGAAAAAAAAGGCTTTGGACTCTGCTGGAACTCCCTTTCCAGTAACCAAAATCATAGACCGAAGACCTGTGATGTTTGGATTGACTGAGGAGTGTGTAATTTATTATTTTAGCCTGGTTTAGCCTATTATTCTCTATATATGTAGCACTCCAAACCCACAGCATGGGACTAGGAGTCAGGAGAGGCATGTTCTAGTCATGGTTCCTCCACTCGCCTCCAGTGTAACCACAAATAAATCACTTAACTTCTCTGCCTCCATTTTCTCATCTGCGAAATGTGAATAAAATACCTGCTCTCCCTCTCTGATTAGACACAGGGGCTAAATCTCATAACCCTCTATACAATCCACCATTTACCACAGTGTTTGGTACCTAAGAAGTGCTTAATAGATATCACAATTATATTGGTAAAAGGTTTTACCAACAAAACCTTTACCTCCTTTAAAAGGTAGGAGGGGATGACAGTGGAAAAGCACTTAGTACAGTGCTTTGCATACATTAAGCACTCAATAAATACTACTGAATGAATGAATGAAAAAGCACAGACCCGGGAGTCAGAGGACCTGGGTTCTAATCCCAGCTCCACCTCTTACCAGCTGTGTGACTTTGGCCAATTTACTTAAATTCTCTGTGCCTCAGTTCCTTCATCTGCAAAATGGGGATTCAATCCCTGTTCTCCCTCCTACTTAAGACTGTGAATCCCCTGAGGGAGCTATCTAGAATCTACCCCGGCGCTTAATAAGGTGCTTGGACACATAATGTGGCTTAGTGGAAAGAGCATGGGCTTGCAAATCAGAGGTGGTGGGTTCTAATCCTGCCCCCGCCACTTGTCCGCTGTGAGACCTTGGGCAAACCACTTAACTTCTCTGTGCTTCAGTGCCCTCACCTGGAAAATGGGGATGAAGACTGTGAGCCCCTCGTGGGGCAACCTGATTACTTTGTATCTACCCAGCTTGACTTAATGGAAAGAGCCCGGGCTTGGGAGTCAGAGTTCATGGGTTCTAATACCGGATCCACCACTTGTCAGCGGTGTGGCCTTGGGCAAGTCACTTCACTTCTCTGGGCCTCAGTTACCTCATCTGTAAAATGGGGGTGAAGACTGTGAGCCCCACATGGGACAACCTGATAACCTTGGATCTCCCCCAGCGCTTAGAACAGTGCTTGGCACATAGTGAGCACTTAAATACCACCATTATTATTAGGTTCAGTGGAAAGAGCGCAGGCTTAGGAGTCAGAGGTCATGGGTTTGACTCCTGACAGCCACTTAGCTGTGTGACCTTGGGCAAGCCACTTAACTTCTCTGTGCCTCAGTTACCTCACTTGTAAAATGGGGATTAAGACTGTGAGCCACACGTGGGACAACTTGATCACCTTGTATCCCCCCACCATAGTGCTTTGCACATAGTAAGCGCTTAACAAATACCATCATTATTAGTATTATTATTACCCCAGTGTTTAGAACAGTGTCTAGTACATAATAAGCACATAACAAATACCATTATTATTGGAGAACTCCGGGCTGTCCTTCACCTGTTTGGGGGTTCAACAGCGTTTCCTCGGGCTTCTGTCCTGGTCCGCCCTTCATGTCACCACGTGCCCTTCCCCTTTAGGCTCCCACGTGCTCCGCCCCCTCAGGTTTCCCCCGCGCAGGCCCTGTCGCGGGCGGGAACGGCGTTTCCAGGGCAACGAGCCAAGCTCCGAGCTCTGATAATAATAATTAATTCATTCATTCATGCAATCGTATTTCTTGAGCGCTTACTGTATGCAGAGCACTGTAATAATAACAATAATAATAATAATGGCATTTGTTAAGCGCTTACTATGTGTAAAGCACTGTTCTAAGCACTGGGGAGCGGGGGGGATACAAGGTGATCAGGTTGTCCCACCTGGGGCTCACAGTCTTCATCCCCATTTTACAGATAAGGTAGTTGAGGCACAGAGAAGTTAAGTGACTTGCCCAAAGTCACACAGCTGGCCAGCGGCAGAGCTGGGATTAGAACTCATGACCTCTGACTCCCAAGCCCAGGGTCTTCCCACTGAGCCCCGCTGCTTCCAGCGCTTGGGAAGTACGGGATAATAATGACGGTATTTGTTCAGCGCTTACTATGTGCCAAGCACTGTTCTAAGCACTGGGGTAGATACGAGGTAATCAGGTTGTCCCCCGTGGGGCTCAGTCTTCATCCCCATTTGACAGATGGAGTAACTGAGGCCCAGAGAAATGAAGTGACTTTCCCAAGTTCACAGGGTAGACAACAGGCAGAGGCAGGATTAGAACCCACCTCCTCTGACCCCCAAGCCCGTGCTTTTGCCACTAGGCTGTGCTGCTTTCATTCATTCATTCAATCGTATTTATTGAGCGCTTACTGTGTGCAGAGCACTGGACTAAGCACTTGGGAAGTACAAGTCAGCAACATATAGAGACGGTCCCTACCCAACAACGGGCTCACAGTTTAGAAGGGGGAGACAGACAACAAAACAAAACATATTAAGAAAATAAATAGAACAGTAAATATGTACAAGTAAAATAGAGTAATAAATCTGTACAAACATATATACAGGTGCTGTGGGGAGGGGAAGGAGGTAGGCGAGGGGGCTCAGTCTGGGAAGGCCTCCTGGGTGTCAAAACCGTCAGAATAAATAGAATTATAGCTATATGCACACCATAAATAAAATAATAAGCTTCTCTTGTCTTAAACGAGGCACCATTTGGGAAGACCCCCTGCAGCTCTCCCCTTCACTTGGCTGTTTGGCCTTGTTAAACCTCGAGGCTTCCTCAGCAATCGCCCTGGAGAGGAAGCCTTGCCTTGCTCAGGGAGGGGCTTCAGTAGCACCACTGAGGCACAGCTGGCATCTACCTACACCCCTGCACAGATTGTTGGTTTCAGGGACTGTGCCCACCCTATACCTACTTACTCTTTTGCACCATCCCAAGTGCTTAGTGCAATGCTCTGCACACAATAGGGGATCAATTAATACTATTGCTTGACTGTGGGAAAAGACACTTTTTGAGACCCACTTGGGGAAAGGAGGATGGAGCATGTCGACCAGGGGGTTGGGATTGGCTCATATCAAATGTATCCAAATGTTTACTCATTGGAGGAACACTGTACTAAGTCCAATATAATAGATTTGATCCCTGCCCTCAAAGAAGCTTATAGTTTAGTAGGGGAGACAGGCAGGAAAATAAGTTTATCCATTGAACAGGCAGAGCGTAAGAAATACATAAGTGTTGTATACGTATGTGTGTGTGGGTTCTATACCTAAGTGCTTAACTCAAGTGCATATGTGAAAGTAGGAAGGAAAATAGATGAGGGATATGAAAAATTAGTCAGGGAAGGCTTCCTGGAGGAGATGTGATTTTAACAGAGCTTTAAAGATGGAGAGAGTGGCGATCTGTTGGAGGTGGAGGAAGGCGAGAGATGAGAGACCAAGGCACATGAGCCAGTTGGTAGTAGAGGAGCAAAAAGTGCAGGCTGGCCTAGAGTGGGAGAGGAGCACAGAAAAGTGTTTGGGAGAAAGCTGACTGCCTTCAAGCCAAAGGTGAAGCATTGGATGGCCATGTCAAGTCCAAGCTGAATTTATCCAAGTCCCTACCTATCCTGGGTCTAGGGGTTTCCAGATAAGGCCTTCACTTGAGCTTTCTTGCACCTGGGGACTCAAAACTTCTTCCATTCCCTTTTCCACAGGTGACTCCTTGCAAGTTGAGGGGATTAGCCTTTGGTTTCACTGTCCTTCCAGTGACTGTTGGGAAGAAGCACTGTGGTTTCCTGTTACCAGAAAACCCTGCAGCCACTGGATTAAAAATATCATTATTGTTAATACCACAGCTCCAATCTATGAGGAACAAAGTTCAAAAAGACCCAGCAGGGTAGGGAAACTAATTTTTTAAATGTTATTTGTTAAGCACTTACTATGCGCCAGGCACTGTTCTAAGCACTGGGGTACATATAAGGTAATCAGGTTGGACACACTCCATGTCTCACATGGGCTCAGTCTTAATCCCCATTCCACAAATGAGATGACTGGGGCACAGATGTTAAGTGACTTCCCCAAGGACACACGGCAGGCAAGTGGCAGAGCATAATTAGAACCCAGCTCCTTCTAACTCCCAGGCCTGTGCTCTATCCACTAAGCTACACTGCTTACCTCTTCTTGGTAAGGGGCCCCTCAACATTGCCCCTTGAAGGAACTTGTGGCTCAAAAGAACAAATCAATTAATTGGTATTAACTAAACGCTTACTTTGCAGAGAGCACTATTCTAAGCACTTCAGAGAGTTCAACAGAGTCGGGAGACACATGTCTATGGCCCAAGACAAAGTGGGAAATGGCATGTGAAGCCTTAACATACTCTGCACCACTACCAAATGTTTTATTTATAATCTCTGATTTCCCCCACCTCCACAGGAACCCCCCCACCCCGACCAAAAACAACCTCCCTGTTTTGGAAAAATCACTTCACCAGTGTAGTTCAACAAGATATTTTATTGGTCCAGCATCTGCAAAATATACAAATTTCTGAAAGGCTTACCCTGTTTATGAGCAAGCACAGCTTTATTCCAGGCAACTGTTTCAGACATACACAGAATGCGGCTACCAGATCACATACAGTCAACTGAAAAAAAGAGAGGAAGATATAAACAAAAAAACCCCCCACAGAACCCCGCAGGACACAAACTTTAAATAAATAAATAGCAGTTTTGCTATCAAAATAAAAAAATAAATCTCAAATATTACAAATAAAAACGAGTCACTGGTGTGGTTCAATCCGTTCCCCCCACCCCATCTCTTAAGAGTTTTGCTGGCATCTATTCTAGGTATTGAATTAGGATAAAGATGCAGCACTTCCGTGGTACAAGAATCAGCAGTCCCAGTCTGGTGCACACGCAACTAGGTCCAGAATCCTGCTACCAAGTGAACACTCCGCTCCCCTGCCAGCTAGTTCTCTAGACAAACTCTTTCCCTTCCTCCTCGGATTAAAATCCCCACCCTGTGGTAGTTTTAATGCTTTTGGACACACAACGATAAACCAACAGAGAAAGATTCCATGGTTGAAATGATTCAAAACTAAAAAATAATGACAATAATTCGGCTGCACGGGCAGACCTTCAGTCAACAAGGTATAGATTGAGCTGAGGTACAGCTTTGCTCCCCTAGAAGTCACAGGAAAACAAGGGTGCCAGGAGGCGGAGAAGCTGTCCCCTTCCACCCTACTCCAAAACTGGGTTAGGTCTGAGATAGTGGATTTTCTCCAGAGGCAGAGAAGCTGTCCCCTTCCACCCTACTCCAAAACTGGGTTAGGTCTGAGTTAGTGAATTTTCTCCATAAGGACTCCACTGAGGATGGGGGCAAGGAGGAAACAAAAAAACACAGACATCTTCTACAAGAATATATGTGTTTATACAGCCTGGCTGCCAATAAAAATATCTTCTAATGGTCAGGGATGAGGGGCAGGAACCCTGGGTGAGGCTGTTGATGGGCAGAGCACCCAGGAACACAGGTGAAAGCACTAGGCTGGGCACTGGGTTCATCTCTGCTGCCACTGGCAAGCACCCACAACCCAAAGCCTCCTCTCCCTGCTCACCTTCTAGTGGAGTTGGGAGGCTTTATGCACAGAGTCTGGGTTTCAATCCTGGCCTGGGCCTGACTGTTAAAGGCCACCCAGAGGGCTTGCAAGCCAGGGCTTCAGATCCTGACCACCCCCACCACCCCCCGCCCCCCACAGGGGGGAATTAAGGGTCTCGCATGCAAGTTGGGCTGCCCTCGGCCTCACCCCAAACACGGGGGCAGCAGGGAGGAAGTCATGTAGCGGCCAAGCTTCCCTTTGGGAATTCACCCGGATGAGGACAAGTGGTCCGGAATCCGGACAACTTGGGCCGATAACCCATTCCGGTACCCTGCCCCACACTCTCCCTAAACCACCTGCTCTGACGCTTCCACCCCTCGGCCCCGCCACCCCCCTACCCAACCCACACACCTTCACAATTCACGCTGGCCCCAGGTGGGGACCCAAAATAACTAAGTTCCCCTGACTAAAGGTGCAGATTTCTATTCCAACGTTTATGATGAAGAAAGTGCAAACACAAGCATTTTTAAGGAGAACGGGTTTCTCGGGTAACTTCCGGCGCCTCCCTCAGAGGCAGGGCCAAAGCTGGAGTGGAGGCAGTGAAGGCACTCCACACATTGAGGTCAGGGAAGGGGAAGGTCTGGCCGTCGGGTCGCTACGGAGGAAACATTACAGTCCCAACTGTTTGTCCTGGCCCAGCCTGCTCAGAATTGGGACATGGTGCTCGCCAGAGTGGGACAGGGAGAGGGGAACCGGGACATGGTACAACCCAAAGGCAAACTCATCTTACCCAGAGATTTCAGAACCAACTTGCCCTCTTGCTCTTCTCCCCAGCCGCCCTGCCAAGCACTATATTCAGCCACTCTCAAGGAAGCACCATATTCAGAGGCCCAGCCGGTCTTCTGACTTTTCTAACCCTGGGGCCCACCCAGAGGGCTTGCAAACCAATTGGGACGCAGTCTTTGTCGGTTTCTCCAGCCCCATCGTGGTGGGTGCAGTGCAGACCCCAGATTCGCTCTCCCTCTAGCCTCATCTTCCCACCCACCCACCCAGTCATTTGACACCCCTCAGAGGCCCAAGCCAGGCACCATCCTGGAGAAGAATCGGGATGAGGGAAAGACAGGAGACACATACAGAAGTGGACTCTGCCCTGTAGGCTCTGGAGCCTCCCCAGGAGGGTGACTGGAAGATTTGATTTCTACCACCTGGTAAGCACCCCTTGTGCAAACCCTACCCCACATCCCCAACCCAAGATTTTGCAGATGGAACAGCATTTGCAGGTGGAATTAAATCCATTTTGGGGTACGGAAGCAACAGCTGGGGTTTTGGCCTTGGGGTTTAGGTGGGTTCTGGCCTCAGGTTGGGAGGAGGAGCGTGAGCCAAGCTTCAGAAATGGAAATGGAATGGAACAGGTTTTGCTTGCTTCGGTGCCCCTGAGGAAATCACGATGGCTTCTGGGAGTCATTCATGTTCTGTTGGGGGAGACAGAGGGGACAGATGATGTTAGATCATTCACTCCCATCAAGGAGACGAAGAGACAGCAGTTTCATGCAGGCAGCCCTTTCCCCCTTCCTACTACACAACAGAACACCACAAAGCACCGGCCAACAAGGCAGCTCTCGAGGGGGTGGGGTGGAGGGGTGCCGGGAAGGAAAAAGCTAGTGTACAACAACCCATCCAAGACCACCCAAACAGGGAACTTGCCAGGATGGCATATGCCCTCTGGGACAAAGGCTCCCACTACAATCAATAGTATTTACTGAGCAATTACTATGTGCAGAGCACCAAACTAAATAAAATCACCTGACTGAATGACTTTGGAGACTCCAACACAAGAGAGTTGGTAGACACAAACCCCTGCCCTCAAGGAGCTTACCACAGTGTCCTTCCTCTTCCTCTGAAGGAGAGGGAGGAAAGAGGGTACAGTGCAGCCTGAGGAGAGTCAGCTGTAGTTTTAAGAAAACATCTCTGCGGGACTGTGAGTGACCCATAGCGAAAGGGAAAGGGCACAATAATAACAATACTGGCTTTTGTTAAACGCTTAGTACGTGTCTAGCATTGTACTAAGCCCTGGGGTAGATGCACAACTGGACGCCTCACAGGGTGACATCCATCTCGCACTCGGATCACTCCACTGATCAGCTACCGCTCTGCAGATCCATCTTTTCCCTTCTCCCCCGCAGGTGACTTGGTCATCAGTGGCACCAAGTGAGGACCAGGGTGCCAGAAAGGAAACCAGAGTCCTCGTGGCTTGTGTTCTAATTGGTCCCATGGGGCTCTGAAAGAATCTCTCTCCCCAACCCCTCGAAGCCACAGGGAGACCAGCCCGACAGACCACAGCAGCCACAGACACCAGCTGATGCCTCAGGCTCCCACCGACACCACCCCGTGTCCCAAATTGGCTTTAAAAATGAGGGAGTAGGGAAGCCCTTTGGCTGTTAGACTGTGCATCCCTAGCCATTAGGCTAAATGTCTGGAAGGGCTGCCACCATTTCATTTCCTCCAACCACCTGTTTGAGCTGGGTTGGACAGCCCAGCCCCGCTTCTACCCCTGGCACCAGTTCAGGCCATTCCGGGGAAGTTCTCCTTTCCTTGCCTGCTCTGCATCCCTCTCATCTCAGGGCCCCGCAGAACCCAGGAGTTGCTGGCTGAGGGATTGCTGGCACCCCAAATCTAGGGGTTTGCTCCTTCCAGAGCCACTTTGCCAGAGATCAGGGTGGGTTCCAGTCCAGTCCAGTCTGGCAGCTCGGGGATCTAGGTGGAATCTGAACTGCTGACTTGACCTTGGGTCGGAGCCCTGTTTCGCCCAAGGGACTAACCAGCTCCCATATTTGTGGGGAGGGGGGAGGGATGCTCAGTTAGAACCCTTGGGCTGTCCTGCCTAGCAGTGGGATTATCCCAACTACCATTTCACCAGTCTGCAGGGAGAAGCCTTGCTTTCACTAGCATTGAGCTATGGGGTTTTTGTTTTTTTTCTTTTTCCACACTCTAACCTGGAACATTCCCCACCCTCCAGCCAAACCAGACCAGGCTCCCCCTTCACGCCGCCCCCACCCCCAAACCACCATGCTCCGCAGACCCGCCAGAGAACTGCAAAGCCAAGGGTACATGTCAATTCTGCTCTCTTTCCAGACACACTTGGACAAGGAATGAGTGACAGGTGGGACAGATGGGGAGAGGAGAATGGAAACAGCCACCACCCTGGTGGTCCTTCCCTGGCCCGAGATGGCAGAGTCACATTCTCTGGGACAGCCAGTCTGAGCACAGGTCAGCACATCATTACTCTGGGGAGGACTGGTGAGAAGCATGCCGGGAAACCGTTTACCTTTGGGAATATTAGCAAAGAGAAAACTGAGAAAATGTGACAGACACTTCGTCTTTTAAGCATAAAAAAGGGAGAGAAAGACAGTGGGGGAGATGCCCTTTAGATTTGGACTTCAGGTGTGTATTAGGAATTGGAAAGCAAGAGACCACGATCCCCGGTCAAAAAAAAACTTCTGAGAGCTCATCCAGGAGTGCTTGTGACTGAAGCAGCCCCTGAGAACTGGACGCCACCCTTCGGCCCTACAGCCTCCATATTGTTTAAACCTCCCTCCACCATCTAATCTCAGGTCTGAGGCTTAGGTCCCGCTCTGGCCCACCTCCCTGATACCGGAGGCTTCCCTGGGCAGGAGCAGGGACAGCTTCACCGAGGCACAGAGGAACCGGGAACGTGCCCAACTGGGTGAAGGGGGACTGATCCCACCCTAACAGGCGGGTTCCCATGTGAAAGGCCATTGGAAGGGACTGGGGAAGCCACTACAGAAAAAAATAGCCCCACAGCTCAAGGCTGGAACTCCTAAACCTTTGATGTGGCAGGTTAGGAGTGAGAAGTTCTACCTGAAGTTAAAGGGGTCAGGGGTGAAGGCCTTGAAAAACATCGTCCTTTCTCTTTCTAGACTTTTCTAGCCAGCACCACTGCCCAACCTCTGAATCCCCCATAGGCCTACAATCAACTAGTGCTACATCGGATTGCAACAGGCCAGTGCACATGTTCAATGTCAGGGTTAGGAAATAGGATCAGGTTGGGGTGTCAATGGTTTCCAGCAGATTTGCTCTAGCAGACTTGGTGGCCCCTGGAGAATCAAGTGCAGGCTCTACCCACCCCGCAATCACGACTGGAGAAATCTGCTAGTCTTTCCAACAGTGACTGTGAACCCAAGAGCACTGAGCAGGGTGAGGAAGTAGCGGTGGCAGCTTTAGGACTCCAGAAAGAACGGTAAAGTGACACAGTCATTTATTCACCTCCCGGGACCCGAGTCTCCTTTTGTTCCCACCCCAAGGCAGATCCAGGCCCCCATCCAGGGCAGCTCCAACTTTAAAGCACAAGAACCACCCTGTCGGCTAGGATAGTGGCCGACAGGCAGCGGGGAAAAAAAAATCACAGAGGAAATACTTACAGACAAGCTTTCCCTAGTAAAGGCTGCAGAGAGAAAAAGGGAAAGGAGGTCAGTAGGAGGAAAGACAGGAGGAAAGGGTGAGTCTGAACAAGCTGAGTCTGTCCTGAAATGCCAATATTACTATGGCATTTGCTAAACGCCTTCTGCGTCAAGCACTGTTCTAAGTGCTACTGCAGATGCAAGTTAAGGTCAGCAAGGCCTTCAGCCACAAATTGGGGCTCTGAGCCCCTGCAACACTGACAGACTCTTGAAAGACAAAGGACTGAACTGAAAGTGAGGGAGGAGAAAGAGGGGAGGAGAGAACTGGAGGGAATCCCTGCAAACAAGGCCACAGGTTATGATGGGACCCCATTCCTAGTCTATCTTGGCAGAGTAGTATGACTTTAGAGCTGCCCTTTGGGGTCCATTTGCTAAAACAGGTTCTAGCTCTAGGACCAATTACAAACCCACAGATGAATTTCTGATTTCTTGGCTAAGAAAGAAATAAAAAATAAAAATTAGCTTCCTGCTTCTGGAGCCAACTTACCCCCAGCCCACAATAATGGATGGCCCTTTGAGACTTTAGTCTTTCATCCTTGAATAGTAAGGCCAGAAATTCATCAATCCAGACATACATTTTATCCCCACACAGAGACCACAAAATAAATGAACCCCCACATTTATTTCTCCTCAGGCCGGGTCAGTGGCTATTTCATGGCTAGCGTAGCCAGTCCCAAACTGGCAGATGTGGCCAGACCAAGTAGAACAAAGGCCCCTCTGCCCTTGCAGCTGAAGCCAGCCCAGGGTTTCCCATGTCAACAGCTCCCAGAACCAGTCTGTCTGTCCTCTGGAGTCAAAAGATAGAGCATGGGAGAGGGGCAAATAAGAACACTGATTGGATTGGCAACAGTGCCAAGATAGAAGGTCTAGGGAGCGACCCTTAGGCCTCAGAGAAACCAAGCCCTGAGGGACAGGAGGAAGGCCTGGGTCCACTGCACGCTGAGGGGTTTGTTGGGGCTGGGGTCTCTCACACACAAGTGCCTAAAGAGGAGCTGTAAGCAAGGGAGAAACCCAAGAACCCAATCTCCTCCGCTTTGTCTCCGCTCTGCCTGGAAGGACTAGATGGAGAGGCAATTTGGAAAGCAGAAGGTAGAGCAGCTGTGTCGAGAGTCATAGAGAAGATAGCGAGTCAGTCGGGACATCTCCATGCACGCACGTGCGAACACATACGTGTACACACACACACACACACACGGCAACGAAACCCCTTCACGAAGCCTCCCCAGATCCGGAGACAGCGGCCTCCCTCCCACAGGGTAAGGGCCCAGAGATTAGCCAAGTGGCATCCCGCCCCTCCTGGGGTTACTGTGCTCTCTGCCAATGGATTTAGAAGCAAAGGAAGACGAGGGAGTCAACTGACTTGTCCGGCCAGCTGGGTGGGCACCTCCTGGGGCAGGCAGCTGGGCAGGGCGGCAGAGGTGGAAGCCATATGCTCCTCAAAGCTGTTGATGCGAGGCTTTTTGGTGGGCTCGGGGCTGGCTAGCGGGGTAACACTATTGCGTCTCATGAGCGGATTAGGTCCCTTCTTTGCTTCCTAGCGAGACAAAGACAAAAGAGAGAAGGCGACAGTTACGGTGGGGAGGGAAGGAGAAAAAATGGTTCTTGTTCGGGTCTTAGCCCCCAACCAATCGAGCGATAGTATGTACTGAGTGCCTGTGTGCAGAGCACCAAGGGAGGGTGCCCAGAGTTTGGTGGTCTCATGGGACTGGGACACTGATGCTCAGCCAAAGACCTCCGAAAGCAGTAGTGAACAAGGAGACATTCTCCCATCTGCTTTTCCTAGATCATTCCAGGAAACATACATATGGACAGACACGAGTTTAAGGAGCAGAAAGGAGGGGTAGCGGGAGGAGGGGAAGGAGGTAAGTAGCTCCCTCCCTTCTAGCTCTGGAGGTAAATTTCTGCCATCCAGCAGAGCCAGAGAAAGGAGATGGGGGAGAGTGAAAAGAGGGGAAAGGAAGAGAGAGGGGTAGGCCTGCTCCTTAGCTTGTTCTACAGCCAACAATACAGAAAGAGACAACAAAGCCTTCGAAAGCCAAGCTTGCAGTGGATAAGAGGTTCCTGGCATAACGTCTAGGGAGGGAGACCCAGCAAGGGGGAGGGGGAAGCTAAAACTGTGGCGTCCTGCAGCTGCCCCAGATGACCTGGGGCCATGGGGGTCTTGGCCCCACAGAGTCTCAACGGGACAGGCTTGCGTGACTGGGACACCTGCACAGCAGCACTGCTACTTTAGGGGAGGAAGTGACCAGCTCACACGATGAGCTCTAGGGCAGGGATTTCTCTTCTCCTTAATCCTCTGCGGTGTCTAGTGCAGGGTTCTGCCCTCCATCGACTGACTTCTAGGTCTGAAAGGGAGTGAAAGGACGGGGGGACCAATTTTCCAGGAAGAGGGTTTAGTTATGCGGATGGGGGAAGGTGTAGGCCACCAGTTAATCTTGTTTAAGATCGCCTTCCCAGACTTCTTCAAGGTAGGTTCAAGTCCCTGTTTACATTTTTGTTCAGAAAGGCTTAAATCCTGCCTGAAGCAGAGGGCTAGACTCAATGACCCCCAGAAACTTCATTAGCCTTATGGTTTTAGGATTCTCAGGCTAGGAAGAGAGAAGTACTAGGGTGAACTGCAGCTCGCTCTGTGATCCTGGCAAATCTCTTCAGGTAAGTTCTCTGCCTTGATTTTCCGTATCTATACAATGGGTCTGTTAAAAGAGGCCTACTCAAACACTTGGCAAACCTAAGACTTCGGCAGCAATAAAGCTGGCCCAAGAGTCAGAGTGGCCCACTACTCACTCGAAACCTCACAGTAAAAAGAGTTCCCTAGTTGTCCTAAATATGGTGGGGAAAAAAGTCTGGCCCTTAGGCTGGAGCCAGCAACCTGATCCAGTTCACAGCCTATATCCGTGATAAATCCAAGTTGGCTCTGTCAGGAACTCCCGGAATGCCAGGACTCGCTCCCTCCCGGAGACGAACTGCGGGGTAATTCCTATGTGTGTCTACGCCCGGCTGGCCCGGAGGCAGGTAGGAGCTGCCGTGAGCAGGAGTCATCATGCCTCATGTCTCCCGACCTCTCGCTCTTCACTGACCTACCTCAGCCCCTTGTTTGGAACAGAAACTTTCCTCTTGTAACAGAGCGGCTTGGTTGTGAACCTCGGCCAGGGTTTCTCTGGCTGTGGCCCATCACCCACACACCCTTAGAAGAGGATGTGGGGGCTGAAATGTATAAATCCCACCTCTCGACAAGGGCACTTCACTTGGCTGGGGGCCCACTGACCAGGTCTTGGCTTAGCTGGTTAACCAGCTGGCTGCCTATGGCCTAAAAAAAATAATCCCAGGCTGGAGAGTGGGTGAGCGGCCGGTGGGGATCGGGGGGGGGCGTGGGTGGGAAGCCTCGGTGGGCACAGCTGGGAACGAGCTCCTGATTCAGCTACCTTCAAGGGGTGGGCTCCACGGAGGGTAGACCAATGATGCTTCTCCCTAGCTTCCCTCACAGCACGACAACTTGCCCTCCTGCCTCTGAGCACGAAAGATACCAGAGCAACCGTATTTATCACCGAACCACCAGAAACCAAGGGTGAGGGGCCAGGTGAGGAAGGTGAGGGGAGAGAGAGAGCCCACTTGTTCCGAACAGACAGACAGACACACACCCCTCCACCCCAGAGAAACTCAAACAGAGAAGGGGTAAGGAGAAGAGAGAAGATTGTGAGCTAGGTGGAAGGTAAGAACAGGAAACAGATACAGAGAAGAAGAAATCAAAGAAGAGAAGGGGTAGGTAGAAGAGAGACGATCATGCGCTAGGTGGAAGGAAAAAAAACAGGAAACAGACAGATACAGAGAAGAAAACAAAGAAGAGAGAGTCACCCATACTGACTGAAAATTTACAAGTTGGTGAGTAACAGATGGCAGGGGATAGGGTAGTAACAGAGAGAAAGATGGAAATGACCCAGATTCCTCCTCGCTTCCAGCAGCCAGGGGAGGTGGTTGGGGGGTGGGTCCCAGCGTGGGGAGACAAATCAGTGGAAACTGACTGTAGACTCACCTCAGTCCTCTCGCGATGCGTGTTCACGGCTTCCACGTTCAAACAGATGGATTCCACACGACAGCCTGCAGGGGAGGGAGGGAGACAGGGGCCCTGATGAGGCAGGGAATTTCGGCCACCAAAGCTTCTTCACCATAACCGAGGGCACGGTCCCAGGGCAAGGGACATCTTCCAGGGCCAGGTTACGTACCATAGGCGACAGGTGTCAGCTTCAACACTGTGTGGAGGGGGCACTTCAGGTAAGGCATCTCATCTGAGAAGAGAACAGACCGGCCCCATTGAGACCGGACACCTCCCAAGTCTCGATGACCTCATCCGAGTGACCCTTCTCCCTCTCTGGTAGGTATCATTACCCACCCACCAGCTCTGTCTCAGCTCTGGGCCCTGAAATATCCCCAGGGCAGTCAAGGGATGGAGACATCAGCTCTCTCCCACAGGGCAAGAGGCTTCAGGGGACTCAGAAGAGTGGGTGGCTACAATGCTTTCAGAAAATGACTAAGATGGAGAGGGTCCTGAACTGATTCCCCCTCAAGAGCTTAGAGACAAAGAGCCCTTTCTCTCCTGGTAGCAGTTTGGCATGAGAGAAGCTCAGGGGAACAGGAAGAGAATTCAATCTTAGATCCCGGGGTCAAACCCGCTGGTATCAAGCGATGCTTTCAAAGGAGACGTGTTCTTTGGAGTCACTCTCTCCTGGGTCCAAATTTTCCACTCATCAGTCTCTCTTCCTCCCAAACATTATGTCCGATAAATACTTGTTCCCTCACTGCCTCACGGGGTGAGAGGAGACTAAGATTCCCCTGAGCATCTGGAGGGAAGAGGAGCCAGGAAAACCCTCCCCTCTCCAGAAGGCAGGAATGACGAGGGAGAGTGAGTCCTGCCAGCTCTCCCAGCTCCAGACCCCAGCCTCTCTGGCTCTTACTGAGCCGACAGGAGAAGCGGGAGGGGAGAATCACAGGCTGTTTCAACTTCTGCCAAGAAAATGTACACCAACTTCCTCTGACCTTTGGGTAGGGGCTGGGGCCACCAAGACCTGGGACTTGTGGAGAGGAAAAGGGGGCCAGGGTGGGGAATGCACCTGCACTCTTGTCCAGGAAGTAAGCAAGGAGGCAGCGCATGACTGCCTGGTGGCAAATGACCAAGACGTTCTCCTGCCTCTCCAATTCCATGATGACTGGCTCCAGGCGCTGAACAAGGTCCTGGTAGGACTGAAAGACGAGAGGGTCAGTGCTGCAGAGCCTAACCAGGCACTGCCCCAGGGCCAAAGGTCTCCAAAGCACATTACCTAAGGATCCTACTAGCATCCTGTGCATGAGATAGGAGGGTTAATCTCGAGCTCAGCCCCAGCGTGGTGGCCACCCGGCTTTGAGAAGGGACAAAAATGCAGAAACAAATACTGAGTGCTACTGACTGTTTATGACTAGAGCAATCTCCCTGTCTTCCTTTGCTTCTGTTCACTTTCCCTAAGGATCTGCTTAAAGACTAAAGGTATTTTGTTGGATTTTCAGATAATGTGCTCTCCCTCCCTCTCATGTTCCCTACCCAGGAAGCAGCCTTTGGAAGCAGAGAGATTGGTGGCTGGAGAGCAGATCAAAGCCAAAAACGGGAATGAAGAAAAAAGAGGACGGAGGCCTGGGAGATACCATGCACAATGAATACCCCAAACCTAACTTTCTCGCAGCCCCTCTCAGTCCCCCCATCCAAACCTGACCCTCAGGTGGGAAACTCAGCACTCTTGGCAAACATACCTCCCCTGTTGGATATCGGTAATAGTACTTGTCTTGATCACGCAGAGCAAACTCCTCGGGGTATTTCTCCTTGATTTCGTCGTAAGTCATTTCTTCGCACACACCCTGCGGCGGGGGAAACCCAGGCATCACCGAAAAGCAACCGGAAGCCAAACCCTCTGGCAAGCCAGGGGAGACCTACTGTGAATCCCAAGAGAGGGCCTATACCTCTGGGTCTTATTCTGGGAGGGGTAGTGGCCAGAAGGAATTCCCTAGCCCAAACTTATCACCACCTGGGTCACCTTCTGGAAACTAGAACTTCAGTCTCTTTCACTCAATCATATATACTGAGTGCTTAATCTGTGCAGAGCACCGTATTGAGTGCTTGGGAGACAGAATTGCTTGTTTCCCAGAAGGGACAGGGTGGACCACCAGCCCCCAACTCAGAGAGGGCAAGAGTAGCAGCCAACCCTCATGTGATCTTTGACTTTAGCACATTTTCATGGCTTACACGCTAGGGGGGCAGCAGGGTGCAAGGAGGAAACTGAGACACAGAGGCTCTTAGGACTCACAGTGCCAGAATTCTCTTCCAACACCTCCCCACCACCCACCAAAGGCTGCTTTCATCTGAGATCCAGCCCAGATCTCAAGAAATCAAAGCATCCACTCTACCACATAAGTAAGCACTGAACCTGGGCCTAAGAACCAAACAGTGGGTCTGATAAGAATCAGAGTATACTATCTCCACATGGCTTAGTTTCCACAGGAATGGAGGCATGGAAAGGGAAGTCTGGTCAGTCCATGGCAGGCAGATGTTGGGATTTAGAACGTCCCATCATGGAGCTGGAGGGAGGGCCACCAGGTAGGAGTTTTCTGCCTAAATCACTGCAAAACCCAGCGGCGGAGTCGTGAGCCCCTCACCACCCGGCCCTGATCCGAACCCAGCCAGGCTGGGGAGGCGGCTCCTCCACGCCTTCCCGCCGCCAACCCTGGGCCCTTACCGCATCGATCTCATTGAGAGCCTTCCACTGCTCATAGGGCAGCTTGAGGGATTCAGCCGTCTGGATGGTCCTCTTCAGCTGACTAGTCCATACCTTAAGGTCCTTCAAGTTCTGTTCCTCCACGAACTCGCTCAGGGCAGTGGCAAACTGGGTGGGAGCAAGAGAGGCCCATGGTGAAGAGTGGGTTTACTACCTCACCCCACAAACAGGAAAGACCAGAGAGTTTATCTGTTCCACCTGCCACACCACCCTCTGTGAGGAAATCCCAGCACTCCAGTTGTGCAGACATGCCACCGGTGTACGTGCCAGCTGTGCTCAGGTGGCTTCAAAGAAAAACAGCGTAGCTTACCTGGCTTCTAATCCCGGCTCCCCGACTTGTCTGTTGTGTGACCTTAGGCAAGTCACTTCATTTCTCATTGCAGAATGGGGATTAAGACGGTGAACCCCATGTAGGTCAGGGACTGTATCCAACCTGATTTGTTTGTACCCACCCTAGCACTCAGTACAGTGCCTGACACATAGTAAGCACTTAACAAATGCCACAGTTATTGCTATTATTATTATTATTATTCAAAGCACACAAGAGTGCGGGTCAGGTGGCAGCAGCTGAACAAAATGCACAGCCAGTGTGCCCGATCACAAGAGGGTCCCACCACCCCCTCTCCTCCTCTTACCTTCTTGCCCCGGCTGGAGAGGCCCAGGTCCCCACCGATCAGCCCCTTGAGATTGGACTCGCTCTCCCCGTGACGACACAGGTAGATGGTGCGAGGTTGGACGTGGATATTCATCAGGTAGTAGACGATTCTGCTCTGGATGTGATCCTGGACCCGGTTCACCAGGAACCGTCGACCGACGTCGATGACCTTGATCAGAGACAGCTCCCTGCCAGAGAAGCCACCACGGCAAGGATCAGCCAGAGCGCAGATTAAAGATGGCGGGGGGTGGGGACTGCATTATTTGACCTTTCTTTGAATTAATCAAACTAGCTTCGGTTCGGACAATCAGCTTTCCACTGTATTATTACAGTGACAGCTCAACTATAAGCCATAAGACCTGTTCCCGAAGTTCACTTTTCTTGGGAAGGTTAAGGCATCCAGAGATTTATGATAAGGGAACGGTCAATAAACACTATAAAAATTAATAATTAAAAAGCAAAACACTTCTGAATGAGAGACAGCATTTCCTGGAATTACCTGTCATAGTTATCTGGGTCCAGGGGCTGGTAGCTGGCTTGGTAGCAATTGATTCTCTTCATGAAGTCATCCATGGCATCTGTGGTGTTGCAGCCTCGATAATCTGGGCTAGAGAGTTTAACTTCCTGCAATAGCACAAAAGGCAGCTGGTGAGTCACACCTGAAGGTTTTTGGTGCAGATTAATCAGGATTTGGGGACATCACAGAAAGTCTCCGAAGAACTGGTATTATCCAAATGCTCAGTGTTGCCATAGAAGGGGAATACTGAGTCACTGGCTGAAATTTGAGAGAACAGTTGGGCAGAGGGCACAGCCTTCCAGCAACGTTCAGCAGGAACTAGGTCGGGCAGTTGCTGGATTCACTGGGAGCTGTGTCTCTGGGTAGTTTCCTATTTGATACCGGCTCGGGGACCGATTCACCAGCAGCCCAACCCAGTCCACCAGACCTGGGGTGCAATCAATGCTATCTGAGGGCACAGCACTGAACAAAGCACACAACAGAGCAGGCTCACAGGATTCCTGCACTCAAGGAGTTTGCAGTCCGCCCAAGAGACTAAAACCTCCCCTGAAGCCTGAAAACTCCTTGAGAGCAGGGATTGGGTCACCCAACACTACTGAACTGGACACTCCCAAGATCTTTGTACAATGCTCTGCACAATGTAAGCACTCAAATACCATTGATGGATCCTGGAATCTCAGTTGCTTGGGCTCCTCCCCATCCAGCCTTCCTTTCCTCCAGTCCAGAAGAAGACTTGCAGTCCCCTTTCCATCCAGTCTGTGGGACTCCCTAGGTACTTCGCTCTCCTACTTCTGCCTCTGCACCATCTGCCTGACAATCAGCATCCCTACAGGAGCTTGCATGTGTGTGTGTGCACCCACAGGCATAGGGGGTAGGGGGGGAGAAGTGGTCGAACCAGCCAATAAGTTGGCTAAAACGTTGATGGGTGAGAAAGTTGAAAAAAGTGGCTCTAACGAAGATTTTGTACTATTTAAATTTCACTGTTCCACAAGCCCAAACCCCAAAATTTACTGTCTAGACTCAGAGCCCAATCTCACAGGATACAGTCCATCTGACCACCATCTCAGTAACCTTCCTGGTGGATCCCGTCAGAGCCATTCCAAGCTGTCCTCTCTCCTAGAATAGTCTCCTCCAATTAAACTGTAGCCCTAGCCACATGCTCCTTAAAAGCTTTCCCTGATTAACCTCACTCCTTCTCCAGTCTATCAGCCCAATCTACAACCCACGACTCATTCTTGTGATTCCTGTAACTATTCTGGTCGTCTGTGGGTTTGTCAAGGAGGGAGTAGAAGCTCCCTGGGGGCAGGAACCCTGGCTATTTGTTTAATATGGGCCTGACATCCTAGAACAAAGCTAGCAATTCAGTGAAGACTTGTTGGCAGACATATGCTCTCCTCCTCTTCTTTGCTTTCCAAAACCCCCGCTCCCTCTGATTCTGGGAACTCTGCCCACAGGACTAGTATGAGGATGAGACTATGAAAGGCCTTCACATCACAGAAAAACCAGGATGAACAAAGCAAGGCTCTGAAACATGTGAATGCAAATCTCTCCCGTTACTACAGTCCAATGTTGGCAGGTTTAATGAACACGAGTATAGAATGGGCTTAGGGAGGAGTGGCTATTTTTGGCTCCGTTTGGTAGAGAGCCATTATGTGGCTGGAACTGGCAATGTGCTCTGGTAGGACGGTGGAGATAGCCACAGAAATAAAGGATCCGTTCCAGGGAAATCCACAATGTCCTTCTGTTAGTGTGAGAGATGGCAAATGGCAGTTGACCCATCTCACCTGCTCTTCACAGTCCTGCTCTGTCAAACTTGACAGGACCACGGAGGGAGGTACGAGAGAATTAAGGGCAAAAAAGCACAAAACCCTCTGGGAATTATAGTTCCAGGCAAGCTTGGGATATAACCAATGGAAGCTTTATTAAAGCACATGTAACCCTGGTTTTATCAGTGGTACTTATTGAGTGCTTACTGCGTACAGAGTACTCAGAGTACTTGGGAGGACAATAGAAGAGAACTGGGAGACACATTCCCAGCCCACAGCGAGCTTACAGTCTAGAGGGGGAGAAAAACTTTAATAAAAATGATTTATAATATATAACAAGTTTCTAAGAGAAAGGACACTGCTCTGGGAATCAGATCTAGTCCTTGTTCTGCCTGCTGCTAACTCACGTGGTCATAGATCACACATGCTCTTTTGCAGTGTGTTGCACACCCCTGCCCGCAATGCCCTCCATGCATTAGCGGGCAAATAACCAGAGAAGATGAGAATATGTGAGTCTGCACAAGGTACCAATATGACCACTCTTCTGCACAGGATGGAACGCTGAGCTGGAGCAGCCAGTAGACCACTCTTCAACGTGGGCATCTCTGGGTAGCCCAGTGGGTGAAAATGCCAAGATGAAGCCTCTGTGATTCTTACCATAACATTAGTGGCCACGACAGTGGGGTCGTCACACACGGATTCAATGAAGAACACCTGGAAAAAAAACACACAGAAAAAAACACTGTTTTAAGAAACTAGAGATGAAATACTAGAGTTCCAACTTCTGAACTATTCTGTACCCCTCTCATAGACAAAAAGAAAGAACAACCTTTCTAGTTCCAAAATGAACAATAAAAATATTATCCCAAATCCTCGAGCTGACCCCTGGCCAAAAGACGGCATGGATAATCTGGAAAAATTCATTTTTCCATTTATAATGAAATATATTTATCTGTAACAGAGAATTTGAAGATGTCTTGAGTTTACAGATTGGAAAGTAGTATTCCCGACAGAATTTAAGGTCCACTTGCTCCATCATTTAACTCTACAATAAAGCACAGCACTCCGTCCTGCTTTGTATTCTCACTTATTCTCATGTGTCCCTTATAAAAGCCTAGATAACTGAATTTGGGGGTATGGTTCACTTGATTATGCTCCCTGCCTGCCTTGCTCTCTTACCTTTTTTGTGTCACTAAATGTCACTGCAAAACAAAGTACCCTGGCCCCATTTTTACCATGGTCCAATCAGGCTAAGGGGCTGGCCTGAGTTGTCAAACCAAGTCAGCAATGTCTCTAAGCCCCCACCTGCATCTCAGTCTCTTGCCCCCTCCAACCCCTTAGAAGAAGTCTGGGATCACCTTGAAGTCATTTTCTTTGGAGAAGTTGACGATCAACTCTCTTCTCTCTCTTGTAGTGTTGGTAGCATCAAAAACCTTTATGGTGGCAGGAGAGAGAGATAGTTTTGAGCTTTCACTGTAGGCATTTCCAACAACTTCTTTGAAATTCCCTTAAAAACTTTCAAGGACAGAATGGGGGCTCACAGCTGGTCCTTTAATGGGGGCTCTCTGCACTCTACGAAACATGCCAACTGCATTTGGCCTAGCATAGGGAATGTGCCCCTTGGCTGGTCACCTGCACACACTGTAGGAACACGTAACTCCCCCACTCCCTGGCCCACAAGTCAGCTGCTCTAAAAATGAGTTAAACAGAGGAAGGAGCCACCCAGGCCTGACCTTAATGTGCAATACTCAAATGCCGGAAACTTCATTAAATGCTAACCCCAGTGTCCAGCAGACATGCCATTAGAGTCGTCAGTGTAGAAGGGAGATAGGGGAACAGAGACTGCAACTGAAGCAGCCTTCTAAGAAGCCCCCTTCCCAATTGAGTCACGGAGCTAATGAGCTTAAAATTTACCATCAGATGGGGAATCCCAGCTGGCACCCCGACTTACCGCAATCTGGCCGCCTTCCTCTGACAGATACAGTTTGACATCTCTCAAGGCAGCTAGAGCACACTGCCTATGAAACAGAAGGCAAGCATGAAAGAGGGGGCGGGGAAGGCTGGAAGTGTTAAGAGGTGAAGTTCTTCGCCAGGAAAGGACAACTGACCGGAATCTTTCAGTTGGGTAGATTTGGGACTAGGGAGAATAAATCACCTTCCAATGTCAACAAACCCAAAAGAAAAACCTGGTTTTCCCCTCTATCCCTCCTATGAGGTTCTGCCACGAATACTGACTCTCTCTAGACACCAGCACCCAACTATGAACCACTATTTTAGCCTTTTGAAGGACTATCCAGGGGAAGTTAATGCTGGAAACACTGGTTGCACAAAAGGCAACAGGTTTGGAGAGACTAAACAGTTTAACGTTCAGTGACTTTCCAAGCATCACCCTGCAAATCAGTGGCTAAGGCAACACAGACCTCACAGCCCTGGACTCCCCACCCAGGCCTCAGAACCCCATACTGCTCCACCCATTTCCAACAGAGCCCAAGACTGACACAAGGACCCAGCAGGCACGCTGAATATTTAGGCTCTGCACAAAGGGAGGGCTTAGTAAATATTGATGGGGACAAGTCCTCAGACCCTCCAACGAGGGCAGAGGAGGAGAACCGAACCCAGCCCGCACTGACCTACGGACTTTCATGGCCTCCTCATTGTCGGGGCGGAAGAAGCTGTAGGAGCTGTAGTGCCTGACGGCTTCCCGGCGGTATTCTCCCACGTTGAACACTTCACAGAGGGGAAGAAGTGGCATAGTTAGAGAAAGCAAGATGCAGCCAATATACCACCTGCCTCTTAAGGGGACTCCAAAATTGACCCAGTCCTGATTGGGGAATTCTGACCAGGCCTCCTTATCATCACCTCTTGCCCTGCATCAGTCTGGTATCTCTGGGGGTGACTTCTTTCCCCATTTCTTTTAGACTGTGAGCCCACTGTTGGGTAGGGACTGTCTCTATGTGTTGCCAATTTGTACTTCCCAAGCGCTTAGTACAGTGCTCTGCACATAGTAAGCGCTCAATAAATACGATTGATGATGATTTCAATTGTTCCTGAGGACAGGGAGTGTGTCTCTTCTTTACCATGGAGCCTAAGACCCTAGCACGGTACTCTACACCCTGTGGACCCCTAGGGTTTAATCTCAGTCTCTTGAGATCAGTCGAGGAGACTCGGACAAGGTACATGGCCTAATGGGAATGGAATGTGGCTTAATTCTGTTGTACTCTCCTGAGCATTTAGTACAGGGCTCTGCAAAGAGTAAAAATTCAATAAATACCATTGATTACCTTTAGTCGGGACCCCAATCCAATTGAGGTAGCGGGTCAGCTTCTTGGAGATGTAAGTCTTTCCTCGGGCGGGCAGCCCGACCATAACTATCACCGTGGGGGAATTGGTCAGCTGTGGCCCGCAGGCTGGAAGGAGAAAGGAAAACAAGGTCCCCACTGTTAAAAAAAGACTCAGCATGGTAGCAATGCACAGAAATGAAAAATGACCTTTTAGTTACCTGTCGCTACTCAGCTCTCATTTACACGATACCTTTCGAGGGGCTCTAAGCCTTGAATGAAAATCTTCTAGTTCAACAGCAGTCTCAGAACAATAACCTGGCCCCCCTGACCCTGATGCCTAGCTATCATGGGCACCCTTGGGCTCTTCAGTGCCATGGAATGGGGTTGCAGGTTCCAACTCTTAGTCAGGAGCCCTAATGATGTGGGGGGCTGAGGAGCTGACGAAGGCCAGGTCAGGAGACCGAAGATGAGGGACAAGAGTATCCTCCCTTAACAGACGTGGAAACTGGGCCACAGCAAAGACTTGAGTTGTCTGGAGTCTTACCCTAAACCGCAGAGCCAGACACCCAATACACATTATGTCCACTCTTGCCAGCCCCTCTAAAAAGCTAACCGAAAGGGAACAAAATAGAAGTTCCCAACCCCACCCCCCTCAAGAAGCCCTGGGGATCCAGACAATGCCATCCCAGTCCTCTGAGAGCAATCTAATTCTGCCATCACCCAGGCTTTCCTCCCCCCTTCTAGCCTGGGCCCCGGGCAGTGCTGACTCATGGCTGCAGCGTGATCAGCTGAATGAATGGCAGGTCAGAGAGGACAGCAGACGGTGCCCACGGTAACTAAGCTTAGCACGGGGACCCTGCCAGAACTGTTCACCACAGGGAAGCCGGAAGGCCCCGGCCTGCTGCCTTTCCTCCTATTTCACCTTTACCTACCGGCTTCTTGGAAATCCATTAACCCACGGGGACTGAGGAGGAAGTGGGAAGCAGGGCAGAAGGAACTGGGGAGGGTTTCTACGGAAGGCACATGCCTCGCCCACAGATGTATGTCACCTGGTCCCTTCATGTTACAGATTACCGCACACCTCTTCTGACTAACCTGCTGGGCAGAGCGTCCTTTGAGAAAGGGGAATGAAAGCCAGAGTTTGAGCCAAGGATGTGGCCCTGCCCTGATTGAAGGGAGGGAAGCTTATCACTTCTCTTGGCAGCTGCTGAGCTACACAAGTCGTCAGAATGGCTATTCATCCCCTCCCCAACCCTCTCCGCTCCCGGAGGGACCTTCACAATCACCCTTGGAGTATGCACTTTTTTTAGACAGGGAGATTAATATCATCATATAGATAGGAGGGGGAGGAGAAGGGGTAGCAGTGGAGCAAGAGAAGGAGCCCTAGGATGTGGCGATCTTGCTTTCTAGCCAAGGAGAGTTTTAAGGACAAGCAACCTCTCTTTTAAGCTGGGCCTAAGCAGCCAGTTAAGCAGAAAGGAGGCACTATCTGAATTCAGCCTAGAGTATCTGAGAATGCTATCCTATGCCTGGCTTCCCAGCTCTGAGAAAGATGAGCGTGAAATCAGGTCTAGGGACGTTAAGAAGCAGCAGGTCAGGGAAACCCTGTTTGAACTGAGAGGCAGCTCTTGGGTCACTGCTTTTCCGGCTCTCTCTCCCAAACCCGGTCTAGCAATACCAAAAAAGACAACACACAATAGGCAGCTGCAAACTCACAGAACATCACAAGTCTTCTCCGCTGAAAGCTCCCAGTGACCTAGATGCTGTTGACAGATTCCAGGCAAATAGGACGCTTCCTCCCAGTACTGGGCAGGGCTATCAAAGCTTTCTCCACTCATGGGCTTAACACACCGGTAGGGAACAATGGCCGTGCCACCAAGAGCAATGGACACACAAGCCAAGCATGCACGGAGGACTCAGAGGGAGCTGGCAAAGCCCGGGGGAATGCTTCAGCAGCAGCATCTTACAGACTAAGAGATTGGCACAGAGCCATATGCGTTGTCAGTAGCAGAGCACTAATGGTCCTTACTCGTGGGCCAGTGACCCCACCGTGAGATGAGTCTCATCAAGTTCCGTCTTATTTCTTGGTTGGGTTCTCTCCAGGGGCGAGCTCTGGGCCCATCTCTGCCTTTCACCCCTCTTATTTGTGGGTCTTCAAGGACAACAAGAGATGAGCCACTGAGCAAAATTTGGGTTATGAGCATCCACTACTCTCATATATAAATCTCTTTTGTAATCAGATTCTGTAGGAAGAGACGGACCACCTCATAGACAAGACTGAATTTCAAACCCAAACAAATCCCCACCCTTTTGGCTGACAGCTTGGCAAGATGCTCCATTAACTTGGGCAACAGATGAATCAGGCAGCAGCTCAGGTACCCTGGGTGGCAGTATTATTCTACCACCACCTTAGTTTCGTCAAGAAGGTGGGGGGCGGGGGGGAGTGAATACAAAAGATACCTAATTTTGCCACCTTCTTTCTCCCTATTTCCCCGATTCTCCTCAGGTTTGTCATCCCCCCAAAAACCTGATCCCTCTTGCTGTATGATAAGAAGGATGGAAAATATTCTTATTTCAGCATTCACATAGTCCTGTGTTTTGTTTCTTTCCATTGAAGCCAAGTTACCAGGAATCCAACTCTAGTAGCTCAAGACCATGGACTGCTTTTAATTCCTGTGATACTCTCCCATGCTCTTGGAAGCGTGCTCTACCCACAGAAGGTGCTCAGTAAATGCCACCAATTGATGAAGTCCTCCACTGCCATTCCTCTGCACTTCACCTCTCACTGCCCAGGGCTGGTCTCCCTCCTCCTATCTATCTTTCCCTATTGAAAGTTCGCCATTCCTCATTCTCCCCAAAAGCCAGGTTAACTGGGTCAAGCACCAGTCACATGTTCACTAAATTGGAGAGACAATCCCCGGAAAAGCCCGGTTCATGGAACGAAACAGATTAAATACATTCCCTGCCTCCACAGGTGGATACCATATGAAATGCCAGTCACAAAGGAAGGCCCGGCATTGTGCCATGCAAGCGGCAAAAGGTAAGAAATGAAGTTGTCGAACCCTGCGCTTGCCTAAATGGAATTAAGATTGTTTTAACTTCCCTGGCTTAATCCTACCATGTTTAGTCATCAAAAGCCTGGGCGGGGTGGGGGGACACGGACCTGGATGCAGGTAGGGATGAAAATGAAAGTTACCAGCAGACCAGCTTTAACCTTACCATTATGTAACCAGCCACCACCAAGGAGATCTCTTTCACTAACAAACAATCTTACCTCAGTGTGTCAGGGGCTCATCAGAAAGGAATGCAGGAAATCCTATCAGGGACTGTCACGTAGTGACCTGATAACTAGGGGTATTGAAGGCTATTCAGTTGGACGCAGAGCTTGGTCAAATGGGATCAGATAAAACCAGGGACTGCTGGGGCTCACAGGGTGTGGGATTACTGGAAGGGGGAAGAGGAAACTCTCCATTTCCTATACTCCATCTGAAACCAGGGGGACTTTGCATACAAGCCCCTGAAAAATTACCCTGGGCTGCCTTTAAGACCAGTTACCTGGTTGAGTTAATTCTAGAAGGGTAAGAGCAATAGAGCTAACATTTCATTATGCATCAATCAATCAATCCAAAGGCCTGATTCCCACCCCAGGTTTAAAATGGAAAAACACTCAGGTTTTAGAACAGGATAATTCTGCTACCTCTGTGCCAGTCTTCCTTGCCTAACTGGCACCCTCGGCTCCTCCCTAGGTTTTGCTATGTCTCAGCTAATACAGACACCACCAGGCACAAACCTGGCAAATTTTGACGTTTGTCTATTTGGATCTAATCTCTCCTGCCTCCCTTCCCCATCCATCCTTAAACTGCATGCTCCAAGGGCAGGGAATGTATCTGACACTCTTCCTTCTGCTCCCACTATTCCTAAGTAACGCTCATCTGCCCCTTTAGTGGCAGTCTTGCTCCTGCTGCAATCTCCACAGGTGCCAATGTGTCATTTTGAGCATAAAGGCATAAGAGAGCAGGTTTCAATGAGCTAACAGACCAGAAAGTCACCATTCTGGGCATTTTTGATCCTGATTGGAAATGCTCAGATCTGGTTAGAGACCAGGGAGGAGAAAAGATGGGAGTCCAGTTCAGGAAACCATGGGTGTGATCAATCCCTCTGCAACTAAGGCACTATTCTGAATACTTAGCACCATGTTCTGCACTCATTAAGTGCTCAGTAGGTAACATTGATTGATTGGATTATCCATTCCTGAGGGCAATCTGTTAAGAGCAGCAACAAACTCTGAAATTATTTCTGAAAAATTAATGGAGAAAAAAATCCATCATTTATATGCCAGTAGCAATTTATTTCAGGATCCTCACACCAATTAAGCCCAGTTTGCCAATTCACTAACTTAACCAAAAACCTTTCATTTGGAAAATTCCTTCTTCAAGCATTGTTAAAGGAAGTTTTGAGCTTTGCATGATCATCACAATGCACAAAACAGGGGTCTGAAATAGGAGAATCTGATCAAAGGACTTCCCAGGTGACTAGTCTAGTCATTTTTTTCTACATTCCTTTATCAGGACACCTGGAAGACTCTCATTCAGTTCCCTCCCCACCAAGTTCAGGAAATAATAATAATAATAATAATAATAATAATAATATGTGATATTTGGTAAGCATTTGTGTGCCAGGCACTGAACTAAGCATTTGGGTAGATACAAGCTGGTCAGGTTGGACACTGTCCCTGTTCCACATGGGGCTCACAGTCTCAATCCCCCTTTTACAGATGAGGTAACTGAGGCACAGAGAAGTGAAGTGACTTGCCCAAAGTCACCCAGCAGACAAGTGGCAGAGCCGGGATTAGAACTGTAAGCTTGCTATGAATAGGGAACATGTCTACCGACTCTGTAACATTGTACTCTCCGAAGTACAATGCTCTCTACACAGTAAGCTCTGTTTTCATAAACGGACTGTTTCCCTTAAAACATCTGGAAAGCGGCAGCTGAAAACACGAATAAGGAGCCTCTTATAAAAATGCTAACATATTAAAAAGGAGAAGGTGGAGTCCATAACAGTCAGAAGGAAATAAAATAAAGTAAGATACATCTCGTCACAACAGGTAGCAGGTTCTTGGCATCTCCCCTCTTTCTGTGCCAAACTGAAGCAGCTTTGACCCCCACACGAGGAAAATGAAGCTGCTTGAGGTATTTTAGCAGACAAAGACACCTAATCAGAAATTCCAGGGGCCCCAGGCACTCAGAGGGAATGTGAGCTCAGTCCGAGTTTACGAGGCTGCACACAAATGCACACTCCCGGGGATTCCAAGAATGGGAAAGGGCAAGAGACCATCCATCAGCCTTCAGGCCGCCACCCCACCCCCCACTCCTCATATACGCTGAAAGGAGCTGCCCGCAAAGGCTACTGCAGCCTGCAACTTGGCTTTAAGAGGCTCACAAGCTCTACGTGAGAGACGTGCAGCCTAGCGGAGGTTTCATGGATCGGCATCAGAAGGTCGAATTAAAGCATCGCTGCACATTGGCTGGACGCTCCCGACAAGAAGTCAGACAGCTGACCTAATTATTTCATCCAAGGCCACAGATTCCCCCAAATCCCTTTGGAGAACCACCTCCCCCATGGACCGCGCATATCTCGCCTCGAGTTCAAGATCGCCCTTCACTCTCAGCATCCTCCAGCACTATTTACTCCAAAACTGATGCCCCCCTACTCCCCCAGTCCAAAAATCTGATTTTTACTTCCAAAATCTGCTTTGTCCCAAACATTACTTCTATGCTCCAAGAAGACGCATTGAGAAGGACAAACGTTTCTCAGAAGAAGTGGTACAAGCAGCCCAAATAAATCTCAGGTAGTCACTGGCTACTGCACGACAGTAATAATAATAATAACTGTAGTATTTTTTAAGCACTTAGTATGTGCCCGGCATTCTCATAATAAGAGCTGGGGTGGACACAAGCCCAACTGTCCCTCTTCCACGTGGGGCTCACTGTCTCAACCCCCATTTTACAGATGAGGGAACTGGGGCACAGAGAAGTTAAGTGCCTTGCCCAAGGTTACACAGCAGACAAGTGGCAGAGCCAGAATTAGACCCCATGGCTTTCTGACTCCAGGCCAGGGCTCTACCCACTGCGCCCTAGGCTTTGGGGGAGAGGTACAATTTGAGTAACTCCCCCAGAAGGGTTGGCGCTTTGGCGGACACACAGCACTAGCTCAGCTATTTCACTGCCTGGAACCCAATCTTTCCGAGAATTTGGAGCTTGCGGGGAGCCACCCGCTAAACTTGTTCTTTTCACCCTCAGCCAGGCTCCTTGACACATCGGAGTCCACTGATAATGGAAAGTGAGTACTGTGTGCGAGGTGAAAGCTGGAGCTGTTCCTTATCCTGCAGGTGCTACTTTCTTCCCTCCCCCTACCCTCTCAACCAGTTTGTTCCAGCCACCAAAATTCCGAAGGCTACCTTGTCAGAGTCAAAATGAAGTCACAAGTAGCGGCAATTATCCTATTTCAGGCCAGAAAAAAATTGCAAGTGAGGATTTTACCCAAATCATCTAGACAGTCGTCTCAATATTCCCCTTCACTTAGGCTCTACAGACCTATGCAAAAGCCAGGGAGATGATACTGATAACGACCAGTTTGGAAAATCTTGGAGATCCAGAGCATCTGTGACACTGGCACCTTCAGCTCCAGAAAAGGTGAGAACACCGACCCACAAGGGGGTCCAGAGCACACAACTCTCCTCAAACATTTTGCACTTATCTGTGCAGTGAAGCAAGTGCGTTACATAACTTCCGAGCCCGAAAATGTTCCTATACAACTCTCCTGACCCAAGCAGGTCTATTATTCCCCAACGATTCAGTTGCAGTTCTGTATTACTGCATTGCTTAATGGGTTAAAAATGAAAGAGTACAAGGTGATGCAATACTTATGTCTAAATAAGATATCCTATGTAACATGCAGCATTAATATCTGCTTTTTGAAATAATAATTGTGGCATTTGTTAAGCACTTACTATGTGCCCAGCACTGTTCTAAGCACTGGGGGGGGGGGGGATACAAGGTAAACCAGGTTGTCCCACGTGGGGCTCACAGTCTTACTCCCCATTTTACAGATGAGGGAACTGAGGCACAGAGAAGTGAAGTGAATTGCCCAAAGTCACACAGCTGACAAGTGGTGGAGTCAGGATTAGAACCCACGACCTCTGACTCCCAAGCCCGGGCTCGACCTCTGACTCCCAAGCCCGGGCTCTTTCCATTGAGCCACAGTGCTTCTCGGATCTCCCTTGGACCACTAAACCACGGTCTCTCCCAACCTGTAATTTATTTCGGTGTCCCCGGCTAGACTGCAAGTTCCTGGAGAGTGGGGGATGTTGTCTACTTAATCTATTTTACTCTTCCAAGAGTGCTGTACAGTGCTTTCCAGGGAGTGCTCAATAAATTTTGACTTATTTTACACCTCACCAGAAGCGGTGGGGGGGGAGACACGAGAAGCTGGGGAGGTGGTGCAAACGAAGAAGAAGGGAAAAGATGAAAATAAACAGTGCAACCAAGAGTCTTCAGGTTTAAAACGTCTCCCCAATTGCCCTTCTCCCCGTCACCAGGCCCGGGCCCAGGCGTGAGCCGGTCGGGCCGTAGGAGCAGCCGGGCAAGATGCCAAAGCGATGCACCGGCCGAGCTGGTGACTCCGCCAAACAATTCCACTTCCCCCAGGAGGCCTTCCCAGACTAAGCCCCCCTTTTCATCTGCTCCCCACCCCCCGCCCACACAGCTCTTGTGTATACACGTCCATATAATTCTAGTGATGTTATAGAGTTAACTATAACTCTACTTATATTGATGCTATTGATGCCTGCTTGCTTTTGATGTCTGTCTCCCCTCTCCCAACTGTGAGCCCGTTGTGGACAGGGATTGTCTCTATTTGTTGCTAAATTGTACTTTCCAAGCGCTTAGTCCAGTGCTTGCACACAGTAGGCGCTCAGTAAATACCACTGAATGAATGACTCTGTTCTCCCCGGGAGGACTGCATTGTCCCTTCCAAGCGCTCACTACAGTCCTCCACACGCAGTATGTGCTCAATACGATTAAATGAATGACTCCACTTTCCCAGGGAGAAGTGTATTGTCCATTCCAAGCGCTCAGTATAGTGTTCTGCACACAGTAAGCGCTCAATAAATACGACTGACTGAAGGAATGGCTCTGCTCTCCCCGGTAGAATTGTGTTATCCTTTCCAAGCGCTCTGCACACAGTAGGCACTCAATAAATAGGACTGAATGAACCACACACACACACACACACACACACACACACACACACACACACACACACACACCGCCCCCGTGGGGGGCGGCGAGGGGCTTTCGGGGCGCCGACCTCGACGCTCATTCGTACATTCATTCAGTGAGAAGCATTGTGGCTCCGTGGAAAGAGCCCGGGTTCGGGAGTCGGAGGTCATGAGTTCTAATCCCGCTCCCCCACATGTCTGCTGTATGACTTTGGGCAAGTCACTTAACTTCCCTGAGCCTGAACTGAGGTTCCCTCATCTGTAAAATGGGGATGAAGACTGTGAGCCCCACGTGGGACAACGCGATCACCTTGTATCCCCCCCGGCGCTTAGAACAGTGCTTTGCACGTAATAATAATGATGGCATTTGTTAAGCGCTTACTATGTGCAAAGTACTGTTCGGGATACAAGGTGATCAGGTTGTCCCACGGGGGGGGTCACAGTCTTAATCCCCATTTTACAGATGAGGTAACTGGGGGTCAGAGAAGTTAAGTGACTTGCCCACGGTCACACAGCAGACATGTGGCGGGGCCGGGATTCGAACCTCTGACCTCTGACTCCAAAGCCCGTGCTCTTTCCAATCAAATCAATCAATCATATTAATTGAGCGCTTACTGTGTGCAGACCACTGTACTAAGCGCTTGGGAAGTACAAGTTGGCAACATATAGAGACAGTCCCTACCCAACAGTGGGCTCACAGTCTAAAAGGGGGAGACAGAGAACAAAACCAAACATACTAACAAAATAAAATAAATGGAATAGATATGTACAAGTAAAATAAATAAATAGAGTAATAAATACGTACAAACATATACATATATACAGTACATATATACATATATACAGGATATTTATATATACATATATATACATATTTCCACTGAGCCACGCTGCTTCTCTGTTAGCGCTTACGCATATAGTAAGCGCTTAATCAATCAATCAATCGTATTTATTGAGCGCTTACTGTGTGCAGAGCACTGTACTAAGCGCTTGGGAAGTACAAGTCGGCAACATATAGAGATAGTCCCTACGCAACAGCGGGCTCACAGTCTAGAAGGGGGAGCTTAACAAATGCCATCATTATTATTCACTCAATCCTACTTATTAAGCGCTTCCTGGGTAGCAGGGCGCTGTAAGAAGCGCTCGGAAAGTACAACGCAGCAACAAAGGGAGGCCACCCTTGCCCGGCGCGGGTTCCCGGCCTGGGGCGGGGGGGCAGAGGGGCCGGGCATCAATAGAAATGGGGGCGAGGCCAGGTGCCCTGCCCGGCTGGCTCCCGGGGCACCCAAGGGGCCGGGTGGCACGCCCGGATTCGTCCCGTTTCCCCCGGGCCTTTCCAAGCGCTTAGTCCACTGCTCCGCACACAGTAAGCGCTCAATAAATAGGCCTGAATGAACGACTGGGTGACCGCGCCCCCCTCTCCCTGCCGCCCTCCCTCCGCAGGTCCCCGGGCATCCCGGGCGACACACACGTGGCTCAGTGGAAAGAGCCCGGGCTTTGGAGTCAGAGGTCACGGGTTCGAATCCCGGCCCCGCCACATGTCTACCGTGTGACCTTGGGCAAGCCGCTTCGCTTCTCTGAGCCTCAGTTCCCTCATCTGTAAAATGGGGATGAAGACTGTGAGCCCCATGTGGGACAACTTGCACCACCCCCGGCTCTTAGAACAGTGCTCTGCACATAGTAAGCGCTTAACAAATGCCATTATTATGTATTATTATTATCACAATCAATCAATCGTATTTATTGAGCGCTTACTGTGTGCAGAGCACTGGACTAAGCGCTTGGGAAGTACAAGGTGGCAACATATAGAGACAGTCATCATCATCATCATCATCAATCGTATTTATTGAGCGCTTACTGTGTGCAGAGCACTGGACTAAGCGCTTGGTAAGTACAAGGTGGCAACATATACAGTCATTATCATCATCAATCGTATTTATTGAGCGCTTACTGTGTGCAGAGCACTGGACTAAGCGCTTGGGAAGTACAAGGTGGCAACATATAGAGACAGTCATCATCATCATCAATCGTATTTATTGAGCGCTCACTGCGTGCAGAGCACTGGACTAAGCGCTTGGGAAGTCCAAGTTGGCAACATAGAGAGACAGTCCCCACCCAACAGTGGGCTCACAGTCTAAAAGGGGGAGGCAGAGAACAAAACCCAACATACTGACAAAATAAAATAGAATAGATATCATCATCAATCGCAATTATTGAGCGCTGACTATGTGCAGAGCACTGTACTAAGCGCTTGGGAAGTACAAATTGGCAACATATAGAGACAGTCCCTACCCAACAGTGGGCTCACAGTCTAAAAGATATGTACAAGAGATGTACAAGTTAAATATGTAGAAGATATGTACAAGTTAAATAAATAGAGTAATAAATATGTACAAACATATATACAGGTATACACACACACACGGGGGGGGGGGGGGGTCCCGTCCCTCCGGCATCCAGCGCTCGGCGCATGCGCCCCCCGGGCACACAATGGCCCCGGTTGGGTAGGGACCAGAGTCTCTGTTGCCAACTTGTGCTTCCCAATCAATCAATCAATCAATCAATCGTATTTATTGAGCGCTTACTATGTGCAGAGCACTGTACTAAGCGCTTGGGAAGTACAAACTGGCATCACATAGAGACAGTCCCTACCCAACAGTGGGCTCACAGTCTAAAAAGCGCTCAGTCCAGTGCTCTGCACATAGTAAGCGCTCGATAAATACGATTGAATGATGAATGAATGGCTGAATGGGCACACAATGGCCACGGTTGGGTAGGGACCGTCTTTGTGCTTCCCAAGCGCTCGGTCCAGTGCTGTGCACACAGTAAGCGCTCAATAAATAGGACTGACTGACTGACGGACTGAATGGCCCACCCGGATGGGGGGGATGCCGTCCCCCGGGCCGCCCCACTCACATCTGCGGGGCAGAGCCGGCCGGTGGTCGATCGGAATCCACAGCTTCTGGATCCGGCTCTGGGTCAGCTCCATGGGCATCTTTCCAGGGGGGTCTCGGGGCCTCCCCCTCCTCCCCGTCCTCCTCCTCCTCCCTCCCTCCTTGTTGGCAGAAGGGGGGAGAAAAAAACGGCGGGGCGGCCGCAACAAGGAAAGCTGCGATTGAAAGAGAAAGGCCGGCTGGGGAGCAGGGCGATGGGGCGGGGAGGAGGAGGAGGAGGCCCTCGGGCCCTGCTGCGGGTCCAGCCCCACCTCGCTACCGGTTGCAAGCCAACTTCTCCCCCCTCTGTCTTTCCCCTCCGTCTCTGTCTCTGCAGGTCGATGGGCTCCTTCCTTCTTTTCCTTCTTCTTTTCCTTCTTCTTTTCCTTCTTTCTGCTTTTCCCTCCCTGGCTGCACTGAGCAGCAGGCGGGCTGGCTGCTGCTATTTCTAAAGGCTTGAGGCCGGCCTACCGGCCGGCACCACCGCCGGCCCCCGCGCACGTCAGCCAAGGGGGGCGGGGAAGGTCCTTTCGGTCCCGGCAGGGGAGGAGGGAAGCGGGAGAAGGGGAGGGGAAAAAGGGAGGAGGGAAAAGGGAGAAGGGGAGGGGAAAGAGGGAGGAGGGAAAAGGGAGAAGGGGAGGAGGGAGAAGGGGGAGAAAGGGAGGAGGGAAGCGGGAGAAGGGGAGGGGAAAGGGAGGAGGGAAGCGGGAGAAGGGGAGGAGGGAAACGGGAAAAGGGGGAGGAGGGAAGCGGGAGAAGGGGAGGGGGGAAGCGGGAAAAGGGGAAGAGAGAAGCGGGAAAAGGGGAAGAGAGAAGCAGAGCAGAACGCCCCCTACCACCTCAACCCTGCAACTGCAGCCGCCCTGCCCTCGCTTCCCCATCCAGCCGGGCCCGGTGGCATTTGCTAGGCGCTTATTACGTGCCAACCCATTGTCCTCACCGCTGGGGCGGCTACGAGGCAGTCAGGTCGGCCCACGCTCAATCAATCAATCAATCAATCAATCATCAATCGTATTTATGGAGCGCTTACTGTGGGCAGAGCACTGGACTAAGCGCTTGGGAAGTACAAATTGGCAACATATAGAGACAGTCCCTGCCCAACAGTGGGCTCACAGTCTAGAAGGGGGAGACAAAACCAAACCAATCAATCAATCAATCAATCAATCGTATTTATGGAGCGCTTACTGTGGGCGGAGCACTGGACTAAGCGCTTGGGAAGTACAAGTCGGCAGCACATAGAGACCGTCCCTACCCAACGGCGGGCTCACGGTCTAGAAGGGGGAGACGGAGAGCAAAACCAAACATACTAACAAAATAAAATACATAGAATAGATAGGTACAAGTAAGATAAATAAATAGAGTAATAAATATGTACAAACATATATACATATATACAGGTGCTGTGGGGAAGGGAAGGAGGTCGGGTGAGACGTCTTCTAAGAGCAGAAGACAATGGGCCTGTAATTAGCCCGGAAGAAGCTCTTCTAGGTCTTCACCCTACTGAGAGCTCACCTCCTCCAGGAGGCCTTCCCAGACTGAGCCCCTTCCTTCCTCTCCCCCTCATCTCCCTCTCCATCCCCCCATCTTACCTCCTTCCCTTGCCCACAGCACCTGTATATATGTTTGTACATATTTATTACTCTTTATTTATTTATTTTACTTGTACTTATCTATTCTATTCATTTTATTTTGTTAGTATGCTTGGTTTTGTTCTCTGTCTCCCCCTTCTAGACTGTGAGCCCACTGTTGGGTGGGGACTGTCTCTATATGTTGCCAACTTGTACTTCCCAAGCGCTTAGTACAGTGCTCTGCACACAGTAAGCACTCAATAAATACGATTGATCCTCACGGATTGATGATGATGATGGCATTTATTAAGCGCTTACTGTGTGCAAAGCACTGTTCTAAGCGCTGGGGAGGTTACACGGTGATCAGGTTGTCCCACGGGGGGGCTCACTGTCTTAATCTCCATTTTACAGATGAGGTAACTGGGGCACAGAGAAGTTCAGTGACTTGCCCAAAATCACACAGCTTACGACGGTTGGCGGAGCTGGGATTAAGGCAACTGAGGCACAGAGAAGTGGCTTGCCCAAGGGCACACGGCAAAGGTCCCATCAAAACCTTACTGAGAGCCCGTTGTTGGGTAGGGACCGTCTCTATATGTTGCCGACTTGTACTTCCCAAGCGCGTAGTACAGTGCTTTGCACACAATCAGCGCTCAAGAAATACTTTTGAATGAATGAATGAGAGCTTACCTCCTCCAGGAGGCCTTCCCAGACTGAGCCCCCTCTTTTTCCTCTCCTCCCCTCGCTCCCTCTGCCCTACCCCCTTCCCCTCCCCACAGCACTTGTATATATTTGTACGTATTTGCTATATTTTACTAATGATGTGTATATAGCTATAATTGTATTTACTCTGATGGTATGGACACCTATCTACTTGTTCTGTTGTCTTTCTCCCCCTTCTAGACTATGAGCCCGTTGTTGGGTAGGGACCGTCTTCTATGTTGCCGATGTGTACTTCCCAAGCACTTAGTCCAGTGCTCTACACACAGTAAGCGCTCAATAAACACGATTGAACGAATTCAATGGGGCAGAGATGGGTGGGTGGCTAGGTTTGGTGCTGGAAGGTTTTTTAAAAATGAGTTCATTTCGATCCTTCGATGGAAATCACTCTACATGTTCCCGGGGGTGGGGTCAGAATCAGGGTACAGGAGGGAAAAAGGAGGAGGAGGAGGTTTTAGATTATAGTCTTGTCTGGGCCTCAATTAAGAGGTTGGCATTTGAGACCCCCCCCGGGGGAAAAAAAATCCAAAACTGCTATACTCTGCTATCATAAAAGGTTTCTAATGCCTCAAGTGTTGGGGAGACAAGTGTTCCGATAAAGCCGATGGAGAAGCGACAGCCTTTCTAGGACAAGGGGAGGGGAGAGAGCTGAGCGGCGGGGCAGGTCATCAACCTCTGCTGTCGCAAGGCCCCTGATCTGTCCTTCGAATTACTGCCGGGGTCCGCCGAGGAATTTGCAAAAAGGGAAGCACGTCTGGGGACCCCGTTTAGCCCTTTACCTCTCACCTTAAATAGCAAACCGTGTGCGGTACTTTTAGCTCATTGTATGTCAAGTAAAATACATCGATACCCACTTGAGATTGATTCACTGAATTGTACAGCTGAATCATTCGTGGGCATTGGGTTAGCAATCGTGATCTAACGCTGCGTACATTCATATGACAGTTGTTTAGGTGCTGGCCTTGGCTGCACCTTGCCCTATTTGGAGTAGGTATAAAATAAAACGAGAGGTAAAATAAAATGGCTATTTTGGTTTTCGTCCTATGTATAATTCTCCACTTACCTCTGGCCTTCCGTGGCAAACTGCCTTCTAGACAGTCTTCTAGACTGTGAGCCCACTCTTCTAGACTGTGAGCCCACTGTTGGGTAGGGACTATCTCTATATGTTGCCAACTTGTATTTCCCAAGCGCTTAGTACAGTTTTCTTCCTATGTATAATTCTCCACTTGCCTCTGGCCTTCCGTAGCTAACTCAGGTAACTGCCTTCTAGACAGTCTTCTAGACCGTGAGCCCACTCTTCTAGACTGTGAGCCCACTGTTGGGTCTCTACATGTTGCCAACTTGTACCTCCCAAGCGCTTAGTACAGTGCTGTGCACACAGTGAGCGCTCAATAAATACGATGGAATGAATGAATGAACTGCCCACCCACCCCCTCCCTGGAGCATTTATGTACATATCTTTAGACTATGTTGCTTCCCCCGTCTTAGATGTGTCTTCCCCTCTAGATTATACATTTCCCAAGGGCACGTATCGGGTACTGTACGCCCCGTAGCGTTTAGAACAGTGCTCTAACCCGGAGTAGGCGCTGACCTACTATTCATCATCATCAATCATATATGTTGCCAATTTGTACTTCCCAAGCGCTTAGTACAGTGCTCTGCACATAGTAAGCGCTCAATAAATACGATTGATGATGATGATGATCAATCGTATTTATTGAGCGCTTACTATGTGCAGAGCACTGTACTAAGCGCTTGGGCTTAGTGTTATTAGTACTAGTAGTACTATTCACCGATTCACAGATCGCTTAAGCACGCCGTAACCCGTTTTTCTCTGGACCACTACAGTTCCCTCTACACCTCGGGCTGCGGGTTTTATAAACGATTCACTGCTTAAGGTAGGCCCTCAACTACAACCGGACGGAATTGATCATCATCATCATCATCATCATCAATCGTATTTATTGAGCGTTTACTATGTGCAGAGCACTGTACTAAGCGCTTGGGAAGTACAAATTGGCAACATATAGAGACAGTCCCTACCCACAGTTTAAAAGGGGCTCACAGTCTAAAATTGATCATTGATAATCGCCTCCTTCTACATCTGTGGCCTCATCGTACACGTAATGGGCATGAGGCTACGGAGGGAATCGGTCTCGGGCTTGGAGAAAAAGGGTCCGGGAGGCGGCTGGACATTTCAGGAGGTTTAATTGGTGGGGAGAGGAGGGCAGAGAGCCGCCCAAGGGGAGCTGCATTTGGCAGCGAAGAGGCTGGGGCGGCTCCTTGGCGACACGTCCCACACGTCCGTCGCCCAGGCAGGCCTCCCGCGGAAACCCGCGCTCCCGGCTCGGCTCCGCCCGGTGACTCGCCCTCTCTCCGGCCCTGGCAGATACCGGGAGGTCGCCTCGACCCCTGCCCCGCATCCCTTCTCTTCCCAACCTCCCCAAACCCAACCCGCAAAACACACACACACACACATACTCATAATAATGATGGTATTTGTGAAGCGCTTACTAAGTGCAAAGCCCTGTTCTAAGCGCCGGGCAGGTTTCAAGGTGAACAGGTTGCCCCAAGGGGGGCTCACAATTTTAATCCCCATTTTACAGGTGAGGTAACTGAGGCACAGAGAAGTTAAGTGACTTGCCCAAAGTCACACAGCTGACAGTTGGTGGAGAAGGTATTTGAACCCATGACCTGACTCCAAAGCCCATGCTCTTTCCACTGAGCCATGCTGCTTCTAGCGCACACACTGTCTCCTTCCCCCCCCAGTCCTTCTCCCCTTCCACCCCACTTTCTCTCCCCCTTTCTCTCTCCCCCTCCCCTTTTTCTCCCTCTACTCCCCTTTTCTCCCTCTCCCTCCCCTCTTCTCCCTCTCCCACCTCTCTCCCTCTCCCACCTCTCTCCCTCTCCCCCTTACTTTTCTTCCTCTCCCCCTGACTTTTCTTCCTCTCCCACCTCTCCCTTTTTCCCTCTCCCACCTCCCTCCCTCTTTTCTTCCTCTCCCACCTCCTTCCCTCTTTTCTTCCTCTCCCACCTCTTTCCCTCTTTTTCCCTCTCCCACCTCTCTCCCTCTCCCCCTTACTTTTCTTCCTCTCCCACCTCTCCCTTTTTCCCTCTCCCACCTCCCTCCCTCTTTTCTTCCTCTCCCATCTCTTTCCCTCTCTTTTTCCCTCTCCCACCTCTCTCTCCCTCCCCGTACATGGATTTCCCGGTCAGTTTCGTGCCTCCGCCCAGACCGCGGCCTCCCCCTTCCCTGTCCCTTCTCCAGCCCGCTTTGCTGACTGTCTGGTGTCCGCAGCCCCCGGCAGCTGCTCAGAAACCTGAGCGTCCGGAGCTTGTTGTTCTGGGGGGCCAAAACGGTGCCAAGGAAGCAAGCCACCCTGTCCACCTTCCCCTGGATTGAAGACCGGGGCTGGGGGATTTCACAAGGAAAACACTCTGGAAGGCGGGTTAAATCAGGGAATAGGTTATCAGCTAATTGGGTCAAGAAAAGACATTCCTCGCATTGGAAACCCATGACAAATCTGTTCTACTGCGTAATTTTTTTTTTCTGCCTACTGGTAACACGAGAGATTTGTTTTTCCCCCATTTCAAAAAAAGCAAAACCGAGACATGCCAATGACAGCATGCCATCCCCCTGCCACAGTTAGTAGGTTAGCTTGCATTTTGTGCATCACCACCGACTCTAGGGAGAGACAGGGGGCTGTTTCTGCCTGCATCTCCTCCTTTTCAATTCCCCTTACTTCAACTTGCTATATAACACCACCGCACCACCCAAGACTTTAATCGTAAAAAATAAAGGTCATGGGTCTCTTGCCCAGCCCACCTCCCCAGCGGCAGAAATGACCGTAATCAGGACGCCTGAAAGTAAATTCAACTCTTCTAAAAGCCTCTCATCATCATCATCAATCGTATTTATTGAGAGCTTACTATGTGCAGAGCACTGTACTAAGCGCTTGGGAAGTACAAATTGGCAACATATAGAGACAGTCCCTACCCAACAGTGGGCTCACAGTCTAAAAGGGGGAGACAGAGAACAAAACCAAACACACTAACAAAATAAAATAAATAGGCCACTCGGCAGCATCCAAATTGCCTAGCACAAGTCCGCAAGGGAAGCGGTTTTTCCCCCCACATGCTAGGCAACAATTATAAAATCATTGCAAACAAGCACCTTTGGAAGTTCAAGGGTGAGTTTCTGACTTTGGACTGATACGTTTTAGGGAAAGGAGGGTGGAGGGACCGAGACAGATGCAGTATGTTGATTTCTCCCCTTTTTTCTTAGGCGCTCCGAGGTAATGCAGCGTCTCTTCCTCCTGTTCCCCAACTCCTCCCCATCCCCTCACTCCACGTAGGCCTCCCTCCAAAAGGGTTACTCTAGTTTTGTAATCATAAAACTCCACCTAAGTGAAATCCTCCCTATACCTGCCTCCTTCTTAGTCACACAGTTTCTAGGAGACGTGAAGAGGGATGAGACGTCTTGCAATGGGTAGCTTGCCAACAATGGGGACCACAAAGTACCATTATTTGATCTTGATGCTTGATGCCTTTGAGTGAGAAGGTAAAATGATACAACAACCATGAAGCAAAGGAGAGCCTCTCTCCTTCCCTTTCCCCTCAAAAAAAAATAATAGTAACTGTGGTAATTTTGTTCTCAAAAAGATGAACAGTGTTTGGGGGGTTAAAAGGAAAAGCATCACCCCCTCGGTTCTGGTTGAAGATTTACTTTGGATTTAGTGATACACTATGGCGATCGACTCCACCAGGCAGGGCCTCGTTCAGCTCACCACTAGCTCCTTTCATTTGAAGGGTCAGACATAAAGTGCCAGATTCACTTTCCTGTCAATGATAGGAAAATGCATTGGCGGGGAAACGGAGGCTGGGCTGAGCCAGGCTCTGGCTGTGTGTGCTCTCCCTCAAAGTTTCTCAAGGCCAATGCTCTCTCCCCATCACTTTATGTCAATTGCAAGGAATGTTCTGATAACCAAACAGGGCCCTTCCTATATTATTCTAGTAGAAGTCTGTTCAGTTTCCCTTTAAGACTGTGAGCCCCATATGGGACAGGGGCAGTGTCCAACCCGATTTACTTGTACCCACCCCAGCGCTTGGTACAGTGCCCAGCAATTAATAAGTACTTAAAAGCCATTATTATTATTTTCCTGTTCTAAGGTGTATATACGGGTCACTAGTTAGGTGACCCCTGAGCAAAGTCACTTCTCCTCCAAATGCCTTCCCCAGCAGAGCACTCATTTCTTCTACTCTCTCTCCCTTCTGTGTCACCTTTGCACATGGACTTCCACTTGCACTTGGATTTGTGCCCTTTATTTACTCCAACCTCAGCCCCACAGCTCTTATGTACATAGCCATAATTGATTTATTGAAAGTCTGTTTCCCTTTCTAGACTATAAACTCACTGTGGGCAGGGAACTTGGTTACCAACTCTATTATTGCATACTCTCTCTAGCTCTTAGTACAGTGCTCTGCACACAGTAAGCGCTCAGTAAATATAATAATAATGATGGTATTTGTTAAGCGCTTACTATGTGCCAAGCACTGTTCTAAGCATTGCTCTGTGTGTACGTGTGTATACAGTACTGTATAGCTGTCCATATTTGAAGACAAAGCTGCTGACAATGTGTTGTCACCCAATAGGGTGTGTGAATGTTGTTGAGGACACCAGTGGACACACCAATATAGAGTGGTATGTTTATTTTCTAGTTTCTAATCCAATCAAGTGATAGCCTGTTGTAGGTTGGGAAAATATTTTACATTCTTTGAACCAAAAACCCTAAATAAAACATTGTTTTCATTGCCTTTTTAAACAATAAACACTCCTTCACTTTAACTCTCTAAATGATTGTAATGGTTAATTCTTGGGTATCCACAACAGGGGAGAAATTGTGAAGCTATTCAAGAGAACTACGAAATGGGACAGGCTGAGTAACAAGAGGAAGCAGCCTTTAGTCAGTAGAGCCTGGGGCTACTGTTATGGGTGTGACATTGCTACAACATACTAATAATGATGGTATTTGTCAAGTGCTTACTATGTGTCAAGTACAGGGGTAGATACAAGCTAATCAAGTTGGACACAGTCCCTGTCCCACATGAGGCTCACACTCTTAATCCCCAGATTACAAATGAGGTAACTGAGGCACAGAGAAGTTGAATGACTGGCCCAAGGTCACACGGCAAGTGTGACCCTTCAAGTGATGGAGCTGGATTAGAACCCAGGTCCTTCTGACGCCCAGGCCCATGCTCTATCCACTAGGCTGTGCAGGAGAAGTCGAAGGGAAGACAGGCACAGGATTGGTGAGAGCTCAGTCATCTGTCATAGATAAAAAATAAAATAAATGATGGCATTTGTTAAGCGCTATGTGCCAAGCACTGTTCTAAGCCCTACATAGAGTCATTCACTCATTCAATTGCATTTATTGCACTTACTGTGTACAAAGCACTGTACCAAGCACTAATTGGAAGTTAACTTGGAAGATTTTTACCTTTAATACCAGTTTCCATTTTCTCAACTTCAATCGATGACATTTATTGAGGACAGCACTTAACAAAGCACTTGGGAGAGCACAATACAACAGATCCTCTCCCCCTCGTCCCCTTCTCCATCCCCCCATCTTACCTCCTTCCCTTCCCCACAGCACCTGTATATATGTATATATGTTTGTACATATTTATTACTCTATTTATTTATTTATTTATTTTACTTGTACATATCTATTCTATTTATTTTATTTTGTTAGTATGTTGGGTTTTGTTCTCTGTCTCCCCCTTTTAGACTGTGAGCCCAATGTTGGGTAGGGACTGTCTCTATATGTTGCCAATTTGTACTTCCCAAGCGCTTACAGTACAGTGCTCTGCACATAGTAAGCGCTCAATAAATACGATTGATGATGATGATGATACGTTCCCTGGCCACAACCAGCTTATAGTCTAGGGGACATTAGAGTTGAGTGTAACAAAGTAAGCCTCAAAATGACAACAGAATCCCTAAATTGACTTTAAGCCTCTCTCTTGTCTGGAGGCCGTACCTGGTTCAGCCAGATGGAACTCACTATTTTTGCACCTAAGACTGATCGTTGATCCTTTGAGTATCCCCGAACCACCTCCTCCTCCATCCTGGAAGGATTAGGTAGGTATTAAGGATTTTCCTCCGCTGCCGCAAAGCATGCCAGCGGCATCCAATCTGAGAAAAGCAAAACTGACCGGATGCCAGCGGAAGCTTGGAGACTCACTGGATTTCAATGGCCAATGCTGTTTTCCATTTTACCAGATGATTATGCACGTACTGATCCCTTAATCAGTAGCTCCTGCTAGGGCCACAGTGGGCACCCGGTTTTGGTGAGGTCAATAACAACAACACAGGCTGCTCCTGGCAATGGCAACTCCAAAGGCCCCCACAGAACTGGAGGTCACCTGAGTGCCGGGTGGGGAGCCTGTGGGTGCCAAGTGAGTGGGGCCCAGAGCAGGGGCCACGCCAGAGACTGGCAGGAGGGGAGGCACAGTCTTTTAGACTGTGAGCCCACTGTTGGGTAGGGACTGTCTCTATATGTTGCCAACTTGCACTTCCCAAGTGCTTAGTACTAATACTAATGTTGGCATTTGTTAAGCGCTTACTATGTGCAAAGCACTGTTCTAAGCGCTGGGGTAGATACAAGGTAATCAGGTTGTCCCACAAGGGGCTCACAGTCTTCATCCCCATTTTACAGGTGAGGGAACCGAGGCCCAGAGAAGTGAAGTGACTTGCCCAAAGTCACACAGCTGACAAGTGGCGGAGCGGGATTTGAACCCATGACCTCTGACTCCAAACCCGGGTTCTTTCCACTGAGCCACGCTGCTTCCCCCGCAGTACAGTGCTCTGCACACAGTAAGCACTCAATAAAAACGATTGATTGATTGATTGATTGAGGAGGGGGAAGCCTGAATTCAAGCAAGCAGTGAGAAGGCTGGGACAAGAGAGAAGGCTTGGGGGAATGGGGACACTCCCTCGATAAAGAGATACGTTGAGTGCTGCAATACCAAACACAGCATTATTTCCTTTGAGAACCGACTCTCCTCTTTCCCTGCCCTCTCCAAAAGATGGTGGAACTGAGGGATAGATCATAGCCGTCTTCCCAACAGTAAAGATTCGGTGATTTTTAAAGCAACCGGTACTTTGTACTTCTGATCACACCATTTATTGGGAATTTAAACATTCATTATTTAAATAAGAGACTGATTTTCTTCACAATGAGGCCTTGTGTGTATTCGAGTATGCACTTTACAGTGCAAACACAAACGGCCCTGATTTACTGTAAAAAAAAAATCAGTCTTTATTGAACTACCAATTCACGGAACATGGATGGAGTCAAACACACTCTCTCTTCTCCACTTCTCACACCCCTCATTATTATGCTTGAAAACCCTGAACCCCTCCCTCCAGTATTCACTTAAAGTGCAATACTTAAAAAGATGCAAGAATTCCCTAGTTAGAATTAGGGAAGCAGCATGTCCCAGTGTAATGAGCATGGGCCTGAGAGCCAGAGGACCTGGATTCTAATACCAGCTCTACCAACTGCTTGCTGTGTGACCTTGGCCAAGACACTTAACTTCTCTGTGCCTCAGTTCCCTCAACTGTAAAATGGGGATTAAACACCTGTTCTTCCTCGTATTTAGACTGTGAGCCCATTGCGGGACAGGGACTATGTCTGACTTGATTGACTTACCTACCCCAGCACTTAGAACAGTGTTTGACATATAGTAAGTGCTTATGATTAAATGAATGAATGCTTAATAAATACCACAAAAACAATTCTGAGAAACATCCCCCTCTCCCTTTCTATTCCTCTCATCATTTTGGTTTTCTCATCCCACTCACACTTTCAATGCAGACAGTCCCTGAGCGCAACAGACAGGACAGAGAGATTGATCTTTGGGTAGACAAGCTCTGGGGCAAATTTATTTACCTCTTCTAAACTAGATGTTCAAAAAGGAGAATTATGCTAGAAGAGGTCAGTCTGGAGGGGTTTTGCCTGTATTCTGAAATCCTATATTTACCTGAAAAAGGACTCTTGTGCCAAGGATTGCCCATTTGTATTTTAGTAATAATTTCAGTAATTGCTCACCCATTTCCCTTTGGGGGATTACAACCAAAAATACCCTGTGAAGATAAACTGTTATGCAAGTGCTGAAAAACATCAGTTAATCCATCAATGATACTTACTGAACACTTACTGTATGCAGAGCACTGTACTAAGAGCTTGGGATAAAGCAATACAACAGAGTTAGTAGACATATTCCCTGCCCACATGGAGCTTATAGCCAAGAGACAATTTAAGCATTTGGATTCCTGAGTCAATCTTCAGGCTCACACACATTTTTCTTGATCTACCAAATCAATCCACCAATCAATGGTATTTGTTGAGTGCTTATTATGTGTGGAGCGCTCTACGAAGTATTTGGGAGAGAACAATACAACAGAATTAGCAGACACGCTCCCTGCCCACAAAGAGTCCTTCTGATTCTCCCCAGCATAGAGCTGATGCTTTCAAGGCCCAAAATTGTGGCTTTCTGATCTATAATAGCTCTCTGAAGCCCGTCCCCTTCCAATATTCATTCCTACTTCAAATCACTGCCTTCTCTTCACCCTCACCCTCACAATGAAAAGCTGACCCTTCTGGCATCACTGCCTTTTGGGGTTTATTTCCTACAGAAGCAGCATGGCATAGTGGATACAGTACGGGCCTGGGACTCAGAAGGTCATGGATTCTAATCCTGGCTCTGCCACTTGTCTGCTGTGTGACCTTGGGCAAGTCACTTCATTTCTCAGTGCCTGAGTGACCTCATCTGTAAAATGTGAATTGAGACTGGAAGCCCCATGTGGGATAGGGACTGTGTCTAACCTGATTTTGCTTGTATCCATCCCAGGGCTTAGTAGAGTGCCTGGCACAAAGTAAGCACTTAATAAATACCATTATTATTATTCTTTTTATTAGTTTTTATTACAAGTTTTGCTTGTGGAAGACCCAACTTCTCTGAGAGCTGAGTGGTAGGGCCAAACTAGGCAAACTAGGCCAGAGCATTTGACAGGGATGAGAGGTAAGAGGTCGGGGGCTGGGGGGAGGGACAGGGGCAAGCAATAATAGGCAGAAGTCTACCACACAGAAATCACTGCTGAGTAAGGAGAAAAGCACAGCTGACCCCTGAAAACAGCATTAGAAATTGCAAAACAGAAACATACATTGTGTCACAAGGCCCCACTGCAATGTGAGCACTGATGCTGGTGTAGCTTTTTGATGAGCAAATCGAAAGCATAAAACTTCTCTCTACCCCCATTCCCTTCACCCCTCCAAAAAACATTTCAGCAGCTTGGACTCGAAATAGAGAAATCACTCTGATTACAACTTGGGAAACTCCACCCTGACTCAGTAGTTTAAACACAAGCCCCAACCTCCCTTAAGATTGTTGACCTCAAAGGGGCCAAAGCTTGACCTAGACTGTGAGCCCTGGGTGGGACAGGGACTGTGTCCGATCCAATTATTCTATATCTGCCCCGGTGCTTAGCATGGTGCTTGGCACATAGAAAGTGCTAAACAAATACCACAGTTATTATTATTGTTAGCATGGACTATGGAGGTGAAGAATGTTAGGAGGGGACGAATCCATTAGCCCCTTGGAATGCAGTAATGGGAGAGCTCAGCTTGCAGGATGCCCCAGGCAAAGCACTAGGATCCGTCAAGAGGGTTACACCTGGCAAAGCAGTAGATAATAATAATAATGTTGGTATTTGTTAGGCGCTTACCATGTGCCAAGCACTGTTCTAAGCGCTGGGGTAGATACAAGATAATCAGATGGTCCCACATGGGGCTCACAGTCTTCATCCCCATTTTATAGATGAGGTCACTGAGACACAGAGAAGTTAAGTGGCTTGCCCAAGGTCACACAGCTGCCAAGTGGCGGAGCCGGGATTAGAACCCACAACCTCTGACTCCCAAGCCCAGGCTCTTGCCATTAAGCCACGCTGTAGATGCCTCAGTCAATCAACCAATGGTATTTATTGAGCACTGCTCTGTCCAGAACACTGTACTAAGCACTTGGGAGATCACGATAGAGTAGGTAGATGTGATACCTGCCCTCAAGGAGTATATAATTTAATTAACTGAGTTGACAATCCCAGCTTTGGTGAGTTCCCAAGTAACCAAATAACCTACAGTTGGGGAGATGGCAAGACTCACAGATTTCATTTCCTGCCTAAGAAAAGGAAAATCCTAAAACATGGCTCCCAAACACAAAAGTCCTGGAGAGCATTTTAGCGGCCTGTGTTTGATTCCTGTGCTGTAGTGAAATCCCCTCATATTGATAATCATGTTATCATCATTCATTCATATTCAATCGTACTTATTGAACATTTACTGTGTGCAAAGCACCGTACTAAGGGCTAAGAGAGTACAATATAATAATAAATATATTGGCAGATGGATCACAAAGAAGTTTCAGGCCCTGGCCAAAGTCACCCCAGGCAGGGATGGAGCCTGTGAGGGCCAACGGCATTTATTATATGGTGGCCAGTCTCCACCTTTTGTTTACTCTCAGTCTGGCTTTTTTTCCATGTAGTTGTATATCCCCATGGCACTACCTCTAGGCTCAGGAGGCTGATTAGCTATCACCTGCCCCACAAACCATTTGCCTTATGGCACCCTGTATCTCTGGAAACAGCCTTTATCAAATGAGACCTATTCAGCCTTCTCCTCTCCACTAAATCCTGGCCACTATCTAACCTTTCCTGACTTTGCACTTGCTGCCTCAGGATTCAGCAAGGTGAATAAAGCCAGAAGGATCCAGCCCATTAAAAAATAAGTTGGAAAAAGAGGAGAGGGAAATAATCTACTGTTTGCTCTTCATGGGCTGGACAGCGTCTTTTGAATTTCCGCTCCCTTCAAAGTGGGTCCTTCACCACAGAGTAGGAGTAATCATTAACTAATAAATACTTAAAAGACATTGTGTAAGTAGCTAAAGGTTTCATAAACAGTGGGCAACAAGGGCTGGAGAAAAACAATGCAAGGGCATTACTCAGACTTCTTAAAAAAAACCCACATTGTTCCTACCAACAGGCATTAGCGTCATTCCAGTGGTGAAGGAGCAGAAGTCTCAGTGGGGAAGAGGGGAAGAGCTAGGGGCGCCTATCACTTCGGGGAAGCCTAGGAGGGTCAGATTAGAGTTTAGGAACCACTATAGGTGTCCTCTCGCTGTACAAGGAGACTGTTCTAACAAAAGGCTATATAACGGAAACTCACTAAAATGAACCCATTTCTCAGTGCAAAATCAGTCAGCCTATAGTGTTTATTGAGCACCCATTGTATCCAGAGAACTAATTAGGCTCTAAATATATAGTCAAAGATAGGCTGGATACAGACTTAAAGTGAGCCATTTATTCCCATTAAGAAGCCAAAAGCAGACTTGTTGGCACAGCAAGCTTGAGTGAAAGGTCGGGGCAAAAGTGTGAGACTCAGAGCCGCCCATGTCTCTACCTCCATTCTGAGTTTCTCCAACAAAGATTCCTCCGTACCCCTTCCCTTGAGAAAGCAGAACATTTCTAAAGTGAAATGAGACTTGAGTCTCATTTCGGCTCAGCTGCATTTACATTGTGCTGACTGCCAAAGCCTTTCTGAGGCTAAAAGCAGGGCTAGGAGCTGCAATTGGAGGGTTTTCAGTACTCTACCAGTCTCGGCTATGGGAAGGAGAGTCAAGCAGAGGCATAATCATTCCACTCCTAGCTTGGGCAGTGGCTAGCGAGTGGAAGGCAATCTGCTACAAGTCAAAACTCCCCTGTGCTGGGCAGCAGTGGCATGGGAAAGAGTAGACGGTGGAGACTCAAATTAACTGTGCAGAAGGCAAAGGAAAACCACTTCTGTATTGTTACCAAAAAAACTCTACGGATACACTACCAGAACAGTTGCAGACAAAAAGTGGGGCGTTTTGGGAAAGATGTGTCCATAGAGTCGCTATGGGTTGGAAAGACAAGGAGCTGCAGATCAGCCCCAGATCATAGGCTCAGAGCCAAAATGCAATTCAGCTCTGTGACCCCTTAGCCTTTGAACTCCATGCAGAACAGGGACTGAATCTGACCTGATTCTCTTGTATCTACCCCAGCCCTTGGGAAGTGGGCCTCTTAAAAGCCTGTCTGGTATTCCGAAAAGGCTCCCTGCTTTTCAGTCTGGCCCTTAAGGTGAGAAGTTGGTATCCAAGTCCCCAAACCAATGCAAACATCAGGCCACCCCTCCACAGACACCGGTTCTTAGACTGACCCAAAAGGATGTGGTTCCAAATCACGACTAGGGCCCTCCCATAGCCCTGCTAGCTACCACCGTGTGTTATTAAAGAGAAGCAGCATGGCGCAGTAGATAAGCAAGGGGCTGGGAGTCAGGAGATCATGGGTTGTAATCCCGACTCTGCCACTTGTCTGCTGTGTGACCCTGGGCAAATCACTTGACTTCTCTGTCACTTCATCTGCAAAATGGGGCTGGACACTGTGAGCCCCATGTGGAACAGGGACCGTGTCCAACCCGATCCGCCTGTATCTACCCCACCGCTTAGAGCAGTGACTGGCACACAGTAAGTGCTTAACAGATACCATAATTATTATAATTATTATTACTGTCCATTTGCATTTTAAATAAGCAGCAATGAACTGCATAGCCCATCAGCCACCACAGGACCCGGAAACAATGTCTCTGGGTTCAGGTTCCCTTGGAGCTCTCTGGTGACTGGGAATGCCAAACTATCAGACCAGACTGTAAACCCCTTGAAAGCAGGAGTCACACTGACTGAGTCTACTGGACTAAATCTATCTGCGAAGCAGCATGGACTAGTGGAAAGAGCACTGGGAGTCAGAAAGATCTGGGTTTTAAGAGAAGTCTTTTAGACTGTGAGCCCACTGTTGGGTAGGGACTGTCTCTATATGTTGCCAATTTGTACTTCCCAAGCACTTAGTACAGTGCTCTGCACATAGTAAGTGCTCAATAAATATGATTGATGATGAAGAGAAACTCTGCTCAGTGTAAAATTCCAGAACGTGGCCCAGCCAGACCTGAGCTTAGTCCAAGCCCAAGTTTAGGCCAGCAAGAGCAGTACCTTACCCAGCCTGGCCCCTGTCTTTCTACTTTAGGTGAATGTCAGAAGGGTCTTCTACGTTAGATGGCCTAACGACTTCCAGGAGTCTTGGTGGCTCCCAAGAACAGGTTTTGCATGTGCCCTAGAGTAGCCTTGCTCACATTCAAGCGCTTAGTTCAGTGAATGAATGAAATTCAGGACTCTACCTGAGTTCACGGGTTAGAGAAACTAAAATTTGCCACGTTCCCTTCTCTGAATCCTCCCCATGGAGATGAGCAGCCCCCAAAAATGAGGCCAGTATTTTGTTTACAGTCCAGAAGGTAAGTTCAATTAGCCTCCCAGCAGAAACTTTCCCTGCCTACCCCGAGGGGGAGAAGAAGGTTTAACGGGTTGAGAAGTGCTGTTTCCAGGGTCCCAAAACCCACAGTGGGAACACAGTGTGTTTGGAAATAGCAATGAGGGAAGCGGTGTGGGCGGAGACGTGGACTCTAAGGTGACGACGGTAAGTCACACAGAACTCAGTACACCCAGTTCTGCCACAGTGTAAGCACTTTCACTATCTTTTTTGGTTAGAACATTTCTAGGAAATTACAGATGGTTCTTCAGACAAAACAAATTTGGATTCCTCCAGCTTTCAGCTATCTATAAATAACTTCGGCCTGTCTCCCCTGTTAGATGGTGAATTCCTAGAGGGTAGGGAATGTGTGTCTTTCTGCTGTTGTACTTCCCAAGTGTTTAGTTTGGTGTTTAGGACTTATTTAGGTGCTAAATAAAGGCCACAGATTGATTGGATCCAGGAGGTTGCTGAGTTGAAAGAAATTATTGGGTGTGGCACTGAACACCATGAGCACTAGATGAGATTTCCTCAATATACAAGACAATAATGGTATTTATTGAGTGCTTATGATGTGCAGAGCACTGTGCTAAGTGTTAGGGAGATAATACAACAGAATTAGCAGACAGTTCCCTGACCATAACAAGCTTAAAGTCTAGAGGGGGACAATTTTACATTTTTAGAACTGGGTGCGGTTTCATCCTCAAACCTTAACTTCAGTCCACACCACAGCTCGCCCTCCTTAGTGGCACCCTTTGGACCCCAGCCCTGGCTGAACTGGGGGCTTTCCCCCTTCTGACATTCTCAACCCCATCTTTCAGCTTCCCTCTGGAAGAAAGTGAGGGAGCTCTTCCCTCCTTCCAAGCTTTCCTCCCATCATATATAAGTTCCAGTTCTAGAAGATGTGAAACTGTTGCAGACTCCTTTCATTCTCCACTCCCTCCCTGCCCCCCACCCGCTCCATCAAGTTCCATCAGCTTTCCTCACACATGGCCCTTGTCCTAACCAGCCCTTGCCCCACCGAGACCGAAATAAAAGTTGGGCTCACATTTCCAAACACGGCTGTTTACTTGGCCGAGGGTTTCTAATGGGTGTCATATTAGCAAACTTGCATAAATCAGCTGCGCCGGGCACCCCAACAATAATAATAGTAAAGATAGATCTATAAATCTATTTATCTATTTTGATGGTATTGACACCTGTCTACTTGTTTTATTGTCCGTCTCCCCCTCCTGGACTGTGAGCCCGTTGTTGGGTAGGGATCGTCTCTATCTTTTGCCAAATTGTGCTTTCCAAGCACCTAGTAAGGTGATCTGCACACAGTAAGCGCTCAATAAATACGACTGAAAGAATGAATGAATCTTGCTATTTATTAAGAACTAATTTTGTGTCAGGAACCGTACTAAGCTCTAAGGAAGATACAAGCCTAATCGAATCGGACACAATTTCTGTCCCAGATTGGGTGAAAGAGAACAGGTATTTGATCCCCACTTTACTGATGAGGAAACGGTGGAATAGAGAAGGTTAAGTGGCTTGCCCAAGGTCCCACAGCAGGCAAGTGGTGGAACTATTAGAACCCAGGCCCTCTGATTCCCAGGACCGTGTTCCTTTCACAAGACCAAGCTGCTTCTCAGGGAGTAAATTCATTGTGGACAGGGATCATTTCTGCCAACTCTACTGTATTTTACTCTCCCAAACACTTAGTACAGTGCTCTGCACACAGTAAGTGCTCAATAAATACTGTTGATGATGAAAGTGCAGCCCTAAGCCAGCCAGGTTGGGCTGGGGGATGGACATTCTCTATTTGAATGGCTGGGGAGTCAGTCAGTCATATTTATTGAGCACTTATGTTGTGCAGGGCCCTGTACTAAGCGCTTGGGAAAGTGCAATACAACAATAAACAGACACATTCCCTGCCCAAGATGACTTTAGAGTCTAGAAGGGAAGACAGACATTGATATAAATAAATACATTACAGATATGTACATGAGTGCTGAAGGGCTGGGAGGGGGGATGAATAAAGGGAGCAAGTCAGTGTGAGAAGAGGAAAGAAGGGCCTAAATGAATCAAAGTCCTCTGCAGAGCCCAAAGCAGAGGAAGACTTGCGGTGGGTTGTCCGGTTCTCAGAACCAATAAACGGGTCTAAGAAACTAAAGCTGATTATTAGGGTTACAGCAGGGAGGATCTGGGGATAATCCAACCCCTCAAGGTGCTCACATCCAGGTCAGCAAGCTGGATCGTGATATCCAGACATAAACAGTTAATGCAGCATTAACACTGGCCTGCCAAATCCTGCCCCCCGGGAGCCAGACCCCAGCTAGTTGGGTCAGAAATGCCATAATTCCATCCCCTCCCATAAAACCTACGACCTCCTCCATCTTCGGGTCTCTTTAAAGGTAAAAGAGTCCCACAAGTTGGGGTGCCCCTCGGGCTTCAGACAGAACAGGCATTACGATCTGCTCTTTCAGAGAGTCGCTGAAAAGCTCAGGGGTCTTTGTCCAGTGGGGCTCCCTCGGCCTGGGCTCCGAGGGCCGCAGAAGCCACTCGCCTTCCTGGAGGCACGGGGGCTCAGCAGTGTGTAAGTGCAGGTCCCAACCGCCGCTCTCAAATGACTGTGCCAGTGGGGACTTCTCCACTGTCTGTGTCCAGGATCATTCTGGGAACTCCCAGGATGTTGGCGTCACAGCATCTTTTCCTGAGACACGAGCGGTTTCCTGGCTTCCCCTCAATGACTAATTCACCAGATGAGAATAGAGCAAGAAAACTGAATCAACCCCCCGCATCTCTCTCTTACTTAGCCTGAGTTTTCCCAGGTCCTTATGGGCATTACTCATCACATCCCCTGAACCCAGGCTAGGAGCCCTCTCCTTTTTTCCCAGACACAAGCCACCCCCCACACACAATGCTTTCCAAAACAGAGGGTCAACTGCTTGAGCTCCACTGTCCCCAGACCTCAGGTGGCTGGATCCGGGAGCTTCAGAGCCTTACACTAGGGACAAATGATCAGGCTTGGTCAGCTGGAGAGAAAGGGGGGAATCCGGCCCTATCCTTAACCCCAATCCTAACTGTTTCTAGCTCAAGCCCTAATCAGTCTCGGTGGTGCTTCTTTCTCTGTTCATGGCAATGTCAGATTTCTCCAGGGATCAACTCTCAATCACCCGGGACACGGACGTTGATATTTGGCTGTTGGCCTGCCTTTGCCCCCAGAACTGACTCCCCCCATCTCCAAAATGCTGAGAGAGGACTGATCTCAAAACTTAGTGCTGAGGACTACATTTCCTACAAAAGTACAGCAAGGCCTTTCTGCTTTTGTAATCAGTCGTATTTATTGAGCGCTTACTGTGTGCAGAGCACTGTACTAAGCACTTGGGAAGTACAAGTTGGCAACATATAGAGACGGTCCCTACCCAACAGTGGGCTCACAGTCTAGTCTCACAGTCTAATATGACAGCTGGGATGGGTGGGGGTACTGAGGCAAGTTCATAATGAGGATTCAGGTGTTTGAACCATCCCATGACTCCCAGGATCCCTTAGGAAGCCGCACATCTATCTAGACCCCACTCTCCACCCCATCTCCAGAGCCAAACTAGAAGCTTTCTAGAGGTGGGCCCTTCTCTAGATCTACCCCAGTGTTTAGCAGCGTGGTTTAGTGGAAAGGGCATGGGCTTGGGCGTTAGAAGTCGTGGGTTCTAACCCTGGCTCCGCCACTTGTCAGCTGTGTGATTTTGGGCATGTCGCTTAACATCTCTGTGCCTCAGTCACCTCATTTGTAAAATGGGGATTAAAACTGTGAACCCCACGTGGGACAACCTGATTACCCCAGCGCTTAGAACAGTGCTTGGCACATAGCGCTTAACAAATACCATTATTATTATCATTTATTAGCACACAGTAAGCACTTAATGAATGCCATAATTATCAGAAATTTTTTTACCAAGGATAGCTCTTCCTAAAGGAGACTGCCCGAAAAACAAACAAATGCGTTTGGAGCCAAAGTGGTCTTTGGACGGACAAATGACAACTTAGATTAGCACAATTTTGGGAACATCATCAGGAGGACTAACTCTCTGGAGAAGACACTACTGCTAGAAAAAGTCCAGGGAAAACGTGGAAGAGGCAGACCAGGAGCTGGATCAACCAATCAATCAATCGTATTTATTGAGTGCTTACTGTGTGCACAGCACTGTACTAAGTGCTTGGGAAGTACAAGCTGGCAACATATAGAGACAGTCCCTACCCAACAGTGGGCTCTGAATAGAAACCATAACAATGATAACGGAAGAACCGTTAGCAAGGTTATGGATCATGGCAGAAGACAGGCCGTTCTAGAGAAAATATATCCATAGAGTCGCTAAGAATTGGAACCGACTCGACTGCACTTAATAACATTAATAATAATAATAACAATAATAATAATAATAGTATCTCTCCAGGGTTGAGCCAAAATAAGAATAGGGCCAGTATGATGGGTGCTATTTAGCATGGCCATTTGTCCAGTTTTACACAGGACAATCCAGTTTTTAGTTGGGATACTGCACTGTGTGAACCTTTGTTTTACTGTATCTTTAGAATACTTAGACTCTCCTTGGACTATTCTAATATCCTTAGAATACTTTGTTTCACTGTTTCCTCTCCTCCTTACTTTCTATTACCCAAGTGCAATGGAATTGGTGCTTCTCAAACTATCCTCTTTATACACACAGTGGGATCTAGCATACAACATCCTGTCCAGGCTACCCTCTCCCTTTAATTGTCTTTTTCAGACAGTGATTTTTTAAAATGGTATTTGATAGGTGCTTATCGTGTGCCAAGTACTATTCTAAGTGCTAGGGCATATAAAAGGCAATCAGTTCGGACACAGGACTCACCCACATAGGTCTCAAAGGCTGAGAGGGAGGAGGATTGAATCCCGACTTTACAGATGAGGTAACTGAGGCACGGAGAAGTGACTTGCCCAAGGTCACACAGGAGACAAGTGGTGGAGTCAGGATTAGAACCCAGGTCCCCTGACTCCCAGACTGTGCTCTTTCCGGTAGGCCACAATGCTTCTCAAAGAGAACGTCTTCCCCAAAGGGAAATTTTCTGAAAGAAATGACTTCTCCTTGGTCTTAGCTAAAATGCAAAATTGTTCTTCCTATGCTTGAATGCACAAGATGGCTTACAACTTCCGAAGTAATTCCTGCCTTTCGTTTAGGGCCCCGAAAGAATACAGGGAAGGAAATGTAAGAATCCAAATGATATCATAGTCGTACTCCCACACAAGTTGCCAAGTACTTGAAGCCGTATCTGAAACTGCGGAATGTCGTGAGTTTTGCCATTTCTGAGCTTCGGCCCTGTGGTGAAGGGGGCTGTGGTTTAGTAAAACTGCAGAAAATTTCATGGGGAGAAGGACAACCTCCCCCAGCCCCCAACCAGTGTTTCTTCAGGATTGACAAATAATTCCGCTCCAAACCGCTACCCTGCTGGTTCAATCTCTCATCCTATCCCGACTGGATTACTGCATCAGTCTCCTCTCTGATCTCCCATCCTCCTGTCTCTCCCCAAGTCAATCTAACTCCTCATGTCTCTCCCCACTTCAATCCATACTTCATGCTGCTGCCCAGATTGTCTTTATCCAGAAATGCTCTGGGCATGTTACTCCCCTCCTCAAAAATCTCCAGTGGCTCCCAATCAATCTGCGCATCAGGCAGAAACTCCTCACCCTGGGCTTCAAGGCTGTCCATCCCCTCGCCCCCTCCTACCTCACCTCCCTTCTCTCCTTCTCCAGCCCAGCCCGCACCCTCCGCTCCTCCGCCGCTAATCTCCTCACCGTACCTCGTTCTCGCCTGTCCCGCCATCGACCCCCGGCCCACGTCATCCCCCGGGCCTGGAATGCCCTCCCTCTGCCCATCCACCAAGCTAGCTCTCTTCCTCCCTTCAAGGCCCTACTGAGAGCTCACCTCCTCCAGGAGGCCTTCCCAGACTGAGCCCCTTCCTTCCTCTCCCCCTCGTCCCCCTCTCCATCCCCCCATCTTACCTCCTTCCCTTCCCCACAGCACCTGTATATATGTATATATGTCTGTACATATTTATTACTCTATTTATTTTACTTGTACATATCTAGTCTATTTATTTTATTTTGTTAATATGTTTAGTTTTGTTGTCTGTCTCCCCCTTTTAGACTGTGAGCCCGCCGTTGGGTAGGGACCGCTTCTATATGTCGCCAACTTGTACTTCCCAAGCGCTCAGTACAGTGCTCTGCACACAGTAAGCGCTCAAGAAAGACGATTGAATGAATGAATGAATGAGCCCAGAAAATTCAGGGAGACAAAGTGACAAATTTACTGAAGACAGGAAATGGAAAAAACAAACTCATTGCAGAGAACCCACACTCCTCTGTTATGAGTAAGAACTTTACATATCTACCCTCTTCTCTCTTAAAAGCAAATCAGCAGACCCTGTAAGAAATCAGACGCAGGCTAATGAAATTCGGCAGTGTGCAAGTAGGAACTGTACATAAGTGGAAGTCGCGAGTCACCAAATGTTTCAACGGGAAGATGCTAGTGAGTGTGGGAGGGGAAGGCTAAGGAAGGCTAAGGTGTTTTCCTTAAAAGTCCAGCCTGGCTGTGGGTCACCCCCGGTTTGAAAGAGCCCTGAAAAGGGTCCAGGAAGTTGGGACTTCTCTGGGCCAGTTCCACTTTGGTCTGGAATCCCCTAGGGAAGCAGTGTGGCCTGGTGGATAAAGCACGCGCCTCTGAGACCTGGGTTCTAATCCCTGCTCCGCCACTTGTCTGCTGTGTGACCTTGGGCAACTCACTTAACTTCTCTGTCCCTCAGTTACCTAATCTGTAAAATGAGGACTAAGGCTGTGAGCCCCACGTGGGACAACCTGACAACCTTGTATCTACTCCGGTGCTTAGAACGGTGCTTGGCACATAGTAAGTGCTTAACAAATACCATTATTAATTAAAAATACCCTTTTTTAGGGTCACCCTGGTCTGTACCCACATCTCCGGGGAAGGTCTAGAACCAGAAACCAGTGTCTTGGGGCTGCTGCTGGCTCTATGGGGCCGGATTTCCTACCCAGCAGATTCTTATGTGGGGGACTGCAACTCCTCACCCCCCCGACCTCGGACCCTCACCCTCCGGCCACCCCAGCCATAACTAGAGTCCCGTCAGTGAGCGCATCAAGAGGCAGGGGAGAAGAAACGAGCTCTCTTCCTCCCTTCAAAGCCCTACTGAGGGCTCACCTCCTCCAGGAGGCCTTCCCAGACTGAGCCCCCTCCTTCCTCTCCCCCTCCTCTGCCTCCCCACCCCCCCGCCTTACCTCCTTCCCCTCCTCACAGCACCTGTATATATGTATATATGTTTGTACGTATTCATTACCCTATTTATTTTATTTGTACATATTTATTCTATTTATTTTATTTTGTTACCATGTTTTGTTTTGTTCTCTGTCTCCCCCTTCTAGACTGTGAGCCCACTGTTGGGTAGGGACCGCCTCTATATGTTGCCAACTTGTACTTCCCAAGCGCTTAGTTCAGTGCTCTGCACACAGTAAACGCTCAATAAATATGATTGAATAAATGAATACTCGCAGATCAAAAAAGAGAAGGAGTGTGGCTCAGTGGAAAGAGCATGGGCTTTGGAGTCAGAGGTCATGGGTTCAAATCCCAGCTCCACCAACTGCCACTGTGTGAGTTTGGGCAAGTCGGCGTGGCTCAGTGGAAAGAGCCCGGGTTTTGGAGTCAGAGGTCATGGGTTCGAATCCCGACTCCACCACATGTCTGCTGTGTGATCTTGGGCAAGTCACTTCACTTCTCTGGGCCTCAGTTACCTCATCTGTAAGATGGGGATTAAGACTGTGAGCCCCCCATGGGACAACCTGATCACCTTGTATCCTCCCCAGCGCTTAGAACAGTGCTTTGCACATAGTAAGCGCTTAACAAATGCCAAAAAAAAAAAGTAACAACTTCTGCAGTTACCTCATCTGTAAAATGGGGATTAAGACTGTGAGCCCCCCGTGGGACAACCTGATCACCATGTAACCTCCCCAGCGCTTAGAACAGTGCTTTGCACATAGTAAGCGCTTAACAAATGCTATCATTAAAAGAACAAACGTTGCAATCCTCGCCTTGTGCAAGCTGTTTCCCTGCTCGGCAGGAGTTGGTGCGAGTTAAAAATACCCCGGGGTCCCCTTCCTCTCGCCTCCAGGTCTCGGCAAACAAGCCGTGTTGTTTACAGGTCCCGGAGCTCCCGGAACTTCTTGGAAAAAAAAATTAAAAAAATAAAAATTAAAAAAAAGTCCCTTTGGGCTTCCCCGTGAGGGCCTCGTGGACGGCGGCGCAGGGGGCAGGCCGCGGGCGCGTGCGCCAGGGGGCGCGCGAGGGGCGGGAGGGGGCGTGGCCATGGTGATTAGGGGCGTGGCCACGCTCTGAAGCCCCGCCCACCGCCGCCCCCGGCCCCGCCCCCACGTGAGCGGCGCGTGGCCAGGCGCTGCCGGGCCCGGACCCGCCGCGTGCAGCCCCGCCAACATTCATTCATTCATTCCTATTTATTGAGCGCTTACCCTGTGCAGAGCACTGGACTAATAGCTTGGGAAGTACAAGCTGGCAACATATAGAGACAGTCCCTACCCAACGGCGGGCTCACAGTCTAAAAGGGGGAGACAGAGAACAAAACCAAACGTATCCTATTTAGTGAGCGCTGTGCAGAGCACTGGCCTAAGCGCTTGGGAATCAATCAATCCTATTTATTGAGCGCTTACTGTGTGCAGAGCATCATCATCAATCGTATTTATTGAGCGCTTACTGTGTGCAGAGCACTGGACTAAGCGCTTGGGAAGTACAAGTTGGTAACATAGAGAGACAGTCCCCACCCAGCAGTGGGCTCACAGTCTAAAAGGGGGGGACAGAGAACAAAACCAAACATACTGACAAAATAAAATAAATAGAATAGATATGTACAAGGAAAATAAATAAATAAATAGAGTAATAAATATGTACAAGCGTATATACATATATACAGGTGCTGTGGGGAAGGGAAGGAGGTAAGATGGGGGGGATGGAGAGGGGGACGAGGGGGAGAGGAAGGAAGGGGCTCAGTCTGGGAAGGCCTCCTGGATCAATCAGTCAATCAATCGTATTTATTGAGCGCTTACTGTGTGCAGAGCACTGGACTAAGCGCTTGGGAAGTACAAGTTGGCAACATAGAGAGACAGTCCCTACCCAACAGTGGGCTCACAGTCTAAAAGGTGGGGGGGGGGGGGGGGGCAGAGAACAAAACCAAACATACTAACAAAATAAAATAAATAGAATAGATATGTACAAGTAAAATAAATAAATAAATAAATAAATAAATAGAGTAATAAATATGTCCAAACATATATACATATATACAGGTGCTGTAGGGAAGGGAAGGAGGTAAGATGGGGGGGGATGGAGAGGGGGACGAGGGGGAGAGGAAGGAAGGGGCTCAGTGTGGGAAGGCCTCCTGGAGGAGGTGAGCTCTCAGTAGGGCCTCGAAGGGAGGAAGAGAGCTAGCTTGGCGGATGGGAGCGCTTACCGTGTGCAGAGCACAGGACTAAGCGCTTGGGAAGTACAAGTCGGCAACATCCAGAGACGGTCCCTACCCACCCAACAGCGGGCTCACAGTCTAGAAGGGAGAGAGCGGGGCATGGACACGGCTCCCATTTCATTTATTTATTTAAACAGTAACAATGATAATAATGATGGTATTTGTTAAGCGCTTACTATGCGCAAAGCACTGTTCTAAGCACTGGGGGGGATGCAACATGATCAGGTTGTCCCACATGGGGCTCACAATCTTAATCCCTATTTTACAGATGAGGGAACTGAGGCTCAGAGAATAATAATAATAATGGCATTTATTAAGCACTCACTATGTGCAAAGCACTGTTCTAAGCGCTGGAGAAGATACAAGGTGATCAGATTGTCCCACGTGGGTCTCACACTCTTCATCCCCATTTTACAGATGAGGTAACTAAGGCACAGAGAACTGATTTGCCCAAAGTCACGCAGCTGACAAGTGGCGGAGATGGGATTTGAACCCATGACCTCTGACTCCCAAGGCCGTGCTCATTCCATGAAGCCACACTGCTTCTCTGTACTAAGCGCTTGGAAAGTACAATTCGGCAACAGAGACAATTCCTACCCAACAACGGGCTCACAGTCTAGAAGCAGGGAGACAGATAAGAAAATTAAACAAGTAGACAGCACCACCGGCTTTCCGGTGTCCTGCGGCCTGGGGCTGGTAGCGGGGGGGCCTGGATATAGCTGTCATGTTATTTATTTATAAAATAATAATTATGGTATTTGTTAGGCCCTTACTATGTGCCAAGCACTGTACTACGCGCTGGGGTACATTCATTCATTCATTCATATTTATTGGGCACTTACTGTGTGCAGAGCACTGGAGTAAGCGCTTGGAAAGTACAATTCCGCAACAAATAGAGACAATCCCTGCCCACAACGGGCTCACAGTCTACAAGGGGGGAGACAGGCATCAAAATAAGTAAACAGGCATCAGTATAAATAAACAGAATTCTGGGTTGTAATTTTGCTTTTGTATGGTACTTAAGTGCTCACTATGTGTCAAGCACTATTCTAAGTACTGAACAAGATACACATTAAGCGCTTACTATGTGTCAAGAATTATTCTAAGTACTGGACAAGATACAGGTTAATCAGATTGGACACCGCCCCTGTCCCGCATGGAGCTCCATAAATAGGAGGGAGAACAGGTATTTCTCCCTAAATAGGAGGGAGAACAGGTATTACAGAGAACAGGAACAGAAGCAGCGTGGCTCAATGGAAAAAGCCCGGGCTTTGGAGTCAGAGGTCACGGGTTCAAATCTCGGCTCTGCCAATTATCAGCTGTGTGACTTTGGGCAAGTCACTTAACTTCTCTGGGCCTCAGTTCCCTCATCTGTAAAATGGGGATGAAGACTGTGAGCCCCCTGTGGGACAACCTGATCACCTTGTAACCTCCCCAGGGCTTAGAACAGTGCTTTGCACATAGTAATTGCTTAATAAATGCCATTATTATTATTATTATTATTATTACATCACCATTTTATAGTTGAGGATACTGAGGTGCAGTGAAATGAAGTCACTTGCCCAAGGTCACACAGCAAGCAATTAGAGACAGAATTAGAACCCAGGTCTTCTGACTCCCAGCCCCCTGCTCCTTCCACTAGGCCATGTTGTCTCCATGCTGAGTTGTTGTAGAAAATCTTGTTGCCACTGCCAGGGGCTAATTAACGACCTCGGGCCAAAGGCACATTCTCCCTCCCTTCCCCCCTACCCCTGCCCTACCCGGAAAATCAATCAATCAATCAATCAATCGTATTTATTGAGCGCTTACTGTGTGCAGAGCACTGTACTAAGCGCTTGGGAAGTACAAGTTGGCAACATATAGAGTCAGTCCCTACCCAACAGTGGGCTCACAGTCCAAAAGGGGGAGACAGAGAACAAAACCAAACATACTAACAAAATAAAATAAATAGAATAGATATGTACAAGTAAAATAAATAAATAGAGTAATAAATATGTACAAACATATATACATATATACAGGTGCTGTGGGGAAGGGAAGGAGGTAAGATGGGGGATGGAGAGGGGGACGAGGGGGAGAGGAAGGAAGGGGCTCAGTGTGGGAAGGCCTCCTGGAGGAGGTGAGCTCTCAGTAGGGCCTTGAAGGGAGGAAGAGAGACCAAGTACAGGAAGCTAAGAAGAGGGAGTGTCTTCAGGTCAAAGCGTTTAAAACCTTGAATGAACCTGTGGTGGTCAGAATAATAATAATAATAATGATGATGATGGTATTTATTAATCGCTTACTATGTGCAAAGCACTGTTCTAAGCGCTGGGGGGATACAAGGTGGGCAGAAGTGGGAGTTGAATCCTGAAACCCATTTCCAGGTTAAAGCTAAGCATAGGCCCTTCTGTGGCTAGCTGGCCGCGAAGTAAGGAGCCAGGTGAATAACAGGAAAGGACGCGGGGCAGAGAGAAAGAGCCCGGTCAGTTTCAACCTTGTATTCCCCTCATAGCTTAGAACAGTGATTTCCACATAGTAAACGCTTAACAAATGCCATTAAAAAAAAAAAAGCAACAAAACCACAGAAAGTGAGAATAAAGAGAACAAGGAAGGAGGACGCTGCTATCTCCAGCCGCAGATAAAGACCTCCTCCCTTTCCCCCGGTTACCTCGGGTTTACTTCCTCAAACAATCAAGGGGAGAGGAAGGGAGCTAATGTTTAGGTAAGGACTTATCCGGGTAAAGATAGTTGCAAATATGCTGACCTGGCAGACCGGTTTAAACTTTCCCTAAAGTTCAGCTTTCCAGAGGGCAGGATGTGAATCTGCTGCTCAGGAGGGATGGGTGACAACATTCCTGGGTCCCATGGGCCCCTCGATAATTGCTTTCATTCATTCATTCATTCACTCAGTCGTATTTATTGAGCGCTCACTGTGTGCGGAGCACTGGACTAAGCGCTTGGTTGGAAAGTACAAGTCTTCAACATATAGAGACGGTCCCTACCCAACAACGGGCTCACAGTCTAGAAGGGGGGGACAGACAACAAAACATGTAGACAGGTGTCAAAATCGTCAGAATAAATAGAATTCTAGCTCTATGCACATCATTAACAAAATAAATACAATAGTAAATATGTACAAATAAAATAGAGTAATAAATCTGTACAGATATGTACAATTGCTGTGGGGAGGGGAAGGAGGTAGGAAGGGGGATGGGGAGGAGGAGAGGAAAAGGGGGGCTCGGTCTGGGAAGGCCTCCTGGAGGAGGTGAGCTCTCAGTAGGGCTTTGAAGGGATGAAGAGAGCAGATGTGTGGAGGGAGGGAAATCCAGGCCAGGGGAAAGACGTGGGCTGGGGGTCAGTGGCGGGACAGGTGAGAACAAGGCACAGTGAGGAGGTTAGCGGCAGAAGAGCGGAGGGTGTGGGCTGGGCTGTACAGGGAGAGAAGGGAGGTGAGGTAGGAGGGGGCGAGGGGATGGACAGCTTTGAAGCCGAGAGTGAGGAGTTTTGGCTTGATTCGTAGGTTGACAGGCAACCACTGGAGATTTTTGAGGGGAGTGACATGTCCAGAGTGTTTCTGTACAAAGATAATCTGGGCAGCAGAGTGAAGTATAAACTGAAGCAAGGAGTATCGACTGAAGAGCTTTCTTTTTCTGTCTTTGAAATAAACGAAAACGGGGAGTCTTTCCCCGGTGTTCTAACCCGGGAGTCTACCCAGGCCAAAACTGAAGCTGAACTGAAGCTGAAACTCAAACTGAGTTTGAGAGTCTGGAGGCTGCAGGGATCCACCGAACTGGTCAACCTAAAGATCATCATCATCATCATCATCATCATCAATCGTATTTATTGAGCGCTTACTATGTGCAGGGCACTGTACTAAGCGCTTGGGAAGTACAAATTGGCAACATATAGAGACAGTCCCTACCCAACAGTGGGCTCACAGTCTAAAAGGGGGAGACAGAGAACAAAACCAAACATACTAACAAAATAAAATAAATAGAATAGATATGTACAAGTAAAATAAATAAATAAATAAATAAATAAATAGAGTAATAAATATGTACAAACATATATACATATATACCGGTGCTGTGGGGAAGGGAAGGAGGTAAAATGGGGGGGATGGAGAGGGGGAAGAGGGGGAGAGGAAGGAAGGGACTCAGTCTGGGAAGGCCTCCTGGAGGAGGTGAGCTCTCAGCAGGGCCTTGAAGGGAGGAAGAGAGCTAGCTTGGCGGATGGGCAGAGGGAAGATGATAATTTATTGTGATATTTGTTAAGCGTTTACTGTGTGGCAAGCACTGTTCTAAGCACTGGAGTCAGCGCAAGATAATCAGGTCGGACTCGGCCCTAGTCCCACCCAGTCCCTCTCACAATTTAAGGGGGAGGAGGGAGAACGGGTATTTAATCCCCATTTTTGCAGTTGGTTAACTGAGGCACAGGGGTGTTAAATATTTTGCTCAGGGTCTCATAGCAGGCAAGTGGTGGAGCCTGGATTCAAATCTAGGTCCACTGACTCCAGCCGAGTACTTTATGACAACAGGATTTGTGGAGGGTCAAGGGTCAAGTCAAGGGTTTCAAGTTGACCTAGCACATGACAATGTACTTTTGATTACCAGAAGAGGGTAGGGGTTTGTGGATTCCAGGCTTCCCTGTGGCTTGACTCTGAGGCCTTGAAACACTGCAATATTTTGCATTATCCACCCCAAGGGAGACCCACACAACCAGTTCTGGTCTGACCCAAATGATTTTCAGAACCAGGCAGCAGCCAAATGACTTCTGACCCCTACATCTGGCTCCTTAGAAGGTTTCTCAGAGGGAAATGGGGAGGGCTGGTTCCAGTTTGGTGCCACTTGGTACCAAGAGCCTCTCCTAAATCTAGGGAAAAACACACTCCTCATTAAGGCAATGGAAGCAATGGACATACAGGGCTGAGAAGTCAGGGTGGTTTTGGCAGTTAACTGCTAATTTGCTGTTTGCCTTTAAAGAAAAAAACAACTTATATTTGTTAAGCTCTTACTACTGTACTAAGCACTGGGGCAGATACAAATAACAAAAGGGACAACCTCTCCTGGGGGAGGCCTGGAGGAAGGCAGGGGAATGATTACTGGGCCCCAAGGGTAAGGATGTGCAGCTTAAATCTCACAAAGATCACTTGGCACTTTTCCCTCCAGCTGCACTAGAAAAACAACTCTTTCCTACCAACACCAACACCAGACACAGCCCTTAGAATATCAAACATTGAAAATGTTTTTGATCATTACACAGAACAACAACAACAAAAATAATAAAAGGGGCAGAAGCGGAAGGCTCAGGAGAACCTCACACACACCAGCTGTACAAGAGTATCTCCTGGGGGATGGCCCCTACAGGCCTCCAAGCTGGAAGAAACCCAGTTTACTGTCGGGAACCAGGGATTTCCACCAAATGGGGTCCAGGAATGCCCAACTCGGGTTGCAAATTAAACACTTTCAGGTAGGGAAGGAAAAAAAACCAACTGAGGACTTCTCCCAGGAGAATCAATCCTTCCCAGTACTGGCCCCAACAAGCAAACTGGAGCTCCCTCCCACAGTCTGTGACCTACAGGGCAAGGACCAGGGAAATCTCCATGGAAGGAAAGAGGGTGGTTGGCACTTGGTGCATGACAATGTCTCCTCGTTGAAATGCCAACAGGCCTATGTTTGCTGAACATAGTTAACGCGACTCCCCCAAGGGGCCCATCTCCTCCAAGAGGGCTTCCCACACTGAGCCCCACTTTTCCTCATCTCCCACTCTCTTCTGCGTCGCCCTGACTCGCTCTCTTTGCTGTGTATATCTGTAGTTTTGTTTATTTGTATTGATACCTGTCTCCATCCCTCTAGACTGTGAGCTCGTTGTGGGCAGGAAATGTCACTGTTTATTGTTGTATTGTACTTTCCCAAGTGCGTAGTACAGTGCTCTGCACACAGTAAGTGCTTAATAAATATGATTGAATGAATGAACAGAAGTACTACACACCCAGATGGCTAATTCAGATTCTAATTTAGACTCAGGATTTGCAAAAGGTCAGTTTGCTTGCTTTTCCCTCCCGTCCTCTCCTCTTCCTTTCTTTTTCTCTCTCTCTCCGTCTCCTCGCCCCCAACCCCCACCCCCAGACCTGTCCTCCAGACTATAAACTCATTATGGGCAGAGAACCTGTCTACCAATTCTATTATTCTGTACTCTCCTAAGCACTTAATATACTGTTCTGCACACAGTAGGCACTCAATATACACAATTTACTGATAAGCAGAGCTAATTTTATCTCATATACTAATTTTATCCCATCTACTTGTTGCATACCGGGGGAAAGGCTACTGGAATGGTATCTATGATCCAGAGTGACCCAAGGTCAGTCACCCCAATATGTGTCAGGAGGACAGACTAACCAATCTACTGGTTGAATATGGCATGAGGTGTGGGAAGAATTTACCTCGCTTTCTCATTACAGATCAGTCCTGTTACCAATCTGTGCTGGGACTCTGAATGAGGTATCTGGGTTTTATCAGACGTCTCTGGGGTACCAACTTTAGACCATTTGGCACCACAACTGAGCAAATATGCCACGATGTGCAAGGTCACTTGCAGTTTGCCTTTTTTTTTTTTTTTTACAGAGGGAGGCGGAGGGAGGAGATGGGAGATTTTTAGGGGAGGGGAGAGGGCAAGGACAGATGCCAGCCTCATTTCCACGAACACTTGATCTTCAGGATTCCCTGAGTCTGACCTACAATGCACTGCTCCATGCCCAGCCCTGTGGGAATTTGGGATGACCCAGCCTGAGGTCGACAGGCTGGGATTGAGGACCCAGGTGGGGCATAAACTCACATTTTGAGTTTGGTTTCCAGGGAGTATTTTATTTGTACATACTTACTATATTTTATTAATGATGTGCATATAGCTATAATTCTATTTATTCTGATAGTATTGACACCTGTCTACTTGTTCTATTTTGTTGTCTGTCTCCCCCTTCTAGACTGTGAAGCCGTTGTTGGGTAGGGACCGTCTCTATATGCTGCCGATTTGCACTTCCCAAGGGCTTAGTACGGTGCTCTGCAAACAGTAAGTGTTCAATAAATACGACTGAATGAATGAATGAGACCAGGAATAAAGAGGACCCTCCCACCTCTTATCCCCTCCATTTTTCCTCTTCCCCTCTACTCCATCCAACCCATCTATCTATCCTTGACCACTTAGACTGTTCTGTGCCAGAGATATGCTGTGTGATCTTTGTGAGGCCTATCAACTTCTCTAGGTCTCTGCAAGGAACAAATACAGGTGGCCCTTAGGGGTAGTCTCAGGGCAACAACCTGAATACCCTGGTTCCCAGAACAATGCCAGTGTACTTCCATTCGCAAGTTGGCAGTCAATCTTGCTTGGGCCCCATAGTCTGACCCAGACAGGGAATCTGAGTGGCTAATGCCCGGTTGTACGTCTAGGAGGGGATCAGGCGCTGCAGACAGATGGTAATACTCTGTTCCTCCCACATTTTCTAAGCTCTCTGTGTTCCCCTGGCCTTGTGCAGAGTTGTGGGGCCGTGGGAGAGAAGAAGGGCCTGGAAGAAAACTGAACAGAAAGAGGCCACCAATGCCCTGCTTTTTTCTGGAGCCTGAGGAACCCCAAGGTTCAACAAGCACCTGGTGTTTACCTTCAATTTCTGGGTTTATGGCAATGCCTGCTGATCTTTCCCAGTTCTCACTGCTATTCTTTAGGTGGCTTGGGCTGCCAGACATTTTCCCATAGTGAGCACAAGTAGTGGGTCATCCCTTCTCTTGAGAGGATTGCACCCGTGCTGCTAGCCCAGGAGAGATTAAGGTCCTAAGGATTAAGGTCCGGGATAGATTAAGGCCCTGGGCCCAGGGCAGGTGGAGCTTATGGGGACCCCAAGGCCTAAATTAAATGTTCTCTCCCTCCCTGTGCATGCCTTGCCTCTGGCACAAGCTCGTCTCCCCAAGGGCACACCTAAGAGCAGCTGACCGAGGCAACTGTCCATCATGTCCAATGGTTAAACAGCCCCCAAACCGGGCATAATCAGCACATCCTGCAAGGCCTTCCGCAGCTGGACCACCAGCCTAGGCTGGGGAGGGGTTGGTTCGGAGTTAGAAGGACCGCTCACCACTTCCCAGGACTCCCCCCAGAGAGGCAAATGCACCAGGAAAGAAAAAAAAAAATCACCCTAACCAAGCTCAATTTTCCTTTGATAAATACTTTCCAGGGTCAGGAAGCCCGGCATTCTAGACATCAAGTGGCCAACAGTGGCCACTGTCCACTCGGCATCACTGCAGATGATCGAAGGCTCGGAAAATAAAGACAGCTAACTAACTTTACAATTATAGAAGGAAAACACCACCTACTGGACCCTACACCCAACATCCAAGCCCTCCAAGACAGCATACCTGACGGAAGGATGGGAGTTCTTTCTATCACAGTTTACAGTCTTGCAAAATCTTTTAAGGAAAACTCCACCACAGTAGCCACCCATTCCAACACTGTGCATCTGCCCGCAACCTTAGTTCCGCAACCCTTGAGCTCACTCTCACCTACCCCTAACCCCCTTTCTCTATGGCCTGAAACTCCCTCCCCCTACATATCCAAAAAACCAGTACTCTTTCCATCTTCAAAGCCCTATTAAAATCAGGCTTCCTGGAAGAGTCATTTCTCAACTAACCTCTCATCCCCCACCCTATTTTCCCTCCCTACTGCCTCACCCATGCATTTAGTCCCATGCCCTAAGTATTTAGGTACTCGTCCCACTCCCACAGCACTTTATGTACATTTCCTTATACTCGGTTGCTTCCCTTACCTGTAATTGATTTTAATGTCTCTCTCCAACTAGACTGTAAGCTTCTTGAGAGCAGGGGTCATGCATTCCCCCAGCACTCAGTACGGTGCCCTGCACCAAGTAGGCACTCAATAAATACCCCTGAGTCCAACACCGCAGTACACTTTATCCTAAATAGACTAGCGTTTTTGGAAGAACATTCCCAAATTTCCCCAACGGCATCCTAGCTGAAGTGCCAAGTGAAAGCATACAATATGGCAAAACTGAATTTACCTTTCTCTCCTGAACTCAGACATTTGTTGTGAGGATAGAATTAGATATGTCTGTTACACAGCTTTGGAAAAATGAAAATACGCTACTAATTCAATGTGGGATTATTACTATTATCTTCATGATTGGAGGAGCCCTGAAGTCATTGACGCTGATGCCTCGAAGGCCACATCCCCAGCGAAGACCTGCTAATGGTACTGCTATTATTATCATCATTAATAATAATAGCATTTATTAAGTGCTTACTAGGGTCTTAGCATAATGCTAAGCACTAGGGCAGATATAGGATAATCAGATCAGATCCAGTCCCTGTCTCACTGAGGTAATAGCTCGAGATGGAAAGAAAACAAATATTTTACCCTCATTTTAAAGATGAAAAGACTGAGGTCCAGAGAGATTAAATGATCAGCAAGGAGTTGAGCTGCCTTTTGAACCTGGGACTCCCCATTTCCAAAAGAGGACACTGTAGCCAGACCAGGGCCCTGGTTCTATCCCAGGCCCTCACAGCTCTTTTCTGGGATGAAGCCATTAGCCCAGCCTGATCTAAGAGCAGCTCCCAGGGCACCTTCAGGCCCTCAAAAACATTAGACTCCCTGGCATCCCCTTAGGGGAGGCACAAAGGAGGTAAAATAGTATAAAAATCAGCACTCATTTCTCTTCTGAATGTATAAATATACTGTAGACCCCTACCCCCACCCACCATTAAAAGATACCCTTGAGGGTCTTGCCTTTGCAGCCAGGGCAGACCCCCCACCAGTCTCCCAACGACCCAGCAGCAGCTGGACCTGAGGGAGAGGACCACATTTTTACGTTATTTCCAATTGCGGACCATTGGCCTTTCTAGGCCCGCCTCGGGGGAGGAATATCCTCCAGGGTCAGTACCTATAAAAGGCAAAACTCCAGAGGCAGCTTGTACAACCAGCGAGTCTGAATCATCAGGCATTTTCTGCTCACCCAGTGGGCCCAGCCTGCCGACCCCCTAACGAGAGCAAACACTGCCCTGGGAGACAGCATGGAGGCCGGGCCGCTCACAACTCCTCACAGAGGAAACAGATGCCTAGGCTGGGCCACACTGGCAGCCCTCGGGGCCGGTCAGCAAACCACAAGGAGGGACCAGAGGAGAGAGGATCACTCTCTCCCCCACCCCTCTGCTTCCAGGCCTAGCCCCACCCCCTGCGGGTGACAGCAGGGCCAAAGCCAGCTTAGTGTCCGAGATCAAACTCCAGATCCTAGGTCAGCCAAGCAATTAAAAGACACCCTCCCCTAGTAATCAGATTGTGAGAACATCTTCCCAGAAACATGTTTTGGAATGTGATAACGATGCTCCAGACGATAAGGATGGGTAGCTTATGGATTGGGTCATCACGAAGGAGAGGCTCTACCCCAGGAGCTGACTCCATGACAATTCCTCCTGGCTTTGGAGGCAACACACACACTCTCTCTCTCTCTCTCTCTCTGTTTAGAAAATTCCATCTTTCCACTTCTCTGCCTCAAAGCCCAGGATCGTGACTTCGCCTTGGAAAATGTTCAGGGATTCAGGGAAATCTGAGAAGTAGTGTGGCCTATTGGAAAGAGCCCAGGCCTTGGAATCAGAGGACCGTGGCTCTATTCCTGGCTCTGCCACTGGCCCGCTGTATGATTTTGGGCAAGACACTTAACTTCTCTGTACCTCAGTTTTGTCATCTGTAAAATGGGGATTCAATATTTGTTCTCCCCTTCCCTTAGATTCTGAGCCCCCATGGGCCAGGGCCTTTATCCAGCCTTTATCTTGTATCTACCCCAGAGTTTAGTAGAGGGCTTGGTATACAGTAAGCACTTAACAGATACCATTTTCATCATCATCAACAAAATGCTTCCTGGCTTTTCACTCACAATATTTGACTCCTCCAATTCCTTCTGTGATATTGGCAAGTTTGGAGCATCAGGAAGCAGTTTTTTGGAGAGGAAAGGTTCTGGTGGGGGGAGGGATAGTTTACTATTAGTTTGGAGCATAACAGACTCAGCAAGGTGAAAATTGCAGAACCGATGGGAACCTGAAGCGAAGAGAATGGGTTTCACATTGATCGATTTCCTAATCAACCCCACCCTCACCGGGGTTCAACCTACATCTCCCTAGGATGGAGGGGTTGAAGCTGTCAGAGGTAGGGCAATGCCTGCTGGGGCAGTGCCATCAATTGTGAAGGCTTTTTCTTGTTGGGGGCAGGGGATGTAATGTAACCAACTCTGTTACATTGTACTCTCCCAATCGTTCAGTACGGTGATCCGCACAGAGTAAGTGCTCAATAAATTTGATTGATTGACTGACTGAAGAACTACCCAAGGCATCTCCGGTGGGTTGGCAGATTCGCCAGGAATATGGAAAACGGCTGGCTAATGTGAGCAGCGGAGACCACGGGAGCTAATGAGGTGGCTACCTTGGCCATCGTCTGCGGGTCCGTGGTACTCTGGCCAAGCCTCCTAACTACCCAATATATTAGGTTATATTTGCTAAGGGTTTTTTCACGGAATTTCCTATGAGGTACCTGAATCCCCAAAAGGCCACATGGGATAGGTACTGATTGACACCTTCTCTTTGTCCCCATTTTACAGATGGATACAGTACAGGATAGGAAGACTGGCACTTGACTGGCTTATCCCCCAATCACCTGGGCTACAGAAGCAGCAGTTTCTGGGTTAAAGAACTCACTCACTCCGGGGATCTGTTTTCAACAAAGAACTCCTAAGTGGCTTCAGCTTCCTCAAATGCCTCCTTTCCCAATTTCCATTGCTGGTAAGGAGAGCAGACTTTTTAAAATGGTATTTATTAAGCACAGACTACGTGTCAGGTACTATATTAAGCACTGGGACAGGTACAAGTTACTCAGGTTGGACATTACCACATGAGGGTCACGGTCTTACCCCATTTTACAGATGAGCTTACTGAAGCACAGAGAAGTTAACTGACTTGCCCGAGGTCACACAGGAGACAAATGGCAGAGCCGAAATTAGAACCCAGGTCCTTCGGACCTCCAGGCCCCTACTCTATCGACTATTATGCACATAGGACCACACTCCACCACAGCCCTGAGATTCAAGGGACCCTAAAGCAATTACAAATGAGGATTAATGAGGTGCAGAAAAGGGATGTGATCCCAGGACAGATAACCAGTATAGAAGTGCCTGCCTCTCAGATCCTTTTCTTCCCCTTATCTGCTCTCACATTCAGGAGCAAACTGTACTAAGTGACTGTCTCCTTCCACCCCAGAAGGAGCTTTACTTCAGGGGAGGGGAAACGGTTCTTGTCTGGCCATTGGAGGGAGACCTCATAAAGACTCCTTGGAAATGGTGTGCAATGGGCCAAAGCCAGAGTTGCACACAATGCAGCCAGGGAGGGATTGGCAATTAGCATGAATTAAAAATTGTTTGATGTGAGGGAGAGGACACACTCTACAGAATACAAATGACTCTGGAAACTGTGAGTCTGGAACTCCAAAGGGCGGATATTCTCCCAGAGAGTTAATGTCCATACAAAGACAGGATGCGTGATGCATATACATAGCCGAGTTAGGTTGTGTAATCCACCCGTGCCAATGGGATTTCTGGATTATAAACATTCACAAGAGCCCAGCACACTTGAACCTTCCTTTTCAAGTGACAAGACCGCAGACTCTTTCTCAGTTGCAAATGAACACCTGTCACAGGCCTTTACTTTTGAGGCCGGTTCCTCACATCTCAGTGGCCCCTTGTTTTCAGAGGACCGGGAGAGGTGGGGCCGGGGAGGGAAAGGGGGGGACTCTGGATTGGGATTCAGGATTTGGGGTTGCAATTCTGGTTCTGCCCATATCAGACAGGCTGTATGACTTTAGACAAGGCACTTCACCTCTCCGGGTCTTAGTCTCCCCGGCTCTGGGAGTGACAAGCTGACCAGGAAGCCAGGAGGGTTAATTAAGAAACGATGATAGAACAGGTGTTCATCATCATCATCAATCGTATTTATTGAGCGCTTACTATGTGCAGAGCACTGTACTAAGCGCTTGGGAAGTACAAATTGGCAACATATAGAGACAGTCCCTACCCAACAGTGGGCTCACGGTCTAAAAGGGGGAGACGGAGAACAAAACCAAACATACTAACAAAATAAAATAAATAGAATAGATATGTACAGGTAAAATAAATAGAGTAATAAATATGTACAAACATATATACAGGTGCTGTGGGGAAGGGAAGGAGGTAAGATGGGGGGATGGAGAGGGGGACGAGGGGGAGAGGAAGGAAGGGGCTCAGTCTGGGAAGGCCTCCTGGAGGAGGTGAGCTCTCAGCAGGGCCTTGAAGGGAGGAAGAGGGCTAGCTTGGCGGAGGGGCAGAGGGAATGGGGGCATTCCAGGCCCGGGGGGGCCTGTTGATACAGTCTGCACATGAACACTAGTAGTTCTAGGGGATAACAAAAAAGAGTTTGACAGACAGAACAAGGCCTGCTGAAGGGCCTCCGGCTGCACCTGATCATCTGACTGCAGAGAGCCTCTCTGCGATGAGGGGCTATTGGGTGAATCTGATGATGATGCCTTGTATCTACCCCAGCAATTAGTACAGCGCCTGGCACATAGCAAGTGCTTAACAAATGCCACAATTACTATTTTTATTAGTCACTTGGACTCCACTAACCCTGGTGAAGGGGGAAGAGCAGGAGGGAGGGGGTGCCGGCATGCCTCTCCGTGGAACATTAAGGTTCCTTCCTTATGACTGCGAGCCCCATGCGGGGCAGGGACTGCGTCCAAAACGATTTGCTTATATCCACCCCAGCGCTGAGTACTGTGCCTGGGACATCGTGAACACTTACCGGATACCACAATTATTATAGATTTTCCCTGTAAATGACAGCACTGAGGTGACCAGTGTGAGCCCACTGTTGGGTAGGGACTGTCTCTATATGTTGCCAACTTGCACTTCCCAAGCGCTTAGTACAGTGCTCTGCACACAGTAAGCGCTCAATAAATATGATTGATTGATTGACCAATCTCTGGGTGACGGACTGCCTGAGTCTCCCGGGAGCTTAGGTGAATGTCAGCCTGCAGAGCCCCAGTGCATTTCCCTACGAAGTCATGCCAGTTCTCTCATTTGACCTCCCAGCATCCTTGCGGGGGTAAGGATGGTCAGTTTCCAATGACCTGCTTAGCGGTGAGGAAACTGAGGCAGGGGTCAGGGCCAGAATCGGGGCCGGGGGACCCGAGCCTTTCCAGTGGGCCGCAGTTTAGCGCGGCCACGACTCTGTGCTGGTAAGATGGCTCGGGGCCACGGAGCTAACGTCGCGAGTGCGGGCACGGCAGCCAAGGCACACACACAGACGCCTAGAGAAGCAGCACATCCTAGTGGCAAGAGCACCGGCTTGGGAGTTGGAGGCTGCGGGTTCTAATCCTGTCTCCGCCACTTGTTTGCTGTGTGACCTCGGCCAAACCCCTTCGCTTCTCCGTGCTTCTGTCACCTCACCCGTAAAATGGGGATTTCGCCTGTGAGTCCCACGTGGGGCAACCTGATTTAACTTTGCAACTACTCCTGTGCTTAGAACAGTGCTTGGCACGTAGTGAGAGCTTAACAAACACCATCATCATTATTATTATTGTTATTATTATTATTACTCACACATGCCCTGTCTCTCTTTGTGTCACCACAGGAAACTTCTCCCGCCAAAGCCGTGTTTCTGCCTCACCCCGCGGGCTGTCTGTCTGTCTGTCAGTCTGTCTGTCGGTCCGTCCGTCGGGCGGGCCGGTCTGAGGTGAGGGGGGAAGCGCCCCCCGGCCTCTCCCTGTCCCGTCCCCCTCCCTGACCCTCCTCCAGGAGGCCTTCCCAGACTGAGCCCCTTCCTCTCCCCCTCGTCGTCCCCCTCTCCATCCTCCCATCTTACCTCCTTCCCTTCCCCACAGCACCTGTACATATGTATATGTTTGTACTTATTTATTACTCTATTTATTTATTTATTTATTTTACCTGTACATATCTATTCTATTTATTTTATTTTGTTAGTATGTTTGGTTTTGTTCTCTGTCTTCGCCTTTTAGACTGTGAGCCCACCGGTGGGTAGGGACTGTCTCTATATGTTGCCAAAACTTGTACTTCCCAAGCGCTTAGTCCAGTGCTCTGCACACAGTAAGCGCTCAATAAATACGATTGATTGATTGATTGACCCCTCAGGGTGCGCGCGGCTGCCGCTGGGGCCCAAGGTGGGAGGGTTCGGGGGCGCGCGGGTCAGGTCATTCATTCATTCATTCATTCATTCATTCATTCATTCAATCGTATTTATTGAGCGCTTCCTGTGTGCACAGAACTGTCCTAAGCGCTTAGGAAGTGCAAGTCCGTAACATCTACAGACGGGGTGGGAGGGGGCGGGAGCGCGCGGGGCGGGAGCGCGCGGGGCGGGTCGGGTGAGAGGGGTCGGGGGCGCGCGGGCCGGGTCGGGGTGAGAGGGGTCGGGAGCGCGCGGGCCGGGGTAGGGGGTGAGGAGTCGGGGGCGCGCGGGCCGGGGTGGGGGGTGAGGAGCCGGGAGCGCGCGGACCGGTGTGGGGGGTGAGGGGTCGGGGGCGCGCGGGTCGGGTCGGGGGGGGGGGAGGGGTCGGGAGCGCGTGGGGTGGGAGGGGTCGGGGACGCGCGGGTCAGGTTGGGGTGAGAGGGGTCGGGAGCGCGCGGGGCGGGTCGGGGGCGCGCGGGGGTCAGGCCGGGGTGCGAGGGGTCGGGGGCGCGCGGGCCGGGTCGGGGGGGGAGAGGGGCCGGGGGCGCGCGGGGTGGGGGTGGCGTGGGAGGAGTTGGGGGCGCGCGGGGAGGGGTGTGAGGGGTCGGGGGCGCGCGGGTCAGGTCGGGGGGAGGGGTCGGGGGCGCGCGGGGTGGGAGGGGTCGGGGGCGCGCGGGTCAGGTTGGGGGGGAGGGGTCGGGAGCGCGCGGGGCGGGGGCGGGCGGGGGCGCGGGGGTCAGGCCGGGGGGTGAGGGGTCGGGAGCGCGCGGGCCGGGTCGGGGTGCGAGGGGCCGGGTCCCGCGGGCTGGCGGGAGAGGGGAGGGGAGGGGGAATCTCTCCGGGCGCGCGCCTCGCCCCCCGGGGCCGCGCCCCCGTCCTCCCGCCAGGGGGCGCCCCGGCGGGGCCTTACCTTTCCGGAAGGGCATGGCGGGGCGGTGGGCCCGGCCGCGAGCAGGTCGGGGGCCCCGGCGGCAGGCGGCCCGCTGGGGGGCACTCTTCGGGGCCCCCGGGGCCGCCTCACCGGCGGGGAGGGAACCGCGGCGGCAGGAAGCGGCGGCCCGGCCCGGCCGGCCGGAGGACTGCGGGGAGGGGGAGGAGGCGGCACTCACACCCCCCCCCCAGAGGAGCAGCGGGGAGAGCGGGTCCCCGGCCGGTGCCGCCACCCTCCCTCCACGCGGCATTTGCTAAGCGCTTCCTACGGGCCGGGCACCCTTCGAAACGGTGGCTTCGGAGAAGCGGCGTGCGGCTCGGGGGAAACAGCCCGGGCTTGGCAGTCGGGGGTCAGGGCTTCCAATCCCGGCCCCGCCACTCGTCAGCGGTGGGGCCTTGGGCAACCCACTCCTCTGGGCCTCAGTGACCTCATCTGGAAAATGGGATCGAGACCGTGAGCCCCACGTGGGACAACCTGATCGCCTTGTATCCCCCCCAGCGCTTAGAACGGTGCTTGGCACATAGTAAGCCCTTAATAAATGCCATTATTATTACTTGGGCAAGTCACTTCACTTCTCTGGGCCTCAGTTCCCTCATCTGTAAATTGGGGGTGAAGACCGCGAGCCCCCCGGGGGACAACCTCATCACCTCGTAACCTCCCCGGTGCTTAGAACGGTGCTTGGCACATAGTAAGCGCCTAATAAATGTCGTCATAATAATAAACGCCACCGCAGATACAGGGTCATCGGGTTGTCTCCCTCGGGGCTCACAGTCTTCCCATTTTACAGTTGAGGTCACCGAGGCGCGGAGAAGGGAAGCGACTCGCCCAAGGTCACACAGCGGACAAGCGGCGGAGTCGGAATTAGAACCCACGACCTCTAATCCCAGGCCCGGGCTCTATCCACTATGCCAGGCACTGCGTCTCTGAAATCGGGGCATCCGTAAAGCGCTTACTGTGTGCCAGGCACTGTTCTAAGCGCCAGGGGAGGTTCTAGATCATTAGGTTGGACACAGTCCCTGTCCCACAGGGGGCTCACAGTCTTAACCCCCATTTTACAGATGAGGGGACTGAGGCACAGAGAAGTGAAGTGACTTGTCCAGGGTCACACAGCACACAAGTGGTGGAAGCACCAGGGTAGACAGATACAAGGTAACCACATCGCATACGGTCCCCAGCCTACCTGGGGTTCGCTGTCTAAGAGGGAAGGAGAACGGGCATTTTATCCCCAATTTACAGGTGACAAAGCTGAGGCCCAGAGAAGTGAACATACCTAGGGTTCACAGTCTGAGGGAAGGAGAACAGGCATTTTATCCCCAATTTACAGGTGACAAAACTGGGGCCCAGAGAAGTGAACATACCTAGGGTTCACAGTCTGAGGGAAGGAGAACGGGCATTTTATCCCCAATTTACAGCTGACAAAACTGAGGCCCAGAGAAGTGAACATCACACAGCAGGCAAGTGAGAGCCAGGAGCCAGTGCTAAGCACTTAGTACAGTGCTCAGCACACACTAAGCGCTCAATAAATATGATTGAATGAATGAATGACCATAACCTGAGTCTCCCTTATCCTGTTCTAATAATAGTAATAATAATTATGATATTTGTTAAGTACTTACTATGTGCCAATCACTGTTCCAAGCGCTGGACTCTTTTCTACCAGGCTGTGTGGTTTAGTCTGTGTATTAGATCTAATGTCCCGGTCACTCCTCTGCTATATTGTGGGCTCCCAAAATTTATCGCTTGAGATCAAGAAACATCCCCTGGAGAAATCTGGAGATGGAGAGTGAAGCACTTGCTATAATAATGATGGTATTTATTAAGCGCTTACTATCTGCCACACACTGCTCTAAATAAAGTTAGCTATGGAGGTGCAATAAGGGTTAGGATAAAGGCTACAGTTAGGGTTCAACTTTTAGTCCAATAGTCCTTGAAGACTGAAATGTAATCCTGTGGCCATTATATTGTACTCTCCCAAGCACTTAGTAATAATAATAATAATGATGGCATTTATTAAGTGCTTACTATGTGCAAAGCACTGTTCTAAGCACTGGGGAGGTTACAAGGTGATCAGGTAGTCCCACGGGGGGATCACAGTCTTAATCCCCATTTTACAGATGAGGTAACTGAGGCCCAGAGAAGTGAAGTGACTTGCCCAAGGTCACCCAGCTGACAATTGGGAGAGCTGGGATTTGAACCCATGACCTCTGACTCCAAAGCCCGTGCTCTTTCCACTGAGCCACGCTGCTTCTCTAGTAAATAACTAATAAATAAAAAAATTATGGCATTTTTAAGTACTTACTGTGTGCAAAGCACTGTTCTAAGCACTGGGGGTATACAAGGTGATCAGGTTGTCCCACGGGGGGGCTCACAGTCTTCATCCCCATTTTTACAGATGAGGTAACTGAGGCCCAGAGAAGTTAAGTGACTTGCCCAAAGTCACACAGCTGATAATTGGCAGAGCCGGGATTTGAACCCATGGCCTCTGACTCCATAGCCCAGGCTCTTTCCACCGAGCCACACTGTTCGGCACGCAGTAAGCGCTCAATAAATACGACTGACCGACGTGAGTGGCGTGATTCTGATGCCTCAACTGCAAAATGCCCTTTGGACAACTTTAAAATGCTTATTTATGAAATCTGAATTTAAACCACTTGGAAATGCCACCAGGAACCATTCCCTACAGGGTGGAGCAGCCATGCATCAACTTGCCCGGGGCAAGTAAACAAAACTGCCTGGGCCAGTTGAGGCAGATGCTGGCACCTCATTACTATCATCCAGGTCACTTACTGAGTACCTACCACATCATCATCAATCGTATTTATTGAGCGCTTACTATGTGCAGAGCACTGTACTAAGCGCTTGGGAAGTACAAATTGGCAACATATAGACAGTCCCTACCCAACAGTGGGCTCACAGTCTAAAAGGGGGAGACAGAGAACAAAACCAAACATACTAACAAAATAAAATAAATAAATAAATAAATAGAGTAAAAAAAATATGTACAAACATATATACATATAGACAGGTGCTGTGGGGAAGGGAAGGAGGTAAGGTTACCACATGCAGAGTACTACACTAGCTGCTTGGGAAACACCCAAAACAAACAATCAAACAAAAAATCCCCACCACAAGTAGCTTACAACCTAATGGGGACATGAGAATATAAATGGTCAAATGTACAACAATTAAGGGTAAGGATAGGTGTAAACAGTAATCATGACTATCAAACAGGTGAGGCCAAGGGTAGACAGAACTGAGAAATGAGGGGATTTGACAGACTAGACCTCATAGAGGAGGTGGTTTTTAAGAGTAGCTCTGCTAATAAAACTCTTGCTGAATTGAGGCATTTTAGGAGCCATCCCCCGATTTTTGAGAAGCCCCCTGGAAACACAGCGCAAGATAAAGAAGTAAAAGAGGTCAGAGAAGTGGGGTGGGGCTTGGGCCGCTCCAAAAGGGTGGCAAACGGCAAAGGCACACAACAACCCCTCTGATACTTTCTTTGGACTTGAAGGAGTCCAGAGGAATTACTCATTAGAATTTGTGAAACTTGGATTAATACTTATTAACAGGGTGTTAATTTTACCCTCTGGGATAGGCCAGATCAGTGGGATTCATTCATCATATTTATTGAGCACTTACTGTGTGCAGAGCACTGTACGAAGCGCTTGGGAAGTTCAAGTTGGCAACATAAAGAGACGGTCCCTACCCAACAACCGGCTCACAGTCTAGAAGGGGGGAGACAGACAACAAAACAAAAGATGTAGATAGGTGTCAAAGTCGTCAGAACAAATAGAATTAAAGCTATATGCACATCACTAACAAAATAAATAGAAGAGTAAATATGTACAAGTAAAATAGAGTAATAAATCTGTAAAAATATATATATATACATGTGCTGTGGGGAAGGGAAGGAGGAGAGGAAAAAGGGGGCTCAGTCTGGGAAGGCCTAGCTATGGTCAGAGACGACTCGACAGCATAAAGCAAGACAAGAATTGGATTAAACACATTTAGGGTTGTTTTGGAAAGAGCAGCGCAGGTGGGGATCCCTCTTTTTGGACGTTACCTCGTATACCCTCCTTTTAGACTGTGAGCCCACTGTTGGGTAGGGACTGTCTCTATATGTTGCCAACTTGTACTTCCCAAGTGCTTAGTACAGTGCTCCGCACACAGTAAGCGCTCAATAAATACGATTGATTGATTGATTGATTGATACCCTGGGGCTTACCAGAAAGTTACTGGAGATCCGGGAAAGGTTAAGTGAAGTGTTGGGGGGAAAGGGGTGGGGTGGGGATGGTGATGTATGTGGGCCTGTGTGTTTTCAAGTTGCATTTCCCTGGAAAGAATTTGGACAAGGTGAAGGGACACAAGTTTTACAGTCCAGTCACAGGGATAGAAATTCCTTAGGAGAGGAAGTTCATAGATGGTAACAGGGTCTGTTAGGACTTGCCTATTAAGAGTGTAAACTCCTTGAAGGCAGGGAACATCTCTTGCTTCTGTTGTTCTTTCCCAAGTGATCAGAAGTATTTGCCCCCATTGCGCACTCCGTATACTAGCATTATTACTACTAGGACTGGAAATAAGGTGGGCAATTGCCTGGGCTGGGAAAACCTAAACAGGGTAGTGAGAAGCGGCATGGCCTAGCGGTTAGAGCACAGGCCTGGGAATCAGAAGATCTGGGTTCTAATCCCAGCCCCGTCACTTGTCCGCTGTCTGGTCTCGGGCAAGTCCCTTCACTTCTCTGTGCTTCAGTTACCTCATCTGTAAAATGGGGATTTAGACTGTGACCCCTATGTGGGACAGGAGCTGTGTCCAACCCTATTTGCTTGTATCCACCCCAGTGCTCAGTACAGTGCCTGGCACATAGTAAACACTCAAATACCATAATTACTATTCTCTATGTCTGTTTCCTCATCTGTAAAATGGGGCTTAAGACTGTGAGCCCTTTGTAGAACAGGGGTGGTGTCCAACCCAATTATCTGTGTTTAGTACACTGCCTGGCACATAGTAAGCACTTAGATATCAGGAAAAGAAAGTGGGGGCTGGTGGTTGTAGCTGCTAGGCCGGCTTAGATTCTGTTGATCTGGGCTGAGGACACCACGTCAGGCCCTTCTAGACTCTGAGCTGATTGTGGGCAGGGAAAGTGTCTACAAACTCCATTATACTGTTATACTCTACTCTCCCAAGCGCTTAGTACAGTGCTCAGCACACAGCAAGCACTCAATAAATATGACTGATTGATTAGGTACAGAGGGTCCGGCTGGTCGCCAGGCCAAGGCTCAACAGAGCACCAACCGCAAAGATCGGGTCCGGGTCCATTCCCAGGGGCTCCGACCCTCTTTCCTCTGAAACTCTAAAGCTGGAGGGACTCTCAGAGCAGCAGAGCCCAGCAGCAGGCCAAGTTAAGGGCTGACTCATTTATCTCTCTCCCTGGGCCTCTAATTGGGATTATTTTTACAATTCCGTGGAAGTCCGGCCTTTTCCCCTGCTGCCCTGGGCTGACTCTTTCCCCTGCAACCTTCAGTCTTCTCAACTGATGAGTTTTCCTGCCACCCTAAGGATGCCGGGGCTTCCCCTCTCTCCCCAAAGATAGACGCACTATTTAATCCCTCACAGCAGGTCTCAACTCTTTCTTCACAGAATGGAAGAAAGCCTGCTGAGACAAGACCATGGATAAATAGCTCACAAATGATGAAATAGGAGGTAAAAAGGATTTGCCAAGCCTAGCCAAGGGGAGTGTGGGAAGAGCACTGAACTAAGAAATGGGGGAGAACAAATAGAGGTAAAAGACACAATCAAGAACTCCTCAATTTAAAGGAAGAGGCAGACACTAAATCGTATTTTGGAGGAAAAAGAGGATGGAAAGAAAAGTGAATAAAGTAGAGTGTGTAAAAATATATGCACTTAAGTCCTGCAGGTGATTGGGAGTCCAAAATTACTGAAACAGTAGTTGAGAAGATAAAACCTGGGGAGAATAAAATTAACTTGGAAAGCCACCCGTAGGAGATAGGATTTCAGAAGGCTTTGAAAATGGGAGGGCTAGGCTCTGCCAGATCTGAAGGGAAAGTGAGTTTCAGGACATGGGGCTTTTCCCAGGCTGGAGTGGCATTCATTGACAGAGGGCACAGCTAAGTGAATTTATGGACAGTTGTCAACCCGGACTGGGAACGGTGTTCTGGTCTTTACAATTGCGTGATGTCACCTGGGGATGCAAACTGAAAAAAATCGATGAAAACTTAATTGAATTACTCACAGGACCCTGCCTGGAGGTGGCTGACTATTGCTGAGGTAGCGTATTGGAGCATTAATCCCTCGAGTTACCTGATGGCACGGCAAAATTTGGGCAAAACGCAAAGAACCAAAAGCCCAGCCCCACTGCCTGCCCTCCTCAATTTCTGTGACACTCCTGACCTCCTGTCTGCATGCCAAACTTACTCCCAAGTCCCCCCCCACTTCTACTTCTAGTCTTTTAACTTTTATTTTTTTTTAACAGCTCCGACACCACAGAGACGCTGCCGCTGCTTATCACTTCTACCTCTGCCGCCCCACTCTTTGGGACTGCAGACTTGGTGGGGAGGGGGCTGTGTGGAGGGCCAGATCAGGGAGAATAGGCAATCTGGAGAGTGGGATTGCAAGCTGCAGAAGGGGCCCAGCACCAGGTCCTGCGAAGTAACCCAAGAGGGAGGAATGGAGTGTCTCCCCCTTTTAGACTGTGAGCCCACTGTTGGGTAGGGACTGTCTCTATATGTTGCCAATTCATACTTCCCAAGTGCTTAGTACAGTGCTCTGCACACAGTAAGCGCTCAATAAATACGATTGAATGAATGAATGAATGAATGAATGGAGGGAGCAGGGCTATTTACCTGGTGTGTCCTCAAAAGCACCAAGCCAAAGGCAAGCGATTTCCTCAAGAACGGTGCCTCAGAGGGCCAACGGAAAACCCAGTTCACAGTTCAGTTTGGGGAGGCAGCTCTTTTTAATCGTCATTATAAAACTCGAAGCATATTTACATCTCCAGACACTACTGCTGTCTAGCAAATTGCTCTTTCCTTCTGCTGATGAATCTCAAGAAAGGAAATCCAGGCCTGTGTGGGTAGACTCAAGTGACCTATGATTAATTCCCACCTTAGATGGACTGGAGTGAAACAGACCGGATGTTTATTATTAAACATTTCTCCAGCCTTTTATTGTCCAATGGCTCACCATCATTCAGACTGTCCCCTGGAGACCTTAGGCCATAAATCCAAGACATTCAATCGCCTGGCCTCCATTTGACAGATGGGCAGAATGAGGCTAAAGAAAGGCAGTCAGATCCTGGCAGATTGAATCTCCTATCTTAATCTTCTTCAAATGCTGCTTGCCTACAAGGAGGAAAGATGACAGTTGCCCTGTGGAGAGAGCACAAGCCGGAGAGTCAGAATAGCTGAGATCTAATCTAACCTCAGCTATTTGGCTGCTGGATGTTCTTGGGCAAGTCACTTAACTTCTCTGAACCTCAGTTTCATCTGTGCCTGTTCTTCCTCCTGCTTAGACTGTGAGCCCCACACGGGGCAGGGACTCGATCTGACCTGATTATCTTGTATCTACCCCGGTGCTTAGAAGACGGCAAACCCTTTACAATACTACTACCAGTTATTATTATAACTATTATTAATAATAGGAAATGCCCTGCTGAGTCCAAACCAATGGCCCATTCAGAGCAGCATCCTGTCTCCAACCAACAACAAGATGGTTCCCATTCTCACATCCCCCTTAGGGATCAGAGTGGACCATCCACTCTCCCTAACTTTCCCTCTAACAAGCCCAGCTCTCTGCTAGGCCTCTTCCAGGTCTTGTCCTCCCCGTGACTCTCCACAGGATGCCTCAGCTTGGAACTCCTCCCACCCAATATGAGACCGTCCACTTCTCTCCCCACATTCAACACCCTCCTAAAATCCAGCCGCTTGCCGACATCCTCCCTCTGGCCCGTAACTCCCATCTCCTTCGTATCCAACAGACCACCCCTCTCTCCACCATCAAAGCCCACCCCAAAATCACGTCTCCTCTAAGAGGACTTTCCTAAGTCCCATCTCCTTCCCCCGTAGCACTTGATATTCATTCCTCCCTTAACAATTATGTATTGATCCTTATTGTCTTCCCCTGTAGAATTTAAGTTTCTTGTGGACAAGGATAGTGTCTACCAACTCCATCATACTGTACAGTGCTCTGCATAAGAGCTCAATAAACATCAATGATTAAATGAAATCCCATCTCCTCCAACAAGTCTTCCCCGAGTAAGCCCCCAGCACCCTGAGCCATAAAATTCCATCAGTAAATTCTACACTTAACTAAGCAGCATGGCCTAGTTCATTTAATCATATTTACTGAGCGCTCACTTTGTGCAGGGCACTGTACTAAGCACTTGGGAAGTACAAATCGGCAACATATAGAGATGGTCCCTACCCAACAGTGGGCTCACAGTCTAGAAGGGGGAGACAGACAACAAAATAAAACAAGTGAACAGGTGTCGATACCATCAGAATAAATGGAATTATAGCTACATACACATCACTAATAAAATAAATATGTACAAATATACACAAGTGTTGTGGGGAGGGGAAGAGGGTAGGGCTGGGGGGGCGATGGGGAGGGGAGGAGGAGAGGAAAAAGGGGGGCTCAGTCTGGGAAGGCTTCCTGGAGGTGAGCTCTCAGTAGGGCTTTGAAGGGAGGAAGAGAGCTAGTTTGGTGGGTGTGTGGAGGGAGGGCGTTCCAGGCCAGGGGTCGACGGCAGGACAGGGGAGAACGAGGCACAGTGATGAGATTAGCGGCAGAGGAGCGGTTTGTGCGGGCTGGGCTGTAGAAGGAGAGAAGGGAGGTCAGGTAGGAGGGGGTGAGGTGATGGAGGGCTCTGAAGCCGAGTGGGAGGCGTTTTTGCTTCATTCAAAGGTTGATAGGCAACCATTGGAGATTTTTGAAGAGGGGAAAATGTTATGCCCAGAGCGTTTCTGTACAAAGATAATCCAGGCAGCAGAGTGAAGTATAGACTGAAGCGAGGAGGGACAGGAGGATGGGAGATCAGAGAGGAGGTTGATGCAGTAATCCAGTCGGGATAGGATGAGAGACTGAACTGGCAAGGTAGCGGTTTGGATAGAGAGGAAAGGGCGGATCTTGGCGACGCTGTGGAGGTAAGACTGGCTGGTTTTGGTGACGGATTGGCTGTGTGGGGTGAATGAGAGAGCGGAGTCAAGGATGACACCAAGGTTACGGGCTTGTGAGACGGGAAGGATGGTAGTGCCGTCTACAGTGACGGGAAAGTCACGGAGAGGACAGGGTTTGGGAGGGAAGATAAGGAGCTCAGTCTTGGACATGTTGAGTTTTAGATGGTGGGCAGACATCCAGATGGAGATGTCCTGAAGGCAGGGGGAGATACGAGCCTGGAGGGAGGGAGAGAGAACAGAGGTGGAGATGTAGATTTGGGTGTCATCAGCATAGAGATGATAGTTGAAGCCGTGGGAGCGAATTAGTTCACCAAGGGAGTGAGTGTAGATGGAGAACAGAAGGGGACCAAGAACTGACCCTTGAGGAACCCCTACAGTAAGGGCATGGGAGGGGGAGGCGGAGCCCTCGAAGGAGACTGAGGCCTAGTGGTAAAAGCAGGGGCCTTGGGGGTCAGAGGATCTGGTTTCTAATTCTGACTCTGCCCCTTGTCTACTGTGTGACCTTAGACAAGTCACTAACTTCTCTGGGCCTCACCTCATCTGCAAAATGGGGATTCAATCCTACTCCCTCCTACTTAGACTGTGAGCCCGATACGGGACAGGAACTCTGTATATTAATGTCTATCTCCCCCTTTAGATTGTAAGAAACATCCATGGAATGTTTCTGTTTATTGCTATATTGTACTCTCCCAAGTGCTTAGTACAGTGCTCTGCACACAGAAAGTGCTCAATAAATACAATTGAATGAATGCCTGAAAGTGTTCAACCTGATCAACTTGTATTTACCCCAGTACTTAGAACAGTGCTCGGTACATAGTAAACACTTAAGTACCATAATCACTATTATTATTATTACTTTGTATTATTATACTAATACTTTGTATTAGTAGTATTGTTACTTTCAGGGTTTGTCAACTGTTACAACTGCAGGACTTAAAATAAGCAAGTGTCTATTCCTGCCTCAGTTTCTGGTCACTTCCCCCTCCTAACGCCCACCCCCCTTCACTCCTTAATGGCAGCATGGCTCAGTAGAAAGAGCACAGCCTTGGGAGTCAGCGGTCCTGGGTTCAAATCCCGGCTCTGCCAATGGTCAGCTGTGTGCCTTTGGGCCAGTCACTTAACTTCTCTGTGCCTCAGTTACCTCATCTGTAAAATAGGGATTAAGACTGTGAGCCCCACTTGGGACAACCTGATCACCTTGTATCCTCCCCAGCGCTTAGAACAGTGCTTTGCACATAGTAAGCGCTTAACAAATCCCATCATTATTATTAATGGGACAGTGGTTTAAGTACAGTTCCAGGAACTTGTCACATCTGAGAACCAAGAGAATTCCTGGTTTGTAGCAGACTGAGGGAGATATTTATGGCCACTGAGATTTCCTGACTGTCCCAGGGACAGGGACCATCGCCTCCTGAGACTCAGCAAACACCTCTCCAGCTGAACACACTTCCTAAAATGCCATGGATCTCAAACTAAACATCTTAGACACCTGGGAAAACAGTTATTTCTGGCTACAGGGCTACAGTAATACCATTTCTAAAGAAGTCACGCATTTCAGTGGGTGAGCAATGGCCTGGGATTCAGGGGGAAGAGGAGGAGATTGGAGGAGGATCAAGTATTAATCCCCACTCCTCTCGATCCCATCTTTTTGGCTCTCCAAGGACCAGTCACAACATTCCAGTCCTGTTTTCCCATCTTCAAATGGCAAGCTTCTGGGAAGGCCTTGGAAGCACTTAACCAATTAGTAAATATACAAATCTCAAGACTGGATACTAGCCTGGTTCAAACTTTCATATCCTAGTCAGACTAGAGTACCGGCCTTCTCATTGGCCTCTCGGCTTCTTCCCCCTTCTGTTCCCACTCCAAAAGGCTGCCCAACTCATCCTGAATTGCCATTCAACATGCCTCTTTTTTTTTGGTAATGGTATTTAAGCACTTAGAATGTGCCAGGCACTATATTCTAAGCACTGGGGTAGATACAAGGTAATCAGGTTGGACACAGTCCCTGTCCCACGGAGGCTTACAGTCTTAATCCCCATTTTACAGATGAGGTAACCAAGGCCCAGAGAAGTCTAGTGATTTGCCCGAGGTCAAACAGCAGACAGCGGCAGAGCTGGAAATAGAACCCAAGTCCTTCTGACTTCCAAGCCTCTGCCCTTTCCGATGGCTGCACATCTCTCTCCACATCAAAAACAAACAAAATTCCTTACCATCGACTTTAACACTCTCTACCAGCATTCTGCAGCTGCTATTCCCCGGCTCTCACTCTCTGCTCCTCCCAAATTCAGCTAGCTGATTTCTAAATCAGGACTTTTCAGAGGTGGGGGTGGCTTTGATTCTGGAATAGGTAGGGAGGCCCCAAAGCAGAAGTGATCAGGTCGATTTGTCCCAGGTTAAAAGGAAAGGGGGAAATAGATTATGAGATCTGATTATGCCAGTTGCCCTCAGCCCAGCATTCAGGCACCAGATGGCATAATTTGGGCCCCAACCAGACCCACCCTTGTTGCTCTGGTGATGGGTGGGAGGGTCCTCAATGATGCAAGATGGAACCTGGCTGGGGTGGGAGGGAGAGGATGTATGGAGGCAAAGGGGAGAACTGGTGATGATTCATTAGGGAAAGACTAGCAAGTTGGAGAGAGAGGAGAGTCCACTGATGCAAGTAGGCTAAGCAGAGTTCGGTACTGTGCTGGCACAGTCCGATCCTACAGACCTAGGATCCTTCAGGCCCCGAACGGGGCTCTCTCAGAACACGATTTCCGCTAATCCCAAGGAGGACCATTTCTTGGTCTTTTTAAAAATAGTCGGTGGCGGGGGACAGTGGGATAGGGTTGACGTTGGTAGGGCTAGAGTTGACGGTGATTTTGTCTACATCTTGGGAATGTGAGGACAGAGGGAGAGGGAAGAGGCCGACAGTTCTCCCGGTGGTTCAGGAAAACCCAGGCCCAGCCCAGCCTGCAGAAAGCCTCCATGGAATGTGGGGCCCAGGAAGCAGAATAAGTTATACCTCCCGGTGTGAGAGGGAAAGAGCTAGTTCTGGAAGCCCATGGTTGAGTTTGATCAAACTCAAGCTTCTTAGGAGTGTGATCCTTATAGCCTTCCTAAGGCCTCAGTCATACTTGCCCAAATAGTTTGAGGAAGCACAAGGAAGCTGGAAACAGGAAAGTGACGCCATCCTGGTTTGCAGCTCTGCCTCTGGACTGACAGTGAATCATCATGGAAGAATTAAAAATACTTCCATGTTGACAGAATACCTTTCCCCGAGTGGCCAAAAGGACTTTGCAGATATTTCGTTGATCACTGCAGGCTTTTCATTTTCTTTCTCTCCAGGAGTGCTATTTCTTAGTCCAACAGCCCTGTGAATACACAGGAGGTAATACAGGTAACACCACATCTCCATTTTGCAGAAGAAAAAACACGTAGTGAAGAAGGTCACCGGCATAACAAATATCACCTGGTGTTCCTACAAACATTTGAGGAACTCTTTCTTGGGGAATTCACGATTCCTGTGTACAAACAAGAGGAAGGGGAATTCGTGGGTATGGAAAGGGTGTTGAGGCAGGCGAGGCAGGAGACTGAAAGCTCATTCATTCAATCACTCAACTGTATTTACTGAGTGCTTCCTGTGTGCACAGCACTGTACTAAGTGGTACACTCATTGTGGGCAGGGAATGTGTCTGTTACATATTTATCCTGTACTCTTCCAAGTGCTTAATTAATCAATCAATCAATCATATTTACTGAGCGCTTACTATGTGCAGAGCACTGTACTAAGCGCTTGGGAAGTACAAATTGGCAACATATAGAGACAGTCCCTTCCCAACAGTGGGCTCAGAGTCTAAAAGGGGGAGACAGAGAACAAAACCAAACATACTAACAAAATAAAATAAATTAATTTTAATTAATAATTAATAAATTAAAAACTAATAAATTAATTAGAGAAGCAGCGTGGCTTAGTGGAAAGAGCATAGGCTTGGGAGTCAGAGGACATGGGTTCTAATTCCGGCTCTGCCCCGTGCCTGCTGTGTGACCTTGGACAAATCACTTAACTTCTCTGTGCCTCAGTTACCTCATCTGTAAAATGGGGATTCAAATGGGGAGCCCCACGTGGGACAACCTGATTACCTTGTATCTACCCCAGCACTTGGAACAGTGCTTGGTATATAGTAAGTACTTAACAAATACCATCATTATTATTATTATTATTATAGCAGAAGCGCTCAATAAGCACGATTGATTGACTGAAGGGCATGGGAGAGTAGGAGGGGCAGTTTGAATTGACAAGCCTAACACAGGGGCTCCTGGAAGTAATCTAAGGAACCCAAACTGATAAGCAGCATGGCATAGTGGAAAGAGCACTGGCCTGGGAGTTGGAGGACCTGGGTTCTAATTCCACCTCCACCACTTGTCTGCTATGGGACCTTGGGCAAGCCACTTCACTTCTCTGTACCTCAGTTACCTCATCTGTAAACCAGGGATTAAGACTGTGAGCCCCATGTGGGACATGGACTATGTCCAACCTATCTTGTATCTACCCTGGCGCTTAGTACAGCGCCTGGCACATAGTAAGTGCTTAACAAATACCGTTTAAAAAAAAATGGAAAAAAATTTCCCCTGGGAAAGGATGTGAACTTCAGCAGGGTCAAGCTGACAGATAAGCATGTGTCATCAACACAAACAGCAAATGTCAAGATCAGAGATGACTTAAGGTTAGAAGTGAGGTAGTGCAGGAGCCTTAACTCAGCGTGGCTCAGTGGAAAGAGCACGGGCTTTGGAGTCACAGGTCATGGGTTCGAATCCTAGCTCCACCACATGTCTGCTGTGTGACCTTGGGCAAGTCACTTCATTTCTCTGAGCCTCAGTTACCTCATCGGTAAAATGGGGATTAAGACTGTGAACTCCACATGGGACAACCTGATCACTTTGTATCCCCCCCCAGCGCTTAGAACAGTGCTTTGCACATAGTAAGCGCTTAACAAATGCCAACATTGTTGTTGTTAACTCATACATCAGAGGGGCAGCCTGGGAAAACGGCCCAATAGCATGTATGGACTCACTCGGGACCTCCTTCTAGACTGTGGGCCCATTGTTGGGTAGGGATCATCTGTATGTTGCTGACTTGTACTTCCCAAGCGCTCAGTACAGTGCTCTGCACACAGTAAGTGCTCAATAAATAGGACTGAATGAATGAATACTGAACATGATCCACCTTTTGGAAGTGAGTTCTTCATCACAATCCCTTTTGGTTTGCTCATGGCTAGGTTCTATCTTTTTCTCTTGAGTTCCCTGACGGTGGAAACAAACAACCCTTCCAGTTTCCACCCTTCTGAAAATGATTTTGTGTCTGTCTCTCCTGTGAGGCTGTAAACTCCTTGAGGACCGGAACAGTGTCTTTGACTGTTATCCCATATTCACATGCACTTTGTGCACTGCTCTGCCTATAGTAGTGCTCCAATAAATACAACTGATTCATTTCTAAAATGAATCCCAAAGATTCCCCAGTCATTTTCTATTCCTTCTGAGATGCAGCCCTCCCAGAGGAAACTGCCCAACAGGAAGACAGGATACAGTCCAACATTCAGAATCTGTTTAGTTGCATTTAGTATGACGCGGATTTCCACTGCCCATCCCAGGCTAAAAGAGTTCACACGCTGCTTGTCTCAGAAAGGGAACGGTCCCCGGGGGAATTGGAGTTAACACCCAGGAATCTAAAGTTTAATTCTGAGTAATTCAGGTCAATTCCAGGCAAGTGGAAATCTCACAGGCATGAGTTTGGACAGCCAAGGATCAGGTGGGAGCCAACAGAATTTCCTAAGAAAAACCAAATCCTCAAGTTGGAGATGAGTGCTTTGGTTCTTGCCCCTTGGGGCAGGTCAGATGAATCTGATGAGTGAAATGTTTAGTGCCTTTAGCAAAATCATGGTTCCTTTCTCAGAAAGCCACGACAGAACGCCAACCACCCCAGACCAATCCATTAATGCCTACCTATCAGCGGGGGCCTTGATTTTCACGAGAAACTATGGTGTCAGCTTTCTCTCTCCTTACTACTCCTGGGAGATCTTCACCTCATCTTTTCTGCTCTTCCAAGAAAGCTAATGTCCAGGTGAGTCACTCTCTTAGCGGATAGCATAGCCCGAAGACCCGAGCCTCCTCTTAATGGTGGCTGAAGCCTGAAATCAATGAGAAAAGCAGCAAAAATGCTATTGCCTCTCATTTGAGTGCTTATCGGCACTCAAGCTAGTTGCTGTTCATAATTTATTCATTTTGAAATTCATTTTCCCAGAGTTTCTGCATCCTTCCTTGCTAGCAAACCACATGGGCTCAAACAGCTGTATCCCAGTACAGAGAGTATTGTGGGTCCGACCGCCGGTTATATTATCAATCAAATCAATGGTATTTGTTCAGTGCTTACTATGTGCAGAGCATACTACTAAGCACTTGGGAGAAGATAATATGAAAGTTGGTAGACACGCTTTTTGCCCACAACATAGTCCAGAGGCAGTTTCAACATTAATATAAGTAAATTACAGATATGTACATAAGCACTGTGGTGTTGAGTTGGGGATGGTGAATATCAAGTGCTCAAAGGGTACAGATCCTGTCTTTCCCAGCCTGACAGCCCTCATAATTCTCTCAAGGGCCACTTCGGCTCCCCTTTTTCTGGGGAGGGCCCGGTACAACTTGGGATAAATTAAAACCATCTCACAGAGAGAACTCTGAGTCACTGTGGTTTACTGTTTCTTTATTTCTACTGCGATACCAATAGAAATTGAGTCAACAGAAGGCTCAGGATGTAGAAGCTGCTTAGGGGTAATTTCTTTCCTGAACTCTTCAGGACACTTTTAAAATAGAGCTTCCAAGCACTCAGCCATAATTAACCTGAATGAACCTGATAAATAGCCCAGCTCAGGGGACATTATGCAATGTGGCTGAAGGGGACTGAATTTGTTCTCAAAACAGACATTTTCAGAACTTCTAAAAGACTTCAAACAGTCAAGGAGTTGTAAGCCCCAAGGATGGTTCATAGATGACTCAGAGGGAGTGTAAGGGGGTGAACCAGGCTTAGGCAGAGAGGATGTTGGATCTGGAGGTGGCAACTGGGAGAGATGTGGATAATAAGAGCAGAGGAGTGAATTAGCAACAGATATTTTTAATATTGGATGAAAAAAGAAGCGCAGAGGAGTGACAGGCGGTGGCTGCCAAAGAAGGAAAAAAAAATTGGCTGTTACACATGCTAACAATCTGGGAAGTTCTGGCTACCCCAGAGCTTAGCTGAAATATTAGCTGGTCTAATATAATTTAGAAGGAAACTAATGAGATTCTGATTTGCCTTTGGCTCTTGCCAATCCGTGAGATGTTAGAATGGGAGAGTTGGGGAAAAGGAGAGTTGCAGTGGATAAACCAAGGATTAGCAGGACTCACAGGGCTGGAACATCAGGGAGAAGCCTCTGGCTGTGCTGAATGTGAATGAGAGAGAACCCTCACCCAAGAAGAGGGCAATGGAGACCAATCCAGTTAATCGTTTCTGATCCAGCTAGCCCAACTTAATCCCCAAATGTAGCATTAGAACAAACTAGCCACTCACTTCCTTCGGTTCTGTGAAGACAGACCCTTGTCTGTTGTTAAGGATGACTTCTGAACTTGACCTCTCTCTCCACGGTAGGTGTTCCACCTATGTGCAGCTACAGATTTCTTTCTCCTGCCTCTCAAGGCCAGGCTTTGACTCCAACAAAAAAGAAGGGAAGGCAGAATTAACTCATTGCATTTCAGCGAAGCCTTCCTATTTCCTTAACTGTTGGGTCTTCTTTTCCCACCGCAAATACTGGATTCCCCCATGTCCAGGTAAGAGGTTTATGAAAATAAGTTTTCAAAACAAGGATTCAGAGCTGCAAGGGGAAATCTTTGATACTATGACCCCCCCCACAAACCCTCCGTGCCAGGCAGACGGAATGAGATTAGGGAGCCCCATCTCCGACCCTTAGTGTCACCCCAACAGCCTGATTTTCAAAAAGCAGTGGAGGCTTTTTATGTCCCTTCACCATCCACCCTCAGCTACGTTCCTCACTCCTCTGGAACTGAGTGATCTCCAGATGCCTCTGGAGTCTGGGAAGGCTATGGATAGGATGAAAGGGTGGAAAGCAGGGCTTGGGAGAGTACAAGAGATTGGTAGGCTCATTCTCTGCCCCTCCTCTAGAAGGGGAGACATATATTAATAAAAAGAAATAAATCAGGGATAGGTACATACGTACTGTGGGGCTGAGGGAGAGGTGAGTAAAGGGTGCAAAGTTAAGTAGAAAATTGAAACAAGAAGGAAAGCACATCGTTCGAAATACTGCCAAACAGACATCCCCAGACAGTAGCTGTTTCCTGGACCCATTGGGGAGGTCACTCAAAAGCCCACTCCCACAGCCAATTCATTTGTCCAGCCCAACCGTGCTACATCGTACAGCTTACTAGTAGCGAGCCTCCCTCCACTTGCTAGCCGGCCGTTTCTGATTCCGCTCCGGCTTTTGAGACCCAGCCCGATATCGGCTGGTCACCAGCTGTATCCCACCCAGATCCGGCCAGTCTTTCGCTCGGCCCTTTGAGCACCGTCTTTTTCCCATCTCGAGGGCCACCGCTTGCCGTGTCGATTTCTCTCCCTGAAGAGGGAGAGTTCTTGCTAACCGTTACGAACATTTACTTATCAGGCCTTGGCTTCCATTCCCACTCCCACCACTGGATTTTAACTTTTCTAAGGCTCTGGAATCTTTCTTGGTGTTCCTTCTCCCTCGACCCTCTGAAGGTGGCTACAGGCCCTGCCATCTTGTGGGGAGTTTCCTGTCCTCTGCAGGTGGCAACTACATCTAGGTCTTCCTATCCTGGAATGTGGAGGACCTGAGACCGCTAATAATAATAATAATAATCATAATCATAATAATTGTAGTAAAGTGCTTACTATGTGCCAAGCAATGAACTAAGTGCTGGGGCGGATACAAGCAAATTGGGTTGGGCACAGTCCTTGTCCCACATGGGCCTCAGTCTTAATCCCCCTTCTACAGATGAGGTAACTGAGGCATACAGAGGTTAAGTGACTTGCCCAAAGTCACACCGCAGACAATGGCAGAGCTGGGATTAGAACCCAGGTCCCTCTGGCTCCCAGTCCCGTGCTCTAACCACTAGGCCACAACCATCTCTACCAGCCCAAAAGTCCTGGACCGAGGGAGCCAAATGCCTCCTGACAGCCATGCCGAACAGAACCCCGAGCCCCCTCTGCCCCCCTGCAACCACCCCACCATCCCATCCCCAGTAGCCATGAGTGATTGCAGGCCCAGGCAAAGGGCCACCTTGCCAGAGCTGAGGCTGGGATGTTCCTCTGCACTGAACTCCCGAAAAACAACTCTGGAGAGCACTTGATGTTCCTAGCACCAGTCAAAAAAACATTCATGTGAAAACCATGAAGCTCTTGAAGTATCTCGGGAACTCCTACTAATAACCTCTGTTAAAAAAAAAAAATCACAAGTTGTGTAGGCAGATCTCCCTCAAAATATTCCACTCACCCATTTCTAATACCTTCATTAAGAGTTACACAACTGGGGCTCTGCCTCAAATTCTCAGCCTTCCCCTGGGTTGCCATGCTGGGGTTCTAAAGCATGCAAAATAAATGTCACCATTTCATTCTGCCCCGTACAAAATGAGGATCAAATCGTTTAACCCAGAGTAGACCCAGACTACATCAGACTCCAAGACTCAGTGATCTTCTTTTTCGAGGTGAATTTTGAGCCTCTGAAATGAACACCCCAAAGAAATAATTATTGCCACAAAATAGATATTGCAGTTTTATTTATATTAACTAAGAACATTTGGAAATCCCTTTTCAAAAAGGATAAAAAAATATTCCTCTAATTTCCAAATGAGGCTTTCGTTTCTCCTAATGGCCACGACAGCCTTCCAAGTCAGTGAATGAATGGCTCCCGTAAACAACCCTGCCTCAGTGGGCTCCAGCTGCCATTTTCAGAGAAACGGGCATGTGCAAATGAGATGTTCAGGAAAGAGTGGAGGTGGGGTTAGGAGTAGAGGAACAGAGTTTAGGCTGGAGCCAAGGAAGGGCTTGGATGGGCACTCTCTCCTGCCCTAGACACGCCTCAATACTGACCATTTCACCATTCCGCCTCTCTGGCTGGCCCACTGGCTCTTTGCAAGTCAAGCCCGTGTTTACATCGCAACAGGGCAAGGTTTTTGCCGCGATACTGGAATCCTTTCCGTGGCCGGACAATGGGAGCAGCAGGAGCGGCGGATGCCTTTTGCCCAAGATTACACAGCTTATGCAACGGCAGGGCCGGTGCTGTGGTAATCTTGTGCAAGACTCAGAAATCTTGCACAAAATGTAGCCAGTGGAGGCCAAGCCCTAAGCAGGCCCCTGGCTCCGCCCCGAGGTAGGGTGGCTTCCTGTTGTGTCTGCTGGGGCTTGACTTAATCTGTCACTTTTGATCTTCACTTGGATCTCGCCTTGGACCTCCAGAGGCAGAAGGTTTTGGTTCCGCCGGTTTCCCGGTGCAAACACACACAACGAACGCTTCCCGTGTCCTTGGGTTGTTCTGGGGCGCCGGCAGGTGACTAACGCAAACCCTTTTTCGATTCTTCTCACTGTCCGGCGGAGGTTTTTGTCTGCAAAACACTCACCCTGGGCCCACCTGGGGGATGGTCTCTTCATCGGTGGCGGAGAGTGCCGAGCCCATTCCTTACCCTCGGGCTCAGGAGCTCAGCTTTGAGCGGATTGGGAGAGATGACGGGAAAAAGAGAGAGACTTACTGTGGTTCTTTTTTAAAGCCTGGTGTTGGAGGCAGGCAAAGGGGGCAGGACAGGGGGGTCTCTCCAGGAGGCAGACACAGAATGCCTCCCAACTGAGGGATCGGACAGCACCACGCTGAGATGCTACCAAGAAATGCAATCCACTCTGGTAGTTGAAAACAAAGAGACAACCAGACAGGCATGGAACTCATTTTTGTCAGGGTTTTATACTATAAAAAAAGCCACAAAATAAAAAAAAGGAGGGGGTGGGAGAGAGGATCCGGTCACACGAGTCCAAGGGGTCCTTGAACAGAGTCACTTCCTGGGGGCCCAGCAGCCTCCCACCCTGCCCTTTGCTCTCGGCCAGTAGCGCAGTCAGATTGGCCAGTGAGGCCTGTGCTCAAGTTCTTAAAAATAATAATAATTAAAAAAAATAAATCACACTTCTTCCGCCAGATCCAGGACCCTGAACTTGTCCAAATTGTAGAAACAAGCTTTCACCACCCGGCCACCAAAATACCGCCCGTTCAGATCAACGACAGCTAGAATGCAAACAGAAAGTAGTGATTAAACACACATGTGTTTTGAAGGAACACCAAAACAAGTCTTTTAAGGAAAAAAAAAAATCACAAAATGTGTTTTGCATACTCATAACCATACCTAGCACATTCTTTTTTTTCCCCAACTCCAAACAAGTCCCAGATTTCTTTGGCAGAATAAATTTACCTTACCTTTAATTGCCGATTCAACCCTCTCGAACTCTAAAAATATTCTTACAGCTTCATCATCAGGGGCACCGGGAATCTGGAATGCAAACAATTATACTGATAAAAGGGTAGTGGTGGGGGGGCGGGGGGAAGGTGTGTGTGTGTGTGTGTGTGTGTGTGTGTGTGTGTTTGTGTGTGTGTCACACTCTCTCTCTACTTGCAAACTTCTATTTTGTTCAGCTGCTTTCATCAATCCTGGCACCTTAAACGTTGCAAAATCCACTGCTAAGGAAATAATAATAATAATAATGATGTTATTTGTTAAGCGCTTACTATGTGCAAAGCACTGCTCTAAGCACTGGGGGGATACAAGGTGATCAGGTTGTCCCATGTGGGGCTCACAGTCTTAATCCCCATTTTACAGATAAGGTAACTGAGGCACAGAGAAGTTAAGTGACTTGCCCAAAGTCACACAGCTGACAATTGGCAGAGCCGGCATTTGAACCCATGACCGCTGACTCCAAAGCCCGAGCTCTTTCCACTGAGCCACGCTGCTTCCTTATCATCCTTGGCCCCAAACTTTAAGCAGCCAAGGTTTTTGAGTAAGAAGCAGGTAGACACTTGACAATTTTGTAACACTTTCAGGGAGCACTCAAGGGTCAAGCCTTGCCTGCTAAAGCACCCACTTAATATCCATGTGGACCCAAGGGGTACGTTTTTATTTCCCTGTCCCCTCAGAGAAAAATATGTGAAGAGCCAGGCCTGGCCCACAGCAAAAAAGCTGGAGGATGCATGTTGAAAAACTTTGCCACCATCTTATAATAATAGTGATATTTGTTAAGGGCTTACTATGTGCCAAGCATAGTACTAAGCGCTGGGACAGATAGAGGATAATCGGATTAGACCCAGCACCTGCCTCGCGTGGGGCTCACAACTCTAGGCAGGAGGGAGAATAGACATTCGATTCCCATTCTACAGAATTTTTCAAGACCGTTGACAATGTTTATCCCTAGAACAATGCCCCTTGAAATGCGGAATCCAACCAACTGCCAGGTCTGCAAATTACAGCCCGCTAAAGAATCTAGGTATGACACAGAAAAATTCTACCACTGCATTATTCCAGAGGTTGAAGCTGTCTCTTTTTAAAGGACCCAACTTGCCATCACAGATACAACAGGGCCTAGTTAAGCAGCAGAGTAATTCAGCTGAACCTTGAGGAAACTGAGGCACAGAAAAGTTGCCCAGAGTCACACAACCGGCGAGTGGCAGAGTCAGGATTAGAACCCAGGTCCTCTGGCTTCCAGGCTCTTTCCACTAGGCCATGCTGGCTCTCCGGTAGTGCTGCAGTGAGCAGCCTCTACCCCACCATGGCCCCTGCTCCACCATACGAGTGAATGAATGCATGAATACTGGTCCTTGAAAAGCCTAGGTGACACTGCCCAACATTTAGAGCAAGAAATGGATTATCTCCTCCTCCCCATTGTTTGGGTTTTCTCTCTCAAAACGATAGCATGAAAGTGGGCATCACTAGTCACCCAAGATCTGAGAGTCTTACCTCAAAAATGACACACTTTCCGACTTTGCCATATTTTTCACATTCTTCCTTGGTTTCGCCTTCCAAATCTTCATCGACCTCTCCAGCCCCTACCATGTTCTGGGAGCAAAACGAGGAAAAGATATTCAAGACCGTTGACAAGGTCTATCCCGAGAACAAGGCCCCTTGAAATGCGGAATCCAACCAACTGCCAGGTTTGCAAATTACAGCCCGCTAAAGAATCTAGGTATGACACAGAAAAATTCTACCACTGCATTATTCCAAAGGTTGAAGCTGTCTCTTTTTAAAGGACCCAGCTTGCCATCACAGATACAACAGGACCTATTTAAGCAGCAGAGTAATTCAGCTGAACCTTGAGGAAACTGAACTGGAACCCTATAAATGAACGTTTTTCTTCTAAAGGGAACCAAAACACCAAGGTAATGCTAGATATAACGACTTCCACACTTGAACAGTAGAGCAAGGAGGACAAGCCTCCAAATAGCACCTAGCATCGCGACCACCGATATCCCTCTAATCCCTTCAAAAATGCTGGTCTAGATCCCTTTCAACCCATAAAACCTCCCAGCACCTTACCTGAATTGTTCTGATTTCCTCTTTTAATGACTTGTTTGCTTTGGGCTAGGAAAGCAAATGACTGATGTCCTGACATCTAACATCTGATTTGTGCTTTAAGCAAAAACACCCTCCAACTATAAATTATTACTTCAATTAATTGATGCGCACAGGGCACCATACTCGGTACTTGGGAGCACAAGACAGAATTGGTAGACCCAACCCCTGCCCACAGGGAGCTTCCAATCTAATGATGCATTACTCCCCTAGTCCTTGGCCATATGTTATATGGAGAGTCCGTGCACATAATTAACACCCACCCCCCCCACCCCGCCACCTTAAGACCCTCCATAATTCCCAACAGAACCCTAAATGAAATGAGGCGCACCATTTTTGACTTACCCTGAGCAGGACCACTTTAGTAGGACATTTAAGAATCTCAGTTAGTGGATTTGAATCTGATTTCTTGGAAGCATCTGTACCAATAAAACAGGAACCACACTGCATGTTAAGAACAAATAGAAAGCCCATTTCTCTGCCATAATGAGGACATCCAATCACCTGTTCCATGACAAACAATGCTGAGCAGTCCCTGAGGTGACTTTGAGAACTTGAGCGATTGTTCACTGACAGCACATGTAATAACCAAAGCCGCTGCCTTTGCTTTAAGCCACATTTATACAGTGATCTTTAAATTTGTTTTTAAACAGTGGCTTCTGCTGCCAGCTGGAAGCGATTTTTAGTTATTCCAGGGGCTCCAAATACCTTGGTCATGCTAGAACAAAAAACTTCTTCAGGTGAATGGCAGGACAAGGAAACCGATGTTCGGGAGGGGTTTAGAGAAGCCTGCAGAACATAATGTCGGGGATAAAACCCAGATCAGAGCAGGGAGTGCCTCAGATGACACGAGCCCTGTCTGATGGGTGGCCACGGGCTCAAAAAGCTGGCATCACTTCAGGACAGGCCTGCACCCAAAAACGGCCATTTCATTTACTCTCCACTCCAGCAGTTAAGGCATCAGTGCCGGTGGTGGGTGGGAGGGTGAACCGATAAAACCGAGGATGGCAGGAAAACCTGGACTCGTCCCCGGCAGGGCAAAATTAAAAAAAAATACTTATATTAATGTCTGCCTCTCCCTCTAGAATGAAAGCTCATTGTGGGCAGGGAGTATGTCTGTTTATTGTTATTCTGTACTCTCCCAAGCGCTTAGTGCAGTGCTTTGCACACAGTAAGCACTCAATTAATACAACAGAGTGAATGAATGAGCAGAGGCACAGGGGCCAGAAAGGCTACTCCCATTTCAACCAAGAGCTGGGCAACTGCGCAGACCCAAGAGAAGCACAATGGTTCAGCGATCCCCAAATCAACAGGCTTCCCCTCGCCTCACCCCCACAGTGTAAGACAAATCAACGTGTCCACATGGCAATGACACGGCAAAGAACAAGCCAAAGACCAGGGGCTACTAAATTCACGAGGAATTTCAGAATGGAGTACCCTAGAGTAAAAAAAGAATTTCAACGAGGGAATGAATAAGCGGCAAGAAACCAGCCATATGTGGTGTGAAAATTGGCTAAATGCAAATCCACCCGTGATCCTCCATGAAACCATGGAGTTAGATGCGTGAGAGAGACAGATATGGGGGTGGGGAAGATCATTTTCATGGGTTTGAGCTTCGGGTGCCAACTCCATGGAGGCATGGAGCCCAGCCCCGCCACTTTGCTGTGCGACTTTGGGCAAGTCGCTTAATTTCTCTGTGCCTCAGTTACCTCATCTGTAAAAATGGGGATTAAGACCGTGAGCCCTATCTGGGACAACCTGATAACCTTGTATCTCCCCAGTGCTTAGCACACAGTAAGCGCTTAAACAAAGACCATTATTATTGTTATTATTATTTTATTATTACAGGGTCCTGCTCAAAGACACCTGTCAACCCAGGGCCCTTGAATTCCATTTCTTCACTCTTATCTACCAGACCGTTTCTTGTTCCTAGGACTCAGGAGAAGAGAACAGCTTCAGCAGAAAGATCTACTGCAATACATGGTGGGCCCTACTACCAAGTTACCACTTGAGTTTCCTCATCATCTGTTAAAAGGATCAGTCACTCTCCTATCGCTTGCAGGGCCCAACCTTCACTCCAGCCCCACCTCCCGCCTACGACCCCTTCCTTGGTCAGCAGGCAGAGTGTACCTTTCTCTATGGCTTCACCAATAATGATCTTGCCTCCTCGTTTGCTCGTCTTCTCTACTGACAACGCCGTGCTCAGGCCCTGCTCATGCTTCCCGAGCCCCTGGCCTTCTCGGAAGCCATACTTCTGCATGATTTTGTGGGCTACGGTGCCGCTGTGGGGGTGAAAAGCATCCGTCAGTTTCGCCGGAATTCACTTCCTCCCACTGAGGCGATACATCATTACCAAAGCCATTAAAAGTTTTTGACGAGATAACATGACCCAAGTATACGCTGGTGCTTTCCAGAGGAAATTATGCCACCCTAGTCTTACTTATACGAGAAACCCTGCATGTGGAAATACCATTGGGAAAGTTTTATTGAGTAGATTGCATCCGCCACTCTGTTTCAACAGTAACTTTCTTCAGCTGGAAGTATCGGAATAAAGATTTAGAAAGATTGCATTGTAGAACATATTGGGCTTGTGGGGAGGGGAGGAGGAGGCTTTTTAAACCACGAGGGACTAGAACAGAAAGCACTTTTCAAAAGACAGAGGTCACATTCCGCCACATCTAGCCCCAGCTGGTTTGCCCTCTTAGTAGCTGGAATGTCTAGAAATACAAACACCTATAAAGATGGTTCAGGGCCAGCTACCCTCCTCAGAAACCTTAAAGACAGCATATCCACGGACGAGGAGCTATTCATGATTTGCTTCCTCCTAGTCCTGTTGGCTCTCACTTCTCTGCTACTCTGGTGACCCTTGACTTCCGTCAGGCTGAGGGTGGGAAGGGACGTGGGAAAGTAAGCCACCCTGGCAGCAGCTGTCAATCAGGAGACTCCCAGCAAATTACGAGAGGTGCACAAAAACACTACCTCACGGCTAAAATATCAGCCCCCACGACGACTTCTCGCCCCACCTGACTGAAATGCAACAGAAAGGACCATTAGCGAATAGCCCTACCATTAGATGGGACATGAGTCAGATGCCGTTAAGACCTGGACTTACTGAGAGCTCACCTCCTCCAGGAGGCCTTCCCAGACTGAGCCCCCTCCTTCCTCTCCCCCTCCTCCCTCTCGTCTTACCTCCTTCCCTTCCCCATAGCACCTGTATATATGTTTGTACATATTTATTACCCTATTTATTTTACTTGTACATATCTATTCATTTTATTTTGTTAATATGTTTGGTTTTGTTCTCTGTCTCCCCCTTCTAGACTGTGAGCCCACTGTTGGGTAGGGACTGTCTCTATATGTTGCCAACTTGTACTTCCCAAGCGCTTAGTACAGTGCTCTGCACACACAGTAAGCGCTCAATAAATACGATTGACTGACTGATTGACTCTGGAGTTTTTTCAATTGCTCTCAGACCCAGCCACGGGTGTCCTGAAATGTCTCAGGGCCCGTAGTGGGATACCCCGGAAATGGCACCCAGGGCTAAGGATCCTGGATGGACCACACCTGAACCACAATATCTTGGCCATTCACTTCCCAGTGACACGAAAATGAAGTAAAGTCCACATTAAGTCCACCGGGCAGCATTTGACTTATAATGTCTTGGAACAGATTTATAAATAAAGGCTTGCTTGGAGCCCAACAGGTTTGTACCGTGCACAGCCCTCTGGGTTGGAATGTGCTTCTCAAGGGCTGATTCTGGAGACCAAATGGTTCAATCAAAACCACTTTAGAGTCTCCTGCTGCAGATAAAAACAATGCACTCATGCCAACGACGATTGGGAAGACAAAATGGCTTTGACAGAGAAGCAGCATGGCCTTGTGGATAGAGCATGGGCTTGGATATCAGAAAGACCTGGGTTCTAATCCCGGTTCTGCCACTTGTCTGCTGCGTGGCCATGGGCAAGCCACCAACTTCTTGGGCCTCAATTACTTCATCTGAAAAGCGCGGATTAATAATGTGAGCCCCAAGTAAGACGTGGACTATGTCCAACCTCATTAGCTTGTATCTACCCCAGTGCTCAGTACAGTGCCTGGCACACAGAACTTCATTGTGGGCATGGAATGTGTCTGTTTATTGTTATAATGTACTCTCCCAAGTGCTTATACAGTGTTCTCTACACAGTTAACACTCAATAAATACAACTGACTGACTAGTAAGCGCTTAACAAATACCATTAAAAAAAAACTCCCTACCTGCACAAAATACAACACCGAAAAATCTTTACTGCTTTACTTATGAACAGTGAGTGCATCCCAAATAATTACCCCATGTTGGCGAGGAAGGAATTACTGGGTCCCGTTGGAGATCGTGGTCTCTCCTGTTCATCGTACACTGGGGGAGGAATAGCAGCCTTGGAAGATTGGGAGCGAGGTCTTGACTCCTCTTCGAACGGACACTCTTTGGGAACTGAATGGGGGGACATACAAGAAAAGTTTAACCAAAGTTTAACATACAAGAAAAAGCATCACACTGTACAACAAAGGGTTGATTCTTCGGACAACTACTTGACTTGTGCTGTTACAAAAAGCTGCTTCACTACATTAGGCTTTCAGCTCCGGGCCAGGAAAAATTACAATTTTGATATCATCCCTCTAGGAGACGGGTTATTTGATTTGGCCCCCGAAACAGGACAAGAAGCCAGGAGGCTTGATTTGAGAACTGAACGGCTTACGCTTCCTATTGGAATTTGACGAGTGGAGGAGGTCTATAAAATCGGGGTTGAAATGTCCACAATATGGAACGTGGAATGACTAATTAATGATCCCAGTGCACTTTGTTAATATGGAGGGATAAAATAAATGCTTACTGATAATAGGTTTAAACTGCAGCCAAGGTTTTAGGTTTAAAAATTATGCAGAATTTCCTGAAAGTGAGGACTGGGCCACTCTGGAACCCAGTACCGCAGGAAGTTGGTGCACTGACTGCATGATGTTTAAGGAAAGACGGGCAACTACTTCTTTGCGGGTAGGCTAGTTTGGCTCTACCTGGAGGCAGGGGGATGTCCTCAGTGGTTTCTCAACTGTTTCTAGACTGTGAGCCCACTGTTGGGTAGGGACCGTCTCTATATGTTGCCAACTTGTACTTCCCAAGCGCTCAGTACAGTGCTCTGCACACAGTAAGCGCTCAATAAATACGATTGATTGATTGATTGATTTTCCAGCCCTCAGGGTGATGGCAGTTTAATTAAATCGCAGTTTAATTAAATCACAGTAACCTGCGCCCCCTTGTGGAGGGTTCACATGCTGCAACCAAAAGGTAAACTATTCGGACAACCAGATTTTTAAATCTGAGGAGACCCTAGTTGGCATTGGTTGCATTTGTTTGCAAGTTGAATCCAAGGATCTTAGTCCTCACATATAAAACTAAAAAAAACCCCAAAAAACCCTGATCCACTGTGCTTCAATTTTATCCTTACACTCAAACCGGATATTTGGTTTAACATCAGAAAATGTACATTTTTTTAAAAAAACCATAGTGGGGAGGGAGAAAAGAGGGCCCGTGAATAAGTAACAGTAAAAAAGGCAAGGTAAAAACCCTTTTCCAGAGTTCAAAATATTCAGGTAGTCCCAGGGCAGATCATCGCAGCACTTCCCAGGTTGTTCTCCCAAATCTGGGACTATTCATGAAAAAGATTACGACAGAAATAAAGTTATGAACTACCTCCTGAAACTGGGAACATTTGGCGGCCCCAAATTATGAATTTCACCATCTGGGCAAGGACTAGGTGGAATAGCAAGGAGTTAGATGTACGTACGCTCTTTGTCTTTCTCCACCAGAGAAGTCGGGGGGGGCGATAGCAGCACCTCCCATACCTGCAGAAGCAAACAATGTCAGTGAACAAAAGCTCTTGGGCACCAGGATCCTGCCACTGGCTTGTAAATAATATGAAGAACAAAACAAACCATTTCTGCAAATACTTACATTGGATGGAGAAAGGGGGAATGTCGGGGGGTGTAATATATCACCACCTAGTCCACGACAAACTAAGACACCCTGGTCATTCTAATGCCCACTTCCTAGGTGGAGGAGGCACTATCACCTTCCTCTAAACTATAAAGTCCTGACAGGCAGGGAACAACGCTACCAACTCTGTTGTACTCTCCCAAGTGCTTAGTACAGTGCTGTGCACACAGCATGCACTCAATAAATACCACTGAATGACTCCCCTGACTAAAGGCAAGGGGCTTGACCAGATCAATCAATCGATCGTATTTATTGAGCGCTTACTGTGTGCAGAGCACTGTACTAAGCACTTGGGAAGTACAAGTTGGCAACAACTTGTTGCCAGATGACCTTTCCATGTCAATTATTCCATGACACGTGTGTGCGTGCACGCACAGGAGAGGGGGAGGGGTCTGCCCTGGGATCCCCAGCCAGCCATCAGTCAATCCAGGCATCTACGGCTGCTCCTTCTCTTACCCGTCACACGTCCGTGGACAGGGAGAGCACCAAAGGGGTCTGCTGGGGCAGTGAGCCGGGTGTCGAGGGCTGCCGCGGCGAGGATGACTGCAAGTCTTTGAGAATCCCAGCCAAACAAAATGGGCCTCAGAAAGAATTCAGCCGTATTCACCGGGGAAACGAACGCCAAAGGATCGAGCACCCAATCGTTACAGTGGAAGACAGAAAAATCTGCAACTTACCCCCAAACCCAGTCCAATGTAGACATTTATATAGCTACAGCACCTACTTTTTTTTTGCCCACAGGCAACTTGCACCAGGGGGTGCCTGGGTTTGTTTCTCTAAGGGTGAGAAGTAAACAGACTAGGCTGAGGGCCTCATTAAAAGACGCTGGATGGGGGACTGAAAGGCAGCAGCGGCAGAGGAAGCTGGATGGCTCGCAAGAGACCTGGGCGCCAGGAGCCTGTGTCCACCCTCTTTTCCCATTCCCACGCAACTGCTGCTCTTCCCAAAGGGCCCCTTGGGTCAGATTTCTTTCCCACTGATCCACTGCAGAGGAATTTCTGTTACCAGCCAACAGTCTATGACACAGTGATGCACAGACGTATAGGGAACAAAGACTATTCGGTTATACCCCTTCAAACCTACATTAAATCCCCACGTACTCTGGAAAGGTTTTGGTATATTACGACCTCAACACGTGGCACCACAAGACCTAAATCCTCAGCAACCTCCAATCTACGCATACACTGTTTGAGCCAAAGGACTGCCAGCTTTCTGGTCTTTCCCTAGTATCAGCACTCTGGCCCCGGTAACTGGAGGTTTTATAAATCAGTGACTGATAGCGCAGACAAAAGAAATGCTCTAACTTCAGTTTGCACTCCAAAATGCCCCACTTGGTTGGCTAGACTGCTTAAAAAGAAGGATTCAATACAGTTAAAAGGCTAGTCGCAAGAAGGGGACTAGCCAGTCTGAAACCACTCAGTTCCCAAGTGGGTTTCGGGTGAGAAAGACGTTTTTCAACAGAAATGAGAACTATATCAGGAACTTGAAGAAAACCAGCTGGCTTTGCCATATCCAAAGAGTCGCAATGAACTACTGTGTTCTCCTTCCTTACTTCTTTTCCTCCTTTCACGTTCATAATCTTCATCTTCTTCTGAATCCGGGTCTGGTCTCCTCGAAAACCCACTAGCTTCATGTCTGTCTTTACGTCTCCTAAAATAACAGGAGATGGTAAGGAAAGCATTCGCATTGTTATTTTTTTCTGGAGACAAACCAGAATCAACAAATTGATAGCTACTAGATGGAAAGAAGTCTGAAAACATATGACTGATGTTGATCCCAAACAAAATGCTATGAAAACCTTGGGGAAAAAAAAGGGTTCTTATGTAGAATAAATTCCTGACACTTTCCTGCACCAAAAAGGCTTCACCAATCTAATTTTCTCAAAATCTTTTTGTATGCATTTGCTCTTGGTGAAACAATAAGCAATATGGAATAAAACATGGACCACATATGAAAAGGAGTTATTTCTTCAATTTTGGGGAAAAAAAATTAGTGGAAAAAAAGGAAGATCAGTTTTATTCTTGGCTCAAAAAAGTGCTAATGTTAAAAGCTTTTTTTTAAAATAATTACCATTCCAACAGAATTAAGGATCCTAAAAGAATCTCTAATATATGTTTCTAAGATATTTACCTAGTCACCTGCCTAACCACAACTTACAGAATGAGCTTTGAGTGTTTGCACCTTGAAATGTGTGCTATTTTCCTGTGATGTTTTGAGAATTTAAAACTCTAAAAAGAATCTAGGTTTCTCACGGTTGGGTTACACTGCTCTACTACAGTGCTCGGCACACAGTAAGTGCTCAATAAATACGACTGAATGAATAACATTAATCTAAATGACATCTGGGACTGGTGCTAAAATAAATCATGAAATAAATACTAAATTCACTCCCAGGTTGTCCCTCTTCACATCTGGCAGGCCACTATTCTCCTCATCTTTTAGGTCCTTCTGAAATCACATTTCCTCTAGGAAGCTTTTCCTGATTCATCTCTCATCCCAACTGACCTACCAAGGGTGGGATCATGTCTACTATTATAGTCTCTCAAACCCTTATTACAGTGCTCTGTACTGAGTGCATGCTTCATAAATACTGTTAATTAACTGTAGAGCCACACCTATGGATGTAACTTAGAAATGCATGTTAAATGTCACTCCAGGATTACTCCGGGAGTTACTCCAGGATTAACCTGGCTATATAAATCCTGTAGAGGGTAGAGCACAAGTGAACATTTAAGATGCCAAACGATGACAGAGGGTGACTCCCACTAGACTATATGCTCGTAGTGGGCAGGGAATGTGTCTGCTAACTCTTGCATTGTAAGAGAAGCAGCAGGGAGTAGTGGACAGAGCACAGGCCTGGGCGTCAGAAGGTCATGGGTTCTAACCCCGACTCCGCCACTTGTTTACTGTGGGACCTTGGGCAAGTTCCTTCACTCCGCTGGGCCTCAATTACCTCATCTGTAAAATGGGGACTGAGACTATGAGCCCCACGTGGGACAGGATGCTCGGATCCACCCCATCACTTAATACAGTACCTGGCTCATAGTAAGCACTTAACAACTATCACAATTATTGCTATTATTATCCTCCCAAGCACTGAGTACACTGCTCTGCACATAGTAAGTGCTGAATAAATACCACTGATTGATTCCATCTTAATGTTTATGGAAGAAAAAGCACCAAGTCAAAGCACCCAAATTGGGTTGTAGGCAAAGAAGGTCACTGGGACTCATCCCCAACGGTTGTGACAGTAATGGACGGGGCTGGTAAAAAATCAAAAACAGAAACAAAAATAAAACACATAAAAAACCCCCACACAACCCACCTGATTATTTTGGGAAATAATCCCAAAAGTCATCCCAAATAGCCTTTCCCCCAAATTGTAGTCTCTCATGTCTCTTGGGCTTGGTGCTGTATCTAAATTAAGCTGCAGGTCAAGGGATCACAGATCTGGTTATCTGGCTCTCAGCGTCCCATTTCATCTTCATTTGCCCTTTAATAATAATTGCAGTATTTGCTAAGCCCATATTAGGTGCAAAGCACGCTCTGGGGTAGACAAGATCTTCAGGTCAGACACAGTCCCTATCCCACACGGGGCTCAGAGTCTAAATAGGAAGGAGAACAGGTAGTGAATCCCCATTTTATAAATGAGGAAGCTGAGGCCCAGAGAGGTTAAGTGACTTGCCTGTGGTCACACAGCAGCCAAGTGGCAGAGCCAAGATTAGAATCCAGGTTCTCTGACTTCCAGGCCGAAGATCTTTCCACCAGGCCATGTTGCTTAAGAACCATTATAAACACATGATTAATCAATGGACACTTAAAGATTCCTTTTCGATGGCAAGGGCTTTCCTTCACTTGAAAACAAATTTTTGTGGTCAACAACACGTTTTCCAAGGGACTCAAAGGAGGAGAACCATGGGTGGTCAAGAACTCCAGACTCAAACTTACTTTTCTCTTTCTTCGATCTCCTTCTGCCTCTCTAGCTCCCGCTGTCTTTGGCGCTCTTCCCTCTGACGTTTCACTACTTTCTCGTAATCATTGGGGAACATAGGATCATATTCATCAGCTAAAGGAATCAAAACCTCTCCTGCAGAAAATCCACTAGGCACGGGATCCTGCGGAAAAGGAGCAGAAATTCCAGGAGGGGATGTTAATGTCACATCAGATGGCTATTACCACAACATTCACAGGGGCTACATGTATGACATTTCCCTGCCCACCATGAAAAAACAATGCACAAGGAATCCTTGGGGGGGAAAAAGTGTTACTACATAGGACACACTTCTCGCTTTTTCCTTTCACCTTCTTACTTGAAACTAAAATCCAGTTCCCTTTACCTAATGGAGAAAAAAAATCCCCTCTTCCTACAGCTCAGATTATATGTAACTTCAGTATGCCTGTCTCCCCCATTAGACTGGCAGTTCCGTGTGGGCAGGGAACGTGCCTTTTATTTCCAATGTACTTTCCCAACCCTTTAGCAGAGTACATTACCCTCTGTAGGTGCTCAAATACTGTTGCTTCACACCACCACTAACATCAATACTCCTGTACAATTACCACCTTCAGAAACCAAAGACACATTCGTTCCATGAAAAGAAGGATTTTGGGGAAGAGGAAGAAGAGCCACCAGTTCTCTGTAACTTCAGAGGGTTCAACAAAAGGAAACATTAACTCTCACATATATCCCCTTCGACTCCCTCCAAATCCTACTTTAGTGTCCGTCTCCCCTGCCAGACTGTAAGCTCCCTGAAGGCAAGGACCATATCGTCTATTACTTCTGTATCTTCCCGAGTGCTTAGCACAGTGCTCTGCATGTAGCAGGCACTCTATAAATATGATTTCTTGATTGATGAACAGAAAGTGGAGACTTTTCTACTCCCTTCAACCGCAAATTGGATGCACGAAGGCACTATCCCTACCCAGCCAGCAAGGATAATGTCTGTCAACGCTACCCCCAAACCCAACAAAACAGCAGCAGTGACTCAGTGTTTGCGGTTGCTTCACTTACTGCCACTTGCTGTTGCCGTTTTCAGAAGCAAAAGGCGGCCCTCCCCCCGACCGTATCCATCCTAGTCTAGGGTCTCCCAGAACGGGGTGACAGCCGCTAGAAATCACTGGAGAGAACTGTGCGAGATACGAAATGTCACTGAAAAGCGAGCCTACGAAGCAGAAGGCAAAATTTTTTAGGAAAATAGATAAATTTCAGGGAGCAGCACCCTCGGAGGGGGGCTTCCGTCTGATCCAAATTTACCTTGAGGCCGGCAGCTACGTGGGGGGGCGTATCCACGATCTGCCGGTCGTCCGAAGAGCCGCCTCGCTTCAAGTCGATTACTGGAGCAAGAACTGTCGTTTGTTTGGTCCTTTGGCTCTAAAATCAACACAACGTAAAAGCCATGAAAAAAACGCACTGATGTCACCCAGAATTCACAACGTACAAGACAGGCTTCGTTTTGGCAAGGAAACTTCAGGATGTAGGAACACTAGCCTGGTACGACAATTTACTGTAACCGCGCATTTAATCTTCCACATTTAGCCTCCACCAGGCTTCTTTACGCAAACACACATTTTATCCCGTGGAATTCCAAAGATAGCTTGAAATGAGCACGGATGTTATTTTTCCTAAGTGACTAGCTCCGGAACTGGGGCATCTGAAAACCCCTAGAGCGGGTTCTCCGTGTAAGAGCCCAAGAAGAAACGGTTGCAACACAATATCAAGCGATCTTATGTTAATAAAAAGCCTGGCTAGATGGTTTCTTTTCTGAACCTAAAATTTTCTTTGTTTTGTGGGTTTTCCCCACCAAAAATTCAATGCCTTTAGATTTGAATAAACTACCTGGTTTTCTTAGAATGTGGGGGTGGCGTTCTTGTAAAGCCCCGTGTTAAGGAAAACTCACATATGCTCGCAAACTGTTTCTGAAGACACTCCAATTTGCTGTGTCCAAACCAGATTTTCTTGTCCCTAATTTCCTAACAACATTACAACGTAGATGCAGAGTGAAAACCCACACTGTGGCAGACCTGAGTTGACTTTAACCATCAGTACATTTTTAAATGTAATCCTGCTTTTCGAGAAAAGTAACGTTCCCTTTGCAAAGACCCAGCATGTTAAAAATGATTCAGTCAGAACCAACCCCATCAAAATTACCACAGCGACAACTGGTAAGTGTGGTACTAGTTGAAAGAGTAAAACTGGGACTTCTGGAGCTCTGGGCTCTATTTGCTGTCCTACTATTGATGATGGTTCTTTATCCTTCACTTTCTTCATCCAGGCCCAGAATGGAGTTTCTAGTCAGCCAGTCAATCGCATTTATGGACAGCTTGCTGTGTGCAGAGCACTGTACTAACAGCCTGGGTGAGTACAACATAAACAGACACATTCCCTGTACACACTGCCTGCCTCATCAGATTATGTTAGCCTTGATTCTGTTGCCCCTTTCTCTGCTAGATGAAGAAATGCATTTGTCCACACTGAACCGAATTCTATAGCCATTATAAAACCCCTAAGATACTGGCTACCAAAGCATGTGTTGTGCATAACATGTGTACTCATTTCATATTCCTACGGGCCTGATTTCTTCATCAGCAATAAATTTTCGGTGCAGATAAAACCGAAACCTCCCTCTCCATCTTTCAAACTCAGCTGGAGTCTCTCCTATAGAATATCTTCATAGATTTGGGCTGTACTGAAGAATGCAAGAAGCATTTCCACAATCCACACAGTTCAGGAGAGTCTTAACCTTGAACTGTGTCACGGGGGTGGGAGGGATGCCAACATGAGCACATCCTCATTTCCCTCGAGAAAACTCTAGAAATCTACTGAAAATGATTTCAGCAGTAATGTTCTTTTTTTCCACTGGCAACAAAAATCAAACTCAAAAGTAACCTCAAAAGTCTTGAAAGAACGTGAAAATTTATTCTGATGGGTAATAACGACAGGGTAAAGCAAAATTAAGTAGATACATTCAAATGCAATCAATGATATTTATTGAGCACTTACTATGTGAGGGCACTGTACTAAGTGCTTGGGAGAGTACAACAGAGTTAACAAACATGTTCCCTGCCCACAACGTGTTTCAGGTGTAGAGGATGCTAAAGAAACTGGATCTCCTTCTGATTTTCTATCAGAAATGATCGCTTCTTTGCTCATTAATTTATTTAAAAACAACGTCTCAGTATATGGTTTAAAGTGAGGACTTGGAGTTGCCAAAAGAATAATAAAAATTGAAGTCTCCCATTTAAAACCCCATGGTTACTTTAACACAGGTTTGCCAAATATGAATCAATCGGCAGTATTTACTGAGCGCTTACTATGTGCCAAGTACTGTACTTATTGAGAGAGAACAATACAGAAGCAGCGTGGCTCAGTGGAAAAGAGCCCGGGCTTTAGAGTCAGAGGTCATGGGTTCAAACCCCGGCTCAGCTGTGTGACTTCGGGCAAGTCACTTAACTTCTCTGGGCCTCAGTTACCTCATCTGGAAAACGGGGACTAAGACTGTGAGCCCCATGTGGGACAACCTGATCACCTTGTAACCTCCCCAGCGCTTAGAACAGTGCTTTGCACATAGTAAGCGCTTAATAAATGCCATTATTATTATTATTATTATTATTATTATTATTATTATTACAGTAGAGTTGATCGATCTGTTCCTTGCCCACAGGGAGCTCACTGTCTAGAGGGGGAGAATAACTCAAAATAATCTCAGACACCCACATTTCCAAGCTTTCTCTGTCAATCAGTGGTATTTATTTAGAGTTTTTTATGTGTGCACAGCACTGCACTAAGCATTCAGAGGAATACAACAGAACTGGTAGGCAGGTTTCCTGCTCTAATAATACCACATATTTATAAGGTGCTTCCTTTAATCATTTCATGAGTCCTCACATGCAGTACTCCCTTTACAGTGGCAGAGCCAGGATTAGATACCTAAGACCCTGATTCTTTCCACTAATGCCTGTGCTCACGTGATCACACACATCCTCTAGATTGAAAGCTCGCTGTGGGCAGGCAATGTGTCTTCCAACTCTGTTGCACTGCCCTCTCCCATGCGCTTAGTACAGTGCTCTGCACACGGGAAGTGCCCAATAACTACGAATGAATAAGTCCCACTGATTGATTGATTGTGCCTACATCTCCTAAGACAGGGCGGCTGCAGGGACCACATTTGCAGCTGGGCCTGGGAGTAGGAGGACCTGCGTTCTAATCCTGGCTCTGCCACTTCAATCAATCAATCAATCAATCAATCGTATTTATTGAGCGCTTACTGTGTGCAGAGCGCTGTACTAAGCGCTTGGGAAGTCCAAGTTGGCAACATATAGAGACGGTCCCTACCCACCAGTGGGCTCACAGTCTAAAAGGGGGAGACAGAGAACCAAACCAAACATACAAACAAAATAAAATAAATAGAATAGATATGTACAGGTAAAATAAATAAATAGAGTAATAAATATGTACAAACATATACATATATACAGGTGCTGTGGGGAAGGGAAGGAGGTAAGATGGGGGGATGGAGAAGGGGACGAGGGGGAGAGGAAGGAAGGGGCTCAATCTGGGAAGGCCTCCTGGAGGAGGTGAGCTTGTCTGCTGTGTGACCACGGGGAAGTTATTTAACGTCTCTGGGCCTCAGTTTCCTCACCTGTAAGATAGAGATTAAATCCTACTCCCTCCTACTTAGATTCAGAGCCCAGCGTGGGACAGGGACACTGCCCAACCTAATCATCTTGTATCTACCCCAGTGCTTGGTATGGTACTTGGTACAAAGTAAGCACTTTGAAAATACAAAACAACAAACAAAAGCCAAGCATCAGACTTGGAGCAGGTATCATTTTTTACCTTAGCCTGGGTCAGAGCTGCCTTTTTCACCTGCAGCTGTGACTGCAGTAGCTTGAAGTTTTTGGACCAGCCTTCTGTTTTGGAATCACTGGTCTCCACTCCCAGGTCATCATAGAGGGACATTTTCTCCTCAAATCAAAGCTAGGCGGGAGAGAGGGAAAAAAAAAAAAAGAGAGAAAGTTAAAGACAGCACAACTAAATGGCAAGAAGAAAGCAGAGAGGTTCCCAAACCGTCTACTTTTATCAGAGGGCTCAGACACAAATTCACTGCCAAGGGTCGGAATATTGGCATTTAAAAATTCCCAGGAGCGCTCTACGTGGAAAGATCACGCACACGATCGCCCAAGTTGGTGGTGCCACGTGCCAGGCATCATCATCATCATCAATCGTATTTATTGAGCGCTTACTGTGTGCAGAGCACTGTACAGGCACCATTCTAAGAGCTGGGGTGGCAACAAGCAAATTGGGTTGGACCCTCTCCCTAGCCCACGTGGGGCTCACAGTCTCCATCCCCATTTTGCAGATGAGGGAACTGAGGCACTGAGGAGTTAAGTGACTCACCCAAGGTCATGCAGCAGACAAATGGCAGCAAACCTTGTGATTCCCAGGCCCCTGCCCTAACCCCATGCCATACTGCTTATCTATCGATGGTTATCGATTGATCTCTGGTATGTACTGAGCGCTCGCTTGCTTGGTGGAGAGCCCCGTACAAAGCGCTTGGGAGGGTACACTCCAAAAGAGTTGGTCGATAATAATAATAATAATGATGGCATTTATTAAGCACTTACTATGTGCAAAGCACTGTTCTAAGCGCTGGGGAGGATACAAGGTGATCAGGTTGTCCCACGGGGGGCTCACAGTTTTCATCCCCATTTTCCAGATGAGGGAACTGAGGCCCAGAGGAGTGAAGTGACTCGCCCAAAGTCACATAGCTGACAAGTGGCGGAGCCAGAATTTGAACCCGTGACCTCTGACTCCAAAGCCCAGGCTCTTTCCACTGAGCCACGCTGCTTCTCTAATGTGACCCCTGCCCACAAGGAGTTTAGGGGAGGAGTTGGGCATTAAAAACAGATTACTGGATTGGTTTCACCACACCCCACAGACAAACGTTTTCAGTCAATGCCTGCCAATGACAAAGGAAGAATTCATCTTTAGGAGGCGGGAAGATGGAGCCATCTAGTCTCGGCTTCAGCAGAACCCTTTCATTTTGGCCTCATGATGGCTTCTGCTTAGTTACTCGGTTTTATGAAGGAAAATTGGATCTCGCACCTGCAGTATTGGGGAACATCCAGCTCCTCAATTTTACTTGCTTTTGGCCCGCTACACACCCACCATACACCCCCTGGCCTGGAATTGCCCCCACATCCGCCAAGCTAGCTCTCTTCCTCCCTTCAAGGCCCTACTGAGAGCTCACCTCCTCCAATCAATCAATCAATCGTATTTATTGAGCGCTTATTGTGTGCAGAGCACTGTACTAAGCGCTTGGGAAGCACAAGTTGGCAACATATAGAGACAGGAGGCCTTCCCAGACTGAGCCCCCTCCTTCCCGCCTTACTTCCTTCCCTTCCCCACAGCACCTGCATATATGTTTGTACGTATTTATTACTCTATTTATTTATTTTACTTGTACATATCTATTCTATTTATTTTATTTTGTTAATATGTTTGGTTTTGTTCTCTGTCACCCCCTCCTAGACTGTGAGCCCACTGTTGGGTAGGGACCGTCTCTATGTGTTGCCAACTTGTACTTCCCAAGTGCTTAGTACAGTGCTCTGCACACAGTAAGCGCTCAATAAATACGATTGATTGACTGGTGGAAGGAGAAGAGAACACAACCCCTACTTAACTCACTCCTTTTTTTTGGGAGGGAATACATGTTGGGGCTCTTACCAGCATTTTGTTCCTCGAAACTCAGAATATCAGGAGCCAAACACTGTCTTGATTTTCAATTCTACTTTTACTTAAATGGCAAAAAAACATAGCAGAGTGTAATGTAAGAACTCCCTGGACTGAGTTCTTTTTAAGTGTACAATTAATAAAAACCCAGTGGCATATACAGCACAAGAAATTATAATGGATAACGGATACTCTTACCAAAAATTTTTCCTGAGAAAAATGGGCTTTTGTAGGGATGAGAATCTGCGGCGCTGATTCAAGGAGAAGGAGGTGTAGCTGGTGACTAAGTTACCTCTCCAAACTAGCTTGGCGAATACACTAAAAAATATTCCCAACCTACTTGTTTACCTGTAAACTTGTTTGCCTGTAAAATGTGCACATTCCCTCCTCCTGCTATTGCCACCTACAACCCTTACTGTTGTGAGAACAAGACAAATAAATGATGGGGAACCAGCTGAAGAACCAGTGGAGCATTGTGTTCTGATGAAAAGCTTCAAGATGATCCAAGTTACCCCCGCAAGCCTGAACCAGGGAAACCCTGCATACGTGCGCATGCATGTGTGCAAACACACAAACACACACATACACACGCGCAGTTTTCCAAGGTGAAGAAGCTTGGCAGATCACTAACGGTGGGATAATCCTGCATCATATTTCCTGCTCTCTGTGCCTCAGTTCCCTCATCTGTAAACTGGGGATTAAGACTGTAATCCCGATGTGAGACTTCGACAATAGCCAACCTGATTAGTTTATATCTACCCTAGCGCTTAGTACAGTGCCGGGCACAGAGCAAGCACTTAAATATCATTAAAAAATTAAACAGAAATGAAAATACAAGCCTAACCAATCCTCCTCAACGACCTTTGTAGGGTACAAGCAGAAGAAATGTTTTTCGAAGATTCCAAGAAGCTCGGCCTCCAGTGTGGCGGAGGGCAGCCGGAAGGCTAGGGGAGAGCCGTGCCTGGAAGATGTAGCAATCGGGAATGGGGCGACTCTTCTCCCACAGAGGCTTTGGGACAGCTGGTGTACAAACAGAAAGAATGGCAAGGCGCTGCAAATAGCACAGAAAAGGCCACCTTTATGTGCGCATAGTGTGGAGAGGACTTTCGGTCCAGCAATCATTTCTCCTCTAACGGCCAGAGATCTGTTCTGCAGATTCTCACATTTCGGTAAACTGTTACTGAACACCCCTTGACCGGCACCGCACATGCGACTAGCTCATCTGACATCATCATCAATCGTATTTATTGAGCGCTTACTATGTGCAGAGCACTGTATTAAGCGCTTGGGAAGTACAAATTGGCAACATATAGAGACAGTCCCTACCCAAGAGTGGGCTCACAGTCTAAAAATCTGACATCTCATCAAACGCCTGCGGGACAGACACTACGTCAGGAGAATGTTCCCTGATTTCCTCAAGCACGTGCCACCCAAATTGTAGAGTGGAAACCTGCTGTAGGAGAACTGAATGTATAAGGCTTTTTGACAAAACTCACATACATGGAAGCTTCACCTTACAATAAAAGGACAAGGACACAAACACACACACACACACACAGAGCCAATTCCCAGAGGGACTGCCCATGAAAGTCGAAAAGGAAATAAAAAAAGGCAAAGTACACTAAGCTTCCTCCCTGTCTCTCACTCAACAAATACCGTAATATTTATTGAGTGATTACTTTATGCTCAGCACTACACTAAGCGCTTGGGGAAGTAGAATTCAAGAGTTGGGAGGCAGAATCCCTGCCCACATGGAGCATACAGTCTATAAGGGGAGACGGACTTTAAAATAAATTACAGATAGGAGAAATAGCAGAGCGTAAGAGCATTTACAGTGGGGCTGGACTTTACCAGACTGCCTTGAAACCTTCCTGGATACATCTCAAGTCCCGGGCCTGTGCTGATTTTCCTGGCTATGCTAATCAATGCAACTGCAGACACGGTCCACTCTGCCGTGCCGTGTGTTTTCATTATATAGTTTGGCTACCACCCCATTAAGGAATTAGGAAATGTTCATCCAAGAAGGCGGGTCTGTCCGGACAGGGCACGCTGCAGTGTCGGAAGAGACAGTGGTGAGCACGAGGGCGGCCACAGTTTAAGTACGACAAGGCCATTCCTCCTTACTGCTGGGCTCTGCAAGATCACAACTCCTGCTTCACACAACTACTCCAAAATCAAACACCAAGATAGAGGAGCCCCCACCTCACACCCCCATGCTCAGTAGACAACACATGTAAATGGGAAGGATCAGTTGTTTAGACTTTTCCCGGCCATAAATTGTAAGAGTTGGAATGTCAGTTCCTAGAAGGCAGGAATTGGGCCTCTTGAGTGTTGATATGCCTACCACTGGATAGATTTTAACTCCATAGTACCGAAGACGGCGACGACAACGTTTGGAGGTAGAATTCATCAGCCTAGAAGCATTTGTAATTACTAATGGCATTTGCTTGGCACATAGTAAGCGCTTAACAAGTACCAATATTATTATTAGATACTGCAGGTGTTTCTAAGCCAAGGATTTGAGCCTGCCACCTAGCAGAAATTTAAGGTTCCAACTGAACAAAAGCAGGAGAGTATCAGTAGATCACAGTTACTGAGCGGTTTCTGGGTGCAGAGCACTGTGCTAAGTGCTTGGGAGAGTACATTGTAAGAGTTGATAGACACATTCCCTGCCCAAAAGGGGTTTACAGTCTAGAGCAGAAACTGAATGCTCAAAGTTTAGAAGATCACTGGTATATTTTCTTCAATGACTTTAAAGTTAACTTCAGAAATTAGATTTTTTAAGGGTCTCTTATTTGTCCCTTGTGTAGTATCAAATCTCCTTTTTCAGGTGGACGTTTAAGGAAACATGATCCCGGCTAATCTCTCCTCTACCAGAAGGAAAACCAGAGGCCACTTACATCCTGTATTTGTGGGGCAGCTTCTCAGCAACCAAGTGAGGAATCTGGCAAGTATTATCTCCGCCCCACCTCCCAATTTCAAATGAGAAAACTGAGGCACAGAAGCATTATGGCATTTGGCAAAAGTGATGCAATAAATCAGGGGGCTGGGGGGCAAATTACCTAAAGACGGTTCAGGTCATGTTCCTAGAAAACCCTGTTGCTGCTAAGGGATTATTTTTTAAGCCTAGAAGCCGTTTTCTAATTTTTAGATCATTTTGATAATCGTTGGCCGTTAGGCTTTAGGCTGTAATTATACGGTCACATTTAAAGGCCATTAAATTCTTTCACTCTTTTCCGCAGGCACTACCAGAGCGATCATTCTGGGAATCGACTGACACAAAACAAAATTGCCAAGAGTTTGGCTTTACGTTCATAACCCCAGACTGAACTCCATAAGTGGAGAGGGAATGGAGGAGAGTCAGGAAAGGAGGCACAAGGTGAGTGCCCCCAAGAAGCTATCTCAGTCTAAGTAGGAGGGAGAGCTGGGGACGATACGAGGTGATCAGGTTGACCCCCGTGGGGCTCACGCTCTTAATCCTCATTTTACAGATGAGGTAACAGGCACAGAGAAGTTAGCTGACTCACCCAAAGTCACACAGCTGACAATTGGCAGAGTTGGGATACCAAAATAAAGTAGGGATGGGAGAATTGTAGGGTATAAGGATATATATGGAAGGGCCTTGGGGCTGGGGTGAGCATCAGGAGTGCATGGGAGATGGTGAGGGAGGGCAGATAAGTGAAGACACATAGTCTTCCTCCTCCACTTCTGGTCACGGGCCCCCAATTCCCTGCCACTGACTAACATGAACCCCAAAGGGAGGCCTGGGTAGGGGACCTGGAAGCTGCAACTTGAGGCTGGTAGCAGCTGGGGTGCACCCCAGGGGACCAGAGGGAGTTGCAGCCCCATTCCTGAGACCCAAGTGGCAGCCCTGATTCGCAGAGCAGACAGCTGAGCCGACAGCCTCGGATCGCAAGCCCTTCTGACCTCCCTTCACCCGAGAGTCACGTAGGCCTGGTGTGAGGCTAAAAGTGAAATTAGAGACCCAGGAATTTCCCCCTCCAGACTGCGGCTTTATTCGAGGAACACATCCTTCAAATAAAAGCTCCACAAATAGTCTCCTCCCCAAACCAACGCCTTCCAGAAGCAACGGCCCATATACTAGGACTCTATGTCCAGTCCTTGGCCAGATCACCAGCCCTTCTCTTTATGTTTCCCGACTCTTGGCTTTAACCTAGTAATTATTTAACCTGGTATTTATAGAGCCAGTGTGCCCAACGCTGGGCCAGACACAAGATAATCAGATCAGATAGTCCTTCTCCCACGTGGAACTCGATCTAAGAGAGAATTGATGGCTTAGTCACGAAAGGCCTCTTGGAAGAGAAGGGCCTTCAATAAGGCCTTGAAGCTGGGGGGAAAGGAATTGTCTATGGGATCCGAAAAGGGAGGGCATTCCAGGCCAGCGGCAGGATGTGGGCGAGGTCCAACGAGCAGGTTGGCATCAGAGGAGTGAAGTGTGCGGGCTGGGATAGGAGAGCAACTGGGTGAGGTAGGAAAGTGGGGGGTCCAAAGGGCGGGGGCTGGGGGAGGGAGACTTGGGGTCGAGGGGGAGCAGGGGGGATGGAAGGGGACTTGCGGGGCTGGAGGGACTTGGAGAACCAGAGAGAGACTTGGGGGGCCAGAGACACTTGGGAGGATGGGAAGGAGTGGGGCTGCAGAAGAGGACTTGGGGGGCCGGAGGGACTTGGAGAGCCAGAGAGACACTTGGGGGGCCGGAGAGACTTGGGGGGATGGGAAGGAGTGGGGGGGGCAGAAGGACTTGGGGGGCTGGAGACTTGGGGGACCAGGGACAGACTTGGTGGAATGGAGGGGGAGCATGGGGGACAGAAGAGGACTTGGAGGGATGGAGAGAGGCTTAGGAGGATGGAGGAACTGGGGGGCCGGAGGAACCGGGGGGTCCGAGAGAAACTTGGGGGAATGGAGAGGGGACAGAAGGGTGATGGAGGGGAGGCAGGGGGGCTGGAGAAGGAGGTGGGGGGCCGGAGAAGCTTGGGGTGGTGGTGGAGGGGGAGTGGGGGGGGGCAGGAGAGGACTCGGGGGGGCCAGAGAGGAACTTGGGGAGCAGGAGGGGGAGCAAAACGACTTGGGAGGCCAGAGGAGAAGTTGGCGGACCGGAAAGAGACTTTGGGGGATGGGGGGGGCGGGGGGGGCGGAGGGGGGGGGTGGGGGGGGTGGAGGGGGAGCAGGGGGGGCAGAAAAGGACTCGGGGGGCCGGAGTGAAACTTGGGGCCGAAGGGGGATCTTGATGTGGAAAAAGCCCTTCCCTTCAAAGCCCTACTGAGAGCTCACCTCCTCCAGGAGGCCTTCCCAGACTGAGCCCCCTCCTTCTTCTCCCCCTCCTCATCGCCTTACCTCCTTCCCCTCCCCACAGCACCTGTATATACGTATATATGTTTGTACATTTTTATTATTCTATTTATTTATTTATTTTATTTGTACATATTTATTCTATTTATTTTACTTTGTTAATATGTTTTGTTTTGTTCTCTGTCTCCCCCTTCTAGACTGTGAGCCCATTGTTGGGTAGGGACCGTCTCTAGATGTTGCCAACCTGTACTTCCCAAGCGCTTAGTCCAGTGCTCTGCACACAGTAAGCGCTCAATAAATACAATTGATTGACCATCTCTCTATGTTGCCAACCTGTACTTCCCAAGCGCTTAGTCCAGTGCTCTGCACACAGTAAGCGCTCAATAAATACGATTGATTGACCATCTATATTGCCAACCTGTACTTCCCAAGCACTTAGTTCAGTGCTCTGCACACAGTAAGCGCTCAATAAATACGACTGATTGATTGATTGACCGTCTCTCTATGTTGCCAACCTGTACTTCCCAAGCACTTAGCCCAGTGCTCTGAACACAGTAAGCGCTCAATAAATACGACTGATTGATTGACCGTCTCTCTCTGTTGCCAACCTTTACTTCCCAAGCGCTTAGTCCAGTGCCCTGCACACAGTAAGCACTCAATAAATATGAATGAATGAAAAAGTGGGGGTGGGAAGGGAGAGAATACAACACTGTAAGCTCGCTGTGGGCCGGGAGCGTGTCTACCTACTCAGTTGCAGCGTCCTCTCATTCAATCAACTGTACTGACTGAGCGCTTCCTGTGTGCGGAGCACTGCACTAAGCGCTGGCAATCAATCAATCAATCATATTTATTGAGCGCTTACTGTGTGCAAAGCACTGTACTAAGCGCTTGGGAAGTACAAGTTGGCAACATATAGAGACAGTCCCTACACAACAGGGGGCTCACAGTCTAGAAGAGGGAGACAGAGAACAAAACCAAACGTATTAACAAAATAAAATAAGTAGAATAGGTACAAGTAAAATAAATAAATAGAGTAATAAATATGTACTAACATATACACATATATGTATATATGCGGCTAGAGAAGCAGCATGGCTCAGTGGAAAGAGCCTGGGCTTTGGAGTCAGAGGTCATGGGTTCAAATTCTGGCTCCGCCACTTGTCAGCTGGGTGACTTTGGGCCAGTCACTTCACTTCTCTGGGCCTCAGTTCCCTCGTCTGTAAAATGGGGATGAAGGCTGTGAGCGCCACGCCCCCCCATGGGACAACCTGATCACCTTGTAACCTCCCCAGTACTTAGAACAGGGCTTTGCACATAGTAAGCGCTTAATCAATGTAGAAAAGCAGCGTGGCTCAGTGGAAAGAGCACGGGCTTTGGAGTCAGAGGTCATGGGTTCGAGTCCCGGCTCCGCCACACGTCTGCTGTGTGACCTTGGTCATGTCACTTAGCTTCTCGGAGCCTCAGTTACCTCATCTGTAAAATGGGGATGATGACTGTGCGCCCCACGTGGGACAACCTGATCACCTTGTATCCCCCCACCAGCGCTTAGAACAGTGCTTTGCACATAGTAAGCGCTTAACAAATGCCGTCATTATCAATCAATATCAATCGTATTCATTGAGCGCTTACTGCGGGCAGAGCACTGTACTAAGCGCCTGGGAAGTACAAGTTGGCAACATATAGAGACAGTCCCTACCCAACAGTGGGCTCACAGTCTAAAAGGGGGCAGGGGGGCAGGGAACAAAACCAAACATACTAACAAAATAAAATAAATAGAATAGATATGTACAAGTAAAATAAATAGAGTAATAAATATGTACAAACATATATCCATATATACAGGTGCTGTGGGGAAGGGAAGGAGGTAAGATGGGGGGGATGGAGAGGGGGCGAGGGGGAGAGGAAGGAAGGGGCTCAGACTGGGAAGGCCTCCTGGATCAATCAATCAATCGTATTTATTGAGCACTTACTGTGTGCGGAGCACTGTGCTAAGCGCTTGGGAAGTCCAAGTTGGCAACATATAGAGACAGTCCCTACCCAACAGCGGGCTCACAGTCTAAAAGGGGGAGTCAGAGAACAAAACCAAACATATTAACGAAATAAAATGAATAGAATAGATAAGTACAAGTAAAATAAAGAGTAATAAATATGTACAAACATATATCCATATATACAGGTGCTGTGGGGAAGGGAAGGAGGTAGGATGGGGGGATGAAGAGGGGGACGAGGGGGAGAGGAAGGAAGGGGCTCAGTCTGGGAAGGCCTCCTGGATCAATCAATCAATCGTATTTATTGAGCGCTTAATGTGTGCGGAGCACTGGACTAAGCGCTTGGGAAGTACAAATTGCCAACATCTAGAGACAGTCCCTACCCAACAGTGGGCTCCCAGTCTAAAAGGGGGAGACAGAGAACAAAACCAAACATACTAACAAAATAAAATAGAGTAAATATGTACAAGTAAAATAAATAAATAAATAGAGTAATAAATATGTACAAACATATATACATATATACAGGTGCTGTGGAGAAGGGAAGGAGGTAAGACGGGGGGATGGAGAGGGGGACGAGGGGGAGAGGAAGGAAGGGGCTCAGTCTGGGAAGGCCTCCTGGACCAATCAATCAATTGTATTTATTGAGCGCTTACTGTGTGCAGAGCACTGGACTAAGCGCTTGGGAAGTACAAGTTGGCAACATATAGAGACAGTCCCTACCCAACAGTAGGCTCCCAGTCTAAAAGGGGGAGACAGAGAACAAAACCAAACATGCTAACAAAATAAAATAAATAGAATAGATAGGTACAAGTAAAATAAATAAATAGAGTAATAAATATGTACAGACATATATACATATATACAGGTGCTGTGGGGAAGGGAAGGAGGTAAGATGGGGGGATGGAGAGGGGGACGAGGGGGAGAGGAAGGAAGGGGCTCAGTCTGGGAAGGCCTCCTGGATCGATCGATCAATCAATCAATCAATCGCATTTATTGAGTGCTTACTGTGTGCAGAGCACTGTACCAAACGCTTGGGAAGTACAAATTGGCAACATATAGAGACAGTCCCTACCCAACGGTGGGCTCCCAGTCTAAAAGGGGGAGACAGAGAACCAAACCAAACACACTGACAAAATAAAATAAATAGAATAGATAGGTACAAGTAAAATAAATAGAGTAATAAACATATACAAACATATATAGATATGTACAAGTAAAATAATAAATAAATAAATAGAGTAATAAATATGTACAAACATATATCCATATATACAGCACTGTACTAAGCGCTTGGGAAGTACAAATGGGCAACATCTAGAGACAGTCCCTACCCAACGGTGGGCTCCCAGTCTAAAAGGGGGAGACAGAGAACAAAACCAAACACACTGACAAAATAAAATAAATAGAATAGATAGGTACAAGTAAAATAAATAGAGTAATAAACATATACAAACATATATAGATATGCACAAGTAAAATAATAAATAAATGGAGTAATAAATACGTACAAACATATATCCATATATACAGCACTGTACTAAGCGCTTGGGAAGTACAAATTGGCAACATCTAGAGACGGTCCCTACCCAACGGTGGGCTCCCAGTCTAAAAGGGGGAGACAGAGAACAGAACCAAACACACTGACAAAATAAAATAAATAGAATAGATAGGTACAAGTAAAATAAATAGAGTAATAAATATATACAAACATATATAGATATGCACAAGTAAAATAATAAATAAATAAATAGAGTAATAAATATGTACAAACATATATCCATATATAGATATGTACAAGTAAAATAATAAATAAATAGAGTAATAAATATATACAAACATATATAGATATGCACAAGTAAAATAATAAACAAATGAATAGAGTAATAAATATGTACAAACATATATCCATATATAGATATGTACAAGTAAAATAATAAATAAATAGAGTAATAAATATATACAAACATATATAGATATGCACAAGTAAAATAATAAATAAATGAATAGAGTAATAAATATGCACAAACATATATCCATATATTGATATGCACAAGTAAAATAATAAATAAATAGAGTAATATATACAAACATATATAGATGTGCACAAGTAAAATAATAAATAAGTGAATAGAGTAATAAATATGTACAAACATATATCCATATATAGATATGTACAAGTAAAATAATAAATAAATAGAGTAATAAATATGTACAAACATATATAGATATGCACAAGTAAAATAATAAATAAATGAATAGAGTAATAAATATGTACAAACATATATCCATATATAGATATGTACAAGTAAAATAATAAATAGAGTAATAAATATGTACAAACATATATAGATGTGCACAAGTAAAATAATAAATAAATGAATAGAGTAATAAATATGTACAAACATATATCCATATATAGATATGAACAAGTAAAATAATAAATAAATAGAGTAATAAATATGTACAAACATATATAGATGTGCACAAGTAAAATAATAAATAAATGAATAGAGTAATAAATATGTACAAACATATATCCATATATAGATATGTACAAGTAAAATAATAAATAAATAGAGTAATAAATATGTACAAACATATATAGATATGCACAAGTAAAATAATAAATAAATGAATAGAGTAATAAATATGTACAAACATATATCCATATATAGATATGTACAAGTAAAATAATAAATAGAGTAATAAATATGTACAAACATATATAGATATGCACAAGTAAAATAATAAATAAATGAATAGAGTAATAAATATGTACAAACATATATCCATATACAGATATGTACAAGTAAAATAATAAATAAATAGAGTAATAAATATGTACAAACATATATAGATGTGCACAAGTAAAATAATAAATAAATGAATAGAGTAATAAATATGTACAAACATATATCCATATATAGATATGCACAAGTAAAATAATAAATAAATAGAGTAATAAATATGTACAAACATATATAGATGTGCACAAGTAAAATAATAAATAAATGAATAGAGTAATAAATATGTACAAACATATATAGATGTGCACAAGTAAAATAATAAATAAATGAATAGAGTAATAAATATGTACAAACATATATCCATATATAGATATGCACAAGTAAAATAATAAATAAATAGAGTAATAAATATGTACAACCATATACCCATATCGACAGCACTGTACTAAGCGGTTGGGGAGGGCAGGCGGGCACAGTGGTGTGGCCGCAGGAGGCGGTCGGGCACTCACCGTGCGGGCAGCCGTCCCCATGGGCCGGGCGGGACCGGGCCGAACCGGACCGAGCCGGACCGAACCGGACCGAACCGGATCGGACAGGGCCTGACAGGGCACCCGACGGGCCCCGCGCGCGGCGGCCTAGGCCAAAGCCCCGAACCACCGAGTCTCCCAGAGGCGGGGGAGGGAAGACGGCCCTCCTCCGGCCGCCCGCAGAGAAAGAGGGTGGGCCCCGGCCCCGCGCTCCCCGCTCTCCCCGCTCTCCCCTGCCCCCCGGCGGCCGGAGGTCAGAACAGCGCGCTCCCCTCGGCGACGCTTCCCCCCTGCTGAGCCAGCAGGGGCCGCTGCGGCGCAGGTTCCCCCCGAGGGAACAATCCTCGCCCGCCCCGCCCCCCATCATCATCATCATCATCATCATCATCATCATCATCATCATCATCATCATCATCATCATCGATCGTATTTATTGAGCGCTTCCTATGTGCAGAGCACTGTACTAAGCGCTTGGGAAGTACAAATTGGCAACATATAGAGACAGTCCCTACCCAACAGTGGGCTCACAGTCTTAAAGGGGGAGACAGAGAACAAAACCAAACATACTAACAAAACAAAATAAATAGAATAGATATGGACAGATAAAATAAATAAATAAATAAATAGAGTAAAAAATATGTACATCATCATCATCATAATGGCGGTATTTGTTAAGCGCTTACTATGTGCCAAGCACTGTTCTAAGCGCTGGGGGGGGCTACAAGGTGATCAGGCTGCCCCACCTGGGGCTCACAGTCTTAATCCCCATTTTACAGATGAGGGAATTGAGGCACAGAGAAGTTAAGTGGCTTGCCCAAGGTCACACAGCTGACAAGAGGCGGAGCCGGGATTCGAACCCATGACCTCTGACTCCCAAGCCCCCGCTCTTTCCACTGAGCCACGCTGTTTCCCCAAACATCATCATCATCACTCATCATCAATCGTATTTATTGAGCGCTTGCTGTGCGCAGAGCACTGGACTAAGCGCTTGGGAAGTACAAGTTGGCAACACATAGAGACAGTCCCTACCCAACAGTGGGCTCACAGTCTGAAAGGGGGAGACAGAGAACGAAACCAAACATACTAACAAAATAAAATAAATAGAATAGATATGTACAAGTAAAATAAATAAATAAATAAATAGAGTAACAAATATGTACAAACATATATACATAATAATATGTATATATTATAATAATAATATAATTGCCATATAATAATGGCATTTATTAAGCGCTTACTATGTGCAAAGCACTGTTCTAAGCGCTGGGGAGGTTACAAGGAGATCAGGTTGTCCCACGTGGGGCTGACAGTCTTCATCTCCATTTTACAGATGAGGGAACTGAGGCTCAGAGAAGTGAAGCGACTTGCTCAAGGTCGCACAGCAGACAGGTGGCGGAGCCGGGATTCGAACCCATGCCCTCTGACTCCAAAGCCCGGGCTCTTCTCCACTGAGCCACGCTGCTCCTCTAAGATCCCTCTTCATCATTCATTCGTTCAATCGTATTTCATTCAATCCCCGCCCGCTCCATCCGTCTTCATCATTCAGTCATTCAATCGTATTATTTCATTCAATCAGTCATTCAATTGTATTATTTCATTCAATCCGTCATTCAATCATTCATTCATTCAATCGTATTTATTGAGCGCTTACGGTGTGTGGAGCACTGGGCTAAGCGCTTGGAAAGTACAAGTCGGCAACAGATAGAGACGGTCCCTACCCAACAACGGGCTCACAGTCTTCATCGAGCACTCACTGGGTGACCTGGGGCAAGTCATTTTTCATTCATAATAATAATAATAATAATAATGATGGTATTTGTTAAGCGCTTACTATGTGCAAAGCACGGCTCTAAGCGCTGGGGAGGTTACAAGGTGATCAGGTTGTCCCACGGGGGGCTCACAGTCTTAATCCCCATTTTACAGATGAGGTCACTGGGGCACAGAGAGGTTAAGTGACTTGTCCAAAGTCAGACAGCTGACAAGTGGCAGGGGCGGGATTTGAACCTGTGACCTCTGACTCCAAAGCCCGGGCTCTTTCCACTGAGCCACGCTCCTTCTCTAACCCCGTATCCACCCCGGTGCTTAGAACAGTGCTTGGAACACAGTAAGCGCTTGACAGAGACCATCATGATTATGATTATTTATTAAAATAACAACAACAATACTAATAATGTTGACTGAGCGCTCACTATGTGCCAAGCACTATGCTCAGTGATGGAGAGAAATACAAGATATGCCGACTGGACACGGCCCTGGGCCCACAAGAGTGTCACAATCTAAGAGGGAGAAAGGGAAAAACAGACATTTAATCCCCATTTTATGATTATGATTATTAAAATAACAACAATAATAGTAATAATGTTGACTGAGCGCTCACTGTGTGCCAAGCACTATGCTCAGTGATGGAGAGAAATACAAGATATGCTGACTGGACACGGCCCTGGGCCCACAAGAGTGTCACAATCTAAGAGGGAGAAAGGGAAAAACAGACATTTAATCCCCATTTTATGATTATGATTATTTATTAAAATAACAACAATAATACTAATAATGTTGACTGAGCGCTCATTGTGTGCCAAGCACTATGCTCAGTGATGGAGAGAAATACAAGATATGCTGACTGGACACGGCCCTGGGCCCACAAGAGTGTCACAACCTAAGAGGGAGAAAGGGAAAAACAGACATTTAATCCCCATCTTATGATTATGATTATTTATTAAAATAACAACAATAATACTAACAATGTTGACTGAGCGCTCACTGTGTGCCAAGCACTATGCTCAGTGATGGAGAGAAATACAAGATATGCTGACTGGACACGGCCCTGGTCCCACAAGAGTGTCACAATCTAAGAGGGAGAAAGGGAAAAACAGACATTTAATCCCCATTTTATGATTATGATTATTTATTAAAATAACAACAATAATACCAATAATGTTGACTGAGCGCTCACTATGTGCCAAGCACTATGCTCAGTGATGGAGAGAAATACAAGATACGCTGACTGGACACGGCCCTGGTCCCACAAGAGTGTCACAATCTAAGAGGGAGAAAGGGAAAAACAGACATTTAATCCCCATTTTATGATTATGATTATTTATTAAAATAACAACAATAATACTAATAATGTTGACTGAGCGCTCACTGTGTGCCAAGCACTATGCTCAGCGATGGAGAGAAATACAAGATACGCTGACTGGACACGGCCCTGGTCCCACAAGAGTGTCACAATCTAAGAGGGAGAAAGGGAAAAACAGATACTGTTGGGTAGGGACTGTCTCTCTATGTTGCCAATTTGTACTTCCCAAGCGCTTAGTACAGTGCTCTGCACATAGTAAGCGCTCAATAAATACGATTGATGATGATGATGATATTGAATCCCCATTTTACAGAGGAGGAATTTCAGATACGGTAGCACCGTGGCCTAGTGGGTTTGGGAGTCAGAGGACCAGCATTCCCATTCTGGCCCTGCCACTTTTCCGCTAGGTGACCTTGGGCAAGTCGCTTAGCTTTTCTGTGCCTCAGTTTCCTCATCTGTAAAATGGAAATTAAATCCCGCTCCCATTTGGCTGGTGAGCCCCATGTGGCCTATTCGTTTATCTTGCATCTGCTCCAGTGCTTAGTAAGATGCTTGGCACACAGCAGGGGTTTAACGAGAATCATTATTATTAGAGAAGTTGTGACTTATCCAAGGTCACACAGCAGACGTGTGCCAAAGATATGTTTACTGAGCTGCTACTGTTTAAAGAGCCATGTATTACAGGGCTGGGAGAGTACAACAGTACAATACCCGCCCAAAAGGTGTTTTCAATCTCATGAGAGTTTTACAGTCTAATGGCTCGGGGAGGGGGATCGGATTAGTATGTTCGGTTTTGTTCTCTGTCTCCCCCTTTTAGACTGTGAGCCCACTGTTGGGTAGGGACTGTCTCTAGATGTTGCCAATTTGTACTTCCCAAGCGCTTAGTACAGTGCTCTGCACATAGTAAGCGCTCAATAAATACGATTGATGATGATGATTAGAATGAGATAGAGGGTGCTGTGGGTTAAAGTGGCTCTCTTTCAGAGCCGCGAGTTGAACTTCTCAATATCAAACAAAAACGTGGAAAATACAGCCAGTACTGAATTTATCCCCTGGAAGTGGCAGTTCATAGACTTGGGACCTTTGCGCGGGCCACTTCAGTTATGAAAGTAAAAATCATCATCAATCGTATTTATTGAGCGCTTACTGTGCGCAGAGCACTGTACTAAGCGCTTGAAAATAAAATAAAATAAAATAAAAATAAAATCTTTATTTCAGATTTGTAAACATCTAAAGTACTATACTAGCAGAATGGTCTTTCATATAAACTAAGCCATCTAACTGTGAACTATGAATATACAGTTGGCTTAGATTTATTTGTTTTAACCAGGTTTTTTTTTTTTAAATCCGTCTCTGCCTCTTTGTTTCGGTACTGTGTTTATCCACTCTCTACCCTCTCTTTCCCTTCGCATTCTGAATCCTTCATGGACCGGGGTTACTGTCTAAATTAACGACCATGTTCTTTTCCAGACACTCAAAATAATGTTTTGCACACTGAAAGCACTTCATAAGTGATAGTATTGATTTAGGATTAGCTTTCTATTCCATTCTGATCTGTCTCCAATCATTCTTACCTTTCTTATATTGTATCTAACAACAAATTCCCAGCTGACATTTTATGACATAATTAATTAGGACCACTTGCCGCTTTTTCTTTCTTCTTCTCTTTGCCATTACAAATCAATGCCAAATCATCGATCATCATCATCAAAGGTATTTTTTATTCATTCATTCATTCAAACTAGTTATTGAGTGCTTACTGTGTGCTGAGCACTGTACTTAAGTGCTTGGGAGGGTACACGACAACAGATTTAGTAGACACATTTTCTGCCCACAGTGAACTTACAGTCCAGAGGGGGAGATGGAGATTAATATAAATAAATAACTTAGTTGATTATATCCATTGCCATGATAACAACGGTTTCAAATGTAGGTCAACTTCCTAACTGAGGCCTCCTCCTGCATTTTTGCAACTTATTTTTTCCATTTTCACGAGATCGTTGATTTCTTATTTGATCTTTCTCAGCCAAATCCTGCTGCCGTATAACCTGGCTTATGGTTGATTCCCACTATTTATATTCATAACCATCTTTAACTGCCTGTCAAATTTCAATGGTTTTGTTTAATTCCAGCAACTGGCCCTGGCAGACTTCCCATCTTACTCCAGAATATCTTCTCTTAAAGGGAACTGGTTCCGTCAGCCTTCCCATCTTGCTGGGAATATTCCTCTCTCTTAAAGGTAACGGTCCTCAGGCTAAGGACCTCCGGTGACGACGCTAAAAAGCACCAACCAGTTGTCATCATTTCAGAGAAACAGCCAGGATGTTTTCTACAAACCTCCGGACGCCCAAAGTCCCCCTCTCCCTAGTCCGTCAACAAAACCTTATCTCTCTTCCAAAATGGGGGAAAGTTTGAAAAGTTTCCCGTCCCACAAGCGCAGGGCACCCAGGCCCCAGGAAGAAACGCTTATCTCCTGAGTAGGCACTCCGGCAGAAAGATCAGTCCAGGGGTGGAACATTATCTCTACCATCACATACCGTACCGTCAAGCCCCAGAAAACCAGCGGATGGAAGGTGAACTGGGTTACAGGGAATTTGCTTTAAAGCGCGGCTTCGGGTGGTTTCATTGATGTGGTCTCTGATATGTGGTCAAGTCGTCAAAAGTCAGACAGGGACTTTCATGGTGCCATCAGAAACGGGAGTTTTGCTTCATCAGGGATTTGAACTAGATTAAACATCCCCGTGGTGTTTTAAGCTTCCCCCACCACCCACTCCCCAGAACGAGGGCCCTCCGAGGACCCCGACTCTCCCCGGGGGGCCTGGGCACCGTCCCTTTCCCCAGGCTGAGTCCTATCCAGATCCCCTGTAATTCCCAAGTGCTTAGTACAGTGCTCTGCACATAGTAAGCGCTCAATAAATACGATTGATGATGATGATGATGATCCCCGCTTTCCCCAGATCGTACACACCTAAAGCTTTCGGTGGGTCTTTGCCCCTTTGCCACCTAGACAGCCATTTTCATCCTGGCCCCGAGACCCGCCGGGCGTGTAGGAGGAGGGCGTCGTTCATGGCTGTAATCCCCCTGAGGACAGGGTAGCCAACTTGTTAGAGCGGGCCTGGTCTAATGCTGCCCAGAAATGAAATAGCCAGGCGGCCTCCCCCGTCATCAGGCTGCCGGTACCCACCACCACCGCCGCCCACCACCTCCTAGCCAGGAGTGGTTAGGGTAGTTTACCTTCAAGCGAGAAAATGAGAGCAACAGGAAGTGCTGGAAGGGCCAGCAGAAAGTAGTCGGGGAACCGAGTATGACAGAGCCCCACTTCTATCTAAGTAAATCCTATAAGCAAATTCTTCATTATTCCCCAACCCCTGGGGTGACCTGCTCGAATGTAGGAGAATAATAGAAATAATAATAATAGTACTTGTTAAGTGCTTACTATGTGCCAAGGACTGCCTCGATCTTGTCTGTCTCAACACGGCCCCCTTCCCCATGTTCCCATCTCTGTTCTGGAACTCCCTATCCCCTCCATATATGCCGGACCACCGTACTCTCCAGCTTCAAAGCTTTATCAAGGTCACATCTCCTCCAAGAGGCCTTCCCCAATTAAGCCCTCTTTTCCCCGGCTCCCTCTTCCTTCTGCATCACCTGTGCACTTGGGTCTGTACCCTTTGGGCAGTTGGTATTCACTCCACCCTCAACCCCGCAGCACTTACGTACCGATCCGTAAATTATTTCTTTACATTAATGTCATCTCCCCCTCTATACTGTAAGCCCGTTGTAGGCAGAGAAAGCAGCTCCCAACTCTGTTGTACTCTCCCAAGTGCTTAGTGCAGTGTTCTGCACACAGTAAGGGCTCAATAAATACTATCGATTGATTGATTATGGCCATATCCTAACACTCCGCTGCTTCCCCTGTCTGAAACTGATTTTATCGTCTGTCTCTCTGACTGGATTGACAGCTCCTTGAGGTCAGGGATCTTGTCTACCAACTCCATTGTATTGTATTCTTTCAAGAGCTTAGTTGAGTGCTCTGCTCGCAGTAAGTGCTCAATAAATTCCATTGATGAATTGATCCATTGGCTCATGTGCTCAGCAAAGGCCAGACCTGTGGGGTTTTTTTTTATAAAAAAGGAGGCTGAGGGGAGAGTCGGAGAGCTTATTAAATGGTCAAGAAATAAGATCTGTGAAGAGCTATGGAGTTGTGCAGGTGGATGGGTTTGGGCTGGAGAATGACTGACTTCCACCAAAGTTTATCCTCCAGCAATGGGGAGGATGGAAGAAGGGGAAACGCGCTAAGAATCTACAGTGGAAATGCAGGTCAGATATCTGGAAAGCAAGGACGGCTGGTCACCGGAATAGGTATCTGAGGGAGATTATATAGAAGCTACTTTAATAATAATAATAATAATAATAATAATGGCATTTGTTAAGCGCTTACTATGTGCAAAGCACTGTTCTAAGCGCTGGGGAGGATACAAGGTGATCAGGTTGTCCCACTTGGGGCTCACAGTCTTAATCCCCATTTTACAGATGAGGTAACTGAGGCCCAGAGAAGTTAAGTGCCTTGCCCAAAGTCACACAGCTGACAATTGGCAGAGCCGGGATTTGAACCCATGCCCTCTGACTCCAAAGCCCGTGCTCTTTCCAATGAGCCACGCTGCTTCCCAGGAGCTCACCCAGGGAATAGTAATAATAACACTGATAATATTTTTAAGCATTTACTCTGTGCAGAAGCACCGTGCAGAGTGCGGGGACCGACACAAAAAACAGATCGAACACAGTGGTGGTTGCCCTCGGGGTTCCCAATCTAATGGGTAGTGAGAGGTTGAGTAGCTTATCCCCATTTCCCTTAACGGGTAAACGGAGGTGAGGGTCTCGTCTGCCCAGGATGATTGACATGCAGTCTGGCCTCTCAGACAGGGGTTGGGCAAGCTGGGCATCCAGCTGCCTTGAAATTAGAGTGTGTTCAGACCCTTCTTTGCCCCCCGAACCCTTTGGGGTTCTTGCTCGACCTGGGACCACAAGTCCAGAATTGCACTGACGGGCACAGTAAGGAGGTAGTAAACTTCCAACCTGGTGAGCGAAGGTGAAAACTTCAGGGAAAACAAACTGCCCTTCCCTCCCCTCTTCCCTCCCCCCTCTTTCTCCATTCTCCCACCCCAGGTAACCGGCTCCTGTGACTACAAACAGTACTCACTCTATCTACCACATCATGCAAAGCGACCACATCCACGTAAAAAGGATGTCTTATCGAAATATCTAGAATGGTGACCTTCAAAGGCACGGAACAAGAAGTGCTAATGAATTTCTCGTTATTTCGCAGCGGTGCTTTTTAAAAGAAATTTTTTCAGGCCCTTCACAGCTGAGACCTCTTCCTGGAGCAAAAACAAATACAATTTTTCTGTCTTCAAAAATGGTTGAGAAACAAAAACAGTTCCGTTCCCAGCCAACTTGGCGTTCTCCTCCCCAGCACGTGGGTCAGGGCTTTACTCCCCTCGTTCTAGAAGGTATCCGCCTCCAAATCTCCTGCAGTCCCCAGAGAAAGGACTTAGAAGACAAACCTCACTGCCGTTCACCCACTCACCCCGTGCTCCGAGAACCGAGAAAACTCTAAGAATCCTGAAGCGGGTACGGTTTTTGCTAAACCAGAGGCCGGGCAGGAGAGACCACCACAAAATCCACAGCCTTGAGATCCTTCAGGAGAGAGCGTTAGTCTTCCCTCCATCTGGAATAGTTAGCCTGTGAGCCCCCGTATGGGACGGGGGCTGTATCTAATCTGATTCTATCTCCCTCCAGCTCTTCTCACGGTGCTTGGCATATAGTAGATGCTTAACAAATACCGCCGTTTGGCGTTCTTTGGGGCCAAGACTTCGCTTCCCAAATTAGGGTGGTCCCGGTGATCCCCTCACCTTCGCGGCCCGGATGGTTTTAAGCTCCTGCTCTGAACAACTGGCCGAGTCCCCCTGTTGAATCCTGCGTCCTTAAAGACACAACTCACATATGAGCAACGTTGCCATTTTGGAACCAGATCTCTGCTCCTCCTCATAACTCCCCACCCTCCAGTTCCCGTAAAAATATTTGTTAAATCAGTCAGTCCATCATATTTATTGAGCGCTTACTGTACTAAGTGCTGGGAAGAATATAATATTACAGGTGAGCAGCGTGGTTCAGTGGAAAGAGTACAGGCTTTGGAGTCGGAGGTCATGGGTTCAAATCCCGGCTCCTCCGACTGTCAGCTGTGTGACTTTGGGCAAGTCACTTCACTTCTCTGTGTCTCAGTTACCACATCTGTAGAATGGGGATTAGGACTGTGGGCCCCCCGTGGGACAACCTGATCACTTTGTAACCTCCCCAGCGCTTAGAACAGTGCTTTGCACATAGTAAGCGCTTAACAAATGCCATTATTATTATTATTATTATTATTATTATTAAAGAGCATAGAGGGGGAGATAAGCACTTACTATTTGACAAGCTCTGTGCCAATACAATCAGATCAGACACAGTCCTTGTCTCACCTGGAGCTCAACATCTAAGCTGGGAGGAAACACAGGTATTTAATCCCCATTTTACAAAGGAGAAAACCGAGGCATGGAGAAGTGAAGTGACTTGCCCAAGGTCACACAGAAGTGGCAGAACACAGGTCCTCTGACTCTCAAGCCCAGGCCCTTTCCACCAGGCCATGCTGCATCTCGTGTCCTACCCAGCACCCTGTCCAGCATCACACGTGACTCAGTGGAAAGAGCCTGGGCTTGGGAGTCAGAGGTTATGGGTTCTAATCCTGCCTCCGCCGCTTGTCAGCTGTGTGACTTTGGGCAAGTTACTTAACTTCTCTGTGCCTCAGTTACATCATCTGTAAAATGGGGATTAAAACTGTGAGCCCCACGTGGGACAACCTAATCACCTTGTATCAACTATCATCTCTACGCTGATGACACCCAGATCTCCATCTCTGCCCCTGCTCTCTCCCCCTCCCTCCAGGCTCGCATCTCCTCCTGCCTTCAGGACATCTCCATCTGGATGTCCGCCCGCCACCTAAAGCTCAACATGTCGAAGACTGAGCTCCTTGTCTTCCCTCCCAAACCTTGTCTTCTCCCTGACTTTCCCATCTCTGTTGACGGCACTACCATCCTTCCCGTCTCACAAGCCCGCAACCTTGGTGTCATCCTCGACTCCGCTCTCTCGTTCACCCCTCACATCCAAGCCGTCACCAAAACCTGCCGGTCTCAGCTCCGCACCATTGCCAAGATCCGCCCTTTCCTCTCCATCCAAACCGCTACCCTTTTCGTTCAAGCTCTCATCTTATCCCGTCTGGACTACTGCACCAGCCTTCTCTCTGATCTCCCATCCTCGTGTCTCTCTCCACTTCAATCCATACTTCATGCTGCTGCCTGGATTATCTTTGTCCAGAAACGCTCTGGGCATATTACTCCCCTCCTCAAAAATCTCCAGTGGCTACCAATCAATCTGCGCATCAGACAGAAACTCCTCACCCTGGGCTTCAAGGCTGTCCATCCCCTCGCTCCCTCCTACCTCACCTCCCTTCTCTCCTTCTCCAGCCCAGCCCGCACCCTCCGCTCCTCCACCACTAATCTCCTCACTGTACCTCGCTCTCGCCTGTCCCGCCATCGACCCCCGGCCCACGTCATCCCCCGGGCCTGGAATGGCCTCCCTCTGCCCCTCCGCCAAGCTAGCTCTCTTCCTTCCTTCAAGGCCCTGCTGAGAGCTCACCTCCTCCAGGAGGCCTTCCCAGACTGAGCCCCTTCCCTCCTCTCCCACTCGTCCCCCTCTCCATCCCCCCATCTTACCTCCTTCCCTTCCCCACAGCACCTGTATATATGTATATATGGTTGTACATATTTATTACTCTATTTATTTATTTATTTATTTATTTTACTTGTACATTTCTATCCTATTTATTTTATTTTGTTGGTATGTTTGGTTCTGTTCTCTGTCTCCCCCTTTTAGACTGTGAGCCCACTGTTGGGTAGGGACTGTCTCTATGTGTTGCCAATTTGTACTTCCCAAGCGCTTAGTACAGTGCTCTGCACAGAGTAAGGGCTCAATAAATACGATTGATTGATTGATTGATTGATCCCCAGTGCTTAGAACAGTGCCTTGAACATAAGTAAGCACTTAACAAATGCCATTATTATTATTATCATTATTATTATCACAATGACATCCACATAAACCCACAAACATCCACCTTAGTTGCATAGTTATACTAGTTTCTAGCTCGCTCTCTTCCTCCCTTCAGGGCCCTAATGAGAGCTCACCTCCTCCAGGAGGCCTTTCCAGACTGAGTCCCTTCCTTCCTCTCCCCCTCGTCCCCCTCTCCATCCCCCCCATCTTACCTCCTTCCCTTCCCCACAGCACCTGTATATATGTATATATGTTTGTACATATTTATTACTCTATTTATTTTACTTGTACATATCTATTCTATTTATTTTATTTTGTTAGTATGTTTGGTTTTGTTCTCTGTCTCCCCCTTCTAGACTGTGAGCCCGCTGTTGGGTAGGGACTGTCTCTATGTGTTGCCGACTCGTACTTCCCAAGCGCTTAGTACAGTGCTCTGCACACAGTAAGCGCTCAATAAATACGATTGATTGATTGATTGATTGCATATAGACATTCACACCTACACAATCACCCATGCTGACACCCACCCACTGATCCCATACCAATTCTCTCACTCACTTTCACCTCTGTTATCTCACCAATGCCATCTCGGTTGTATTATCCAAGGTGACCAGATCTTGGGGAACGCGATGAGGGATGGAGGAGGGACCAGAAGTGGGACCACCTCCAAGGGGTGAGGTGAGAAGGCAAGACGGCGAGAAGGTGAGAAAAACACAGAGACCGACAGATCGGGGGACAGAAAAAGGAAGCCTCAAAGACACCCACAACATACAAACCACACAGAAATGATCACAATGACATCCACATAAATCCACAGACATCCACCTTAGATGCACATAGACATTCACACCTACACAATCACCCATGCCGACACCCACCCACTGATACCATATCAATTTTCTCCACTCACTTTCACCTCTGCCTCCCTCCAAACCCGGCCTGGCCAGAACCCGAGGAGAAAGAGGCGCCATCCCCACTGCCAGCCACGACTGCTAGCACCTCCACCATCGTTGTCCCGACCGAAGGATCATTCTCCTGTCGGCTGGCCAAAATTAGGACCCTTAGTGGGTTCGGGAAGTGCCGCCGTGGGAGGAAGTCGGGAGGCGGGGGGATTCATTCATTCATTCAGTCATATTTATTGAGCGCTTACTGTGTGCAGAGCACTGGACTAAGCGCTCGGGAAGTCCGAGTTGGCCACATCTAGAGACGGTCCCTACCCAAGGATGGGCTCACAGTCTAGAAGACAGATGACGGAACTGAGGCCCAGTGAAGTGGCTTAATAAAAATAATGATGGCATTTGTTGGGCGCTTGCTATGTGCCAAGCACTGTTCTAAGCGCTGGGGAGGTTACAAGGTGATCAGGTTCCAACTCTGCCCTCCTCCCTCAGTAAACTCTGGTTCTGGGTTCGTTCCCATCTCGGTACTGCTTTCTCTGTCCGATCGGGACCACCTTGGCCCCCAGTGACAGAGGCGTGGCGGGCCCTGCCATTCGGAGCGTGGCTCAGTGGAAAGAGCCCGGGCTTTGGAGTCAGAGGTCATGGGTTCAAATCCCGGCTCCGCCACTTGTCAGCTGGGTGACTTTGGGCAAGTCACTTCACTTCTCTGGGCCTCAGTTGCCTCATCTGGAAAAAGGGGATTAAGTCTGTGAGCCCCACGTGGGACAACTTGATTACCTTGTGTCTACCCCGGCACTTAGAACAGTGTTTTGCACATGGTGAGTGCTTAACAAATGCCATTATTATTTTTATTATTATGTACATCCAGCTTTATTTCTATTTATTCTGATGACTTGACACCTGTCTACTTGTTTTGTTGTCTGTCTCCCCGTTCTGGGCTGTGGGCCCGTTGTTGGGTGGGGACCGTCTCTATGTGTTGCCAACTTGTACTTCCCAAGCACTTAGTACGGTGCTCCGCACACCGTAAGCGCTTAGTAAATACGATTGAATGAATGAACGAAAGTGAGCCTCCCGTGGGACAACCTGATCACCTTGTGACCTCCCCAGCGCTTAGAACAGTGCTTTGCACATAGTAAGCGCTTAATAAATGCTATTATTATTATTATTATTATTATTATTCTGCCTTTTGGTGGATGGATCAGAACCCAAGAAGCAGCATGACCTAGTGGAAAGAGCATGAGCTTGGGAGTCAGAGGACCTGGGGTCTAATCCCCGCACCACCACTGGACTGGTGTGTGACCCTGGGCAAGTCAGTTCCCCTCTCTGGGCCTCAGTCACCCCATCTGTAAAATGGGGATTAGGACTATGAGCTCTATGTGGGACAGGGACTGTGGCCAACCCGATGAGTTCGTAGCTACTCCAGGGCTTAGTACAGTGCCTGGTGCAGAGCAAGTGCTTAACAATACCATACCATACCATAACAATGCGTACAAATAACATAACGTAACATAACGTACCAATACCATAACAATGCCAGTTTGTACTTCCCAAGCGCTTAGTACAGTGCTCTGCACATAGTAAGCGCTCAATAAATACGATTGATGATGATGATGATAGAAAGAATAAAAAATACCCCTCCAAAGCAGAACCATCCCACCATCTGTGGGTCAGCACACCCCAGAACCTCGTTTCCTGCAGCCTGGCCCAGGTTTCTGTGCTTGCGGGCCTCTCAGTCACCCCTGCAGATGGTCACTTCAGTGGGTATGACCTACTCTCCAGATCGCTCCTCTCCCCATCCTCGACATCCCCTTCCCACCATCCCCAACGCTTAGCCCAGTGCTCTGCACAGGTAGTGCTCGATAAATACCACTGATCGATCGATGGATTGAGTGACTGCTCATCGTGCATTAGTGCCGGATGGAATTTCTGCCTGCCACTTATCAATCAGAGCTTTCTAGAAAGAGACCATTGCTCCTGTTTTTCGGCGCTTTTCGGTGACTCCACTGAGGTGATGAACATGTCCATCAATCAATCCATTCATCTGTGGTATTTATTGAGCGCTTACTATGCGCAGAGCACTGCATTAAGCGTTGGGAGAATACCACAGAATTGTACAATGCAGTACAATACACCAGAAGGTACATCTCCAAGAGGCCTTTCGCCTACCCCTTTTCTGTGAATCCACTGAGGTGATGAACATGTGCATCAATCAATCCATTCATCCGTGGTATTTATTGAGCGCTTACTAAGAGCAGAGCACTGCACTAAGCGTTGGGAGAATACCACAGAATTGTACAATGCAGTACAATACACCAGAAGGTACATCTCCAAGAGGCCTTTCGCCTACCCCTTTTCTGTGAATCCACTGAGGTGATGAACATGTCCATCAATCAATCCATTCATCTGTGGTATTTACTGAGCGCTTACTAAGCGCAGAGCACTGCACTAAGCGTTGGGAGAATACCACAGAATTGTACAATGCAGTACAATACACCAGAAGGTACATCTCCAAGAGGCCTTTCGCCTACCCCTTTTCTGTGAATCCACTGAGGTGATGAACATGTCCATCAATCAATCCATTCATCTGTGGTATTTACTGAGCGCTTACTAAGCGCAGAGCACTGCACTAAGCGTTGGGAGAATACCACAGAATTGTACAATGCAGTACAATACACCAGAAGGTACATCTCCAAGAGGCCTTTCGCCTACCCCTTTTCTGTGAATCCACTGAGGTGATGAACATGTCCATCAATCAATCCATTCATCTGTGGTATTTACTGAGCGCTTACTAAGCGCAGAGCACTGCACTAAGCGTTGGGAGAATACCACAGAATTGTACAATGCAGTACAATACACCAGAAGGTACATCTCCAAGAGGCCTTTCGCCTACCCCTTTTCTGTGAATCCACTGAGGTGATGAACATGTCCATCAATCAATCCATTCATCTGTGGTATTTACTGAGCGCTTACTAAGCGCAGAGCACTGCACTAAGCGTTGGGAGAATACCACAGAATTGTACAATGCAGTACAATACACCAGAAGGTACATCTCCAAGAGGCCTTTCGCCTACCCCTTTTCTGTGAATCCACTGAGGTGATGAACATGTCCATCAATCAATCCATTCATCTGTGGTATTTATTGAGCACTTACTAAGCGCAGAGCACTGCACTAAGCGTTGGGAGAATACCACAGAATTGTACAATGCAGTACAATACACCAGAAGGCACATCTCCAAGAGGCCTTTTGCCTACCCCTCTAGACTGTAAGCTCTTTGTGGGCAGGGGATGTTCACTGCTTTATTGTATTCTCCCAAGTGCTTAGTGCAGTGCTCTGCACAGTAAGTGCTCAGTAAATACGAACGACTGACAGAATTAGCAGACAACAGCGGCACAAACCAAGAATGCTTTGTGGAGACCCCACTGAAGGTGTCCAGGGAAACTGTAAGGTCCCGACCTCTTTATTGTTGGAAGATCTGGACCTAGAGGGAGGCCCCATTCCAATTCCGGGGCAGTTCCAGAGATGCATCCGACCACAAAACACCCGGCTCTCTCCTGTATCATGGGAGTTGCGTTCTTACAAAACCCTGCATCAGGGGAAACTTGCACAATAGTATTTTCCCATTTCTGATGCTGCTGTGTGCCTCGGTGCCCCCAGATAGACTCATGCTGTCGGGCGAATTTTCCCAAATTCCCAAATTCCTAGCCAAAGCACACAGCAAAGATATGTGTTAGGAAAGAACTGGCAAGCGATGTGGCCTAATGGATAGAGCACGGGCCTTGGAGTCAGAAGGCCCTGGATTTTAATCCCGGCTCCACCACTTATCTGCGGTGTGACTTTGGGCAAGCCACTTCACTTCTCTGTGCCTCAGTTCCCTCATCTGTAAAATACGGATTAAGATTGTGAGCTCCAAGTGGTACATGGACTGTGTCCAACCTGATAAATGTATATAATAATAATAATTATTTATTTATTTATTTTACTTGTACATATCTATTCTATTTATTGTATTTTGTTAGTATGTTTGGTTTTGTTCTCTGTCTCCCCCTTTTAGACTGTTGGGTAGGGACTGTCTCTATATGTTGCCAATTTGTACTTCCCAAGCGCTTAGTACAGTGCTCTGCACATAGTAAGCGCTCAATAAATACGATTGATGATGATAATAATAATAATAATTAATAGTGATAACAATAATTGTGGTATTTGTTAAGTGCTTAATGTGTGCCAGGAACCGTACTAAGCACTGGGGTGGATACAAGCAAATCAGATTATCTACCCTAGTGCTTAGAACAGTGCCTAGCACGTAATAAGCCCTTAACAAATACCATAAAAAAAACAAAACTGAGCGTACTTCACATGGAAATGCAAGGCAGGATCACAAACAGTGAGTCCAGGAACAAAGTCAAGCCGCAGACACTAGAACAATGTCCATCACATCACCCCTTTCCTGGGCAGGGTGCTAGAGGGACGGATGATAACAGAATACCCAAACAATTGCTCCGTTGGGATCTGAAATGGGAGACTTAGAAACAGGCGGACAGAGGAAATACTTGAATTAATCAATCCATCAGTGGTATTTATTCAGCACTTACTGTGTGCAGAGCACTGTACTAAGCACTTGGGAGAGTTGGTAGACATGTCCCCTGCCCACAAGGAGCTTAAAGTCTATACCTTGAACGGCTTTAAAGACAACAAGAAGGAGAAACAAAAGCAGTGTCTCAACCCTGAAGGCAACAAAGACAGGAAGGGGCAATCTTTACAGTGAGGTGAGAGGGAAGGGCTTGTTAGTCATTCAATCAATCAATCAATCAATCAATCGTATTTATTGAGCGCTTACTATGTGCAGAGCACTCTACTAAGCGCTTGGGAAGTACAAATTGGCAACACATAGAGACAGTCCCTACCCAACAGTGGGCTCACAGTCTAAAAGGGGGAGACAGAGAACAGAACCAAACATACCAACAAAATAAAATAAATAGGATAGAAATGTACAAGTAAAATAAATAAATAAATAAATAAATAGAGTAATAAATATGTACAACCATATCTACATATATACAGGTGCTGTGGGGAAGGGAAGGAGGTAAGATGGGGGGATGGAGAGGGGGACGAGGGGGAGAGGAAGGAAGGGGCTCAGTCTGGGAAGGCCTCCTGGAGGAGGTGAGCTCTCAGCAGGGCCTTGAAGGGAGGAAGAGAGCTAGCTTGGTGGAGGGAGAGCTAGCTTGGCGGAGGGTGGTCTCATTCAGTGGTCTCATCAACCACACCCACCCGCAATGATAAAATCTTCCAGTCAGTAGCATCGTGTCAAACCTGAAAGATGGCCACCAATCGAGAACACAGCTCGCTTCATGGGGAGTGCAATGCAAACTTGATATTTCCTCAAAATAAAATGTAATACGAGGGCCCTTCGCTGCTCTCTCCCTACCACGCTCATCAGTCCTCTCAAAATTCTCTTCTTCTCAGACATCGTGACCTGAGCTCCCATTTCTTCTCGAGGCTTGAGAGAAGACCACGAGTGGCTAACTCCATAACTTTTATGCTTATTCCTGGGCACTGCACGGTGCTTAATTGGAAACACTTTAATTTGTCCGGAAACCAGTCTACCAAATCTGTTGTATTGTACTCTCCCAAGTGCTCATTACAATGTTCTGCACCTATAAGTACTCATAAATACTACTGATTGATTGGTTAAAATGAAATATGTTCCCGGGCTCGCTCAAGTTGTAGGGCATGGCACTGGGCATATACCCGGACCTATCATGCATGCAGTGAGTCCTGGCCCTGAGCAATCTAACTCTCCTTGATCCCTACACCTCTCGCCCCTTGTCCCTGTGGGAGCTACCCCAGCAGCCCCCTAAAAGAATGCTATGGGAGATGTTTTCAACTCTCCATTGCTGATTAAACATCTCGAACTACTCGATCAATCCATCAGTGATTGAGCACCTACCATGTGCATGAATCCATCAATCCATGGCATTTATTGAGCACTTACTGTGTGTGCAGAGCACTGTACCAAGCACTTGGGAAAGTGCAATTCAACAGAGTTAGTAGATGCAATCCCTGTCCTCTAGGAGCTTACCATCTAAAGAACGAGAAGCAGCGTGGCTAAGTGGAAAGAGCCTGGGCTTTGGAGTCAGAGTTCATGGGTTCAAATCCCGGCTCTGCCAATTGTCAGCTGTGTGACTTTGGGCAAGTCACTTCACTTCTCTGGGCCTCAGTTACCTCATCTGTAAAATGGGCATGAAGACTGTGAGTCCCCCGTGGGACAACCTGATCACCTTGTAACCTCCCCAGCGCTTAGAACAGTGTTTTGCACATAGTAAGTGCTTAATAAAATGCCATTATTATTATTATTACTACTATCTCCCTTTTGGCCTTTTTCAGAAATGCCCAGCCGAGACCCTCATAATTTAGGGTTTGGGTAAATGTCCTCCTCTTGATCTTGGGCCCTGAATTCCCAAACGCCACAAAGATTATTACCAATTATGATGTTATATATAACGCTATATATGACCTCGTTCGAGCACATATCCTGCAGGCAGCAAGACACACCTTTCCCATCTTAACCATTGTGGTCGGAGCAGTCTTACCTAAAAGGTCAGAGCCTCAAAAAAGGTGTATTTTCATAAATCAATGAATATTATTTACTGACCACTTACTCTGTTGAGAGAAGTGGACCAAGCATGCAAGAAAACCTAGTATGACCTAGGGGAAGCAGTTTATCAGAGGCAGTGTGGCCTAATGGAAGCAGCAAGGGCCTGGGAATCAGGAGAACCCATTTCTAATCCTAGCTCTGCCTCTTGCCCGCTGTGTGACTTTGGGCAAATCATTTAACTGTTCTGGGCCTCACTTTCCTCATCTGTAAAATGGGAATTAAATTCTTGTTCTCCTCTTACTCGGTCTATGAGCCCCATGTGGGACCAGAACTGTGTCTAGTCTGATTATTGCATATCCACCCCAGCACTTAGTGCAGTGCTTGCACCACAGTGAATGCTTAAAAGATGTTATTATTATCATCATCATTATTATTACTAGTAGAGTTAATAGACGAGATCCCTGTCCTCCAGGAACTTAAAATCTGGCTGGGGAGACAGACGCTGAAAACAAATTATACATAGGGGGAAGCAGCGGTGTTTAGAGTTATGTAGATAAGTGGAGGAGGGAGAGGAAAGGTAGGAGGTTCTTACATGCTTTGTGGATGAGGGCTCAAGTGCATAGGACAAAGTGTGCAAATGAGCCCCAAAGACACACTCACGAGTGCAGTGTCACCATCGACAGCGACATCTTCGAACCGAAGGGCTGGTCTACTTAACCTCATCCTTCTTGGGGGGCAGGGCAGGGGGCTGTTCCAGCAGAAGCAGACGGCACATTCACCCATCCCACCCAGGAGGGTGTTCCTATCAGTATCAACTCACTTCCCCTCAGGCTCCGCAGGAAAGGCAGCTGTTAGCATGTTGGTTCGTTGCCTAAGTGCTGACTGGATCTGGCTGCATTTCCTCTATATTTCCATGTTGTTGGCGCCAGTTCTGAAGCTGCTTCTCTGGCTGCTCCTCTGTTCTCCAGAAAAGACAAGAGAACCATTCCAAACCTCACACCCGGCTTCTATCTGGGGATGGGGGCGGGGGTCCCTAGCTGTCTTCAGGGGTTTGATGGAAACAGGGGGCAGAATGAGGAAAAAGCCTCCGGATCTTGCAGAGGGGAATTGGGTTGAGTTACATTATCTTTTTGGTTTCCATTAAAGCCCAGCACCTGGTTTTCTGCCCACTCCCCAGTCTGTTCTAGCTCCCCCTCCCCACCCTACTACTCTTGTGACTGTGGAGTGATGGAAGTCATGAGACCATTTTGAGCGATGGGAAGGTGGCTGGCTTGGTTTTGACTATAAAGGTGTTTGGTTGTTTTTATCTCTTACTAGGCGCTTACTATGTGCTGAACACTGTACTAAGTCTGGGGTGGATATAAGACAATCACGTTTGGACACGGTTTCTGTCTGTCCCAGGACTCACAGTCTTAAATTGGAGGGAGGAGGTTTAAATCCCCATTTTACAGGTGAGGTAACTGAGGCTCAGAGAAGTGACCAAGGTCACACAGCAGAGCGGGATTAGAACTCAGGTCCTCTTATTCCCAGGCCTGTGCTCCTTCCACTAGGTCACAAGCACTAGAAGGGTCCTCAAGAGGTGATTTGGTCCATCCAGCCCCTTGCCTCCCAGGAGGCACTGAGTTTCCAGGGGGAGAAGGGAACCTGGATGGGAAAAGAGACGTGATTGGTGATCCATATCCATAACATTCATGGGACTCTAGTAACGGAAAGTCCTGGAATCTAACGGAGTAACCCAGGACCTCAGAACAGGGACCTTTGAAGACAGGGGCAGGGAGAGAGGATTAAGAAATTGAGGCTCAGCCAAAATATGAGGAAAGACCTGATTTTAAATCCTGTTAATTGGTGGTTGAAGGTAGTAATTCTTCTAATTCCCACATTCCTTGCTAATTTCCATTTCTCGTCTTCCCCACCTCCTAGACACTCTCCTGTACCTATCAGTCCACACCATCTGGCTTCAGTGGAAACTCTGCCTTGAAATTCAGCTGCTGTTTTCTCTTATCTTCCAGCCGTCTGCCTGAAGGAGTCTGATGTTGCACTTTGGGGAGAATGTTGATGAAACATCAGAACAGGAGAAGGTGGCCCCACTGTGGCTTTCATTTCTCATATCTAATTCGTTGAGTTTTCCACCCCAGCATCAAGCAGAAAAACAGAGTTGGGTTTTTCTGTTGTGTTGGAGGTTTCTATTCCAGCTGACGGTACTGGAGACTGTTTTCTGGATTGGTTGGGTGTCTAGGGGAAGCAGTGAGGGGCCAGGATTAGCAGGTCAGTTCACAAGAACTACTTGGGGGGCCTTCTTGGTGTAATAGTAGTAGTAGTAGTAGTAGTAGTAGTAGTAGTAGTAGTAGTAGTAGTAGTAGTAGTAATGCTATGGTCTTATTAAAAATGCATCTCCTCCAAGAGGCCTTCCATAACTAAGCCCTCATTTCCTTTTCTCCTACTTGCTTCTGTGTCACCCTTGCACTTGGATTTGCACTCTTTATTCACCCCACCCTCAGCCCCATAGCACTTATGTACATATCTGTAATTGATTTATTTATATAAATGTTTGTCACCCCTTCCCCCCAGACTGTAAGCTCATTATGAGCAGGGAAAGTGTCTACCAACTCTGTTATATTGTACTCTCCCAAGCGCTTAGTACAGTGGTCTGCACACGGTAAGTGCTCAATAAATATGATTGCTTGATTGATTATTTATGCCCACCTAGATTATGAGCTCCATGTGGGATGAGGATGGTGCCTGGTCTGTTTTGCTCGTATCTACTTCAGAGCTCAGCACAGTGCTTGACACATGAGGAACACTTAGCACATTCCATAAGAAACTAATCAACGGCATTTACTGAGCACCCACTGGATATTCAGCACTTGGGAAAGAAAAACAAAGGACTCAACATGTTCCCTACCCACAAAGCGTTAACAGTCTAATGGGGGAGACAGAGTTGCAAAATATTTCTGAATAGTGAGAGCAGCAGGAAGAACGAACATCAGATACGGAGTAGAGAGAATATGTCAGGATGAGATATTGGAAAAAATACCTGAATGCACAACAGAATACACATATACCCATAAGAAGTAGAGATGGCTATGAATATACACGTAAGAAATGGTGCTGGGGGTGGCTGTTGGGTTGGCAATGACTCCAGAGGTTGAAATTAATCAGGGAAGTCTTGCTGAAGATGGGGGTGCTGGGAAAGAGGGCCTCAGGTGGGCTTTGAAGAGGGGAAGGGCTGAGGTTTGATAGATTTGGAGGAGAGGGAATGTAGGATGAGATTTCTGCAAAATGGAAAAATTAACCTGTCCCATTCCAAGGTGGCTGTTATTTTTGATCTGACTGGGGTTGGGAAAAAGTGGGTGGCAGCATGGCACAAGGGTCAGGCTAGGGTTGAAATTGCCTCGGTTCTAGTTCTACCCTGTCAATGTGCTGCTGGATGGTTTGGTCACTTAAATTCTCTGTGCCTCAGTCTCCACATCTATACGATTGACTGAATCTATATACTAGGGTTTTCTACCTCCAGGGATATTATGGGGATAAATGAGATAACTGCTTTGAAAGACTTGGAAAGTAAAATGTGTTCTGTGAGTTCAAGAGATTGATTTTCCAGGGGAAGGCCACAAAACAACATTCCTCTTGCTACACCCGAGCCCTCTGGGAATTTACAATTTAAAGCAGCATGTGCAGGTGCCTGCATATTATTCATTTAGTCATTCAATCATATTTATTAAGCACTTACTGTATGCAGAGCACTGTACTAAGCACTTGGGAGAGCACAACACAATAATAAGCAGACACATTTCCAGTTGGGTGAATTCCACACCAACATAAACAGGAATCTTTAGACCTTGGCTGGATGGGGTGGTGTTCGTGTCTGGCTTGGGTTCCATCTACCCCAGGACTTGGTACAGTGTTTGGCACATAGTAAGAGCCTAATGTATCCCATCATAGAGAGAGTCCGTGGTTTGTGCAGATGATCTGAGGGGAGACAGATGGAAGGTAGGCTTTCTTGTACAGGGTGGGGTTTTGTAGGGAAGGGAGGTGAGCCAGTGATCTAGAACTCAAGAGTGCACAAAGGAGTTAACAATCCTATAAAGAGAAGAATCATACTGGTATTTATTGAGTGCTTACTGAGTGAATACACTGTATTGAGCACTCGGGAAAACACAACAGAAGCAGAAGTTACGTTACGGAATGGATTTGTAACTCTTAGAGGTACTGTCCCCACCAAGCAGCATGGCCTAGTGATAGATCATGGATTTGGAAGTCAGAAGAACCCAGTTCTAATCCCAGCTCCACCGCTTGCCTGCGGTATGACCTTGGGCAAGTCACTTCACTGCTCTGGGCCTCAGTTACCTCATCTGTAAAATGAGGATTAATACTGTGAGCCCCATAATGGGACAGGGACTGAGTCCAACCTGATTAGTTTGTATCTACCCCAGGGTTTAGTACAGTACCTGGTACATAGTAAGCACTTAGTAAATAACATTAAGAATAAAACAAACCCAGCCTCTCCTGGGGTTCACAGTCTAAATGGGGGATGACGGATACCCAGAACAGTAAGAGGGAAATACGAAAAACAATATGGAGCAAATTGGTCAGTCCCCAGTACCGGTGTATAAGCAGGTTGGTAGGGGTGGGAGGTGGTAGTGATCACAAGGCCTCTGGCCTGAGCCATGAGGTTGAGAGATTTAGCACCTTGCTGAATTTTCTACCCCGCTGCCCACGGATCCGCTCCTCTGGGCCCTCTGCTCACCAGGGCAAGATGACAATCTGCTGGAGCCAAAATACCCAGGTTTCCAGTTGCCCTTGGGATTCTCTTTCGACCAGTCCAAAAGCCAGGGGTGGCAGGAATCTCTGGACACTAGGGCTTTTGGAGACAGGTGAGACCATAAGCCCAGGAGGTCAAAGGGCAAAGGTCTTTCTCCTAGAAACTGATGAACGTAGCAGTGATCCTCAGGGACTTAAAGTTTCTCAGAAAGAGAAATGAGCAGGTGATAGTTTTCCCCCATTTGAAAAAAAAACAAAACAAAAACCAACCCAAAAAACCCAAAAGCCTAGTTCCTGGAAACTTGTCTGACTGCACTTAAGAAGTCTAAGTTCAGAGCTGACTGAGAAGAGGTTTATGCCATAAGCAGCCAAGAGGGGAACTAGGCCAGACTATTGGCATTATGCTTCTCTGACTCACATTTAACAAAGTGTCATCAGTATGGTCTTGTGAAAAGAGCAGGGGCCTGAGAGTCGGAGAACATAAATCCTAATCCTAGCCCTGCCTTTGCCTACTGGGTTAAGTCACTTAACTTCTCTGTGCCTCAGTTTCCTCACCTACAAGTCCCTTGGTGGACAGGGACCATGTCTAATTGCCACGTGTGTCTTCTTTCCCAGTGCTTACTGCAGTGCTCTATGTATGGCAAGTGCTTAATACTATTGCTGCTGCTAAAATGAAGACTCACTACCCATTCTCACCCTCCTTAGACTGTAAGGCCCATGTGGGACGGGGACTGTGTCCAATCTGATTATCTTGTATCTACCCCAGAGCTGGTAGAGTGCTTGGCACTTAGCTACTGCTTAAAAAATACCACAAATATTATTGTTATTTCTTGGGTTGGTAGCTGTGGAAACCAAAAGTACTGTCCCAAAGGACATAACTCCCTCCTTCTGCAACGAACCGGGGTGAGAGAGCTGAGATACTTCCTCGGCTATGACACCTGCGCCTTTCGAGCCGCTCAGATGGTTTACAGACAAGGAACCCGAGGCACAGAGAGGTTAAGTGACTTGCCCAATCGCAAAATAGCCCAGTGACAGAGCTGGGATGAGAAAGTGAATCTCCTGACTCCTGGATCCATGCTCTTTCCATTAAACCACACATCTTCCCTGGAAGGAAATTGGAAAGATTATCTAATCCAACCCCTCTATCCCAGGCAGGTGGTGCCTAAATCATCCAGGGCAGATGGATGTCCACTCTACTACTCTAAAGGAAAAGGGAATCAACCAGTTAATCAATCAATCGAATTTATTGAGCGCTTACTGTGTGCAGAGCACTGTACTAAGCTCTTGGGAGAGAGTTGGTAGACATGGTCCATGCCCACAGTGAGCTTACAGCCTAGAAGCTGAGACAGACATTAGTATAAATAAATAAATTATAGTTATGTACAAAAGTTCTGTGGGACAGAAGGAGGGGTAAATACAGGGTGCAAATCTAAGTGCAAGGGCAACATAGAAGAGAATGGGAGACAAGGAAATGAGGGCTTAAGCAGGGAAGGGCTCTTGGAAGAGATGTGTCTTCAATAACAATTTGAAGGTGGGGAGAGTGATCATTTGTCGGATGTGAAGATGGAGTTCACACTCTCAATCAGTCAATCAATCAATCGTATTTATTGAGCACTTACTGTGTGCAGAGCACTGTACTAAGCACTTGGGAAGTACAAGTTGGCAACATATAGAGACGGCCCCTACCCAACAGTGGGCTCACAGTCTGCACTCTCCTTTGGTATCCTGTTCCTGTGCTTAACCAACAAACTTTTAGGTTACAATAAATTCTCGTTTCCTCACGAGTCATCTGTGGAGCTAAAGAACTGGCTAGGATCCTTCTGATAAATCAATCAATTAATCAATGGCATTTATTTTATTGATTGGTATTTAACAACTGTATTTATCCTTTACACCTTGGAGAGAATAACAGAAGCAAGATGTATATTCCCTGTCCTCAAACAATTGCAATCATAATTATAGCATTTATTAAGCACTTACTATGTGCCAAGAACTGTACTAAGTGCTGGGGTCAGTTTGGACATGGTTCCTATCCCACATAGTTAAACAAGGAGGGAGTAGGATTTATTCTTCATTTTTCAGCTGAGGAAACTGAGGCACAGAGAAGTGAAATGACTTGCCCTAGGTCACCCAGCAGACAAGTGACAGAGCCAGAATTAGAACCCAGACCCATGCTCTTTCCATTAGGCCATGCTACTTCAAAGATCTTACAATCTAATGGGGGAGACAAACTTCTCATCTCCAGGTTAAGCAATTCCAATCCCTTTGACATTTCCTCAAATAATCAATCAATCAATCAATCATATTTATTGAGTGCTTACTATGTGCAGAGCACTGTACTAAGCGCTTGGGAAGTACAAGTTGGCAACATATAGAGACAGTCCCTACCCAACAGTGGGCTCACAGTCTATTTTTACTCCTCCGCAGCCTCTTTAGCTTGTCCACATCCCTCATAAAATGCAGTGACAAAAGCTGGAGAGACTACTTGCTTTGAGAGCCAAGAACAGTTTTCCAGAAAATTCATTCCAAGAAGTTCCTGCTGACAATGCTTTCCTACATGATATGAAATGTTTTGATCTTGTTGGTATTTCCCTAATTTTCCATTTCCTTCCTTAGAGATTATCTTTATCGAGAAATTATTAATAACAGGTTTTGGGAAGAACATCTTGTAACAGTTTACTATTTTTCCTAGTCCTTTGCTTTAAAAAATCATCATCCTCAATAACTCAGTGGTATCTATTGACCATCAACTTAGTGCAAAGCACTGTACTAAGCATTTGGGAGAATACAACTGAAGAAAGATACACCACACTCCAGGAGTTTACATTTTGGCAGAGACAGACAAAAATGGTATTTACAAGTAGTGGGGACAGGAGGAAAAACAAGGGTGTAACAGGAAGAAGTACACATGTATCAGAATGAAATACCCGAATAAATAATTGCATATACAAATAAAAATAGACATGAATACATATGCCCTGAGGGTAGGAATGGGAAAAAAAGTGTTGGGGAAATTTGACATGGTGAAATTAATCTGTGAAAAGATTATTTTGATACTTGCCAATTGAGCTGCTGGTATATTTTTCGCTGAACATTATCAAGAATTTGGGTTGCCGGAGGAGGATGGGTAGCCAGAACATTTCCCAACCATTAATTTTGTGAGATAAGGGAATAAGATTTGATTACTATTGTTATTACAGAATTCATTAAACACTTATTGTGCCTCCATGTCCTCTCCTCCAACTCTTTCCTTGAACCCCTCCAATCTGGCTTCCTCCTCCTTCACTCCATCAAAACTCCCCCCTCAAAGGTCCCCCAATGATCTCTTTCTTGCCAAATCCAATGGTCTTTAATCCATCCTCCTAACTCTCCTCGACCTCTCAGTTGTCTTGGACCCTACTCCTGAAAATATTATCTAACCTTGTCTTCACTGACTATGTCCTCTCATAGTTCCCCTTCTATCTCTCAGGCCGCTCATTCTCAGTCTCTTTCAGGTTTCCCCCTCTGCCTCCCACCCCCTGACTGTGGGAGTCCCTTAGGGTTCAGTTCTAGTTCCCCTTCTGTTCTCCATTTACACCCCCTCCCCTGGAGAACTCATTTGCACCTACGGCTTCAACTGTCACCTCTATGCTGATGATTTCCAAATCTACCTTTCTAGCCATCACCTCTCCTTCTCTACAGTCTCACATTTCCTCCTGCCTTCAGGCCATCTCTACTTTGATGTCCCACTGACACCTTAAACTTAACATCCAAAACAGAACTCCTCATCTTCCCACCGAAACCCTGTCCTCCCCTTGACTTTCCCATCATTGCAGACAGCATCACCATCCTCTCTGTCTCACAGGCCCGGAAACTTGACATTATCCTCGACTCATCTCGTCTGTTCAACCCCCCATATTCAATCTGTCACCAAATCCTGTCAGTTCCACCTTCAGAACTTTGCTAAAACCCGCCCTTTTCTCTCCATCTAAACTGCTACCACACTTACCCTATCCCATCTGCCTCCTTGCTGACCTCCCAATCTCCATCAATCAATCAGTCAAACAATCAGCCATTTATTGAGTACTTACGGTGTGCAGGGCACTCTACTAAGCGCTTGGGAGAGTAGAAACGGCAATATAACAGACACATTCCCTGGCTGCAGTGAACTCCACTGTAGTCCAAACTTCATTCTGCTGCCTGGATCATTTTCTTAAAAAAAATGTTCAGTCCATGTTTCCCCACCCCACAGAAAACTCCAGCGGTTGCCCATCCATCTCCACATCTATCTGAAACTCTTTACCAGCCGCTTTAAGGCACTCAATCACCTTGCCCCCTCCTATTTTACCTCACTGATTTCCTACTACAATCCATCACATTCACATTGCTCTCAACACCAAGCTACTCACTGAAACTCGATCTCATCTATCGCCACGGACCTCTCGCTCACATCCTACTTTTGGCCTTCCCCTTCATATCCAACAGACGATCACTATCCCACCCCCAAAGTCTTATTAAAATCATATCTCCTCCAAGAGGCCTTATCCGACAAAGCCCTTATTTCCCCTTACATCCTCTCCTTTCTGCATCTCCTTGCATTTGGATTTGTACTCTTTATTCACGCCACTCTCAGCCCCATAGCACTTACATACAGATCTATAATTTATTTTAATGTCTGTGTTCCCCTCTAAACAGGAATCTCCTTGTGGGCATTGAGAAATTAAGTGACTTGCCCAAGGTCACACAGCAGGCAATCGACAGAGTGAGGATTAGAACCCAGGTCCTCTGACTCCCAGGACCCATTCTCTTTCCACTAGGCCACGCTGGTCCTCTGAGGAAAAGGAAAGGATGAAGGAAAAATCTCTTTTTCTGTGGTTTGTAAGAAGAAGAACGCCCTTTCTTGGAAGGCTCTCTGAGGCTGGAAGATGGATAAAATGACTCCCCCTTAATTGAGAATGATTAAGAAGCAATGTAGCCTAGTGGATAGAGCACAGGCCTGGGAATCAGCAGGACCTGGGTGCTAATCTTGACTCCACTACTTGTCTTCTGTGTGATCTTGGGCAAGTCACTTAACTTCTCTGTGCCTCAGTTACCTCATCTGTAAACTAGGAATTAAGACCGTGAACCCCCTGTGGGACATGGACTGTGTCCAACCCGATTAACTTATATTTAACCCAGAGCTTAGTACAGTGCCTGGCACATAGTAAGCGCTTAACAAATACTATAAAAAATGATTCTTTGATAGCCACCACTGGGAAACTGAGGCTGGCAGAGATAACATCATTTGCTCAGGCTTACCACCCAGCAGTCGGGGATAGAATTAAAGCAGGGACTCCTGCCTTCAGAACTTGATTTAGAAAATACCATCTAGAGCCCTGCTGCGCTGCCCACCCAGTGCCAAGTGCCCGCTCGCCTCTCCCTCAGGTGATAGTAGAGAGCCTTTCTTTCTTGCCTCTCTTTGGCTGGGCTCCCCCCCCTCCCCACAAATCTGAGGATGAAAGGAAACCAAAGTCCACCTGTCCAATTCCTCTCCACCTTCCAGAGTCTTTTACCATGACTTAAATGAAAAACCCTAGCAATGAAAACTTACCACAAAGTCAAGTGTCATCAACCACTTCCTCCAGTGAAGTGTGAGCCAAGCACAGCTTCCTGGCAAAACTCTACTAAACCTGAAGAGAGCAGCTCCCGAAAGCCAGTCCATCCTTCCTCCCTTCAGTCAAACAGTCAGCCAGGCTGCAGGAGAAGGCTCGCTGACAGTCTCCGTTCCCTCACCTGCCCTACCATGGCTTCTGTTTTCATTTCCTGAACAGGTGTTGGCTCGTTCTCCCTGGATGGCTCAGTAAGGAGGTGGCAACGGCTCCAAGGACGGGGACCCCTTCATCCTCCTCAGGACCGGCTGGGAACAATGGTGCTGGTTTGGCTTCTGCTGTGGGGAACTCTCACTTCTCTCCTGGAGGCTGATCCCCAGAGAGGTAAGGCCCCGTGGTTTCGTTCAGGAATATAGAAGGCAGCTTTTCTTCCAGGTTCCTTGCACCCCAAACACTTTCAGTGGGACAGAGATAAGGGATCGAAGGGGCTTTATTCCTTGCTCTGCTTCTGACTCCCCCGGCTCCCCTTTGGGATGGGGTGGGGGGGATCTCAGTCACCCCCAACTGTAAGGTGAGAGGTTCGATCTTTGTGGTCAAGGGGAAGGTGGGGCTTACACAATAGCTCCATGCCGGGCAGATGGCAATAAGTACTTTAAAAATTCTGAAATTTACTGAACCACAGAGTTGGGCTTGCCAGGGTATCTTCGCACTGCGAGAGAATCCAGAAGGGTCATCCAGAATCCCTTCTAGACTAGAGCAAGGCCCCAATGTCCGGATCATGCATAGGGTCGGGAATGACCCAACTGAAAACCATTAGGTATTTCCCCAACAGCCCTCAGCCCCCTCAGGAAAGATAAAAATAGAAACGGACTTGCATAAACCTCTCCACCGTCACAAGCAAGGTATCTGGAAGGCTATGTTGCATCTGGGGCTTTTCTGAAGTGTGCAAAGTTCTATTTTCCCGAGGGTGTTGATGGGGTTTTCTTAACTACTTGTTTCCCAGGGTCTTTTCCCTAAACCACCCCAGAAAGGAGTCTATCTGAGATCCTGTGAGAAATGCGTTTGATCTTTTGCATTCGGCAAGAGCCCCAGAGGGTTCGTGCACCTGCTTTTTGTCACCCCATTTCTCACCGCTCTCCCAAGACTCCGCTGCCTCCGTGTGTTGGGCTGACACCCCCTCCCACCGGAGACTCGAACACCTGGTTTCAAGGGTCTTGTCCAACGTGTTGTGTCGGGGGTGGGGGTCATCCTTGATGGGGTTTTGTCGATGAGAACTGATTAATACTTAAATATTGCAGAATAGTTCAAGGGCAGGAGGAACCGCTCTCTCTGCTAATAGAAATTGGGCTTGGGGCAGAGGCCTTGTGGTCATCTTGGGAGACTCTGCTGGAGTGTGTCTTGGATGTACACACAAGCGCTTAGTACAGTGCTCTGCACACAGTAAGCGCTCAATAAATACGATTGATTGATTGATTGATGTAGAACTGAGTGGGGAGAAACCAAGGAAATGGCTGGAATTGGCAAAGGCTGTGCCTGAAACCAGTTCTCACCCACAACGTGGTCTCTGTTTGCACCTCTCAGTGACAGTCCACCTACTCGGGTTCATTCATTCATTTATTCAATTGTATTTATTGAGCACTTACTGTGTGCCAAGCACTGTACTAAGTGCTTGGGAAAGTACAATATAACAACAAACAGACACATTCCCTGCCCACAACAAGCTTACTGTCTCCCCCTTCTAGACTGTGAGCCCACTGTTGGGTAGGGACTGTCTCTATATGTTGCCAACTTGTACTTCCCAAGCACTTAGTACAGTGCTCTGCACACAGTAAGTGCTCAATAAATATGATTGATTGATTGATTGATTGATTGATAGAAAGGGAGATGGAAAATTAATATAAATAAATTACAGATATGCACCTAAGTGCTGTGGGGCTGGGAGGGAGGATGAATAAAGGGAGCAAGTCAGGTCGACGCAGAAGGGAGTGGGAGAGGAGGAAAGCGGGGCTTACTCAGGGAAGCCCTCTTGGAGGAGATGTGCCTTCGATAAGGTTTTGAAGGGGGGAGAGAAATTGTCTGTCGGATTTAAGGAGGGAGGGTTTTCCAGGCCAGAGGGAGGATGTGAGAGAGGGGTCGGTGGTGAGATAGAGGACCTCAAGGGTGCTGTGAGAAGGTTAACATTAGAATAGATGACATTGGGTACAGTGAGGTTAGTATTAGCATTAATGTGTGTGTGTTATGTAGTATATTATAGAAATATGTAATATATTCTTTGAATATATAAGTATATAATATATGCATATTGGTTGAACACTCAATTTCATTTATTCTGATTCTGTTGTTAGTGAATATTTCTATGTCTGCCTCCTCCATTACAATGAAAACTTCTTCTGGGCTTGTGTTTTTAATGTACTTTCCCAAAGATTTAGTTCAGAGCATTTCACTCAGTAGGTGCTCAACAAATACCATTACTACCACCACCACTACTACTAGAGAAGTAGAGTGACTTAGTGGATAGAGCACGGGGCTGGGAGTCAGAAGGACCTGGGTTCTAATTCTGGCTCCGCCAAATGTCCGCTGTGTGACCTTGAATCACTTAACTTCTCTGTACTTCAGTTACCTCATCTGTAAAATGGGGATTAAGGGTGTGAGCCCCAGGAGAGACAGGGACTGTGTCCAACCAGATTAATTTGTATCTACCCCAGTGCTTAGAACAGTGCTTGGCACATAATAAGCACTTAACAGGTACTATAATTATTATTATTACTACTACTACTACTACTAATAATAATAATAATGATGGCATTTGTTAAGCGCTTACTATGTGCCAAGCACTGTTCTAAGCACTAGGGGAATACAAGGTGATCAGGTTGTCCCACGTGGGGCTCAAAGTCTTAATCCCCATTTTACAGATGAGGTAACTGAGGCTCAGAGAAGTTAAGTGAGCTGCCCAAGGTCACACAGCAGACATGTGGCAGAGGCGGGATTCGAACCCATGACCTCTGACTCCCAAGACCGGGCTCTTTGCACTGAGCCACGCTGCTTCTCTACTACCATTATTACTGGATGGCAGAGGCGAGAGGGTTTCAGTAGCACCGCAAAAACCCCTGGTACTATGCTAAATTCCTTTGCCCAGATTTTCAGCCCTGAAGACTTCTTGACTGGCCCAAGACTTGTCGGTTATTTACAACAGGAGCCTCCATCATTGCTTGGCACATAGAAAGCGCTTAACAAATACCAACATTATTATTATTATTGACGGGGTGGGTGTCTCTGATCAGCCCTTCCCACTCACAGGGGTTCAGGTCCTCGCTGGTCACTGGGAGCCTTCCGCAGAGAAAAAGTTGAAGGAATTCCTGGTCCCGGTGGAATGGAACAAAGTCCACGGTTGGGGATCTTAATCGAGGTTTTTTGACCTCCAGGGACACTGGGGAATCCCCTCAGACTTTCTCTTCTGCGGACAATGAGACTTTTGATTCTGAATGGGAGAGGTAAGCTGTCCAGTCAAACTGACCATCCAAAGGCCCCATTTCTAGCTGATTCTTCCAGTGGCGTGCCAATCTGAAATGTTTCAAGGCTGCTGGGTAAAACTCAGAACTGGAATGAGTCAACCTGGGTATTTTGACATCTCTATATTACTAGGTCCCGGGATACGACTCTGAGTGACGAGCGGTGTCTTGTTGTTGCCGACACCGCACCTTCGCCAAAAGGAAACGCGGTTCTTAGAATTATGGAAATGCTGATGCTGCCAGCCACTCGTGCATTCTGCTTTCATTCTAGGAATTCTGAGATCATACCTTCAGTACCTTGTCTTAAAAACAAAGAGCGGAAACCTGGTGGCTGGGACTTTGGATGAATTATCCCTACTTGCAAAAGCTGCTCTCCTCCTGACACACAGACAGTAGTTGTACCTAGCCCCCTGTCTTCCCAAATCCTAGACTTGTTCATTCTTATGACACTTTGCCGAGGTAGGTTCGTGGTAAGTACGGAGAAAGGCAGCAGAGAAAGACCACCCACAGGTCTGGGAGTTAAAGGATCTGGGTTCTAGTCCCTGCTCTAAGATCCTCTATGTGACTCATGCCAAGTAGTAGTAGTAATAGTAGTAATGGCATTTACTGAGCACCCTCTGAGTACAATGTGCTGTACTAAACGCTAGAGAAAGTACAATTTAACCCAAGACATATGTCCTGCCCATTAAGAGCTGATAGTCTAATAGGGAAGAGAGATGGATCACTTCATCCCAAATTTGTGTGCATTTTCCATCTTCCTCCTGTCTGAAAATTATTTTACTGTCTCCCTGGTACAGCAGAAACTCTCTGAGGGCAGGGATCATATCTATGTACTCTTCTTTACTCTCTAAAGGCCTTAATATGATGCTCCCCACCCAGTAGGCACTCAGAGTATTGATTTGATTGATTGGCCTCAAAATAAATAAAGAAATGTATGAAATGTTTGGGCAAGGAGCCTCTTTGGGCCTCAGGTTCCTCATCAATCGTATTTATTGAGCGCTTACTATGTGCAGAGCACTGTACTAAGCGCTTGGGAAGTACAATTACAAAAATACAAAGTTCCTCATCTGTCAAATGGGGATAATAACTGGATTTCTCTATTTCACAGGGATGCTATAAGGAGGGAAATGAGATAAGTAATGTGATGCCATTTTAGAAAATAAATGTGCCGTATGCAATTCAGGAGATTATTATTATTACAGAAGGTCCAATAATCAGGCACCTCTAAAAGGTCAGGTTATATTAAATGGTTACATCTCTAGCTGCTTTCCTTTTGGGGGGAAACTGAGGCAAAGAGACCCATTGAGAACCCCCAGAGAATGAGCCACAGAAGAAGGAACTGACCCCCAAAATTCCTTGTCTACAAGTGAAACAATGCCATAAAAGGCATCAGCCCTATTCTTTCCAAGGGCATAAATTTCCTTCCTTAGGCCAAGCCAGGCCGATAGGGTCTCCTTTTCAGCTGCATCACAGATGATCTCCAGAGACCTTGGCCCATAACCCTAGTCAGAACTAAAATGGAACAAGTCGGAAATGCAATTTCTTGCAACCCAGAGGGGTTTTTCAGTAACGAAGGTTTCCGAAATCAGAATGTGTAAGGTAGAGGTCTGCTTCAGAGACCTTTGGTGTATCAAAGTCTGACATTTCACTGTAGGTTATTTCCAGCTCGTAAAAGCCATTTGATACCAACTACTTCCGTAGTCACTGCAGTAGATGCCAAAATGGGTGGAGGGCATGGGGTTCGAGATCCTCAGATTTGCACCCTTGTATTGGAATCTCCTCGAGGGCATGGAGCTAGAGGTCTTTTACCTCTAGACAACTCTCCTAAATGCTCAGTTCAGTGCTCTGCACTCAGAAGGCACTCAATAAATAGTGTTAATTGAATGTAGCCCAGGAGGGTAGGAAGGGAGCCTGGTTCGAAAGGCAAGAGATCCGATTAAAAGAAAAAAACGTTTAAGATGCTTTAGAGGGATAGGAGACTCCTTGAAGGGGTGATGGTGCCAGTGGCCCCCACTGCCCTCAGGGTGAGACCATTCATTTGCCTTCTAAGGGCTCCACGGAGTCCAAGAACCTGGGGTATCCACCTCACCCTAAGCCTAGCAGGCCAATATGTATATATGTTTGTACATATGTATATATGTTTGTACATAGTTATTACTCTATTTATTTATTTATTTATTTTATTTGTACATATCTATTCTATTTATTTGATTTTGTTAGTATCTTTGGTTTTGTTCTCTGTCTCCCCCTTTTAGACTGTGAGCCCACTGTTGGGTAGGGACTGTCTCTATATGTTGCCAATTTGTACTTCCCAAGCGCTTAGTACAGTGCTCTGCACATAGTAAGCACTCAATAAATACGATTGATGATGAGGATGATGATCTCCAGGGTTGGCATCCAGATAGCTCCACCATCAAGACCAGGAGAGCTCACCTTAGGGTACTGAGGTGGCTGATATGGACAAAGGACCCTGCCACCCTAAAGGGAGGGAATAGGTTTCTTGGGTTTGGAAACCATCGATGAGCATGGAGATGCTGACACTTCATCGTCACATAAAATGTGCTAAAGTGGCAAAAGCTGACCGTGGCAGATTTGGGTTTAGCCTGGATTTTACAGACTGAAATTCAGGATAGAAGTCCATCAGGTAAAATGATAAAAAACACAACCTGCCTAGGAGAACAGCCCCAGGTGTGGTTCACCCCAATATCATCAGAATACCAAGTCAGCAAAGCTAGGGGAAAGGATTATTCAGTTGACAGAATTGTAGTTAAACCTTCAAGAAAACGGGGTCAGATTCAAGCTTCCAATGGAGACTGCAGCCTCATCACCCAGGTATTTATTGAGTGATATGACTGCTCCCTGTCAATATCTACTAACTTTATTGTCCTCTCCCAAGCATTTAGTATGGGGCTTTGCACAGAGTAAGCATTCAATAAATACAAGTGATTGATTAACCCCAGCACAGGCTGAAATTTTTCAAGGTGGCCAGTTCCAACTTGGTCGTGGTCCCTTGGGGACAGGGTGGCCAGGTATGGCCCAGACCCAATGGGGACCAGAGAGGGCCGATCTCCTTCTGGGAGAGGCGCACCTGGGTGTGAGGAGTGCACTCTCACCTGAAAGGGCTTTTTTAAAAAAAAATGGTATTTGTTAAGTGCTTACTATGTGCCAGGCACTGTTCTATGCGTGGGGTAGACCCAAATTAATCAGATTGGACACAGTCCTTGTCTCCCAGAGGGCTCATAGTCTTAATCCCCATTTTGCAGAGGAGGTAACTGAGGCACAGAGAGGTTAAGTGACTTCCCCAAGGTCACACAGCAGACTAATGGCAGAGTCAGGATTAGAACCCACATCCTCGTGACTCCCAGGCTTGTGGAAGGGTGTCCTGATGACCGCCGCTGGAACTTTAGTCCGTGTGTGACTCCCAGCACGCAGAACCAGATAAGACCCAACTGCAATCCAGTTGGCCCTAACTGATCCTAACTGTGGTGGTGGTGGTAGATGGGAGCCACAGAGGGTGAGGGGAAAACTGAGCCTGCCACAAAGCCTAATGGAAATTTTTTTTTAACTATCCCAGTTCTGTAAAGGACCCTAGTCCCTATTCCTGAGGAATTTACAATCACATGGGGGAGTCCAGTGAAAACCATACAAACACAACACAGTTGCACCCCTCGACACACACACAGACAATTCAGTAGAAAGTATGTGTCAAGGCAAAAAGAAAACTAAATAAAAATGGCAGAGGGTTGCACGAAGGTTTGCAGGGACATATGAGGGCTGAAGCACTTGAGTGAATGAGTTGGGCAGGAGAGAGGAGGGGTGGAGAGGAGGGCAGGGGTCACCTGGGAAGGTTTCATGCAGGATGTGGCTTTTTAACTGAACTTTGAAGGAAGGGGAAGGTGGTTCGGCAAAACAGTTGGGGGCAGGCATTCCTGGTAGAGGGAATGCCAAGTGCGACGACTCAAGTGTGAGAAGTGTCATGTGAGGTGGGGGAATGAGGATGCCAGTTGAAGCAGGGTAGAGCGGAGGGCAACAGCAGGGCCTTAGAAGGGGAAGCTGGTTGAGAAAAGCTTTTGAGGCCAAAGCTCAAGAATTTGAATGCGTTAGTAGTGATAGCATTTACTGAACCTCCACTGGGTTAACTAAGTGCTTGGGAGCGCAAAATGGAGCAGTTAATCGTTGCCTTTGTAGGGGTGGAGCCAATAGAAGTATCAGATTTGTGCCGCTGTAGCTAGGACAGGCTGCAGTCGGAGTAGTCCAGAGGAGGGGACCCGAGCACTAGGACAGTGATCCTGGGAGAGGCTAGAGTTAATGGTATTTATTGAGCATTTACTGTGTGTCGAGCACTGTACTAAGTACTTGGGAAAAGCGGATGTGGAACCAACGAACCACTTCACATTTTGTGCAAGCCAAGATTACCCTTTGCCATGCAGAGCGTTGTTGCTGAATGTGGTACCTAGCATTGCTTTTGACTGGGCCTCTTGATGGTAGAATTTCTTCCAGAGACTCTGATCTCCCAACCGCTGCCTATCGCGCGCCGCTGCCTGCAACAGCCCACTGCTCCTCCACTTCCCCTGGGGCCGGGCTTCCCTGTTCCTATTGAGCCTTTGTTCTGGTCTCCCTGCTCGTGGCTTTCCCTTCCCTACTCACCATACCGTAGTGTCGTCCAGTGACTGCCAGTCCCTATACAAGGCAGGGTGAAGCTAGCAGCGTCACGAGGGCTACGAGTTGCAGAAGTGACCTGGGGTAATATCGTAGGGCTGCAGTAGCAGGATTCTGCCTTACTACTAGGACCCGCACCACAGTTCATATTTATTGAGTGCTTACTGTCTGAGGAGCACAATACTAAGAGCCTGGGAGAGTACAGTATAACAAAGTTGGTAGCCACATTCTCTGCCCACAAGAATCACAACCACCGGCACCTCTGAGTTTTCCCGAGGGCCCGCGCAGAGGTTACTTTCACAAGCACAGGTCCTTTCTCCGAATGAGATGGGTGAGACACCCCTGTAAAAGCCCTGAGTAGTTAGGTGGTGTTCTGCTAGTGTTCACCCTCCTCACATGGGGTACTCAGTGTCTGGGAGGAAAATACAGAGACTGATCAAAAGGCCTGTTCCTTTGTGATGCCTGGGCTTTAATTTAGAGGAAACAGTGCGGCGAATGCAAAAAGCCCAAGACTGGGAGTCAGGAGGATTGGGTTCTAGTCCTAGCTCTACCACTGGTCTGCTGTGTGACTCTAGACAAGTCACTTAACCAACCTGGGCTTATTTCCATCTTTAAAACAGGAACGAGCTAGGATTTCAGTCCTATATGGATCAGGATGGTGCCACATCTGATCTGACCTTGTATCTACTTCAGCACTTAACAAATAGTAAGCACTTAATAAATACCATAATTATTAAGGACTAATTATATATATATATATATATATATGTGTATATATAATGTATGTACACTAAATTATAGTTATTTATTCTGAATACTCTATTTGCATTACTTAACAAATAGTAAGCACTTAATAAATACCATAATTATTATTAAGGACTAATTATATATATATACATATATATAATGTATGTACACTAAATTATAGTTATTTATTCTGAATACTCTATCTGTAAATATTTTTATGCTCATTAGAATGTAAGCTCCTTGAGGAGAGCTTAGTGCTCTGCACTTGAGGAGATTACAGTGCTCTGCACATAGTAAGCGCTCAATAAATACGATTGATGATGAGGAGAGGGGACAATGTCTCTTGCTTCTGTTGTACTTTCCCAGGCATTTAAAACAGTGCTTTTTTTAATGGTATTTGTTAAATGCTTAATATGTGCCAGGCACTGTATTAAGCACCGGGGTAGACACAAGCTAACCAGGTTGGACACAATCCATGTCCCGCATGGGGCTTACAGTATTAACATCCATTTTACAGATAACATAACTGAGGCACAGAGAAGTTAAGCGACTTGCCCAAGGTCACACAGCGGACAAGTGGTGGACCCGGGATAAGAACTCAGGGGATGTGTCTGTTCATTATTATACTGTACTTTCCCAAGCACTTAGTACAGTGCTCTGCACACAGTAAATGCTCAATAAATATAACTGAAAGATTGAATGAATTCAGGTCCTTCTGCCGCCCAGGCCTGTGCTCTAGCCACTTAAACCACGCTGCTCTGCACTAAATAGGTGTTCAACAAATACCATTCATTGATCTGGCTCTCTAACTTCAAGTGAGAAAATGGCAAGCCATCCAGAACAGCCGAGTGGCTCGTCCTTCTTTCCAAAAATCAGCAGACATGAAAATCCCTTCACGTCTCCCAGTGGCTCATTCCATTGATCCAATGTCCTGTTCCAGGAAGTCTTTATGCACTCCAGGCCCCACGAAAGTGGTGCTGTATAAACCACAGTCATAATCGATGACCTAATGGAGGTTTTCAGTCCTAGAAGTACTAGTAATGATATTTATTTAAAACCCACCATGTGCTACATACTGAACTAGGCACTTGAAATGTACCAACGGGAGCATGATACATGTTCCCTGCACCACAAGGAGCTTAAACTCTATCAGGAGAGACAGTCATGAAAATATTTACAAATAGGATAATCAGAATAAAGAAACTGGTTGTACAATCCATTATATACATAGAATGCATCCATTATATATATTCATTAGTACAGTGCTAAGCACTTAGTACAGAGTTTTGCACATAGTAAACACTGAATAAATGACTGAATAAATGAATATATACAATAGATAAAATTGATTGCACAATCAATTAATTTAGTCTGGTTTTATATACATATATCAATTAGTTGATTATATATGCATATAAAATCAGAATAAATTAATGTATATATATATATATATATATATATACAGTAAGCACTCAATAGAGAAGCAGCATGTTTCAGTGGCAAGAGCCCGGGCTTGGGAGTCAGAGGTAGTGGGTTCTAATCCCAGCTCCGCCACCTGTCAGCTGTGTGACTTTAGGCAAGTCACTTAACTTCCCTGTGCCTCAGTTACCTCATCTGTAAAATGGGGATTAAGACTGTGAGCCCCATGTGGGACAACCTGATTACCTTGTATCCACTCCAGAGCTTAGAACAGTGCTTGGCACGTAGTAAGAGCTTAACAAATACCATTATTATTATTATTATAAATATGATTGAATGAATATATATAGGACTGAGGCTTATCTGTTGTTCTTGATGGAAGATTTCATTCATCCACCCATCCACCCACCTACCCTTCATGTTGATCTAGCATCTAACCTGGTGCTTGGCATTTAGCACTTAACAAATAACATTATCATTGCTATTATTATAGTTCCATTCTCTCTCGTTACAATTTCAATCCATAGTATTTACTGAGCTCTTAAATGTGTACAAAGCATAGAACCAAGCACTTGATAGAGTGTAATATGATTAGAAGACACAATCCCTGCCTTCAAAACTTACAGTCTAGCAGAGGAGACAGTATCCAAAACAAATCGCAGTGAGGAGGAAGAAGGAAAAGAAGACATGCCCCTGTTCAGTCTTCTGTGGACTCAGGGATGGATGTTCAGCATTTTTCTTTCCTGGAATGGTTCCCTGACTTCCCTCCTTCCGCTACCTCAGAAATTTATCTTGAAGATTGGTGCCTGGCCTGCAGAGAGGCTTGTGACTGCAGAGAGGCTGTGACAGTTGGCTGACCAGCAACCCTGTTCATTTATGGGTCAGGCTAACCTCAGCACATAACGGCGAATCCCCTTAGGTAGCCCGTGGGCTAGTAAGTGACAGGCCGGATTTTCTGAAGCACTTTCTGCTTTTTCTCATGACTTCTCTCTGCTAAGTACCACCATTGTGAGCCCATTGTTCTAGACTGCTGTCGGGTAGGGACCGTCTCTATATGTTGCCAACTTGCACTTCCCAAGCACTTAGTACAGTGCTCTGCACACAGTAAGTGCTCAACAAATACAATTGAATGAATGAATGAATGGCTAGTGACCAAGGGAATCCCCGTCTTCACTGAAGACTGAAGAAAAAGAACTATGACTTCAACTGGAGGAGAGGTTTAGAGTTTTCTAACAGGAGGGATGATTAAACATTGGGTTGGATGCTGAGGAAGGATGAGGGATCCTTTCCTCTGGAGATCTCTAGTCAATAGGATAGAATCACCTAGGCCTGGCATGGCTTAAGAGGTCATTTCCAGGGGATGAATCATATCAAAATAGGGATGATTTCCAGATGCAGGTGAATGGATGTGCTGGGCCCACAACCCACAGTTCAGTATATCCTACCACTGCCTTCCTCTACACCCTTCTCACCCTCGCCGAGCGGCTTTGTGTCGTTCACATTTCCTACACTTCTAAGAAAACACCGAGGCTGAATCAAGTGTGCCACGGCAGCCCACAAAACAGAGGAAACTCTGAGCCCTGTTCACCTCAGCGTCTGACTCAACACGCCAGGTTCAGGAATTGCCCACGACGTCACCCACTCTTTGGTGCCTGGACAGAAATAGCTACCTTCCTCAGAAGCACTGTCAGTGATTCCTTGAAGTCCCTCCCCAGAGTGTGCATGTGTGTGTACATATGTGGTGGCAGTAGTTGGCGGAGAAGGCATCTGGCTTTGGATAATGACTTGCATCGTGGGAGAGTGGGGGATTTTTCCTTCCTGAGGGGTTAGTCTGTTGGAAAAGATGTCAACCCCAGAGGAGTTCCCAGAGGAATGGACTGAGTCCCCCTTTTTTCCTCTGCTCTTCCTCCCCTCCCCATCAGCCCTACTCCCTCCCTCTGGTCTACCCCCCTCCCTGCCCCACAAAACTTGTGTACATTTGCACATATTTATTATTCTATTTATTTTATAAATGGTGTGTATATATCTATCATCCTATCTATTTTGATGCTATTGATGCCTGTCCACTTGTTTTGTTTTGTTGTCTGTCTCCCCCCTTCTAGACTGTGAGCCGTTGTTGGGTACGGATTGTCTCTATGTGTTGCCGAATTGTACTTTCCAAGCGCTTAGTACAGTGCTCTGCACATAGTAAGCGCTCAATAAATATGATTGAATGAATGAATGAATGAGATGAGGGTCTGCAGTGCTTTGTTCCACCCTCTTCCCACTTCCCCTCCCATTCCACTGGTTTCTGACCAGCTATAGATTGACGAAACTGGATTAGGGGCATCCAACCTGGCCCCGAGTCAGTCTGGCGTGGGGGAACCACCCAAGCCTGCTACAAATCCAGCACTAATCTGGAACTCCTGTTCCCTCCCTCAAAAAGCCCACGAGTCCCACCCGGCTGGTCTTTGGTACTCCTGCTGAATCCTGTTTGGGAGTGAATCTGTTCTGGTCCACTTGGGTGCTCAGATTTCTTTTGGACTGTACCCTGGGCTGACCCCAACCTGGGGTGCCTTGGAAACAGAGCTGCAGTACTGTCCATTATCCGACCACATTCGGCACAAGAAGTGGAGGAACCGATTCCTCCAGGCAAAGAAGTTAGTTGGGTCTTAAAGAAGCCGTAGATGAAGAATCCAGGGAGTGGCAGTTTAGTCTGACCTCTGCTCAGGCCTGTTGTATACACTGGGCAAAACACTCAGTGCTCTGTGCCTCCGTTTCTCTGTCTGTTCGATGGAGATAATAATCCCTAGTAGTAGTAGCAGTGGTAGTAGTATTAATGGTGTTTAATACGTGCCTACCCCACTTACTGGACATTGTGAGAATCAACGTGAGAGGGCTCATGCATTGAGTTCAGAAAAGGAGCAGTAAAATCAAAGCCAGATTCTCAGTTATTAATCTAAGGTGGAGGCCTGGGCGGCCTGGATGGGGTCTGTGACTTCCTCAAGATCCAGAGAGAACCTAGAGTCTTGTTTTGGGCCTTTTTGCAGTCACCTCAGAATGGGTGGGGCTCTATTCTCTATCCCTCCTTTAGGGAGTAGAGTCTGTTAGTCAATCAATAAGTGTATTAATTGAATTTCCATTGAGTGCAATAAATCAATCAATTGTATTTTTTGAGTGCTTACTGTGTGCACAACACTGTACTAAGCGCTTGAGAGAGTACAATATAGCAATATAACAGAGTTGGGAGACACTTTCCCTGCCCCCAATGAGCTTGCATTCCAGAGGTTGCAGATCCCAGGGTGCTAAATGCTTTGGGTAAGGAAGGAGGAGACACAGTCCCACCCTGTAAGTAGTTTGCAGTCAAATGGAGAGACTGAATTTATTGGAGAGGCAGAACTGGTGTAAAGTCACAATCACACAGAGTTAGAGGATAAGCTCTTTGCTCTTTGTACTCTCCCAAATGCTCAGTACAGTGCTCTGCACACAGTAAGCGCTCAGTAAACATTACGATTGGGACAAATAGTGTGAAAGTGCCTTGGGAACAACGCAAGCACTCCTGCAAATTCAAGGAATTATTATCATTATGACCTGACTTCTGGGGATTGAGAGCCACTGAATTGAGTCTCCTAGGGAGGATGTCGTAGCCCCCTCTTCCTGGTTTGAGCCAGAAGTAGGGAGATGAGCGAGACGTATCTTTGGATTTCCCATCTATGAGTGGGGTAAGGAACTCTGTGGTATGCTGTGGTTTTACCACTGAGCAGATTAATTACTATAACTTTCCAAGCTGTGGGCAGCACTTTCAAGCTGTCTTCTGCCTCTGATGAAGTGCCGAGTTGCAACTTCAAACCCGGCTCGGTACTTACGTGCGGTATCCGTTTCCGCCGGCTGCGGTGGTTTCAGAGGTCCCCATCTTCCCCTCCTCTTCCCCGCCCCTTCCCCCTTGCCCCCCATCTCCCCAACCCCCCTGACCGCGAGTGCCTGGGAAAAAGTTAAACGGCAGCGGCAAGAGAAAATTTTATCTCAGAAAGTGAAAAAAACAATCAGACAAAGAAGACCTAGCTTCTCAGCTGACACAACCGGAGCTCACGGGGACGGGGCATGCTTCGAAAAGGCGCCTCTGACGTCCCTTCCTTTCACTTCGTATTTAGCTTATGCCTTTCACACCTCTCTGTTGCCAAAACCAGAGGGAATGTGTTTCACTTTCATTCTCCCTTCAGTTTCGCTTCTCGATTCTAACCCCTGTCCCGAGCCAGGGGACGCCTGGGTCCATGACCCGGGACAGGACACTGTTGTGAAAGAACGGTCAATCCCACCCCTGCAGGAAAGTGGGGTACGGGGTGCGGTGAGCACTCTGAACTGGGGTCAGGGGGCTAAAGGGCCATCCTCTGGGCTTCTTGGGGTTGCCCTTGGCTTCTTGGTGTTTCCACTTCCCTTTCCCGCTTTCCAGAAATAGCGTGAGATTGCGTTCATTAAAGTCTTTGAGTTCTTCGGCTCTACCTCAAGAGTGAGCCCGGTGATTTTTCCGGTATCTGACTGGTTAGGTAATAATCCTTCGTCCCCAGAGCGATTCCTCCCTAGAGAGACAAATCCTTTTCACAGACTTCCTGGAATGTTCCACACACTCATACTGAGACCTTCCTTCTCAGTCAGAGCTGCTGTGCAAAGACCCAATGAATGATTTCCGCAAACAGCTCATAATTTCCCCCAAGTGTTCGCTCTCTCTCTCTCTCTCTTTCTCTTTCTCTCTCTCCCCCTCTCTTTTTATTTCTAGCTCTTTCTCTTTCTGGGTCTCAATATCTGCCTCTCTCTTTCTCCCTCCTTCTCTTTCTGCTCTTTAATAATAACGATACTTATTAACGTTTACAATAGGCCAAGTGCTGGGGTAGATACAAGATAATCAGATTGGACACAGTACCTGTCCCACCCAGGAGTCACAGTCTAAGGGGGAGGAAGCACAGCCATCTTACCCCCGTTTTATAGATGAGAAAACAGGTAGAGCGGTTCTGCTATAACTCTGTCCTCTCTTCTACCCAGCAAACCTACTTCTCCTCCATAATTGACTCTCATGCCCACTTCCTGCACCAACTATTCCAGCCTTTTAACAACTTCTGAAACTCCTGATATCCCTGCTTCTCTTCTCTCTCTCCCCTGAAGACTTTACCTAAAACTTCATTGAGAAAAGCAAAGCCATCAGGGATAAGCTCCCCAAAACCTCCCCCCGGCATTCTCCAGTCTCCTCCCACCCCCATATCCACTCTCTCTTCCTTATCAACCATCTCTCAAGAGGATATCTACACTTGCTTTCAAAGTCTTCCCCTTATTCATTCATTAAATCATATTTATTGAGCATTTACCGTGTGCAGAGCACTGTACTAAGCGGTTGGGAAGAACAAGTCGGCAACATATAGAGATGTCTCCCCCTTCTAGACTGTGAGCCCATTGTTGCCAACTTGTAAGAACCTACCCAACAACGGGCTCACAGTCTAGAAGGGGAAGACAGACAACAAAACAAAACATGTAGACCTTAAAAACACTGACACCTGCTCTTTTCCCCACTCTAACCACCATCTTCAACTCCTCACTTTCTAACGGCCCCTGCTCTCTGCCTTCAAATCAATCAGTCAATCAATCAATGGTATTTATTGAGCACTCACTATGTGCAGAGCACTGTACTAAGTGCTTGGAAGAGTACAACAGATTTAGCAGACGTGTTCCCCGACTACAACGAGTTCACAGTCGCACACCCCAACTTTAATCAATTCATTTTGCCCAGTTCTTGCTTGTCACAACTCCACCTTCTTACTCTCACCCTCCCTTTTGCCTCGAATTTCCTCTCTCTTCATATGACAAACCACTGCTCTCCTCATCTTCAAAGGTCTGCTGAAATCACATCTCCCTCAGGGGCCTTCCTTGGTTAATACTTCACCTCCCCACCCTATTTCCCCCTCTTTCCACTTCAGTCTCACCTAAGCGCTTGGACACTCACCTCCTCAGCCCTCATATACACATATTTAAACACCCTTTTGCTTCTCTTTATATGTAATTTAGTTCAGTGGGTCCTTGAGGACAGGGCTCATGTCTATTAATTCTATTGAACTCTCCCAAGTGCTCAGCACTCTGTGCTCTGGACACAGTAAGCCCTTAATAAAGTCTATTGATTGACTACTTTCTATTATACTAGAAACTCCTCGGAGAGAAATTCTCCAGCCCAGGTTCAGGAGACCATTTAGTCTGAGTTCAGTTTCACACCAGACAGTCTGGTTTTCAGCTTGTCTGTTCCCTGCCTGGTATGGCTACAGTGTCAAATGCCTTTGTTCAGTATGCTTATTTTAACGTCCAGCTTCCTTCCACTGTGGCTCCCACCGCTGAGATACACATCTCGGAACTGGTGCCTGCGGCTGCAGGGATCTGGATCCGGAAAGGGAAAGCAGTGGCCCGGGAGCAAGTGTTGCGGAAGGTCCAAGGAAGCCCCCCAAAACACCCTATGCTCCAGTAGCCTGGGATGTAATACTACTACTGCTACTACTACTACTACTACTACTACTACTACTACTACTACTACTACTACTAATAATAATAATAATAATAATAATGGCATTTGTTAAGCACTTACTATGTGCCAAGCACTGTTCTGAGCACTGAGGTAGATACAAAATAATCAGGTTGGACCCTGTCCTTGTCCCACACGGGGCTCACAGTCTTAATCCCCAATTTACAGGTGAGGTAAATGAGTTAAGTGACTTGCCCAAGGTCACACAGCAGACAAGTGGCAGAGCCATTCAGAACCTACACCCTCTGACTCCCAAGCCTGTGTTCTTTCCAGTAGGCCATGCTGTTGTCCGCTTGGCCTAAAGTATATGATGTCTCCCCCTTTTAGACTGTGAGCCCACTGTTGGGCAGGGACTGTCTCTATATGTTGCCAATTTGTACTTCCCAAGCGCTTAGTACAGTGCTCTGCACATAGTAAGCGCTCAATAAATACGATTGATGATGATGATGATGATGATGATGTCTGCCTGTCCGGTGCCCACAAGGGCAATCAGTGGCCAACCTAACCCAAACCCCAAGTACGCAGTCCGCGGTAGAAAGCCATCATGACTGAATGACTCTTTCTCACCCCATCTTTCATTCCCCGGGGAAATGGAAACTAACCATGTGTCACCCAAGCATTCACCTAAACGGGTTTGGCCTAGTAAACTTTTTTAACCAGACCTCCGGTTAACACCTCTTTACCACCCCACCCCTACCCCAGATCAAGTCCCTCCCTGAAAACCCCGCGGTTTCCCCCTGAGTCCCTCCCTGCCTGAAAAGTCCACGCTGGGATTAGAATTCACAGCTGGACATGTCCCACGCTGCCCTTTAGCATCATTAATCCTGGGTTTTTGTTGTTCTGGTGGCACTGGTTGTGGTACTTCTTTTTTTCTCACAGCCTACATTTCCAAATTTCCATCCACTCAGCTTCTGCCTCCTCCATCCTACCTCCTTCCCCAGCCTTCTCTTCACTGCCTGGGGAAGCCCCTCATCCTCGGTGGAAAGTCTTCCCTCCTCTCCCATCTGTTCCTCCTAGCTGAAGTGGGGGTGGGGAAAGGTTTAGAGCAGTTGAATAAACTCTGCGGCTTGAGAGGCCACAGCTTCTACTGAGATTACTCTTGCATGGGGGCTTTGGAGCCACGTAGGGAGCCCTGGAGGGAAAGGAGCATTCAGATTTCAGAGAAAGTGACAGTGTGTTTTCACCCCACTGTTTTTCATCTGATAACCCTTTAATTATAATCAGCTTGACAGTCTGTGGTGAACTTGTGGTTAACTCTTTCAGGCACAGAAGCTGGTTTGGAAGCCACATTCGGCTTTAAAGGGCGTAAAAACACACACAAAAAACAAACACCCCCCAAATCCCTCAACTCCTTCCTGCCAGCTTTTCACAGCAACCACAATTCATAGGAGAGGCTGAGGACCTGTTGAATTGGTTTCTGGGCCATCTTCTCTTACTGGCCCTGAGGGAGACGGGAAAGAAAGAGGGATGGATTTCTTTTTTTTGTACAAAGGGAAGAACAGGTTGGTGAGAGGTGCTGAAACTTGGGCTTTATTCATTTATTCATTCGATTGTATTTATTGAGCATGTACTCTGTGCAGAGTACTGTACTAAGCATTTGGGAGAGTAATTGTACAACTGAGAGCTCACCTCCTCCCCCTCGTCCCCCTCTCCATCCCCCCATCTTACCTCCTTCCCTTCCCCACAGCACCTGTGTATATGTACATATGCTTGTACATATTTATTACTCTATTTATTTATGTATTTATTTTACTTGTACGTATCTATTCTATTTATTTTATTTTGTTAGTATGTTTGGCTTTGTTCAGTGTCTCCCCCTTTAAGCCTGTGAGCCCACTGTTGGGTAGGGACTGTCTCTATATGTTGCCTACTTGTACTTCCCAAGCGCTTAGTACAGTGCTCTGCACACAGTAAGCACTCAATAAATGATTGATGATGATGATGATGATGATACAACAATACACCTAAGGAGTCAGCCCTGCTGCTCTGGTCCACAACCTGCCCCAACTAACATGCACTGATGCTAATTTTCACTCAGCTGTCACTGAGCTTCTCTACATTTTGACCTAGCTTTTAGATGTTCCTCCTTTACCGTCAAATGCCATAAATCTCTTCAGCTTCTGCTTCTTTCTCACCTCCCCACTAGTCCCCTTCAAGCTCTTTTTCTTTCAACATCCTTCCAAACCACTGAACAAGGGGGAGCCAACAACTCAGCCCCTGCTGTGCCAGCTTCCACTAGCTATAGTCTGCAATATCCCCGAGGTTGGCCCACTATGCCCAGCCTCTACTGCCACCCTCTTCCCCGCTCTTCTGGCAGCATTTTGTCACAAGCCCCGGACCTTTCACTGCTCTCAGGCACAATATTTCCACACGCCAAAGAGAAAACCTAGACCTTGGCTATGAGAATACAAGCAGACCCGTGGCTATCACTATAGGAACCAGGATATACCAGCTGAGGCCCAGGGCCAGTCTGCGATTTGGGAAGTTGCCCAGGTCTCCACGCAATCATTTAGCCTCTCTGCACATCCGCCTCTGGTCTTGCTACCTGGACGCTTGAAGAGATCCCACTGGGAAGCAGTGTGGCCTAGTGGAAAGAGCACGATCCTGAGAGTCAGAGGACCTGGGTTCTAATCCCGGCTCCACCACGTGCCTGTTGTGTGACCTTGGGAAAATCACTTAACTTCTCTGTGGCTTCGTTCCCTCACCTGCAAAATGGGGATTCAATACCTGTTCTCCCGCCCCCTCAGACTGTGAGCCCTCTGCGGGTCCTAGTTATCTTGTATTGACCTTAGCATTTAGTACAGTGTTTGGCACATAGGAAATACTAAACGAATACCACAATTATCATTATTATTAGTATCATTATTAACACTGAGGCGGTGAAGAGCCTCAGGTCGGAGACGGGCCATTTCAACATCAATCCTCACATTTAGCGAACCTGCCTCCTCTTCCGCTGCCAGACCGGTAATGGTGGGAGGGGAGAACAGGTCCCCTACCACAGATGGTGGTCTTTGATCCTATGCCCCTGTAACTCTGCATCCGACCTCCACCAAGAGATGAATATGGAGATAAGACTGCATCCTCTGTATCCTCCAGTCTGTAAGCTCATTGTTGGCAGAGAATGTGTCTGTTTATTGTTGCACTGTACTCTCCCATATGCTTAGTACAGTGCTCTGCACACAGTAGGCCCTCAATAAATTAGATGGAATGAAGGAATAAGGGACATTCTCACCGCTGTGGAGTTGGGGGGACGGAGGTGGAAGGCGAGGAATGTCTTTCCCTTCGCTAACTGTGTCTGCAGTACAGCCCTCAGAGTGCCTTATTAATGATAATAATAATAATAATCATCAATCGTATTTATTGAGCGCCTACTATGTGCAGAGCACTGTACTAAGCGCTTGGGAAGTACAAACTGGCAACATATAGAGACAGTCCCTACCCAACTATTATTATTAATAATAATAATAGTAATAATGGCATTTGTTAAGTGCTTACTGTGTGCCAAGCGCTGTTCTAAGAGCTGGGGTAGATACAAGGTAATCAGGTTGTCCCACGTGGGGCTCACAGTCTTAATCCCCATTTTACAGATGAGGTAACTGAGGCACAGAGAAGTTAAGTGACTTGCCCAAGGTCTCACAGCAGACAAGTGGCAGAACCGGCATTAGAACCCACGTCCCTGCCTTGCCCGTTAGCCCCGCTAAGGTTAGGAGGATTCGATACGAGGACCGTTCGGTGGAAGCAGTAGGAGGTGTGACGCCAATGGGGTAGTTTGGCTGAGCGATGAAACCTCAAACCCAGAATTGGGTTAAGGCTCCGGGGCGGGGGGGGGTGCTGGCTCAAAGGGCAGGGTCTGGGATGAGTCAGCCCTCGGTTCTCCCCACTGCCTCGCTCCCTCCCGGAGATGGCTCAACCCATGGGGTCTGCCTGGGCCGCCCTGGAGATGGGGAAGCCCCCGAGAGCTGAATAGGAAAGCACTTGGCCCAGAGGTCAGGGTTGGGGGGAACAACCCCTCTCCATCCCCCCATCTTACCTCCTTCCCTTCCCCACAGCACCTGTATATATGTATATATGTTTGTACATATTTTTTTACTCTATTTATTTATTTATTTATTTTATTTGTACCTATCTATTCTATTTGTTTTATTTTGTTAGTATGTTTGGTTTTGTTCTCTGTCTCCCCCTTTTAGACTGTGAGCCCACTGTTGGGTAGGGACTGTCTCTATATGTTGCCAATTTGTACTTCCCAAGCGCTTAGTCCAGTGCTCTGCACATAGGAAGCACTCAATAAATATGATTGATGATGATGATGATGATGAACAGTGGCTGCCTCTCTGGGAAAGTGTCACAGGAAGCCAAATGACGGTTCAGCCCTGAGGCTGGCCTGGTGGCAATCAATCAATCAATCAATCAATCGTATTTATTGAGCGCATACTATGTGCAGAGCACTGTACTAAGCGCTTGGGAAGTACAAATTGGCAACACATAGAGACAGATGAACTGGGTAGGTCAGCCTCTCTCCTAAGGGTCCCCTTCCCATGGGCAATGACTCTGGGGGTTCTGGGCAGGCTGTGCACATTCCCTATCACTAGGACCCCGGAGTGCCCGGGTCAGTTCTAGTCCCCCGACTCTCAAGGTGGAGTTAAGGTTGCTCATTCATTCATTCATTCATTCAATAGTATTTATTGAGCACTTACTGTGTGCAGAGCACTGTACTAAGCGCTTGGGAAGCACAAGTCGGCAACATACAGAGACGGCCCCTACCCAACAACAGGCTCACAGTCTAGAAGGGGGAGACAGACAACAAAACAAAACATGTGGACGGGTGTCAAGTGGTCAGAACAAATAGAATTAAAGCTAGATGCACATCATTAACAAAAGAAATAGAATAGTAAATATGTACAAGTAAAATAAATAGAGTAATAAATCTGTACAAACGTATATACAGGTGTTGTGGGGAGGGGAAGAGGTAGGGTGGGGGGATGGGGAGGAGGAGAGGAAAAAGGGGGCTCAGTCTGGGCTCAGTCTGGGAAGGCCTCTTGGAGGAGGTGAGCTCTCAGTAGGGATTTGAAGGGATCCACATCTGTGGATGTAGGGTCCCAGACTGACCTGAGCCCTACCAGAAGGTGGTGAGGAAGGGTGTGATGCCTTAGAACCTCGGTGGCGGGGTGGGGAGTGGGGGAAAGAAGGAGGGAGGCGGGAGCATCCCGGTACCCGAGACCAGTTCCAGTGGAAGCTAATTTCTGCCCCCATGGGCTCCCCACCCAACCTACAGTTTCCACCAGAACCGGGCTGATCTGTCCATCTGAGTTGGACAGCAATCTCCTCGCACAAGGCATCTCACCACCTACTTAGTTCTTTCCGCAGTGCACTTCACTGTAGAACCAACTCTGGGCAGAGAGCGCAAGAGACGGCTTCTTTTCCCTCAAACCCTCCTCTCTTCTTAAAAACCAATTAAGCCCAAGAGGGGAATTTCTCCTGCAGGGTGAGAGTCTGGGAGAAGGTGGTGCAGCCTAGGCATGAGAAGAGGGCACAGGTTCGTCTCAGTCAGGAGATCTGAGTTCTGGTCTTGCGACACCTTCCACGTGTCTCCATCAATGGCAGGTGTTGAGCACCTACTCAGAGCGAAGCCCTGTGCTAAGCACCAGGGAGAGGACAATAAAATTAAGATACCCAATCAACAATCTCCAGGAGTTTACGATCTAATCCTGCTATTAGTCAGACTCCTTTACCAAATGGTACCTTCCAGGAGGAAAGGAAGGGTGGGGAGGGGGGAGATTCTGAGACACAACGTCCTGATGCTCCAGGAACTGGAATTGTCCACCATCCTGTTGTCAATCCATCAATCAATGGTATTTATTGAGAGCTTATTCTGTGCAGAGGACTGTACTAAGTGCTTTGGAGAGTACAATACAACAGAGCTGGTAGACATGTTCCTTGCCCAGAGCAAGCTTTTGTCTTGTCCTGTTTTTTTTTTTCCAGTAGCATTTGTTAAGTTCTTACTATGTGCCAGTCACTGTACTAAGTGCTGGGGTAGATACAAGGTTGGACACATTCCATGTCTCACATGGGGCTCACAGTCTTAATCCCCATTTTACAGATGAGGTAAATGAAGCACAGAGAAATTAAGTGCCCGAGGTCACACAGCAGACAAATAATGAGATTAAAACCCAGGTCCTCCTGATTCCCAGACCCATGCTCTATCCATTAGGCCATCTTGCTTCTTGTTTTCTCCCCCCAACCACAAAGAAATCTACCAAATCTAGAAAAATAAAATATAAAGACCAACCAGGCTAGGGGCGGATTTTAACTTCTAGGAAAGACATCTTCCAGGAAAGCTAAACCTCTGTGGTAAGGATGAGGATGACTTCACCTTTCCACCCATTTCCTGTTCGAGCCCCAGAGGCTCACCGACAAGAGACGGGTGGGAATTTCCAGAAAATCATTCAGATGAAGAGAAAATCGTTTGAGTGAGAAGCCCAAGAGCGGGGCTATGTTTTCAAGGCATTGGGTGGGGTTTTAAAAGAAAGGCCTGTTGGTCAAGTTCCTTTTTCTCCTTTCACTTGGCTTGCCTCAAAACACTACTTAGAACAGTGTTTAGTACATAGTAGGTGCTCAACAAATACTATTATTATCATTATTATCTGTTGGGTGCCCAATATAAATCTAGTTATAGTGTGAAACAAATCCCCTGGCGTCCCCACCCTAATCCCTAGCTATCTCCACAGGTCCAGAGCCTGGCAGGCTGACTGAGCAGAGAGTGATGGGGTGAAATCATCATCAGCGGCATTTTTTGAGCACTTACTGTATGCAGAGCACTGCGCTAAGTGTGTGGGAGAGTACAATACAACAGAGTTCCTAAATTAAAATTCTAATCAGCCACTCCCAGCTGCCTAATGAGGTGAACTCCATTCCCTCAGGTAGCAAAAACCGCAGGGAAAAAAATGGTGTCTCCCTCAAAGCATCTGAGGCCAGGGGAACCCCATTCGACTCCCTCCACAATCCTCTATATAACCTGCCTTCCCTCATGGACATTTTACAGGACTGAAGAGGGAAGGTTAAAGAAATTGGGGTTATTTAGCCTGGAGAATATAGGGCTCGAGGGGGGGCTTCTCGAGGGAGGTTTATTAATAGCTCAGAGTTTAAAAATAGAACCACCTCTTGGTAATTCAGAGATTTCTCTATATCAAAGACTAAGGAGATGACTGAAAAATGGAAATTTCAAATGAGATAAGAGAATATGAAACTTTTGCCACCTAAAAAGGCTACAAAATTCAGATCAAACCTGTAAATTTGAAACTAGTAGATTCATTAGAGATTGGAGTAAGAACTGTGAAAAGGATGGAAAAATACTACAAGAAATGACTTAACTGGATAGACACAAAACCCAGTTATAATATGCTGGGCAGCTGATGTTAATTCTTTGCCATTGGTTGCAATTTGATGCAAGGGTTGGTAAATAACGATAAGATTGTGTGGTTGAGGATAACTGAATTTGGTTGCGAGGCTCAAATAAGAAATCATGATAATATAATGAGAACTGAAACTACATGATGGTAATCAAGAAGGTTTATCATATCAAAGGAAGACAAGAACCGAAAGAAGTGTCGTGTACAATCGATTAAAGCTCATTCATTCATTCATTCATTCATTCATTCAATCGTATTTATTGAGTGCTTACTGTGTGTAGAGCACTGTACTAACCCTTGGGAAGTACAAGTTGGCAACATATAGAGACGGTCCCTACCCAACAGCGGGCTCACAGTCGAGAAGGGGGAGACAGACAACAAAACAAAACATATTAACCAAATAAAATAAATAGAATAAATATGTACAAGTAAAATAAATCAATAAATAGAGTAATAAATCGGTACAAACATATATACAGGTTCTGTGGGGAGGGGAAGGAGGTAGGGCGGGGGGGATGGGGGGAGAGGAAGGAGGAGGCTCAGTCTGGGAAGGCCTCCTGGAGGAGGTGAACTCTCAGTAGGGCTTTGAAGGGAGGAAGAGAGCTAGCTTGGTGGATGTGCAGAGGGAGAGCATTCCAGGCCAGGGGGGAGGATGTGGGCCGGGGGTCGACGGTGGGACAGGCGAGAACGAGGTACGGTGAGGAGATTAGCAGCAGAGGAGTGGAGGGTGCGGGCTCAGCTGTAGAAGGAAAGAAGAGAGGTGAGGTAGGAGGGGGCAAGGTGATGGAGAGCCTTGAAGCCGAGAGTGAGGAGTTTTTGCCTGGTGTGTAGGTTGATTGGTAGCCACTGGAGATTTTTGAGGAGGGGAGTAACATGCCCAGAGCGTTTCTGCACAAAGATGATCCGGGCAGCAGCGTGCAGTATAGATTGAAGTGGGGAGAGACAGGAGGATGGGAGATCACAGAGGAGGCCGATGCAGTAATCAGTCGGGATAGGATGAAAGATTGAACCAGCAGGGTAGCAGTTTGGATGGGGAAGAAAGGGTGGATCTTGGCGATGTTGCGGAGGTGAGGCCGGCAGGTTTTGGTGACGGATTGGATGTGAGGGGTGAACGAGAGAGCGGAGTCGAGGATGACACCAAGGTTGCGGGCTTGTGAGACGGGAAGGATGGTAGTGCCGTCAACAGTGATGGGAAAGTCAGGGAGAGGGCAGGGTTTGGGGGGGAAGATGAGTTCAGTCTTGGACAACTCAAAAGGAGCACACAAAATGGAAAAGTAAAGAAGAGAGCTGAGTTTACAAAGACGGTGATAATGAGAGGAAATCCCAAAAAGAATGGAAATATTAAGAATAATAAATATTCACCTTCAAAGCCTCGCTAAAATCACATCTCCCCAAGAAGCCTTTCTCGATTAAGCTCTCTTTTCTCTTACTCCCTCTCCCTTCTGCATCACCTCTACATTTGAGTCTGTCCCCTTTAAGCGCTTGATAGTCACCTCACCCTCAGCCCTACAGCACTTATGTACAATATCCATAATTTATTTTAACATCTGTCTCCTGCTATAGACTGTAAGCTCTTGGTGGGCAGGGAAAGTGTCTACCACTTCTATTGTATTTTACTCTCCCAAGCACTTATTAACAGTACTCTATACACAGTATGAGCTAAATAAATACCATAAATTGACTGACTGATTAATGGTCTTATAGGGGAAATGGTACCAAGTTTGCATGCATTTAACACAGAAAAGGGGCACACAATGAATATGAAATAATCGATACAGTTGGAAGGTGAGTTGGAAAGGAGTCAATATGTAACATGGAGAAAGCAATGGAGAGCCTAGAAGTCAATCATAAGTAGTTTTTGTTTGAAAACGGGGGAGATGGGCAACCACTGGAATTTTCTGAGGAATGGAGAGATAAGTGCTGGGAGATGTTTCAGGAAGAAGATCCAGACAACAGCATGGAGGATGTACTGATGAGGGGAGAGACATTTTTGTATTTCAGTTCATTCTCCATGATGTGTCTGTCCATATATATATTTGTTAAGTGCTTACTATGTTCCAGGCACCGTTCTAAGCACTGGAGTAGCTACAACCTAATCAGGTTGGACACAAGGGGCTCACAGTCATAATCCCCATTTTACAGATGAGGTAACTGAGGCACAGAGAGGTGAAGTGACTTGTCCAAGGTCACACAGCAGACAAATAGCCAAGGCAGGATTAGAACCCATGTCCTTCTGACTCCCAGGCTTGTGCTCTATCCACTAGGCATGTCTTGGTTTGTAACTTCAGCTGCCGTGTGGACGCCTGACTCTGCTTCAGACTCTATCTCTCTACTGGCACCCTGAACAAAGGCCCTGTTCAAAACCCCCTCCCAAAACAAAAACAAAAACCTCCACCTCCCCAGTCCCGACTGCTCTATCCCAGATCCATCTGCCCATGTCTTATACCACGTGCTTTTGACAGTCTACGTCATTGTGTCTTTAATGCTTTTCTTATTGTCACCACACTTTAGCTCTCAATCAATCCATCCATGGTATTTATTGATGGCTTTCTATGTGCAGAGCGCTGTACAGAGTACTTGGGAAAGTACACTATAATGGAGTTGGTAGACATGATCCAAGCCCACAAGGAGCTTACAGTCTAAAGGAGCTTTCAGATTACTGGGTCCTTATGGCAGAATTCTTTGAAAAAGCTTTATTAATGATTGTGGTATTTGTTAAGTGCTTCCTATGTATGAAGCCCTATACTAAGCACTGGAGTAAATATCAACTAATCACGTCCCACGTGGGGCCCAGAGTCTCCGCAGGAGGGAGAACATGTGTTGAATCCCCATTTAGCAGATGAGAAAACTGAGGCCCAGAGAAGTGAAGTGATTTGCCCAAGGCCACACAGCAAGTAAGTAGCAGAGCTGGGATTAGAACCCAGGTCCTCTGATTTCCAGAACCGGGCTCTTTCCACTAGACTTCCCCAAACACAATTCAGAGGGGTAACTGACCATCGCGTGCATCCTGTTGCCACTGGCGAGGCAGGACACTGAGTTGGATGGACCATTGGCTTCATCCAGTAGAGGTGTCACTGATGGTCTCACGTCCTTAACATTGGTATCTCACAGCCATCTTGACCGCTAACACACATCATTCTTCTTTGCAGAAAAATGCCCTCCACCCAACAAGATCCCGTTTGCCGAGTACACGGCCGAGAGCTACTTGAAAGGCAGCCAACTAGTCTACCGCTGCATCGAAGGCTATATAAGAAGACAAGGCAGTGACCATTTTATTGAGTGCAAGAACCGCTCTGGACACCTGGAATGGGACACATTTGAGTGCTTTCCTGCATGTACGTGAGAGGTTTCTTTTCTACTTTACCAGGGAAATCATTCAGTACTCTCAAGAGGTTTAGTTGTTTGCAAAATTAACTGAGCTGTAGAGACTAGAATCAAAAATTGGTCCATCCTAGAAAATGACTCTCCTGACTTCAAAAAACTGTTTCCGTCTATCTCCATCACCCAGGCAGCAGCTTGTAGGATCTTGTATTTCTATGAAAAAGAAAGATGAAAGAGCCTTGCCCTTGAGGAGCTGACACATTATTTCACAGCATTCTGCAACCACACTCTGCGGAGCACTCTATTGCTCACTTAGGGAATGTACAAAGGAAATGAAAGGCAGGATGCTGGGCAGGGAATATGTCTGTTACATTGTTATACTGTACTCTCCCAACCGCTTAGTATGGTGCTCTAAACCCAGTAAGTGCTCAGTAAATATGATTGACTGACTGACTAAATCTACTGCGGGAAAGGGAGTAGACAGAATAGTCAATAATAATAATAAATAATAATAACGGTATTTGTTAAGTGTCTACTATGTGCTGAGCACCTTTCTAAGTACTGGGGTAGATACTAGTTAATCAATCAATCAATCATATTTATTGAGCGCTTACTGTGTGCAGAGCACTGTACTAAGTGCTTGGGAAGTACAAGTTGGCAACATAGAGAGACAGTCCCTACCCAACAGTGGGCTCACAGTCTAAATGGGGGAGACAGAGAACAGAACCAAACTTACTAACAAAATAAAATAAATAGAATAGATATGTACAGGTAGGACACCATCCCTGTCCCACTTGGTGCTCACACTCTTAATCCCCATTTTACAGATCAGGTAACTGAGGCACAGAGAAATGAAGTGACTTACTCAAGGTCACACAGCAGATAAGTGGCAGAGTGCTGATTAGAACCAGCGTGAGAGGCAGCGTGGCTCACTGGAATGAGCCCGGGCTTTGGAGTCAGAGGTCATGGGCTCAAATCCCGGCTCTGCCAATTGTCAGCTGTGTGACTTTGGGCAAGTCACTTAACTTCTCTGTGCTTCAGTTACCTCATCTGTAAAATGGGGGTTAAGGCTGTGAGCCCCACGTGGGACAACCTGATCACCTTGTAACCTCCCCAGCGCTTAGAACAGTGCTTTGCACATAGTAAGTGCTTAATAAATGCCATTATAAATAAATAAATAAATAAATAATCCCAGGTCCTTCTGACTCTCAGTCCTGTGCTCTATCCATTAAGCCATGTTGCTTCTCTACACGTCAAATATAATAAATGAAAGAGGGAGGGGAAAGACTCAAATCATAGCTACACCCAGTTATGCTTTCAACATGTGTTTTCATTACATGCCCCCCCTCCATCCCCCCATCTTACCTCCTTCCCTTCCCCACAGCACCTGTATATATGTATATATGTTTGTACATATTTATTACTCTATTTATTTATTTATTTTACTTGTACATATCTATTCTATTTATTTTATTTTGTTAGTATGTTTGGTTTTTTTTTCTCTGTCTCCCCCTTTTAGACTGTGAGCCCACTGTTGGGTAGGGACTGTCTCTATATGTTGCCAATTTGTACTTCCCAAGCGCTTAGTACAGTGCTCTGCACATAGTAAGCGCTCAATAAATATGATTGATTGATGATTGATTGATTACATAATAATAATAGTAATAATAATAATTGCATTTATTAAGCGCTTACTATGTGCAAAGCACTGTTCTAAGCGCTGTATTTATTACATGATTTGGATATAAAAATTACATGATTTGGATATAACAGGGTGGAAGAATTAAGGAACGTTGTCCCCCCAACTCCAGTTCCTTCTAAGGCAACACTATCCACAAGTTAGCAAAAGACGATTCGGTATGAGAATAATAATAATAATAATAATAATAATGGCATTTATTAAGCGCTTACTATGTGCAAAGCACTGTTCTAAGCACTGGGGGGATACAAGGTGATGAGGTTGTCCCACGTGGGGCTCACAGTCTTCATCCCCATTTTACAGATGAGGTAACTGAGGCACAGAGAAGTTAAGTGACTTGCCCAAAATCACCCAGCTGACAAGTGGCGGAGCCGGGATTTGAACCCATGACCTCTGACTCCAAAGCCCGGGCTCTTTCCCACTGAGCCACGATGTTCGCTAGCGGTGTCAGTCCAAGGTTGATGTTTTCCCAGGCTCCCTCTCAGCCTTACTGAACTGTTCCACACATGACTTGGTGTTTCTGCAACTTAACGGTATGTACAGTAGGTATACAGGGAAATGACAATGGATGGCTAGGGAGTTAAGCAATCTGCTAGTGGCGGATAGAGCAATAATGTGGGAATTTGTTTAGAAAAATATCCCTCATGGTGGTGTCTTTGAGACATCTACTCCTTAATCCATTAAAGTAGCCACTCATTCAGTAGGAATGAACACATTTTTCCCATTAACAAGAGGTGTTTCAAGAACACATCCCCTGCCTTATAGAAACTTCTGGTACAAGTGAATAAACAAGTCAACAATAAATAGATATATGCAGGACTGCTGCAGTGGCCAACTAATGGCTTGGTTAATTATGCTATTTATTAAGCGCTTACTAAGGGAGGGCTGAATACTGTGCAAAGTGCGGAGGTGGATACCTTTATCCCGGATCAGACACAGCCCCTGTCCCACATGAGGCTCATATTCTAGATAGGAATAAGCAGATAAAGACTAAGGTAACAGCGGATTGCAAACACCAACAAAAAACAGAGCCAACAGAGCCACAGTGTCAAGACAAGTAAAAGAATGGATCTTGGAGTTGAAGTCCTCCGGCTCTCCACTCCCCCACGTAAACAATCTTTAGTTAGCAAACCATCCCCGCCTACCCACAGGGTAGGCCAGGCCAAAGAAAATAAGCATGAAACACAAAAGCCTGAAGCCTGTAGGAGAAAGATAAGAACCTGGAGCCAAATGAAAAGAGCATTGGGTTGGGAGTCAAGAGACCTGGATTCTAGTCTCTCAGGTCTGCCACTGGACTGCTGTGTGACCTTGGTCAAGTCACTTACTTCTCTGTGACTCAGCTTCCTCATCTGTAAAATGGGAATTGAAAAAAAACCCCAAAAACCTGTTCTCCTTTTTTAGACTAGGGACTATGTCCGATCTGATTATCTTGTATCAACCCATGTGCTTAGCCCAGTGCTTGATAAATACCATTATTATTATTGCTATTATCTTTTAAAATAATAATGATAATAAAAAGTAAAAGAATAGAAACAGTAGGTACATTTTAAAGAGAGGTACATAAGGGTTAAGTGGTAACTGAAGAAATTTGTATTATCTATCTCAAGAGAAGCAGTTTGGCCTAGTGGAAAGAGCACGGTCCAGGGAGTTAGAGGACCTGAGTTCTAATGCTGCATCCACCAATTGCTTGCTGTGTGACCTTGGACAAGTAATTTCACTTCTCTGTGCCTCAGTTTCCTCAACTGTAAAAGGGGATTAAATACCTGTTTCTCCACCTACTTAGACTGTGAACCCCATATGGGACAGGGACTGTATCTAACCTAATTAACTTGTTTCTAACCCAGAACTTGGATGTGCATTTGACACATAGTAAATGCTTAAGGAATATCATAAAAAGTCCATAGCACAGTGCTTGGCTCGTATTAACTAATAAGGGAAGGTTTTGAGGATATGTGGGTAGACCTTTGAAGGTAAAAAGATTTGTGGATTTTCAAAGCTCATATAGCAAACTACCCAATTCAGAGGATGCAGAACTCTCCTATGCAGTCCTCGAAAGACTGCAAGCTCTTCAAGGACAGGGACCCTGCCAAGTGGGCATGGGTGAAGAAACTGAGGCACAAAGGGGGCAGGTCAGGGGCAGAGATCATTCGATCAGTCAGTGGGGGGGAGAGGAATGGATTACAATGGAAAGCCACATCCCTGACCATCAGTCTATCAATCAATCGATCGATGATATTTATTGAGCACTTTCTGCATGGCTTTAAAGCACTCCATAACCTTGCCCCCTCTTACCTCACCTCGCTACTCTCCTTCTCCAACTCAGCCTGCGAACTTCACTCCTCTAAAGCCAACCTTGAGAAGTAGCGTAGCTCAGTGCAAAGAGCACGGGCTTTGGAGTCAGAGGTCATGGGTTCAAATCCTGGCTCTGCCAATTGTCAGCTGTGTGACTTTGGGCAAGTCACTTAACTTCTCTGTGCCTGAGTTCCCTCATCTGTAAAATGGGGATCAAGACTGTGAGCCCCACGTGGGACAACCTGATCACCTTGTAACCTCCCCAGCGCTTAGAACAGTGCTTCGCCCATAGTAAGCACTTAATAAATGCCATTTAAAAAAAACTTTCTCACTGTAACTCAATCTCATCTATCTCACCGCCAACCTCTAGCCTATGTGCCGTCTCTGGCCTGAAACACCCTCCCTCTTCATATCTGACAGACGATTACTGCCCCCTCCTTCAAAGCCCATCTCCTCCAAGAGGCCTTCCCTGACTAAGCCCTCTTCCACTTCTTTCTGCATCGCCCTGACTTTCTCCCTTTATTCATCCCTTATCCCAGCCCTCCAGCACTTTTCTGTAATTTTATTTATTTATATTAATGTTTGTCTCCCCCTCCGGACTGTAAGCTTGATGTGGGCAGGGCATATGTCTGTTATATTGTACTCTCCCAAGCACTTAGGACAGTGCTCTTCACACAGTAAGCATTCAATAAATATGATTGACTGACTACTGTGTACTAAGCGCTTGGGAGAGTACAATTCCATAGGGTTGGTAGACGAGTTCCCTGCCCACACTGAACTTACAGTCTAGTGCAATATCTATCCTGCCTCTGCAAAGCATCATAAAACAAGTGCTAGGCAGCTTCTGACTCAGTGGTAGATGTCAGACCATCCAGTGCCAAAGCCCACTCGCATGAGCAAGAAAACAAGTGATGCTAAGGGTTAGGTCCTCCTGTACCCTATTCTAAACTCGGTCTTCTTCACAGCTAATGCAAATAGACTTCCTACTGAACAACCCCCAAGCACACCTCACGAACGGTCGGCTGACAGTGCTAATGACCCACCCAAGTATGCAGGTAAGAGACTGCTGTCACAGACTGTTCCCCAACCTAGACTCTTTAAAGCCCCCAGTAGGGCATCGTGACTTTTTCCTAAAGATGGAAGATTTATATAAAAATTTAGCAACGTCCAAGAGGCTCTCTGCATCTTTCCCTGCCTTAGGGCATGTCTCACTTGGCAGCTTTACAGGATAAGTTTGCTGCTTTCTGGCAAAAGAGCCACAAGGGCCCCACCCGCCTTTCTTGAAGTTGCCTCCCTATTGCTCATTGCAAATAAAAAGTTGCATTGGGGAGGGCTGGGGTGAGGGAAAATGAGCAGGACTAGAAGAAGCTAGAAGGGGGGACTTGGGGAAATTCAGCCCTGCTGCTGGGGCAGAAACCCCTAAACTCCCAAACCTGCTTCGTAGGAATGGGCTCTCCCACTGGGCTGCTGATTCCCCACCCATTTGGGGTTTTTGCCTCAGCGAAGCTTTGTCCTATTCTGTATTTTTGCACTTTCCAAATGTCCTACACCTTCCTCCTGATTTAAGGTGACTTGAACCCCCCTGCCCTGCTCCTTACTTTACCCCCACAGATCACTGCAAGGCGCCTCCAGACCTGAAGCATGCCAAACCCTTGGAAAATATGGTCAACTTCTACCCGGGGCAGAAGCTCCAGTACAAGTGCAACAAAGATTACAAGTCACAATCACCACTCCCTGCAGAGAGCATCTGCAAGAGGATCTGTGGAAAGCTGAAATGGACCACGCTCAATTTCAAGTGTATTCATGCCAGTGAGTGCAGGTCATTCCCAATTATTCACCAACATGGGCCCTGGGAGAGGCCAGATAATGACTAAAATGACATTTTAGGATCCCTTCACTGTCCTTACCAACCTCACCTTTCATCGTGGCTCAGAAGCAGCGTGGCTCAGTGGAAAGAGCACGGGCTTTGGAGTCAGAGGTCATGGGTTTGAATTCCGGCTCCACCAACTGTCAGCTGTGTGACTTTGGGCAAGTCACTTAACTGCTCTGTGCCTCAGTTACCTCATCTGTAAAATGGGGATTAAAACTGTGAGCCCCCAGCGGGACAACCCGATCACCTTGTAACCTCCCCAGTGCTGAAAACAGTGCTTTGCACATAGTAAGTGCTTAACAAATACCATCATTTTCTGAGCAAGGAACCTGTTTCCTTAACTTTGAAAGTCCCCGGTGGAGGCACTGATAAGCATCATCCTCAACATCATCAGATGCACCTAGAGTGTGTGACACAATGAGATCTAAAGGCAGGCAGCCAGAGGGAGAATGGAAGAGCCAAGGATATGGATTTACCCATGTGGTGCATTGAGGGACCTTTGGTTAGGAGTGGGAGGAGGAAAGGGGTGTCAATAAAGGGAAATACTTGACGAGGCAGTGACCTCAACTAAGGGGGATGAATGAACACAGTGCGTGGCTTAGGTGTTCCAGTGTGGCTTTGGATGAGATGCAGAACGAACACAATGTGTAGCTTAGGTGCTCCAGTGTGGCTTTGGATGAGATGCAGAACTCCTAACAGCCTGCTGAGAAGAGAAGGAGTCAGGAGAATGATTGGAAAAGGGTCAGAGGGCTGCACCACCGGCTTTAATAGTCCAGGCTCCCTTTGGACTCTGATGTTGTTAACTCCCCTAGCACTACAGTGTTAAACAGTCCCCTTGAGCTGGAAGGGGGGCATCACCCATTAGCAAGGGAGTTGGATTCATCTGCAGTGCTTCCTCTTAGACTCTCTCTCTCTCTTCCAGATGACTCAGATCCATCCCCTCCCCTGGAGCCAGGAAATGACCACACCACTGAGTATTCAACCAACTGCCCCCTGATCACCACCTCAGGCCCGACAGGTACCGAGTCTCTGAGGGGAGAACCGTTCAACTGGGTGAACGATACAGGGAATGGAGAGGAAGAAGTAGCTCACCCAAGGTCACTCATCAGACCAGTGGCAGGATTAGAACCTGCTCCCCTAGTTTAGCTCCCTGAATCTCTGGGTCATTCTTTAGCCCGTGGGGCCACAGTGATTTCAGACTTCTGGCTAGACCCCCATGCAGGGCTACTAGGCAAAAAAGGATAGCTGATCAGCATTTGTAGTCCTTGCTTGGAGGGACCCCAGCGGCTAGCAAGGACCCCCGCGGCCATCCAGACAGCATCCCACATGCAGCAAGGGCCTGGGGCTAAATTTTGCTTCAGCATTGCCACTTCAGTCCTTGCATGTTACCTTAGCACTTGGGTACTCATACTCCTCTGATAAATCCCGGAGCCCTTAAGTAATATCTTTTCACTCTTTTGATTCCTCCTACTTGCAGCCTTTTTTGAGTGTCTTTTTTCCCTTCTAAATTGTAAGCTCCTTGAGGGCAGGGATCACGTCTACCAACTCTATTGTACTCTGCCAAGTGCTCAGCACAGTTCTCTCTATAGAATAAGTGCTCAATAAATACTATTGATTGATAGATACCAAGAGGCTGGGGGCATGGGCACAGTCACAGTGGCCAAGAGGGAGTGATTGGGGGGCAGAGGGTCTCCAGCTCAGAGGTTTCTGCTACCTTGGGCCCAATAAAATCCTAACCTGACTGTGACATGTGCTTGTTTTCCACAGATCCTGAAAAAATGGCAACTTCCGCAGTCCTGGTCATCAAACCCACAAATACCACAAATATTTTGGCGTTTTTTTCCACCCTAGAACACCAGATAGCGGGTATGCCTGGCTCTCCCCTCGGTAGGCATCTGTTTTCCTCTCTCATCGGCCCAGGAGTCAGCCCAGGATAGGGGTACTGTAACCAATAATGGACCTTTCATTCCCCCATCCTTCTGGGGAAGGGCTGGATGGATCAGGGAAAGAGTAAACTGAAGGAATAATGAATACAGTCAGTACCAAGTATATAAAATAAATCAATGAAGGAATCATTCTTAGAATGTTCTCGTTCCAATATTCAGGAGTGGATTAATTAAAAAACTACTGAGGGGAAACATATGTGCACATACAACTGCACAGGCCAAAGCAGCTCTCAGTCTTGAGGCTCTATGATCTTCTCCCCATCCGCCCTTCCTCCTGGCTCCACCTTAGTTCCAACCCCCAGGTTCAGGGCAATATGTGGGTAATTTCAATCCACTCCAACTCTTCCCTCAGGCCTCCTGGGATGGGTGGGGGTGCTGGTGTGGTGTGGGGGGGTTGGGGGGATGCTCCAATGTACTAAGATCTTCCAACTTTATGCTTTCTTGGCAGTTGCTGTCTGTGCTTGTATGTTCATCATGGTCATCTTCTTAGGGTGGATCACGTGGAGAAGATGGGGGTAAGCTGTCTTCTATCCTCAGGCCACCTAGTCTTCCTCCCTCTTGGACTGTGAGCACTGGGTGGGGCAGGGAATGTGCCTGATTTGATCATTTTGTATCTACCCCAGCACTTAGCACATAGTAAGCATTATTTCATCATCATTACTATTATTATTTCCATCAGGGCAAATTGAGTAGAGCTGGCTCTCCCTTGCCAAGGAACTTGACCACAAGCAGTCATATACTCGGAGCTGCTAGAGGAAAGTGTGAATGGAGGGGGAGAGAAGGGGACCGGGTGGGAAATCACGGAGGAAACTGATGATTCTGTCAGCATGACTAGACACACGGATGAAAGCCACTAGAACAAGTGAGCCACTAGCTCCTCAAGACAATCCTTGCCACGGGGGCAAAGCTCTTTACAGAACGTGCCAATTACTCACCTGATGACCACCACCGGTGTTCGGTAGTTTCCAAGGAGGAACTGGGCAAAGAGGTGGAGCTACAGAAGCTACCCAAAACTCCAGAGACAGTAGGCTTCAGGGGGAATGGACAAGGGGCATCCCAATTGGAAGTAGGGTCAGTCTCTGCTCAGCACCTAGAACAGAAAGAGATTAGCCCCTAAACTGAAGCCTGAGGGGAACCATGGATGGGAATAGATAGCTCACCTTCTTGGCCAGTACAACTCCCCCCAACAGACAGTCTGCTGTGAAATAGGAAAAAATGGCCAGGACTAACACTGGACTGGGTCCCAAAGCAGACCTCCCATTACAGTACTGGGATTAATGAGTGACCCCTTCCCGAACAAAGTGCCCCCATCTTCCCACTACCACTTGTACCAAGCCCTGTTTGCACGATGGCTTGGGGTTGAGCTCCTTTGGCAGGGGAAACTTGGACTTAAGGGATCCAGTCCTTCTAGCTCAGAAACACCAGGAGATACAGGAAAAATACAGGCAATATAACACCCCCTTCCCCACCCTCCCCAGGCAAATGCCAAAATGAGTCCTATGAGGGTGGCCCAACCTTGCTTCCTCCCACAATGGCCCAGTCCTAACCCCAGCTTCCGAGAGAAGGACTTACCTGTAGTCGATTTTACCAGAGTCCTTCAGGGAAGCACTTAATCCAAGCAGTGGATGAAGTAGGGAGCTTTAGTCTCTGAGGTCCTGAATGCTGGCAGTCAGATGTCAGCAGTGTCCCATCCCTGGATGGATGGCTTCGAGCTAGAAAGAAGCAGGCATGTGGAACAGTATTACAGGCTTGAGGTCAGCACAGTAATGGTGGAAATCCGAGGCTGGTCCCCTAGGGCCAGGACTGAGGGAGAACGGGGAGGGAGAGCGTTTTTCTCGTGGCAGGTTTGGATTCTGAAGAAGAGCAACGTATCTGGTGTGTTTTCGCAGGAAGAGGAGTGGAACTGGGAAAACCAAGCCTGGTAAAGGGAAGCTGGGAAGTGCCAGCAAGAATGCTGCAGGAATCTCGGAGTATGAGGAACAAACGCAGAAGCTAAAGCTTCACCCGTGACAGTCACAGCAGCATCTTCTGCCGAGGCCTGTAGCTCTCAGCTGCAGCTTCCAAACTGGGGTCAGGATCCCTTTGGGGGACGGAGGGAGAGTTCTTCCGGGTCCAAAGAGGCGAGAGACACAACCACCGTTTTTCTCTTTTCCTAGCCACAGTCAAAAATGTCCCTTCCTCTCATCTCGCATTATCACCTCATCCCCTTGCTCCTCACCAACCCTGCCTGCTCTTCTTCCCCAAATGACAGAAAAGACAGCTGATACTACGCTTTCTCCTCAGAAACCACAATTATTTCAGGGACAGAGGAAGGTATAAGAGATCATGAGAACCCTGGGGGGCTGAACGAAATACAAGAACCACTAGTTTAACTGAATTGCAGGGGTTGCCCTTTAGCTCCGTGTTCCTAAGTTGCATCAAAAGCAAGGAAGTTGGGAAACTCATTTTCAGGCTTGCCAGATAGAAACAGCAGCTTGCTCCACCCACTGCTAACAACCACAAAGGTCACGGGTGTCCAAGCTATCTCAACCTTTGTGGTTGAAGACGCCATAGACTGCATATTTGAGTAGGAGAAAGGCAAGCCGGGAAGCCTTGGGCAGATCAACAAATGGCTGCTTTGCCCTACCTCTACCAATCCCAGCCCCTGCCTGAGTCACAGGATTGGGAGGAAGAAGCATGATATGACGGCGATGTCTGTCAGTTTCTAAATTACATGAGAGGATACTTTTAGTGAGTTGGAAATTCCAGTCCCAGATTTGGCTCCATAAGGGATAAGACCAGTTAAGAAAACCACTTGCTCAACAGCTTTTAATTTCTTATGCTTCTCGTCTCTCTTCTTGCCAGTAACATGCAGCACTAGACATGAGGACCCCTGCCCCCAACCAGCTTCAGCTCCAAAAGCAGTGACTAGTGCTTCCATCCACTCCTCTGATCTTAAACACTGAGGTTTGGGAATCAAATAGTTTCTTCCGACCATCCAATCCTGCCTTCAAATTCCCGTAGGTTTCACCCTTTTGTGCTGGCCTCTGCTTTTGGGATTATTATTACATTATTACCGTACCCTTCTTCCTTTATCCAATTCTTGATCCCAGGATTATCCCAGGTTCCTTCCACCTTCTTGATGTCATCTAGCCAGCAATCATTTCACTATACGTTCATTTTTCTTCCAGTAAGGGAGAAGGAAATGAAAAGCTAATTAACCAAGGGTAATTAACAACCCTAGTAAAAAGATCTGTTAAGAGAAGAAGGTTTTTTTTGACTATTGGTGGAATATCCAATCTACCCCTGTCCCCCAGGACCAGGAATAAACCAGAATTGGCCAGTTTGCTTCATTGGACCTTTGGGGTCAAACTGCATCATTGAGCTTTCTTGAGAAATAAAAACTCTTCATCACCTTGGATAGCCCTCTAACCCCTGCCAAACTAAAAATTGAACGAGTTCCTCTGGGCCCCAGGACAGTAGATTCAAGGTCAGAATCCATCTCATCTTGGCACCACGGCGAGTGTGAGGGTCGGGTCTGGAAATGACATCCAGTCCCAGGGGCTCTTGGAATTTGGCATTCTTGAGCTGGTGTGTGCTCATTTGAAATGACCTACTCTCTCAGTGTGCACGATCCAAGCCCTGGATATGAAAATCTGGGCATTTCCAGAGCCACTTCAAGTTCCCAGCTGCTCTGAAAATACCTGGACTTCCAAAGGCAGAATTACATGGGCATAACTGGCTACCTAGAACCTCAAATGCTCCTTCAGAGGACCTGGGACAGTCATCCCAGCTGCCCCTTTGGCAGTTCTGCCCATTATGAGAAAAACAGAAATGTCAATCCGCTGTGAAAGAGGAAAGAGGTGGGGGGAGGAAGAGGACTGCTGGAATAGAGGGTGACATGATTGGAAAATACAATTGACACACTTTGAGTCCAAGGGACAATTTTCCATTTTCCACCTTAATTTGAAAGTAGTGAACAAACATTTGGGTTCCCACGGGGGCCCAGCGCTGGACTAAGCGCTTGACTCCAGAGATTCAATAAAAGACAGTTTCTGACCCTCTAGAGTTTTATTTCTAAATGAACACACCATTGCAGACATATCCAAGAGCCAAAATACAAAAAGAAACAAAGTGTCAGCACAGGCGCTTACAATGTGGTGCTATAGTTAGATAAAAGAAACTTTAAAATATACAATCTAAAATTATATTGTAAATATAACGTTTTATTGTTCTGAGTGTGTTTTTTTTTCTTTCTTCACCCAAGTGGTTGGGGCTGCCCAGAGAAAATTGTATTTTTGGAGAGGATTTTCCTAATGGAAAATTCCTCTGTGACCTGGCTGCCCAGGGGAAGTCACATCAACATCATCAGTCATATTTATTGCAGTTGTACAATGGTTTAATAGTATTTTAGACTCTCGGGAATTCACAAAAGAACACTGAACAATGGAGAGTCCCGTGAAGGCTCTCAGACACGTTCCTTCCGTAAGAAGTAGCGTGGCCTAATGGAAAGGCCCTGGGTCTGGGAGTTGGAGGATCTGAGTTCTAATCCCTGATCTGCCCACTGCCTGCTCTGTGACCTTGGACTAGTCATTTAACTTCTCCGTGCCTCAATTTACTCAACTGTAAAAATGGGGATTAAATCCTACTCTCCCCTACTTGGGCTGTGAGCCCCATGTGGGACCGGAGTCGTGTGCAACTTCATTAACTTGTACAACCCTAGAGCTTAGAACGGTGCTTGACACACAGTAAGTACTCAACAAATATACTACTACTAATAATAATAACCCTCCCAACTGCCACTAAGTGTCAGATTCTCACCCAGGGGCTGATTGGTTTGGCTGGAGGAAGTGCGCAAAAGGGAGATACTAGTATGAGGGAGAAGGCAGCTGAACTGGTGAAAGAAAACAGGGAGAGGGCCCAAGCCCTCTCACGGACTCAGGGAGCTTAGGATCTCCAAGGCAAAGAAAAGCATCGTGGCCTAGTGGATAGAGCACGGGCGTGGGAGTAAGAAGGACCTGGGTTCTAATCCCAGCTCTGCCACTTGTCTGCTGTGTGACCTTGGGCAAGTCACTTAACTTCTCCGGGCCTCAGCTACCTCCTCCATAAAGCGGGGATTAAGCCTGTGAGCCAGACACCATGAGGGATTGTGTCCAATCTGATTAACTTGTATCTACTCCGGTGCTTAGTACAGTGCCTGGAACGTAGTAAGCACTTAACAAATACTATTTAAAAAAAAAAAGGCAGCCTTTCCACTTTGGATCCTGGAGACTGGCAGGGGATGCTAGCCATCTGTCAAGCAGCAACACCAACTGTCAGGCTTGGACACAGACCAGTCGAGCGGCCTGAGGAAGAATGCATTTATGCAATCCAAATACCACTTCATTTAGGCCCAATCTAATGGTTGCCGCCTGTTCACGGAGTCTTGCTTTCTCAGTTCATCCATTTCATTGCCATCCCCAGACTGTTTGGATATCTCAAAGGTGGCATGTATGTCCTAATAATAATAACACTTGTGGTATTTGTTAAGTGCTTACTATGTGCCAAGCACTGTACTAAAGCCTGAGGTGAGGTATACATAAGATAATCAGGTTGGATTCTGTCGCTGTCTTGCCCCCCACTCACAGTCCAAGTAGGAAGGTTGGTAGGTATTTAATCCTTACTTGACCAGTGAGGGAATGGAGGCACAGAAATGTTAATAATAATAATGATGGCATTTATTAAGCGCTTACTATGTGCAAAGCACTGTTCTAAGCGCTGGGGAGGTTACAAGGTGATCAGGTTGTTCCACGGGGGGTCACAGTCAATCCCCGTTTTACAGATGAGGTAACTGAGGCCCAGAGAAGTGAAGTGACTTGCTCAAAGTTACACAGCTGACGATTGGCGGAGCTGGGATTTGAAACCACGACCTCTGACTCCAAAGTCTGTGCTCTTTTCCACTGAGCCACGCCGCTTGTGATTTGCCCAAGATCACACAGCAGACAAGTGCCAGATCCAAGATTAGAACTCAGATCCTCTTAGCTCCAAAACCGTGCTCTTTCCGCTACGCCATGCTGCTTCAGGCAGAAGGCACTCAGGGTCGTTTAGAGACTAGGCATGATCCCTGCCCTCAAGGAGTTCTCACTCAATAGAGATGAAGTCTTTCCCAACAGCTCCCACCCTTTTGATTTTTTCTCCCCAAACTTTGAGCTCATTCAGCCATTCTGACCAACTGTTAATGGGCCCTTGTGGGGAGAGAGGAAACAGGGGGTGCTAAAGGGGAGGAGTGGGGGAAGAGAAGGTGCCGATTCTCTTGTGCTCTCTGGGCCAGAAGGAGGTTGGCGGGAAGACAGACCAGGCTGCAACACCTGTGAAGAAGTAGCTTGACATAATCAAGGCCCGAACAAGGCTGAGTAGAGGGGTGGCAGTTATGGAATAGTTGAATGGGAGGAATAAGCTTGGCCCCCTCCAAACTTCTCTGCTGGAAGTTCATCAATCATATTTATTGAGCGCTTACTGTGTGCAGAACACTGTACTCAGCGCTTGGGAAGTACAAGTTGGCAACATATAGAGACAGTCCCTACCCAACAGTGGGCTCACAATCTAAAAGGGGGAGACAGAGAACAAAACCAAACATACTAACAAAATAAAGTAAACAGAATAGATATGTACAAGGCGGGGAGGTTCTACAGGCAATATTCTTGCTCTCCCTGACTCGGGTCCCAACTGGCCCCATTGCTCTGGGAGAGAATGCGGAGTCAGGGGGTGAGGATGTGGGAACACTGCAAGAAAAAGTGAAGACGAGGCTGCCAGGGAGGGCTTGGGGGGAAAAAAGATGCTTCTCTATTCTCGTCAGTGTCCCCAGCACTCATCACTGCCCAGCTGGGGCTGACTAACGGTCAAGGACACACACACTCACACACACACACAGACAAATAATAATATTAATAATATTGATAATAATAATTATGGAATTTGTTAAGTGTTTACTATGTGCCAAGCACTGTTCTAAGCAATGGGTTGGGTAACAGGTAATCAGGTTGTCCCACTTGGGGTTTACAGCATCAATTCCCATTTTACAAATGAGGTAACTGTGGCACAGAGAAGTAAGCTGACTTGCCCAAGGTCACACAGCAGACAAGTGGCGGAGCCGAAATTAGAACTCACATCCGCTGACTCCCAAGCCCGTGATCTTTCCAGTAGGCCATGTACATGAGGTGATATTCCCTAGGCCACACCCTGCATCACACACAAAGTAAGGCCACCCCCGAACCCTACCTCCGCTTCTTGTCATGCCCGGCTCTGCTCTGGGGACTCCCCCAACCTCACAAAGTCATATCCCCTTACTCATTCTGGAGGCCACTTGTCAATAGGACTGAGAATCACAATTTTCTCCTCTTCTGTTGTGGGGCAAAGCCCCAGGTCTCTCCCTACTAAGAATTATCTGCACTCATTAAATACAACTGATTGAACCACCTCTCCAGCACCATTCTATCTTGGGGTTACTAGCCTCTGCTACCCTCCCCACTTCTAAATGGGATTAACTTTGGTTTCTGAAATTAGGCAAAATTAAAACTGCTAAATTAAAGGGGAAGAAACTTCACCCTAACTCAGGCACCTATCCTCTGCTGTCAGATTCACCTACTCCCTCCCCAGTAACTTGACTGTGAGCTCACTGAGGGCAGAGATTGTCTCTATTGCTGTACTGTATTTTCCCAAGTGCTTAGTACAGTGTTGTGCACACAGGAAGTGCTCAATAAATATGATTGAATGAATGAATGATTGAAAGATGCAGCACAGCTATGTTGCTGGTTGCAGGGCTCAGAGGAATTGATGCAAGGAATTCACCAAGGGCGGGCTGGAAAATTTCCTTGTTTCTCTTCGCAAGGTTAAGTTAAAAGGTTTGCGTTTTGCAGTGATGATCCAGAGGTTAAGGACATAAGCAAAGAAAAAAAAAAGCATTTTCAACAGCAGATCCAGATTCTGGTGAAATTTCATAGCTCTTACAGTTCTTTGCTTTATCACAGGGACAGAGACAAATTTGGAAATCTGAGCACAGTTCTCCCTGACCCAAACCTTCTGGGACAGAGAGAGAGAGAGTCAAATTTCTAATCCAACTCTGTTATGCTCTTCCAAGTGCTTAGTACAGAGCTCTGCACAAAGTAAGTGCTCAATAAATGTGATGGAGCGATATATATATATATTTAAATATATATCTATACATATAGATATATATGCATATATACATATACATATACAGTCTTTTAGACTGTGAGCCCACTGTTGGGTAGGGACTGTCTCTATATGTTGCCAATTTGTACTTCCCAAGCGCTTAGTACAGTGCTCTGCTCATAGTGAGCGCTCAATAAATATGATTGATGATTGATGATCTAAAAATATTACCCCAGCACTTAGAATAGTGCTTGGCAAATTGTAAGTACTTAACAAATACCATAATTATTATATATAGGTAGAGTGGCCCTTCATATTCATCTTCTCAGTGCCTCAGTTTCCTCATCTGTAAAATAGAAATTAAATTCTTGTTCTTCCCATTAGACCGTGACATGTGGGATAGGGACTGTGTCCAATCTGATTATCTTGAATTCATACCAGCTCCTTGCACAGTGCTTGGCAAACACTTTAACAAATACCTCAATTATTACTATACTTATTGAGTTGGTGCATGGGTGAAAAGGCCAACGGTAGATTTGATTCTAAATTCCTGTTGGCATGCATGGGCAAAACTGATTTCATCAGGAGGGATGGGAAAGCCAGGAAGTCATGGTGATGTTGACTCAACTTTGCCCAGGATGTACAGCAAGGACCCGGAATTGTTACCTGCGGCTGGGGGGGTGGACACTCAATAAGCCAGTTCATGGGTGGAGGGTCGGTCACCCTATCCACCCCTAGGTCTTTCCTCCCCACTCCCAATTTTAAAGCCAGGCCTCTGGCTACTGGCTACCTGCCCTCTGATCATCATCATCAATCATATTTATTGAGCGCTTACTGTGTGCAGAGCACTGCACTAAGCACTTGGGAAGTACAAGTTGGCAACATATAGAGACAATCCCTCCCAACAGTGGGTTCACAGTCTAAAAGGGGGAGACGGAGAACAAAACCAAACATACTAACAAAATAAAATAAATAGAATAGATATGTACAAGTAAAATAGAGTAATAAATATGTACAAACATATATACATATATACAGGTATATATGATTAGTCTGATCTGACTGAACCATCTCCAGCATGGTCAGGCTGCATATGGGTGATGTCCAAAAGCTGTCATTCTGTGGGTGACAAATTGCCTTGTCTCCAACCCCCACTTTCTCTGATGTCCCTCCCCTGACAACTGTCCTTACTGGCACTTGAGTAGCCCCTCCACAGTTCCGAGAGAGGCACTTAGGGGAGACACGTGAACCCTATATTAATAACTGCCTCCCCAAGCTCATTATGGGCAGGTAATGTGTCTGTTATACTGTTACATTGTACTCCAGTGCTCTGCACACAGCAAGCGCTCAATAAATATGATTGACTGACTGACTGACAACTCTCCCAGTCCCCCTTGATGTTACTTTTTCAATTATGGTTTCAAGTATCTGAATCACACCTGTGTCCCAGAATGATAGGCTTTTCTACACTTCGGAACTCTCATTCTATCAATCATTGGTATTTATTGAGCACTTACTGTGTGTACAGTATTGTGGTAAGCACTTGGAAGGGTACAGCACACCAGAGTTAGTAGACATGTTCCCGATTCTCATGAGGTCACTTGAAAATTATTTTTGTTCTTACAGTGTTCCTCTAGGGAAAGATGCTGGAGTTGGATAGACCTGTCAAGCCTTTTAGAACAGATGGCAGCTGAATGGGATCTCTAGGGTTTATAGCAAATCCCAGGAAAATCAAAAATGGGAGGAATTATTGCCAGTGGATATCCGGATGGGAGCCTTATGAGTCTTAATTTGTGCAAGGAACATTAGGCAGAATTAGCACAAACACAGCAATAGGGCTCCTCCTACTACTGTTATTAACAATAATAATAATAATAGTATTTGTTAAGCACTTACTATGTGCCAAGCACTGTTCTAAACACTGGGGTAGATACAAGTTCATCAGGTTGGAAACAGCCCCTGTCCCACATGGGGCTCACACTCTTAATCCCCTTTTTACAGATGAGGTAACTGAGGCTCAGAGAACTTTCGTGACTTTCCCAAGGTCACACAGCAGACCTGTGGTAGAGCCGGGATTGGAACCCAGGTTCTTCTGACTTCCAGGGCCTGTGCTCCATCTCTAAACGATGTTGCTTCTCAACCACGGGCCTGAAATCCTCTGACTCTTTGAAAGGAGACTAGTCTCCCCAGTATCCTAACATTAAAAATAGTCACTCACCCCGGGGAGTAAAATTTTAAGTAGAGAGAGTGACAAAGAAGGCCAACTCCCTACATTACACATTAACTGCACATTACATTAGAGAAGTAGCATGGCCTAATATAGAGAGCATAGGCCTGAGAGCCAGAAGGACCTAGGTTCTAATCCTGGCTTTGCCACTTGTCTGCTGTATGACTTTAGACAAGTCATTTAATTTTTCTGTGCCTCAGTTACCTCATCTGTAAAATGGGGATTAAAACTGTGAGTCCCATGTGGGATAGGGACTGTGTCCAGTTCTATTTGCTTGTATCCCCCCCTGTGCTTAGTAGAGTGCCTGGCACATAGTAAGTGCTTAACAAATGCTATTATTATTATTATTCTTGTTGGCCCAGCTGAAAGAACACTGCTCTGGAAATCAGGAGGGATGTGATTTTAATAAGGCTTTGAAGGTGGGGTCTGTCAGATATAGGGGAAGGGAGTTTCGGGACAGAGGGACTTGCCCCTGACTTGTCCTTCCTCTGGAACTTCCTTTGGCTACCGTTTGGGTTTATCATCATCAATCGTATTTATTGAACGCTTACTGCGTGCAGAGCACTGTACTAAGCGCTTGGGAAGTACGAGTCGGCAACATATAGAGACAGTCCCTACCCAACAGTGGGCTCACAGTGTAAAAGGGGTTTACTCACTGAACGGCCGACCAAGAGGGACCCAAACGGGAAGGGAGGCTGGGAGAGAGGGTGAAAATGCCCTTCAGGACTCTGCTTCTTGTTTTGGTTGTTTTCAACCCACTATCGCCAACTGTCTTTACCCCTACTTCTCCTCCTACCTAGACTGAGAGGCCCAAATGTGTTTGATCTGTTCTTTTTGTATCTACCCCAGTGACTGGCACATAGTAAGTGCTTCATAAATTCCATAACTACCTCACCTGGCTGAGAGGAGGGTCCAACCAGACTTAGATCTTTCCGAGCCACGAGAGGGAAAGTGCTGTACCCCGAGAGGGCTCTCAAAGGGTACTTGTTCACTTGGAGAAGCAGCATGGAGAAGCCAGGGTCTAATTCCGACCCTGCCACGTGTCTGCTGTACGACCTTGGGTAAGTCACTTTACTTTTCTGTGTCTCAGTTACCTCATCTGTAAAATGGGGATTAAGACGGTGAGCCCCATGTGGGATATGGACTGTGTCCAACATGATTAGCTTGCATCTACCCCAAATAACAAATAACGAAGACCATAAAAAACAAAACAAACATACAAAACTGGCGGGCTGAAATGTGGGTGGGGTGAAAGGAAGGGGAAAAAACAGAAAAAGAAAGGACAAGTGAAGGGCTGGTTTGCATGGGGTGGGTCTAGTTTTTGAAGGGGAAAAATCCACTTCTGACTGACTGCATAGGACAAATCTAATGTGAGGAGCCAAGTCGATGGTGAAAGAGTTTGCCTCTGCAGATAAACCCAATGTTTGGTGTCCAAACCATCCCTACTCCCACTTCCAGTTCTGCCTAGGGTAGCAGACATCAGCACAACAGCCAGATTGAAAGATTCAATTTCTGGCTCTTCCACCTTCCCTCCCCGAGTCCTGTCCCATTACTCCCCGCTGCTGCCCTAGAAAGCTCAGAAAAACTCCAGTGCTCCAGCAAACAGAAAATACAACATTTAGGGAAAAAGTAGCTCCAACATGGGCTCCCTCAACTGCCCAGGAGTTTGTCTCTTAAGAGTAAGGAGACTGGATGGAGTTTGAGGAGAACAGATAAGGATGCTTCTGTCCCCTGAGGCCGAGAGGAAGGAGACCGGGCTTGGGAGTCAGGAGACCTGTATTCTAATCCCAGCTCTGCTTTTTGCCTGCTGAGTGGCCTTGGGGAAGTCATTTAACTTCTCTGGACCTCAGTTTCCCCATCTGTAAAACGGGCATTCTCCCTCCTAATTAGACTGTTAGCCTCATATGGGACAGGAACCGTGTCTCACTTAATTAATTTATATCTACCCCAGCATCAAGTTCAGTGCTTGACACATAGTAAGTACTTAACAAATACAATTATTATTATTGTTAATACTGGTATTATAGTTATTAAATAACCCTGTACTTGTGCTGCCACAGCCTCTCCTGGCTCTAGGTAAGGAGCATAACCAATGTAGTGTTAGTGAAGTAGACACCTCTCTTCCTGCCCATCTCCACGCTGAGGTTTCCCTCTTTCACATCTTTCCCCATCCACCCCCAGCCCCATCCCATTCCTTGCCTCATCCCCTCAAAAGCTCTGAAGTAACAGAAGTCTGGGCAAAATGATCACATTCATTCATTCAGTCAGTCAATCGTTCAATCACATTACATAAAGTCCTGCTGTTCCTATCTATGCCCAAAATGGAACATTGGCACATGTCTTTGGGGGTTTTCCGAGCTGCCGCTACCTAATCTACCTCTGGGGCAGGGAGACTGAAACAAGGCACTGAGTATTAATTTATTATTCAGCTATTTCACCATAACATATTTGCATTATATCCAGCTATATCACTGTTCTTCCTCTTGCTCCCTCCATTTGTAAATAAGTTTTGTCCATTTCCCCCATTAGACTGTAAACTCCCAGAAGGCAGGGAATGTGTGCCTTGTTTCTGTTGGACTCCCCCAAATGCGTAGTATATTGCTTAGCAGTCAGTAGATGCTCAGTAAATATTATTGATAGATGTATTGATGATTGGCTGGTTGAGGCTGCCTAGCTTCAGGAGGGAAGATTTCTAATCAACTGAGTGCTTACTATGTGCTAGGTGCTGTACTAAGCACTTGGAAGAATACAGTACAACAGAGTTGGTAAACAGGATCCCTGCCCACAAAGAGCTTCCAGTCTACAGTTCCCATGTGCTTACTATGTACCATGCACTGTTCTAAGTGCTGGGGCAGAAACAAGTTAATCAGGTTGGACACAGTCCCTGTCCCACATGGGGCTCACACTATTCTCCCCACTTTATGGATTCCCATCTTCTGTGGGACCTTGAGCAAGTCATTTAACTTTCTCTGTGCCTCAGTTCTCTCATCTGTAAAATGGGATTGAGACGGTGAGCCCCATGTGGGACATAGACTGGGTCCAATCTGATTACTTTGTATCTATCCCAGCTCTTAGAACAGTGCCTGGCACATAGTAGGTGATTCGCAAATACCCAAGAAAAGCAACCTGATACAGCCTGATATAGAAGACTGTATCTTTTCCCCTCTAAAACTGAATCTGAGTAGTCAAAGGAAAATTTAGGGTACAAAAGGAAAATTAGCTCCCGCCCTTGAACGAGATTCATGACTCTAGGTCCGTTACAAATTCCCCTTTCATTGGAAAGCCCCGTTCTGAATATTTATTTCATTAAGAAATTGGGGGGGAGGGGTTGGATTCTTTAATTCATTCATTCATTAAATCATATTTATTGAGCGCTTACTGTGTGCAGAGCATGGTACCAAGCGCTTGCAAAGTACAATTCTTTCCCCAAACTGCCTTGGTTTTGCCCTATGTAGTCACTCATGGAGGCTGAGTGAGAAATATTCTCACTCACTTCAGACCTTGGCTTAAATAAACCTCCTCTGCCATTAAACTCCTTGTGGGCAAGGATAGTGTCTACCAGCTCTATTGTATCGTTTTCTCCCAACCGCTTTGTGCAGTGCTCTGCACACAGTAAGCACTCAATAAATACCTCCAATTGACTGATTCAAAAGGCCAATGTTCACACTGGTGTTTTTCATCTTCTTTTACAGAGTACCTCTTCTCAAGAGTAACTTTCAGAGTTCCACAAGGACAGTACAGCAGCCCTAGCTGTGGAGCCAGAGAGATGGTCCTTTAAGGAGCGCACCATGCAGCAGAGGTCTTAATCACCAGGAAGGCATCATCATCAATCGTATTTATTGAGCACTTACTATGTGCAGAGCACTGTACTAAGCGCTTGGGAAGTACAAATTGGCAACATATAGAGACAGTCCCTACCCAACAGTGGGCTCACAGTCTAAAAGATGAAATAGGCTGTTCAACTATCTTCCAACCCGCAATTGTAAGTGTCACACCGGGCTCCTCTGTTGAAGCCCAGTTATATTATTTCAGATAATAATACATAAATTACAGATTACATACATATCTGTAATTTATTTGCATTGATATCTGTTTCTTCCCCTTCAGACTGTAAGCTTATTGTGGGCAGGGAATGTGTCTGTTTACTGTTGTAATGTACTCTCCCAAGTGCTTAGTACAGTGCTCTGCACACAGTAAGTACTCAATAAATGATTGAAAGAATGAACGAAAGAGTTTCATCTGGAGACCCGAGAAAGAAAGGGGGACAGAGAGGGGAAAGGAGACTGTGTGGTAAAAGGTTGGATGGCGATCTTGTAGAATGATATTGTTGTCTTAAGTGTTTCTGCAACTGGACATAAACCAAACAGTGGGTACAGTCTTGGTTCCGTCGGAAGCATAAACTCAGAATTCTCAGAATTCCCTTCAACCCCAACTCAGAAGTCTCCCTGGTGCATTTTGGAATATTCTGGAGCAAATTTCAGACCTCAGCTTCTGAGAACATGGGGTCAGGACCACTGAACTACAGGAACCAGATGCTGGCAGTTGTCTTGGCCGGCACTCATGCTTCCCTAAAGTCATTTAGGTCTTTATACTTGACAGTCCACGACTCTCCCGCGCTAAAATCTCACCTCCTCCAAGAGCAGCGTGGCCTAATGGAAAGAGCAAGGGCCTGGGACTCAGAGGACCTGGGCTCTAATTCTGGCTCTGCCCACTTGTCTGCTGGATGACCTCGGGCAAGGCACTTTACTTCTCTGTGCCTCAATGACCTCATCCGTAAAATGGGGGTTAAGACTGTGAGTCCCATATGGTACAGGAACTGTGTCCAACCTGATTATCTTGTGTCTACTGCAGTGCTTAATACAGTGCCTGGCACATAGTAAGCACTTAACAACTACCATTAAAAAAAAGAGGCCTTCCCTGACTAAGCCCTCATTTCCCCTACTTCCTCTCCCTTCCACATCACCTCTGCTCTTGGATCTGTCCTTTCTAAGTACTTGATAGTCCCGCCATCCTCAGCCCACAACGTGCATCTCCATCTCCATAATTTATTTTAATTTCTGTCTCCCCCTCTAGACTATAAGATCCTTGTGATCTTATAGCACTGTACCTCGCTCTCGCCTGTCCCGCCATCGACCCCCGGCCCACGTCATCCCCCGGGCCTGGAATGCCCTCCCTCTGCCCATCCGCCAAGCTAGCTCTCTTCCTCCCTTCAAGGCCCTGCTGAGAGCTCACCTCCTCCAGGAGGCCTTCCCAGACTGAGCCCCTTCTTTCCTCTCCCCTCGTCCCCCTCTCCATCCCCCCGTCTTACCTCCTTCCCTTCCCCACAGCACCTGTATATATGTATATATGGTTGTACATATTTATTACTCTATTTATTTATTTATTTTACTTGTACATTTCTATCCTACTTATTTTATTTTGTTGGTATGTTTGGTTCTGTTCTCTGTCTCCCCCTTTTAGACTGTGAGCCCACTGTTGGGTAGGGACTGTCTCTATGTGATGCCAATTTGTACTTCCCAAGCGCTTAGTACAGTGCTCTGCACATAGTAAGCGCTCAATAAATACGATTGATTGATTGATTGATTGATTGTGAGCAGGGATCATATCTACCAACCGTATTATATTATACTTTCCCAAGTGCTTAGTACAGTGCTCTGCCCAGAGCAGACTGCTCAGTAAATACCACTGATTGATTGAAATCCACCCCGAACCCACATCTCTTGAATCTGGATGGTACAAAGCTGCTTCCTGCCCTGTCAATGCCCAGCTGGGCTCCACAAGTCCTGTAGGACGATACTAGGTTTTTGCCGTCTCTGTTCCTCCAGACCCAGAGCCAGGGCTTCCAGATGAGAGTTCTGAGCCCGGGCTTTGGAGTCAAAGGTCATGGGTTCAAATCCTGGCTCTACCAATTGTCAGCTGTGTGACTCTGGGCAAGTCACTTAACTTCTCTGGGCCTCAGTTACCTCATCTGGAAAATGGGGATTAAATCTGTGAGCCCCACGAGGGACAACCTGATCACCTTGTAACCTCCCCAGCGCTTAGAACAGTGCTTTGCACATAGTAAGCACTTAATAAATGCCATTATTATTATTATTATTATTATTCTGCATGTTTGCCCTGGCTTTCTGATTGGGCATCGCCACCTTGTTATGGGGAAGAGTGACAATTTTGTGATTCTCTCTCCCTTCCAGACTCCTCCCTTGCCATCCAGAAATCCCTGGAGGGAAACTCTGTCTCCTCAGAGAGCTGAGATACTCCACCATGAGCAAGTGCCAAAAGTTCTATTCCATTCTGCAACATCCTTCATCCCAAGAAGCAAACAATGGCAAATGACCTCACTGTACTCTCATACTATTGAGGCGTTAGAACTCCAGCTCCTTTTAGGAAGGGCTTGAATGCTCCTGCCCTCTTTTCTTCCCAGACCCTCACAATGGTGATGTAAAGATGGTTGATTGACAGCGGTACATGATACAAGTTATTAGAGCAAGAAAGAACAGCTACCCTTGGGAGGTCCTGCAAGGGAGGAAGATAAGAGTCTTCAAATAGAGTTTAATAACCGATTGAGTCAGGAAAATAATTACCTCCAGATTCTTAAGGCTGTTCTTGGTGTGGATTCCCAGAAATGGTGCAATCCCAGATGGTTCTATACAAATTCAGCACATGTGTTTGCATTTGGAGATGGGGACTTTCCTTCCTGGGAAATGGAAAAAAAAATCCTTTCTATTCCTCAACACTCGGAAAAAACCCAGGGGGAAAGAAAGTCTTGTTTCGAAGACCAGCTGCATGAAGGCGACTTGCCTACGTAATAGTAATAGTAATTATGGCACTTGTTAAGCACTTACTATGTGCCATTCACTGTTCTAAGTGCTGGGGTAGAAACAAGTTAATCAGGTTGGACACAGTCCCCGTCCCACGTGGGGCTCACGCTTTTATCCCCATTGTACAGATGAGGTAATTGAGGCACAGAAAAGTTAAGTGACTTGGCCCACGTCACACAGCAGACATGTGGCTGAGCCAGGACTGGAACCCAGGTCCTTCTGACTCCCAAGCCCAAACTCTACCCACAAAGCCAGGCTGCTTCTCTAGCTAATCCAGCTGAAAGTCAATGTGTCAGAAACAATGTGGAGGCAAAGAGGGAGCTGATTTCCATTTCACAGGTCCCACCCAAATGCAACACTCTTAAAAAGGACCTGATTTCTTTCTAAGGCACAGTGCCATAACAACAATAATAATAATAACAATAGTATTTGTTAAGCACTTACTATGTTCCAAGCACTGTAATAATAATAAGAATAATGGATTTTATTAAGCGCTTACTCTGTGCAAAGCACTGTTCTAAGCGCTGGGGAGGTTACAAGGTGATCAGGTTGTCCCACGGGGGGCTCAGAGTCTTCACCCCCATTTTACAGATGAGGGAACTGAGGCACAGAGAAGTTAAGTGACTTGCCCAAAGTCACTTTGGGCGAGTGATAGCAATAATAATAATAGTAATAGTATTAGTAATAATAATAATGAGGGCATTTGTTAAGTGCTTACTGTGCCAAGCACTGTTTCAAGCGCTGGGGAGGATACAAGGTTGTCCCACGTGGGGCTCGATCTTAATCCCCATTTTCCAGATGAGGGAACTGAGGCCCAGAGAAGTGCCCAAAGTCACACAGCTAATCGGCAGAGCCGGGATTTGAACCCACGACCTCCGACTCCCAAGCCCGCTCTCTTGCCACTGAGCCACGCTGCTTCTCTGCATGTGGCAGGGCAGGATTAGAACCCACGGCCACTGACGTCCAGGACCGGGATCTTTCGGCTAGGCCACACTGGCTATGTCGTGGGCAGGGGGGGGTCCCCGGGATCCCGCCCACCAGCGCCAGGGCCAACGGGGCATCCCACCCGCCTGTGCCCACCACCCGGGGGGCGCCCACCTGCCTCGGCCTCCGCAGCGCCCAGGTTGGCTCCGCGGCCACCATCACCTCCAGCTCCATCGCCTCGGGGGCTTCCCGGGGGGCTCCTCCGGGCTGGGCCAGGCAAGGCAGGAGGGCAAGGGCGGCCCAGTCCTGCCAGCAAGCAAATTGGGATGGACATAGTCCCTGTCCCACCTGGGACTCACAGTTTTAATCTCCATTATTCATTCATTCAATTGGTATTTATTGAGCACTTACTGTGTGCAGGGCACTGTACTAAGTGCTTGGGAAGTACAAGTTGGCAACATATACAGACGGTCCCTACCAACAGCAGGCTCACAGCCTAGAAGGGGGAGACAGACAACAAAACAAAACATATTAAAAAAATAAAATAAATAGGATAAATATGTACAAGTAAAATAAATGGAGTAATAAATATGTACAAACATATATACATATACACAGGTGCAGTGGGGAGGGGAAGGAGGTAAGGCGGGGGGGATGGGGAGGGGGAGGAGGGGGAGAGGAAGGAGGGGGCTCAGTCTGGGAAGGCCTCCTGGAGGAGATGAGCTCTCAGTAGGGCTTTGAAGGGAGGAAGAGAGCTAGCTTGGAGGATGTGCAGAGGGACTGGGGGCATTCCAGGCCAGGGAATGAGGTCACTGAGGCATAGAGAAGTGAAGTGCTTTGCCCAAGGTCACACAGCAGACAAGTAGCAGAGCCACGATCAGAGCCCAGGTCCCTGCTTCTCTAATTGAACGATATATAATAATGTGAGCCCCACCCTCAACCCCACAGCATTTATGTGCATATCTATAATTTATATATTATAAATTGTTTATTTATATTAATGTCTGTCTTCCCCTCTACAGTATAAGCTAGTCATGGGCAGGGAACAGATTTACCAACTCTGTTATAGTATACTATATATAGTATATATAAGGAAGCAGCGAGGCTCAGTGGAAACAGCACAGGCTTTGGAGTCGGAGGTCATGGGTTCAAATCCCGGCTCTGCCAATTGTCAGCTGTGTGACTTTGGGCAAGTCACTTAACTTCTCTGGGCCTCAGTTACCTCATCTGTAAAATGGGGATTAAGACTGTGAGCCCCCCGTGGGACAACCTGATCACCTTGTAACCTCCCCAGCGCTTAGAACAGTGCTTTGCACATAGTAAGTGCTTAATAAATGCCATCATTATTATTATTATTACTCTCCCAAATGCTTAGTCCGATGCTCTGCACACAGTAAGCACTCAATAAATACAATTGTTGATGATGATGATGATGATGATGATGATATTTCACTCTGTGGCCCGGATCATTTTTCTACAAAACCATTCAGACTATGTTTCCCTATGCCTAAAGAACCTCCAGTGGTTTCCCATCCACCTCCGCATCAAAGAGAAACACCTTCCCATCGGCTTTAAAGCACTCAATCACCTTACCCCTTCCAACCTTACCTCTCTGATTTCCTCCTACGGGAAGCAACGTCACTCAGTGGAAAGAGGCCGGGCTTTGGCGTCAGAGGTCATCGGTTCAAATCCTGGCTCCGCCACTTGTCAGCTGTGTGACTTTGGGCAAGTCACTTCACTTCTCTGGGCCTCAGTTCCCTCATCTGTAAAATGGGGATGAAGACTGTGAGCCCCATATGGGACAACCTGCTCATCTTGTAAACTCCCCAGCGCTTAGAACAGTGCTTTGCACATAGTAAGTGCTTAATAAATGCCATCATTATTATTATTACTACAACCCAGCCTGCACACTTCGCTCCTATAATGCCACACACTCCCTGTACCTCGAACCTCGTCTGTCTCACCGCTGACCCCTTATATTAACAATGACTAAAATAACTAAAATTGAAACCAGTGTTGGAATGATTAGTGTTTACCCTCCTGTTTCTTCCTGATGACATTCATAGGTTTTTCTGATCTGAAACGAATAAAAAGACAACTGTGCTAAATCCCATTAAATTGACAATGGCAGGAACAGGATGGACCTATACACCTCCTTAAAACCATTTAGGCAGTGAAGAGTTGAGAAAGGTAACTTTTCAAGGTTAACCCTCCTATAAAAAGAATGATTTAAGGGTAGCAATTGGGTTTAATCATGGTAAAACTCTAAAAGTTCACATCCATAATCAATGCCTTCTCCGCCCCTTTCACTCCTATCCTTCTCTCTCCCAACCTATATGAATAAAGCCCTTTTTTTACCGTCAACACTAAATTTCAAAATGGGAGGAAGGAGGAGATAGTTTGGAAGTGTTGTTCAAAAAGTTTCAAGGCCTGGGTTCTTTTAGGCACATTTTTGACTTCGAAACTGCAAATGGCTCACAAGGCAGGGGCTGGCTACTCCTACTCCGAGGTATGATCCATCCTACCGCTTAGAAAGGGAAACCTTTCTCCCACACCTGAGTGGTACTTTTTTTTTTACATGAAGGTCATTTTCCACAAACCAATTTAAAACCAAGCCAGAAAGTAATTCTGCCTTCTTAACCAATTTTTTCATTTCAATTTGAACACGGGATCCATATGTCCATTTTCCTTTCATCTTGTTTTTAAGTTTTTTAGTGGGGCTGGGTGGTGGTCGGGGGGTGGCTGGGGGGAGAGCGGTGCCAGGACCACCCTGATGAGAGGTTAGCAAGGACCAATCAAATTAATTACCACACTAATAAGCAGGCAATTCTCATAAAATCAAACAAGTATGCATTTGAGCCAGAATGGGCATCAATGAAAGGCACATTCCAGGAAAACAATTTCAGTACTAGATGAAGGGAAATGGGCCGGATGCAACGCTAGGAACAAAAAGGCAAAATTTGGCCAGACAAATGGACTCTAAGAGCTCTGTTCTTCTGATTAATTATAAAATCATCGGACAAGTACAACACAGATGTTCTGCATCTGCCATTTGATTCCATATCTGATTCCTTCTCCTCCAAGACTAAGCCCTCACTTCCTTTTCTCTCCCTCTCTTCTGCATCACCCCAGCACCTGAATTTGCACTTTTATTCACCCCTCCCTCAGCCCCACAGCACTTAAGTCCAAATCCATAATTTATTTCTTTATATTACTGTCTGCCCTCCCCCTCTAGACTGTAAGCTCACTGTAGGCAGGAAACATGCCTCCCAACCCTGTTATACTGTACTCTTCCAAGCACTTTGTACAGTGCACAAAGTAGGCAATCAATAAATATGCTTGATTGATTAGTATTTCAATAATATATTGCCAGATATTTTACTTACAAAGATTTTAATAGACTATGCAGGGACAAAAACTATTTCTGTGATGTGGGGAAAATCCTGACAAGAGAAACATTCTACTAATAAGAAGAAAGGCATGCATCAGGCTTCAGCGGAAGGTAAAGGCCTACCATGGGAAAGAGTTGGGGTTCAAATCAAACAGGGTTGTGAGACTTGGCTCTGCCACAGAAAAGCAGAGAAAAGTTACACTCTTCCCTGGCAAACTTTAAATCCTGTGTCTACCAACTCTTCCTAGTGCTTAGTACAGGGCTCTGCCCCCAGCAGACGCTCAAACAATATGCTCGCTCATTTGACATGCAGCATCATGTGGGAAGCAGCACGGCCTGACAGTCAGAGGACATGGGTTCTAATTATGGCTCTGCCGATTGCTTGCTGTGTGACTCTGGGCATATCACTTAACTTCTCTGTGCCTCAGTTTCCTCCACTGTAAAACGGGAATTAAATATCGGTTCTCCCCTCTACTTAGAGTGTGAGCCCCACGCGGGACAGGAACTATGTCTGACCTAATTAACTTGTACCCACCCCAGTGCTTAGAACAGTGCTTGACACATAATAAATGATTAACAAATACCATTCAGAAAAAAAGGGGAAAAGATCAACACCAAGACCCGGAGCCGATGCACTCCCCTCCCCGCCTTCCCTGGCAGGGAAGTCGGACCCACACCCCATCCTGCCAGGCTGATCTTGAAATAGTTCTTGACAGGGACCCTACCAGCTCCTAGGTGGTGAAGTGAAGCAGGGAGGATTGCAGGCCAAGCATCATCATCATCATCAATCGTATTTACTGAGCACTTACTATGTGCAGAGCACTAAGCGCCTGGGAAGTACAAATTGGCAACACTGGTGGCATCTGTAACACTGTGATCTCCAAGGTTTTACCTGTGAGAACACCCCAGAAAGCTCCTCTCCCCAAACACATACACATACATGCACACACCCTCAAACGCAGATATGCCCTCCTCCGCTTCCCAGCGGTCCTTCTGATGGAGCAGAGAGCAAAACCGGGCAGATTTGGAGCACTAAGACAATCCCTTCTCTCCTGCCCCACCAGGAAAGGGTTAAGTGCCCACCATCTGCTGTCATCATCATCATCATCAATCGTATTTATTGAGCGCTTACTGTGTGCAGCAGAGCACTGTACTAAGCACATCAGGACTGCAAATTGCCCCACTGGAATCTATGTGCTTCCACCCTACTCCTCTGCTACAAGCTCTGCATAAAAAGTTTAAGGCAGGTAGCACCAATGAAGCAAAGGCAACCAATAAATCAACCTTTTCTGCCAACTCACAACAATAGAGAGTAGCACACTAAACATGCTGTCACACACTTCTCTATGTATTGAAATGAGTGTATAACTTTACTGTGTATTGAATCGAGTGTATAATTTCACTGTATAGACTGAAGCCCCTCTGTACATACTGACTTACATACCCTATACTTCTAGACTGTGAGCCCGTTGTAGGTTAGGGACCGTCTCTATGTGTTGCCGACTTGTACTTCCCAAGCGCTTAGTACAGTGCTCTGCACACAGTAAGTGCTCAAGAAATGACTGAAAGCGCTGGGGAGGTTACAAGGTGATCAGGTTGTCCCACGGGGGGCTCACAGTCTTAAATGCATTCATTCATTCATTCACGCAATCGTATTTATTGAGCGCTTACTGTGTGCAGAGCACTGGACTAAGCGCTTGGGAAGTCCAAGTTGGCAACATCTAGAGATGGTCCCGATCCAACAGCGGGCTCACAGTCTAGAAGGGGGAGACAGGGAACAAAACTAAACATATTAACAGCTCTGCACATAGTAAGCGCTCAATAAATCCAAGTTGGCAACATCTAGAGATGGTCCCTACCCAACAGCGGGCTCGCAGTCTAGAAGGGGGAGACAGAGACCAAAACCAAACACATTAACAACTCCGCACACAGTAAGCGCTCAATAAATCCAAGTTGGCAACATATAGAGACAGTCCCTACCCAACAGTGGGCTTGCAGTCTAGAAGGGGGAGACAGACAACAAAACCAAACATATTAACAACTCTGCACACAGTAAGCGCTCAATAAATCCAGTGCTCTACACACAGTAAGCGCTCAATAAATATGATTGATTGATTGATTGATTAACAACTCTGCACACAGTAAGCGCTCAATAAATCCAAGTTGGCAACATCTAGAGGTGGTCCCTACCCAACAGTGAGCTCGCAGTCTAGAAGGGGGAGACAGGGACCAAAACCAAACATATTAACAACTCTGCACACAGTAAGCGCTCAATAAATCCAAGTTGGCAACAGCTAGAGCAGGTCCCTACCCAACAGTGGGCTCACAGTCTAGAAGGGGGAGACAGGGACCAAAACCAAACATATTAACAACTCTGCACACAGTAAGCGCTCAATAAATCCAAGTTGGCAACATCTAGAGACGGTCCCTACCCAACAGCGGGCTCGCAGTCTAGAAGGGGGAGACAGAGAACAAAACAAAACATATTAACAACTCTGCACCCAGTAAGCGCTCAATAAATCCAAGTTGGCAACATCTAGGGACGGTCCCTACCCAACCCCAACAGCGGGCTCACAGTCTAGAAGGGGGAGACAGGGACCAAAACCAAACACATTAACAATTCCGCACACAGTAAGCGCTCAATAAATCCAGTGCTCTGCACACAGTAAGCGCTCAATAAATATGATTGATTGATTAACAACTCTGCACACAGTAAGCGCTCAATAAATCCAAGTTGGCAACATCTAGAGACGGTCCCTACCGAACAGAGGGTTCACAGTCGAGAAGGGGGAGACAGAGAACAAAACCAAACATATTAACAACTCTGCACCCAGTAAGCGCTCAATAAATCCAAGTTGGCAACATCTAGGGACGGTCCCTACCCAACCCCAACAGCGGGCTCACAGTCTAGAAGGGGGAGACAGGGACCAAAACCAAACACATTAACAACTCCGCACACAGTAAGCGCTCAATAAATCCAGTGCTCTGCACACAGTAAGTGCTCAATAAATATGATTGATTGATTGATTAACAACTCTGCACACAGTAAGCACTCAATAAATCCAAGCTGGCAACATCTAGAGACGGTCCCTACCGAACAGAGGGTTCGCAGTCGAGAAGGGGGAGACAGAGAACAAAACCAAACACTTTAACAACTCTGCACACAGTAAGTGCTCAATAAATCCAAGTTGGCAACACATAGAGACAGTCCCTACCCAACAGAGGGTTCACAGTCGAGAAGGGGGAGACAGGGAACAAAACCAAACACATTAACAACTCTGCACGCAGTAAGTGCTCAATAAATCCAAGTTGGCAACATCTAGAAATGGTCCCTACCCAACAGCGGTCCCTAGAGAAGCAGTGTGGCTCAGTGGAAAGGGCCCGGGCTTTGGAGTCAGAGGTCAGGGGTTCGAATCCCGGATCCGCCACTTGTCCGTTGTGTGACTTTGGGGAAGTCACTTCACTTCTCTGGGCCTCAGTTCCCTCATCTGTAAAATGGGGATGAATACTGTGAGCCCACGTGGGACAACCTGATCATCTTGTATTACCCCCTCCCCCCAGCGCTTAAAACAGTGCTGTGCACATAGTAAGTGCTTAATAAATGCCATTATTATTTTTATTATTATAACAGCGGGCTCACAGTCTAGAAGGGGGAGACAGACAACAAAACCAAACATATTAACAACTCTGCACACAGTAAGCGCTCAATAAATCCAAGTTGGCAACATCTAGAGCCGGTCCCTACCCAACAGCGGGCTCGCAATCTAGAAGGGGGAGACAGACAACAAAACCAAACACATTAACAACTCTGCACACAGTAAGTGTTCAATAAATCCAAGTTGGCAATATCTAGAGACGGTCCCTACGCAACAGCGGGCTCACAGTCTAGAAGGGGGAGACAGACAACAAAACCAAACACATTAACAACTCTGCACACAGTAAGCGCTCAATAAATCCAGTGCTCTGCACACAGTAAGCGCTCAATAAATATGATTGATTGATTGATTAACAACTCTGCACACAGTAAGCGCTCAATAAATCCAAGTTGGCAACATCTAGAGACGGTCCCTACCCAACAGCGGGCTCACAATCTAGAAGGGGGAGAGAGAGAACAAAACCAAACATATTAACAACTCTGCACATAGTAAGCGCTCAATAAATCCAAGTTGGCAACATATAGAGACAGTCCCTACCCAAACAGCAGGCTTGCAGTCTAGAAGGGCGAGACAGAGAACAAAACCAAACATATTAACAACTCTGCACACAGTAAGCGCTCAATAAATCCAAGTTGGCAACATCTAGAGCCGGTCCCTACCCAACAGCGGGCTTGCAGTCTAGAAGGGGGAGACAGAGAACAAAACCAAACATATTAACAGCTCTGCACACAGTAAGCGCTCAATAAATCCAAGTTGGCAACATATAGAAACGGTCCCTACCCAACAGGGGGTTCACAGTCGAGAAGGGGGAGACAGAGAACAAAACCAAACATATTAACAACTCTGCACACAGTAAGCGCTCAATAAATCCAAGTTGGCAACATATAGAGACGGTCCCTACCCAACAGTGGGCTTACAATCTAGAAGGGGGAGAGAGAGAACAAAACCAAATATATTAACAACTCTGCACACAGTAAGCGATCAACAAATCCAAGTTGGCAACATCTAGAGCCGGTCCCTACCCAACAGCGGGCTCGCAGTCTAAAAGGGGGAGACAGGGACCAAAACCAAACACATTAACAACTCCGCACACAGTAAGCACTCAATAAATCCAGTGCTCTGCACACAGTAAGTGCTCAATAAATACGACTGAGTGAATGAATGAATGAATGCATTTAAGACTGCGAGCCCCCCGTGGGACAACCCGATCACCTTGTAACCTCCCCAGCGCTCAATAAATACGATTGAGTGACTGAATGGCTGAAAGAGGGGGGGTGGGCAGGGGAGGGGATGGAGAGGACGCTTGGCGGGGTGACTTGTCCGCCGCTCCCAGCCGTGTGTGTGTGTGTGTGTGTGTGTGTGTTTGTGTGGGTGGGTCGGAGGGGAGGTAGGCCAAGTGAAAGCGAAAGAGCGGGTGCGCTTGGCTGGCCGGGTCGGCGGCGGGCAGCGGGCACGGCGGCTCCATGCGCGGCGGCCCATGGCATGCCGGCGGCCCCCCGGCCTGCCCCCGGTGCCAGGGCTGCCCCTGCCCGGGCTACCGCCGCTGCTCCCGCTGCTGCTGCTGCTGGTCCTGCCGCTCCTGCCAACGTCGCTGCAGCCCCTGCCCGGCGCGCCTCCAGGTAGCCGGCCGTCCGCGGCCCGGTGCCACCGGCCCTCCGCGGCCCGGTGCCACCGGCCCTCCGCGGCCCGGTGCCACCGGCCGTCCGCGCCGCGGGCCGAGGGCGGGGGGCGGGTCCCAAGGGCTCCCAACCCGGCCGGCGCCAGCCGCGCAGCGCAGGCACAAAGTAAGCGCTTAACAAATGCCATCATCATTGATATTATTAATCCCGGCCCTGCCACTCCTTAGTTGTGTGACTTTGGGTAGACGTTGGGCACAAATCTCCAGTGGCTCCCAATCAATCCGCGCATCAGGCAGAAACTCCTCACCCTGGGCTTCCAGGCTGTCCATCCATCCCCTCGCCCCCTCCTACCTCCCCTCCCTTCTGTCCTTCTCCAGCCCAGCCCGCACCCTCCGCTCCTCCGCCGCCAATCTCCTCACCGTACCTCGCTCTCGCCTGTCCCGCCGTCGACCCCCGGCCCCCGTCCTCCCCCGGGCCTAAAATGTCCCCAATCCCTCTGCCCCTCCGCCAAGCTAGCTCTCTTCCTCCCTTCAAGGCCCTACTGAGAGCTCACCTCCTCCAGGAGGCCTTCCCAGACTGAGCCCCTTCCTTCCTCTCCCCCTCGTCCCCCTCTCCATCTTACCTCCTCCCCTTCCCCACAGCACCTGTATATATGTCTGTACATATTTATTACTCTATTTATTTTACTTGTCCATAACTATTCTATTTATTTTATTTTGTTAGTATGTTTGGTTTTGTTCTCTGTCTCCCCCTTCTAGACTGTGAGCCCACTGTTGGGTAGGGACTGTCTCTATATGTTGCCAACTTGTACTTCCCAAGCGCTTAGTACAGTGCTCTGCACACAGTAAGCGCTCAGTAAATACGATTGATTGATTCCCAAGCGCTTAGTCCAGTGCTCTGCACAGGGTAAGCGCTCACTAAATACGATTGATTGATTGATTGACTGATGTTCCCCACCCATAATGAGATTATAAGGACACCCCATCCGCCCAGCCCTACCTCCTTCCCCTCCCCACAGCACCTGTATGTATGTTTGTACAGGTGTATTACTGTATTTTACTTGGACATATTTACTATTCTGTTTACTTTGTTAATGACGTGCGTTTAGCTTTAATTCTATTTGTTCTGACAACTGGACACCTGTCCACATGTTTTCTTTTGTTGTCTGTCTCCCCCTTCTAGACTGTGAGCCCACCGTTGGGTAGGGACTGTCTCTCTATGTTGCCAACTTGTCCTCTCCCAAGCGCTTAGTCCAGTGCTCTGCACACAGTAAGCGCTCAATAAATATGATTGATTGATTGATTGCAGAGCGCTGGACTAAGCGCTTGGGAAGTACAAGTTGGCAACATAGAGAGACAGTCCCTACCCAACGGTGGGCTCACAGTCTAGAAGATGTGATGGGATGAAGACTGTGAGCCCCCCGTGGGACAACCTGATCGCCTTGTAACCTCCCCAGCGCTTAGAACAGCGCTTGACACATAGTGAGCACTTAATAAATGCCATTATTATTTTTATTGTTACTACTACTACTGATGGTATTTGTTACGCTCTTACTATGTGCCATGTACTGTTCAAAGCCCTGGGGGTAGATACAAGGTCATCAGGTTGTCCCACGGGGGGCTCACAGTCTTCATCCCCATTTGACAGGTGGAGCATTTCCCAAGCGCTTAGTACAGTGCTGTGTACACAGTAAGCGCTCAATAAATACGATTGGATGAATGAATAACTGAGGCACAGAGAAGGTGTGACTGACCCAAAGTCACACAGCTGATGAGTGGCAGAGCCGGGATTAATAATAATAATAATAATAATAATGATGATGATGATGGTATTTGTTAAGCGCTTACTTTGTGCCAAGCACTGTTCCAAGCGCTGGGGTAGATACAAGGTAATCAGGTTGTCCCACGTGGGGCTCACAGTCTTCATCCCCATTTTACAGATGAGGGGAGTGAGGCCCAGAGAAGTTAAGTGACTTGCCCAAAGTCACACAGCTGACAAGTGCCAGAGCCTGGATTAGAACCCAGGTCCTCTGACTTCCAAGCCCGTGCTCATTCCACTAGGCCACGCAACTTCTGTATGATTACAACACGACCTCTGACTCCCAAGTCCTTCCTCTTGCCACTAAGCCACACTGCTTCCCAAGCGCTTAGCCCAGTGCTCTGCACAGTGTAAGCGCTCAATAAATAATACTTGCGGCATTTGTTAAGCACTTACTACTACTAATAATTACGATGGTTTTTGTTCAGCACTTACTAGGTGCCAAGCTCTGTTCTAAGCGCCGGGGTAGACAGAGGGTTCTCAGGTTGTCCCACGTGGAGCTCACAGTCTTAATCCCTATATTCCGGAGGAGGTAACTGAGGCACAGAGAGCCTGGGCTTGGGAGTCAGAGGTCGTGGGTTCCAATTCCGGCTCCGGCACTTGTCAGCCGTGTGACTTTGGGCGAGTCGCTTCGCTTCTCTGGGCCTCAGTTACTTCATCCGTAAAATGGGGATTAAGGCTGTGAGCCCCACGTGGGACAACCTGATTGCCTTGTATCTACCCCAGCGCTTACAACAGTGCTTGGCACATAGGAAGCGCTTAACAAATGCCATGATTATTAATGAATACCGGCGACACTGAAGCCTGGGCCCCTTCCCTCAAGAAGAATCAGAGTGGGTCGCTTTCAGGTCCCGAGTTAGAGGGTAGACAGAGTTCATCGTCAGCCTTCGTGCTCTCAGTTCTTGAAGTAAACCGTTCAGCTGTTGGCTCCCCCGGCAAAAAATCTTAAAGCCACAGCAGTTTGCGCAAGGTAGGGAAATAGCCAACGGTTATTTGTGCTTGAGGTTCAGTCAACCCATCAGTGGTATTTGTTAAGCACTTGCTGTGCGCTGGCACTGTGCTAATCGCCTGGGAGAATATGGTACAGCGGAATAGATAGACGCGTTCCCTGACCACGACGAGCCTACGTGGTCATCGGTCCAGTGGTTGCACCGGTTAACGTGCTTGGCTGCAGAAGGGATGCGAGGTTACCGTCCCTGCGGTGACAATGTTTGTTCCATTATGTGACAAACTGCCCATTTCCCTTTAACAGTCCCACTTCTCCTTCAGAGCTCTTGGCTCCACTCCAGCCCCTGTGACGGAAGCTCTAACTCATATAGATAGCCTCTTTCCCTTTTACTTTCTATCTCTCCCTTATGTTAGTCTAAGTTCCCGGAGGGCAAGGGTTTATGTCCACTAATTCTGTTGTACTATCAATCAACCAATCATATTTATTGAGTGCCTACTAAATGCAGAGCACTGTACTGAAGTGCTTCGCCCCCTCTGGACTGTAAGCTTGTTGTGGGCAGGGAATGCGTCTGTTATATTGTTATATCGTACTCTCCCAAGTGCCTAGTACAGTGCTCTGCACATAGTAAGTGCATGATAAATAGGATTGATTGATGTAGCGTATGCTGTAACAGAATGGGTAGACATGTTCCCTGCCCATGTCGAGCTAATGGTCTAGAGGACTCTGTATTCTGCCAAGTGCCAAGAAGCAGTGTGGCTCAGTGGAAAGAGCACGGGATTTGGAGTCAGAGGTCATGGGTTCGAATCCCTGCTCCACCACAAGTCTGCTGTGTGACCTTGGGCAAGTCACTTAACTTCTCTGAGCCTCAGTTACCTCATCTGTAAAAATGGGGATTAAGACTGTGAGCCCCACGTGGGACAACTTGATCACACTGTATCCCCCACCCCCCCAGCGCTTAGAACTGTGCTTTGCACATAGTAAGCGCTTAACAAATGCCATTATTATTATTATTATTATTATTATTATGCTTAGGACAGTGTCCTGCACAGTGGTACTCATTAAATATTATTGATTGTTAGCAGTATGCCACATTAGCCTATCTGCCCCTGTTGTTTCCTGGCACTAGACGGCTATGCTGCATTGTTGAAAAGTGTACTTCGTTGTGCCTGCCTTTAAAGTGTTTCTTCTTCAGGCTGTTACCCCAGGGCAGCTTACCATACAGAAGTTGCTTAGGTCTTGCCAGTGCCATCCCTGAAAGCAAGAAGGCATCAAAGGTGCCACGGTCACCTTGAAAAGGCTCTCCCCCATCCCTTTCTCCACATTTTTAGGACCCTCGCGGTACTACTTCTGTGGATTGTACAATTTAATTAACAAAGAGCTGTTTGGGGGGTTGCGTTGTAGGGCCTCATTGCTAGGGATGGTATCATGCTATTTTAACAGGTTCATGAAAACCGACTGTTGTTCAATTGTTCTCCATTGCTGCCCTGCCTCCATTTTTTTGCCGGCCCTTCTTCTTCCTCCCATCCCCTAACAGTGGGTGTCCCTCAAGGCTCAGATCCATATCCCCTTCTATTCTCATCCCCTAGTGGGACCCATCTGCTCAAGGCTTCAGCTACTGCCTTTCTGCTAAATCTACCTTACCAGCCCCAATTCCTCTCCTTTTTGGGATCTTTCATTAACTCTCGCTGATCTTTCATCAACTCTTGCCTCCGTGGATGTCCCAACAGCACCCCAACCTCAGTCTGTCCAGAACTGAACTCTTCAGCTTCCCTCCACTTTATAGTCCCTTCACAATTGAAAACATTCTCCTCATCCGTCAAGTCTTCAACCTCGTCATTGCCCTCATCTCCTCTTTCTCTTTCAACCCCTCTATCCAGTCTACTACCAAATCCTGTCAATTCTTCCTTCACAACATTTCCATAACCGGCCCCTTCCTCTCCTTCCAAACTGCCACCACGCTGGATTCGACTACCGTGTCAACCTCTTCACAGATCTCCCCGCCTCCAGCCTCTCCCCTCTCTAGTCCCTATTTCACTCTGCCTCCCGGGTCATTTTTCAAACCGTTGTTCTCTGCCTGGTGCCCGACTCCTTCCAAAACCTCCAGTGGTTGTTCATTCCTCTCCACATCAAACAGAAGCTCCTGACTGTTGACTTTAAAATGCTCAATCAGCTGCCTTCCCCCTACTTCTCCTGGCTCCTTTCCCACTACACTCCAGGTTTCACGCTTCACACCTCTTAAGCCACTGTGCTTTGTTTTCATCCTCATAGTGCCAGTCTCTTGCTCGCATCCTCCTTTATGCTGAAACTCTCTTCCCCTTCACAATCCAGTAGGTTACTGCTCTCCCCATCTTCCAAGCCCTTCTGAAATCACAATTCTGGGACGCGATTCCTGCCCACAGGGAACTTTCAGCCTACCCGAGGGACGCCGTCCATGCAGTCAAATATTGTCCATGGAGGTTCAGAACTGAAAGTTGCCATTGAATTCTACCTCGGCCACACTTTGTCCTTTCCAAAAACAGGAAACCGATTCAGGATTGAAGTTTCCTCTGGGCAAGAAACGTGTCTTTTGCATCTGCTGTACTTTTCCAAGAGCTTAGTACAATGCATTACCACCACTGTAATGTTAGACCAGTGGTGGTGCTGGAAAAGGATCCTGGGTCTCCTGACTCTAAGTCCTATGTTTTTCACACCAAGCCACCCCCACCTTTCACACTCCTTCATTTATATGTTCCTCAGGCTCCTTGAGTCATGGCTTTCTAATGTCCTCTGGGTCAGATATGAGATTGGCGAGGGCAGCATCTGCACTCTGACACCGTCTCATAGGAAGGTATTTGATAGTAGGATCAGAGTTTGAGCCTGAATAACTTTTGAACATTGAGGGTAACTCAGGCGCAGAACTCGGACAAGATAAGTCCTCAGCCCTAGGAGACTGTTGCTCCTATTTTGTACAAACTCACAAGGCATTTTATGGTTCCTTAACAATTTTTTTTTGAAGGGAGGCGGTGATGGGAGGTTGGTGGGAGAGTGCTTTGGGGAGGTTAGCTGTTTGCTATCGTGCACACATCACCTTATTCTTGTCACTGTTCATCATGTTGCAGTGAGCATCAGCGGAGTTTATTGAATGCCTGCTGTGTGCAGATCAGTCTACCGGTTGCTTGGGAACATGCAAGTGGAATAAAATACTTGGTCCTGGCCCCTGAGTTTACAGCCTAATGGGAGAGACAAGCAAACACAAATTGTAATCATGCAATAGGTGAAGGAGTGTGAGGATAAATCCAAGTGGCAGAAACACACTTTCATGAGAGTTAAGGTGACGGGTGGGATGTGGGGGTGAGTCCCAAGCACAGAGAAGCAGCTGAATGCTTGTCTGCTGAATGACCTTGGGTAAGTCACTTTACTTCTCTCTGTCTCAGTTTTCTCATCTGAGGATGAGAAACATGGGGATGAAGACTGTGAGTCCCATGTGGGACATGGACTGTGACTAAGCTGATTAAAACAGGGCCTGGAAAGTACCATAAAATAAAAAAAGTCCAGGAATGGCTCTTGGAGGAGGTGGCTTTTTAAGAGTACTTTGAAAGTGGGGAAAGGTTGGGTTTGGCTAGGGAAAGGAGAAGAGGACCGGAATCAGGGAGGATGCTAGAGGCGGGGATTGCTCCCATGGAAGCCAAACTACCCTGGCAACGGCCCTGAAAGAAGACACTAAAGACCAAGAGAAAAGGGAGGGAACTTTGGGGCAGGCTCTGTCAAGAAGTCCTCTTGTCTATAATAGCGATAACTCTTTTCTCAAGAATCTCTCACCCCAAAATAAAAACCCATTTTCAGTTGTAGCCTGAGCCTCTGATAACCTATCTGTTGTGCCCTTTCAACTTTTTTGAACTGCTCAGTCTAGAAGACAATGTTTTTTCATTTGATAACATTTCTTTTTAGGGAGCGGGAATGAAGATAAGAGGGAGGGAAAGGAGTGAAAAGATACTGAGGAAGTTACCATGAAAGGGGCTCTTGAGGGTTTTGAAATATAACACTTGCTCTGCCCTTCCCCAGACTAAACTACAGATCTCTAAAAAATGGTCTTGAAAATAAAGCTGGGAAAGAAACTGCACTAGTTTATTTTAGTTGTGTTTGTTTAATACAATTTGTACTTCCCAAGCGCTTAGTACAGTGCTCTGCACATAGTAAGCGCTCAATAAATACGATTGATGATGATGATGATGATGATGATGATAGTACCACAGCTCTCTACACCTTTAAAGCTCTAAGGAGTTTCCACCGCCTCCAAGATACTTTAGTTACTTTTTCTCCCGCCTGGCCCCAAATCATACCCTCCCAACGATCCTCCCATAGCACCTGTGTACATATCTATAAATAATTTAATATAAATTATTCGTATTAACGTCTGTCTCCTGTCTAGACTGTAAGCAGGTTGTGGGAAGGGAATGCATCTACCAACTCTGTTGTATTGTACTCTCCCAAATGCTCAGTATGGTCAGTCAATCACTGGTATTTATTGAGTGTTTACTGAGAAGCAGCATGGCTTAATAGATAGAGCATGGGCCTTGGAGTTAGGAGGACCTGGGTTCTAATCCTGGCTCCTCCACGTACCTGCTGTGTGACCCTGGGCAAGTCACTTCACTTCTTTGTGCCTCAGGTGCCTCATCTGTAACATGGGGATTCAGACTGTGAACCCATGGACACGGACTGTGTCCAATCAGATTAGCTTGTATGTATTCCAGTGCTTAGTACACTGCCTGGTACATAGTAAGCACTTAACAAATATCATAAAACAAAACAGAAAAACCCTCAAATTATCCAGTGCTCTTTTGGGCACTTACTTTTCCACATATCCATCTCCAAACTCTTCTTCCGCCTACCTGTAAATTATTTTGTGTCTATTTCTCCCGCTAAACTGTAAACTCTGTCAGGTCAAGGAGCATGACCTCTACTGTTACTACACTCTCCCACCACTTCTCAGCCCAAAGTAGATGCTCAGTAAAGGCTATTGAGTGACTGATTGACAAATTGCCTTAACTGGAACCTGCATATGTTGGGCAAGTTCAGGGGATTTAAAACCTGCTGCTAATTCAGCGGGCCATTGGTGTTTCCACTGGAGAATAATTAAAGCAGCAAGACAGTGCGGTGGTGACACTGCTGTTTCAGTTTGACAGTTTCTGTTGCTTTGACAGAACACCAGGCCCATTCATGAACACCCACCCAGTGGCCCAAAGAAAACTCTTGCCTGCCGCAACGGAGAACCAGGTTTTAGTCCTCACTAAGGCTTGGACACAGAGGTTTGCCCAAGGATGAAAAGTCTGATCGGTGCACTTATAATAACAATAATAGTAATTGCGGTATTTCTTAAGCACTTACTCTGTGCCAGCTACTGTACTGAGCATTGGGGTGGATACCAGCAAATCGGGTTGGACACAGTCCCTGTCCCACTCGCGGTCTTAATTCCCATTAGACAGAAACTGAGGCGCAGAGCAGTTAAGTGACTTGCCCAAGGTCACACAGCAGACAAGTGGTTAGAGAAATCTTAGCGGAAGGACGGAGCGTTCCCAGGGTTTTGTAATGCCTTCCCGCCTATACGTTATTCAGCATCATTTTCATTACCAAATAGTATTTCCCAAACTTGATCTCCTCCCACCCCCTTATCATCATCATCATCATCAATCGTATTTATTGAGCGCTTACTATGTACAGAGCACTGTACTAAGCGCTTGGGAAGTACAAATTGGCAACATATAGAGACAGTCCCTACCCAACAGTGGGCTCACAGTCTAAAAGGGGGAGACAGAGAACAAAACCAAACATACTAACAAAATAAAATAAATAGAATAGATATGTACAGATAAAATAAATAAGTAAATAAATAGAGTAATAAATATGTACAGATATGTATACATATATACAGGTGCTGTGGGGAAGGGAAGGAGGTAAGATGGGGGGATGGAGAGGGGGACGAGGGGGAAAAAAGCGGTGGAGCTGGATTCAAACCCTTGACCTCTGACTCCAAAGCCAGGGCACTTGCCACTGAACCACACTGCTTCTCTATACTGTACTGTCCCCAAAGCTGTATCTTCAGCCGTAGAGAGCGCTTCGCATCCAAGCTCAGGGATGACTTCTTGACAATTTAGAGTGGACTTAGCTCTGTTGCACTGTCCCAAGCCCTCGCTGCAGTGCTCTGCACACAGTAAGCGCTCAGTAACTACCACTGACTCATTCTGAATGGCCAACACTCGTTAAGTAGCAGCATGGAAATGAAATTTCAGTCATGGTTAAGGATCACATTCTGAGGTCACAGAGTGTCTTTCCTGATGAATCGCTAATCGTCCAACTGCTGCCTCATCCTTTCTGGGCCACCAAAGCACCTGTCCGTAGCTTATATACCCTATTACCCCTCCCTACCTGCAGTTTGAGCATCTGTCTCCCCTGTTAGACTGTGAGCTGTTTGAGATCAGGGATCATGCTGTCCAAATCCTTCATACTCTCCCAAGTGCTTAGTTGAGTGATCTGCACACAGCAGGCGTTTAATAGATTCTCTGTAATTTAATGGCTGTCTTCTCCATTGGATGGAAGCTCCTTGAGGACAGGAATCGTGGCTATTGTACTCTCCCAAATGCTTAATACAGTGTTCTGCACAATTAAGCGCTCAATAAATTCACTGATTCATTCGATCGTATTTATTGATTACTATGTGCAGAGCACTGTACTGAGCACTTGGAAGAGTACTAGGAGAAGCAGAGAAGCAGCGTGGCTCAGTGGAAAGAGCACAGGCTTTGGAGTCAGAGGTCATGGGTTAGAATCCCGGCTCTGCCAGTTGTCAACTGTGTGACTTTGGGCAAGTCACTTACCTTCTCTGTGCCTCAGTTCCCTCATCTGTAAAATGGGGATTAAGACTGTGAGCCCCCCGTGGGACAACCTGATCTCCTTGTAACCTCCCCAGTGCTTTGCACATAGTAAATGCTTAATAAATGCCATTATTATTATTATTATTACTATACATCAATAAAATCACAATTCCCTGTTCATAACAAGCTTACACTCTAGAGGTGGGGAGGCAGACATCAATACAAATACATAAAATTACAGATACGTACTTAAGTGCTGTGGGACTAGGAGGGGGGAAGAGCTAAGGGAGCAAGTCAGGGCGACACAGAAGGGAATGGGAGATGAGGAAAAGTGGGGCTTAGTCTGGGAAGGCCTCTTGGAGGAGATGGGCCTTCAGTAAGGCTTTGAAAGGGGGGAGAGTAATCATCTGGTGGATTTGCGGAGGGAGGGGGTTCCAGGCCAGAGGGAGGATGTGGGCAAGGGGTCGGTGGCGAGACAGGTGAGATGGAGTCACAGTGAGAAGGTTTGCACTAAAGGAGTGAAGCATACGGGCTGAGCTGAAGTAGATGATCAGCAGGGTAAGGTAGGAGGGGGCAAGGTAGTGGAGTGCTCTAAAGCCAATGCTTTATGAGGAGTATTTGCTTGCTGCGGAGGTGGGTGGGCAACAATTGGAGTTTTTTGGGGTGACATGTCCTGAATGTTTTTGTAGAAGAATGATCTGGATGGCAGAGGGAAGTATGGACTGGAGTGGGGAGAGACAGGAGGCTGGGAGGTCAGCAAGATTGATGCAGTAATCCAGGTGGGATAGGATGAGCAATTGTATTAACCTGGTAGCAGTTTGGATGGAGAGGAAAGGGCGGATTTAGCGACCTTGTGAATGGGGGACTGACAGGATTTTGTGATGGTTTGAATATGTGGGTTGAGTGGCAGAGAGGAGTCAAGAATAACACCAAGGTTTGGAGCTCATGGGACAGGAAGGATGATGGTGACATCCTAGACAGCTAGTTCCTTTAAAATGCCCTTAGCTGATTCATTTGATAAATGAGGATGCAAAAATGCCAGGGCCCAGGGCCTTGAAGATATTTAACTTCTTTAAGTAATCATTACCAGTTCTTCATTTACTTTTTGGCATTGGTTGCCTTTGTAGTTTTATCTATCATCTTTTCTTTCTTGGGAATGAGGGCCCAGGAGGAGGGAAGTTGCCTTCTTCAGCCCGGTGAGGTAGGGAGATCAGCAGATACGATTCTCTGCTGAACCTGGGCATGGTCTAGCAGGTATGCCAGAGCTAGCCTGAGAAATGACTTGTTTGCTGTATTGCCCAAGTGGAAACTGAAGTTTCCCTTGAGTCATTTCTCTACCCAGGTGCCCAGACAAAAGAGCATATGCTACCAGAAGTGCTGGCACCCGGGTAAATGCCAAATGAAGATCTTGGTGTCTGTGGCCCCTGGGGGACATATGCTTTCCTGTGTTCCCAGGAGTCAAGGGGGATCAGCTGGTTCTGCCTGAGGAAATTCCTTTTCCTTCCTGGACCTCCTCAACACTTCTGGCCGTTTCACTGGGGAACATCAGACTCCAGTTAGGGGCAGGGCCTTGTTGGGTCTTAATCTGCAACAGTGACAGTCTCCCTGGGGGTGATGGCAGTGATCCATCGATGGGTGTAGATTGAGCACTTACTGTGTGCAGAGCACTGTACTAAGGGCTTGGGAAAGTACAATGCAACAGAGTTGGTAGATGCACTCCCTGCCCATAAGGAACTTGCAGTCTGCAGGAGACTGCGAGCCCACTGTTGGGTAGGGACTGTCTCTATATGTTGCCAATTTGTACTTCCCAAGCGCTTAGTACAGTGCTCTGCACATAGTAAGCGCTCAATAAATACGATTGATGATGATGATGATGATGATGGAGGAGGGTGGTGCCCAGCAGGGTAGGACCCCCAGCGCCCACCGTCTCGGATGCTCCCCTGCTGTTGGTGGTGGTGCGGGGGACGGCAAGGATGCAGGATTCAGTATCGGTTTGCTCCGCACAAGGGGGTTTGTGTTCTATAGCCTAGAAGCAGCGTGGCACGGTGGAAAGAGCCCGGGCTTTGGAGTCGGAGGTCATGGGTTCAAATCCCTGCTCTGCCACTTGTCAGCTATGTGACTTTGGGCAAGTTACTTCACTTCTCTGGGCCTCAGTTCCCTCGTCTGTAAAAAGGGGATTAAGACTGTGAGCCCCCTGTGGGATAACCCAATCACCTTGTAACCTCCCCAGCACTTAGAACAGTGCTTTGAACATAGTAAGCGCTTAATAAATGCCATTATTATTATTATTATTTAATGCAGTGGAAAGCTTAAGGAGGATGGTGGGGGATGGCTTGGTGAGTTTGGGCAGGGCCTATGCTCATTGGCTGCGGGAGGAGACCATTGGCAGTCCCCGGGTGACCAAATGTTGGGCCGCAGGCCAGAGTCATGCCTAGGCACCTGTCTGCCTGTGCCCAGCCGCTCAGTGGAAAGAGCAGGGGCTTTGGAGTCGGAGGTCATGGGTTCGAATCCCGGCTCCACCACAAGTCTGCTGTGTGACCTTGGGCAAGTCACTTAACTTCTCTGAGCCTCAGTTACCTCATCTGTAAAAAGGGGGATTTAGACTGTGAGCCCCACGTGGGACAACTTGATCACATTGTATCCCCCCCCAGCACTTAGAACAGTGCTTTGCACATAGTAAGCGCTTAACAAATGCCATTATTATTATTATTATTATCATTACTTTTGAGGCTGCAGAAATGGCAGAAGGGGTGGGGAGAGGCAGGCACAAACAGAGCCTTGCACCCCCTCCCTTCCGGGCATGCATGCGCGTCTCTGTTGCGTCACCTGCAGACGCTTCGGGGCTTCGGCCTGACTTGGCAGCCGCCTCTGCTACCACCCATGCCACCTTCCCCCCACCCCCACTCTCTCCCCACCCGCCCTCCCTGTGAGGGCAGTGTGCCCGCTCTCCTGAGAGCAAGGCAGCGATGGAGGCTGCCCGCTAGCCTCACCCTGGACTGGGCACTGTTTGAAGCATCGGTTTGAACATGCCCATCATCAAGCCCCAGCTTGTGCTGAGCACTAAATAAAGCAACTGAAATGGGCAGGTCCTAGGCCCCAAGCAGTGCCTACTCTGGAGCGCACGTTGTCTGGAATTTGACCGTGAAATGGGTCCTGGGTTATATATATGTATATACTTGAGAGCAGGAATCGTGTCTGCCAACTCTATTGTCTTGTCCTCTCCCAAGCACTTAGGGTAGTGTTCTGCACACAGTAAGCGCTAAATAAATACCATTGATTGATAGACATGACACACTCACCTGTAGGGTTTTATCTCCTGGGGAAAGCAGGCTGCGGGGGAATCTTCAAGAGAAGTGAAAGTTGATTTTTTTTATGGCAAGGTAGACTACATAGAGAGAATGTCAATACTTTTTCATTCTATTCTCCACGGGAAGTGAAGACTGAGAAAAGACATCATGGGTTAGCAAATATTTGATATTCATCTTCAACACTAGTTAAAATTCAGGTAAATCATCACTAGATTCATCCCCTGCAGTACCGCAACCCCCGTGGTGTTCGGATTGGATTTAAAACTTAATTTTAAATGATGTTGAGTAGGACACTGGACTCCGCTGTTTCTCTCTCTCTCTCTCGTTTTTCCCTGAGGGGCCCAATCTGCTGCTGATGCAGGTATTGGAAATTTGATGCTTCCTCTTCCTTTCTGTTAAACTGGGAGTCAAACACCCAATGAGACTTCCGGGAACTGCAGCTCCCGTCCAGGCCTGGCCTGAGCTGAGCGCAGCGAGTACGCGGCCCGGCTCAACAGTCGGCTTCCTTTCAGCTGGTCCCAGTGAACCTGACCTGGGGAGCGGGGGAAGAAACGGAGAGAGAACTGGCACCGCACTCTCCCTTGGGCCCGCAGTGATTCCTGAACGGCTCCGGGATTTGTAGCACTAACAGGAACGCGTGGGCTGCGTGACCACACCGTAGCATCACAGTCCATGCGCTTTCCAGGGGCTTCAGTCCCTAATAATAATAATGATGGTATTTGTAAAGCGCTTACTATGTGCCAGGCACTGTACTACGTGCTGGCATGGGTACAAGCAAATCGAGTTGGACCAGTCCCACGCTTGTACCCACTATGCCATGCTGCTTCTAATGCAGCGTGCTTCTCCCAGCCAGTCATGGCAGTCATCATCATCAATCATATTTATTGAGCGCTTACTGTGTGCAGAGCACTGTACTAAGCGCAGTCCACTGGGTCTGAGGGGAGTCAGCTTCCCAGTCCCAGCCTGCCCAAGATGTTCATCCACATTCGGGAGGTTGGGCTGGCACGGTCTGTTCCCAATCGGGTTTGGGCGGCTTGGCCCCCTCTGGTCCCAGGCTCCTGCAGCCTCTCTCTGCCCTTGACTTGGATGGGGCTGGGAATCCCAAGATTTAGGGATGGGGGCACTGAGATGTAAATGTGGAAGGGCCAAACCTGGCTGGTTGTCCCTGGGGCCAACGGGACTACAATTGAGGATGTGATAGCATCCTCAAAAGAAGCCTGAACCAACTTGTTGTGGGGGGGGCGGGGGCGTGTTGGGCCAGATCATTGATTTCTTGCCCAGGTCACGCTCTAGCTTCTAATCCCAGCTCTGCCACTTGTCCACTGTGCGACCTTCGGCAGTCTCTGGGCCTCGGTTACCTCCTCCTCCTCATCAATTGTATTTATTGAGTGCTTACTGTGTGCAGAGCACCGTACTAAGCACTTGGGAAGTACGAACTGGCAACATATAGAGACAGTCCCTACCCAACAGTGGGCTCACGGTCTAAAAGGGGGAGACAAAACCAAACATACTAACAAAATAAAATAAATAGAATAGATATGTACAAGCAAAATAAATAAATAGAGTAATAAATATGTACAAACATATATACATATATACAGGTGCTGTGGGGAAGGGAAGGAGGTAAGGTGGGGGGGATGGAGAGGGGGACGAGGGGGAGAGGAAGGAAGGGGCTCATCTGTAAAATGGAAATTCAGAACATGAGCCCCATGTAGAACGTGCACTGCGTCCAACCTTGTATCTACTCCAGTGCTTAGTACAGTGCCTGGTACCTAGTAAATGCTTAACAGATACCATACAAACAAAACAAAAAGCAGGATGTGGGAGGCATTTAGTGTTTCTAACAAGATAGAGTACCAGTTCAGTGACTTGGTAGCCTCAGGGGGTTTCTAGATGGCATGGGGTGAGTGTCTCAAGAATCCACCGTCCTCCCAGGACCAAGAGGGTCCCCGGCACCCATGTCAAATGCTGGTAGTTCCACTAGAGTCTTTAATGCCTCCTGTGCTCCTGGGAGAAAGGGGCTGTCAACCCAAAGTCTTACTCTGGCCTCCCTTCTCTCCCTCCCCATTCAGGAGTTACCTGCCCCACCCCCCAGCCGGTTAAGAACGCCAACATCCAGGTGAAGAATCACCAGATGAAATCCAGGGAGCGTTACGTGTGCAGCACTGGCTTCAAGCGGAAAGCCGGGACCTCCAGCCTCATCCAGTGTGTGTTCAACGAGTCGACGGGCACTGCCCACTGGACAAATCCCAACATCGAGTGCATCCGTACGTGACCACCTGTTGCGGGAATCCGTCTGAGCTGTGGGGCCGGGGTGGGCCGGGCTGTTGGCGGCGACTGGTTGGACGGTGCAGAGTGGGGAAGGCTCAGTTCAAAGCAAGGGTTCAAGAACGCTCCTAGGGAGCAGATCTAAACTCTGGGCCGGGGCTGAGCGAGTCTCCTGCCTGAGACCGAAGGGCTCTGTAGGGCAGATTCTGACAAAACTGCGATGATAGACGTGTTCTGTGCAGCACTGAATGATAGCGAGGGCAGCCCATATTAGAGAAAAGCAGCATGGCCTAGTGGATAGAGCACGGGCTCGGGAGTCAGAAGGACCTGGGGTTTTAATCCTGGCTCCGTCACCTGTCTGCTGTGTAACCTCGGGCAAGACACTTCACTTCTCTATGCCTCATCTATATAATGCAGATGAAGACTGTGAGCCCCACACGGGCAGGAACTGTGTCCAATCTGATTCGCTTATATCTACCACATCACTCAGTTCAGTGCCTGGCACATAGTAAAAGCACCTAACAAGCACTATAAAAAAAAAATGGAGGAGGGCAGCTTTCAGTGTAATAGAGAAGACAGACACAGACAGTCGGCTTAAGCTTGTCCCTGTATATTAACAAGAGGGGGTTGGAGGATGTCTCGTGCGAATGGATGGGGTCGATCAGGGAAAACATCCTGGAAGAGGTGGCCATGAGCTGTGATTTAAACAAGAAGAGGGATGAAGAGTGCTGAGTGGGAGTAGAGAGGCTCTTCCATGCATAAAGGACAGGTTGGGCCCCTCTACCAAAAGCTTAGCTGGGCTCACGTGAAAAAGAAAATTAGATTTCCTGTACTACATCCAGGGCACCTAACAGACTCAGGGTGGGTACTAGGCTGGGTGTGGTCAGACCCCAGTATTTCCATTCTATCGGGTAGGACTTTTTAAGCTCTCATTCACTATCTGTCTATCCAGATGTTGGAAAAAAAAACAGTGGCAGGTCAGCCCACTGGTAGGGAAGGAGAGAGGCAGAAAAGGGCCTCTCTCAAGTCACACTTGTTAGACTAAATCAACAAAAGATTAGTCAAACATCTAGTGGACCATGTTCTAACCCACTCCTTTTTGAAGTTGAGGGGAGAAGGAAGAGCAGGAACTATCTACTGAGTTCCTTACCCCCAGGGGCCTGTGTTCCTGGGACACTTCTCATCCCTGGGACACTTCTCACCCCCAAGCATGGAGCGGTGGACACCTCCCTCGAAGGCAGAAAGAGCTTTAGAGTTTCATCTTATCCATCACTCGAGAGTCAAGGTGGTATCCAGCCTATTCCAGCTAGCTATTTCCTTTCCCCTAATTATTTCCAAGCCCTGTCTCTTCCTTTGGTGGTGCCAGAGCCATCAATCCCAAATTGACATCCCTTCTTTCTCCAGGGGATCCCACCATGGGCCACCTCATGACATCTTCACCCTTGGAAGTAACGTCCACGGCCATGACGCTGGGGCCAGAGACCCCCACCTCGCCCAGAGAAGGTAGGAAGGTTGGAGTCAGAAACTCTACGGGGGTCCCCCCCCGTTTCGGGGGAGACCTGGCCCGGGGGCCAGAGGCTGATAGCCAAGGGATCCACTCTGTCCAGCTGAGTTGGAGAGGTGGAATGGACAGGTGTCAGTCTGGGGAGGCCCCAGACCTGCCACAGATGTGGTCAGCTGCGGCCTCATCGTATGTCCGATAACTCCGGGGCAGTGGAGGTGGCCTGCTGGGGCTGGGGCTGTCCTGGAGCTTCCCGGCAGCTGCTATGGGTGAACATGGCAGCCCCTTCTGTCGCTTCAACCTGTGCCCTGCTGCCTTCACCCTGCCTCCCGAAGGCAGCATTCTGCCAAGGTTTCTGAAATTGGCCAAGTGGGTCCAACACACTAATCACCTTCCCCTGCCCTGTTCTATTTCCACTGACTTGGGCCGATGGGAGACTGAAGGGGCCTCCTCTCCCGGTGTCTGCAGCCTGGGGATGGGGGCGGGGAAGGGGGATAGTATGTTGGTCAGCCCCCAGGAGCTGACCGCCTACGTGCTTGAGGAACCCAGCCCACATCACCTCTACTTTCCCTTCTGGTTTTAGGCTTCTGGGGAGCTCCCATCCAAAAGCAGATGGGGAAGGAGGGAGTCCTCACGCTGTCCTTGTGAACAGCCCCGATGAGAACTTGGGTTGGGAAGAAGGTCGAGACCATTGGCTGCGATGAGGGTTGTGGATTCTCCGTGGAGCTCATTGAGCCGGGCTCACCTCCGTTACGGTGGAGAATAAAAGGGGGACCGGATCTCCCCAGCCCCAGTGCTCAGTCCCCTTGAGCCATGCTCCTAAAGGTCCCTCTCTCGATACCATTCCCAAGGGGAATGGGCTCACCCAACACCACGTGATAAAGGGGGTCAAGGATAGAGCGATTTTAACCCAGCCTTGTGACACAGTCCCCCTGCATGTAATGCCCTGGGAACCTGATGGGGTTGGAGCGTGAAACGGTAGGAAAGAGGGAGGATGACAGTTTCTGTTGTCCCAGGTGATTTGCCTCCTCCTGGCAGGCCTGCAGGTCAGACTGATGGATGGTGGCCTTGACTACCTTAGTTGAGAGAACCCTCCATCTTACCCTTGCAGATTGAATTGGCCAGGTACCCCGACGTGGGCTGATTGTTTGCAGCATGCACACACACACACACACACACACACACACACACACACTCTCTCTCTCTCTCTCTCTCTCTCTCTCTCTCTCTCTCTCGGGTGAGGTGCCGGGTGGGAGACAAAGGCAGGTACATAGCAAAGAGAGACCCTCCCCATCTCTGAAGAGATACCCCCCACCCCCAACTGCCGGGAGCCGCCTCCCTTAGAGGATCTCCTGGGCAGGCACTCTTTACTTTATGGACCAAGTTCCTAATCCTCCCATCAAATCTGAAACCTAGGGCAGATTGGATGTAGGTTTTTTGCAGCTTTTTGTATATTGTGGTTTGTATATTATATGTGTATATGATGAGAAGCAGTGTGGCCTACTGGATAGAGCAGGGGCCTGAGAGTCAGAAAGTCCTGGGTTTTAATTCCGGCTCTGCCACTTGTCTGCTATGTGATCTTGGGCAAGTCACTTAACTTCTCTGTGCCTCAGTTCCATCAGATATAAAATGGGGATTAAGACTGTGAACCCCATGTGGGTCAGGAACTGTGTCCAACCCAATGTGCTTGTAATCACCCCGGTGCAGTACGGTTCCTGGCACATAATAAGCCCTTCAAAAGTGTCATTATTATTAGTATTAGTATTATGTTATAACCCTATGAAAAACCAAAACGATGTGCTCGGTTGACGGGAAATCTTGTGAATAGTATTATCCCATTCTCTCCTGGTATATTTCATTCAGGTGTGGATCTCCCTCCCCTTTCCTGCCGAAGGGGTTCAGACAACCTCAGCTATGGGATGGCTCCCCAGCTGTGACCAACAATAGTAGCTTGACCCCTAGGAGGGCCCTTGAACCTCTAGAAATTCAGGGTTTCCCAGGCCTTGCCGTCTAAACATGGACTGTGAGCCTCATGTGGGACAGGGACGGTGTCCAACCGGCTATGTTATATCTGCCCCAGCACTTGGTACAGTGCCTGGCACGCAGTACGCGCTTAATAAGTACCATTAAAAAACAATAACAAAACCCCCAAATTCTGAGTGTCAAGTCAGGGAGTCGGGATGGGTGGGACCAGGGCAACAGTCTGACCATTGGTCTGGACTGTGATTCAGCTGTTTGGTTCTAAATGCTAATGTTCCCAATGTCCCAGACTTCCCTGGAGAATCAGAGGCGTCCACAACACCCAACAAGCCAGAAAGTACGGCGGTTACCAAAGCGGTCCCAGTGCCGGACTCAGCCTCCTGGCCACCATCCACTTCCCCAACCTCTTCTGCACCGCCAGGGGCCACCTCGCAGCCAGGGCTCCCGCAGACTCCATCAGAAACACCTTCTACCACCATCATCACCACCACCACCATCACTCGTACCACCACCATCACCACCACCAGAAACCGGTTCTCGACAGCCACGGCTCAGCCGACATCACAGATCAAGGCACAGACCTTCCCTGGCACCCACAGTGCATCAGGTCAGCCCCTGCCCAGTCCACCCCCAGATCCTTCTCGTGGGGGCATCCGCTCCCTGATCCTTAGGTTGAGACGCATCGGGGAGGGGGCCAGTGTCACACAGGGATGGGGTCATTAGCGGTTGGCCCGACCTCGTTGCCTCCTCTCCTCTGTGTCAGCCAGGATCCCGAGCGACTCCATGTTCTATTCTGCATTCCCAAGCCCTGGCGAAGGCCTTTGGGTCTTGGCCTGGGCCAGTTCTACCGGTTAGTTCCTACCCCCCTGGTTATCCAACTCCAATAGAGACATGCATTTGTTGTGTGAGCAGAGCTGAGGTTGTTGTCTGGGCCCCCCGGCCAAAAGCCCCTAAGACCCCTGACCCATCCTCAGGCCCACAGATTATCACCAATGGTTGGCACGAGCCCCGCCGGAGAGATGTTGGTCATATCCCTTGCCACCAAGTCTTAGTGTGTGCTTAGCATGACTGTTCAGACTGTTCTCTTGCTTCATAAAGCTCCTCATCTTCGACATTGCACATGTTTGAATGCTACGGGAGGTCACAGGTCAGCTGATCAGTGGGCCGCTCCATGTACATCGCAGAGGGGCTCCTCCTCAGTTTCTAATTGGCACCAGCAAGCGGCTCTCTGCATTGTCTCAAAGTGACCCTAGCAGTTACCACACAGCCCACTGTCCTGCTGCCATCCTGGGGAGCTGGGCCCCCTCAAACAGGCAACCTCCCCCGCTCGGGGCACCTCAACTTTCACCCTTTCGTTTCCCAGAGCTCTGAATAACAATCTCTCGTGTAGTCTGTTCCAGGAGTCGGTGGCCCCCAAGGTGGGTAACATGGCAAATCAGTTGGGCTGGTGTTCCTGTAGATGTGGCATTTGCTGGTTGCTGCTTTTCCCTTCCTGACACTTCTGTTTTGCTTCTGGAGTAGTAGTAGTAGTAGTAGTAGCAGCAGCATTTAAGCACTTACTATCTGGTCCGGGGTGGGGAGAGCGGCACAGGAGTTGGCAGAAAGCCACAGAACCCAGGAGGTGCTGCACAAGAGCTACCCTCTGGCCCGTCACAGATTGGCACAGAAACCATATCGGTTTCCTGCTGACCTCCGACCTACAGTCTCTGCATTCCTGGGTTGATCTGTCCATACAGAATGGTTGGATCTGGCCAGGATGGGTGCACAGAATTCCTTCTACCCAGAGACCACGTGGCTTCACCTGTTTAGGGCACTCACTGGGGTCAGATTTGCTCGAGGAATGAAGAGTGATAGGGCTGTGTGTCAGTATTCTTGCAGCCATGGAGAATCTGGTTTATCTCCAGCAATTCCACAACTGAGCCTCCCCCCTGTCCACCCCACCCCAGAAGCTAGCAAATCCGGGTACCTTATCTGCATGGTTTTCTGAGTCTGTGTGGGGCAAATTGAATCCAATCTAAGAGCACGGATTGTAGCTCTCAACGAGATCATCATTTTTGGAGCCACGTATAATCAGTCTTGCCTGCCAGCACATCCGCCTTTTGGACAGACTCTATTTCTGATTTTCACACCGCCCAGCCCTGACCTCCCAGCCTGTTGCTCCCCTTGGTGGGCAGAAGGGTCTTTGAGTGTTGACCCAGACCTCAGGCTGGTGGGAGAGGTAAGGAACTAACCTCAGACCGCTCATCCCATCCAAGATCAATCCTTAGGGATTGGAGTACGGGCATCACGTTCTTCTGACGTTGGCCATCCACCGGGTAAGATCCTGGTGGTGATGAGACACGCGTAGCTTTCCGTGAAACGTTTCCAACCTGCCGTTAGGTTTCCATTTGTAGGAAAGCTCACATCTTCATCTATTGGTTTGTAAAATACGTATTCAGTCCTCTTGTTTTGGGAGTACTTTCTAAACAAACTGTCCAATTTAGCCAGACATTCCTAAGACACACAATCCCAACATCAAGGAAAATGCACTTCCATACACAATCACACATGCTTCTCAAACCTTCAGCAAGCTATGAGTTACTACAAGTCATGAGGTAACAGTAGGGTAAATTCAAAAACTAGGCATCAGCTAAGTTTGTAGTCACCAAACCCAACCAGCTGACGGATCACATAGACCCAATCAGCATTGGTCTTCTAGTACCATGGTGTTTAGCACAAACCCCATATCACCCCCTTGATTCCTGTTAAGGTGAAGTCTATTACATTAAGAAATGGTAGAATTAACTCCCTTCCCACAAGCCCAAGTGCCATGGCATTTTTTGTGGGGGGCTTCTGGGCATCTCTCGCAAATGCCAATGAACACAGCCTTGGTTCCATAGAAAGCAGAGACCAATCAATCAGTGGTTCTTACTGAGGGCTTACTGTGTGCAGAGCATTCTCTAATGAGTGCTTGGGAAAGTACAATATGAGGGAGTTGGTAGAAACGATCCCCGTCTACAAGGAGTTTACAGTCTACATAATCGTGAAATGTCAGGGGCCCAGATACGAATTATTTGCCTTATACAAGCCACCCCACCAAAGAAGTACAGCCTTGAAAAGAAGTCTTATTATTACTGCTCTGTTGTCTCCAACCCGGACAAGGTTTGGAGCAATTGCACAGACACTCTTGCAATTGAGCTCATTTCATACTCTCCTCCCTCCCCTCCTAAGGACTAAAAGTAGGGCAGGAGGGACTTATCTGGGATTGCCAGTTCAAAGGAAAAATAGAGAAGAAGGGTGTCCAACAGGAGGAACTACACAAGTAGGAGACAAATGATGAACATATAGAGGAGTGGGAAAAAGAAAAGGGGCAGAGCTTACTGCTTTTTGAAAGTATTTGTCTCAGATCCACGGGTGGCTTGGTTTTGGAGTGATCTGGCATTGCTACCACATGCCAACCTGCTCCTGCAAATCGTTCCTGCAAGTTGGAGTGGCAATCATCACAGAGTCAGAGCAAAAAAAAAAACCCCAGATGACTTTGGGTACCTCGATGGTACCTAGCTAATGATACCTGCTTAGAAAAGGAGGTAACAAGGTGAATGGGGGAATCCTAGGGACAAAAGCTGGGTGCAACTTGCTGGGCAGAGGAAATGGGGCCAGGGTGGCATGGTTGGAATCTGAGATTTTGGAGCCCTCGGGCTCTGTGCCCCTGACATTCTCCACCTTTGCCACACTTTTGGCATGGCCCCAAACAAGCTTTCTGTAAACTGGGTTGGTTTTTTTTTCATAAGGGATGCCTGAACCTCTCTGCGGAGGGTCTCCCATTCATCCACCAAAACTCTCCATTTGGCCCACACTGGTCCTAACACCCAAATGGAATTTCTTCTGGGATCCACCCGCTTTATTCAGCAGGCCTGGGCTTCCCAAAGGGCAACTGGCAGCTTCTTTGATTGTGGGGAAAACTCTGCTGACTCTCTCTACTGTGCTGAAGGGATTTCAGTGGAAAGCTTGGGTCTTCAGCCTTGAGGTGGGGCTGGGAGCACTATTTATTCCGTTCTCTTTTTTGCAGGGATTCAGCAGTACGTGTCCGCCTCTGTCACAAGTAAGTACCCCACAGTTTGCTGCTTTGACTCTTTCCTCTGCAGCTGGGCTTTTTCCCTGGGTGGGATAGTTTGTTGGAGAACCTTGCTGCCAGGGTTAGCTTTCTTGTGCAGGTGAAACACAAGAGAGAGAGGGCAGTGCAACCGGGCCTGGCTGGAAAAGGCGTAGGCCTGGGAATCACGAGAGTCACTTTCTGATCTTGGCTTTTCTGCTGTGTGACCCCGAGCATTTCACTTAACCTCTCTGGGTCTCGATTTCCTCATTTCTAAACCTAAATACCTCTTAGATTGTGAGCCCTGTATGAAGCAGGGGTTGTGTCTGATCTGATTATCTTGTAACTCCCCCAGCACTTAGAAGTCAGTCAATCAGTCATTTATGGAGGACTTACTGCATGTAGAGCACTGTACTAAGCACTTGGGAGAGTACAATATAACAATGTAGCAGACACATAGTAAGCAACTAATCATACCACACTGCTTCTCTGTACTAAGCAGCCAACTGATATGGTCCCTGATTTTTAGAAGTGATTCTCAAACATACTTGCAACTTTGAGTTACTGAATGCACAGGTTAATCTTCTACAAATAAGCAGTCAAGAAATCCCCTTAGGCCCAATCATTGTTTAATCTTTCTGCTGACTTGCTAGTTGCAACTAACCCAGCCTTAATGACATCATTCACTTTCTAACTTCCCCTTTACTGTATTTTCCTTTAACTTTCAGATATTTTGGTTACAAAATAGGAAGCAATGCTCTTGCCTCCGAGTATCATTCTGTGGGATTCATAAGTAGCCTTCTGAGCGTGGAACTTCCATGTTTCATGCTCCCTGACCCACACATTTCTGCCTCTAGTTAATATAATTATTCTAATTATTAGCTTGAATCTGTGGCTTTGCTGTATAATAGGAAAGGAGTGTGGCATGGTGGAAAGAGAACAGGTACGGGAGTCAGAGGGCCTGAGTTCTAATCCTGGCTCTGCCAGTTGCTTGCTGTGGGAACTTGGGCAAGTCATTGTCCTCCTCTGTTGCCTCAGTGTCCGTATCTATAAAATGGGGATTAAATACCTGTTCTCCCCTCTACTTAGACTGTGACCTTCATGCAGGGTACGGACTGTGTCCAACCTGATAAACTGTTTCTACCCCAGCACGTAGAATAGTGCTTGGCACATAAGTGCTTAACGAATGCAGTAATAATAATGATAATAATAACTGGTAAATGAGCTGGTTTATGTTCACCTAATAATAACGACAACCATTACTATTACTAGGTGAAAATACATTAGCTGGTTTCTCTGGAGAACAAATCAGCCCAGGGCATCAGAAGGCTAATCCCTTAAGTAGGGAATTATATCAATTCCACAGAATTCCGGGGGGGGTTGACTTAGGACATGGAAAAACATCCAATTCTAAAAATGCTCTTCAGATTTGGGCTGGGCTCTTCCATCCAGTTGTCAACAGGTCCCAGTATCTTGAATTTTGAAACTCTCGCCCTTGGGTCTTTGCTTCTTCTGGGGCAAATGAGTGTTGACGGGTTCCAGAGTCCAGGACTCCTGCCTTGCTTCCCTAAACCCTCTAGTTCAGTCTCATTTCTGCCAGCTAATGGCCACTATGTTCTTGTTCCAGGGGGCCACTAATAATAGTAATTATAATAATTTTCCTTACACTATGCCAAGCCCTATATTAAGTACTGGTGTAGATTCAAATTAACTAAGTGGGACACAGTCCCTGTCTCATATGGGACTCACAGTCTAGAGGAGAGGGAGAATGGGAATTGAATCCCCATTTCACGGATGAGGAAACAGAGGCACAGAGAAGTGAAGTGACTTGCTCAAGGTCCCCCAGCAGGCAGTGCTGGGATTAGAACCCAGGTCCTCTAACACCCAGGTCCATGCTCTTTCCACTAGGCCACATTGCTTTGGGGGTTGTTCCCCAAATTAGGTATTTTCCCTGACTGTTTTGCCTTTTTACTCTTCCTCCCAGTCTTTAGGGGCTTTGGGGTTTTTTTTGTTTGTTTGTTTGTCTAAAGATTCCCATCTCAGTTCATTTGGGCCTCCTCCAGAACCACTGCCCAGGGCCAGGTGTTGTGAAACACTCCCTTAGCCTCCATTGCCCCTGGCCTTCCCCTCCTGGGTGGGGACTAGCCTCTCCCACCTACCTCGATGCTGCCTCCCTCTTTCTTCACATTTCAATCAATCAATCGTATTTATTACTCTATTTTATTTGTACATATTTATTCTACTTATTTTATTAATATGTTTTGTTCTCTGTCTCCCCCTTTTAGACTGTGAGCCCACTGTTGGGTAGGGACTGTCTCTATATGTTTTCAATTTGTACTTCCCAAGCGCTTAGTCCAGTGCTCTGCACATAGTAAGCGCTCAATAAATACGATTGATGATGATGATGATTTATTGAGCGCTTACTGTGTGCCGAGCACTGTACTAAGCGCTTGGGAAGTCCAAGTTGGCAACATATAGAGACAGTCCCTACCCAACAGTGGGCTCACAGTCTAAAAGGGGGAGACAGAGAACAAAACCGAACATATTAACAAAATAAAATAAATAGAATAGATATGTACAGGTAAAATAAATAAATAAATAAATTTCAACTGCTGGCCCAGCCTCCCGGGCATCCATCATCAATCAATCGTATTTATTGAGCGCTTACTATGTGCAGAGCACTGTACTAAGCGCTTGGGAAGTACAAATTGGCAACATATAGAGACGGACCCCAAACCGTCCCCCCAACAACCTCTGGTTCATACAGGGGCTGGGGCCCAGCACTGGGGTCACGTGGTGCTCGGACAAGTCACTTCACTTTTCTGCACCTGTTATCTCATCTGTAAAATGGGGATTAAGACTGTGAGCCCCGTGTGGGACAGGAACTGTGTCCAACCCGATTAACTTCTATATACCTCAGTGTTTAGTACAGTGCCTGCCACATAGTAAGTGCTTAACAAATATCATATAAAACGGAAAAAAAACCCCACTGAATCACACATCAAAAGAAGGGTATAAAGTGTTTAAAGTCAGTGCATTTCTACATCCAAACTCATTTCGCCTTTGTCTTCTCTTTGGATGTCACCTCCTAGAATCAGGAATCAGATCTCCCTGTGGTCCCTAAAATGAAACGTTAAATAGCAAGAATGGGCTTGTCACTCTCCAGTCGGTGCAAGCATCATCATCATCATCATCAATCGTATTTATTGAGCGCTTACTATGTGCAGAGCACTGTACTAAGCGCTTGGGAAGTACAAATTGGCAACATATAGAGACAGTCCCTACCCAACAGTGGGCTCACAGTCTAAAAGGGGGAGACGCAAGCAGTGAAGGCTTTCAGGGTTCTTAGAAGTAAGATTGGGTCTTCTGCTGAGATTAATGTTCTGTGCTTTCTTTATAGGCCTGGTCATTGGTGTATTCCTGCTTGGCTTATATTGGGCATGTAAGCAGAGGTAAGTCTTCTAGACCGTGAGCCCACTGTTGGGTAGGGACTGTCTCTATATGTTGCCAACTTGTACTTCCCAAGTGCTTAGTACAGTGCTGTGCACACAGTAAGGACTCAATAAATACGATTGATTGATTGATTGATGATGATGCCAATCCTCAAATGTTATGTGCTCATTTTATGTGGGTTTGTCTCATTGTTAGATTGCAAACTTGAAGGCAGGAACTCTGTCTTACTACTTGCGATGTATGTTCCTTAAGAGCCTAGCCCAGTGCTTGGTACACTCTGGGCACTCAGTTATAATAAGCACCCTCTTGATGCAATACACTGTACTAATCGTTTGGGAAGGGACCCATTCATTGTCCACAGGGTGCTTGTCCTCGGGATGGTAGGCAGAGGAAGGAGATTCCCTAGCACATTTGCAATATTCACAGATTATAAAAACATTCGCCAGTGATAAAACCACCTGTATGTGCCTTTCCTCGGAATATCTCCAAACACATTTCTAATTCTTTTGTTTATTCTCACGTCATTCCGAGCTGTTAGGATGGCAGCTTTTCTTTTAAGTGGCATTTGTTAAGTGCTTACTGTGTGCCAAGCACGGTACTAAACACTGGACTAGATAAGAGATCGTCAGGGTGGATGCAGTCCACGTGTCACATACAGCTCACAGTCTTAATCCCCATTTTATAGGTGAGGTAATGGAGGATAGAGAAGTTAAATGACTTTCCCAAGGTCACACAATAGGTAAGTGGTTGGACCGGGATTAGAACCCTAGTCCTCTGTCTCCCAGTTCCATGCTATTGCCACAAGGCCATGTTGCTGCTCAACTATTAATGGCCCAACCAGGAAAATGAGCACTGGCTTGGCCTGGCAGACGTCATGGAGAAGTCTTGGAAGTTGCCTTCCTTCCTTTCTACTACTTCTACTTCCTTTCAAAAGTTCCCCTTAAGTATTCAGGATCTTTGTTGTTCCTTCCCCTTCCCTCCCTCCTTGTTTCAATCAGGAAGGAGACGAGGGTGCAACTCAAATCATTTGGCTCCTTATGGTGAAAGGTGTCGGAGAGCAAAGGGAGCGGGGATGGGAAGGATGGGAATAATAGCTAAAATGGAGGTGTGGGAGCTATTTTTGGATTGGCCTTTCCCTGAATAGTGGTGGGAGACCGAGCGGCCCTGTGCACTCAGGGCTGCAGGGATACAGGCGGTTGCTGCATGCGATTTCTACCAGTTATAGAACCTCGGAAAAGCTTCGGATGTGGCGGTACCCTGAGACCCTGAGAGGTCCCTTTAACTCCCAGACTTGTGAATTCTCCTGTGTGTTGCCTTCTGTACTATTTTGTGTGGATATTATTTCGTTTTTCCTTTTGTGTCTGCCTCCAAACTCTTCTCACTTGTGGATTTTTACCCCCCAGCCCTGAGTACAGTGCTCCACACTCTGTGAGCGCTTAATAAGTACGGTTACTACTAGAGAAAAGGAAGACCTCCGACATGCCCGGGGATCACAGATCTAAGGCCGGATGCTCTGTTTTGCAGATGCCCCTTCCCCAAATTGCTGAGTGCCCCAGAGGAGATTCCAATGACTGGGGACCCCAGCAACCAGGACGAAGATGCTGAAGACCCCAGGCCCGACCCGTGACATACAGAGAATCAAGGCTGTTCCCCGTCCCCTCCAAGCCCTGCTCTAACAGGACAAGGTGCAATGGACCCATGGGTTCGCAGAGGAAGAGAAGAGGTTCTCCAGGCCTACAAACACCTCAGGTGGCCAAGATGGGGGTCGATTTCCCCCCAGCAATGGCTTGGTGGGCACAGCATCTGGGAAGTGCAAAGTGGGAAGCTGCCGGGGTGTGGAGACGGAGGGGAGTGGGAAATTCCACATTCAGGAAACCAAGGCCCTTGTTGCCGTACTGTGATATTCAGGGTGAGTGGACCCAGCTCAGGTGCCCCTCCCTGCTAAATTTTCCCTGGGGATTTACTCAGAGGGTCAGCCTAGGGGCTGCTAATGTGCTAGCAAATCTCCTTCCTCCCTCCGCCTTCCACCCCAAACTGGCCCTGGGTTGGTTCATGGGTGGCACTGGTTGCTCTCAGGGCATTTCATTCCTTAAGGGCATCACTCCAGGGCTGGCCGGGCACCTAAGTGAGGAGAGCCCTCTTGGGACCTCAAGAACTCGGAAAGAGGCCCCACCTCCAACAACCCTTATATTTTATATATTTTTATACATGCTTGTGTAAATACAGATTTATACTTTTAAAGAATGCTTTCTATTGAGAAAATAAAAATTCTATTTTCCATACAAAATGTAACAAGATATGTTGACACATTCCACCGTGTCCTGCCAGATGGGCCTCAGTCATTCCCACATTAATTCCCCACCTCTCTTTGCTACTTCCCTTTCTTGCCTCCTGCTCACCTGCTGGCCAAGACCTCCCTGGAGGGTGGGCAGAGGCCAGAACCACCGTAACAGCGGCTCCAATGAGGGTTTTTGGATGATCGGGGAGGGCGTGAACCAGGTTGGCCCGGTTTTGTCAGTTGATGGGCCTGTGGGAATCTCTGAAATGGTTTCCCCTTTGAGCATCCAGGGGCCAAGTCCAGAGTTTGCCATTTCTTCCCAAATCCCAGTGCCTTTGAAAGAATGCCAAGGGAGAGTAGCGTGGCCTGATGGAGAAAGCACAGGACTGGGAGTCAGAAGGACCTGGGTTCTAATTCCAGCTCTGCCACCTGTCTGCTGTGTGACCTTGGGTAAGTCACTTAACTTCCCTGTGCCTCAGTTCCTTCATCTGTAAAATGGGGATTAAGACTGTGAGCCCCACGTGGGAAAACCTGATAACCTTATATCTACCCCAGCGCTTAGAACAGTGCTTGGCACATAGTAAGCTTAACAAATACCATCGTCATCATCATCTGGCAGGCCCTTTTTGAGCTTGCTTTTGACCTGCCCTCTGCGGTCTGGGATTCAACAACCCCCCGAAGCCCGCAGGCGACATCCAACGGGAGCTCCAGGGTGGAAAGGGAGCCAACTGGGGCTGGGACTTGCCAGAATCAGCAGAGCCAGGGGTTTTCCAAGGTTGATGATTAATCTAAGGAGCAAATCCACCCACTTTGGGATCTTCTGGGGTCAGTGGCTGATGGAGACCATCCCTGTCTGTGTCGGAGCATACCCAGCAAACCTTAGGCGTGGACCCCAAACCAGCTTACTGAGGCAAAGTTAAGGTCTTCCCGATTTTACACCATGAAGAAATAGGAGCCCAACACACTTTACTGAATGCTTGGGCAACTAGAGCAGATACACAAGACACAAGCCCTGCCCAGAAAGAGCTTACATTCTAATGGGAAAGGGGAATGTTGGGTGAAGAGTTGAGCACCTTCCCTTGTACCCAACTGCCTTATGTGCGTGGGCTTCCTGGAGGAGATAAGGAGACGGAAAGCAAACTTTAGCAGCTGAGGACATACTGCCCTTGAGAGAAGGCACAGCCCAGACAGAAAACGTGGACATTCGCCTCCCCTCTCAAAAAGCATTCATTCATTCAATCATATTTATTGAGCGCTTACTGTGTGCAAATCACTGTACTAAGAAAGTACACCGTACTAAGTAGGTGTGGATGATGAGAGGCAAGAGGTGGGTGAAGGGCGTTAGCTCATGAGAAATTGCCCCTGAGAGGAAAGTTGGGAGAAGTTTTCCCTGTGAAGGGGCAATTGGTAGGGAATGTAGAAAGCTCTGCAAGTCCATCAATCCCTTGGAGCCGTTCATTCAATCGTATTTAGTGAGCGCTGCCAGTACCTGGCAGTGCTTAACAAATACCATAAAAAGCAGCTTCAGTGCTTTGCACACAGTAAGCATTTCTACTCCTCCTCCTCCTGCCATCCCTTTCCTGAAGGACTCCGGGCCCCTGAGTGGTACCAGCACAGAGCACGACTGGAGGGGGATTTAGCGTCCCCATCACAAACTCTCTCCCCTACGGCTGCCCAACGTTAATAATAATTGTGGTATGAATTAAGTGCCTGCTCTGTGGTAAACAGAGGATAATCAGAACAGACCCAGTTCCTGCTCTCCTCAGAGCTCGCGGTCTACATGGTAGGGTGAGTAGGTACCTTAACTTCAATTTAAAGAAGAGGAAATTGAGGCCATTAAAACTGATTTGCCTAAGATCACACAGAACTGGGGCAAAGAGTCCGGGCTACTGACTCTCCAATCTCATGCCCTTACCACCAGGTCGAGCTGCTTCCGATGTTTCAGTTGAAGAGTATCAGATGTAACTTGGAAGGTGGAGAAAGGAGGAGGAGAGGCACTGGAAGCCTTTCTCCCGTCAAGCCCTGGAGTCGGAGGACCTGGGCTCTAATCCTGACTCCAACACGTACCTGCTGTGTGACTTGGGGCAAGTCACTTAACTTCTCTGTGCCTCAGTTCCCCCATCTGTAAAATTGGGAGTAACTGTTCTCCTGCCTACTTAGCCTGTGAGCCCCGTGTGGGACCTGAGCAGCATGGCCTAGTGGATAGATCCCAGGCCTGGGAGTCGGAAGGTCATGGATTCTAATCTCGGCTCCACCACTTGTCTGCTGAGTGAACCTTGGGCAAGTCACTTCACAGCTCTGGGCCTCAGTTCGCTCATCTGTAAAAATGGGGATTGAGATTGTGAGCCCCATGTGAGACAGGGACTGCGTCCAACCCAATTAGCTTGTATCCACCCCAGTGCTTAGTACAGTGCCTGGCACATGGTAAGCGCTTACCAAATACCATTATTATCTACCCTAAGAGTTAGGACAGTGCTTGGCACATAGTAAGCACTTTAAAAATGCCTCATTTACTACTATTTCCCTATCCTCACCTCTCCTTCACATTACCCACATTTCTCTGCTACCAGTCGGGGCCAGGAAATGGGCGAGTTGAGCTTGGCAGCCACTGGGCACTGAACCCTCTTCCTCACCCCCAGTAGGTGATGGTAATGACACCGCTCCTGGTCCCCCACTGCCTCTCCACAGCTGGGCTCACCCCCTTCCCCCAGACCCCACTCTCCCGTTTCCACGGGTCCTGACGAGCCTCAACTGGTGCGATTGGAACTGGGGAATTCCCAAGCCCGAGTCCCTCCTTTCCGAGGACCCGGTTGGTTTCTCTTTCACCTGTGTTTTCTCTTGGCTGAGAGACAGGGGCTTTTGTGACTCCCCTTGTCACCCCCCCACTGCCCCTGCCTCTCCTGTGAAGCTGGTGAAGGGGCAGCCCCAGACTCTAGGAACCAAGCTGAACTTACGATGTGTTTGTTTCAGGGTCCCTCCTCCCCACCTCCTCCCCCTATACTCATCTTGACTCCTCCGTCTCCTCGCTCTCGGCTAGAACGGCTGCCCCCTGGTTTAGGGGAAATCACAGGGAGATCACCATCATCCCTGTCCATGGCAGGAAGAGGCAAGGAGAGAAAGGGAAACCCCAAAAGCTTGGCTGGATTAGTCAGCCGAGCCATCAAAGCCAACAACTTTACGGCTTTAACTCTTCTGGAGAGACGCAGAGAACTCTCAGGGATTTTAAAGGTGTGGTAACGCTAGTTTGAAATGAATGCTGTGTGGCACACTGGAGGAGCTTGTGAAAGCTGGGGGCAAAGCTCACCTGGCAAGCCTGTTTGCCTGGGTTTTGTTTTACTTGTCTGAAGGACTCCAGCCGGCGGGGAATGCCTGGCCAGGTGCCAGCTTGCTGGTTAGTTGTGGTTTCATCTTTCAGTGTGGTTTCAGTTTCTAAAATTATGCCCGTGCTGCCGGAAGAGCAGATGGACATCAAGTCCAATAAACTCTCAGCACCACCAGTATCAGTCCCGGCTCTTCAACCCACTGGGCTTCTTGGCTGCCTTTTTCTGTACCCCACCTAACTCTCAAGTCCTTTCTTTGTCGTGGCAACTACAAATCAATCAATCAATCAATCGTATTTATTGAGCGCTTACTGTGTGCAGAGCACTGGACTAAGCGCTTGGGAAGTACAAGTTGGCAACATATAGAGACAGTCCCTACCCAACAGTGGGCTCACAGGCTAGAAGGGGGAGAATAATAATGCACACAGGACTCCAGAGGCCGCTGGGCCACGGGTTTTACATGGTGGCAAAAGTGTGCTTTTAATTTTGATTTCTAGTCTCTTTTTGACATTGCCCAGAATTTTTAGGTCCTTCTGCCTACTGCTTCCCAGTGGGCCAATAATCCGAAGGAGCAGCCAACAATGACTCCAAGATCGCTTTGCCCGAGTTGTGAACTGGGTTGCGGTAACTAGGTTGCTTAAAGATCCTGCTAGATTGTAAACTCCTTCAGGGTAGGGATTAGGTCTACCAACTCTAATGCATTATATGTACCAAAGTGCTCTGCATATAATAAGGCCTCAAATACCAATGATTATTGATTGACTGAGAGCTTGGAGCCCATCATCTGAGAGTGATGTTTTGGATAATTTTTCTTCCCCTAAAATGCAATACTTGGCATTGGCTCACATTTAGACCATCACTCAGAAGGCTAAACAAGTTCTGCCTTTCTATCCCGACACTCCTCCAGAAGGGATTTTGGCAATCCGTAAGTCCCTGAGAGTAGCTTTTTAAAGTCTGGTTCAGGAGTTGAGGTGTGGCTTGCTTAGATTCATCTTGGTTTTTGGCCTGATGCGTTTACTACCCAGGATCTGGCTGCTTTTTCCTCCCTCTTTGGAAGGCTCCACCAGCCCCTGCTTTAATTATTGGTATTTACTGAGCGCTTACAGTGTGCCGAGTGCTATACTAAATATGCGAATGAAAGGCCAGTCAGAGTCCTGCCTTGCCCCAGTCAGTGAGGAAGAGAAAACTAAAAAGTCACCACATCCAGAAGCACCTTCCAATCCCACACAGAATTTCAAGGGTACAATGAGGTGACTCCTCAGACCAGCATCCTTGTGCTGTTTTCCCACCTGGGTCACACCAAAGAAGCTGGAAGGTGGGGAATTTAACTGGGGACACTCTGCCCCCTTCCCCCCCATCCCCAGCCTCCAGGGTATTCCCAAGACTTTCGGGGGCACCTTCCCGCTCTATCCAGAAGAGAAACCGAGGTTCGGAGAGCCATGGATGGAGCCGGGGATAGCACAAAAACCCACAAGCTCTCTCCCTAGCTTCTGCTTGCCTCAGCACCCCACTTTTTTTCCTCCAACCCACAGCCACCACCAAGATCAGTCATCAGGCTGACCCAATGGGGGCCAGGTCTAGCGGAGGCCGCAGTGCCAACCGAGGGGCTAAGTCAGGTAGCCACAGTCCAATCTCCCCAATCTATTTCACGAGTGCATTCCAAAGGAGCAACATCACATAATATAAAACAGTACTGAAACATTCTGAGCCCGCCCTCACCTCACAAGTGGACTGACTCCAAAGGACCATCAAAATGAAGCGAGAGAAACTGCCCTTCTTTTCCATCAGTCCTCTGTCGGTTTTTTCCGGTCCCGGGAGAAATATTAGGTGGGTGGCCGAGGATTCACAGAATCCTATAGTGATGCAGCTCTCCCACTCCCGGGGCGGCGGAGAGAGCAGAGAGCAGCGGGTGGGCCGGGCCACGGTCACCTGGCCATCAGAAGATATCGAAGAGCCAGGCATCGTGCTCGGGCAGCACCAGTGCCTCCACCGTGTGCACCAAGGAGTTCACGAGCTCCGGGGAGGCCGTCAGGAACGTCAGGGGCCCCACACGCTGCTCCACGCAGGCAGGGCAAAGGTAACCGCCCTTGTCCTCTTTCTTGTCACTCTGAGATCCCGCAGTGGGGAAGGGAGAGGGGAGCCAGGGAAGGACAAGGACAAGAAAAGACAGGATTACCCAAACAGGAAGTCACCCAACTACTGTTCCAAACGGCACCCAGCCCTGGAGTGATTTGTGGACAGGACAGCCCAGGCACTGGCCTTCCCATGTGCTGCTTCTCCAGGCTGCTTCTCTCCCACCTCCCCCGTTAGAGTCGGGGTCCCTTGTGGGCAGGGAATGGGTTACTTATTTAATCTGTATTTCCCAAGCATCTGGTACAGTGCCCTGCACCAAGTGGACGCTCAGGATGCTCAATAAATACCACTACTGCTACTACTACTACTACTACTAGAGAGAGAAATAAAACTCAAGCCCACCCTTTTGGCTCCTCAGCTGAATGAAAAGGGCTAGTGCGGAAGGAAGGTGAGACCATTGGATCCAATGAGGTTTCTGGATTATCTGCATATTTCACTTATCCACGCCCTGGATGATCCTTGAAACCGGATAACTGAGATTGGGCTGTGCCTAGACCCCTAGTTGCTCAAACCCCACTGGGGGAGGCAGGGCCAGGCTGAGGGAATACATTGGGCAATACCGTCTGATTTCCAATGAGTGATTGACTTCCCAAAAGGGAACTACCATGACCCTATTTCCTTTTTTCTCAATGCAGAGTTGCCAAATTGACCGATGGAACAACAAGCCACCGCTCTCTAAAGTGGCTCAAGTAAAGACTGATGAACAGATTTGGTACAGACAACTGAGGTTGGGCTGGTGGTGTTTAGTGACAGTGAAATTGTCTCTCCAATTCCCTTGGGCACCACCCTCTCACCCTCTGCCCCACCCTGCTCTACCACGGCTTCTCTGGAGAATGAGTGGGGGAAGAGGGACGGCAGTGGGAGTTGGCACTGCCCTAGAGGTGGGGAAATAAAGAGAGATAGGTTAAGGAAGAGTGGCCCCTGGGCTCAGGAGAGATGGCAAGTTCAGTCCCTGAGCTGGTTTTTGATGCAAATCATCACCATCAAGTTGACTTTTGGATGGGCTCCACCCGCCAAAATTCAGCCAACACTGATCAGGCTGAGACTGAGGCAACAGAGGCCAGAATCCTGAGCCTGAGGGGGACAACGGGAAACGGCCTTGGTTCCAAGCTGGCAGGTTCTGGGGAGCCCATGGCCACGGGCTCAAACCCAAAGTTGACGGGCTGTAAGAGCATCCAAGTAGGATTGGGAGTCAGGAGACCCAGATTCTAATCTTAGCTCCACCGTGCACCTGCTATGGGTCCTTAAGCAATGGTCTCAATCTCTCTGCTTTGCTTTCCTTCCCTGTCAAATGGGGGATAAAATACCAGCTCTCCCTACTGTCAGCCCCATGTGGGATAGGGACTATCCCCTCTCTGCCCCAGCACTTAGTAGAGTGCCCAATGTCCTTAGAGTCTCACGTCAGGTTCGACGGACGAGCTTCGGTCCCACAGTCTCAGGACCAAGAATCTGCCCGGTGGAATTGCTTATTGAGACGGGGATTGGCACCTTGCCACGCTACTCTCACTCCCTGTTTCCTGCCTGGCATGTTTCCTCCGAGGCACCCAAGGGTGATGAAAGAGCAGGCAGGCTGGGGTGCGGCAAATTCTGCAGTATGGGTGCGGTCCTCGCCCACATTAGCCAGTTCCGGGCAGAACTGAGAACCGGACCCAGAGCAAATGCTTCCCGATAGCGACGATGGGCTACGTACATAAGTGATGGAGAGCTTCCTCATGGTGAGCACGGATGCCTCGGACACAGAATTGTGGCACTGCTCCACGCAGCACGGAGCCCCGCCGGCCTTCAGGATGTCACTGGTCAGCTCCGCTTGCAGGAAATATTCCTGGGAAAAGCAGAGTCACAGCAGTGACACCTCCCGCTTCCCACCGGGATGCATCATGGGCTTCCTGGCCCAAATTCTCTCGTTCATCCCCTCACCGTTCCCACTCAGGTAGGAATCCAGAGTACGGTGTATCCTCGCCCTGGGATTCCCCTCCTTCTGCCTCCTCCAAGATGTAGCTCCTCGTGGGCAGGGAGCACTTCTACCAACTCCACTGAACTGGACTCGCCCAAGCACTTAGTACAGTGCTCTGCATACAGGAAGCACTTAATACCATTGATGGATTGATTTCAGCCCTGAACTGCCTACTGGCACTTTTAGTAGGGAGAGGAGGGAAAGCCTCAAACAAAACAAAACAAAAAAGGAAACGATTTGGTGTGTAGTGGGGGAATTGAACCCATTGGCTAAATGAGTATTGGAAATTACCTTAGTAATTTCATTTCTCCAGCTCCCCTATACTTTCCCAAGTGCTCTGCACAGAGTAAGTGCTCAATAAGTACTGCTGATTGACCGACTGATGCCATGCCCGTGGATACTTCAAGATGGCTATGAGACAATTTTACAGTTGGGAAGCCTGAGGCCCTGAGCATTGGAGGGGGCTTGAGACCAGAGCCAGCAAATCTGCAGCTGCTAGCCCTCCCCTGTTTCCCCCTGCCACTTCCAAAGACATAACCAATCCATTTTACCGAGTTTCCACTGGGGTCAGGGCACCGTTTTGGGCTACCCTGCGAGGCAGGAAGCTGGAGGAGCAGCAGCAGAGGAAACGCTTCCGTGCCACTGGATGACGTTAACAAGAAGCCAACCCCACTGACACCTCTTCTGCTGCCTCATTCTCCTTTCCCTCGGAAAGGAGGCAATATCACACTTGGCTCTGCTTAACAACTGCAGTATTGGTTCGGCGCTTACTATGGGCCAAGCACTGTATGAAATACTGGGGTAGATTCAAGATAATCAGGCCAGGCTTAGTCCCTTCTCCACATAGGGTTCACAGTCTCATTGGGAGGGAGAACAGGTATTCCAGCCCCATTTTACAGATGAGAAAACTGAAGCCCAAAGAAGTTAAGTAACTTGCCCAAGGTCACATTTCAGGGCCTTCCGGTCTTTGCTTTTGGATGACAATCCTGGCTGGGGGAGGAGGTGGAGGAGCCGAGGGAAAGGAGAATGAGGAGAATCAGTGTGATTTTGCTCAGACTCATGGTGGGGATGGGCTTTTCCTTCTAGTGACCCTTCCTGTGCCTTTGGTCTATGCACCCATTTAAAAACGCCTCAAACCTTCATCCCCTTAACATCCCTATCTTTACCATCTGATAATTCTTTGCTTATCACTGTAACATGATTCTATTCAAGCCTTTCTCAAGTCAGACCTACCTGCACAGGTCTACCTCCCAGGTGCCAGAAACTGGGCCTTTGGGGTGTGTGTTTTCTACTACCAATTACTTGGGGTTTCACGAAAACTGGGGGTTTGCTAAACTAATACGGAGACTCCTCTACTCGCAGATGAACTGAGATTCTCGAGCAGCTGCTATGGCTCTCGGGCTTTCCTCAGGCAAGGGTCAGGACTGGGAGTTCCCCGAACAATGGGCAAGCTCTTTGCAGATGACCGACTATCATCTCCTGGGGATATGGCCTCAATCAATCAATGGTATGTTGCCACAGACTTGGCCTCTCTGGCTCCTACCCTCCCCTGGGCACTGTGAGGGATGGCCACAGCTCTTCATATGTGCAGGTTGTCTGGGACCAGCCAGATTTTGGCTCCTAAGCCACAATCGGGCTAGGGCCTGCAGGCATGGGAACTCTAAAACCTGCTTGGGTTGGTCCATGGAGGGCCTGTACATGTTTGGTTGTATTTCCAATTTAAGGATGGAGCTAATTGTTGGTGTCTCTGGGGGGCTGTTGAGGTATGGAGCTCATGGGGACTTTTGCCCACACCAGATTCTTCGCACTTGATTGGAACCACCGCCCGAAACCCAAAACGGAGGGGAGGGTGGCTGGGCCGGGCCAAGCCCCACTAGCCCAGACTCAATCCAGGCAGAGAGGTGACGTGACTCGAGGCTGAGCCTCAATCTCTGGTTTCCTCAGCTCATGCTTCAAGTTTCGAAACATGTTACTTCTTGCTGACGTTCCACTTCTTCAGGTAAAATCGCACCTGGCTCTCTGTTTCTAGGAAATCTGGCCCTCCAAGGCTTTAGGCAGAGTGATTCCCCAGCCCATGCCTTCTGAGGAAATGGAGAAACCCTGCCAAGTTGGTGCCCAATTCTCTTACCCCAGCCAGAGTTAAAATGTTCTCTATCGTCTTGGTCATGATCAGACGCTTCTTAGCACGAGTCACTGCCACATACAACAGATTCCATTCGTCATCAGGAAAGTTACCTAAAGAGAGTTCCCAAAACGGTCAGTTTCCGAGGGGAAAAAAAAAATCAGCCTGGCCATTTGGGCAGATGGCTGGACAAGAGCATGGGTTTTCCAAATCCTCCTCCCAGGTCAATGACCAGTCACTGCCCCGATATTGGCGATTCCCAGAATGTCCGTCCCGGACGGCTGAACTTTCTGAAATTGGTGGGAGTTAGGAAGGGTGGGTCTGAGAGCAGCTGCGGGGCAGGGGCGAAGGAGAGGAGGAGAAGGAAGTCTAGTGAGGGAGTGAACTCACGGGGAAGAACTGCTATCCTCTTCTCTCCAACCTGTAGAAATCCTGAAAGTCAGTTTCCTCACCCCAACTGCACGGGTGGCTGCCCAATTCCTCTGCAGCCCGAAGTTAACCAGAGCGACATGAGACATTAATTCCTCGGGGTGTCCCGAAGAGGAAATCCACTAAGGCCCTATTCATGCACAGAAAGGAGCCTCCAGGTTCTTACTGGCGGAGCTCTGACTGTCCCCAGAAACCGGAAAATAAGTGAGGTTGCTGGGAAGCGGATCCGGGAGTGCCCTCTAATCCGTAAAACTCCTCTCTCCACGTGGGCAGGGAATTGGCCTACCACCTGTGTGTTTGTGTGTTTTTTATTTTTTTTTTCGTGGTATTTGTTAAGCGCTTAACTAAATGCCAGGCACTGCACTAAGCGCTGGGGTACAGACAAGTTAATCAGTTTGGAAACAGTTCACGTGCCAGGTGGGGCTCACAGTCTCAATACCCATTTCACAGATGAGGTAACTTACGTTCAGAGAAGTGAAATGACTTGCCTAAGGTCACGCAGCGGACAACGGGCGGAGCCGGGATTAGACTGACTCCCAGGCTCATGCTCTACCCACTAGGCCATGCTGCTTCTATTTTGTACTCTCCTAAGTGCTTAGTACAGTGCTCTGCACGTGGTAAGTGAGGCTCAACGGAAAGAGCATGGACTTGGGAGTCAGAGGTCAGGGGTTCAAATCCCGGCTCTGCCAACTGTCAGCTGTGTGATTTTGGGCAAGTCACTTAAGTTCTCTGTGCCTCGGTTACCTCATCTGTAAAATGGGAAAAATGGGAAAACTGTGAGCTCCACGTGGGACAATATGATCACCTTGTATCCTCCCCAGTGCTTAGAACAGTGTTTTGCACATAGCACTTAACAAATGCCATTATTATTATTATTGCTAATAATAATAAATTTTGTTGATTGACTGATTCACCTTGTCAGAGGCATACACACTTTCAATTTGCTTAATATTTAGAGATTTCCCTTCAAAAACAAATTCTTCCCCCTCCATATACTCCAGACCACCACTGTCTCCATCTTCAAAGCATTACTAAGGTCACATCTCCTCCAAGTGGCTTTCCCCAGTTAAGGCCTCTTTTCCCCAGCTCACTCTCCCTTCTGGGTTGCCTATGCGCTTCAATCTGTGACCTTTGGACATTTGATATTAACTCCAATTGGGTATCTTTAAATTATATATTGCAAATTATTTATTCATATTAATGTCTGTCTCCCCCTCTAGACTGTAAGCTCATTATGAGCAGGGAAAATGTTTGCTAATTCTGTTGTACTGAACTCTCCCAAGCACTTAGTACAGTGTTCTGTACATAGTATGCGCTCAATAACTATGATTGATTGATTCTACAGGGTAAGACTTGGCCCCGAGGATCATCCTTCCATTTCTGGATCTGCTAAGTTTGAAATGTTCAATTAGGCAGATAGACGGCTACTGACTGAAATATCAAGGTGGCGGGCAGGAAATGGGACACCAGCTCAATGTGAGCGGGGGGGTCTCAATCTCTTGTCTGTGCCCCTCGAGTCAGATCTTTTTGTTTTCCGAATTGGAACTTCCTTTGGGTTTTGTACCAGGATCAAAACAGAAAAAAGATATTTGGTGCCGAGAGGCCAGATGATCATTTGATCTTTAGCAAACCCCCAACAAATAACCACTCACCTGAGCTGTGAAAGATGCCTGACAGGTGAAGGGTAAAGTATTTGACTTTTAATCCTTTTATACTTTTCACAGGGAGAAGTCAAGGTAGATGAACATATTTATTACTCTATTTATTTTACTTGTACATATCTATCCTGTTTATTTTATTTTGTTAGTATGTTTGGTTTTATTCTCTGTCTCCCCCTTTTAGACTGTGAGCCCACTGTTGGGTAGGGACTGTCTCTATGTGTTGCCAATTTGTACTTCCCAAGCGCTTAGTATAGTGCTCTGCACATAGTAAGCGCTCAATAAATACGATTGATTGATTGATTGATTGATGAACCCTTGGGGCCGGCAGCTTTGGGGGCTCTTTTCCACAGCTGCTTGAGGGAACTTTCTCCCCAGCCCGACATTATGCTCAGAGGACAGAATCATCCTCTCTTTCTCCCTCCTCCTCGGTGCCCCATTTTCACTCCTGGGGTGACAGGGTCACCCAGCCGTGTCTCTCTTGGTTTCTTACCGATTCTGAACTGAGGCAGCTGACTGAGGTTGTGCCTGGCGCAGGGAACTTTCACAAAATCATCTGAAATCTGCACGGTGTCGAACTCCAAACCTTTGGCTTTGAACACGGTGCCCAGAATGTATTCTAGAAGGAGGACAGAAACGGACTGTGAGACCCCTGCAGTGGGCAGAGTCAGAGGACCACAGTTTTAATCCTGGCTCCGTCATTTGCCTGCTATGTCATCCTGGGCAAGTCACTTAGCTTCTCTAGGCCCCCATTTCTTCATTTCAAATGTAAACACCTGGTCTCCCTCCCGCTTAGACTGTGAGCTCCAATTGGAACAGGGACTCTGTCCAAACTGATTAACCTGTATCTCCCCCAGTGCTTAGTACAATGCTTGGCACCCAGTAAGCATTTAGGAAATACGAATTTTTACTATTATTATTAGGAACGTGTTTACCAAGGAACGCGTCTACCAACTCTGTTGTATTGTCCTCTCCCAAGCGCTTAGTGTAGGGCTCAGCACACAGAAAGCGCTCAATAAATACCACTGACTGATTGACTGACCGATGATTATTATTATTTAGGCATGGCCTAGTGAATAGAGCACAGGTCAGGGAGTTAGAAGGACCTGGGTTCTAATCCTGGCTCCGCCACTTGTCTGCTGGGTGACCTTGGGCAAATCACTTAACTCCTCTGTGCCTCAGTTACCTCATCTGTAAAATGGGGATTAAGACCGTGAGCCCCACGAGGGACACAGATTGTGTTCAACCTGATTAGTTTGTACTAAGCTTGCACTTAGTAAAGTTCCTAGCACATAGTAAGCACTTAACGGATACCATAAAAAAAAAAATCAGTCTTGGGGAGAGAGCCCAGGGGCACGGTTCTGAGGAAGACTGAAGATAACTAGTCCCTTGTTTGCGGCTGACCGAATCGGTGGGTGGGTGGAGTGGGAAAGGGGCTCTGGGATCCTTTACCTGCAAAAGTCGGGTCAGTTACATGGTGGCGTTCAATCGTTTTCACCAGCTCCGGGATTTGGAAGTTGTACTTTTCAACGACGGCAATTTTTGCTTCCAGCTCCTTGTCCTCGGCGTTGGCCGCATACCTCTTGAAGTTACTGTAGCCGTCTTGCTGTGCCCACCTCCTGATGAAGCTGTCCTGGATGATCAGGTTTTCTAGAGAGCAGGGCCAAGACACAGCCCCAGGCTATCATGTCAAGCGCTAAGTACAGTGCTCTGAACACAGTAAGGGCTCAATGAATATCGATTGATCAATCTCAACAGCTGCAACAAAAAGGGGCAACCCAAGTCACCCATTCGCTAGCCCGTAGCACAGTTTAGAGGCCAAGAGCTCTCCAGTGAAAGAGAGGGAGTCTGGGAATTAGTCTCAACTCTGCTGTATCACTTGACCTCTTTGCATCTCAGTTTTCTAGATCTAATAATAATGTCTAGTTCGTATCTGCCACCTAGCTATCTCACAGGGATAAATGAAATAGATCGTCAGCCCCAAGTGGGACAATGACCGTATCCATTCCACAGCCTTGTAGCTACCTTAGCAGCTTCCCACAAAGTGCTTCATAAATGCCATATTTATTTTAATTTTCATTATTGTAATAGCATAGGGTATGCAAAAGCAATTTAGGTTCTTTGGGGGAAAGAAGATCTAGACATTAAGGAGAGGAGCATTACTCAGAGGGCTAGGGGACACAGGAGCCATGCCTGTAAGTTGAGGGAACTGGTAATGGTTTGAGGAAATTGCCCCTCCACTGGGGGAAACCAGAGCACTCCTTGGAGGGAAATCCCCCTCTCCAGCTGTCAGGGTGGGTTGATCCTGGGACACCTCTAAGCACTCACCCCGGGGCATTCTTTCCTAGCATTTAGAATAGTGCTCTGCACAAACTAAGTGCCTAATGGCTACTACTCTACTCTTTTAAAACCACATCTCTGGATTAACCTCTCATTTCCCCACACTATTCCTCTCCCGCTGCCACTGTGCTAAACAGTTGTATACTCCTCCTCTCCAACTGTCAGGATGGGTTGATCCTGGGACACCTCTAAGCACTCACCTCGGGGCATTCTTTCCTAGCATTTAGAATAGTGCTCTGCACAAACTAAGTGCCTAATGGCTACTACTCTTTTAAAACCACATCTCTGGATTAACCTCTCATTTCCCCACCCTATTCCTCTCCCGCTAACTGCCACTGTGCTATCTAAACAGTTGTATACTCCTCCTCTCCGACTCTGAAGCACTTATGCCCACATCTTCATGCTCTATTGCTTCCTCCTACCTGAAATTTATTTTAGTATCTGTCTCTCCTGCTAGACTGTAAGCTCCTTGAGGGCAAAGACCCTGTCTACTCACTCTACTGTACTCTCCTAAGTGCACAGTATAGTGCCCTGCACAGACTAAGTGCTCGATAAATTCTGAGACACCGACTGATTACAAGAGGTAGCTTTGGGCATTCCCTCGGCTCTGAGTCCCAGTCCCATTTCACCGGACCTAACCCGGGCAGGACTCCGGTAGTGAGCTGGGGAAGCACCCCACCCTTCTCCATCTCCTCATGCTGCCTCACATCTAAGAAAATTCCCAGTTCTCCATGAGGAGATGGAGAAGGGTGGGGTGCTGTCACTTGGAAGCCAGCCTGAGGGCCCAGAAGGAGCTGCCAGGTTCCCAAAGCTTCTGGGGACATGTGTTCCCAGCCATGCTGGCCCCACCCTTCTAAAGAAGGAGAATGAATCAAGTGGCCACATGCCACAGATAATGAAACATTCTCTGCAGCATGGACTGGTGGAAAAAACATAAATCTGGGAGTTAAAGGACCTGGGTTCTAATCCTGGCTCTGCCACTTACCTGCTGTGTGACTCTGGGCAAGTCACTTAACTTCTCTGGGTCTCAGTTCCCTCATCAGCAAAACGGGGACCTGTTCTCCTGCTTAGACTGTGAACCCCATGTGGGACCTGATTATCTTGTGCTTAGTACAGTGCTTGGGACATAGTAAGCACTTCACAGAAACACAATTATTACTATTTTTATCATTACTACTCTTTCTCTTTCTTGCTCTATCCCTCTACCCACCCCCAGGCCAGCTGGAGATCGAGGGCCAAGAATACTCACGCTTCTTTCGTGCCTCTTCTGGCTGAAGCAGAATCCAAATATCGATAATTCTGTCCAATCCAAATGATTTAATCCCCTGAAACCAAAGTGGGTTCATAGAAATGAAGCTGTCAGGGGATGCAGAGCGAGTGATGGAGGCAGTAATAATAACAGTAGTATTTATTGAGTATCCATCAGGTGTAATAATAATAATAAGTCTTTTAGGCTGTGAGCCCAATGTTGGGTAGGGACTGTCTCTATATGTTGCCAATTTGTACTTCCCAAGCGCTTAGTACAGTGCTCTGCACATAGTAAGCGCTCAATAAATACGATTGATGATGATGTAATACACTCTACTGAGCACTTGGGAAGAACAAAACATACAGGGGAACATAGTCCCTGTGCATGGCCTAGTGAAAAGAGCACAGGCCTGGTGCTTAGAGGACCTGGGTTCTAATTCCAACTCTGCTACTTGCCAGCTGTAGGACTTTGGGCAAGACACTTAATTTCTCAGTACCTCAGTTTCTCATCTGTGAAATGGGAATTCAATCCCTGTTCTCCCTCCTCCTCAGGGACTGTGTCAGACCTGATTATCTATCCCAACACTCAGCCCAGTGGTTGGAACACAGTAAGTGCTTGACAAGGGCTACAATTAGTATTACTATGATCAGGATGGGAGTTTGGGGAAACAGGGTAACTTGTACTTCCCAAGCGCTTAGTACAGTGCTCTGCACACAGTAAGCACTCAATAAATACGATTGATTGATTGGGAAAGCTTCAGGGTCTGAAATGATCAGCAGAATTTTGTTCTCACCCCAACAAAATAAATCTTGGCAGGCTGGTCCCCCTTGGTCAGCTGTACCGCCTCGTCAAACACAACGGCGTTCGTCCGCGACAACAAAGCCACCTGCCCCTTTGTGTCACCCCTGATGCCGCCTTTGGAAAGAAAACGCAGAAAATGATGACCCAATCTGGGGATGAGTCTAAACAAGGAAGAAGACCCGGGAGCCTGGGGGCAACTAAAAGCCTTACTCTCTTGATTTCCACCGACCAAAATTTTATTTCTCACTTTCTTGCAGACGTCTAGTATCGTGGCTCCCACGTAGGCGATTTCGGCCCCAAACCGGAAACTCTATTAGGGGAAAAAAGTGAGGCGAGAAAGGAATTAGCTGGAGCATCCTATGGCCTGATGCACAGTTCAGACAATCATACTTACTGAGCGGTTACTGTGTGTAGAGCTCTGTATCAAGTGCTTGGGAGAGTACACTATAATAGAGTTGGTAGATGCATTCCCTGCCCACAAGGAGCTTACAGTCTAGAGAGAAAGACAGACATTAACATTAATAAAGAAATTATGGATATGTACATAAGTGCTGTGGGGCTGAGGAAGTGGTAAATAAAGGGTGCAAATCCAAATACATGATTTAATTCAACTGCTTAATAAACCACAGTAACCGTTAAATGCAATCATCTCCTGAGTGCACAGCTTTGGGTTAAAGGGGAGGCTGATAGATTCCCTGCCCCACGTCACCAGGGACAGAACCCAGGTAAGCTGAGATGCAGTTGCTTCTCTGAACTTTCAAGTTCTACCAAACCAGGGCTATAGGCAATCTGTTCCCAGTGGAGGAAAAAAAAAAAAAAAAGGAGCGGGAGGGAGGAAGGATGAGTTTTGAGGCAGGTGGCTTCAAGTTTTTAAATTCCGAGCTTGAGTTTTTATTTATCTTACAGGGTCAGGGTTCAACCTGAGGACAGAATGTTGGTTCTTCTTAGTGACATAATCAATCAGTCAACTACTGAGCACTTACTGTGGAGAGGGCACTGTCCTAAGTCCCTGGAAGAGTACAGTACAATACACTTGGAAGGCATGATTCCTGCCCTGGAGGAGTTTATATTTTACGGAGGGAAGAGCCACCTGGATTGGGTGAAATCAATCTATCGATGATATTGGACATTTAGAGAGTGTAGAGCATTGTACGAAGTGGTTGGGAGAGTACAATGATAGGGTCAGTAGATTCAATCCCTACCCACCTGAGAGGGAGAGCCACCTTACCTGAGTGAGATAGAAGAGATGAGTGTGTGGCACGTGAAGGAGGGCATTGACGGCCCCCCGGAAAGAGTAAATCTGTTGGTGAGGGTCCCCCACAAAGATTTTCCCAGCCTGCTGGGACAGCACTATGTCCAGGATGACTGCAGGGGAAAAGAAGGAGACAGAGAACATCGGAGAACCACAAGTCCACAAACCCAAACTGGATACTTCACAAACGAGAAGACAACTAAATACCAAGTTTTTACTTGGTTTTAATTCAACCAGTGATGGTATTTATTAAGCACTTCATCATCAATCGCATTTATTGAGCGCTTACTATGTGCAGAGCACTGTACTAAGCGCTTGGGAAGTACAAATTGGCAACACATAGAGACAGTCCCTACCCAACAGTGGGCTCACAGTCTAAAAGGGGGAGACAGAGAACAAAACCAAACATACTAACAAAATAAAATAAATAGAATAGATATGTACAAATAAAATAAATAAATAAATAGAGTAATAGCACTTGGAGTAAGCACTTGGGTAAATACAAGATCTAAGCCTGGCTCTGTCACTTTGTCTGTTGTGTGACGTTGGGCAGCTGTCACTCAACTTCTCTGTGCCTCAGTTCCCTCATCTGTAAAACAGGGATTAAAACTGTAAGCCTCATGTGGGAGATGGACTGCATTCAACCTGAGTAAGCACTAGGCCCCAACTCACTCTCTTCACTCCTCTCAAGCTAACTTTCTAACGATACCTCGCTCTTGATTCTCCAACCCTTCCCTGACCCTCGGTCACACTGCTTCTCCAGCTTAGAACTCTCTCCCTCCCCTAACCTGACGGACCACAGCTCTCCCCAAAGTCAAACACTCCTAAAATCCTGTCTGTTTCAATAAGCCTTCTCTGAATGACTCCCAGGCATACAAACCCCTCAGCTCTTTCTAGCATTTATGCACTTATCCATACCTCTCCTCAGCACTTATGCATATACAATAGTACACTTGATTATTTGATTGCTCTGCACATATTTTTCTATGTCTTTTTACCAGCGTGGCAAGTTCTTTGTGGAGCTTCTTTGGTTCTTTCCCAAGCGCTTAGTACAATGGATTGCACCCAGTGAGTGCTCAAAATGTGCTATTACCACCACTGCTGGAGCAATTAAGTGATTTTCCCACAACCACACAACAGACCGGTGGCAATGTTGGAATTACAAACAGTGCAACTTCGAAGAAAAAGCATAGGTCTGGGATTTCGAGGACTTGGGTTCTAATTCCAGCTCTGCCTCTTGCCTGCAAGTCCGAGTCCTTTAAAGTTTCTGTAGGTCATCATCATTATAACTTTTTTGTATAAGCACAAAAAATTTAGCACCCCCCAAAACCTTTCCTCCTACATCCAGGGCTTCCATGGGCCTATGCCTTCCAGATGTCAGAACAAACACAATTAACATCCTTTCCTCCAGACCACCACTTGTTACTGGCCTTGCTGACAATCAGCAAGAATGAATTCTTATTTACTATGTTCATGACTTCCAACTAACCATCCAATAAACTCTTTAACTGGCAGGGCAAAAACATCACAGAGGCGGCCGAGTTGCACCGATTTAATCTAATTTGGCAGTGCTGCAGAGGGAAGGCTGCTCTACGGACTTCAGATGTGCAGTCTTGGGGCTGAGTTTCATTACCTGGTGTGCAGTCCTGGGCCTCGTCAATGAAGATGGCACCATATCTGGTAAGATGAGGCTTGCTAAGTTGCCAGAGCTTCAAGTAGCCTAAAAAAAAAATCAGCAAACAGCATTGACTAATTAATTGATTGACTGAAAAGAGACCAACTCTGTCAGTTTCCAAATACCCGCCAGCTGGGGACAGTTTTATCCTATTCTAGAAGATTGTTGCCCTTGGCCACTTGCTCACCATCATGAGTCATTTTATACGCCTCTTCTCTGCATTTACTCAGGCTTTGCATGTTCGTCCATATCTTATGGGCTTCTTGCACGGCGTTCTAGGAAACAAGCAAAGTCCGTGGGCTACAACCATCATCGGTTTGAGCCCGGGGCCGCACCCACCTTAGGACCTCAAAGTTTGGATCCCCCAAGGCCGCGGCACCCTCTCCGTCTGGACACTCACCAGCTTTTCCAGGTGCTCAACCATGACCCTCTGCCCTTGATTGTTCTTCCACCAGATGGGCACGTGCTCTAATGCCAGGCTCTCATCTGCCGAGGAGAAGAAGTTCCCTAAGGTGTCACACACCAGCTTGGCTCTCGTGACCCCGGCATTTTTCTTGGTCAGGACGAAGTTGACGGAGTAGGCCGTCTGCTTGAAACCCAGTTTCTTCTTCTCCTGGAATCTGGAATGCACGCCCAAGACCTCACACTCGGGCGGGGGCCCCAGCAAGAGGACAGCGTGAGGCTCTTCAGGTCGCGGCTTCAGTGGGGGGGCTCCCATTCCAGGGCCCTGGGATGCCATCCTGACATATGCCCACCTTACACTCCCAAAAGACGATTTGTGCTGGGTAGCTGGACCAACTCTGGGGGTGGATCTCTAGGCTAGAAAGGCTCAGGTCTGGTTTGGGTCATAATAATAATAATGGCCTTTTCTAAATGCTTACTCTGTGTTAAGCACTGTTCTAAGAGCTGGAGTAGATATAACCTAATCAAGTTGGACATAGTCCCTTTCCCAGTTGGGGCTCACAATCTTAATCCCCATTTTGCAGATGAGGTAACTGAGGCCCAGAGAAGTTAAGTGACTTGCCCGAGGTCACCGAACAGACAAATGGCGAGGCTGGGATTAGAACTCGTGACCTTATGACTCCCAGGACCGGGCTCTATCCACTACGCCATGCTGCTTCTCTAATCTACAGGACACTTGGGCTGGGTGGGGAGGAAGAGACGATCAGTATTACCCCTGTAGAATTGGGAAAAACACCTGAACAAAGCCCTACTAAAAGCACATCTCCTCCAAGACACATTCCTCCATTAAACCGTACTCCCTCTCCCTTCTTCGCCACCTTTGCGCTTGGATTTGCAGCTTTTATTCGCCCCACCCCCTGCCTCATGGCACTTACGTACACATTTCTAATTTTATGTCTATCTCCCCTTCTAGACTCTATGCTCCCTGTGGGCAAGGAATGTATTTACCAACTCTGTTGTATCATAATTTCCCAAGTGCTTAGGTACAGTGCTCTGCACACGGTAAGCAAACATTCAATTAATATCACTGACTGATGTGACTGCATTGTACCTTCCCCGGTGCTATGCACAGTGTTTGACACATAGTAAATTCATTAATTCAAATGCATTTACTGAGCACTTAATGTGTGCAGAGCACACTGTACTAGCACTTGGAAAGTACAATTCAGCAATAGAGACAATCCCCTGTCCACAATAGGCTTACAGTCTAGTAAATGCTTAGCAAACACCGTAATTACTACTATAATTATTATTAGGAATTATGAATCTGCTTGGGGGTCAAGGGAAGAGGGCCCACTCACAGTAAAGGCCAGGCACGTTCAAACATTCAATTAATCAATCAATCCGTGGAATTTACTAAGTCCTTTGAATAGCATACTAGAATCTGTGGACGTGATCCCTGCTGAAACTCTGCTGTACTGTCCGCTCCCAAGCGCTAGTACAGTATTCTGCAAACAGTAAACACTCAATAAACATCACTGATTGATCCATTCATTCATTTCACAAAACAAACGCACCAAGACCTCTTTATAACAACAGTGCTCCTGCATGAAATTCTGGCAGCCCAACTGACTAATTTAATTTACCTCTCTCCACCTAAAACCCAGAAAATAAAACCTCCCAAACTGGTTCCTTCGGCTGTGTTACAAAGACTGTTCCTGGATGCTCTTGGGCTGCAGGCCACCTAACAGGAAGCCAGAAAAAAAGGCTCTTTTGAGGATTTCCCTTTAATGAGATCCACTTGCCAATCAAATGAGATCCATTTCCCAATCAACTCTGATTAAATAGTATCTACCTCACTGCTTTGTAATAAGCACATAAGCACTTAAATACTGCAATTAAAATTATTAATATTGTAAATTTATTACAATTATATATTTATCAACGGCAATAATGATAACAACAACTCCAGGGTTCAGAAAATACCCGGGTAAAGTGTGGTCAAAAACTCCAGGTCCTTCTAATCCCAGCTCTGTCACCTGGCTGCTGTGTGAACTTGAGCAAGTCACTTAACTTTACCTCCAGTTTCCTCATCTGTAAATGGAGATTAAATACCTTCCTCCCTTCCCCTTAGACTACACAGTAAGTACTCAACAAATACCACTGACTGACTGAATGAGCCAAACCATTTAACCCCTCTTTGTCTGCATTGGGGAGGAGGCTCCACTTGCCTCCCAAGGTTGTTGTGGAGAAAGATCCGAAACAGATGAGAAAATGCTCTCTTTGGTCAAAATAAACCATGAATCATTGACAGGATCAGTAGAGATAAGGATCGCACTCACTTCCGTCCGAACTGTTGGTAGGCCATGGAATGAAAGGTTTTGCAGGTGACATTCTTGGGGAAGACGCCCTTGGCCTGATCTATGACAGATTTGTTGAATGCGACATAGAGGAACTTGGTATCTGACCACTTCTCAGCATACTTGACCAGGGTCGAAGTCTTCCCGGTACCTGAAAGCACAAAGAGGAAAGGCCAAATGCCCATGTGACTGGGAAAAGCCCCAGAAGGTTTGGTTCCCCCTCAAATCTAGTCTGCCTCCCATTCCATGTCTCATCTGGGCAGTGTGACCTGAGAAGCGGCATGTCCTAGTGGAAACAGCACGGGCCTGGAAGTTGGAAGACCTGAGTTCTAATCCGCCTCTGCCACTTGCCTGTTGAGTGAGCCTGGGCTAGTCATTCAACTTATCAGTGCTTCAGTTTCTTCATCTGCGTAATGGTGATGAAATACTTGTTCTCTTCCCTTCAGACTGTAAGCCCCACACAGGGCAGGGACTGGGTCCGATCTGATTATCCGGGATCTTTCCCAGTGTTTGGTGGATAATAGTAATACCAATACCAATAACAATGACAATAATAACAATAGCAATAATACATGCTTAACAAATAACATAATTATTATTAGTTACTATTCAATTGATCAGTTTCATCATCATCATCATCAATCGTATTTGTTGAGCGCTTACTGTGTGCAGACCACTGTACTAAGCGCTTGGGAAGTACAAGTCGGCAACATAGTTTCAGAAAAGAAGCAGCGTGGCTTAGTGGAAAGAGCCCGGGCTTTGGAGTCAGAGGTCATGGGTTTGAATCCCGGCTCCACCACATGTCCGCTGTGTGACCTTGGGCAAGTCACTTCACTTCTCTGAGCCTCAGTTCCCTCACCTGTAAAATGGGGATTAAGACTGTGAGCCCCACGTGGGACAACCTGATCACCTCGTATCCCCCCAGCACTTAGAACAGTGCTTTGCACATAGTAAGCACTTAATAAATGCCATCATTATTATTATTATTAATGAATTAAACGGCCTCACCATTGTGGGCTCTCTCAACTAGTGAGTCTGACTAAACCACTGGGACAATTATCAAAGGGAAGAGTCAACTGCCCCTTATCAGCAGCTTCTGGGGATTCTAAAAAAGCTCCACAAGGGTCCCTCAATTCGACTCAGCCCTCCTCTCTCAGGCCACCCTTCCCTCCACACAGAGTAGGCACTCAATAAATATCACTGATGGCGATGATGAATGTCCACTGAGGCAGGCGGCTGAGGAGCTCAGGACACAGGGAAAAGGGAAAGAGAATGTCACTGGCTTCGCCCTGCAAGTCTGGTTTCCATCAGCACGGCCTTCAGGGCCGAAAGGAGGCTGCCAGAGATCTTGGATGGGTAGGGGGATGTGGAGATTGCCAGAAGGGAAGGAAACTGAATCCCCTTGGGGGTCTGACCCTGGAGATTTAGCTGGAGGTGGCTGGAAGCTGACAGTGAGGTTGGAAGACCCCCATTCCTCCTGACCATCCCCTCCCTCGGGCCAAGAGTTGCTGGGTCGGGCTGCCCCCAGGGCAACGGGCTACTGCCCCAAGGACTACAAACGTCACTCATATAGTCCTCTATCTTCCAGGCACAGGATAAAGAGCCCAGCGCTGATGCTGCCGGGCTCTTCCTCACCTAACAGCAGCCTCCTCAGCCTCCCACCCATCGCACAGCCGTGCTGCCTCAACCGCTAACACGCTCTGGCTCCGCTTCGTGTCACTCTGGGGCCTTGTTCCCCTCCTGTCTTGCACCATCGCAGCAGGAAAGATTCAGACAGCCATGGCGTGAGGCCTTCACAAAATACGGAATGTGAAGAAGGCTCCGGTGGCTGTGGTAGATACCACCCTGTCACTGTTGGAGACTGAGCCACGAGGACCCCAAAACTCTGCTCCTCTAGCCACAGTTCCCTACTGCTTTTTTTTCTTTTCATTTTCTGTATTTGTCCTTGTCTTATTACGCCTTGGTGTTTGTACTGTTTTATCCCTTCATGTGTCTGTTCTCAGTCCCCTCTCCCACCCAGAGGGAGATCCCTTGAAGGCCAGGGACCAAGTCTAATTCTCACCCATGTATTCTTTCCCAACACTGCACACAGTAATCGCTTCATAAATACTATGAGTGATAGTAACAACATCCCTTACTATGTACTAGGCACTGGGGTAGATACAAGGTTATGAGATCAGACCCAATCCCTGTCCTACAGGAGGCTCTCGGCCTATTATTCCCATTTTACAGATGAGAAAACGGAGTCGCAGAGACGTAAAGTGACTTGCTCAAGATCATACTGCAGCCAGGGGCCGAGCAGGGACCGGAATGGGGGGCTTCCCACTAGGCTACACTGCCTCCCCATGTAGTGGTAATTACTACCACAGCTCAGCGTGAGCTCTCTCTCACCTGCAAATGCCATGATTTTCACCACCTGGCCAGGCACAATTCTGTGGTTCAGAATCTGCTGTTGTTCATGAGTCAGCTGGATGGCCCTCCTAGTGCCAAGAAGAGAAAAACAGAAACAGAGGGGTTAGGGAGAGGGACGCTAACCAGTTAGAAACCAAAAGGACAAGCTACACATATGAATTCTGACCCGCTCGGAAGAACTCCCAGAACACGGATGGGCACAGGAAATCAAAAATAAAATATTTACCCATCCTGGCAGGCTGATTCCTGTCTTACCCCTCCAATAGGACTGCTGGAATTCTCCAGAAGGTGCAGGCAGTAGGAGATGATGTAATGAAACCTAATGGAAGGGCAGAAAAATCGAAGGGCATCCATCAGCTGTTAGGTCACAGGACGTATGCCAGGTAAAGCTCAGCTCTTCATTATTTTCTAAAAACAAACACGTTTTGGGTTTCCGAGGAACACCTTCTTGAGGGCAGAGACGGGGGGAAGGCTATGACATTGTCAGCCTGAGTCCTCCCCTGAGCTTAAGGATGTGAGATAACCTAAACTTGAGCAAGAGGTCAGTGGAGCCTGAGGGAACGAGTGACTCTGATTCTCAGCCCAGCACAATTATACACAAACTGGGGTTTTTTTTCACAACACCTAACATTTCTGTGACTCAGTTTCTGCCCGCCCCCTGCAAAACAGAGGTAATAATCTTGGCCCCTTTTCTGCTCTGCATCAGTGGTTTTGGGAGGGTGAATGAAGGGGAAAGAGAGAGAGAGAGAGAGAGAGAGAGAGAGAGAGAGAGAGAGAGAGAGAGAGAGAGAGAGAGAGAGAGAGGGAGGGGAAGAGGGGGAGGGAGAGAGAGAAAATTTGGAAACATGTTGCCCAAATCACAATGTCCAGAAAATAAGAATAATAATTGTGGTACTTATAAAGCGCTATCCATTTGCCAAGCCCTAAACCAAATGCTGGGGTAGATATAAAAGTCAGGTGGACACAGTTCCTGCTCCATACTGGTCTCACAGTCAAAGGAGGACGGAAAACTGTCCGGAATTCCTCCCCATAAATATCCGCAGACCAACAGTCTTCCCATCTTCAAAGCCCTTTTAAAATAATTTCTCCTCTAGAAAACCCTCCCTGACTAAGCTCTCACCAACCCCTGCACCATCCTATTTTCTCTCCAAAGCCTCAGCCATATACTTAGTCGCACCCCTGAGCACTTAGGTACTCTCTCCCCGCTCAGAGCACTTCTGTACATATCCGCATACTCAGTTCCTTTAATTTATTTTGATGCCTGCCTCCTCTGCTAGACTGTAAGCCCTTAAAGGGCAGGGACTGTGTCTGTCAATTCTACTGTCCTTTCCCTAAGGCTTAATACAGTGCTCTGTACGGTGCTTGGCATAAAATAGGATCTCAATAAATACCACTGCTTGATAGGTATTTAATTCCCAATTTACAAATGTGGAGACCGAGGCCCAAAGAAGGTAGGTGACTTGCCTAAGGTCACCCAGCAGGCAGATGGATGCTTTTTTCTCTAGGCCAAACCGCCTCCCTGATGGGGCATAGTTTCATCAGGGTCTTGGAGACACTGTTGCCAGCTGCCCCCTGATGGAAACAGCAGCCAAGCTAAGGGTAGAGGACCAGGGACCTCCGAACCAAGCCTCAGGTCAGCACCGATACCGTGTGCCGCCATGCTGGCCCACAGCTTCCTCACCACAATTGTGGCTTTATGGGTTCTCCACCCTGGGGCCGGTTCAGGGCCGTTGCCCCCACATCCAACCCCATGAAGGAGGAGCCTAACACACTGCAGTCATTTCTCCCAGAGAAGCCAGTCACGGGTTTAAGATGGACCTCTCGCACGGTTCTAGAATCCCTTCCACGAATCTGGAGAAGAGAGAAGGCAAACCAAGGTGCCTTCCCCGAGGCCTGACATCCTGTTCAAAGCTCTCCTGGGACAGGACCTAACCCCTTCAAACCGTAAGACTTGACTCCACCCTCTCCTTTTCCTTCTCCCTAAGGCCTGGCTCACCTGTTGCTGACGGGAATTTCCTTCTCTCTCATGGCGTACAGCAGCACGGCCAGGCAGTACATGGCCTCGGTGATGTCCAACATGGACAGCTTGGAGCTGGGTCTCCCGAGGCAGGAGAGCAGGCCCTGGATGTCGCTAACGCCACTGGAAAGGAGCACGATTGTCGTCATCAAGGCCCACACGTTGATCCCCTGTGAAAGGCGGGAGGTCAGAGAGAGCAGGGTGAGGAGGAGGAGGAGGATAGCAATGTTGCCCTCTGGTAAGATGCAAGTTTCTTGGCAGTGGCCTTCAAATACCTCCTTTGGTTGGCCCTGCCCCTCCACCTGTCTGCACTCGATTCCGATGATTCCTCAGCTTATACTACGTTCCAGCTAAGTTTTCTCCCAGTGGGCTTGATCCCAACTGGCCCCTAAGGAGGGAATAACTTCCTTGCATCCCCCGGGCCTGGAATGCCCTCCCTCTGCCCATCCGCCAAGCTAGCTCTCTTCCTCCCTTCAAGGCCCTGCTGAGAGCTCACCTCCTCCAGGAGGCCTTCCCAGACTGAGCCCCTTCTTTCCTCTCCCCCTCGTCCCCCTCTCCATCCCCCCGTCTTACCTCCTTCCCTTCCCCACAGCACCTGTATATATGTATATATGGTTGTACATATTCATTACTCTATTTATTTATTTATTTATTTTACTTGTACATTTCTATCCTACTTATTTTATTTTGTTGGTATGTTTGGTTCTGTTCTCTGTCTCCCCCTTTTAGACTGTGAGCCCACTGTTGGGTAGGGACTGTCTCTATGTGATGCCAATTTGTACTTCCCAAGCGCTTAGTACAGTGCTCTGCACATAGTAAGCGCTCAATAAATACGATTGATTGATTGATTGATTGATTGCATCAGCTCACCAGACCCCCTTCTTCTTCTTCTTTTCAATCTTGGTGTCAATGACCACCATCCGTTCTCATCCATCCCACACAAGCTTTATTCGTCCCAGCTATTCTTGTAGTGATTTCCACAGGTACATATATACTAAGTCTTGTCTCCACTTGCGACTGTAGTCTCCGTGAGGGCAGAGATGTGCTATTCAATAGGTCCCAATTTTCAATTTGAGCGTGGGGATGAATAGGAGGATGGAGACTGGGATGTGACAGCCTTCTAAGAGCTAACTGGCCAGATAGCTGTCATTTTGGATCCTAACGGGCCTGACTGAAAACTGTCAGGTCTTGTCAGAGAACCAGAATAAGCCAAGCTTGGGCAGTTTGGAGACCATTACCTCCATCATGCCCATGGAATAAACACCTAGATGTCTATTCTTTAACATGGACAGAAAGCATCTGTTTTTTTTTTATTTTTCAAAATGGTTTTTGTGACGCGCTTACTATGTGCCATGCACTGAACTAAGCCTTGGGGAGACCCAAGCTCATCAGGTGGAACATAATCAATGTCCCACATGGGGCTCACAGTCTTAATCCCCATTTTACAGATGAGACACAGAAAAGTTAAGCGACTTCCCCAAGATCACACAGCAGACCAGTGGAGGAGGTGGGACTAGATTCCAGATTCTCCTGATTCCCAGACCTGCGCTCTATCCGCTATGCCGTCCTACTTTACTGCTAGGAAGCCTAAAAAAATATATGATGATGGTGGCATTGAGGATGATGATAGTGGTGGTGATGGTAAGGATGATGAAGAAAACCTGGCTGCAGTTATTTGAAACCTCATGAAGAGAGAGAGGCTCTGTAGGATTAGCCTGCAGGCTGCAAGTTGTCTGAACCAATTCCACACTGTCGGCATTAGAGTGAGAAGGCACCATCTCTTGTGAGTTTATAGGCCTCATCTCTACACATAGTCCACAGTCTTCACCTCTAGAACTCCATTTCTCCTTCAGGGCAGGACCTTGGTGTTTGCATTTAGGATACAATGTGAAACATCTCCTTCTGCCTTGGAGTCCCCTTAATATATTTACTAATTCATGCATTTACGAAGGGCTTTTTCCAGTACTAAGCACTGGGGTAGATTCAAGATCATCAGTTCAAACACAGTCCCTGTCCCACATGGGACTCTCACAGTCTATTTTACCGATGAAAAAACCGAGGTCTTGGGAGGTTAAGTGACTTGCCCAAGGTCACACAGCAGGCCGGTGGCAAAGCAGGGACTAGAACCTGGGCCTCCTAACTTCCATCCTGTACTCTTACCGCTAGGCCACCAAGAGCCCTGGCTTCCTTCGTTTCCATCTCCTGGGCCTGGAGCCGCCCGTCTTGGTTCGGTATCACGCTACGGAGGTTCGCCCGCGGTCCGCTCCCTCATGCATCCCAACTGTGGGTGGCACGTCACTGGGTGTCCATCTCGATCCCACAAGCCAACCTTCCCCCAGCCAGCCGGTTGGGCGGTAAACAGGACTGACCCCAGTGCTGAGATCTTTGAGCACATCCCTCTGCCGACCGCACGCCATCTCCTCCTGGAAGAGGTGGGGAAAGCCCTCACCACCACAGCGAGCAGCAGGCTGGAGCGGCCGACAGCCCCCGGGGGCATTGGCTTGAGGAAACAGCCACAGGTCTAGGAGTCAGAAGGTCCGAGCTCTAGTGTCCTTCTGAAGGGGCAGCCTTGGGGAAGTTATGTGACCTCTCCGTGTCCGGTCCCCCACCGCCGCCCAAGGACAGAGGGGTGACAGACAAGAATATAGACGGGAAACTTTCGGTCTGTGGAGAGAAACGTACTGTACGTGTCCCGCCCTGTAGTCTGGCCTGTCCCCAAGAACTACTTCTCCTTCAGGAAGAGGGCCAGCCTGGCCTTCTCCAGCTCCCAGCTGCCCCTCCACATACCCCGCCACCACTGTACAGGTCGGGCAGATGGGTCTGCAGGCAGGCTTCCGCCTTGGGAAACAGCGGGTGGTCCTTCAGGCAAGCGAGGGCCGCTTCGGGGTCTCGGCACTGGACCCCTTTAGAGGTGGCTGAATACCTGTGGGGAGGGCACAGCAAGCGGTCCGTTAGAAAGACCCCGGGGGCTCGCTGGGCTTCTTCTGGCTGGCGCTCCGGGGGAGGACCTTCCGCCCGAATCCCCCGACCCCGCGGCCGATTTATGCAACCGACCGTATGAGATTCAGCAGGCAGCGGTTCTCCCGTTTGGACAGCCCGCAGCTCGCCAGGATGCCGTCCACTTTGCGGATGGCCTGGTCCTCGCTCATCTGGTACTGGAGGTACAGCTTCTTCCAGGGGATGAACTGCAGGACGACGGAATTAAAGGGTCAACGGCTGGCAGGGAGAGGTCAAGCTCAGGCCAGGAGCAGGCTGGGAGATCAGGTGACCTGCCTGGCCTGCATCTCCCCTTTGTCCTCTGGGACCATTCCTGTCATGAACCTGGCAGTGTTAGTGGCAGGGCAGTGAGGCACAAGAGCAATCAATCAATCATTATTATTATTATTATTACTACTATTATTATAGTATTATATTATATATTATAATTATTATATTATATTTTATTATATATTATATTATTAGTAATAATAATAATGGTACTTGTTTAGCGCTCACTATGTGCCAAGCACTGCTCTAAGCGCTGGGAGAGATCCAAGTTTATCAGGTTGTCCCAGGTGGGGCTCACAGTCTCAATCCCCATTTTACAGATGAGGGAACTGAGGCACGTAGAAGTTAAGTGACTTGCCTAAAGTCACAGAGCTGACAAGCAGCAGAGCTGGGACTAGAAGCCAAGCTGACAAGTGGCGGAGCCGGGACTAGAACCCACGACCTCTGACTCCCAAGCCTGTGCTCTCTCCACTAGCCACGCTGCTTCTCTAATCATCTAATACGTCATCTAATAGTAATGGTATTTGTTAAGTGCTCACTATGTGCCAACCACTGTTCTAAGCGCTATGGGAGATACAAGGTAATCAGGTTATTCATTCATTCATTCAATCATATTTATTGAGCGCTTACTGTGTGCAGAGCACTGTACTAAGCGCTTGGGAAGTACATATAGAGACAGTCCCTACCCAACGAGCTCACAGTCTAGAAGGGGGAGATAGACAACAAAACAAAACATGTGGACAGGTGTCAGGTCATCAGAATAAATAGAAGTAGAGCTAGATCCACATCATTAACAAAATAAATAGAACAGTAAATATGTACAAGTAAAATAAATAGAGTAGTAAATCCGTACAAACATATATACAGGTGCTGTGGGGAGGGGAAGGAGGTAGGGCGGGGGGATGGGGAGAGGAAGGAGGGGGCTCAGTCTGGGATATCTCACATGGGTTCACAGTCAATCCCCATTTTACAGTTGAGGTAACTGAGGCACAGAGAAGTTAAGTGACTTGCCCAAGGTCACACAGCAGGCAAGTGGCTGGAAATCTAGGGAGCAGGAAATACTCAGGAGTGCAGCCCCGACAGTGGTGAAAGGGCTGCCAGGGCTTATTCATTCATTCATTCATTAAATCATATTTATTGAGCACTTACTGTGTGCAGAGCACTGTACTAAGCGCTTGGGAAGTACAAGTTGGCAACATATAGAGACAGTCCCTACCCAACAGCAGGCTTACAGTCTAGGAGGGGAGCATGGCCCAGCGGCCATGGATCGAAAGCTCCCAAAAGGTAGGGAGTGGGGTCTTGCTTTCCATGTAATAATGATAATAATAATAATCATAATGGCATTTGTTAAGCGCTTACTATGTGCAGAGCACTGTTCTAAGCGCTGAGGGGATACAAGGTGATCAGGTTGTCCCACGGGGGGCTCACAATCTTCATCCCCATTTGACAGATGAGGTAACTGAGGCTCAGAGAAGTTAAGTGACTTGCCATGTACTTTCCCAGACCCTTAATACCGAACTATGTACTCCGTGAAGTGTCATCGAAGATGCTGAAGACGCGAGTCCTGTCGGGCCCCCTGCTTACCAGCGGATCGCTGATGATCTCCCTCCAGAGGTGGCACACGAGGCTCAGGTTGCGACAGAGGTCCCTCACGGACAGGAAACTGAAGATGGTCCTCAGGATTTCTTCAGGGAGACTGGAAATGTGCCCTTGGGGCTCCTGGGAAGATGAGGTGCCCAGGAGTCCAAAGCAAGGGTCGGGAATGGGGTCGGGGCTCCGGTCCCCAGTGTCCCATTTTGCGGCTCTGGATCTTGGGGAGAGCCGGGAAGAGTCGGCCGGGGCTTCCTGCTTCATCTCCCACTGCTCGGCAACGTGCCGAGGGAGGTCACCTTTCTGTCGGATCGCCTCGTGCCCCGGGTGACGCCGTGAGAAGCTGCCCTCGGTTTCCTGCAGGATCTCCCCAGACCCTGGATGAGGCGGAAGCCCAGGGCCTCTCAGAGCTTTCTTCACTGTCCCACCCCACTGGTCAGGCCCCGGGGGCTGGCTCTCAGTCCCCTCCCCAAAGCAGGCAGGGCGCTTCCTGCAAGACAGGGAGGGTCCGGGGGAGCCCCGGCCGGCCCCGACTCCCCCGGCCCGCGGCTCGTAGCCGGAGATCAGCACATCGCCGGATTCCTGGGAGCCATCGTGGTCGACGGGGGCTTCGGCCATGGCTCTGGAACCCGCTGGGCGGGCAGCCGAGAAACAGGCCGAGACACGTCTCTGAGAGCTCGGCCCTGAGCGGGAGGCAACAGACAGAAACAGAAAGGCGGAAGACAGAACAAAAACAACCATGAGTTGCTGTTTCGTTTCTGGAAAATCTACTTCTTCTCCCTCTAATCAGAGGTGACTGCAACAATCGGTTTTTCAGGCTGAGATGGCCCAGGGAACGCTCCTTCAGGGCACCTGGAACTTCCCTGCTCTCTCTGGTGCCAAATGATTAATATTCTCCCCAGTATAACACTCCCACGTTTATAAAGAGCAGCCCTTAAACTCCCACCCCTCCACCCAACTCAGTAGCTAACGGGGCCCTGCTCCTTGGGCAAAGTAACTTCATTTTATACCTTTTACAAGAAAAACAAAAGGCAGTTTTTCTGGAGGACTCCAAATCTGAGCCTCCGCCACCCCGCATCCCCAACCCAGAGGATAATAATAATAATAATAATAATGGTATTTGTTAAGCGCTTACTATGTGCAAAGCACTGTTCTAAGAGCTGGGAGGATACAAGGTGATCAGGTTGTCCCATGGGGGGCTCACAGTCTTAATCCCCACTTTACAGATGAGGTAAGTGAGGCAGAGAGAAGTTAAGTGACTTGCCCAAAGTCACACAGCTGACAATCGGTGGAGCCGGGATTTGAACCCATGACCTCTGACTCCAAAGCCCGTGCTCTTTTCCACTGAGCCACGGTTAGGATGAGTTTTGCCCACCCATTCTCCTTAAAGGAATTTTCAAAGTTTAAAAAAATACAACTGATAATGGATTAAATAAAGCCATATGAAACAATTTAATTTTATACAGTTCCTCATTAAATTACCACTGAAGTCATTTAGAGAAGCAGTGAGTCCTAGTGGAAAGAACACAGGCCAGGGAATCGAGAGCCCTGGGTTCTAATCTCGGCTCTGCCGCTTGCCCGGGCTATGACATTGGGCAGGTCCCTTAATTTCTCTGTGCCTCAGTTTCCTCAGCTTTAAAATAGGGATGTGATATCGGTTCTCCCTCCCCTTTGGGATGTGAGCTCCATGTGGAACAGGAACTGTATCTGACACGAATACCCTGTATCTATGCCAGTGTTCGGCATATAATAAATGTTTAAGAAATACCATGAATGTTATTATCATTGAAGCTTCTCTAAAAGAGAGGGTTCCAATCGGGCATGGCTTTTGAACATGATTTGGGAAGCATGGCATTGAAATGGCATACAGGGTGGCTTCCATAAGTACACTCCATTCTGCCACAACTCATGTTTGCGTTTCAGCTGGCGTGTGACTAGGGGATTAGGGACCTCGGGCTTGTTTGGGCCAGGCGTGATGCGTTTTTGCAGAAGCAGCTGCCAATTCCAAGGGGAGAGTCCTACAGTACGTGCTTTCCATAACATGGGTTTTATAGGAACACAGCCCTCGTGCAATAGGAAAACGGGGTGAGCCGCTGAATGAAAGAATTACAGCCATTTTCAGAACAGCTTAAACATTATGGTATTTGTTCATCATCAATCGTATTTATTGAGCGCTTACTGTGTGCAGAGCACTGTACTAAGCCCTTGGGAAGTACAAATTGGCAACATATAGAGACAGTCCCTACCCAACAGTGGGCTCACAGTCTTGCTTACTAGATGCCAGGCACTGTTTTGAGCGTTGGGATAGATACAAGTTAATCAGGCCCCTGTCTCATTTGGGGCCCACACCGTATGAGGAGAAACAGGATGACAAATTGTTTTGGAGCAGAACCCAAGAGCTAATCTGGACTGGAAAGTCCGTGTGTATCATTCATTCAATCGTATTTATTGAGCGTTTACTGTGTGCAAAGCACTGTACTGAGCACTTGAGAAAGTAAAATAAAAAATAAACGGTGACATTCCCTCCCCGCAGTGAAATGGAGACTTGGGGAAACCATACCTTTACTCCACCTCTTGGTTCTGGGGCTAGGGTAGAGTCCCCAGTTCAGATCTCTGCTGCTCCATCTTTGACTGAAGGGCTGGGTCAGGGAAGATGAACCCTCCTGGGAGTGGGAAAGGTCTTGACAGTCAGTTGCTGTGAGATGGAGTCGCTTAAACATTCGCACTGTTTGATAACATGACAAGAAGTAGAAAATTGGGCACGTGAAAGTAACTGCCAAATCAGGCAGGAGAACCGACTCGGCGATCCGTTATTTCAGGGTTGGAAGGGTCCAGTTTGAGGTCACCTCCTCCTCCCTCTCGACCATCTTTGGTCATTTCCATTACTCCATCACACTTCTACCAGAGGCCAGACAGGGCAAGGGGAGAAACAATCACCAACCAGGCAATTTGGCAATTTGTTAACAAAGATTGTAGCAGAATAATAATGATGGCATTTGTTAAGCACTTACTCTGTGCAAAGCACTGTTCTAAGCGCTTGGGGGATACAAGGTGATCAGATTGTCCCACGTGGGGCTCACAATCTTAATCCCCATTTTACAGATGAGGTGACTGAGGCACCGAGAAGTTAAGCGACTTGCCCAAAGTCACACAGCCGACAAGCGGTGGAGCTGGGATTAGAACTCATGACCTCTGACTCCCAAGCCCGTGCTCTTTACACTGAGCCACGCTGCTTCCCGTAAATAATAACAGCATTTATCAAGCGCTTACTATGTGCAAAACACTGTTCTAAGCGCTGGGGAGGTTACAAGGTGATCAGCCGCATGGAACTCACAGTCTTAATCCCCATTTTACAGGTAACTGAGGCCCAGAGAAGTGAAGTGACTTGCCCAAAGTCACCCAGCTGACAATTGGCGGAGCCGGAATTTGAACCCATGACCTCTGACTCCCAAGCCGGGGCTCTTTCCACTGAGCCACGCTGCTTCTCTAGAAGAACGGAAGATTATTGGGACCTGATTACCCTGCACGCACCCCAGCGTTCAGCACGGTTGCTTTTAGACTGTGAGCCCACTGTTGGGTAGGGACTGTCTCTATATGTTGCCAACTAGTACTTCCCAAGCGCTTAGTACAGTGCTCTGCACACAGTAAGCGCTCAATAAATACGATTGATTAATTATTCTAATTCTTACTCCCACCGATTGACCAGGCTGCCGGCCAATGCCCCATAGGTCCCTCTCCTTGGCCTCAGAGGGCTGAGGAACGGCCAGAACGCCTCCTCCTCTGCTCTGCAGACCCCGGCCCAGGCCCCTCATTCATTAGTACATTCATTCATTCATTCAATCGTATTCATTCATTCATTCATTCAATTCAATCGCATTTCTTGAGTGCTTACTGTGTGCAGAGCACTGGACTAAGCGCTTGGGAAGTCCAAGTCGGCAACATATAGAGACGGTCCCTACCCAAAAGCGGGCTCACAGTCTAGAAGGGGGAGACAGACAACAAAACATATTAACAAAATAAAATAAATGGAATAAATACGTACAAATAAAATAGAGTACAATACGTACAAACGTATATACAGGTGCTGTGCGGAGGGGAAAGAGGTAAGGCGGGGGGGGGTGATGGGGAGGGGTGAGCCCACTGTTGGGCAGGGACCGTCTCCACATGTTGCCAACCTGCACCTCCCAAGTGTTCTGCACACAGTAAGCTCTCAACAATCAATCAATCGTATTTATTGAGCGCTTACTGTGTGCAGAGCACTGTACTAAGCACTTGGGAAGTACAAGTTGGCAACATAGAGAGACAGTCCCTACCCAACAGTGGGCTCACAAATACGACTGAATGAATGAATGAATGAATGAATGAATGAGGAGGCTCTCCATGGCCGCCCTGAGTAGCCCAGCAGGCCGAACCATTTATTGAGCGCTTACTGTGTGCAGAGCGCTGTACTAAGCGCTTGGGAAGTCCAAGTTGGCAACATAGAGAGACGGTCCCTACCCAACGGTGGGCTCACGGTCTAGAAGGGGGAGACAGACAGCAAAACAAAACATATTAACAAAATAAAATAAATGGAATAAATACGTACAAAGAAAATAGAGTAATAAATACGTACAAACATATATACAGGTGCTGTGGGGAGGGAAAGGAGGTAAGGCGGGGGGGATGGGGAGGGGTGAGCCCACTGGTGGGTAGGGACCGTCTCCACATGTTGCCAACCTGCACCTCCCAACCACCACCATCATCATCAATCGTATTTATTGAGCGCTTACTGTGTGCAGAGCACTGTACTAAGCGCTTGGGAAGTACAAGTTGGCAACATATAGAGACAGTCCCTACCCAACAGTGGGTTCACAGTCTAAAAGGGGGAGACAGAGAACAAAACCAAACATACCAACAAAATAAAATAAGTACAGTAGAAAGCATTCTGCACACAGAGCCCAACAATCAATCAATCAATCAATCGTATTTATTGAGCGCTTACTGTGTGCAGAGCACCGTACTAAGCGCTTGGGAAGTCCAAGTTGGCAACATACAGAGACAGTCCCTACCCAACAGTGGGCTCACAAATACGATTGAATGAATGAATGAGGGGGCTCTCCACGGCCGCCCTGAGTAGCCCAGCAGGCCGGTCCATTTATTGAGCGCTTACTGTGTGCACAGCGCTGTACTAAGCGCTTGGGAAGTCCAGGTTGGCAACACAGAGAGACGGTCCCTACCCAATGGAGGGCTCACGGTCTAGAAGGGGGAGACAGACAGCAAAACAAAACATATTAACAAAATAAAATAAATGGAATAAATACGTACAAGTAAAATAGAGTAATAAATACGTACAAACATATATACAGGTGCTGTGGGGAGGGGAAGGAGGTAAGGCGGGGTGGGGGGGGGATGGGGAGGGGTGAGCCCACTGGTGGGTAGGGACCGTCTCCACATGTTGCCAACCCGCACCTCCCAAGCGCTCTGCACACAGTAAGCGCCCAACAATCAATCAATCCATCGTATTTATTGGGCGCTTACTGTGTGCAGAGCACCGTACTAAGCGCTTGGGAAGTACAAGTTGGCAACATATAGAGACTTTTAGACTGTGAGCCCACTGTTGGGTAGGGACTGTCTCTACATGTTGCCAATTTGTACTTCCCAAGCGCTTAGTACAGTGCTCTGCACACAGTAAGCGCTCAATAAATACGATTGATGATGATATAGAGACAGTCCCTACCCAACAGTGGGCTCACAAATACGATTGAATGAATGAATGAGGGGGCTCTCCATGGCCGCCCTGAGTAGCCCAGCAGGCTGGTCCATTTATTGAGCGCTTACTGTGTGCAGAGCGCTGTACTAAGCGCTCGGGAAGTCCAAGTTGGCAACACAGAGAGACGGTCCCTACCCAACGGCGGGCTCACGGTCTAGAAGGGGGAGACAGACAGCAAAACAAAACATATTAACAAAATAAACTAATTAGAACAAATACGTAGAAATAAAATAAATGAATAAATCGAGTAATAAATACTCCTGCCCTCCCCCAAATGCAAATCGAAACCTCTGGGTGCTGGGCGATCCTGCCCGGGCCGTGGGCAGCCCGTTGGCCTCCGCTTGACTGACGTGGGGGGGGGGGGGGGGGGGGGCGGCGCAAACCATTCCTGACACGGCGCGGGGGGGCGGGACGGTGCAGTGCGCAGAGGGACGACGGCGCCTCCCCCCCCCCTCGCAACCCCATCATTGGGTCCGCCGGCCTTGATCGCTTCCGCGCATGTGCGGGCCCCCCCCCTCCCCCGCCCTTCTGCGCGCATGCGCGCCTGCGATTCCCTCCCCGCCGGTCCGTCCGGGTAATAACAATGATGGCATTTATTTATTAAGCGCTTACTATGTGCCAAGCACTGTTCTAAGCGCTGGGGAAGTTACAAGCGGATCAGGTTGTCCCACGGGGGGCTCACAGTCTTAATCCCCATCCGCCCATCCAGCTCTCTTCCTCCCTTCAAGGCCCAACTGAGAGCTCACCTCCTCCAGGAGGCCTTCCCAGACTGAGCCCCTTCCTTCCTCTCCCCCTCCCTTCCCCACAGCACCTGTATATATGTTTGTATATATTTATTACTCTTTATTTACTTATTTTACTTGTACCTATCTATTCTATTTATTCTCCCCCTTTTAGACTGTGAGCCAACTGTTGGGTAGGGGCTGTCTCTATATGTTGCCAATTTGTACTTCCCAAGCGCTTAGTACAGTGCTCTGCACAGAGTAAGCGCTCAATAAATACGATTGATGATTTTATTTTGTTAGGATGTTTGGTTTTGTTCTCTGTCTCCCCATTTTAGACTGTGAGCCCACTGTTGGGTAGGGACTGTCTCTATATGTTGCCAACTTGTCCTTCCCAAGCGCTTAGTACAGTGCTCTGCACACAGTAAGTGCTCAATAAATACGATTGATTGATCCCCATTTTACAGATGAGGGAACTGAGGCACAGAGAAGTGAAGTGACTGGCCCAAAGTCACACAGCTGACAAGCGGCGGAGCCGGGGTTTGAACCCATGACCTCTGACTCCAAAGCCCGTGCTCTTTCCCCTGAGCCACGATAATAATAATAATGCTGGCATTTATTAAGCGCTTACTATGTGCAAAGCACTGTTCTAAGCGCTGGGGGGATACAATGTGATCAGGCTGTCCCACGTGGGGCTCACAATCTTAATCCCCATTTTACAGATGAGAGAACTGAGGCCCAGAGAAGTTAAGTGACTTGCCCAAAGTCACACAGCTGACAATAATAATAAAAGACTGTGAGCCCACTGTTGGGTAGGGACCGTCTCTATATGTTGCCAACTTGTACTTCCCAAGCGCTTAGTACGATGCTCTGCACACAGTAAGCGCTCAATAAATATGATTGATTGATAATGATGGCATTTTGTTAAGTGCTTACTATGTGCGGTGCACTGTCCTAAGCGCTGGGGGGGATACAAGGTGGTCAAGTTGTCCCACATGGGGCTCACAGTCAATCTCCATTTTACGGATGAGGTAACTGAGGCTCAGGGAAGCGAAGCGGCTTGCCCAAAGTCACACAGCAGACATGTGGCGGAGCCTGGATTTGAACCCATGACCACTGACTCCAAAGCCCGTGCTCTTTCCACTGAGCCACGCTGCTTCTCAGGGTATGTAGTGAGTGCTTACTTTGTGCAGAGCACCGTACTAAGCGCCTGAGAGAGTGTGTTACAACATTTAGGAGATATGTTTCCTGCCCATAACGAACTTTCAGTCTGTCTGCTTATTTGCTTTGATGTCTGTCTCCCCCTTCTAGACCGTCAGCCCGGTGTGGGCAGGGATTGTCTCTCTTTATTGCTGCAGTTGTACTTTCATTCATTCATTCAATCGTATTTATCATCATCATCATCAATCATATTTATTGAGCGCTTACTGTGTGTTTAGAGCACTGTACTAAGCGCTTGGGAAGTACAAGTTGGCAACATATAAAGATGGTCCCTACCCAACAGTGGGCTCACAGTCTAGAAGGGGAAAAAAATAAAATAAATAGAATAAGTATGTACAAATAAAATAAATAAATAGAGTAATAATAGAGTAATCATAAACGCTTAGTACAGTACCCTGCACACAGGAAGCGCTCAAGAAATACGATTGAATGAATGGAATGAATGTCAAATGTGCTTTGGCCTCAGCCTGGCTCATCCCTATGGGGTCGGGGCGCAGATTTATTAATCGTAATAATTGTGGTATGTGTCAAGCGCTTACTAAGTGCCAAGCACTGTGCTAGACGCTGGAATAAGTACAAGATAATCAGGTCAGATACGGTCCCTGTCGTACAAGGGACTTACAGTCTAAGGGGGAGTGAGAAGAGGAATTTAATTCCCACTTTGTCGATGAGGAAACTAAGGCACAGAGCAGTGGAGACTTTCCAACCTCACGCAGCAGGCAAGGGGCAGAGGCTGGATCAGAACTCAGATCTCCTGACTCCCAATCCTGTGCTCCCACCCTGTCCTCGACTCTCCAACATCTCTTCCCCAGACCCTTCTCTAGCCCCAGGGCTTAGAAGAGGAGCAGGCAGGGCATTTTCCTGAGGTGGTAACAACTCTCATTACCCCTGCAGAGTGGGCAGGAAAGTGAGGGGTTATAATAATAATAATAATAATGGCATTTATTAAGCGCTTACTATGTGCAGTAAGGCCCTACTGAGAGCTCACCTCCTCCAGGAGGCCTTCCCACACTGAGCCCCCTCCTTCCTCTCCCCGTCCTCCCCCTGTCCATCCCTCCCGCCTTACCTCCTTCCCTTCCCCACAGCACCTGTATATACGTGTGTACATATTTATGACTCTATTTATTTTACTTGTACATATCTATTCTATTTATTTTATTTTGTTAATATGCTTTGTTTTGTTCTCTGTCACCCCCTTCTAGACTGTGAGCCCACTGTTGGGTAGGGACCGTCTCTATGTGTTGCCAACTTGTACTTCCCAAGCGCTTAATACAGTGCTCTGCACACAGTAAGCGCTCAATAAATACGATTGATTGATTGATTGATTGCAGAGCACTGTTCTACCCTCTCCTCCAGTTCCCACATCCATCCCTGCCTGGGACGAGGTCGGCAAACCCACCTTCAGCCAATACCCCTACCCCACGCTCGGGCCTTAGCGGGCTCAAGCCGAAGTCGGTCATGGCCCAGGCCGGGGAGGAGGCCGATACAGCGAAAAGGCTCTTCAGGCTGGTTCAGGAAGGACATTTGAGCCTTCTGCGGGAGGAGCTACAGACAGTCCAAGATATTCCAGGCCAAGGGAAAGGGACATGGTGTCACGGGAGGACAGGGGACACTCTCCTGCATTACGCCGCCCGGCGCGGGCACCGGGATATCCTGGCCTACCTGGTGGAAGTCCGGGAGATGGACATCGAGGCTCCGAACCGGGATTACAAGCGACCGCTGCACGAGGCGGCGTCCATGGGTCACCGAAGCTGCGTGCTGTTCCTGCTGGAGAGAGGGGCGGCTGTCGACTCCCTGAAGAAGGCAGACTGGTGGGTAAGGGAACCGCTTCCACTCAATCAGTCAGTAGGATTTATCGAGCAGGAACTGAGGCCGGAGCACTGTACTAAGGGCTTAGGAGAGCAGAAGAGAGTTAGGAGACATGGTCCCAGTCCTCGAGGAGCTGATAAACTAGCGGGGGAGATATTAAAAATAAACTACAGCTTTAAATCCCAGGGGTGGAGGTGGAGTGAGAAGTGCTTAGAGAGGATGGTCTCAAGTGCATGCATCATCATCATCAATCGTATTTACTGAGCGCTTACTATGTGCAGAGCACTGTGCTAAGCGCTTGGGAAGTACAAATTGGCAACATATAGAGACAGTCCCTACCCAACAGTGGGCTCACAGTCTAAAAGGGGGAGACAGAGAACAAAACCAAACATGCTAACAAAATAAAATAAAAAGAATAGATAGGTACAAGTAAAATAAATAGAGTAATAAATATGTCCAAACATAGATACATATATACAGGTGCTGTGGGGAAGGGAAGGAGGTAAGATGGGGGGGATGGAGAGGAAGGAAGGGGCTCAGTCTGGGAAGGCCTCCTGGAGGAGGTGAGCTCTCAGCGGGGCCTTGACAGCTTGGCTGACAGCAGGGAGGAAGGAGGAGTGGGGAGGTGAGAGATTAGTCAGGGAGGGCTTCCTGGAGGAAACGTGATTTTAGCAGGGCTTTGAAAATGCAGGGGAGAGTTCCAGGCCAGGGGGAAGATGTGGGCAAGAAGTGGATGGTGAGCAGGACATCAGTAAATCAATCCCAGGTATTAAGCGCTTACCGTGTGCCGAGCACTATACTAAGTGCCCGGGAGAGTACAGTACAACAGAGTTGGTAGACACATTCCCTGCCCACAGTGAGTATACAGTCTGGAGGACGTACAAAAGTATTTACAAATAGTGGGAGCAGTAGAAGAATGAGATCGCTAAGTGGACTGACAATGCCAGGTTGAAGCAGTAGAATAAAAATTCGAGTGTCCAATTCAATATATGTAGACTCATCAGTGCTGAAAATGGCCTGAGGGTAACTGTTGCATTATGACCTGGCAGGGAACTTACGTACCAGCTCTGTTGTACTGTACTCTCCCGAGCGCTTAGTACAGTGTTCTGAACACTGTAAGTGCTCAATAAATAATAATAATAATAATGATTGTATTTGTTAAGCACTTACTGTGTGCCAAGTACTGTTCTAAGCACCGGCGGGGGGGATACAAGGTAATCAGGTTGTCCCACGTGGGACTCACAGTCTTAATCCCCATCTTACAGATGAGGTAACTGAGGCACAGAGAAATTAAGTGACTTGCCCAAAGTCACGCAGCTGATGAGTGGCAGAGTGGGAATTAGGACCCACAACCTCAGTCTCCCCAGTCCGTGCTCTTTATAGTCACTCTGTAATTGATTGATTGATTGAATGATTGGCTCCAGGACTCCACTGATGATGGCCTGCACAAGGAAAAACCTGGAGGTGATCAGAGAGCTGGTGGAGCACGGGGCCAACCCTCTCCTGAAGAACAAAGATGGTTGGAACAGTTTCCACATCGCCAGCCGGGAGGGGGATCCCCAGATCCTAGAGTACTTGCTCACTGTCTCTCCAACCGTCTGGCAGACGGAAAGCAAAATCCGAAGGACGCCTCTGCACACTGCGGGTACGGACTTCGACCTCTCGCTCACTGGGTGTCAACTGGAATACCCAACAAGGCTATGGACACCTTTAATAAGAACCAACCGGCAAGGAGCTATGAAGGGAAGAGTTGTGGGTGTGGGGTGGAGTGGGATGGAGGAATGAAAATAATAATAATGATGATGTACTTCATTAATCATCAATCATATTTATTGAGCGCTTACTGTGTGCAGAGCACTGTACTAAGCACTTGGGAAGTACAAGTTGGCAACATATAGAGACAGTCCCTACCCAACAGTGGGCTCACATTCTAAAAGATAATACGATTGATCATGATTAATCAATAAGTGGTATTTAGCGAGCGCTTACTATGTGCAGAGCACTGTACTAAGCACTTAGGAGGGTTTCATGCAACAGAATTAGCAGACACGGGTATCATGCAACAGAATTAGCAGACACGTTCCCTGACCTTACTGAGTTCATAGTCTAGAAGAGGAGACGGACATTAGTATGAATAAACAATTTATAATATGTAGTTTAAAGATATGGGCATAAGCGATGTGGGGTTGGGGGAAGGGTGAATGTCAGATATCCAAAGACGACAGATCCAAGTGCATAGACAATGCAGCGGGGAGATCAAGCTGGGGAAAAGAGAGTTTAATCGGGGAAGGATTCTTGGAGGAGATGTGATCTCACTCTATGCCAGTACAGCTAAGGGTTACAAAAGAACACTTTGACAAGCAGAGGTAAAAAAGAAGCAGATCGGACACAATCCCTGGCCCCAAAGGGGTTGACAGTCATAAAGGGAGAGAGAACATGTATTTTATCCCCATTTTACAGATGAGGAAACTGAGGCACTAGAGCATTTAAGTGACTGGCCCGCAGTCAGACAGCAGCCAAGTGGCAGAGCTAGGACTAGAACCTAGGTCTCCTGTCTCCCAGGCCCACATTCTTTCCGCTAGAATGGGAGGGGGATTCTTGGGCATTTTGTCATTCAGTAAATAATATGGAATTTGAATGTAAACAGTTGTGTCAGTAAGTACCATCTGCCCGGTCTAAATGAGCTGGGGGCTGATGATCCAAGGTGGATTTATCCAGACTCCTTTGCTTCTGCTGTTTCTTGCTCCTGCCACTTTCCCAATGGAAAGTGTGGGGGAGAACGAAGCACAAAATCATCAGTTTGCTAATTGTCGACCGAGTCGCCACATTTTTCTTAGCCTATCCTCCCCGAGAGATGTACTGACACTGTGATAAATGAAATCAACAGCCTGTGCTGCTCTCCTGGCACAAACTGTTAAACTCCCCCCAGGGCGAGTGGGTTCCAGGATGGGAGACTGATTGGACCTTCGGGTCAGTCCCAAAGGGTCGGGGTGGAGAGTGAATGGCTTGAGAGCTGGTACATTTTCTGGAAGAAGTGATGGTGGAAACACTTGCAACTTCTCATTTCTGGTTTGTCATCATCATCATCAATCGTATTTATTGAGCGCTTACTGTGTGCAGAGCACTGGACTAAGCGCTTGGGAAGTACAAATTGGCAACATAGAGAGACAGTCCCTACCCAACAGTGGGCTCACGGTCTAAAAGGGGGAGACAAAACCAAACATACTAACAAAATAAAATAAATAGAATAGATATGTACAAAATAAACAGAGTAATAAATATATACAAACATATATACAGGTGCTGTGGGGAAGGGAAGGAGGTAAGATGGGGGGATGGAGAGGGGGACGAGGGGGAATAAATAGAGTAATAAATATGTACAAACATATATACATGTCTCCTCTCTCTCCCACTCTCTCTCTCAGCAATGCACGGCTGTTTAGAGGCAGTAGAGGTGCTTCTCAAGAGGTGAGCAAACTTCCTCGGGTTGTTCTCTCTGCAAGTAGCCCCAGTCTGGAGTCTTGTAGAGCCAACAGTCCCAGCCTCTGACATTTCTACTTCAATTTCCCTCCTCCAGGAGACAAGAGGGTTTGCCCCTAGTGCAGAGGGCCAAAACGGAGTTCGTGTGCGAGCCTTCCCCAGTCCACTGACTGTAGACGCGGTCCTATCCCCAGGGCCAGCGCTGACTCTTAAAAACTAGTGGAAAGGTCCGGGAGTCCTCTCGAAGAAGTCACACTGTGGACCTCAATCGATCGTATTTACTGAGCGCTTACTGCGTGTAGAACGCTGTACTAAGTGCTTGGGAGAGTACATTATAACAGAGTTGGTAGACACATTCCCTGCCCTCTTCACCCCACCCCATTTTGATACCTGATTGAGTGAATATTACAGTCACTGAGTATGGCTCTAGGTTCATTTACTGTACTGGATATTAAGCGCTTACTAGCTAGGTGTCAAGCGCTGTGCTGAGCCTTGGTAGATTCAAGATTGTCTCATCAGACCTAGTTCCTGTCCACATGATCCAAGAAATCTGCATTCCTGAGGCCACAAGTGAATGGATTTTGCACTCTTTGCTATCTGTGAAGCTGGAGACTTTTCATGTGCAGTGTGGATAGGTCTGTGTGCCCTACGTTGGCCATAATGCGGCTAGGACTGTGGGCTCCACGTTAGCCGTTTCATCAGTCAATCAATTGTATTGAGCGCTTACTGTGTGCAGAGCACTGTACTAAGCGCTTGGGAAGTACAAGTTGGCAACATATAGAGACAGGCCCTACCCAACAGTGGGCTCACAGTCTTTCATTCCTTTGGACACTTGGTAGTCACCCCGCCCTCAACCTCACAGCTCTTTTATTTTTCATTTCTTAATGGTATTTGTAAAGCGCTTCCTATGTGTTAAGCACTTAGCGCTGGGATAGATATGAGTCAATATCTACTTCTATGTACTTATGTACATATCAATAATTTATTTATATTAATGTCTGTCTCCCCCTCTAGATTGTAAGCTTGTTGAGGGCAAAGAATGTGTCTACCAACTCTGTTATACTGTATTCTCTCAAGTGCCAAGTACAGTGCTCTGCACACAGTTTGTGCTCAGTAAAGACCATTGATGACCATTGATTTCATCCACACATGTACGCTTTAAGTGAATTTCACAATCAGTAGCATTTTCTAATACGAAGGGCAACACCGCTTATAATAATAATACCATTGATGACCATTGATTTCATCCACACATGTACGCTTTAAGTGAATTTCACAATCAGTAGCATTTTCTAATACGAAGGGCAACACCGCTCATTATAATAATAATGTTGGTATTTGTTAAGCACTTACTATGTGCAAAGCACCGTTCTAAGTGCTGGGGGGTGATCAGGTTGTCCCACGTGGGGCTCACAGTCTTAATCCCCATTTTACAGATGAGGTAACTGAGGCACAGAGAAGTGAAGTGACTTGCCCAAGGTCACACAGCAGACAAGTGACGGAGCCGGGATTAGAACCCATGACTTGACTCCTAAGCCCGGGCTCTTTCCACTGAGCTGGGTGTTGTAGGCAATGGGCAGGCTGGTTACTGACAAACAGCTTTAATGGGTTATGCATTTTTTTCTACATTGATAAAAATGAGTGCTTTGGATAATTTTCAAAATTTTCAGAGTGGTGAATTTTGGTTAAGATGTTGAGCTACACAGGGTGATTTCTGGTTAAGAGGCCACCCAGGGTGAATTATTTTCTCTGCATTCAGTGCTGCTGCAGGTAAAATCTATAAATCTTGGACAGTAGTTTTTCATCCTACAAGAAGGTTCTAGGAGACAGTTTCAGAAATGACTGGAATTTCCGCCCTGCTTAGCGAACTGGTAAATGGTTATCAGAAGCAAACAGATCAGCCCGTAAGTGGTGGTAGGAGTTGAAAGCGCTCAATAAATACGATTGAATGAATGAATGAATGAATGAATGAAAGAAACTGAAGTTAAAAAGATTTAAGGGTGGAAGTGGCTGTTTTCTCAATGCTGTTGTTTCCGACTGGGGCTTCAGGTGCCGATATGAACCCGACTGCAAGGATAAGTGTGGCGTTACTCCCTTTATGGATGCTATTCAGGGAGGTCACGTGAACACAGCACAGCTACTCCTGGAAAAGCACAAGGTACGGAACATCGTGTGCCTGTTTAATCCCGCTGCACGGGGCCCTGAGGGAAAACAATTATCCAGGCGATCAATCGTATTTATCGAGCGCTTACCGAACGTTGTACTAAGGGTATGGAAGAGTATAGCATAACAGAGTTGGTAATCATGTCCCTGCCCCAGTGAGTTTACAGTCTTACAGTGGACATTAATATAAATAAATTATGGATATGTACCTAAGTGTTGTAGGGCTGGGGCGGGGGGGTGAATAAAGGGTGCACATGCAAGGGCAACACAGAAGGGAGAAGGAGGAGAGGAAATAAGGGATTAGCTGGTGAAGACCTCTTAGGGGGGTTCTGCTTTTTCTAAGACTTTGAAGGTGGAGAGAGTGATCATCTGTCAGCTAATGACAGGGAGGATGTTCCAGCCCAGTGGCAGGATGAGGGTGAGGGGCTGACAAGGGGATAGATGAGACTGGAGTACAGCGAGTAGGTTGGCATTATGAGAGCGAAGTGTGCGGGCTGGTTTGTAGCAGGAAATCAGGGAGGTAAGATAGGCAGGGCCAAGGTGATTGAGTATTATCAAGCCAATGGTAAGATGCTTCTGTTTGATGCAGAAGTGGATGGGCAGACCACTGGAGGTTCTTGAGGAGTGGGGAAACATGGGCCCCACGGTTTTGTAGGAAAATAATCCGGGCAGCAGAGTGACGTACGGCTTGGAGAGGGGAGAAGTAGGAGACGGGGCGGTCAGCAAGGAGGCTGATGGAGTAATTATGGCGGGAAAAGATAAGGGCTTGGATTAACGTGGTAGCAGTTTGGATAGAGAGCACTCCAGCTAACCAGGTGAATCCATCCTGGGCAGGGAGAGGTAGAAGGCCTGAGCCTTGGGTCATCTCCACAGCTGGGTTGCTGTATGGTCCTGAGGAAACTACAGCTCTTTTCTGCCTCAGTTTCCCCATTTGTTAAAGGTGTCGGGGGAGTTGTTGCAGCTTTTTTTGGTAACTGGCAGATCGTCACAAGGATCAAGAAATCCCACAGATAACTCAAAAATCTTTCCTTTGCTACAAAATGGGCCTGCCAACTCTGTTGGGTTGTACTCTCCCAAGTGCTCAGCAGTGCTTGACACAGAGTAAGCACTTAATGAACACACTAAAATCGATTGTCATAATTAAAACCAACTGTTAATCCTGTTAATCCTGTTAAGCTACCAGCCATAAAATCAGCCCCTCAACTGAGACTTGATTGTACCACGTGATACTGTTCAAAAGCAAAAAGCTCCAGTCAACCAACCAATGAATCAGTGATATTTATTGAGCACCCACTAAATACTAAGAGCTTGGGAGAATGCATCGGAAGTCAGACTCACGATGCCTGACCTCGAGGAGCTTATTGTCTAACGAAGTCAGCAGCAGCCTGGCTTAGCGGATAGAGCACGGGCCTGGGAAGCAGAAGGACCTGGTTTCTAATTCTGACTCCTCCACATGTCTTCTGTGTGACCTTGGGTCACTCTATGCTTCAGTTCCCTCATCTGTAAAATGGGGATCAATCAATCAATCAATCGTATTTATTGAGCGCTTACTGTGTGCAGAGCACTGTACTAAGCGCTTGGGAAGTACAAGTTGGCAACATATAGAGACAGTCCCTACCCAACAGCGGACTCACAGTCTAAAAGGGGGAGGCAGAGAACAAAACCAAACATACTAACAAAATAAAATAAATAGAATAGATATGTACAAGTTAGAGTAATAAATATGTACAAACATATATACATATATACGGGTGCCGTGGGGAAGGGAAGGAGGTAAGATCAATCAATCAATCAATCAATCGTATTGAGCGCTTACTGTGTGCAGAGCACTGTACTAAGCGCTTGGGAAGTACAAGTTGGCAACATATAGAGACAGTCCCTACCCGACAGTGGGCTCACAGTCTAAAAGGGGGAGACAGAGAACAAAACCAAACATACTAACAAAATAAAATAAATAGAATAGATATGTACAAGTTAAATAAATAGAGTAATAAATATGTACAAACATACAGGTGCCGTGGGGAAGGGAAGGAGGTAAGATGAGGGGGATGGAGAGGGGGATGGAGAGGGGGACGAGGGGAAGAGGAAGGAAGGGGCTCAGTCTGGGAAGAGTGTGACCCCCATGTGAGACAGGGACTGTGTCCGACCTGATTAACCTGTATCTACCCCAGTGCCTGACACATAGTAAGTGCTTAATAAGTACCACAATTATTAATTATTATTACAAAAAATGTGTAGAGATAGTGGGAGCGGAAGGAGGAACACACTGGCCATCTCCTCTCCCTCAATTCTGCCTCTTTCTTTCCCCACCCCCTCCCTCCCTCCCCGGGCCTCCTCCGGCCAGGCTTGCCGTACAGCCGAGGACCTCCTGGGCGCTCAGCCTCTGCACCGGGCCGCCGTCACCGGGCAGGACGCCGCCATTCGCTTCCTGGTCTCCGACCTCGGCGTTGGAATCGACGAGAGGGCAACGGCAACGCAACACACGGCGCTGCACTACGCCGCTAAGGTTGGTTCACTCTGGGCCTGGCCTCCTGGCTGCCTCGCTAGGTGGCTGCTGAATAGTAATAATCGAATTTGTTAGGTGCTTTTCTCCCAGATAAGCACTATTTCCCCCAAGTTATGAGAACTTGGGTTTTATTAAGTGGTAAATATATGTGCCCCAGCTAGAATATCATCCGAAGCAGACTGCACCTTCTGATTTCCCGGGTGTAATGCAAAGACCACTGGCAGAATCTGACTCTGGCACGGTGTTCAGTGGGTCTAAGATCGCTGCTCGCTCCGATCAAACGTCTCCTGTGACGTGGGGGTTATGTTTTTGAAGAGCGCACACCTTCCGAACACACACGCAACCGTTTCTTCCGTGATCACATTCTAGCCAGACAGGCCCATTGTCAGTAGAGCATTCCCTAATTCTGCATTAGCGGTCTATCGAAATTGCATGAGGAATACAAGCTGATCAAGTGGGACACAAGCCGTGTCCCAATGGGGGCGGGCCCACAGTCTTAATCCCCGTTGTACAGATGAGGTAATGGAGGCACGGAGAAGTGAAGTGACTTGCCCAAGGTCACACAGCAGACGAGTGTCGGAGCTGGGATTAGAATCCAGGACCTTCTAACTTCCTGGCCTGTGCTTTGTCCACTAGGCCATGCTGCTTCTCCATCCCCCCCGCCTTACCTCCTTCCCTTCCCCACAGCACCTGTATATGTATATATATATATATATATATATATATATGTTTGTACGTATTTCTTACTCTATTTTACTTGAACATATCTATTCTATTTATTTTATTTTGTTAATATGTTTTGTTCTCTGTCTCCCCCTTCTAGACTGTGAGCCCACTGTTGGGTAGGGACCGTCCCTATATGTTGCCAACTTGTACTTCCCAAGCGCTTAGTACAGTGCTCTGCACACAGTAAGCGCTCAATAAATACGATTGATTGATTGATTGGTGTAGGCCACTGGTCCAAGCATGGTAATGAATCTTGCAGGCCTAGTCTGGTTCACATTCCAGCCTTGGGCTCACCTGGTGATTTTTGTCTAAAAAATGTCTCAAAACTGCAGTGTTTTGTCTAACAGTGTAACGAATGCATTTAAATACAGGAGGGCCAAGCGAGCACAATCCAGACTCTCTTATCCCTGGGTGCTGAACTCGGGTCTAAAGATGGAAAAAATCGATCAGGTAAGCCCTGGTTTTTCCTAAACCCGACGGCTTGCAAAGTAGCAGTAAACTGATTTTGGATTCTGCAGTCTGGCTTTCCTTATTAAAACCTGCTATTTGCCGAGTAGTACTGTTGCAGGGAAAAGAATAACTGCTGAAATATCATTAGCCATCAAATTAGTGAAAATAATTACAATTAAAATTTTAACTTTTTAGATAATTTTTGATGGAAATGTTGACCTGCCTGATGGTTCTAGCCCTTAAGCGGTGTTTGGGTTCAGCGAGCTTATGGGGTGTTTCTGAATCAGGGGTGTAATACGGGTCAGTAAATGAGGCGACATTCCGGGAGAAGAGAGAGGGAGAGTGTGTGTGTAATAAGGTTTATGGGGTGTTCCTCAATCAGGGGTGTAATACGGGCCAGTAAATGAGGCGACATTCCGGGAGAAGAGTGTGTGTGTGCTGAATAAGGACCAGAATTCCAGCTGCCGATTACTTTTGCTTGGATTACAGGGTGCCATCCAGACACTTGTCCCAGGGGCAGAAATATCAAGCTCTGGTTCTATGGGTGGCACCAGTCAGTCCAAACTAGACACAAAGGACATCACTGATGGGGAAAATGGTTAAGAAAAAGAAACGTGCTCCACAAATCCGAGGGGAAACGTGTAAGACTTTGTTTCCACACTTTCCTCCTTCGCTTTATCTGGGCGCAACTCCCAAATTGGAAACAGTGCCAAGAGAATCCCACAGGACAAATGGCACATAGTAATTTTGCGTTTTACTGGACATTGAACTTATGGCAAATATTGTCGGAGACTTGTCAGAGTGTGCCAGGGAAATGTGAAAGCTATCAAGCTAATTTTGAGAAGATACAGGTTAATGTACACAAGAAACTTTAAGATGTGTCCTTACTTTCACTTGTAAATTGATAGTTCAATTTCTTCTGTACGGTAAAGAAAAAAGTGAGCAACAGTGTACTCCGGGATAATGGGAAGCAGGGTGGTTTTGTGGTTAAATCACAGGCCTGGAAGTAAGAGGACCTGAGTTCTAACCTGGGATCTGCCACTTGCCTGCTGTGTGACCTGAGGCAAGCCACTTGAGTAATCTGTGCATGTTTTCTCAACTGTGAAATCATTCAGTGGTATAACAGCGTAACAAATACAATCATTATTATTACTGAGTGCTTACTATGTGCAAAACACTGAACTATGTGCTTGGGAGAATACAGTACAATAGAATTAGAAGATCTGTTCCCCACATATAATGAGCTTATAAGATCGTGGGGATTCAACATTTGTTCTCCTTCCTAGACTGTGAGCCCCACGTGGGACATGGACTGTATCCAGCCTGACTATTTGGTATAATAACGATGGTATTTGTTAAGCGCTTACTCTGTGCCAAGCACTGTTCTACCCCAGTGCTCAGAACAGTGGTTGGCACATTGTAGATACCATAAAAAAAAAGCATTGACTTTAATTAGAGAAGCAGTGTGGCTTACTGGAAAGAGCCCGGGCTTGGGAGTCAGAGGTCGTGGGTTCTAATCCCAGCTCTGCCACTTTTTAGCTGTGTGACTTTGGGCAAGTCCCTTAACTTCTCTGTGCCTCGGTGACCTCAACTGTGAAATGGGGATAAAGACTGTGAGCCCCAGGTGGGACAGGCTGATTACCTTCCATCTACCCCAGCGCTTAGAACAGTGCTTGGCACCTAGTAAGCGCTTAACAAATATTCTAAATTATTAATTAGCCTCCAGCTATGCTACAGGCGCCATCTCGTGGGGTAGAAGTGAACTGTAGAGCTGAATTACTGTGTGACTGTAGAAAGCTAATAATAATAATAATAATAATAATAATATTGGTATTTGTTAAGCGCTTACTATGTGCAAAGCACTGTTCTAAGCGCTGAGGGGGATACCAGGTGATCAGGTTGTCCCACTTGGGGCTCACAGTCTTAATCCCCATTTTACAGATGAGGTAACAGGCACAGAGAAGTTAAGTGACTTGCCCAAGGTCCCACAGCAGACGTGGTGGAGCAGGGATTCGAACCCATGACCTCCGACTCCTAAGCCCGTGCTCTTTCCACTGAGCCACGCTGCTTCTCTCAAGCGCTTAGTACAGTGCTCTGCACACAGTAAGCGCTCAATAAATACGATTGAATGAATGAATGAGGCACCAGCATACTCCAATGGGCCTGGCTTAGTTGTCACTTTGAGTTCCAAGTCAAATGCATCAAACTTCTAATTATCTCCTCTGTTAAGGCAGCAGTTAGCAGAGAAGCAACGAGGCTTAGTGGATAGATCACGGGCCTGGGTGTCAGAAGGACCTGGGTTCTAATCCCGGTTCCGCCACGTCTGCTGTGTGACTTTGAGCAAGTCGCTTCACTTCTCTGGGCCTCAGTTACATCATCTGCAAAATGGGGATTATGGGTTTGAGAACCATGAGGGACAGGGACTGTGCCCAGCCTAACTTGTATCGCCCCGCACTTAGAACAGTACTTGGCACGTAGTAAGCGCTTAAATAATAATAATAATAATAATAATAATAGCATTTATTAAGCGCTTACTATGTGCAAAGCACTGTTCTAAGCGCTGGGGGGTTACAAGGTGATCAGGTTGTCCCACGGGGGGCTCGCAGTCTTCATCCCCATTTTCCAGATGAGGGAACTGAGGCCCAGAGAAGTGAAGTGACTTGCCCAAAGTCACACAGCTGACAGTTGGCGGAGCCGGGATTCGAACCCACGACCTCTGACTTCAAAGCCCGGGGTATTTCCACTGAGCCACGCTGCTTCTCTGAGCCACGCTGCTTAAACAAGTACCATAATTATTATTACTATCTCTTCTGAAATGTGAATTTTTGAATGTTATTTGTTAAGTGCTTACTATGTTCTAGGCACTGTACTAAGTGCTGGGGTAGGTACAAGCTGATCAGATTGGACACAGTCCCTGCCCCACATGGGGCTCACAGTCTTAACCTGGCTTAGTGGGAAGAGCACGGGCTTGGGAGTCAGAGGTCATGGGTTCTAATCCTGACTCCGCTACATGTCTGCTGTGTGACCTCGGGCAAGTCACTTAACTTCTCTGAGCCTGTTACCTCATCTGTAAAATGGGGATTAAAACTGTGAGCCCCACGTGGGACAACCTGATCACTTTGTATCCCCCCCAGCGCTTAGAACAGTGCTTTGCGCTTAGTAAGCGCTTAACAAATGCCATCATTATTATTATTTTACAGAAGAGGTAACTGGGGCACTGAGAAGTTAAGTGACTTGCCCAAGGTCACACAGCAGACAAGTGGTGGAGTCGGAATTAGAATCCAGGTCCTTCTGGCTCCCAGGTTTATGCTCTGTACTAGACTACACTGCTGTTTTCTCCTCCTCCCCAAACTGAGATAATTTCCTCAATAATTTGCCTTGGATTTTCCTACCAAATTATTCGATGACACCGTGGAATTGGTGTAACTTAGTTTCCAACTTCTTAGGTTAATCTTATCTTCGGGAATTCATCAGTAGAAGGACACTGAGCAGATCCGTGGGCACCAGCCACAGGAATTCTGCAAGATCATTTCCAAGATCCAAGGCATTAAAACATTCTTGATAGTCCTCTTAGAAGCCTGAGAGAAGCAGCGCGGCTCAGTGGAAAGAGCCCGGGCTTTGGAGTCAGAGGTCATGGGTTCAAATCCTGCTCCGCCACTTGTCAGCTGTGTGTCTTTGGGCGAGTCACTTCTCTGTGCCTGTTACCTCATCTGTAAAATGGGGATTAAGACTGTGAGCCCGCCGTGGGATGACCTGATCACCTTGTGCTCTCCCCAGTGCTTAGAACAGCGCTTTGCACATAGTAAGCGCTTAATAAATGCCATTATTATTATCATTAAGTAAAATGGGGATTAAGACTGTGAGCCCCCCGTGGGATGACATGATCACCTTGTGCTCTCCCCAGTGCTTAGAACAGTGCTTTGCACATAGTAAGCGCTTACTAAATGCCATTATTATTATTATTATTATTATTATTGTTAAGCATTCTAGTCCAATTTCTAGCTCAACTCACCGTGGCCTTGGTTGCCGCCTGATTCGTCGGTGATTGTCATCTTAACCTGTAAAATTCCTCAGCAGGTAAGGAAAAGACAGTTCCCTTGCAGCATTTTGACAACCTGGTAGGGAAAGAGATAATGGAGGGATAACGGAATGGGTGGCTGGCTGTGATTTGCTTGTGCAGATTTGAAGTGGGGGTGGCCCCAGGCCACCTGAGGGACCAACTATATTGTTCACAGTGCTCTGTCTCCCCTCAGCCCTGCACCTGGCCAGTGCGGGTCAGCACGCGGCCTGTGTGGAGACTCTGCTCCGGGCCGGGCTGCAGGACGCTCCGGACAGCACCGGGACGTGGGCTTGGCAGCTCGCAAAGAAACCCGAAGTCCTCCAGCTCTTCAAGGAAACGAGTGACGGCATGTAAAGACCGCCGACGTGGGGGCTGCTTCCAGCCTCCTCCCTGTTTTTCTCTTGTTTCCAGACCCAAGATGGCTAGGATCAATCAGCCGGTCAATCGACGGCATTTACTGAACGCTTACTGGGTGCGGGGCATTGTACTAAGCGCTTAGGAGAGTACAGTACAACAGTCGGTAGACCCACACCCTGCCCGTAAGGACCTTACAGTCATCAAGAGAACTTTAAATCCTTATCTAGGTTAACTGTGCCTCGCTTTAGTCACTGGGAAGCACTGGAGGAAAGAAACCTCGGCTCTATTCCGGCATTCCTGGAAGAGGAGTTCCGGGTGATTCCCCTTCCGACTGGGCCAGAGTTTCTTCTTAGTAGTAGCAGCAGTAAGAGTATTTATTAAGCACTTACTAGGTGCCAAGCACTGGTGAAAAGTATACGAATTAAAATTAGATAAAGTCCCCGGCCCATGAGAATTAGGGGGTGTTGTGGGGAGGGTTGGTGACGGACTCACGAGGAAGCAGCGTGGCCTAGTGGAAAGAGTATGGGCTTGGAAGTCAGAGGACCTGGGTTCTAATCCTGGCTCTGCCACTTGTCTGCTGTGTGACCCTGGGCGAGTGATTTAACTTCTTCACGCCTCAGTTCCCTCACCTGTAAAACGGGCATTAAGACTGTGAGTCCATGTGGCACATGGATGGTGTCCAACCTAATGATCTTGCATCTACCCCCGAGCTTAGTGCAGTGCCTGGCACAGAGTAAGCGCGTAACCATTGCCATTGCTCTGCACATAGTAAGCGCTCAATAAATACGATTGATGATTGATGATTATAAAAAAAGAGGAAAACGAAACAAAAAAGGCAGAGAACAATAGAAAAAGACAAAGGCAGGGATACATCCGTACATTTTAATGCCCTACCCGTGAAAAGCTAAGAAAGTTAAAGAATAGGACTATAATGCAGGGCACTTACTTTATATATTCCATACTGTCATGGCATTTTAGGTCAGCAACAGATGGTATCTGGCATATCCATGTTTTGTTCATCAGTTTTTCTTCCCCAGGTTCAGAATGCTAGTAGGTAATGCCCAGTTCTGTAAGCAAAGCATATCGCAGAAATATCCCTGTAAGCTAAACAGATATTCACTGTGATCAGATACATATGAGACTTATTTCTGATTGTAATTTTGGTTACAATTTTGTTCTGAAGAATAGTGTATTGTAAAGGTCAGTCAAACTCAGATAAAACTGAACACAGTTTGAACTTGTGTATTGGTCTATGTCCTTTAACAAGGAAAAAAAAATTGAACCATGCTCTGAAAATTAAAGGTGTAAAAGATGTCAATAAATGAACATTGAGGAGTTTTTTCAAACATTTTTAAAGTCTTTCTGTGCTGTCTTGGGAATTTAAATAATAGCATTGAGCAAGGACAAGAAAACTGGGAAGCAAAAGTGATTAAAAAATGGAAAGCAACTAGATTCTCGCTCCCTTTTAGGTTGAAAGTCCCATGTGGTACAGGCTTAGGGTCTGATATGATTATCTTGTATTTAACCCCGTGCTTAATACAGCACTTGGCCCACAGTAAGCACTTAATAAATGACACTGAAATAATAATACCATTAAAAATAAAATGGACCCGTCTGATTTTACCCCTCTTCAAGCTGATTTCTGGGGAACAAACAAATTAAGAGCATTGAGATACCAATGATAAAAGCTTTTCTTGTTTGTGACTTGAGGCATTAGCTAAAAATCCAAAGAAGACAAGTTTTCCTTATGCATGACATGAGCCGTTCACACATCTCTGCTGACATTCAGCTAATGAAAACGATGCCTACATTTGCTCGTTGCCTGTTTTGGAGGGTAGTTGCTGTCCATTCTGCTGAGGCAACCTATTTATAAGTATCTCAGAGCCCATGCTGGCTACCTGTCCCTGCTGTCCTAAGAAATAGTTATCAATCAATCAATGGTATTTCTTGAGCGCTTACTGTGTGCAGAGCACTGTACTAAGTGCTCGGGAGAGTACAGTGTAACAATATAAGAGACACATTCAGTTTGCGTTGCTTTATCCTAGAGATCCAGACGTTCAGTGGGGGTGACGGGCACTGAGATTAGGTGATGATCGCTGCCTCATTCAACTGATGTGTTCTTTCTTTTGGTTTCGGGAAGTAAGCATCAGTTCTGACCAAACCAGATCTCTGGATTCCGATTCCAGTTCCCCGACTGTAATCAGAAGGAAAACCCAGGAACGCCCTGATCGTTTTTCCATGGGATTAAGCGTCCTGCACGGCTTCTACTAACCTCCGGGATGCTCGCTGGCCTTCACAACCTCCTACGCTTGGCCCTGGGCAGAGAGCGTTCACTGCTTAATAACTGGATTCATTTTGCCTTTCAAATGTCTGGCCGACCCGACAGTGGGTGGCTAATGATAACGGAAAACAAAACTGTTTTAGCCACATTTTCCGTTGCTTTGCTTTTTGCGTTTCAGCTTAGGTTTTTTTTTTTCTTTTTTTTCCTCCTCCCTGACAAACAGGAACTTGCCAGGGAGGCTGAGTGGCAGATGGCCAGCCAGCCGACCCCTCAGATAATGACAGCAAACATCTTTGGCGATCATCCTCTTCATTGTTCAGTTCGCTGTCCGCGAGCCAGTGGGATCTGTGATGCAAGCAGCTTTCTCGAGCTTTCATATTTTCCTGATCTTCGGCTCTTCACCACACCCTCCCCTCCCGGTTTCCTAGGGCCCAGATTTGGGACAGAGAAATGAAGTCTTGGAATCAATGTCCGAAACACGTGACCCTAAAACTCTCACTCCTTAAAGGAAGTTGCATTTCCAGTCAGTCATATTTATTGAGTGCTTACTGTGTGCAGAGCACTGTACTAAGTGCTTGGGAGAATACAATATACACATTCCCTGCCCACAATGAGCTTACAGTCTAGAGGGGGAGACAGACATTAATATAAATAAATGACAGATATGTACATAAGTGCTGTGGGGCTAGGGAGGGATGAATAAAAGGAGCAAGTCAGGTGACACAGAAGGGAGTGGGAAAAGTGGAAAGGAGGGCTTAGTCAGGGAAGGCCTCGTGGAGGAGATGTACCTTCAATAAAGCTTTGAAACTGGGGAGAATGATTGTCGGATATGAGGAGGGAGGGCGTTCCAGGCCAGAGACAGGACATGGGCAAAAGGTCAGTGGCGAGATAGACGAAGTCAAGGAACCGTGAGAAGGTTAGCATTAGACGAGCAAAGTGTACGGGCTGAGTTGTAGTAGGAGAGTAGCGAGGTGAAGTAAGAGGGGGCAAGGTGGATGAGTGCTTTAAACCCAAGTAACTGTGGCCCCACCTTGAGAGAACCACCCCAAAAATGGAACTGGTCACAAAAAGAGTTCACATGGTCACCCTCTTCCCACGGGCAATTAGCATTCTGTGAAAGAACAGCCCATTTCGTTCCCCTCCTCCCTCTCTGGGTTCAACTTGTCCTGTGGAGCCCAGCCTGGTCTGTCTGCCGTCCTCCTTCCTTCTCTGCTCTGCTGCTGCCAACCCCACCACAACTAGAGCTACCTCAATCTGTGAGTCTTTTTGGTCTCCACTGGCGACTCAGTGCTTTTTGACCCAGACTAGTGGGTCTGGGTCCTCAAACAGCCCAGGATGGAGTGAGGGTGGGGGGGTTCTCCCTACCCCATCATTTCCCCAATCCATATCCTGGTGGCGTGGGATTGGCCCCTGAAATGAGCACCTAGGTATGATATGCAGCTGTGTCAAGTGCCAGCGTGAGCTAGCACGTTCCCTTCATTTTTAAAAGCAAGACTGCTGTCATTGATCTCAGTGTGTGGATGAAGGAAAGCTTCAAAGGAGAAGGAGTAGTAGTAATAGCTTTTTCTCAAGCTGGGGGCAGTGCACTATCCTAATCTATTTTGGGAGTACAAAACCGAGAAATAACACATTTGCCACCCTCAAGGAGTTTACACACTTTTTTAGAAGCAGAACGACTTAGAAAAATTTGTATTCCTCCCCTCAGTTTTTTATCTTTGAAGAATTATGTTCAGCACTGTCTCTAGGGGAGGGTTATGCTGGTGCCACTGGGGTTGGGGTTACAAGGAATAGGGTGTTTCTACTTGAGTCGGCCCGCTCCTGAATTCTCAACTCCCTTGAATTCCCAATAACCGTTAAATGGGAATACTAAGTTCAAGGGGGATTTACAGAGGAATATCTGCCAATGGCTCACTGCCATAACCTTCATCCCTTCTTTCCCACTCCTGGGTCTACCCAGCAAAAGGAAGTAGGAGGTTTGGCAATTACAATTATCTAGAAAGTTTAAAAACAACCACAGCTTTTCTCCCAGTTACCCAGGAGATTATCTAGCTAAAGGAGCTACTGTACAGAAGCCAGGCACAAACATCAACCCTCTTTTGCAAATAAAGGGCAACAATAAAACCAGGGAGGCATTTTGCCTGCTTGCTGTGTGGCTTCAGTCAAGGCTCTTCCCCCTCCCACTCTGTGCCTTGGTTTCCATATCTATAAAATGGGCCTGAATCTTGATTTATTAGTACTGTTTCCTGCTATATCCTTTCTCCTGCTCTCACTATATGTACACGTTTGTCTGACTCACCCATTAAATTGTAAGCTTCCTGAGGGCTGGGAACATGTGTTTGTATTTTTTATTACATTGCATGGAGTAAGAAGAGATTAAAAGCCACCAGGAATGAATGTGCTTAATGGGCATGGATAGATTTCCTCTCCTCACCAAGGGTTTCTGCAAAACAGAGAAGCAGCATGGCCTACTGAAAAGAGCACGGGCCCAGAGTCTCCCACAATTGCTCTTCCCACTGCTTGCCAGGTGACCAGTGGCAAGTCACTTAGCTTCTCTGTGCCTCGGTTTTCTCAACTGTAAAATGGGGACTAAATACCTGTCCTCTCTCCTATTTAGATTTTTAGGCCCACATGGGGCAGGGACTGTGTCTGACCTAACTTGTATCTACCCCAGTGCTTAGCTTAGTACAGTGCCTGACACATAGTAAGCGCTTAACAAATACCATTATTATTATCAGAAAAGTGCTTGACACATGGTTCGTGCTTACCAAATACCATAATAACAATAAAAACCTCTGGACAAAGGGATCAGCTTTTGAGCTGAGTCTTTTCCACAGCTATGAACTGGGGCCTGGGGTGAAGAGTCATTCCTGCTCCGGGCACCGATTACCTTCCAGAATCTCATCATCCCCACTGGGACATCCACTCCATCGCATCAGGGGAGCAGAGGGAATCAAAAGGAGCCCATCGTTTTGCCCGGTGCTATCTAGGCGCCCAGAAATCACATCCTTTTTTTTTTTTAATCTGCTTCTCTCACAAGAGCGGGCATTTTTTCCAGTGAGCGACTTTGTTTTCTGAGATAATCCGGCGGTTGGGGTCGAAGCACAAAGATTGGCTCTCTCTTGTCAGAAGCACAAAGCAGTGGGAGGCGGGGGTGGAGATTGATCCGCAGAGCCTTTCTTCACTGGCAAATGAAAACAAATGGGAATCGCCAGCTGGGTCCCCCCACAATATCCAAGCCAAAAAAATGAAGGCCTATACTTTCCTTTATGGCTGCGAGACCTGGCCCTTACCTTCCCCCTATGCCACATTTGGCTTTTTGTCGCCGTCACCACCTATTAAAATCAAGTGGGGAAAGCAGGATCACAAACAAGTCCACTCATGTCAAAGCACTGTGCAATCAGTCAGTCAATTTGTTGAGCAGAGCACTTATTAATTAATCGCTCGGCAGAGTACAGTAGAATCAGTAGGCATGATCCCTGCCCTTAAGGAGCTTGCATTTTAGTAGAGGAGTTTACAACCTAGTGCTTACTTAAGTACCGTGCTTTGCACACAGTAAGCGCTCAATAGATATGACTGGATGAACCTAGCGGACCCCCATCACATCTTCACCAGGAGGGACACGTATGGCAAATCACCAACAACAGGATGCCCAAACAGCTCCTCTGTGGCGAGCTGAAACGGGGTAACCATAAGCACAGCAGACAGCAGCAGCGCTTTAAAGAACAATGAAGCAAAACCTCAAATGAGGCAGCGGATCAGTCAGCCCAGCACGTAGCCATCAAAAATGGGAAGACCGTGTTGGAGTAGGGGTTTGGGGAAGATTGTGACAGGCAGAGGGAGAAGTGAAAACAGTGGTGGGCCTGTTAGGTAACAGATGCAGCAAGGAGCAACCTACATCCACAAGACGGAGGAGAGGCTGTCAGTCCCGAATTGGGTTCATCAGCCAATCTCATCGTCAGTTCTGTGCGTGCGTGGGCATGCATAAAGAAGTAAACTACACTAACTCTTGCAGAACTCATTCTCTCTTTCCTGTGTTTCAGTTTCTCTTCTGGTCAAACCGGTACTTCTTAACACCCACTTCGTCGGGGGACTGAGGGGGATTGCCACCGGTTCAGTAATGTCCTGCGAAGCCCTTGAACGGACACAGCAAACCCAAGCTTTTTTCCGCCTCGAATGAGGGAAGCAATACAGCAGGACTCTGTTAGAGCTGAAGGCCCCTCCACCATTCACTTCCCCAAAAGCTGGGCTTTCACCGCTAAGCCATCTGCAGCCTGCAACACAGCAAGCCAATCTGCGGTTTCCCGTTCGACTTCACCATAAATGGGCAATCTGTGGCCAGCAGGTTCAGAGGCGACAGGGATGGGGGTGAAAGACACAATCTGAGGGAGGCAGGCCGACCTGTGAGGCAGGAGGCCGAGTGTCTTTTGCATCTCCACTGAAGGGGACCCAGGTCTGGGGCGCTGAAGAATCCAGACTGACTGGAAGGGTGGGGATGAAATGCAGACTTTGAGGACTGTCTCCAGGGAACCCCCTCCGGACTGTACCCTCATTCAGCTAACGACTGGCTGTGGACTTTTAACTTTCGAGTTTGTTCTCTGTGGGGCATAATTCCTCACTGCTTTCCGGAGACTCTTTTTACTCATCATTATTACGGTTGGTATGATCGAATGGATAGGCATCGGTCGATCAACTGAATTTATTCAGCACTTCCTGCGTGCAGAGCACCGTACTAAGCGCTTGGGAGAGTACAGTATAACAGAATTGGTAGACACTTCCCCTGCCCAAACGAGAAATTTGGTTAAAGTAGGGAAACAGAACTAACATGATCTTTAAATGCCTGGATAATATGCTGAAAATATTGCCAGCCCTTTGTTCAATGTAGGTTTTACTGTTTTTCTCTGAACTGGTGGAAAGAACCTGGATTTGGGAGTCATCATCATCATCATCATCATCAATCGTATTTATTGAGCGCTTACTATGTGCAGAGCACTGTACTAAGCGCTTGGGAAGTACAAATTGGCAACATATAGAGACAGTCCCTACCCAACAGTGGGCTCACAGTCTAAAAGGGGGAGACAGAAAACAAAACCAAACAGAAGACCCAGGTTTTTGTTCCAGCTCTGCCACTGGCCTGGGAGGTGACCATAGGCACATCACAACTTCCCTTCAGCTTTCTCATCTGAAAACAGGGATAGACTACCTGCTCTCCCACCCCTTAAATTTTAATGCCCGTGGGCGACCGGGACTGTGTCCGATCTGATTATCTTGCAGGCACCAACACTCTGTACAGCGCTTGGCACATTGCAAGTGTAATTGAGGGGTAACAGGACAATACAACCATAAATCTGATCACAAAATTCAAGCTTGAGTTTTCTATTTATTAACAAAGCTTATGAGCTAAAAATTAAAAAACTCCCAACACTTCGTTTTAGAGGCATATGAGTTCACAAGCAAGAGGCAGTAAAAAGAGACCAAGATCATTTTTCGGTCCAATAAAGAAAAAATTAATTACTCACTTTCCTGTACGGGCATCCTAATAAGGACCAAGGTAGGCATTTAGCTGCACGGCTACTCTTTTCGTGAAGTTGCTCACCTTCCCCAACCCAGAAATTCTGTACCTTCCTAAATCTTGGGTGCTTCACTCCTGGAAGGAAGCAGATGTCTGATTTAAGGTCAGCGTCAGAGGTAACGTTCAGGCTAAAGCCATTCCCTACATAGCTAATGTGTTGTGGGTAGAGTTAAAGATGCCAAACCCATAGAGTGCTGTGGATGCGGAGAAGCCTGAAGCCAAGAATGCAGTTTAGCAAAAGGCCCCACGGTTGCCCACCTACCTAGAGACTTCCCTAGGCCTTGGACTCTGCAGAAGAACATGGTCAGTCATCATCAGCGGCATTTATTGAATTTCTTCTGAATGCAGAGAACTGTACTAGACACTTAGAAGCATACAAAGGAAGTAGAAGACACAGTTCCACTTAAGAAAAAAAAAGAAAAAGGAACAAGGAATATTTCTTCAGCTTTTAGACACCGAACACTCACCTTGTGGTTCCACTGTCACTAAAACACGGGGACATTGAGTCCCAGAAGTCAATAAGGTACAATTAAATTTACTCATTTACTTGCAATTAAAAATTTATTCACTGTCATCGTCATCCTCAGTAAATATTTGCTGAACAGTCACAGTGCCCAGAGGATTGTATCCAGTGTTTCAAATGGGCATTTACCCAAAAAGGTCGGCTTTTTTATCATGACATAAGAATTGTTTTTCAGTGTCTTAGATGTCTTGGAAGGGGGAAGGAAGGGTAATCTCTGAGAATCCAGGACACCTAGGTTCTAAAATCCAGTGAATAGTCTGCCCCTAAGGGGCCTTAGAAGATATTTTAATGTCTGTCTCCCCCTGTAGACTAAGCTCCTTTTTTTTAAAAAAAAATGGTATTTGTTAAGGGCTTACTATGGGTCAAACACCAAGTGCTGGGTTAGGTACAAGTTAATTAGGATGTGCACATTCCCTGTCCCGCTTGTGGTTCAAAGTCTAAGTAGGAGGGAGACCAGGGGAACTGAGGAACAGAGAAGTTAAGTGACTTGCTGAAGGTTACACAGCAAACACTTGCAAAAGCCAGGATTAGAACCCAGGTCCTCTGACTGCCAGCCCCATGCTCTTTCCACTAATTCATGTTGCTTCTCTTTCCCAAGCGCTTAGGACAGTTGGGTAGGGACCGTCTCTAGATGTTGCCAACTTGTACTTCCCAAGCGCTCAGTACAGTGCTCTGCACACAGTAAGCGCTCAATAAATACGATTGATTGAATGAATGAATGCACACAGACAGAGCTCGAAAAATACCATCGATCAAGACATGCAATATCTTGTCAAGGCTTGGTGTACTTAACACATGGTCACATCCATCATCACACTATTCCTTAGGATGTAAAAAAGTAGAGGTGTGAATGGTACCAGTCAAGCACCTACTGAGTACCATTTTAGAAACAGGAAAACTGAGATCATCATCATCATCAATCGTATTTATTGAGCGCTTCCTATGTGCAGAGCACTGTACTAAGCGCTTGGGAAGTACAAATTGGCAACATCTAGAGACAGTCCCTACCCAACAGTGGGCTCACAGTCTAAAAGGGGGAGACAGAGAACAAAACCAAACATACTAACAAAATAAAATAAATAGAATGGATATGTACAAATAAAATAAATAAATAAATAGAGTAAAAAATATGTACAAAGAGGTAGCTTGACAGATAAGAGCCCAAGTCTCTTAAACCTCATCCCCTTGCTCTTCATCTTCCCCTTCTCGGCCCAATTAAACCAGTCTTGCAGAGTGCTTTCAAAACCTTCAGACCCACATCATTTGCATTGATATTCCCCAATGTCCCCCCGGCTTCCTCCCACCCATTCTCCACCCTTACTGCTTCCCCCCACCAGCTCAGAAAACACAAGAGCAAGCTTACCCCCGGCTAACACATTTAAAACTGGTCCACTAGACTGTTGAACATCCGAGGGAAAATTGCTAGGCAAACTTTAGTTTGAGGGCTATTTATATCCTAGAAGTTGGGCCGGAAAATTCTGGTCCCGCCTAAATCTTTGGGGTCTTGGTCAGAACCAGGCCTCTTAAGGGGACCCCCGGGGAGATGGGGAGGAGGCAAGACTGTTGTCGTGGAAACAGATCATCTCAAACTTGGGGATTTTGAGCAGCAAAATTTGGGAAGCAGCGTGGCTCAGCGGAAAGAGCCCGGGCTTTGGAGTCAGAGGTCATGGGTTCAAATCCCGGCTCTGCCAATTGTCAGCCGTGTGACTTTGGGCAAGTCACTTCACTTCTCTGGGCCTCAGTTCCCCCATCTGTAAAATGGGGATTGACTGTGAGCCCCCCGTGGGACAACCTGCTCACCTTGTAACCTCCCCAGCACTTAGAACAGTGCTTTGCACATAGTAAGCGCTTAATAAATGCCATTATTATTATTATTATTATTATTATTCAACAGGAGCTCGGGAAGTCCCGGACTGACCCATCCCCCCATGTATCCTGGGAGGATTCAGATCATGGCTAACCTGGACAAAACTGGAACAGGCCCATGTAACTCCGACTCGGCCAGGTTGCAGGGATCCTGGATTGGATCCTTGGGATTCAGGGTCCATTGGCCACATGCGTGGCTTCCCCGGAGGAGCCACCGATTGAACCTCTCGGGGAATCTAGTGTCTTCAAAGAAAGTCGTGGTCAGAGTGACCCATTGCTTCTGCCACCCTGCGATGCAATTAACTCAAATTCCCAGGAAAACTAGACTCCAAAGGGAACAGAGGGAAAGCAGTGTGACCTAGTGGAAAAAGTATAGGATTCAGAGTCAGAAGACCTAGGTACTAACCCTGGTTCTGCCACTTGCCTCCTGGATGAACTTGGGCAACTAACTTGACTTGGCTAGTGCCACATTTCTTCATCGGTAAAATGGGGATTAAATACTTGTCATTGTCCCCACCTTAGACTGAACTCTGTGTGGGCCAGTGACTCTCGGATCCCTAAACTCTTTGTGGGCAGGGAATGTGTCTACCAACCCTTACAATGTCCTCTCTCATGGGCTTAGTACGATGCTCTGCGCACAGCTAAGGGCTCAATAAATATGATCGATTAGAATCTAGACTGTAAACTCACTGTGGGTAGAGAATGTGCCTACCAACTGTTCTATTGCACTCTCCCAAGCTTTGAGTGCAGTGCCTTGCACACAGTAAGTGCTCAATATTCATTCAATCATATCGACTGAGCACTTACTGTGCAAAAAACACTGCACTAAGTGCTTGGGAAGCACAAATCGGCAACATGTAGAGACAGTCCCTACCCAACAACGGGCTCACAGTCTAGAAGGGGTCAATAAGGGGCTCAATAAATCTCCGATTAGTTGTCCCATATCTACCTCAATACTTGGCACAAAGTAAGCCTTTTGATTAAGTATTATTATAAAGTTCACTGTTATCCTATTTAGGCTAGGATGACGGCCTGCTTTCCTTTGGATCCTGGGCATGCTTATTTCCCAAGGTTGATTTAAACCACCCCGGGGTCTGGCCGAAAAGGAGACATAGCTCTCCTAAGGTAAACCCACCTTCTATGCTCACTGCGCTCTGGGGTGGGTAGCCCTAATTTTTTTTTTTCTGAAGCAGCGTGGCTCAGTGGAAAGAGCCCGGGCTTTGGAGTCAGAGGTCATGGATTCAAATTCCGGCTCCGCCAATTGTCAGCTGTGTGACTTCGGGCAAGTCACTTAACTTCTCTGTGTATCAGTTACCTCATCTTAAAATGGGGATTGACTGTGAGCCCCACGAGGCACAGAGAAGTGACTTGCCCAGAGTCACACAGCTGACAATGGTGGAGCCGGGATTAGAACCCATGACCTCTGACTCCCAAGCCCGTGCTCTTTCCATAGAGCCACGCTGCTTCTCCTTGTATCCCCCCGGCGCTTTGAACAGTGCTTTGCACATAGTAAGCACTTAATAATAATAATGATGGCATTACTGATGGCATAATGATGACAGGGAAGCAGCGTGGCTCAGTGGAAAAAGCACGGGCTTTGGAGTCACAGGTCATGGGTTCTCTCTGTGCTTCAGTTATCTCATCTGTAAAATGGGGATGAAGACTGTGAGCCCCCCATGGGAAAACCGGATCACCTTGTAACCTCCCCAGCGCTTAGAACAGTGCTTTGCACATAGTAAGCACTTAATAAATGCCATTATTATTATTATTATTATTAAAATGGGAATTAAGACTGTGAGCCCCCCCGTGGGACAACCGGATCACCCTGTAACCTCCCCAGCGCTCAGAACAGTGCTTTGCACATAGTAAGCACTTAATAAATGCCATCATTATTATTCTTAAAATGGGGATTAAGACTGTGAGCCCCCCCTCCCCCCGTGGGACAACCGGATCACCCTGTAACCTCCCCAGCGCTCAGAACAGTGCTTTGCACATAATGAGCGCTTAATAAATGCCATTATTATTATTATTAAAATGGGGATTAAGACTGTGAACGCCCCCCGTGGGACAACCGGATCACCTTGTAACCTCCCGAGCGCTCAGAACAGTGCTTTGCATATAGTAAGCGCTTAATAAATGCCATCATTGTTATTATTAACATGGGGATTAGGACTGTGAGGTCCGTGTGGCTGATCACCCTGTAACCTCCCCAGCGCTCAGAACAGTGCTTTGCACATAGTAAGAGCCTAATAAATGCCATTATTATTATTATTATTATTAAAATGGGGATTAAGACTGTGAGCCCGCCCCCCCCTTCCGTGGCACAACCTGATCACCTTGTAACCTCCCCAATAATTATTATTACTAATAATGATGTCAGGGAAGCAGCGTCGGGTCTTCAACGCCCCATCGAAGTCCACAGGTGTGAGGAAACCGCGCGCGTCGCCGGTTGCCCGGGAACGGCGCAGGCGCAATGCGCGCGCGCGCGCTGAAGGGCGCGGCGGGAGCCTCGTTCAAAGTCCACAGGCGTGAGGAAAACGCGCGCGTCCTCGGCTCCTCGGGAACGGCGCAGGCGCAACGCGCGCGCGCGCGCTGAAGGGCGCGGCGGGAGCCTCGTTCAAAGTCCACAGGCGTGAGGAAAACGCGCGCGTCACCGGCTCCCCGGGAACGGCGCAGGCGCAACGCGCGCGCGCGCCTTGAAGGGCGGGGCAGGAGCCCCGTCCAAAGTCCACAGGTGTGAGGAAAACGCGCGCGTCGCCGGCTCCCCGGGAACGGCGCAGGCGCAACGTGAGAAGCAGCGTGGCTCAGTGCAAAGAGCCCGGGCTTGGGAGTCAGAGGCCATGCGTTCAAATCCCGCCTCCACCACTTGTCAGCTGTGTGACTCTGGGCAAGCCACTTCATTTCCCTGTGCCTCAGTGCCCTCATCTGTAAAATGGGAATTAAGACTGTAAGCCCCCCGTGGGGCCACCTGATCACCTTGTAACCTCCCCAGCGGTTAGAACGGTGCTTGCACATAGTAAGCGCTTAATAAATGCCATCCAAAAAAAGGGCGGGGCGGGAGCCCCGTTCAAAGTCCAAAGGTGTGAGGAAAACACGCGCGTCGCCGACTCCTCGGGAACGGCGCAGGCGCAACGGGCGGGCGCGCGCGCTGAAGGGCGGGGCGGGAGCCCCGTCCAAAGTCCCCGGGTGTGAGGAAAACGCGCGCGTCGCCGGCTCCCCGGGAACGGCGCAGGCGCAACGTGAGAAGCAGCGTGGCTCAGTGCAAAGAGCCCGGGCTCGGGAGTCAGAGGCCATGGGTTCAAATCCCGCCTCCACCACTTGTCAGCTGTGTGACTCTGGGCAAGTCACTTCACTTCTCTGTGCCTCAGTGACCTCATCTGTAAAATGGGAATTAAGACTGTAAGCCCCCCGTGGGGCAACCTGATCACCTCCCCAGCGCTCAGAACAGTGGTTTGCACATAAATAGCGCTTAATAAATGCCATAAAAAAAGGGCGGGGCGAGAGCCCCGATCAAAGTCCAAAGGTGTGAGGAAAACGGGCGCGTCGCCGGCTCCTCGGGAACGGCGCAGGCGCAACGGGCGGGCGCGCGCGCTGAAAGTCCACAGGTGTGAGGAAAACGCGCGCGTCGCCGGCTCCCCGGGAACGCGCAGGCGCAACGTGAGAAGCAGTGTGGGTCAGTGGAAAGAGCCCGGGCTTGGGACTCAGAGGCCATGGGTTCAGATCCCGCCTCCACCACTTGTCAGCTGTGTGACCCTGGGCAAGTCACTTCACTTCTCTGTGCCTCAGTCACCTCATCTGCAAAATGGGAATTAAGACTGTGAGCCCCCCGTGGGACAACCTGATCACCTTGTAACCTCCCCAGCGCTTAGAATGGTGCTTTGCACATAGTAAGCGCTTAATAAATGCCATCAAAAAAAAAGGGCAGGAGCCCCGTTCAAAGTCCAAAGGTGTGAGGCCTCCAGGAGGCCTTCCCAGACTGAGCCCCCTCCTTCCTCTCCCCCTCTCCACTCCCCCACCTTACCTCCTTCCCTTCCCCACAGCACCTGTATATGTGTTTGCATGTATTTATTACTCTATTTATTTTACTTGTACATATCTGTTCTATTTATTTTATTTTGTTACTGTTTTGTTTTGTTCTCTGTCTCCCCCTTCTAGACTGTGAGCCCACTGTTGGGTAGGGACTATTTCTATATGTTGCCAGCTTGGACTTCCCAAGCGCTTAGTACACTGAGAGCTCATCATCATCATCATCATCATCATCAATCGTATTTATTGAGCGCTTACTGTGTGAAGAGCACTGTACTAAGCACTTGGGAAGTACAAATTGGCAACATATAGGGACAGTCCCTGCCCAACAGTGGGCTCACAGTCTAAAAGGGGGAGACAGAGAACAAAACCAAACATACTAACAAAATAAAATAAATAGAATAGATAGGTACAAGTAAAATAAATAAATAAATAAATAGAGTAATAAATATGTCCAAACATACATACATATATACAGGTGCTGTGGGGAAGGGAAGGAGGTAAGATGGGGGGATCATCATCATCATCATCAATTGTATTTATTGAGCGCTGACTGTGTGCAGAGCACTGTACTAAGCGCTTGGGAAGTACAAATTGGCAACAGATAGAGACAGTCCCTACCCAACAGTGGGCTCACAGTCTAAAGGGGGGAGACAGAGAACAAAACTAAACATACTAACAAAATAAAATTGATTAGATATGTACAAGTAAAATAAATAGAGTAATAAATATGTCCAAACATATATACATATATACAGGTGCTGTGGGGAAGGGAAGGAGGTAAGATGGGGGGGATCATCATCATCAATCGTATTTATTGAGTGCTTACTGTGTGCAGAGCACTGTATTAAGCGCTTGGGACGTACAAATTGGCAACAGATAGAGACAGTCCCTGCCCAACAGTGGGCTCACAGTCTAAAAGGGGGAGACAGAGAACAAAACCAAACATACTAACAAAATAAAATAAATAGAATAGATATGTACAAGTAAAATAAATAGAGTAATAAATATGTCCAAACATATATACAGGTGCTGTGGGGAAGGGAAGGAGGTTAAGATGGGGGGATGGAGAGGGGGACGTTCTTCTTCTTATTATTAAATCCGATTGATTGATGATTGAGGGGAGCGGCGCGCAGGCGCGCGCCCCAGGCCCCGGCACCACCGTGGCACTGGCGGTAGCGACGGGGTGGACGACGACGAGGAGAAATCACGTTCTCGCTCTCGCGCGATTTGGAGGAGGACGAGGGGAGGGGGAGGGCGGGGGAGCCGTCTGAGCCAATGGCGGCGCGAGGAGGAAGGCGGGAGTGCGGTGATGGACAGGCGCGGGCCCCGCCCCCGCAGCTGCGGCGAGCACGCGCCCCCGCCCCCCCCCCGCCCCCCCCCCCCGCCACCCCAGGCGCTCCTCTTCCCGTCGGAGGCGCCTTCCCTCCTCCTCGTCGTCGTCGTCTTCGTCCCCTCCATTTTCCGTATCGCGGGTTGGTGGCGGCCGCTCGCGCCTCCGCCCGGGCCTCGTCCTGCGGGCCCCGCCATGAACGAGGAGTACGACGTGATCGTGCTGGGCACCGGCCTGACGGTGAGGAGAGGCCCGCGCCGCCCCTGCGTCTCCCCCTTCCGGACTGTGAGCCCCCTCTGGGGTACGGACCGGCCCCTTACGTTGCCCACGTGGACTCCCCAGGCGCTTAGTACAGTGCTCCGCACACCGTAAGCGCTCAGTAAATAGGAATGAATATGAGTGGGGACGGCCGCGGCCTGGGAGCCCCCGCTCCCTCTTTCCCCCTCGCTAATAATAATAATGGTGGTATTTGTTAAGCCCACTGTTGGGTCGGACTGTCTATATGTTCCCAAGCGCTTAGTACAGTGCTCTGCACACAGTAAGCGCTCAATAAATACGATTGATTGATTGATTAAGCGCTTACTATGTGCAAAGCACTGTTCCAAGCGCTGGGGTACATACAGGGTAATCAGGCCGTCCCACGAGGGGCTCACAGTCTTCACCCCCATTTTACAGATGAGGAAACTGAGGCCCAGAGAAGTGAAGTGGCTCGCCCAAAGTCACACAGCTGACAAGTGCCGGAGCCGGGATTTGAACTCACGACCTCGCTCCGCCCCTTCCTTCTTAATAATAATGGCATTTATTAAGCACTTACTATGTGCCAAGTACTGCTTTAAGCGCTGGAGAGGTTACAAGGTGATCACCTTGTATCCTCCCGAGCGCTTAGAACAGTGCTTTGCACATAGTAAGTGCTTAAAGTGAACGGGGCTGGGGTTTTCGCGACAAGCTCTTTGTGGTGTTTGTTTGCCTTCCCATATTTGGATGCAGCGTTTATTAAGCAATTACGATGTGCCAAGTACTGTTCTAAGCGCTGGGGAGGTTACAAGGTGATCAGGTGGGCCCACGGGGGGCTCACAGCCTTCATCCCCATCTTACAGATGAGGTCACTGAGGCCCAGAGAAGTTGTGACTTCATTCAGTCGTATTTATTGAGCACTTACTGTGTGCAGAGCACTGTACTAAGCGCTTGGGAAGTACATGTTGACTTGCCCAAAGTCACACAGCTGACAATTGGCGGAGCTGGGATTTGAACCCATGACCTCTGACTCCAAAGCCCGTGTTCTTTCCACTGAGCCACGCGTCCTTCGCCGCAGAGAGCCACGCATCTAAAATAATAATAATGATAAAGCTTTGCATGCGAATATAGGTAACTAGATAAATGTGTATACGGAGAGCCCCTGCTAGACTTCCAGCTCTTCTTAGTTCATAGCTATATAAATGTGTATAAGTTCAGCGCTTAGTACAGTGCTGTGCACACAGTAAGCCCTCAATAAATACGATTGAATGATTGAACTCCTGCTTAGCTTCCAGATCTTTATAGGAATACATATATATCTATATAAATATATATATGTGTGTGTGTGTATATATATATATATATATATATATATATATATGCTAAGCTTCCAGGTCTGCTTAGGAATACATATCTATATAAATATGTGTACGTAGAGGTCCTGCGAACCTTCCAGATCTGCTAGGAATACATATCTATCTATATAAATATGTATACATAGAGGTCCTGCTAAGCTTCCAGATCTGCTTAATATCTATCTATATAATTGTGTATAGGTAGTGCTCCTGCTAAGCTTCCAGCTGTGCTTAGGAATACATATCTATATAATTGTGTATAGGTAGTGCTCCTGCTAAGCTTCCAGCTCTGCTTAGGAATACATATCTATCTATATAATTGTGTATAGGTAGAGCTCCTGCTAAGCTTCCAGCTCTGCATAAGAGTACATATCTATCTATATAAATGTGTATAGGTGGAGCTCCTGCTCAGCTTCCAGATATGCTGAGAAATCCATATCAGTCTATATAAGTGTGTATATGTAGAGGTCCTGCTAAGCTTCCAGATCTGCTTAGGAATACATTTGCATGTATATAAATGTGTATGCGTAGAGGTCCTGCTAAGCTTCCAGCTCTGCTTCGGAATACCTATAGATTCATTCATTCAATCGTATTTATTGAGCGGTTACTGTGTGCAGAACACTGTACTAAGCGCTTGGAAAGTATATAATAATAATGGCATTTGTTAAGCGCTTACTATGTTCAAAGCACAGACGTGTAGACGCAGAGTTCCTGCTAGGCTTCTCGTTCTGCTTAGGAATATATATATATCTATATAAATGTGTATGCTAGAGCACCTGCTAGGCTTCCTGGTTTGCTTAGGGGTACATATATATCTATATAAATGTGTATACGTAGAGATCCTGCTAGCCTCCCAGCTCTGCTTAGGGATCCCTGTGTGACTGTATAGCGCCTAATTTTCGGTATTGCAGGGATTCATCTGAAATGCGAATTGCGTCGCCTTATCTGGAATTTTTTTTTCTCTTTCCCTGTCTTGGTGGGCATGTCAGGAGAGACCCACGCGCCCAGAGGCCCCACCTCCAACCGGGTGGGTGACCCTTGACTCTTGGAGGTGCTCAGCAGACCGCCCCCCCCCCCCCCCCCCCGCCCAAACCCCTCTTCCTTTAAAAACAGGCGCCTCATGGCAGGCTCTGCCCATCTGCCGCGGTTCGGGGAGCGTTGAATCCCTCGTGGGAGTCCCACGAAATAGTTTCGAAGCCCTGAGTTTGGATTCGGGTGGGATGGTCATCTTTATGGAGGCTTATTCAAAGGCGAACACTAGGCCGATGGGAAAGGGGGTGGTGATGGTTTTGCACACCCCGTTATTCTCGTTTGGTTTTTTTTTTTTGTTTGTTTGTTTGTTTTTACCTCTCTGGAGTGGATAACGGATTCTGGTGGCTTTCCACGATGGGTTGCCAGGGGCTGATCTCTCCCCGTTGGAGCCGGAAAAGCGCAGGGCGAAGGGTGGAGGTCGTTCCAGCTTCCCCTTCCTATGCGGCCTGCAGTCACAAGGATGTTCTTCACTGCAGTGGGCAGGAGGAGGCCTGCGGGGAGAAGGGAGGGGGGCAAAGCAGTCGCTGCGAAACGCCAACCCATCTCCAATTCGAAATTTCTGATCTGAAGAGACGAAACGAAAGCAGCCTTTGATTTTAATCACCCCGCTTCCTCCCCACCGCCAGGCTTGCCACTCCTCGCCCGTCGACAAGCGGGGAATGTGGCCATGCAGCCTTTTAATACTTGCAGTCGGACACGCTCAGGTTTTTCCGGGCCGCTTTTGTTTTATCCTTTCACCCCCCCGTTGCGTCCCCCTTATGCGGAAAGGGGAGTGGGATTAGGGATGGATAGCCCAAGTCACAGATAAAATGGATGGTATTCTCTTGAGGGATTTGGGAGAGAAATCAATATGGCTGTGCCAATGCTTCATTGCTTAACCAGCTCCTCTTTCTGTTTCCTAATTTGAATAGTTCTTGTGGAGGAAAACACCCAAAGTGCCTTAAGGTCCTACAAAGCCCCTCCCCACCTACAAATTAAACACGGTTTTGTGTCTTGCCGCCCCCTTAAATTTTCTGATACTTTCCCCTTAATTAAGAACATAACTTTGGCTTTCAGTACTGTGTTTTTAGGCCACTGGTGGATCACAGCCGAGTCTATTTTGTGTTATTACTCTTGCATTATAGGTGAGCTGCCTGACCGTAGATTGTTGGCATTTTATTATATAAATAGAAGCAAAGGAAAGGTACCCCCCTATCTCTTTTATATCGTACTTCCCCTTATGGTCGTATAAAGGCTGGCTGGTGTGGTGTGAAAAATATAGGAAGCCTTAACGTTAAGATCGCTTAGTACAGTTCCCTGCACACAGTAAGTGCTCAATAAATACGATTGAATGAATGAATAACCTCAGTTTTTTGTTTGAACATCTGAAGTCCTGTCTCAGTGCAGCAGCCTGCCCACCTTACTGTCCAACTCGGCTTTAGGCCTTGACATAATTTCTGACATAATCTGACTTCTAGTTTCTTGAGTCACTGAATGCAAGGGTTTAAAAATAACCAGTTAGGCAATACAGCAGTTAAAATGCCAGTATGATTGCTACTCGTAGAGCTCCTTACAGCTTTTGTTTTTGTTAATCTTGTAAATGAATCGGTGATGTTTAAAACGTTGTGGGAGCAATTGCTGTGAATTAAACTTGGTCTTTTAGGCCCCTCTTTAAATGAGGAGAAATCACTTTAATTGCACTTCAGATCCTCATGCTAGATAACGTTTTATCTGGAGACAGTTGGACACCTGATTATTTAGGGAGCTCTTAAATCCAGATACCAGGTTAAATCCAAACAGCTGGTGCTGCAACTGATCGAGAAGTCTTTCAGTACCTCTTTCAGTTGTATTCTAAGACTATAGTACTGTGCGCAGAGCAGTGTACTAAGCGCTTGGGAGAGTTCAGTATAACAGAGTTCAATCAATGGTATTTACTGAGTGCTTACTATGTGCAGAACACTGTAATAAGGACTTGGGTGAATACACTTTCCCTACCCACAATGAGCTTACAGTTTAGAGGGGGAGTAAGTTAATACCGAAGCATTCTTTAATCATGTTTCTGGATTCAGAGTGGTCTTCCGAGAAGCAACATATATAGGAAGCCTTAAGGTTAAGATCGCTTAGTACTGTTCTCTGCACACAGTAAGTGCTCAATAAATACGATTGAATGAATGAATAACCTCAGTTTTTTGTTTGAACATCTGAAGTCCTCAGTGCAGCAGCCTGCCCACCTTACTGTCCAACTCGGCTTTAGCCTTGACATAATTTCTGACATAATCTGACTTCTAGTTTCTAGACGCCAGAGAAGCCTAGTGGTTAGAGCGTGGGGCTGGGAGTCAGAAGGACCTGGGTTCTAATGCCAGCTCTGCCACATGTTTGCCAGGTGACCTGGGGCCAATCAGTTCACTTTTATCTGTGTCTCAGTTACTTCATCTGTAAAATGGGGATTGAGAACGTGAGCCCCATGTGGGACAGGGACTGTGTCCAACCCAATTTTGTTTGTCCCAGTGCTTAGGGCACTGCCTGGCACCTAGTAAGTGCTTAACAAATGCCATTACTATTATTGTTATTAGAGCACTCTCAACTGAGTGATAGCAAGAGCCATAACAGAAAAGCAGATCTTTTTTAAATGCCATTGACTGATTGATTTATCCTCTTTAAACAAATTACTGCAGGGATTTTGGATTTGTCCTCATGCCTTTCCTTAGGAACTAATTAAATTCAAGTTGTTTGCCATTATTCATCATTATCATAATTGGAGTAATGGGAGAGGAAGAAGACATAAGTGTGTGTACGTCTTTAGTGACATCCTGCAGCTTCAGGAAAAGCTAGGGCCTCGGCAGTGGCATTTGGAGTGCGAGCAGGTGTGCACAGCACTGTACAAAGTGTTTTGGAACATATAATAGAAATTGCTATGTGAGAGACAATATAATAATAATAATGATGGCATTTATTAAGTGCTTACTATGTGCAAAGCACTGTTCTAAGCACTGGGGAGGTTACAAGGTGATCAGGTGTCCCATGGGGGGCTCACAGTCTTAATCCCCATTTTACAGATGAAGTAACTGAGGCACAGAGAAGTTAAGTGACTTGCCCAAAGTCACCCAGCTGACAATTGGTGGAGCCAGGATTTGAACCTCTGACTCCAAAGCCCGTGCTCTTTCCACTGAGCCACGCTGCTTCTCGCCCCATGAAATGAGGTCAGATTTTAAGGTCAAAAACTCCGATTTATTCTTTACCTTGAATAGCCAGAGGGAAAACTGTTGAATTGACAGCATGATTTTGGATTATTTTACAGTACTTAAGTACTTATTTGTCTTCAGATTAAGTAAATTTAAGAAAGGTGCTCTTATTTTTCCCAGTTCCAGTTGTTTCCTAAAAATTCAACCAAAATAACCAGTAAATTTTGAGGCAGCAGCAGGCTAATTAGGGTTAAAATGTCTTTCACACTAGTGCCATTAGATGCCTTAGAATTAATGATTTTATATTTAATTTCCTCAAGATTCCAAAGTGGGTCATATTGACCCATGGAAGTATTGATGGTAAAATTGTCAACACTAAAATTGTCTCTGTATGGACAAACAAATGCATCTGAGTAATTTCCATAGCCAGTTTTGGAATTACTAAACCCTTTTAATTTTGTATTTTCTAAATCTTCTTTTCTTCCCTCTTGTATAGGTGAAATTTTAGATGTGGTGAAGTTATTCTTTTTTGTAGAAATTCCAGTTTAATTTTCACCCACAGCTGTGGATGAATTGCTAATCTAGGGGCTCTGTGACTTTTTAGAGTTTAGGTCATTTCCATTTTCGTGCATGACGCAGTGTATGCCCCTCTCTTGCCCCTCCCCATTTCCTCACCTACGTCTGTGCAGATCCACTATCGATCAAATCCAAGTTTAATCAACTGCCACCTAAGGCATTGTGATCAAGTGGAGAGGGGGTGCACATGGATAAAAGTAGCAGTCAAGGAAAGAGAGGCGAGGTCCAGGGAAATTGGATTGTAAGAGTAGAATGATCGGAATTATACACCAAATTGAGAATGGAGTGCGGGCTCCCCCGGGATCCAGTGGTGAGAGAGGAAGGGAACCATCCTGAGCCTAAATAGATTTTGTGGATAATTCACAATCAGAAAACAGATGTCCAAGGGCTCTACAAAGCCCACCCAAGCTTGATTTCCTTGAGTTGAACCACCACTGAAAAATTTGAAGACTAGCCATCGTCCCCCTTGCCCTTATCTTTGGAAAGCCTTGTTCTCTTCTCGAGACTGTGCTGGATGTAGTCTGTAAAAGGCAGCTAAGGGACTGTCTTATCGTAGCTTTAGCTGCACACACAAATCCCTCTTCTCCCTCACCCCCCGACCCACAGACTGCACATACTGTGGCAAATTTTGGCAGGTGGAGTGACTTATAAGTACCCGGTAAGGTAGTGAACAATGCATACATTTGGGGGCAAATAGCCTCACAACAGTTCAGTACATCATCTGTCCCAGAAAGCGCTGCAGAGTGTGCTGTCACTTTGGCTTCCTGTTAATTACTACTGTTTACTTTAAGGGAGTCACAGGACAAGGTTGAGGAAAGCCTGTGTTTTCTTTTCTCTGCTGTTTGTCAATCCCCTCTCCCCACCCGCCATCATGTTTATTGAAGGCCTTCTGTGAGCAGAAAGAACACTGTTCGATTACACAGAAGATTGCCTGTTCATCAACCTTGACTTTTTTTTCAGCGGTCACTGATGAGACTAGTGAAGTTGTTGATCCCTGCAAATAGTTTTTCAGTAATGGAGAAACCCTTCTTCATAGGTTTTATGTCCTGGTTTGGCTTTAAAATTACTTTTCCTGTATTCGACTCCAGATCATCTTGAGCATGTCGGTTGAGTTTTTTTAACATGAGTGGTGTTTTTACTACTTTTCACATGGCAAGACTTGCTTGCCCAGATTCAGTATATTCTTATTCTTAATGCCTTCCAAATGAAATTACTGCTTCATTTGTAGCAAAAGCTTTAAGAAGTCAGGGTAGTGGGGGAAAAAAAGGCATTACCTTGAGACATTAATTTAGTGTGCTATATTTTGGATTTAAGGAGCATTGAATCTCACTAGAGATGCTGTTGCAATATTTACCACCTTTACTGCATTTATGAAGTATGGAAACTTCATTTATGTTTATGAAGAACTATTGTTGCTGTAGCTCCTTTTGATGAGATATTAAGATCTCATTTCAGATCTGGGTCCAAAGAAGTTGCTGATAATATATCTAATAATAGCATTAGGAGCTTTCGGTGTGCCAAAGCATTCTGCTAAAACACTTAGGCAGGTACAGATAATCAGATCATTACATTAATCAGTTGTATTTATTGAGCGCTTACTGTGTGCAGAGCACTGTACCAAGCACTTGGGAGAGTACTGAATAACAGAGTTGGACGCTGTTCCCTGCCCACATTGTGTTTGCAGTCCAGAGAGACACAGTCTCAGCAGGTGTCTCGTCCCCATTTTACAGATGACGAAACTGAAGCTCAGGGAGGTTAAGTCACTCTCCAAGTGATACAGTAGGTCAGTGGTGAAGCTGATAGTAGAACTGGGTCTACTGGGTCTGGAGTCAGAGGACCTGGGTTCTAATCCTGACTCTGCCGCTTGTCTACAGTGTGACCTTGGGCAAGTCACTTAACTTCTCTGGTCCTCAGTTTCCCCATCTGTAAAATGGGGGTTAAATCCTACTCCCTCCTCCTTACACTGTGAGCCCCATATGTGAAAAAGACTGTGTCCAAACTGATAACCTTGTATCTACCCCAGTGCCTAGAACAGGGCTTGGCACATAGTAAGCGCTTAACCAATACCGTAATTATTATTATTTTTACCTTCTCAAAGCTTTTGTGTGCCTAACTCCTTAAACCTTAACTTCTAAAGAGCAGGGGTGTCAGGGTCTCCTCAGATACTTCTTAAACCTTTACTAAGCTGTTAATGTTACGCTACTCCAGAACATTTCTGTTGTTCATTCTATGAGCAAGAGGCCAGGTCGGGAAACTGATTGCTTAAAAAGTAGGATGTTCTGTAGGATGTTTCTGGGAAATACCCAAATGGATTTCACGGTCTGAAATGCTTTGATCATGGATTTGATAGCAGTGGAAGGCACCGACCCCTCGTTACCACAGTTTGACAAGCTAGAAAGCAAAGCTCGGAATCCTAATCTCTAATCACATAGAACTGAATCTTCTACGATGGTTTAGTCAGATTGTTGCACTTTAAGTGGGAAGTTCATGCTAGAACTTTGTTCACAATTTAAAAATCTGATCGTGACGAGTTGATCCGAGTGGATGATTTATTTGCGGATCATTTAGACAAGCAAGTAGTCTAGGGAAAACCAGTATTTTTCCTGGTAAATGATTGTATTAATCCCACTTTAAATCCAAGTGGCAAATTATTCCCAATTTAAAAAGGTGAGATGACCTCCTCATCAACAGTGTCTGTTTGTTTAGCACTTCCTCAGTGCATAGCACACGTGCTATTGCTGTGTGAGAAAATACCGTGCCACTCATGGTAAAATTAGCGGGGTGATTTCAAGTTGACTTTTTAATGGTATCTTCGTCATCCATGGTATTGGAGTGCCTAACGAGTATGAAACCCATGGTAGCATTTTCCCAGCTCTGAAATAAGAGGTTTCTCTTTCCTTGCAGGAATGTATTCTTTCCGGTATCATGTCAGTGAATGGAAAGAAGGTCCTTCACATGGATCGCAACTCTTATTATGGAGGCGATAGTGCATCCATCACACCCCTGGAAGATGTAAGTATTAGTGTGGCTTTTTTTTTTCTTTGTCCTCAGAAGAGAGCCTAGGACTGTTGAATTAGGGCTAATTCTCTTAGCCATTCCAGCTTGATTTAGAGACTAGGGGTGGGCTAAAGTTATTCAGTAATGTTGGTCTTGAATTTGGGGGGCTCTAATCACTTGTGTAGAGATATGAGGCCTAGTAACTTTATTATATATCAAAAATGGTGTATTTAAATTGAGACTCCATCTTTGAGCATTTATTATCCAAATGTATGCTTTAGAAAGCTGCTTAGGTGAGACCATCACTTCAGAAGTCAAATCTGAACTAAATAAAAACCCAAGACTGAAGGGATGGAAGAGTGACAACGCAATATATTTTTAGATTTTATGCACTGGCCTTAAGATGCTGGTTTCACAATGAAGGCCTTAATTTTCCAAATTATAGATGTATTTATTTCTATCAATCACCCAAACAACATTTATTGAGCCCTTACTTGGAGCAGAGCCCTGTACTAAGTGCTTGGGAGTCTAGACTGTGAGCCCGATGTTGGGTAGGGACTGTCTCTGTGTTGCCGACTTGTACTTCCCAAGCGCTTAGTACAGTGCTCTGCACACAGTAAGCACTCAATAAATACGATTGATTGATTGGTAGAGTATGATAATCAACAGATGTGATCCCTGCCCTCAAAGATCTTACAGTCAAACACAGAATTATTCTTTTAAAGCTGCATATTCTGTTTGGCAGTAAATCCAAGCTTTGATCTTCGGGGGCAGGATTTTTGAAGATTCCCTTTTATGCTCTCCTAACTTGGTTTCCTGGATTCTTATTCCCCTCCTGAACCTAAACTTGCCTCCTTAGTGGTCCTGCACAACTTCCAGCCTCTGGGTCCCATTCTTCTTCCTCTCTTCCTTATGTCTGTCTTAGGTCTCTCCCTTTCAATTCTGGACTGCTCCCTGGCCCAAGACCCTCTTCCCCCATCCTCCCCACAGATTCTTGGATTGACTCTTATCTCCCTCACACCTCCTCCATCCCAGCACCCAGCTTCTTCTTGGGGAATCTGTAATCTGCTGCTTAATTTCAGCTACAGGGATCCCACTCTCATTCTTTTTAGAGTTCCCAACTCTAGATGCGAATTTTCCCTTTTACCCAGGAAAATCGTAATGTGTCTTACACTTGAATGCATGTTATAACTGTAAAGTTTTGAAAATTCTGATGATGGTACTTAAGTGCTTATTATGTGCCAGGCACTGTACTAATTGCTGGGGTATATATAAGATAATTAGATTAACACAGTCCCTGTCCCTCATGGACAGTTATTATTATCCTGAATTTTCATGACAGCAGGGAGGGGCAGCCAGGAGGGGAGAAGTCTGGGATTAAAGACTCCAGCATCCTGAGGCCTCTGGATTATACTGACCATGTACTGATCATGCTCCAGGCTGGAAGTGGAAGTTAAAGGATTTACAGTGAGCAGCAGCAGCAGGGATGGTCAGTTCTAGGGAGGCCCACCAGTTAGCCAGTACAGTCCCAACTCTGGCATATTGTACATTTTTTGAAAATTCCCCAGGGACAGCTTACAAAAATCCAGGACTGGAACATACTTGTTCAGAGACTGGTGGATTATAATTTGGGGAAGGATTCTTAGGGACCCCCTAGCTAATATGTTTTCCTTGCATTGTAATCTTGATATTCTAATATTGCAAAGTGCTCTCAGCAAACTTTCAGTGGCCTAATTATACTGAACAAATGCATGTAATAAATGGAATGAATATGACATACTTTGGATATCATGGTGTTTTCCTAAAGGGCTCAAACCTTCTTAAAATTTGTGATGTTTGTCCAATATGGAATGAATTTGGAAAGCAGGGAAGCGAAATCGTACCTTCTAACAACTGTGGAGATACAAACAAATTAGAGATAAATGGTCAGGCCTCAGTACCAAAAAGACCCAAGCACTCAGAATTTATTGGCATTGGAGGGGGGTAATTATCTCTCTTCACAGAGCTTTAAGTAGATCAATAGAGAAAACAAAAATAAGTCATTATGTTGTGTATGTTTTTTTTTTTCCCTTTTTAGCTGTATAAAAGATTTAATTTACCAGGATCTCCTCCAGAATCAATGGGGCGGGGAAGAGACTGGAATGTGGACCTAATTCCCAAATTCCTAATGGCTAATGGTAAGGAATGCCTTCGATTTTGTACTGGCTACCTGCCACCTGCTTTGAAGGAGAGTATCTCCAGGGAAGCGTTTGCCTTGCAGATGCCATTTCTACAATTTTCCTGGAGGAAAAAAAAAATCCTGTTGGTTGCAGTTACATATCTGTGTTCTGCAGATCTCTGTGCCAGACTAACTTGAACGTGCTTTCGCCTTTAGTTCTGTTGTTAGTTATGCAAAATATTGATCTTTCTCACACCGTCTGATACTTGAGAGTTCCCAGTCTGAAATAATAATCCCTTGAATTTTCTATTAGATTTTTATATTTTTTATATAGCTTTTATTTTCCAAAGCACTTTTACCTCACCTCAATTTTTTTCTCCTCACAAAATCCCTATGAGGTTGTATTTTACAAATGAAAAGATTGAGGTACAGAGAAATAAAGTGATTTGCCTGAGGTAATACAGCAGGCTGGAGGCAGAGTCATGACTAGAACTCAGGTTCTGACTTTCAAACAGCTTGCCCTCTCCACTCTGGAGTTATACACCAAATTGAAAACTTTCCCAGGCTTCACGGCATACCTGGGAGATGAAACTTTGTGGGCAAAGCTTTGTGTACCTGCACGCTAGGTCTCAATATCTGAAGGTTTGTTTTAATCATATATACTATCAGATTTGAAGTTTTGCCAATTATAAATACTTGCTAAAACAGGCAACAGTGTGCTTCATTAAACAAGCGTGTAAATCTCTCTGAACTTTACCAAAAATGAATTCTGATTGTTCCTGGCTGGAGGGTGGAGGGAAAAAAAAAACCCGTGATTAAATATTAAAGTGTTACCTTTAAAAGTTAGATCTCCGTCTGAACAGGTTTGTCTGGGGAAATGGAAGAGGGTAGACAGGCATAGTAAGTAACAGCTACTGGTGACCAACGTGATCAGGTACAACAGTTTCTAGATCACCAGGCTTCTTCTTAAGTAACAAATACTTGTACTTGCCATAAGCCGGATCTTCCTTGGCACTTCATTATCCTGAAGGTGGAGTTAAGGGTTTACTGTGTGCCAAGCACTGTGATGAATCACGTCTGACACAATCCCCGTCTCAAATAGGGCTCACTCTAAAAGGGAGGAAGAGCAGATATGGTATCTCCATTGTACGGATGTGGAAACCGGCACCGAGAAGTCAAGTGGCGTAGCACGGGCTTCGGAGTCAGAGGACCTGGGTTCTCATTCCTAATCCACCATTTGCCTGCTGTGTGACCTTGGGCAAGTCACTTGATTTGTGGGCCTCGCTCTCGTCATCTGTAAAATAGAGGTTCGGGACTTGTTCTCCCTCCTACTTAGACTGTGAGACACAGGAACTGTGTCTGACCTGATTATCTTGCATAGTGCGTAGTACTGTGCTTGCACTATAGTAAGTGCTTAACAAATATCATTGTCGTTGTTGTTATATTCATTGCTGCCAGCACTTAATTGTGGAGTTGATGTGGTTTTGAAACCAGTAACCCTCTTTCTCTGCAGGTTGTACTAATCGGTCAGTGGAAGACTAATTATTCACTCTTTTTGCTGGGAATGGGAGACAGTGGTTATTTGATGCTGTTCTTTGAAATCTTTATGTCCTCAAACCCTGTCCAAGTTATTGTGCTAAAGTGATATTGTATGGGCTCTCTGCAGGTCAGTTGGTTAAAATGCTGCTGTATACCGAAGTCACCCGCTACCTAGACTTCAAAGTGACTGAAGGGAGTTTTGTCTACAAAGGAGGGAAAATCTACAAGGTTCCTTCTACTGAGGCTGAAGCTCTGGCATCCAGTAAGCAGTTGGGCTTTAATTCCTTTTTGTTCTCTGAATCCTGAGTTAAAGGTATCTCCCATGACACAATAGGCCCTCAGTTGGCCGAGCAGATCATGTGATCGCAGTATAGCGAGAGATTAAGCAGTTCTGTTGAGTGGTTACGGTGTGCAGAACACAGTTCTAAGCGCTTGGGAGAGTACAGTATTACACTATGACAGAGTTGGTAGTCACTTTCCTTCCCCAAAACGAGCTCATAGATCCAGAGACTCTATTAGATGTGAAATGTCACAGTAGCCAGGAGTTGGCATATACCAGGGAAAAGGGCCCATTCTTCCGAATCCACAGCTTGGTAAGAGTGGTATTGTGGTGGGCTGGGGTGGGGGTTGGAGGTTAGAAATCAATGAGAGATGATCAGATGGGGCGCTTGCTGCCGCTGTGCATAGACATTAGAGCCCTGCCGTGAACCTCTAAGGTATTAGCCTCAAAACAAGAAAAAAAGTTTGTTCAGACCAGTAAGTTCAGAGCATAGGTGCTGGACCCCCAAGCTTGCTCTTTCCAGGTCTTTGACAAGACAAGACACGAGAGCTTCCAGTCAGGGCTGAAAATGGTGCTTTTTTGGCCTGTTGACTCACTAATGCTTGTCCTCTCGCCACTAAAATCTCATCCTCCCTTGGTTGAGTCCTCACGAAAATCTAAGCCTTTTCTTGTGGGTCTTGCAAAGGCCTTACGGTGCTGAAACTTGCATCCCTCCCGGAGAGCTGTTTTCAGGCATCGGAAGGACCAGAACATGAACACTCCTTTGGTACATTCTGTCTGGTTGAGAAACCATTTGAATGTGTTTCACTGGAAGCCCCAGGTCTGCTGTGATCCTCAGTATTTAATTAGGTTGCACTGAGGCTCCAAATCTCAATTCTGTTAAACTTTTTAAATTGTATTTAAAAAGTACAGCCACTGTACTGGGCACTGGGGCAGAGACAAGTCAGTCACATTGGACAAAGTCCCTGCCCCACATAAGGCTCACAGTCCTAATCCCCATTTTACAGATGAGGTAACTGAGGCACAGAGAAGTTAAGTGACTTTCCCAACATCACCCAGCAGAGACAAGTGGCAGAGCCGGGAATGGTGTGTGACAGGTGGTTGTCTGGAGTTTTGCAGTTCCGGGAAATGGAACCGTTCTAAGGGTTCAAGGCTTCAGTGTTCTTGGAAACTTGCAGTTAAAACTGACTCAGCTGGTGTCCGATTGCTTCCCTACACCTCTATATATTCCCCAGCTCCCCTCCCTCCTCCCACACACAACCAACATCAAATAGTCAAGTCCTTCAGTTTGCCTTTGGGTCCTTGCATTTCCGTGGTGCATCGTACCTGATAACTTCCCTTGAATCGTCTGTGAACCTCACCTTCTCTTCTCTATAGGCAAACCCATTTTCTAACTTTTTGTTAACCTGTGGGTTTAGTTTCCCTTTGAATTTTGTAAATTGTTCCTCAAGAGAACTATCGCAGGGTACAACTACAGAAAGGCTAACATTTATAAATCGTGATCCTTTTCTGTGCTCATCCTGTTATCATGCTCTCTTGATCCCTATTGCTAACCTGTAGCTTGAGAGGGTTCTGTACCAAGTAAACTCTTTTATTTTAATGATTGTCTTATTCAAATATTTTCTTATTAATTTTTGCTTTTGGTTCATAATTTTTTTGCCAAGGTATGAATCATGACTATTAAAAAAAAGCTAGCAATTCCAGTGTGACTTAAAGTTAATAACTTGTCACCAGCCATAATAACCTCTTAGGCATCAGGCAGGTGAAATGTGAAACTTTGTGAATGCCCCGGAAAATGCTTTTATCTTATGCAACATATTCAAACGGCTGAACTAAGTGAAACCCCAAAGCAGGGGGTCTCCTTCCCCCTTCCCTCACCACCCCGTAGAAAAGGAGGAAAAAAAAATTCCCAGTCATTGAAAACATCGTGGGAGGGAGAGTGGAGACTTACCTTTCTGATGGGTGATCTCAGAGGGTAGGAAATGGTGGGTAAGGGCTGCTTGAGGTAAGGTGTCTTTGTTTGCATAATTGAGTGTTTATAAGGTAGCCATAAGTGAAGGGCTTTCTGAGCACTGTTCAAAAAATATGATGGGTGATGTATTCAGCACCTAAGCCTTGTTGCTATGTTCTGACCGGTCTTAAATTTGCTTCTCTCTAATGACAGTCAGTGAGGATGAGGAAAGATCCCCAAATTTCAGGCCAATGACAAACTTGTTTCCAGCGCTTAGTTAACGTCTTGTCTGCTCAATTTCGGTTTCCAGGAAAAAAAGGCCCAGATGGGGACTTCCCTGGGATAGGATTTTGGGTGTAGTTGTCAAGGTGACAGTGCCTTTGGGCCTGATAAAATATATAGTGATAAGCAAGCTTTACCCTTATGAAATGCCCTGGCTTTACCCACAATTATATTTTCTGCTTAAGGACTTTAAATTGTTCTGTGGCAGCCCAGTCTTTTTTTTTCCTCAGGCAGCGGAAACCTATATCATTTTAGTGTTATAAGCTCATTGTGGTCAGGGAATATGTCTGTGTACTAACTCTGTTGTACTCTCCCAAGCGCTTAGTACTGTGCTATGCACACAGTAAGTAGTCAGTAAATACCATTGACGATGATGCTGTATTGCTAAGACTCCAGAGCTCCCAGTGTATAACTCTAAAACACAGAAGGAAATCCCCATTTTTGTGCTTAACTAAACATTGTTGGTTTCCTTTTGAAATACCGTCCTGCTCAAGTCTCCCGGTGGTTGCGTGTGTGTGCTCGTAGGCTTGATGGGACTGTTCGAGAAACGCCGGTTCAGGAAATTCTTGGTGTATGTTGCCAACTTTGACGAAAACGACCCACGAACTTTTGAAGGCGTCGATCCTAAGAAGACTACTATGCGAGACGTATATAAGAAGTTCGATTTGGGCCAGGATGTTATAGATTTCACGGGTCACGCCCTTGCCCTCTACAGAACTGATGAGTAAGTGTTTGGCGTTTTATTGGGCTCAGTTGTGGAAAAACTTCAGCATTGTACTTAACCTGAAAGTGCTCCAAAACCATTTTAAGAATTGTGCTGCAAACGCTCGCCGCATCCCAGCTTGTCTGATGGCTCAGCCTCTTTGTTGACTCCCCGCCTTCAGCCTCTCCCATCTCCAGGCCATACCCTCTCCCATCTCCAGGCCATACTTTCCCCTGCTGCGTGGACTTCTTTTTTTTTTTTTTTAAGCAACAATGTTGTATTGCGCCTATCTCCTGACCCCTCGAAAACCTCCGATGGCTGCATATTCCTCTCTGCGTCAAGCAGAAACTCCTGACCGGTGGTTTTAAGGCACTGCCAACACTCACTCTCTCTCCTCACGTATCCACTCCCTTTTCCCACTGCATCCCAGCCTGCACTCTTCATTCCTGCGAAGGTAACCTGCTTTCCTTCCTCCATGCCTGGATCTTCCCCCTTCATATCTGACAGACCACTGCTCTCCCCACCTTCAAGCCCTTTCTGAAGTCACATCTCCACGAGGCCTTCCCCACTTCATTTCTAATCTTTCCATCTGCTCATGTCCCCCAGTTTCCCCCCCAGCACTGTCCCAATGCTTAAAGTTCTGGCAATTCCCCGTACCAATTAGGGAGCTACAGTGTATGCCTGTCATCCTTATGTACGTACCTTTCCGTCTGCGTCCGTGTCCCCCCGCTAGATTGTAACATGTAGGGATCGCGTCTGCCAACTTAAGGGTACGCTCCCAAGCGATGAGCACAGAAGGGCCTGGCATCTCTGGCATCTCTGTTGGTCCAAACTGGAACTTGTTGAGCTGGGCTTCCCGCAGCCTCTCCCTGGGGAGCAGGGTCCCCCCCGCCAAGCTCTCACCGCGCGCCGGGTCTCCCGAACCTTTCTGCCGGAGGGTCCGCCGGGCTCGACGACCGCTTCTTGGCTAGACTTGGGCGGGACTTTCCTAACCCCTTCCCTCCCCAGCCACCTTGTGAAAGAGGAAACAGCTTCTGTGTACACGACCGGGGATTTCCCTTGATGAAACCTCCACCCTTCCTGGGTTTCTGGGTATAAGGTGGCACCCTCCCGAACCATTCCAGTCTTTGTGAGGAGAGAAACGTAGTGGGATCTGGGAAAAGAGAGGAGCAGGTGGCACATCAGAAGTGGAGGGTTGAGATGATCGTAATTCAACACGGTATGAGAAGTGAGGAATGAGGCTGATGTTGAAACAGAGACTCTTCATTTAATGGTCATGAAACTTTTTTCTCCAGCTACCTAGACCAGCCATGCCAAGAAACCGTCAACAGGATTAAACTCTACAGTGAGTCTTTGGCTAGATATGGGAAAAGCCCCTATCTTTACCCACTGTACGGGCTTGGAGAGCTGCCCCAAGGATTCGCAAGGTAAGCATTGTCTCCGAGGATCCATACATTGAGGTAGTGTCTCCTGCTAGCGCTGCTAGGCGAATCCCCTCGCTGTCTTCTTTAAGGGGAGCCGGGGAACAAGGGACCCCCCAGGCAGGGTGGGGTGCCACAGTCTGACTTGGCTGCTTTTCTATTATTATTATATTTAAGTGCTTACTGTGTATCAAGCACTGATCCAAATAAAAATTAATATAAATAATAATGATTAACCTAATTTAATCCAGTTGGAGAATCCTTGTCCCACATGGAGCTCACAGTCTGAGTAGGAGAGAGAATGGGAATTTAATTTCCGTTTTTACAGTTGAGGAAACAGAGCAGTGACTTGCCAAAGGTTGCCCAGTAATCGATGGGCAGAGCCAGGATTAGAATCCCGGTCCTCTGATTCCCAGGCCCATGTTCTGTCCTTTAGGCCATGCTGCTTCTCAGCAGCTTTATTTCTAAATGGTGATTCCAACCACCATCTATGCTTTAGGGATTTCATATTGAGCTTTTTCACTGCTTATAATCTAGTTGCCAAAGAAAATTTCAGGTACAAAGTTCAAATCACAGAGTTCTTTATTGTTGAGGTGAGTAGACTGGTTTTTTTTCCCCTTTTCTTTTTTTCACCTGAAATCGGGTTAAATTAAGGGAGGCATTTTAAGGTGGGAGAATATTTGAATCATTTTGGATGGTAGGGTGCTCCAACTTCAGTTCACCTTTGGGCTCCAAAGAGGTGGCAAGCGCCTGTATTTGGCCTAATAATCGATTCCCAGGGTTAAATTGGCAGGAGCCAGATTATAAGACCTTTTGAAATCTAGTTGTGGACTGTGAATGAGAATGGAAGGTTCAGACAGGGCTTTTTGTTGTTGTTTCCTTTTTTTGTTTGTTTTGGACTTCCCAAAGTTGGACTACTGGAATGCCAGTAAATCAGATTGTTAGGCACTCATTTGTCTCAACACACACCTTTTGGTAACTGTGGGACTCCCCAGTTTTCCCTCAACTTTGATCATCAACTGCCTTTGTTTACTTAGCCAACTTCTGTGCTTCCTTTGAGGCTGGCAGAACTGGTGGATCACCTCTCAACCAACCATCCTAAAAATGCCTTCAAGCTTGTCGTCTCTCGGAGGGTTTGATTCGATCGTCCAAATGTCAACATTTGAGGCGCCGTTTCATGGTTCTGATGTCAAGTTTTTAATGCTTCTTGTTAGAGGGAAAGAGCAGAGGCCTAGGTGTTAGGGGATCTGGTTCTAATTCTTGGCTGTGCTATTTGTCTACCGTGTGACCATGGACAAGTCACTTATCCTCATTTGTAAAACAGGGATTCCATACTTTTTCTCCCTCCTCCTAGACCGTGAGCTCGGTGAAGGACAAGGATTGTGTCCAACCTCAATAACCTTGTATTTACAACAGGGGTTAATACAGTGCCTGGTTCATAGAAAACTTAACTATTATTAGTAGTAGTAGTAGTAGTATTATTGTCATTCAGTTGAATAGCTTGTTTGAAAGAGGCTGAGTTTGGGTGTAAGGAGACCTGGGTTATAGTCCTAGCTCTGTCACTGGCCTGCCGTGGGATCTTGGCCTTCATTTCCTTACCTGTAAAATGGAGAGAAGATAACTACTCTTCCTCCCCCTTAGATATCAGCCCCTTGTGGGACAGGGGCAGTCCCTGACCAGAATATCTTATGTCGACCTCAGCCTCAGCCAGTCTCCTGGAAAGCAGACTGAGCAAAAATACATTTCTTGGGGATACTGCTGCAGTTGGAACCATCCCACTTGCGTGTTTGTAACTTCGTTTTCTTTTGTAGGCTAAGTGCCATTTATGGAGGCACCTACATGCTGAACAAGCCAATTGAAGAGATTGTGATAGAAGGTGGAAAAGTCATCGGGGTGAAATCTGAAGGAGAGGTAAGGAGGCTAGGTATTTTGAGGGGTTTTGGGCAACCCAGTCTCAAGAAGAGAAATCAACATTTAGTCCAAGATCAGTAAGCGTCCACTACGGACATCGGATTAGCCACGGATTTTCTAGGTTGGATGCTCTGTCTGATTAAATTCCGCTCTGTCCCTTGCTGTTTTACATCTGCTCTCTAGAGCTGTAAATCAGCATGAGAAGCAGCGTGGCTCAGTGGAAAGAGCACGGGCTTGGGAATCAGAGGTTATCGGCTGTGTGACTTTGGGCAAGTCACAACTTGTGTGCCTCAGTTACCTCATCTGTAAAATGGGGATGAAGATTGTGAGCCCCACGTGGGACAACTTGGATCACCCTGTATCCCCCCAGCGCTTGGAACAGTGCTTTGCACATAGTAAGCGCTTAACAAATACCATTATTATTATTATTATGAGCCCTAAGTGGTAACTTGGCATCCTCTTGTTTGCTCCCAGCAAGTGTGTGCCCTCAGTGACTTTATGGTGGTTCATCCGACTCAACTTTATTGGCCAACGCTGAACATTCATTTCCCATTGTAGCAGGTCCCCCCCGGTTGACCTTCCACATAGGCTGAGACTTAGCTTCAACAGATGTCCGAATCATTAGGGCACTTACAAAGCACGTGGCTTGGATTTTTTTGCGTAGGTTATCTCATTTAAGAGGATTCGTCGTATTTATTTAACAGTAGCGTATAGGGTGTCCCCTCTTTGAGCATATGGCCGGGCACTTCTCATAACCTGTTTTATTTCCTTGCACCTTGTCTGCGTGGAGGGGTGACTAAACAGCTAATTAAGAAAATTAGCTGTCTCTTAGCCAGATTGAGAAATCCATAAAGTCTGGCTGAGGCTTTTGTCTCTCACGTGATCCTCATCAGATTTTAGTGGCAACGGGGAACAAAGAGCAATTCAAACTGGAAACATGCATTGGTCCATTTGATGACGGCCAAGCAGATCCCAGAGACTACAAAAGTGCCGTTTGCATCTTTGAACGCTGTTGTTGTTGTGAGGCCTCAACTGGCGTTTTGCTCCCTTCAAGGCCTGGCCCGCCTCTCCCTTCCCCTGCTTTGTGATGTATGGCAGCTTAAATTGTAATGGGAACACCATGAAGATTTTAGGCATGGTGACCGCAGGAGCCTGAAAAATGACAAGATTAGTCCAATCTAGGTAAAAGCCCCTCTTTGAAGAGGTTTGGGGGTAGAACTGTCTTAGATCAAGTGAATCTTTAATTGTCTATTGGAGAGGAGCTGGAGTTTAATACCCCCACTTCTCCCCTTTTGTAGCAGTCACATTCTCCATTAAGGAAAACCGCATTGTAGCACTCACTATGGACAACATTGCACGTGGGCACACACTTGGGGTGTGCTAACTATGAAATTGGTTTGGTTCGTATTCTTGGTTGAACGTTTCCTAGTAACACTCCAGTCCTGACTCGTCTGCAGAAGCCTGCGGCAGGGCAGAACTGATCATCTGTTTAAAGAAAACACAGAAACAGTAGCCAGTTCAAGTTCCAACAGTTCTTGTCCTTGATGAAGCGGGAGCTAGAGACTTCAGCTTAGGATGTGAAGGCCCACAATGACTTGCTTTCCAAGGCAGTCCTATCTATGAAATGAGCCGCCGTAAAGCCCGTCGAGCGCGTAGACGAGAAAGCTACGTTTTTCATTGTCCCTTGGTTTCAGATCGCCCGCTGCAAGCAGCTGATCTGCGACCCCAGCTATGTAACAGACAGAGTAACCAAAGTGGGCCAGGTGATTCGAGTTATCTGTATCCTGAGCCACCCGATCAAGAACACCAACGACGCCAACTCCTGCCAGATCATCATTCCACAGAACCAGGTCAACCGAAAATCAGGTGAGTGAGGGTGGAAGTTGGAGGGATCGGTCCCTGGCCGGGGGTCGGGGGAGGCAGTGGCTATTTCAGGGAAAACCTGAGTACCTCCAGCCGTCCAACCCAACACAGAGGGCTAAGCTACGGGGCCGGCAAGTTGGAGAGGAATCTAGTGTAGATCTGCTTGTCCTGCTGTGGAATCCAACTGTTGGAATGGTGCCTTGCCTCAACACCGATGAGGCACTAGCCTTGTGTCTGATCGCAAAGGTCAGCCTTATTCTGTGATATCACGCCTAGATAAACGATATTTGTTGACGCAGTTATTTCAAATTGCGTGCTTACATGAGGCAGTCTAGTTTCTTTTCGCCCCCCATCCAACTAGATCAGGGTTAGCGTCTTCATTAGAAAGTGGAGATGGTTCCATTCAAATCAGTCTGTGGTATTTTGAGGGCTTACCAAGCCTTTGGGAGACTACGATTCAAAAGAGTCGCTACTGCACCACCCTCGAGGAGCGTACGATTCAAGGTGGTTTTCTTTTTAGATATCTACGTCTGCATGATTTCTTCCGCGCACAACGTGGCGGCACAAGGGAAGTACATTGCCATAGTTAGCACGACTGTGGAAACCAACGATCCCGAGAGAGAAATCAAACCTGCCTTAGATCTCTTGGAACCAATTGAACAGAAGTAAGTACTGTATCGCTGACTGAACAAGAGCCAGGGTCTCTTGCTCACCCCCGCCCGCCCCCCCCCAAAAAAACTACTGGAGCGAGGAAGAGGGTGATGGCCAAGGGCTTGAACAGGTGGGAATTTTTGGTGTTCAATATCCCAGCCCTGCTTCTCTTTCCCATCCCTGCGAAAAGCTTAATCAAGCATAGTTCAGGCAAACATGTTTCGTCTGGGCCCAGATCTTTTTTCTTAAAGGCACCGTACCTTTTCAGCAGAGACTGAATCTGAAGGTGCTTTAATGTCCGTTGTATTTGAGCACTGTACGAAGCGCTTGGGAGAGTACGACACAACAGAGCTGTATGTGTATTCATCCGAGCTGTGTTTATCTTTCTCTGTTCAGATTTGCTAGCATCAGTGACCTCCACGCTCCAACTGATTTGGGAACCGAAAGCCAGGTGAGTGACCGAGAACTGAAATACGGACCCCAGTGGTGTTGGGGAGGGACGAGCCCGAACTTAACCAAAGCGCTCTACCTTGGTTTTCTAGATCTTCATTTCACGCACTTACGATGCTACGACTCACTTTGAGACCACCTGTGATGACATTAAGGACATCTACAAAAGGATGATGGGGTCGGAGTTCGACTTCGAGGAAATGAAACGCAAGAAAAATGACATCTACGGTGAAGAGGAGCAGCAGTAAGAGGCTAACGTGTAATTTAGAAGCGGTTTAAAACTTGGCTAATACAGATCTGTATCAGGAACCTAATGAACACTGTATGAATTTCAATATTGTACGGCCTGCTTTTGTAATCACATCTTTGAGAGATTGACAAAATACTGCACCGGTAAACGCTCCCCATTTTTCTCCCCCCCCCCCCCCCCCCCCCCCCCAACTATCATGTATTAACTATCTCGTGCTGGTATGGGATGGCTGTCCTGAATTGGCAGATGACTGACATTTTGTTCAATTTAATTCAATCATCGGGTTTGTGGTGTTTTTAGAAAAAGTGCAGTAAAAAAAAGCCACTCTAGGATTATATACACTGATGCAGAAAAACTGCAGACTCGATACAGTATTTGTATCTTTTAAAAAAGCGTACCCTTTGCGGTGATATGCTGCTCAAGTGTTGGATCAGTGACAGCGTCGTGCCATCTGTCCTGTTTATTAAGGAGACTAAATTGAACACTCCCATTATTTTGGACAGCACCCCTGAGTTCTCCCCATAACCTTGAATTTTGTGTCAAGTCGTACCATGACAGTGCCCAAATATCGTAGCCATCATTCTTTGGGTTATAGCTCTGGGCATGGAATTAACGAAACTGCAGCTTTTGAAACCGTTTACGTCATCTTGGAGTTGCCTATGTGCCTAAGGCTCCTTTTTGTGTTTTAACCTAATAAAGACAGATGAAAGAAAACCAGTTACAAAAGCAGGAAAGGCATGGGAGTATTTCCTGTAGCTCACGTGGCTTCTCGGAGGGACCAAAACTGCCCGGCAGTATTGACTTGACGGAGCTGGCGGTTCTACAGTGTGTCTAAAATGGCTCCAAATGATTTCTGTACTGCAAAGTAAAGCCAAACTCTGGAAACCAATACCTTGCTTATTGATCTGTGGTGTCTGCTCTACCTGGTGTGTGAAGCGGGTATTAAGTTCCTCTGTTGGCTTGCCCCTGAAGGATAAGGGGGGGGGGGGTGAAAGCGAGAGAGACAAAGAGATGTGTTGCTGCTTCTAGGAAAAATAACAGGTCAGCGATGCCTTATGAACAGGATCCCCCCAACTCCCCCGAGGCTGTAGCTGTTCTGTCTGGGGGTGCTCACCCTGCCTCCTTAAGTCACTTTGACACTCAGTGGTATTTGAGCACTTAATGTGTGTAGAGCACTGTACTAAGCAGTTGGAAGAGTACAATACAACAGAATTAGACCCATTTCCTGCCCATAACTAGCTCCCCATTCCCTGGAAGGGAAAGCCTTGTACATTTCACCAGGTAGACAACTAAACGGGAAGCGGGACGTCCCTTCTCTTATACCTGCCGGAGCTCCTGCAAACACAGCCTATGGACGAGATAAACACGGGTGAGGAAGCGGTGACAGGGGAGACGGACTGTGGTGGAAAACTAGTTCCCCAAGAGCAGCAGGGGCCAGTAAAGAACTAACACTCCTCACTCCCCCCCTGTCGACGTCACACTGGACAATTACTGGATTGAGGTTCCTTTATTTTAAAAAAGGAAAGATGAGTTACAAAACCTGTCTTCCCCACAGATAAGCAACCTCTCTTACAAATGTGTGGTTAATTTACCTCTGGAGTTTTCAAAGACAACTGTTAAAGTACCATAAATATGGGGGGGGGGGGGGGGGGGGGCTCTGCCTCACCTTGCTAACCATACAGTCTCGCTATATTTACAGGGTTTCGTTCAGTGAAAAGGGGCTGCTGAGAAAATGGTATCGTCCGGGAAAAAATATTTAACTTAATGTAGTGTTGCTTTAACGGCATCCAACTGACGGTTTAAATTAGCAGTTTTCCACACAGTAGGTATAATGTACAAAAACCTCCAGACCGTAACATGCGCTTTACATACCTTATTTACATTAAGACTAAAAACAGACAATGCCACACACCTATTTTTCTTCCAATGTAGTAAGCCTTAGGAACACTGCATCCAGAAGTGTTCCAGCAGGAGCAGCCGAGCGCTTATTCCTGTAAAGTTCAATGTGCCGTTCTTAAAGTAATGTCTCACACTGTACTTAGCAAACCCCTTAAGAAAAAGGAAAACTATCCCCTAGAGATGTCTGCACAGGGTACTTGCTCGCTGACAGATGTCAGCCTGCGGTCCTTTCAAGTCAAGGTTTTAAAAAGAAAATGTCTGTTGAGCAGCGTGGTTGAAACCATGAGGATCACCTGGACAGAGGAAGGTAGTTCGCAGGGTGATTGCTTCTCCACGGCAAAGGGCCCCAAACTGCACTAGAGTGAACGGAGCCGGTGGGTACATAGTAAGCGCTCAATAAATACGATTGATTGATTGATTGATTGATTGTAGTGGCAGAAATGGCACCTCAGACAGAGGGACTTGAATGTTAGGAAGGGCCAAAACTTCCACTCACTACACAGTCTCTAAAAGCACTCGTCCTTGTGAGCGGGGCTTCAAGGCCAGCGACACCTTTTCCCCAACCTCCCTGTTGGTCTTGGGTTGCCGGGCCTCGGCCCCCTTGCTTGAGGATGGCGCTCTGGTGGATCCTACAAGCCCTAAATACTCAGAAGCAGCCCCCCGGGCTTGCACCCGGCAATGCCCCCGGGTTTTAAAACCACTCTCGAGTCCTCCACCCTCCTCGCGGCGGCTAAAGGCGTTCTGGCTCCGGGTCCAAATCGCTCTTACCAGTAGCTGCTTTTGAAAGGGGCCGCCGCTTGCGGGAGAGCTGCCACAAAGGTAGTCACGTCGGTAACGAGGATCCCGCTGCTTTCAAACGACTCACTGGACGCGGCAGGCTTCTCTGTGAGAGGAAAAACCAAGGCCAGAGATCACGGGTTTTGGCGGGGAAAATCGTGTGACTGGGGTTACTTGTTTATCTAAGGGCAGCCATTTAGAAACATTAATCATCATCATCATCAATCGTATTTATTGAGCGCTTACTATGTGCAGAGCACTGTACTAAGCGCTTGGGAAGTACAAATTGGCAACATATAGAGACAGTCCCTACCCAACAGTGGGCTCACAGTCTAAAAGGGGGAGACAGAGAACAAAACCAAACATACTAACAAAATAAAATAAATAGAATAGATATGTACAAGTAAAATAAATCAACAGAGTAATAAATATGTACAAACATATATACATCATCATCATCATCAATGAGCCAGCTCCACCTCTGAGCTTGACCATGGTGGAAGAAATAAAAAAAAAACCCTCATATGGCATCTGTGAAGGGCTTACTAAGTGCCAGGCACTATACTGAGCACTGCGGTAGAAGATAAACAGGTTGAACACAATCCCTGTCCCTTGTGGGCCTCACTGTCTTAATCCCCATTTTACAGGTGAGGTGACGGGCACAGAGACATTAAGTGACTTGCCCGTGGTCACACAGCAGACAAGTGGCCTTTTTAATCAGATGCTTTCAACAGGGTTACAGTGAAGCAAATTTACAACAGGTCTTCATAGCCGAACAAGTCGGGCAGCAAGGGGCAAGGCGTTCGTGGGCGGCCACGGAGACTAAAGTCAAGGTCTCCTAGGTATAGGTGCCACAGGGCTGAAAACAAAGGTCTTCCACAGGCCCCGTGGTGTGGACGGCCGGGAGGAGGGGGAAAGGGAGAGAGCGCCGGCCGCTTGCGGCCAGCCTGGAAGGAGCCGGTGGGAGCCCATCTTCAGCAAAGGCCGAATGCCGAGGAGGCGACGTCCAGCGGAGCCCCGGGGGCTGCTAGCGGCCGCTGTAGCCATGCTAGCCCGCTCCCACCCTGAGCGCTCAACCCCAGCTCTGCCCGGGGCCTCAGCTACAACAATAACGGCATTTGTTAAGCGCTTACTACGTGCAAAGCACTGTTCTAAGCGCTGAGGAAGACACAAGGTGATCAGGGAGAAGCAGCGAGGCTCGGCGGAAAGAGACCGGGCTTTGGAGTCGGAGGTCATGGGTTCAAATCCAGGCTCCGACAACTGTCAGCTGTGTGACTTTGGGCAAGTCACTTCACTTCTCTGTGCCTCAGCTGCCTCGTCTGCAGAGTGGGGATTAAGACTGTGAACCCCACGGGGGACAACCTGATCACCTTGTATCCCCCCAGCGCTTAGAACAGGGCTCTGCACATAGTAAGCGCTCAACAAATACCGTCACCATTAGCAGGTTGTCCCACGTGGGGCTCAGTCTTCACCCCCATTTTCCAGATGAGGTCACGGAGGCCCAGAGAAGTGAAACGACTTGCCCAAAGTCACACAGCTGACTGCTGACGGAGCCGGGATTTGAACCCATGACCTCCGACTCCCAAGCCCGGGCTCATTCCCATTCACTCCCATTCCCAAGCTACAGGGAATGACCCAGTGGGGTCCAGGACCCCGCTCCTTTCTCTGGCCCCCGTCCAGGCTGGGTCACATAAGGGCCGTGAGCGCGTCGGTCTCGGGCCACTTCTAAGCCCCCCGGGTCTGGGGGTTCCCGCGGGCCAGGCTGGTGGCTTACCTGTCAGGTACACGGCGAACCGTGCCCCGATGTGCTGGACCTGCAGACCCAGCAGGCATTTCAGAGCCTCAGATTTCGACGCCGGGTGCGCGTCACACTGGTGGTAGTGAAGCACTTCGATCATGTTCGTGCCTAGGCACGATTTCAAGATTGAATTCTTCTTACGCACAATCGAATCCATCCTGCGGACCAGATTGGGTAAACAAGTTAACCGGCCAATGTAGGATCGTTTGGGCTTAAAACTGATGGGGCCAAATGTGAAGTCTTCACTTGACACCGAGTCATCGATGGTCTCTTCCCTCATCCAAACCACTCTCCACCACCCCTCTACTGCCTTGCCCTCTCAGAACACCCTTATTATTATTATTACATTATTATTGCGGTATAAGGGCTGAGGCAGATACGAGTTAGGCCAGGCATAGTCCGTGTCTCTCATCGTCATCATCATCATCAATCGTATTTATTGAGCGCTTACTATGTGCAGAGCACTGTACTAAGCGCTTGGGAAGTACAAATTGGCAACATCTAGAGACAGTCCCTACCCAACAGTGGGCTCACAGTCTAAAAGAGAGTCTCTCATGAGGCTCAGTCTAAGTAGAAAGACTGAGCTCTTTCCCTTCTCCAGGTCCCGCTCCCCATTTCCAAACACGGCCACCCACGGTCCCAAGTGAACCCCTGTGAATTCCCGGGGTAAGCCTGTAGGGCCAGGAAGCCCGTCTAGTCTACTCGATTCCCGGCTCGGTAGTGACGGTTAAAGTTAGGTCAACTCTGACTGCTTTTCAGCACCAGTCAGCTTTACTGAGTGCCGGGTAAGGGGTCGGGGGCAAGGAATCCCGCCCGCCGCCGTCACCATCGGAATATTCACACATCTCGCTGAGGTAGGTACGAGAGACTCAACCCCAAGCACCTCCAGCCAGGAAGCCCAGGAACGGACGAGAAAACACCGTGCTAAGGGTTTAGCATGGGGTGTAAGCTAGCTGGCAGAGGGAGGACCCCTGGCAGAGGGAGGAAGGAGGGGGATGGAGCATCAGCCTTGGGCTCGCCTTAAGGTCTCGGAGGGTGGCAGCTTGCCAGTGTCTTCCTGGATATTTTTAAAACTCCGCCTTCCGGCCAAGGCCACCCCACCGGCCGGGTGGGACTGGGGCGACGGGGAAGCAGAGCAGGCCGGGGCAGATCGTTACCTGTCGTATTCTCTGAGTTTTTTACTTTCTTGGTAGTGAAGCAGCCACTTCCACCTTCCGTTTTCATTCAGTCTCTCCATGACTCTGATGACGTCCTTCAGTTCGGCTGTTGAAAAGACACGGAGGAGAGCACAGGCTCACCCATTAAGCCAGAGACAGGCTCGCTCCCTTCTGCATTCAGGCAGCGTCAGGCCAGCGACCACCCCGGGCACCTCACCCGCCAGGCTGGTGGCCCGCACCAGTGCCACAGCTGGATGCTCACCAGCTGCTGAGTTTTGCCGCGCCTGGGAAGGCGGCAGAAAAACATGTGGCTCTGGGGACACGGGCCCCAGTAGCCTCACCCTAAAGCCAGGCAGGAATGGGCTCTGCTCGCAGGAAGCTGGGGCTATCAGCCCAGCGAAGGATAATGGTGACAGAGAGAAGCCCCCCCACCCACTGTCAGTCTCCTTTCACCTTCACTCTGTTTGGAAACACTCGCTCTTCCCTTTATCGAGTGCTCATCTCCCCTCCTCTCCCAGTCCGGTTAAATCAATAAGGCACTAGTCAATCTGTCAATCGCAGAGTCTGGTGGTCAGGTCCAGGCGTCAAAGAGATAGTCCACTTCTTTCCCACGCTAACTGCATTTTTGCCTGGTGACAGTTTTGCGGCTTTTCTGCCCCAGCCATTTTCTAATCCTATGCGGTTTTCACTAACCCATGCCAGGGTGCGTTAACTCCGGTAACCGCAGCTTGCGAACCAGATTTTCTTCTGGTTCCAAAGGGAGTGAAGGGAGGCGGTGGGAGAAACACCACTAACCTAGTGTCATGGCATCTAGCACTTTGTTGTCCGAGACCACAAATCCTCCCGCACAGAAGAGCTCCTGGTAGGTGCTTCCCAGGACATCCTCTGGACTGTCCACACCGGCGAAGATGACGCTGGGGAAGTGCTTGAGCTTCAACAGACCTGGAATCTGTCGGAGAAAAACCAGCCCAATGGTGAGACGGCCTGCTTGTGGGATCAGGAAAACCCAGGGGATGGCAGCTTAGGGAGAAACAAACCTAAGCCCCCAGGTAGAGCCGAGACTCTCCCTACGCTTCCTGCCGGGCACACAGTCAGACAGGCTGGCAGGCAAGGAGCCTCCGGAGCAGATGTGCTACAAACAGGCCCAGGAAAATTGAGAATGGACTGTGGATTGGCATCAGACCTGGGCAGGACCCCCAATGCCAAGGGTTTTGGAGGAGAAAGAGGCTGTTCATGGCATCCAAGGCCATAACCTTATACCTCTACCGCCCAGGCACCAGTCCATGTGTCAATGGCAAAGCCACGGGAATTTGGATATAATCAAGTGCTACTTGAAACTTTTGCTGGTTGATCTTGGGTCTTAGAAAATGGACTGGAAAGTAGTATGCAACTTGGTTTCAAAGCCCACATGGGCAGTCCTATAGGAGACTCAGGTTACTTCTTATGGGGAATTCACTACGACAGAAACATCCTTTTTTAAATGCTATTTGTTAAGCACTTACTATGTACCAGGCACTATACTAAGTGCCGGGGTAGATACCAGATAACCAGGTTGGACACAATCCCCGTCCCAAAAAGGGCTCACAGTCTTAATTCCCATCCTGACAGGAACTGCCAAAACAGGGTCAAGATTTTACAACCAGGACTCACGCTGGGCCTAACAAAGCCTGGGAAGTTGAGGCCTGACTCTGAATTTGATAAGTAAATCCATGACAGGCCCAAGGAACCCAGGAAGTAGTGTGGGCCCTATAAATTGCTGGGATGTCAGCGAGGTGGGGTTTCCGAGGCTAGACTAGCCAACAGCCTGAGGGAAATGACCCTGCCCCTTCTATGAACCTCTGAGGGGCTGGGCTCGGTCCAGCCAGAGGTAAGTCAATCAATCAATCAATCAATAGTATTTATTAAGCGCTTACTGTGTGCAGAGCACTGGACTAAGCGCTTGGGAAGTACAAGTTGGCAACATATAGAGACAGTTCCGACCCAACAGTGGGCTCACGGTCTAGAAGGGGGAGACAGAGAACAAAACCAAACGTATTAACAAAATAAAATAAATAGAATAGATATGTACAAGTAAAATAAATAGAGTAATAAATATGTACAAACATATATACAGTCATGTTCTGTCTTCTTGAGGGTGCTACACCCATGGCCGAGCTTTTGCAGACGGACCGACCCAAGCCAGTCTGCTGTTTCTGGGTCCTCCTGGCTGCCCTCCGCCCTCTGCCCTGGTGATCTGGGCCTCCCCGAAGGTGGCAGAGGCAGACAGGCATGGGAGAATGGAGCCTGTTGGAGGGTTAGCAGCTCTCTCTTTGGCCCTTTCCGAAATTGCTGGGCATCTCTGTAGCAGAGGCACCAGCAGGCCCTGCAAACAATTTATTGGTCACAACAGGCTCATCAGTAGGAACGTGAGCTCCCTGACATCATTCTGAAAGCGTTAACTAGACGCAGGAGAGGGTGGCCAAGGGGCCGTGACAATGAAACGGTTGTTTTGGAACCTACCTGGTGAATGTGCGTGGCTATGTCCTCGTTTCTGATGAAAATGACCAGTGGGCTGCTGCTGCTGCTGTCGTCTCCGTGCAGCATCTCGCAGAAATGCAGAGGCTCGACTTCCACGTGGCCCGCTTTCCTCAGTAAGTTCTGAAACAGCCCAAGAGAATCCCATCAGGAAAAAGACGCAGCTTGTCCAAACCTATTTCACACTTTGCCAAACATCCCTCGGCGGAAACCTGGGAAGTGCTCACCTCACTGAACGGACAGAGAGTGACTACCTTCCACCCATGGGGTGGTGGCGGGGCGGGGGAGAAAGGGGAGAGGAGAATGACTTCCGTCACCCAAAGGGTTCTGACAGAATTGGGTATTTTGAGCCGCAAAACTTTGACACTTGTTCCCCTCCCACTTAGTCTGGGAGCCCCATGTTGGGCTGGGGCTGTCTGACCTGATTATCTCGTATCAACTCCAGCTCTTCATAAAGTGCTGAGCACATGGTAAGCACTTAAATACCGCAAATATTAATAGTATTATCAACCCTAAGAGCCATAGTGGCATGGATCTGAATATCCTTTCAGATTTCCGGGACCAGTTCTACTTGGAAGGGGCAGGGCTGTTTTTCCTATGACAGGGGCCCTGGAGCTCTTAGAGCAAGTGGGCTCTGAGGAGTTCTTTGGAGGTGCCAGAAGAGGGGCAGGGCTTTGGAACATTCCCAAAGACCCTCCTCCTTCCACATCAACTCCCACTCCAACCGTCAGCAAAGGAAACCACAGCCAAGCAATCTGTCAAGCACTGGTGTCATGTGCCTGCCCCTGGAAGAACCCTTGCTCTACTTGGGCCCATGCCTGAAGGCCAGGAGAAGGATGAGAAGGGAGCAGGGACAGGAGAAGGGAAACTTTTGGAAGAAAATCAGAGCTGACGCTTGTAGGAAATTTTGCCAGGAGGGGAAAGCACAGGGGCCTATAGAAGCCCTGGCTGATGGGAAAGGAGCCACAATGAGCTACAAAGCTCATCGACAGAGATCCTCTACGGGAAAAGAGCAAGTAAACCATGGTAATCACTGGAGGGGTGTGTTTGAAATTGCTCTGAAAAATAAAAGTTCTAACTTATTGGCATTTTGTGCCATCTGAGAGTGGTAGGCATCTTGCTGAAGCTAAAAGCCGTGTTCCTGGAGATGTAGCTGGGGAAAGCTCCATCTGGTTTAAGGCCTTCTGCATCTTATCTGCCTCTCCAGCTGCAACCGGGGTTTCATGCATCAGGGGGGCCTTCTCTGGAATACATAGACAGCATTACACTGTAACAGAGATTGTCCCCTTCCCCTCAATCACTATGACAGCTGAACAGGGGTCCTTTACAGTTCTCCAAGACAAGGAAACCGTGGCAGGGAGATCCTCTCATTGCCTCAGGCATCCAGGAGATAAGGCAGGCCCAGCCTATGGTTCCATGGTTTTACCCGTAAGACACTGCGGTACCATAGAAGGGTCAGAGACAATGCAATGTCGATGGGGACAGCGGTTTGCTCCAGAGGGTGGAACAATGTCCATCAACGTCTGCGGCAGTGGAGCTGCATGCCCTGGGGAGAGGCCCTCTTTTCCTCCCATTCTCCTTCACCCATTTGCACAACCCTGGTTCCCTGGAATTGGGTGGGGATTTTATTTCTTCCTTTTGTGGATTTAGTTTTTCAGTCTAGGAAGAGGAAGGAATTATGATTCATAAAACTGTGATACAAAGTTCTTTTTGTCGTGATCCTATAACATTTCCTTTGGAAAAACATGTATCACTCTTTTTGTGCAAAGAAAGGAATGGTTAGATGGATGGTAGGTTTGTACAGGGCTGACTAAAATATTTCATAAAGAAATTGAAGTAGCTTGTGGGTAACCAGCTACTGTTATTTTTCCTTTGGAATCCAGAGCCAAATTCCTAGCTAAAATCTCGATTATTTGATCAATCATATTGAGTGCTTACTGTTTGCAGAGCACTATACTGAGTAGTTGGGAGTGTTTGGTATAAGAGTTGGGAGATGTTCCCTGACAAAAACAAGTATACAATCTAGACGGGGATATGGTGATTTCCAATCTGTCTCCTTCTTGCATGCCCCTAGATAATTTGAGACAAATGATTCCATTCAGCTAGGGCAAGGGCTTAGAAGGGTGGCAAAAGTGGAAAAGCTACATGCTTTTACAAGCACATTACGATAGCGTCTGCCTCTCCGACCAAAATCACAATTTCCCTGAGGGCAGGAACCGAGTCTGCTAGCTTGACTATGCTTTCCCAAGTGCTTATGCTAGTGGCCTGCACAGAATAGGTGCCCAATAAATACCAGTACTTGATGGATTGGAGTGCCTGAATACCGCGACGCTCTGCCTGGTATCTTCCCCACACCCAAACAAGGCCCGCTTCCCTTGAGATGAACGCTAAACCCGCTTCACAATAACCACAGGGGCACAAAACGAACCATGATACAAAAGCATGCCCACTTACCTTCGCTCTCAGGAAGAAAGAACCGTCTGTTTCCGTTTCGATAAGGTAAAACATGAAGGTGCTTTTGCACACCTCTTTCATGACGCTTCCTAGTTTGTTGTGCAGGTTAGTACACAGGTCCGTGATCAAGTTCTCCAAGGACACGGGCCTTCTCGGGCCCACCAGGAGCACCGTTTCTTGGGCCGCGGCCTCGCCGTGGGCGACGTTCGACGAGTTCTCCTGGAGGCTCTGTTGGCTGCTGCTCATGATCACCTTGTTAAATTCGGTGAATTCGCTGAGGATGAGTGAGATGCCATTCTGGGACTCGTTCAGTTTCCCGTCGTAGCTCAGTTTCTTGAGGTGGACGGGGTGGGACGGACCTCTTCCGGACTTTGGAAGGTTCCGGCCGGGCCCATCTGACCTGATTCTCAGATCGTCGTGCTGCTTCCTCGGGGACCACCCGGAACCGCCTCTCTGGGACTCTGAAGATGCGATGGTGACTTTCAGGGGGCTTCGGCTCCTGTAGGCCGGGTGCCGCAGACTAGGGGCCTCGGGCTCTTCCGTCAAAGGGAAAGTCTCAACCCCTGAAGGGGAGGGGGATTCCGTCGGCGGGATGTGGGGGGAGGGAGGAAACAGTGACTTCGGATTCCTCACTATCTGTCTGAGTTTATACGAAAAACGTAGGTATTCCAAGTCTAACGTATTTTGGGTGGGATTGTCAGGAGATGGTGAGATTGTACCGGGCCAGGAGCTAATCAGGCAGGATTCAGATGGGACACTTGGTTCCTTTTTCAGGACCTGCAAAGTCCTAGTGTTGTCTTTGACCTTCTTGATTATGGTAAAGTTGGCGTACGCCCTGGAGATGCCGTGGTGATCTCGAATGTTCACGAGAAAGGGGACGGATCGCTCTTTTTCTCTCGGCTCAGGAATACAACTTCCTTGCTGAGGGCCTGCTGAGGGCCCTGGAGCTTTGCTGGCGTAGTCCCAGCCCTCCCCGTCACTTCTGTCTGAGTTCACCACAGAGTCATAATTAGCTGTAGCGGCTTCCGCCCGTCTCCTAGTTCTCAAAATGCTAGACTCCTCTGAGCAGAGCTTGTGCTTTTTAGCACCTCCGAAACTTTTCTGGCTGGGGGCTTTGGCAGAAAGAGGTGTAGAATAAAAGTCAGAGTTCAAATTCAGAGCCCCATCTCCGCCCAGGGGCTTGGCAGCAGGCTCAGCCTCAAGTTCCCTTACGGGACATCCACGGGCCACGTTGTCTCGGCAGGCAGACGATCCCGAAGCCTTTGGAACAGAAGAAGTGGGAAGCCCTCTTCCACTGACCTCCTCGGCCATCTCGGCTCCTCTGATGGGTGGGCTCCCGAGGGCTGCGTTGGGGCTGTCTGTCGGGCGTCGGCCACTGTCCGGGTCTTTCCTCTCACGCTCCGGTGGCTTTTGGCTCTGAAGTGTTTTTCGCCCACTGGCTTCTGCAACTGATGCGGTGGCGCCGGCTGAGCCGGGGCTAGTGGTGCTTCGGAGAGATTTTGCCTTCTGGAATGCTGGGGTTTCTCGTTCTTGAAACTGAGCCTCTTCGTGTCCTCGTCCTGGGCCACGGGTGGGTGAAATATGGCCCTCGGAAGCACATTTGGAGCTCACTAACTGTGGACATGCCTCCATGAAAGGGTTCTGACTGACCCTATCAGAATTCAGCGACGGCCCCTGCGACTGCCCCTGTTCTCTCTGCCCCAGGACACTGCCCTGAAAGTCCACCTCACTGCTCCTAGGACTGTCCTGGGGCTGTGAAAGGGTGCTTGATATTAGGGCTGGGACGCACAGGAACCTCTCTTCTTTTCTCTCGCTCAGCTTGTAAGGAGGCTCAGAGGTCTCCAAAATGACACATTTTAAACTCAAACTTTCCTGCCCTAGCACTTTGTCTGCCTCGCTATCAGGGGGCCACGAATCCTCAGGCTTTGTCAGTTCCTCCAGCACAATCTCAGGGTTATTAAGCTTACCCAGGCCACTGCTTTTCCCAACTGTGGGACTGCCTTCCCAGTCTCTTTCCTCCAGGGGTAGAGGTGGGCTTTCCTTTTCTTCCTGATGACTATTTCGGGATGTGGTCATTTCAGTGGAACTCTTTGCTTGCTTTCCTTGAGTTGTCGTGTCATTCTCCAATGATGCCCCGGTGAGTGGTTGTGCTGATCCCATCAGCGGGGACTCTGGAACGTCCTCAAATGCTTGGTTGTGGAGATCTAGAATCCGCGGGACCGCATGCTGAGGTGGCAAGGTTTCACCAGGTGGATCCTTGGAACTTGAAGCTGGGGACTCTGTCTCAGTTAATTCCCCAAAGGGTGATTTCAAGATCATTTTAGCTTTCTCTCTATTTCCCAGTCTGTAGGACTGCAAGTCAAAATACCGACTCTCTTGGCTTTTCTGTAGTTCCAGCACCTCTTTATGACAAAACGAAATACAATCAGTAGAATTAATTTCCTCGTCTTCTGGGGAGGTCCCTGTGCTCGGCAGTTCTACTGGTTCTTCAGAGTATTCTTGGAATTCCTGATTCTCCAATGGATCGTCCTGCACATGCAGTGGACTTGTAGGGGGTGAGATGGTAAGTGCCAGCTTGATCTCAGAAAACTCAGAATCGCTTTCTGAAAACATTATGGCTTCTTCTTGGTCCATGGGTATGCAAGCTCCTTTGGCAAATGCCAAGCTAGTGGATTCAAAATGCATACTTGCACATCCCAGATCACCCTCTTCACTCTCCTTTTCTAAATGCATGGGCACAGAAGCAATCGGGGACATACACCTCACAGAGTCAGTTTCTTGGTCCGTTGAGGATGATGAGGCCGCTGGCTGAATCTGAGATGATGACACACTCTGGAACCCTTGAATTTGAAGAAACCCTTCTTTTGACCTCATGTCATCGGAGAGCGCCTGGCAGGCAGGAAGTGCAGTTGGTGAGGCTGTTGCCTCAATTAATGTGCTATCCGTTGGTGTTTCTGAAATTGAAATTATAAATTGTTTCTGAGGTGAGTAGCTTTCTTTACCAAGTTTTCCTTTCTCTTCAGAGGAATTACAGAGGTATTTGTCATCTTCTGGTTCCCTCCTAGAAGCAGATGAGGTGTCACTACAATCCTCATGTAATCTTGCCTGGGTTCTTTTGCGCGAGGGTACTGATGACACTTTTCTAATTAATTCTGTACCAGAAGCTGGGGCTAAATCAGTCTGGCTCACCACTTTTTTCTTTATAGAGGTACATGGAGATCTCTCACCAGGGATCCTCTCTACCTCCTGACATTCTTCCACTTTTCTCCTAGGACCACGCTCTTCTGCAGAATTCTCACAGGCACCCACTTTTGAGAGTAGCCCCTCTTTGTTCTTTGAGGTGCTAGCCACAGACCGGTCACTGGTCATCTTATCTTGAGGAGTCTCTGTGAATGGAGTTTGTGCAATGTCAACTTTTGCAAAAGAAACGCTTGAGGCCTCGGATTTCTGACAGCTTTCATTTTTCTCATCTTCAGCCTGGATGTGTGGATTACAATATTCCCTGGAAAGCACACTTGTAGAATCCTCTGGCCTTCCATGGGGTTCTTGCTCCATCCACTTTCCATTTATCTGAAAAGAGCAAAAATCCAAATTCAACTGAGTTTTCAAAGTGAAACTTTAAGACAGAGGCAGGCAGATCAATTTAGCTTAATCTCTCAGCCTTCTGATAGGGCTTTTGAATCCCTACTCAGCCAGGAATTGAAGACCGCTGGGGTATTACGATAAGGTATGGTAGTGAGTAATGCTTGGAGGCATGAAGAACCTCTGCCTTATCATTCTCTGGTTTGTGAAAATTTGAGCCTTCTGAGCTCATCCTTTTCAACTGAGGCTTTCTGCCCCCTGAAAAGAAAACTACTATTCTGCCTTGAATGCCACTCTTCATGTAAGATTGAAGAGCGACATTACTGGGTCAGACCGGGTCACCCAGTCCAATATTCGCTCTCCAACAGGACAACAGGATGCTTGGTCAAACAATGGAAGTGTTGTCCGTTCTGACATGTTCCTGCTGTTCAGGGACAGACCATAAAGCCCCCTACCATTTCCCCTAGTCACCCATTGTAGACTGCTGGACCTTACTGATATTTTCTGTCTGCACAACTTCCTAGTAACAAATTCTCAATGCTTACTACCCAAGTGTCAAGGAGTACTTCTTTCTGTTTGCTCTGAATCCGCCTCCCCCATGGGGGTATGGGGTTTGGTGAACAACAATTCCATATTCCCCCTGTACACGCCCTTTGAGATTTTGTAAACTTCAATGGCATCCCTTCTCGGCCTCCAACTTTCCAGATTGAAAAGTCTGAATTCTTTCTGCCTATCCTCCTGTGGGACCTTTTCTACCACCTCACTCCCACAACCCCAAACCCCATTCTGTTGACTGTCCCTTCTCTGTACCATCTCCAGCTCACCCGGCAAAACAATGAAAACCCTCTACCAGCCCTGCCATTCCTTCTACCCATCATACCTCATTACTGCAAGATACGGCATCGTCCCGGCATTCACGAACACCTGGCGGATCCTCCTTGGAGAATGGATCATCCCATTCATCCCGGGCACAAGACTCAAAGCCACTCGAGGGAGCGGGCTTGCTGGAAGATAGTAGGCTGTTGGGGCAGGGGAAGGATATTTTGGAATGGGAATTCCTGGATGGCTGGTCCTCTTCCAGTACTGGGCATCCAGGATGTCCTTCCTCACCTAGGGACTCTTCACTGATTTCACTGAATTCAGAGGAATCCATTGTACTGTTTATGGACACATACTTGGCAGGGTTGCTGTGTTCTACCACTTTTCTGGAGGAACTTAAGACTTTGTTTTGGCTGCTGTAAAAAAGGGCAACCCACATATGAAGGATAAGTTTCACTTCTTCCACGTTATCTGGCAAATCGGGATCCCACGGCCTGGAAGAGAAAGAGATTTTCTCTGCAAAGTTATTCCAAATACATTTGAATGAGTACATACGTGAGCAAAAATTATACTGGTAACCACTAAGCCACCGAGCTGTAGTTTAAGGGAAGGTCAGTGAATAATCATTATACGTTGAATACCCAAATGGATATTTATGGAGTAAGAATGCAACATATGAAAGTATTTTGCAAATACTGGGGAAAAAAAATCATTTTCTTCACAAGGAATGTTCCTTGTGAGTGTGATTTAAGTTCAGAAACAGTTCTATTACATTTTAAAATAACACTGCTGGAATCACACATCAAAGTAAAGTCTGTGAGACTGATTTTGATGAGGCCCTAACCCCAGTCACTTCAGCAACAGCTCTGGTGAGCAGAATTCGGCACCGCACAGGTAGAGAGAGGACCGGGATATCAGCAGCACATAGAGAGACTTGAAGCTTCCTTCACCACCATTTCATTCCTTTGCTGTTGCTTCACTGTTTCTTTTCTACGAGAGTCCTCTAGACTGAAAGCTCATTATAAGACAGGGAACCTGTCTGCTAATTCTGTCATACTGTACCCTCGCAGGCGCTTAGAAACGTGCTCTGCATACAGTAAGCACTTAATACATTCCATTGATTAACTGATTATGAGAGCAGGGGAAATGAAAGTTGGAGAAAGTATCACTTGCTTGCAAGGGTTGCAGAAGATCTGGGCTGAACAGGAGAATTTCCTTCCACTAAGTGAGGGAAATTCATAGACACTACTGGGCCTTTGTTGACCATGGAAAGTTGTGGCAGGGTGAACAGTGAGGCCAGAGGCTTGCCGGGAAGCCTGGCATGGCTGGGGTCATAAATACATACATGGTGGTGGATAAAAATCGGTCTGAACCTAGGGAGGAGAGAATACAGCTCAAACACCAAAGAGGATGTGCACACTCAACAAAGCATGAACATTCCATTAAAAACAAATTTATACATTTTTACTTCAGAAAGTGGTAGGCTGCCTGGGTTGATCCCTCACCGTGGACACAGGGCTCACAGCCTAGCCACAGGAAAACTTCCCCGAGGGAGTCAGGTGTCCGACCCCTCCTCACTGCAATCTTGATGACCAACCTGTCTTAAGATGAAACCACTCCTCCGGGCCCTCCGTATTTTGGCACCTCTCTCGGCCTGCTTTCCAAAATTCTCGGGACCAATGTACCTCAGGCTTTAAGAGCTCCTCCAAATAACATTCCCAAAGCTATCTGCACTGAACAATCAGGTGACGACGAGTTGACGTGGAAAAGTCCTGCCTAAATCAATCCCATCACCTCATGCTCTCCTACACCATCCCGTGGGGCCTGGTAGAGCAAAGCGATGGTTCACATTTAGCAGTTCTACCTTCCCTGTGAAGGGTCTCCAGGGAACCAGCAGCCTCTCTGCCTGAATTGATCCTTAAAAGACAACGGGAGCCCGTTAAAGATTCCCCTTGTACTTACCCGTGTAGAGCTCGTATAATGGTTTTCTCCAAAGGATTGTTGGTGTATCTGCTATCCAAGCTGAAGACATATTCCGCTTCCCACTTACAAGTAATCTTAAAGGATCCGTTACAGCTAGAAACAGTATGTGAGTGACTGAAATCCTCCTTTGAGCTGGGAGACAACGAGCTGCTTTTAGGCTTTACAAGCGTGTCCTCAAGGAGTTTCTGCACAGGAATATTCTGCTGGTGCCGAAAGGGCATCACTTTCCCCACAGGGGTCCCTGCTTCAGGGCCTTTCGTTCCATTCTTGGCAAAGGCAGGGACTTGCGACCCTTTCTGTGGTGGGTGTTTTTTCAATTGTTCGGCAGTAAGCAAAGCATAGGAATGTTCCACAGAAATGAAAGAGCTTGTGTTTGTACCTCTAGCTTCAGGGGTCTCCTGAGGGAGAACGGCAGGAGAATCTGCTGACGTTGAGCTGGAGGGACCCAAGCGCTTTTCTCTCTGGCTGACGGTTACATCGCTCCTGGAATCATCAGAGGATGGCTCAGGTGTTGTATTAGAAGCCGGTTCTCCACTCTGGCTTCTAGCCAGCCTGTGGTATTCGTGATCGGAAGTCCCTTGGGGACTCTTTTCCTTAGAGAGCCAAGGTTCGCTGTTCTGTGGCAAGTCAGAGGGGGCAGGAGGGTCACTGGAAAAGGATAAGTGAGCAGAAGTGGTAGCGGCGGAGCTCAGTGCCAGATCAGCCAGCATATTTAGGGCCAAGGAATCACAGCGGCCCAAGGGTTTGGCTTGAAGGTCTTCATCAGTAGTGCGGATCTGAACTGCAACGGCAGTTCCTCGACCTTTTGGGGATGTTTCAGCTGGTAGCTGGGAATGGGTTTCTCCCTTAGCTGCAGAATAGAGAGAAAAACAAAATCAAATAGGCACTGTGGGGGATTTCTATGAAGTCGATTTGTTGCCCAGAGGAAAACCTATGCCAATTAAATGCACAAGAAGCAGCTTTAAAATCTGCTGATCCAAACAACTCAGCCGACAGGCTCCAGTGGGGGTAGGGCCACCGTTCCCCAGGAGGGCTACACGGCGGCTGCTGCTGCTCTCTCCCCTCGGATCAGCCCCGGCCATCCTGCCCCCCAAGAATGTTGGTTTAACCACACGGCCTGGGCACGAACAGCAATCTGTGGCTTTGGGATTGTCACCTCCCAAGGAAGACCTACAATACTGTACCAAACAAAAATCGCTTACGACTTTGCCTCTGGGTTTGTTTGCACATTCAGAAATAAGAGCAATTTTATTCACCGCACAGAGCTACCTCAAGGGACGGAGGCGGCACCGGCTTGATCGAAGAATCACTCAAAAACGGGAATATAGGAAGCCCCCTTGATCCAAAAATTGATAGGCTGACAAGCCTCCTTTGATAAAGGGTACAGAGCGTTCTGTCAAAAGTCCTTAAAGGTAGCACCAAACAGCAGTGTGACTCCTGTATGAGAACAGCAGCACTGCCCTTTCTAAATCAAGACCAATGGTACACCTCCTCCAGGATTTGCCCTGCGACAGTGGCAATAGGCTTGGCGTCAGGTTGCCCCTCTCTGGCTGGCTCTGCTGTTTTTCTCTTTCCCGGCTGTTCTGCTGACTCGAGGCTGAGGCCCCAGCCCGCCTGTCTCTTTAGCTCCTTCCCCATCTAACCCATTGCTAGTCTCCCTCTTTACCTCTACTCCTGCCCCTACCAGCCACAGATACACACATACACACCCAAGGCCTTCTCTATTATCTGTATTATCCACGAGAAGCAGTGTGGCCTAGTGGAAAGAGCACAGGCCTGGGAGTCGGAGGACCTGGGTTCTAATCCCAGCTCTGCCACTTGTCTGCTATGTGACCTTGGGCAAGTCTCTGTACTTCAGTTCCCTCATCTGCAAACCGGAGATTCAATGCCTGTTTCACTCCTCCTTAAACTGTGAGCCCCACGTGGGACCTGATTATCTTGTATCTACCCTAGTACAGTGCTTGGCACATAATAAGCACTTAAACACCAAATTATTATTATTATAGATAATAACAGTACGTACATCTAGATGTATCGATAGGTAATTATTATTCACTATCTATGGACATAGATAATGAATAATTGAATGCATATCTAGATAGACCGCTACATAATACAGAAAGTGCTTGGATGTGGCCCAGGGGATCTGAATAGTCATTCACAATTCAGACCGACTGGGTCCCCTTAAATTGTAGGCCCATTCCTGGTGAGAGGTTTCATTTTCTCCAGCTACATCCTTTTTGAACAGAGTGGAAAAAACACAGAAAGTATACAACCAAACGAGAAGTTAAATAAACATTTCCTTTTTCTTATTAAATCTACTTGCTAACTCACAATAATTACATTCCCAAATGCATATCCATTTGCATTTGGGAGTAAAATTGAGATTGAGAATATATTCTTACCTGAGTCTGGCTGCTTTCTGGATCTGGGATTTTGGCTGCTTTTTAATATCTGCCCCCTCTGTTTTTGTGATGGTTTCTTTACCATTTGTTTAGTGACAGTAACAGCTTTTGGTGGGTCCGTCTCCTGCTTCTTTACCTTCTTGTCATTTGCTTCCCCTGGAACATCTTCCGAAACAGAAGTTTCTTGGCTTTTCAGGGTTGATTTTGTTGTCTGTACAAACTGTGCTGTCAGCACTTCAGCACCTTGGATAGAGAAGACACTTTTTTTCCCCCCTTAAAACGGATGTAGCTAAACCAAACAGTCATTATTGAATGCTTACTGTGTGCAGAGCAGTGTACTAAGGATTTGGGAGAGTACAACACAACAGACACATTCCCTGCCCACAGCAGGCTTACAATCTAGAGAGAGGTTCATCCTCAAAAGTGTTTTTTTAACCACTTAAGCAATGGGGGCAAAATTACATTTTATATTACCTTGCTCATCTATTACTGTAGCATCTCTTTTAGTACATTTCTTAAGGAGTCCATTTTTTAAGTTCTCAAACCCCCTCCCTTCCAGCCCCGAGAACAAAATCAAACAACAGGTAGCTTCCTGAGCTTTTGGTTTCAGGCAAAACAGATGGAAGAAGTCGCCCGTTATCCTTTCAGCCACCTCCTAACTTACATAAAGATTTATGTCCATACTGAGCAATTACATATATAAAGCATTCTGATATTTCTGTGTCTGTCTCCTTTTCGTTAAGAGTGTGATCTGTTTGTGGGCAGGGAGTGTCTTGAATCTACCCCAGTGCTTAGTGCAGTGCTCGGCTCCTAAGTGCTTAACAAGTATCATACCTATTGAGAAGCTTACAATCTGTAGGATCTGTTGAATTGATTTATGTTTTGTCCAGGATCCACTGGCAACAGCACTAAAACTGAATTTTTACCAGGTGACAAATCTGGCTGTTGGGAAGAATTTTTTCCAGATTCACTAAGTAAATTTTAGATTTCCGCTAGGGACATGAATATCCAACTGTAAGATGGAAATCAGGCATCCAAATTGGCACCTATCCACATACAAGGGGTGGGGGCCTAGCTGGACTAGGCAAGTATTTCTGTTTCCTTCTGGCTGCTGCTTTCCCAGCTCTCTCCTCATCCCTCAAATTCTGGGACACCACCAGGCAGCTTCTAGGTGAGAAAAAGAGGCTCACTCTGAGAGTGGAGACAGGGACCAAGAGGACCAGCCAGGCAGAGGGAAGAGAAAGGAAGAGGGACCCATCAGCTGCACTGAAGGGGCCACAGTGGCCTAGCCAACAGCAACTGTTTGGGGCAAGGGGCACAAACAGGAGTGTTTCACGTGGTTCTTTCTCCCTCACGGCCCTCAACTGACACAGCTTTCTTTACTTCCAGACGGCCAGCTCGCACTTCTGGAGAGAGAGGCAGGCAGCTCTGGGTGCAGGAGAGAAAAAACACAAACACACACACACTCTCTCTCTCTGGACCGCTCAATTAGCTAGTAATTTTCCCGACGCTCTATTTGGAAAAAAATAAGAGGCCACGTTTATAATCAGCTGAACACCGATTACCGGATAGTCACCCACCTCTCTGCCACTTTCCCTCCCCAAACTGTTCCCCCAATTCAAAGACACTCCTGGACGAGACTTCAGGATGGAAGTCACCCAGGAGCCAACGGAACCAGGGGAAAGGAGTTCCCCTCCTTCTCAGCAGCCCCTTTGCTTTCTCATGTGATTATTGAAACTTTCAATACCAAGTCCCAGTTGCCAGTCTACCACAACAAAACGGCCACTCTCTGAACAAAGATGATACACACTGCTGGAGGAGATCTCGGCAGCTCCTTCATGCACACTCAGAGATCGACTTCGCTGGGCAGCTGCCACCCTGAGTTATAATGCCATCACTCTTTTACCTGTATGGGTCAGCCTCACCCCCACAAAGTGATCAACGACTTCCCAAGTAAATGGCCTCAACGACTATTTGTGACTCACGGAGACAGCACGTGCCACAACAGAGCCCTCGGCGGACTATTATGCTAGAAGGCTGAAAACATCATTCACAGCTATTTAAATATTCTTCCTAGATGGGTCTTACCTCTTTTCCTTTTCTGGGGAAACTGCCCTTTGGCTAGCTTCAGGGTTGTTTCTGAGCTAGGGACATCTCTCGCTTCGCTTCTCAGCTTTTTGGGGAAAGGGCAGCACAAGTTCACCCTTGCATTTTGACTTCCTTCCTGGTTTTCATTTCGGTCCCTGGAGTTGAGCACTCTCAGGGGACCCCGGTTTTTCTCCGTGTCAGTCTCAGTGGATCTGCTTGCTTTCCTCTTCTTCTGGTGGCTCCTCAGGTTAGCTGCTGGGTTTGACTGCTCCACGTTGGGTTCACTAGTTGGACCTGTGTCCTCACCCTGTTTACTTGCTTCCGTTTCATTTCTTCCTTCTACCTCTGACTCGGGAAGCTCGGCGTCCAGAGGCGTAAACGGGGAAAAACCAGTGTCACAGATTTCATCAGAGATCGAAAATGGAGACGGGGAGCGTCCAGATAAGCACTCCAAGGCATGCGATACTTCCAAAGTGTAACTATTCGGGGCAGAAAAGTACGACTGGAGGTGGGATATTGAGGGCAGAGGGCATTTTTCGGAAGATGGAGTCACCTCAAACTCACTAGGCAACGTTTCGAAAGAAAGGAACAACTGGTCGTCGATTATATCCTGCGAAGCCGTTGAGGAATTTCTGTCAAGTTTGGAAAACTCATGGAAATGCTGCTTTACTACTGTGTTCAGTTGGATTCCTTCTTCCTGGGAAGGTTTCTTGGCTACTAGCAAGGCATATTGAAGGGCAGGCAAAATGGACACCACTCGCTTGGAGATCCCCTCCTCCTCATCTTCACATGTCCTTTCTTTTTCTTCTAAAATACAGGGGGCAAAAAACCAGATACTTTGAATCTCACAAATAACCCTACCATACTGGAAGAGTGGTGGTCACTTGTGAATTATTCATGTACTCAATACCCACTGAGTTTTGAGCACCACACAGGATTTTGAAAAGGGGTAACAAAAGAGCAAAGGATGAGACAGGGTGCCTGTCTAGAGGGAGAAAGTAAAAATACAGACTTGAAACAAAGGAAAACAAAAACAAAAACATCACAAAAATATTCAGACAATGTTGGAGAGATAAGCTGGTGCCTGGTGCTTGGAGTCAGAATCGGGTAAGTTCAGAAAGGTCTCGGGGAGGAGATGGAGCTTTACTAAAGGCAGAAGAATAGGCACTAGCAGGGCAGCTAACCCTCTCTCCCTCAACCTCCATGTAAAGGCAGAGCATCACACATGGAGCTTTCTTAGGCCAGGTTTGGAAACTTGCCTCAAACTGCCATTCCTAAAAATTTAAGACAAGCTAACAGACAAGAAGACCTACAGAGGCAAAGTGCAATCTATAAAAGGTAAAATCTTCTGCCCTCTGAAGAAGTCTAAGCAAAGAACTACCTTCCACACATGTTGACGAGGAAGAAGGGAATAAAAGCAAGGTGTGTAGAGTGCTATGCCCATTCTCATCGCCACCTGTAAAGTAAAAAACAGAAGAAACCAGAAAAAAAAAATTCGGAGTTATAGCTGTTGATTTTCTAGTAAACAGTCAAAATCTGAAGCAATTTCCACATCTGTTCCTTCATACCTGTGTCGCACATCAAGGCTGATGATGTGAGTAAGAAAAGGAATCCTCGTCCTTCTAAGCATTTGATGATCGCCTAAAACACATACAAAAACACCTCACTTGCAAACAGCTTCCTTTCTTCCCCTCACTTGGGTGGACTGACCCCACTGCTCCTGAAAGAGGTGGAATGATGGTCCTGAAAATGAAATCCTGTCTGGTTTCAAATGGAGTTTCCGCCATGACCAGGTCAGGGGAATTCATGCTCTTTAGCCCTCAATCAAAGGTAACTGTAGTAACCTATCACTGGGACCTCGAGAAAGACTATTTCATATGATGATTACAAAGCCTTTTTAAAAAAATATTTCAGCTAAACTTTATGCTGTACTTGGACTCGCAAGTAATGGACATGTCTGGAGCACCCCGTAAACACAACCTCTCAGAAATGCGATGAAATTGGTGCGTTTGGGAGATTAGATACTACCTCCACCTATTAAGTCCTTGTTCTCTCTCAGCAACTTGACTGCCAAAACTACATTCTACTTAACAAAAACAGCCTTCAAATGCCTCTGGGCTCCCTTCATCACAAATGAACAGGATAAAGCAATTAAAAAAAAACCCTACAAAAAAACCCCCAATAATTTTAAAATACCAGAAGAAAATGTGCAGCATCCCAAAACCACAAAATACATGACTGAATCCAAAGGGTCTTCTCCTCCCACCTCAACCGCTAATCGGTATCAAAACTGGTTTTTCTAACGTCTCCTACAAATGAGCCCATTAGCCTGAGCTTTGGGTTTGCAAACACTACATTGCAAACACTTAGTATTCTAGTTTCACTTTCCAGTATTAGAGCTGGGCATCATCACCAAATACCCAAGCTGCATTGCACACAGTCAGTTTGTGTTTCACTTTTCCCATCAGTAAAAAGTGAAAGTAAAATATGGCAATCAGCCCCTTTATGAATGGTTTCCCTTTCAGCTTTGCCTAGAGGCAAAAGTGAAAGGAAAACCCTCAGTCAGAATGGTGCACTCTTGCTTTTCCGAAACAAACATGCAAAGCAATGAAAAAAATCATTTTTCCACGGTAGTGGTAGCCAGAACGCACACGTCGCCAGGGCAATCATACCTTCAGTTTCTCCTTGTATTGTTACAGAGGAATAAATGTACGGTTACATCATGTTGCTAAATTTACCGTCCCTAACTTAACCTACCCATCTCCTTTGGCATCTCTGCAATTTGCCCTCTTGCTTCCTTCATCAGTACCTATACCAACAGAAGCCAAAAGCCTAAACATGATCATTTTCCGAGGCTAAAATCAAAGCCATAAAAATGCACACCAGTGACTGAGACAGTTGAAAGAGACTCTCTTAAATCCTGTCTTCCCCCTGCTTTTCCCACCACTGTAGACAATATCACTATCCTGTCTCAAACCCATAACTCTGACATAATCCTTGACTCATCTCTTTCATACAGTCCACACAATTTAGCAACAAATCATGACAGTTCTACTTTCACAACCTCCACCCTTTCCATCCAAGCTGCTACTACACTGATCCGAGCGCTTCTATCCCACCAGACTTCTGCATCAGTAATGCCTCTACTTAAGAAATGACATCAAACTTAACTTGTTAAAATGAGCCTTACCAATTTCTTGTTCTTGATGAATTCTGTTAGCTGATCCAACTTGGTGCCCTGCTTGTTTGATATTTCCATTTCACATAAAGTGAAGCAAATGCCTTCATGACAGACTAAGAGAAAGGCACATGAAAAACAGAAAAGCCAAAGGTACACTCATCAGGTCAACAGAGATCTTTCCAGTTGCTGGGACTAACATTCTCAGCATGGGTACAGTGTGGTTCTGCATATGTGTGTGACTGATGGTCTTTTGGGATTAAAATTCCTAGTAGGCCACAGACTCCCAGGCAGAAGGGTTAAACCACTGTACACACTGTGAAAATGAATCCAAACCAACTTCTGGTTTGACCCAGGCCCACTTCTAACCTGGCTCAAGGGGGTAGGGAGTAAGTGTCACAGTGGAGGGGCACCTCACAGTCCAACCCAGCCCCATGGGCAGGAGAACAGGCAGACAGTGCTTGGAACATGCAGAGCTCTCCTGGGGGTCGGGGGAAGAGGGAATCGAGGTGGGGGACACACACGCACATGCGCGCGCATGCACACATACACAAAGACACAGACACACACAGAGCACATCCCAACATTTTGTCCCCAGTGAGCATAACTGCAGCCCCTACTTGCCTTCCAGTTGACACACTAGATTTATACACTCAATAAAGGATGGGTGGCCCTAAAGAAATCTCCCACAAGAAGCTTCTTAGGAAGCGCATACAAAGAGAACATAATTACTCAAAGCATACCTTCTCCCTTCACATAACTGCTTTTTCTAAATGCAGCTTCGGGTAGTTTCTTCTTCAAAGATGACACATGCATAACATACTTAATGTCCAGTTTCGGTGGTCTATCAAACAAATAACAGCAGGACTAAGTATTTAGGATACATATACAATTTTAATATTATTACTCAAATTCCAATTTAAATTACAGGGGGCAAAAGTCATGGCAATACATGAATTTATCTACTGGCCCCAGCTAGGTTTGACTTATAAGCCAGAGGCTTGAATCTTTTGTGCACACTTTCCAATCTTCCTCTTCTCTAAAACACAGAACAACCAAATTTACCGAAAAGAATAAAGCCATATGCATTAAATGGAGTTTTTATTCAAACTTTTCCATTTTTTAAACCTTCTACCCTTATGTCATAGTGAGAAAAGAAGCAGAAATAAGAAACGGTAATGAGGTTATACTTGGGACACCTGTATAGCACTGACAAATGCGGGTTATATTCTGTTTGAATCTCTACGGTAGGGAATCCAACCGCCTAGTAAATTCTAGAATTTACATCTGGGATCAGAAATACCTGTGTTTTCCAGCTTCATAGTCTCAAATGGGAAATACATTTTTCTTTATTCTTATAGAAGCAGAGGAGAAAATAAGTTTTAATACATACAGCCACGCCGGAATCATTGCACCATGAGAGGACCAGAGGGTTAAGTCACACACCAGCTGATTCTCAATAGTTAACTGTCCTTTCCAAGGAGATGTGGGTACTGAAAATTGAATTAAGGAAAAATACATAAAATTCAGAATCAATTCAGCCCCCGATACCAAGCATTAAAACACCCCTCCAGTAAATTAATGACCCCAAAATATTCCCTTACCTTTGAAAAGCTCATTTCTAGAAAGAGAAAGAAAGAAGAAAAACATTTTATAAAAATAAAGGAATGAAGTTACAGAACTTGAAAACTGAAAGCAACGCTTACTTGTCTTCAGGAGTTAATGCAGACATCCTTCTAGGTTCTCTGTACTGAAAAGCTACAATTGCACGGGGGTAGATCTGTCTGGGTCGATCAACAAACCTGCCGTCTGAAATTTCGTAGAGGTAATACTGAAAAGGAAAACCAACAAATGTTTTGCAAGGCAGCCCCTGTTGAATTCTTCTTCCAACCTTTCCCCAGGTTTCTCCCATCCTGTTCACAAATACTCATTTTCGCTATCATGAGTCCCTCTCCGCCTTAGAACACGATACCTGACTCAGTTCGAAGGCTTGAAAATGGCTCGTCTTGGGGGAAACCTTGTTGATGCTTGCAGCTACATGGCAATCGTAGCCAGAAGTTGGACTCGTAGGGTTAGGGGTGGAATTCTCAGGCACGACCTTGTCCTTTCCCTAGAACAAATATAGAAATCCTGGTTAAAGGGCTTCAATGGCAGAAAACTACAACTGCAGTAAGCCACTATAAATGTCGCTTACACACTGCTCAATATAAGGTATCAAGCTTATCTTTAGTGGCTAGATAACTGTAGCAAAGACTCTGTAGGCATAGCTTGAAGAATAATGTAAGCCAATAACCCTTAAAAGCGCATTCCTTTAAGCTGAGCCACCACCAGAAATGCTAGCAGTGGAGCCAGGAAGTTCAGCTACAGCTTTCTGAGTAGACAGCCCAGCTGGCTACTCTGCACTGGATACGTTCCAAATTAATGACATAAAAGAAACAGGAGAACGGAGTGTTTAAACTTTTTAAAGAGTTTGCAACACCATATACATATATGAAGTGTTCATTTTAAACGTAAAACATAAAAAGGGGAATTCTGAAAAGGGTGGGGTATTCTGATTACCGCAAAGCCAGAAAGGAGACTGAGCCTGAGCTCTGACCAACCCCACACTCCCCTTTCAACTGAAGGGAAATTGTTAAAAACTCTGTCATATGATGCCGGGTCTCTCCAGAGCTGAAGGACCTATGCTGAGAGGAAGTGAAATCTGACACTTGCCCACTTTCCCCATCTATTCTGTGCCGCCTCACTCCTCGGCAAGAGGAACAAGCAGTATGTCTCCATACGGCTTTAGACTTTTGGCAGAAACTGGAACGCTCCTGAGGACCTGGTCCCGCAGATTGCTCTGAAAGCATTAAAAGTGAACTGTTTTTGAAATGCTTTCTCCATTGTTACTGGGTTCCTGGGAGCCTTACTTTTTGACTTTGCCTATGCTCGCCATTTTAGATGGTGAGCTCTGTGTCTGTTAATCTTCACCGTATATAGCTCAGCGCCTGGTAGTGCGCCAAAGAGTTGGAATGACATCGTCAAAAATTCCTAACTATGGGCTTCTTCACCTAAGGCTACCAAACCTTCAGAAAAGCAGCAAGGTGCATTGGCAGTCAGATGCATATCTCCTTCCTATGGCATTTAGGAACTGCCCTGTGTGAGGATACTGTTGCCAGTGTTTCCTTCCCTGAAATCACAAATGGTTTTCTGTCATAAAATGTGTTTCACTAAGTCATTTTGGAGAGAATACAATGATAGAATTAGGGAATGTTCTTTTTACCTGGATATGGCAAGAAGCGGTGTTGGAAGAAATAGACTGGGTGTGTACCTGGCAGACAAAGGGTGTGAATTCCTCTACGAGGGTTTTCCTTAACACGGTTCGGCAAGAATGCAACCCCCAAGCTATAGGGTAGCTACCTATTTCATCTGAGCAGTATTTTTGCAGCCAATTATCAGAAAGAACCAAATCTAACATTTCTGTAGTTTACTTTATAAATACTTCTTCAGAATAATCCTCAGTCTAGATTTTGAATTCTTCTGCAAAGGCCACGCCTAACTACGTGTTACACAGCTTACAAGATTGCAATACTTTTTTTGAAGTACATATACAAACAAGTGGGTTTTACCTTAATTAAATTAAAAATTACAATGTAGCCAGATTTTCCATTATACCAAGGTCTTGGATGAAGGTAGTCTGAATACTTTGAAATGTATACACCTATAAAAATATAACACACATTAATTTAGTACCCTGATGACCAACATGTATTAACCAGGCATTTGTCAACAATTCCACTTACAGGCTGTCCCATTTAAACCCAAATGGTATTAATGAATTTGCTCTTAATTGGGCCACCTGAAGCTGTACAGGTGAATCTGTCAAACTAAGTCACGATAGAAAATTAGCAGACCTGACGTGATGTCTTTTTTAAAAGAGGAAGAATTTGAGCAGTTTCAAGTTGGCCTCAAAAATGGAACCCCGAAAAAAGTCAGTAGATGGGTTGCTTCCTGTTGCTTATTCATTTGAGGAAATCACACCACTTTATGGCTCCACTTTTTCCAAAGCATCTCAGGACTCCCACAGCAACAGTTTTGTCAGTTAGGACAGGAATACATTGGCACGGCTTTTAAGAAAAGCTTGCTCACGTTCATTCCTATAAACCTAGCCTACAGACAATACTGTTTACAAAGTGTAATCTGATAGTCGGAATAACAGCCAAATAAAAACATTCATCCTTTTTTAGATTTAGCCACTGACCCAACAAGTTCTGACTGCGGTTCAGTTTCTCTATCTGTAAGAAGGGGACCATATTCCTTCCTTGAAACCTCCTCAGGGTTCAGCAACGTACCTCCTGAAGTCAGAGACGGGAGAGCAAGCTCCCTCTGCCTCCTCTTTTAGGAAAACACAAAAGTGCTGGCCAGGGAAGCAGGGTCTGAAGCATTTACTTTGCTTTTTAACAAAGCAGTTGCTTTAGCCTCACTGTTAGCAGAAGGGATTACAACCAAATTGATGGCAGAACTGAGGTCAGTTCTCCCTAAATGCTCTATCCTTGGCCCCCAGGGACACTCCCTGCACAAAAACATACTTAACGCTCAGAAAGGCAGCATGGCCTAGTGGAAAGAGCACAGGTCTGGGGGTCAGAGAACCTGGGTTTTAATCCCAACTCCGCCGCTTGCCTGCTGTGCAATCTTGGGCAAGTCACTACTCTGTGCCTCAGTTCCCTCTCATCTGCAAAATGGGGATTAAGACTGTGAGCCCTATGTGGGACAGGGATGCTGTCCAGCCTGATTACCTTGTACCTACCCCCAGTGCTTCGTACAGTGCCTGGCACAAAGTGAGGGTTTAAAAAATACCATAAAAATATGCTCCTGTGCTGGGCACGAGGTGAAGGGTGGGGAGACAAAGAAAAGGAAGGAAGAGAATAGAATCCTCCATGTCTTTATTTAAGCAAGAGAGCAGGATACAATGTTTCTAAATCAATCATATTCACTGAGGGCTTGCTGTGTGCACTACAAGCTTGGGAGAGTACAATTTAAAAGAGTTAGCTGACATTCCCTGCCCACGAGCTTATTCAAAGGAATATGCCACAAGACAGTCTAGACTAGTCAGATTTTTAGGATACTTGAAATCATTCACTGCTCAGAAAAGTTATCTTTAGAGAGATTGAGGGCATATGTGTCCTTGTCACAAAACTCTCTAATGTGTGCTCTTACTTTCCAGTCTTATGATGCTAAGGATCCCAGAACACTTATTTCAAATCATATTGGTTTGTTTTTTTTCTAGTAAATGAAATTGGGTGACTTGAAAGGGTTGAGAGAAAGATGAAAGAGGACCAAGGCTACATCGAAAACGGCCTAAAAAGATGGGGATAAAAAGCTGCTTCAGTTATTTTGCTAGTCCTTGGCACCTTAGTTTTTCTTTAATTTTTTGATAAAAGAGTACATTCTGACACAAAGTCAATTTACAGTTAAGCACTCTGGGAATCAGTTTTGATCTGAAAGGTATGGAGTCAGAAAAGCTTAGCTGGGGTGCAGTAAGCTCAGTGATTTTGTTTGTCAGCGATTTTCTGCTTGAGCTCATCAACTGAAAAGGGACAAGAGAGTTCAAACCTCACTCCAGAATCCTCAGGAATCTATGTTCTTTTCTGAAATCACTGGACCAGAAAACCACTGATAATCTAAGCCTCAAGTTAATCTGTGACAAAATTAGAAACCAAATTTAAGTGGAAATTACTCTGCCATCTCTTCCCCTGCCCCCACTATTGAAGCTACAGAAGTCAATAGCCAGGATATAGTTTAAAGCTACTTGGTAATTTGAGACAATTGCCAAAACTCAGTGTCTTTATTGTTATCTAGATCTGAACACATGAATAGAGGAAGGATTCATAGGGGAGGAAAAAGCACACATTAAGCTCATGTGCTGATTTCACAAACACCGACTTAAGATCATTTTCCCTTTTGCCCCCCATGACTTCCAGATAGAAAATTTCAAATGGGGTGTTTACTTTGGAGAACTAGGAGACACAATTACACACTTAAAAGTAAAAAAAAAAATCTCAGGAAAATAATTCACCTTTTGCTTCTCTTCTAAACTGATTTTAAGCATTTTGTGATGTTAAATTACAATGAACACTCATCTCTGGTATGAAATTACTGAGTAGAATTGATTTATTGGGAACTGATATGTGGCCCTATATTAGTCACTTAGAATATACTGTAAATGTATTAAGTCTTCTCCCAAATTAAAAGTCTACTTTTTCAGAATACATACACTGTGGTCTTTCTCAACATGAAATGAATAAGGTGTGACTCGCTCTGGGTAGGTCTATTTTTGGGCAATAAACAGGGTTTAATTCTGTGAAAGGTCCCTCTGTCCTCTCCCTGCCCATGCTCCTCCGCTCTGAGGTCAGCTCTCCAAATTCCCCAACCCAGAAAGAATGGAAGGAGCCTGCTGCTCCCACAGCATGACAGACCCTGAGCCCGGTTCTCCTTAATGGAAGACCCCTCCCACCGCGATCCTGGAAGTACGTGCAAATTGCGATACAGCCTCACCATTACCTTTGGAAGCCACCCTCCTCTCCCACTCATCTGGCTGATTCCAACAACTCTGTTTTAGCCTATACCTAATTCCTTACTGATGTCATTTTTCCAGGCTAGGGATTTTCCGGCATACTGAAAGCTAACAAGTCTTCCAAGCTGCCTGCTAGTCTGTGACATCAGAGTGATGCCATAGGTACTACCCTGTGGTCACTTTAGCCATAAATGGGACTTGTACGGGAAATCTTTGAGTGCACATTGCACGATGCTGGGCCTCTGTCTGCCTACTTGCTTGTCACACCAATTGCCTCAGTGGGAACGTGAATGGCAGGGACAAGAGTGTGCGAGTGGCCCCTCATGAACCACTAGCCCTATAAACAAATTTCTTCACACAGGTTCTGCCTCAAAATCTCTGTGACTGCATAGAGGCTTTCCTGTTTACGACAGGAAAGTCCATTCACCGTCCCACCAGAGCCTCCTGGTGTGGCTAAATAAGGTAGCTCTTTCATCACATACCTCTCAGGTATGAATTTCACCAGAGAGGGAAGATTGGCAATGCACAATTTCCACCTGCCATTCACAAAGCTCTGCCTTATCACTGTCATCATTAACATACACCTCATCAATTCTGCAGATTTTACTCCCATAATCTTGTGGGGCAGAAATCCAAAATTAAAGGTCAGTTGTACTTCTGAAATCCTAGTTCTTATAAATAGCACCAGGCTTCCTTTTAAAAAAGCTGTATAAAATATAATGCTAACTTCTTGCCTCTACATGTATAAATGTCAAGCTTTTTACATCCTGCAACAGTTTCCCACAGTCTCCCATCTCCACATTCCCCATCAAAGCTTAAAAAGCCATGATTTGTCATCCTATTGTCAGCAGTACCACAATTAGAGGAAGGGAGTGTGGAAGGGGTGAGTCCAGAAAGTGAAAATGGCCTGTTGACCCGGTTCACGTAGCCACTGCCAAACAGAAGTGGGGTGCTCCGCAGCACTTGTCTCCACGACCTCTTCAGAGTTTCCCTGCCACCCCAAGCTTCAGAAACATTGCTGAGTCTTACCTTTTGCTGGATCGCCCAAGGCAGTAATGGTACTGCTGCCTACACGGAGTCCTTGCTGACACACCAATTTTGCCTTTAAATAAAACCAATTAAACTCACTTATATGATGACACAAACACAAAAAACGCCACTGCATCACACATCACATCCAGTCTGACTTTCTGTATCTGACCGAGGCAGCAGATACTGGAGGAGTAGCATGATAACTGCCCTCCCGCACAATCGTTCTAATGTTTACAGACTCGCCATCTACCACCCCTAACTTTACCTTGACCTTTCCCTCAGGTAATAACCCATCTTAGGGCTTACTCATGAATTTACCACTCACCCTTCTATACCTTCCTCCTCTTGGACCTGTGATATTTCCAGTCCAAAAAAAAACTTCCTGTGACAAATTCTACTTTACCACCCACTGTTGAAAAATTGTTTATTTCTATTTTTTCCTCCCCACCTGTGACCCTCAGGCTTCAATGGGCACCCCTCTGGTTTGGTTTTGTGGGATTTTGTGAAGAAGTAATTCAGTATTCACGCTGTTTACTCTTCACTGTTTTGGAAATGTCAGTTATGTCCCTTAGCCTTGGTTTGCATTCATAGCTTTACAAAACTGTTTCCTTTTGAAATTATATTGAACATTGCTAGTGCACCGGAGAGACTCTTATCCATCTCACTCAAATGCACTGTGGGCAGGAAACGTTTTTTGTGTTTCTGGCATACTTTCTAAGCACTGAGTAAAGTCCAGTGCATTCAGGGGGCACTCAATAGATAATCAATTAGTAACTGGTATTTACTGGGTGCTTATTAGGTGCAGAGCACTGTGCTAAGTGCTAGGGAAAGTACAAACGCTCTAGGAAACACAGGAAACATGTCTGCTAATTCATTCAGTCATTCAATCGTATTTACTGAGCACTTACTGTGTGCAGAGCACTGTACTAAGCGCTTGGGAAGTACAAGTTGGCACATAAAGAGACGGTCCCTACCCAACAACGGGCTCACAGTCTAGAATGGTGAGACAGACAACAAAACAAAGCATGTGGACCGGTGACAAGTCATCAGAACAAATACAATTAAAACTAGATGCACATCATGCACATCATCAAGAGAAGCAGTGTGGCTCAGTGGAAAGAGCCCGGGCTTTGGAGTCAGAGGTCAGGGGTTCAAACCCCGGCTCTGCCAATTGTCAGCTGTGTGACTTTGGGCAAGTCACTTCACTTCTCTGGGCCTCAGTTCCCTCATCTGTAAAATGGGGATTAAGACTGTGAGCCCCCTGAGGGACAACCTGATCACCTTGTAACCTCCCCATCGCTTAGAACAGTGCTTTGCACATAGTAAGCGCTTAATAAATGCCATCATTATTATCATTAACAAAATAAATAGAATAGTAAATATGTACAAGTAAAATAAATAGAGTAATAAATCTGTACAAACATATATACAGGTGCTGTGGGGAGGCGGAGGGGGTAGGGCAGGGGGGACGGGGAAGAGGAGAAGAAAAAGGGGGCTCAGTCTGGGAAGGCCTCTTGGAGAAGGTGAGCTCTCAGTAGGGCTTTGAAGGGAGGAAGAGAGAGCTAGCTTGGCGGTGGACGTGGGTCGGGGGTCGACAGCGAGACAGGCGAGAACGGGGTACAGTGAGGAAGTTAGCGGAAGAGGAGCGGAGGGTGCGGACTGGGCTGTAGAAGGAGAGAAGGGAGGTGAGGTGGGAGGTGGGGCGAGGTGATGGACAGCCTTGAAGTCGAGAGTGAGGAGTTTTTGCTTGATGCGTAGGTTGACTGGGTGCCACTGGAGATTTTTGAGGAGGGGAGTAACATGCCCAGAGCATTTCTGCACAAAGATGATCGAGGCAGCAGCGTGAAGTATAGACTGAAGTGGGGAGAGACAGGAGGATGGGAGATCTCTGCTGTACTCTCCCAAGTGTACAGTAAGCACTCAGTAAATACCACTGATTGATTGATTACAAAACTGAGTTAGCAGACACATTCCCTGCCCACAACGAAGTTAGAGTCTACAGGGGGAGACAGACATTAATAAGTAACATTAATTAATTAATTAGTAACATTAATTATAACATATAATTTAAAGATATGTACATAAATGCTGTGGGGTTGAGGGAGGGGCAGATATCAAATGTCCCCAAAACACAGATAATGCAGAAGGGAGAGGGAGCTGAGGAAAAGAGGGCTGAATCGGGGAAGGCTTCTTGGAGGAGATGAGACCTTAGACACCATTACTACTATTTGAAACAAAATAAAATGTGCTTATCTGAAACCAATTCTATGCCTATGTAGCTAGTGGTTAAGACACAGCAACCATTAAGAACTGATGACATTTAGATTTTTTTGCCACGAAATCCTTCTCAATTGTCATTTGATCTGCCATTATGCAATGAGGCTTCAAAGGCATAACTCACAAAAATCCTATAAAACTCCTTGAAGAGAAGCCTAATAAAAGTATATGCATACAAAAGCAACTTGTTGAAAAAGACAGGTTCTCTTACCTGAATCTCAGAGTCAAACTGGAGAAATCCATAAACTTCCTTAAGTTCCTCCTCAGTATATCTTTTCGCTTTTTTCTGCTGGCAGAAATCTTCAAACTGCATAAAATAAAATAAACGAGATCAAATGCTTTGAAGGTGATATCCAATTATCAAAAAAGTAGAAATGTTTTTCCCCCTCACATTTTCTTTTTATTTAAACTAACCCACTCCATTTTACAGAAGCAATTCTGGTAGTGCAGCTAATTAAATGAGAATTCCTGCCTACTCCTTCTAGGCCGCAAATGACTACTTCCCCAAATGTTATCCCAACTGAAACGGGGCATACCAAGAAATTGTTGGTAAAAATTTACATCTGCCAATGCCTCTTTAGAAAATATTGTTGCTTTTTGATCCTAGGGCCAAGAATCTCACCTCATGTAAGAAAATGTCATTTTTCACCAAAGTCACTTGGCTGTACTGAAAGGCATGCTTGGAATTAGAGTCCAAGTAAGAGTTATGAAGCACCGAAACTGCAGTCTGGAAATCGGGACTTGAACTTGTAGACACTTCATGAAAAACTGTAAGAAAAAAACCATAAAAGTAATTTCTTACATAACATGCCTATAAATTCAGAATAGAGTCCTAAGTAGCACACCGAGCAGCCCTGAATAAACTACGGAGTATAGTAACTATTATGCTTTGGCTGTGACCTACCTTAGGAGAGCTATTGTTTACAGAAATCTAATTCTCAAACTAGGGTAAATTACTTTTAAGATAATAATAATTATCCCCACTTAATGCTTGGTTCTTGCTCATTCGTCAAGATTTTTGACTTGAAAGCCTTTTGACTGCAAATTCACTGGTCAGAGATCGTGCCCACCTGTTTTTTCTGCCTAATGTGCTTAGGGTGCCTATTAACAGTTGACCGTTGTACAGGGAACCTTGGCTACAGTTGATTCCACCATATCACAGAATCAATTTTATTATGAGGGCAGCCCCGTTCCCTGAAAGAGGGCATGAACCCTGCACCCTAACTGTGGCCTATGTCTCCCTTATTATATATACATCATAGTGTGAGCATACATGCCCACCCTATAACACACACCCACATTCATGGGAGAAATTCCAAGTGACGCTAGTGATACACAGATTTGTGAGCCCCACAAGGGACAAATTATATGTGCATAACTGCTGTGGGGCTGGGAGGAGGAAATGAATCAAGTGAGCAGGTCAGGGTGATGCAGAAAGGAGTGGGAGAAGAGGAAAGAAGGGTTTAAGTCAAGGGACAAGGGCTGTGACTAATTCAAACCTGCATCGCCTCTCCCAGCCCTCAGAACAGTGCTTTGAACACCATTAGTGTTTAATAAACGCTATTACTACTACTCAGGGAACTGGCATCGGCCTGGGGGTTGGAGAAGCCTTTAGTTCTCCCTTAGGGCTCATAACTCAACTCATTTTCACTCAGTTCCAAAGAATCACCCTTGATTTCTTTCCCCCTTCCTTTCTCCCACCATGGGGGGAGAGGGAAGGGGGTAGCGGAGGCATTTCTGCAGACCCCAATCTCCTGCGGGGAGGGAGAAAGATGGGAGGGGAGGGCAGAAAAGGGGTGAAGTCTCACGGTTTCTCATCTTGCTCATCCCGTGGGCTGTGGGTTGACTGGTTTGGTGCAGGGGATGGTGGGAGGGTCGCAGGGGCAATTCCATCTGGAGGGTCACAGGAGAAATTCTTTCTGCTCCCACCAATGCGTTGCCTAAAGCTCCTTCTGGCTTTTACCTTGTGCCATTGGGCAACAAGGTCCATCTCGGTGGGGCCTGCCCGGCCCCCCCTCCCCCACCCCCTTATCCGGGCGGAGAGCCGTTAGGAACGTTGGTGGGGGCCCACGAGGCACCTGAAAATAAGTCGAAGGGCGGGTCGGGAGGAGGGAGAAAGGGGCGCCTTCAGGACCTGGAAACCCAGGCTTATGGGCCTGGGGGGCTTCTCGGGCCCCGGTGATAGTCAGTTCGGCTCGGGGAAGGGGCTTATTTTCCCTCTCCATAGTAACAGGAAAAAGGCCAAGCCTGGAAACGGTCTGGAGGGCGAGGAACTGGCCGCGGTCCCCACCCGAAATTTCACTGAAATCAAATGAGATCAACCGAACTACCCCTTTCGCGAAAGCAAGCAATTTTGCATACGTGTTTTCAATATATTAAAAAATAATTTGCTTTTCAAATATGCCACTGTTGAGCCATTTATCATTTTTTATGGGGGGGGGGTTAGTCAAAAGTAGATACCAAGGATAAAAGTTATCATCCCCCATTATTAAAATGGATGTTGGAGAGGTGTCAAAACACAAGCACTATAACTTAAAAAAAAAGAGAACAACTGAGGGATGACAAGGTCCTTCGCTTTATTAAATCCTTTCATTCAATTCATTCGATTGTATTTATTGGGCGTTTAATGTGCGCACAGCACTGTTCTAAGCATTTGGAAAGTACAATTCGGCAACAAAGAGAGACAATCCCTGCCCACAACGGGCTCACAGTCTAGAATTGGGGGGAGACAGACATCAAAATAAGTAAACAGGCATCAATAGCATCAATATAAATAAATAGAATTAGAGCTATATATACACATCAGAACAAGTAAAAGAGGCATTAATATAAACAGAATTATAGATATGTACAAATATACACAAGTGCTGTGGGGCAGGGAGGGGGGTAGAGCAAAGGGAGCGAGGTGAAGGGAGGGGAGTTCAGGAAAAAGGGGGGCTTAGTCTGGGAGGAGGTGAGCCTTCAGTAGGGCTTTGAAGAGGGGAATACTGTCCACTGAAAGACCCATTAATCCTATCATAATATTTAAAATTCCTATTTGTTAACCATCCTTCAAGTAACAAGAAAATATTTCAAACGATGCTCATTTTACTTGGTATACATTATCAAAGCTGAGTTTCAAACTTGCTACAAAAAATATGAAAAGGCATTAAATCACTGAGGATCTAACCAATTATGTGAAATTACTTCTACATTATTCCAAGATTTAGGCAATTTTACTTTAAGTGTATCATATAGTGCATTCCACTAACATTTTGATCTTCCATATGTGACAGATTAAAATTTATGAGGGCTCCTGGATCCAAAACCAGAGCTGATGAGCTTGCTTGAACTAGAAAAACCTGCTTCCACAGGGATGTGATGCTTATTTTAAAACTCGACACTGAAATTGGGAACGCAGTATTGATCATTATATTTATTAGCAAGAAACTGAAATCTGTCAAATTAGGGGCTACCCCCACCCAAAAAAAAGAGTACAATCCTCAATCTGAGCTTGCTCCAGATAAAAAAGCAAATAAAATGTGTAATACAGCAGGGATTAAAATTTTGTTTCTTTCATGATTACAATCTTCGAAGGAAAGGCACTAAAGTGGTTAAACGTATAAGTTCCTCCATGGCCAGGGAGCATTTTTTGCTTCTGCTGTACTTTCACACACACTAATAATACTGGCATTATTATCTGGAAAATTATATACATGGAAGAATAACATAATACCATGGATCTAGTTCAAATTTAACAGATATTGAAGACTGAGGATATGAACCGGGCCAGGCCAAAAAAGCCCATGAATAATAATAATAGTAATAATAATAATGGTATTTGTTAAGTGCTTACTACGTGCCAAGCACCGTTCTAAGCACTGGGATAGATACAAGGTGTTAAGGTTGTCCCACATGGGGCTCACAGTCTTCATCTCCATTTTACAGATGAGGTAACTGAGGCACAGAGAAGTCAAGTGACTTGCCTAAAGTCACACAGCTGACAAGTGGCAGAGTCAGGGATTAGAACCCATGACCTCTGACTCCCAAGCCCGTGCTCTTTCCACTAAGCCATGCTGAGAGACTTTCCATTCATTCATTCAGTTGCATTTATTGAGCACTTACGGTGTGTGAAGCACTGTACTAAGCACTTAGGAGTGTACAATACAACAATGAACAGACATAGTCCCTGGCCACAACGAGTTTACAGTCTAGAAGGGGAGACAGACATTTATATAAATTACAGATATGTGCATAACTGCTGTGGGGCTGGGAGGAGGAAATGAGTAAAGTGAGCAGGTCAGGGTGATGCAGGAAGGAGTGGGAGAAGAGGAAAGAAGGGCTTAAATCAAGGAAGGCCTCTTGGAGGAGATATGCCTTCAATAAGGCTTTGAAGGAGGGGGAGAGTAACTGTCTGCCAGATATGGGGAGAGAGGGGCTTCATATCAGAGGCAGGACTTGGGTGACAGATCAGAGGTGAAACAGATGAGATCAAGGTACACTAAGGGGGTTGGCATTAAAGGAATAAGGCATCTGGGATGGGTAGGAGAGTAGGAAGGTGATATACGAGGAGGCAAGGTGTTGAAGTGTTTTAAAGTCAGTGGTGAGGGGGTTTTGTTTGATGTGGAGTTAGGTAGGCAACCACTGGAGGTTCTTGAGGAGTGGGGAAATGTGGCCTGAATGTTTTTGTAGAAAAATGATCAAGGCAGCAGAGATAAAAATGGACTGAAGTGGTGAGAGACAGGTGGCAGGGAGGTCAGCAAGGGGGCTGAAAAAGTAATCAAGGCGGAATAGGATTAGTGATTGGTAGAAGTTTAGATGGCGAGGAAAGGACAGATTTTGGTAATGTTAGGAAGGCAGAATCCACAGGATTTAGTAATGGACTGAATGTCGGTTGAGTGAGAGAGACAAGTCAAGGACAATGCCAAGGTTACAGGTTTGTGAGACAGGAAGGATGGTGGTGCTGTCTACATTGATGGGCAAGGCGGGGGAGGACAGGGTTTGGATGGGAAGATAAAACATTCCATTTTAGACATTAAGTTTGAGGTGACGGGAGGATGTCCCTCATTTCCTCTTTTCCCACTCCTTTCTGCGTCACCCTTGCACTTGGTTTTTTCACCCCTCCCTCAGACCTCAACACTTATGTACATATCTGTAATTTTTTAATATTAATGTCTGTCTCACACCCTAGACTGTATGCTCATTGTGCACAGGAAACATTTTTACCAACTCTTTATATTCTACTTTCCTAAGTGCTCTGTACATTGCTCTGCACACAGTAAGTGCTCAATAAATGCAACTGATTGATTGACAAGATTAGATCAGTGTGTCTACAGAAAAATTAGGGGCTGCAGCTAGAGTCTCCAAATCCTGGGGGCTCCAAGGTTGGCTGAGTGGAGCAACCAGTGGCCAGGGCTGCTCTCTCTCTCTTCCCACTTCATCTTAAACCTCACCTTCTTGCAGGAGACAGAGGCTGGGCAGAAGCGAGGCCCCCTCCATGCAGGTGGGTCCTTCTAACCTCTCAGGTCCGCAAGGCCGAGGACAGGACACGAACTGCCTTCCCTCTCTCTGCCACAAACTATGGGAACCAGACGTGCCTTCCCAATTTTTAGAACCCTGGCTGGAGAATGGGAGGCCGTGGCAGTTTGTGACCAACGCCTATTTATCTGACGTGGTGGCCCTCCAAGTACTATTTTTAATTGACAGTTTGGTATTTATATTTTTGACTGTTCAATGTTAAACTTGCTCAGTTGGTAATATATTCTTATTGTTCTTTATATCTGTCCTTTGCCACGAAGATGGTTTGTGGTGGGACAGGGGCCATGTTTTAACTGCTTATCTTTATTTATTCCAGCCATTAGTATAATGCCTTATACACGGTAAGCGCTTAATGCTATAAAAAATAACAATGATGCTCGCCCAAGACAAAACCATCTTGGGGTGGAAAGAGGGGAAGAGGAGGTCTGTCGCTGGAAGAATAATTTTTGACCAAGATCTCCCTCAGCCCCATAATAAAGTTTGCAAATAGGTCACCAGGTTCATTCAATTGTATTAAGCGCTTACTGTGTGCAGAGCACTGTACTAAGCGCTTGGGAAGTACAAGTCGGCAACACATAGAGACGGTTCCTACCCAACAACAGGCTCACAGTCTAGAAGGGGGAGACAGACAACAAAACAAAACGTGTAGACAAGTGATAGATGAGACAACTGTGGAGATAACACTTACTTCTTAGATAACTGTATGTTTCTGCCTAACCCCATTTAAGGAAAACATGCTAGAGTTCACATGGTTTGACCAATGCTGACCAGGGTTTCTACTGATATTGCACAGTGTTCTATCAATCAATAGTATTTATTGAGCACTTACAGTGTGCAGAGCACAATACTAAGCACTTGGGAGTATACGATACAACAGAGTTGGTAGAGACATTCCCTGCCCACAAGGAGTTTACAGCCTAGGTAGAAGCATGTTGATGGAAGATCATTCCCTAATTCTATGACAGCATTCTACCCAAAATGTATATATGAACCAATAGTGCCCCAGAACGTCAGATGTCTGATTGACAGATAATGTTTTCGATTTTTCAACACTCCCCCCACAGCCCCTCCCTGGCCCAGATCATTTTCCTATCCCATTTCCACCTTGGGAGGGAGGAACAAAGAAGAGGAGTTCTTCCGGGGGGCGGGGGGGGTCCTGAGTCCACATTACAAGCAATAGGAGGCGCAAGAAAGAGTTTCTAGAACTCCCAGGCTAATCAGAAAGCACACATTCACAACCCCAAATTCCACCTCTTTAAGCTCAAATGGCTTCTATTGAATCAATATACAATTAGACCACAAGAATTTGCTGCAAAATTCCCTTTCACAATTAAAAATATAAAGGCTCATGCCATGTGGGGCGACATTTTATGGGTTTTAAATGATTTTTTTTTGCCCTAGGCAAAATCTGGTTACATTTACCTCATAAATGAGAGGTATAGGAAGCAGCATGGTGCAGTGGATAGAGCATTACGGTCCTAATCCCTCCTGTGCCACTTGCCTGCTATGTGGCCTTGGGCAAGTCATTTAACTTCTCTGGGCCTCAGTTACGTCATCTGTAAAACAGGAAGTGAAACTGAGCCCCACATGGGGCAGAAACTGAGTCCAACCTGATTTGCTTGTATCCACCCCAGAGCTTAGTACAGTGCCAGGCACCTAGTAAGCGCTTAACAAATACGAGAATTGTTGTACTTGACAAGAATTCCCTTTTTATAAATGGTTTCACTACATTCAATCAATCAATCGTATTTATTGAGCACTTACTGTGTGCACAGCACTGTACTAAGCGCTTGGGAAGTACAAGTTGGCAACATATAGAGACAGTCCCTACCCAAGAGTGGGCTCACAGTCTAGAAGGGGGAGACAGACAACAAAACAAAACAAGTAGACAGGTGTCAATACCATCAGGATAAATAGAATTATAGCTATATATACATCATTCATAAAATAGAGTAATAAATATGTGGGGAAGGGGGTAGGGCAGAGGGAGGGAGGGGGGACGATGGGGAGGAGGAGAGGAAAAAGGGGGGGGCTCAGTGTGGGAAGGCCTCCTGGAGGAGGTGAGCTCTCAGTAGGGCTTTGAAGGGAGGAAGAGAGCAAGTTTGGCGGATGTGTGGATGGAGGGCATTCCAGGCCAGAGGGAGGACGTGGGCCAGGGATCGACGGCGGGATAATAACGGAGCTGAGATTAGAACCCAGGTCCTGCTGACTCCAAGGCCCGTGCTCTATCCACTAAGCCACGCTGCTTCTCATGACTTTCCAAAAGAGAGCTCTGATTAGAAAAACTATAAGGTTTAGCACTAGTCTCCTTTCTACTGGTCAATGAGGGTCCAGTCAGTCTATTCCAGCTGCTCCTGGGGCAGCTGGAGGTTACTGCAGCCACCATCCTTCACCCTCCCATTACAACACCTTCATCCTCAGCATCATGCCCTTGCTTGCAACCAAGACCACTCCCCAGATTTGTTCAACAGTCCGTGCCCGATACCGGCCTCTTTCCAGCTGCTCACCCACTTGGGCAATTTATGTTCATTCATTCAATCGTATTTATTGAGCGCTTACTGTGTGCAGAGCACCGGACTAAGCGCCTGGGAAGTACAAGTTGGCACCGTATAGAGACGGTCCCTACCCTACAACGGGCTCACAGTCTAGAAGGGAGAGACAGACAACAAAACAAAACATGTGGACAGGTGCCAAGTCAACGCTTTAAGCCAAGCCCCGTCTTCAGGTCTCCAAGGGAAGGAATGTGTGGGTTTTAAACCTTTCCGGGTTTGGATAACACCCATCCATACTCAAAAATCTCCACCCACAGAATCGGGTGCACACGGTATTAACGGGGACTTAAATGTGTCATTTCTAGTTGTCAGATTCCTGATAAAGCCCTGCATACTGTAAGCATCCAAATACCATTTCATTCATTCATTCAATCGTATTTATTGAGTGCTTACTGTGCGCAGAGCACTGGACTAAGCGCTTGGGAAGTACAAGTTGGCAACATATAGGGACAGTCCCTACCCAATAGCGGGCTCACAGTCTGGAAGGGGGAGACAGACAACAAAACAAAACATATTAACAAAATAAAATAGAATAAAATTGATTGAGGGATTGTCAGGGTGTACAGTCTATTCAGGGAAAAGAACACACACTCAAGATCTGGTCAACATGGCTTAGTCCCATTTTAAAGACAAAGCAGACGCCTTCTTCCTAAAATAATTCATTAATTCATTCAATCGTATTTATTGAGTGCTTCCTGTGTGCAGATCACTGGACTAAATGCTTGGGAAGTACAAATCGGCAACATATAGAGACGGTCCATACCCAACAATGAACAACAACAATAATAATAATAATAATGGCATAGTGGATAGAACATGGGCCTAACAGTCAGAAGGTCACGGGTTCTCATCCCGGCCCTACCACATGACTGCTGTGCAACCTTAGGCAAGCCACTTCACTTCTCTGTGCCTCAGTTACCTCATCTGTTAAGAAATGGAGATTAAGACTGTGAGCTGAATGCAGGTCAGGGACTGTGTGTCCGGCCCTATTAGCTTGCATTACCCCAGCACTTAGAAGAGTGCTTGGCACATAGGAAGCGCTTACCAAGTACTATAATTACTATGATAATTATAATTAGGGGCCACCTGGTGACAGTGTTAAGGCCATCAGGACCAAGGATGGGCCAAGGACGGGGGGAGGGGGAACGACCGTACCAGCAGAGCGCTGCCCTCAACCCTCAAGCCGTGTGTGTCCCATCACCCCCCGTGCTTCATTCATTCATTCGTATTTATTGAGCGCTTACTGTGTGCACAGCACTGGACTAAGCGCTTGGAAAGCATATTCATTCATTCATTCAATCGTACTTATTGAGCGCTTACTGTGTGCAGAACACTGGACTAAGAGTTGGGGAAGTACAAATCGGCAACATAGAGAGACAGTCCCCACCCACGGACGGGAAATGTCTACTTGTTTTGTGTTGTCTGTCTCCCCCTTCTAGACTGTGAGCCCGTTGTTGGGTAGGGGCCGTCTCTATATGTTGCCAACTTGTACTTCCCAAGCGCTTAGTCCAGTGCTCTGCACACAGTAAAGTCCAGTGCTCTGCACAGTAAGTGCTCAATAAATACGATTGAATGAATGAATGTACTTCCCAAGCGCTTAGTCCAGTGCTCTGCACACAGTAAGCGCTCAATAAATACGATTGAATGAATGAATGTACTTCCCAAGCGCTTAGTCCAGTGCTCGGCACACAGTAAGCGCTCAATAAATACGATTGAATGAATGAATGAATGTACTTCCCAAGCGCTTAGTCCCGTGCTCTGTCCACAGTAAGCGCTCAATAAATGATGGAATGAATGAATGAGTGTACTTCCCAAGCACTTAGTCCAGTGTTCTGCCCACAGTAAGCACTCAATAAATATGACTGACTGAATGAATGTACTTCCCAAGTGCTTAGTCCAGTGCTCTGCCCAAAGTAAGCGCTCAAGGACGATTGAATGAATGAATGAATGTACTTCCCAAGCGCTTAGTCCAGTGCTTTGCCCAAAGTAAGCGATCAAGGACGATTGAATGAATGTACTTCCCAAGTGCTTAGTCCACTGCTCTGCCCACAGTAAGTGCTCAATAAATATGACTGAATGAATGAATGTACTTCCCAAACACTTAGTCCAGTGCTCTGCCCACAGTAAGCGCTCAATAAATAAGACTGAATGAATGAATGTACTTCCCAAACACTTAGTCCAGTGCTCTGCCCACAGTAAGTGCTCAATAAATACGACTGAATGAATGAATGTACTTCCCAAGCGCTCAGTCCAGTGCTTTGCCCCCAGTAAGTGCTCAAGGACGATTGAACGAATGATAATAATAATGGTATTTATTAGGCGCTTACGATGTGCAAGGCACTGTCCTAGGCGCTGAATGAGTGACTGTGAGCCCACTGTTGGGTAGGGACTGTCTCTAGATGTTGCCAACTTGGACTTCCCAAGCGCTTAGTCCAGTGCTCTGCACACAGTAAGCGCTCAATAAATACGACTGACTGATTAATTGAATGAGTGACTGTGAGCCCACTGTTGGGTAGGGACCGCCTCTAGATGTTGCCAACTTGTACTTCCCAAGCGCTTAGTCCAGTGCTCTGCACATAGTAAGTGCTCAATAAATACGATTGATTGATTGATTAATTGAATGAGTGACTGTGAGCCCACTGTTGGGTAGGGACTGTCTCTATATGTTGCCAACTTGGACTTCCCAAGCGCTTAGTCCAGCGCTCTGCACACAGTAAGTGCTCAATAAATACGATTGATTGATTGATTAATTGAATGAGTGATTGTGAGCCCACTGTTGGGTAGGGACTATGTTGCCAACTTGGACTTCCCAAGCGCTTAGTCCAGTGCTCTGCACACAGTAAGCGCTCAATAAATACGATTGACTGATTGATTGAGTGAGCGACTGTGAGCCCACTGTTGGGTAGGGACCGTCTCTGTATGTTGCCAACTTGGACTTCCCAAGCGCTTAGTCCAGCGCTCTGCACACAGTAAGCGCTCAATAAATACGATTGATTGACTGATTGACTAGAAGGGGGGGAGGGCTAACAAAACCCGACAAAGTAAGTGCTTGCTTGTGGCCCAGGCCTCTTACCTGTCCCAGGTGCCGCCGCCGCCGCCTCCGGCCCTTCGTTCGCTTCTTCTGTCATGGTGCGAGGGTCCGTCCGTGTGTGTGTGCGTGTGTGCTTTGTGTGTTTGTGGTGTGTGTGTGTGCTTTGTGTGTTTGTGGTGCGTGTTGTGGGTCTATGGTACGAATGGACTTTTGTTTCTCACCGAGCGGCGCGCCTCCTCCCCAACCCCAACAGTCATTCATTCATTCATTCACTCATTCATTCAAGCCTATTTATTGAGCGCTCACCGGGCGCGGGGCGCTCGGGAAGTACGAGTCGGCGACATGCAGGGGCGGGAACGCGACACGCTCAGCACAGTGCTCCGCACACGGTAAGCGCTCGATCAATACGACTGATGATGACGACAAAGGCCGCCTCGGCGCACCCTGCAAGGCGATAACAATAATAATAATAATAATAACAATAATAATAATAGTAATTCTCCTCACACACACACACACACACACTCCAATAATAATAATAGTAATTCTCCTCACACACACAAACACACACACTCCAATAATAATAGTAATTCTCCTCACACACACACTCCAATAACAATAATAGTAATTCTCCTCACACACACACACACACACTCCAATAATAATAATAGTAATTCTCCTCACACACACACACACACACTCCAATAATAATAATAATAGTAATTCTCCTCACACACACACACACACACTCCAATAATAATAATAGTAATTCTCCTCACACACACACACACACTCCAATAATAATAATAGTAATTCTCCTCACACACACACACACACACTCCAATAATAATAATAGTAATTCTCCTCACACACACACACACACACACTCCAATAATAATAATAGTAATTCTCCTCACACACACACACACACTCCAATAATAATAATAGTAATTCTCCTCACACACACACACACACACACACTCCAATAATAATAATAGTAATTCTCCTCACACACACACACACACACACACACACACACACTCCAATAATAATAATAGTAATTCTCCACACACACAGACACACAGACACACAGACACACACACACACACAGAGACAGACCGACCCCCTGCGGCCCCCCGTTCCTCCCGGGAAGGGCGCAGAGGTTGGGCTGACAGGGGCGAGGAGCGGCGGGGGAGCGCTCAGGGGCGGGACGGGCCCTTCCTTCTCACAAAGCCGAGCGTTTCCCTCGTCTCGGGGATGGCGGGCGGCCGTGAGGGGAGGCGGGGGGGAGGCCGCCGGGCCCGCCGACCGCCCGCCATGGCCCTGAGGGGGCCGCGCCGCCTCGCGCCCTCTGAGGAGATTCCCCCCGCCGGAGGGAGGGGGGGGAGGAGAAGGTAACAGCGCCACGTACCGCCCCCCCCCGCCGGAAGTGAAACCTGCCGCCGTGAAAGGGGGGGGGAGAAAAAGAGAAAGTGAAAACGGAACCGTGACGTCACCGGGGGGCCGCTCGCCGGCCAATCAGCGTCCGGAGGCGCGGCGCAGGCGCAGTGGGGAGGCCGGCCCGGCGCCTCTCCTCCCCCGGGCCCGCAGACCGGCGCCGCCCCCGGCCGGAAGGGGAAGCGCAGCCGCCGCCGCCGCCGCCGCCGCCGCCGCCGCCGGAAGCGGAAGGGGCCGAGGAGGGGCCTTAAGAATTATTATATTGTTAATGAATGATCGTTAATAATCATTATTCATATGAATGCCATAATAAACAATATTATATTGTTGATTGATGGTGATTAATCCCGGCTTCGCCACCTGTCTGTTGTGTGACCTTGGGCAAGTCACTTCACTTCTCTGAGCCTCAGTTACCTCATCTGTAAAATGGGGATTAAGACTGTGAGCCCCATGTGGGACAATTTAATCACCTTGTATTCCCCCCCCCGGCGCTTAGAACAGTGCTGGGCACATAGTAAGCGCTTAACAAATGCCATCATCCGCCAAGCTAGCTCTCTTCCTCCCTTCAAGGCCCTGCTGAGAGCTCACCTCCTCCAGGAGGCCTTCCCAGACTGAGCCCCTTCTTTCCTCTCCCCCTCGTCCCCCTTTCCATCCCCCCGTCTTACCTCCTTCCCTTCCCCACAGCACCTGTATATATGTATATATGGTTGTAGATATTTATTACTCTATTTATTTATTTATTTATTTATTTTACTTGTACATTTCTATCCTACTTATTTTATTTTGTTGGTATGTTTGGTTCTGTTCTCTGTCTCCCCCTTTTAGACTGTGAGCCCACTGTTGGGTAGGGACTGTCTCTATGTGATGCCAATTTGTACTTCCCAAGCGCTTAGTACAGTGCTCTGCACATAGTAAGCGCTCAATAAATACGATTGATTGATTGATTGATTGATCATCATCATCATTAATAAGAATGACGGAATTTGGTAGGCGCTTACTATCATCATCAATCGTATTTATTGAACGCTTACTATGTGCAGAGCACTGTGCTAGGCGCTTGGGAAGTACAAATTGGCAATATATAGAGACAGTCCCTACCCAACAGTGGGCTCACAGTCTAAAAGGGGGCTATGTGCCCAGCACTGGTCCAAGCGCCGGTTGCCCCACGTGGGGCTCACAGTCTTCATCCCCAATTTATCAATCAATCGTATTTATTGAGCGCCTACTGTGGGCAGAGCACTGGACTAAGCGCTTGGGAAGTCCAAGTGGGCAACATAGAGAGACGGTCCCGACCCAACAGTGGGCTCACAGTCTAGAAGGGGGAGACAGAGAACAAAACCAAACATACTAACAAAATAAAATAAATAGAATAGATATGTACAAGTAAAATAATAAATAAATAAATAGAGTAATAAATATGTACAAGCATATATACAGGTACATATACATGTATGTACATATGCATGTATACATATATACAGGCCCTACTGAGAGCTCACCTCCTCCAGGAGGCCTTCCCAGACTGAGCCCCTTCCTTCCTCTCCCCCTCGTCCCCCTCTCCATCCCCCATCTTACCTCCTTCCCTTCCCTACAGCACCTGTATATATGTTTGTACATATTTATTACTCTATTTATTTTACTTGTACATATCTATTCTATTTTTTTATTTTGTTAGTATGTTTGGTTTTGTTCTCTGTCTCCCCGTTTTAGACTGTGAGCCCACTGTTGGGTAGGGACTGTCTCTATATGTTGCCAACTTGTACTTCCCAAGTGGTTAGTCCAGTGCTCTGCACACAGTAAGCGCTCAATAAATACGATTGATGATGATATACAGGTGCTGTGGGGAAGGGAAGGAGGTAAGATGGGGGGATGGAGAGGGGGGACTAGGGGGAGAGGAAGGAGGGGGCTCAGTGTGGGAAGGCCTCCTGGAGGAGGTGAGCTCTCTGTAGGGCCTTGAAGGGAGGAAGAGAGCTAGCTTGGCGGATGCCAACATGTACTTCCCAAGCGCTTAGTCCAGTGCTCTGCACACAGTAAGTGCTCAATAAGAGCGATTGAATGAATGAATGAATCCCCATTTGACAGTTCTTATCGATGGCGTTTGTTAAGCAGTTACTACGTGCCAAGCGCTGGTCTAAGTGCTGGGGAGGATACAAGGTCATTCATTCATTCAGTCGTATTTATTGAGCGCTTACTGTGTGCAGAGCACTGTACCAAGCGTACAAGGTCTTCAGGTTGTCCCACGTGGGGCTCACAGTCTTAATCCCCATTTTACAGTTGAGGTAACAGGCACAGAGAAGTCAAGTGACTTGCCCAGAGTCACACAGCTGATCAGTGGTGGATCCGGGATTAGAACCCACTGTCTCTGACTCCAAGCCGGGATCTTTCCACTGAGCCACGCTGCTTCTTCCACGTGGGTTGTCCCACGTGGGGCTCACAGTCTTAATCCCCATTTTACAGTTGAGGTAACTGAGGCCCAGAGAAGTTAAACGACTTGCCCAAGGTCACACAGCAGACAGGTGGTGGAGTCCGGATTAGAACCCACATTCCCTGACTCCCAAGCCCGGTCTCTTTCCCCTAAGCCGCACTGTCTCTGTTAAGGTTGGGAGGTTGTGGGGAACAGAGGCCAGATGTCTCTGGCACCAGGGTTTTCGGGGACTTGAGTTGGGGGGTCCCAGGTTTAGCAGTACCCCGAGGTCAAGGCCGGATTTTAGAAGCCACCGTACCGACCACATCTTGAAGGAAAACGTGGGGAGGGACAGAGCTAGGCCATTTTTCAATTAATGTTTCAGACATAAGGTGAAGGACTTCAGCAATGGGCGACCGTCGGTGGTTGGAAATTTTTAACTATGGTTGTGAAGAGCACAATTGGAGGAGAGAAGTGTGAGAAGATTACTGAAAAATGTCAAGAAAAGGGGAAGTTGCAAACAGAGCACGGGGACTATCCATCAGTTGTATTATTGAGTGCTTACACTAATCAGACCACTGTACTGAACGTTTGGGAGAGCACTATAGACATCTTTGTTTTGTTGTCTGTCTCCCCCCTCCTAGACTGTGAGCCTGTTGTTGGGTAGGGATTGTCTCCATTTCCAAGCACTTAGTACAGTGCTCTGCACACAGGAAACGCTCAATAAATACGACTGAATGAATGAATCTTTGAATTGGAACAAAAAACACCCGATCTGCCTAAAATGAACCTCTTTATATCCATATGGAAATTAAAAGCATTGTTCTCACAAAATCACTTTTGGAAATTATGTTGATGTAGGATTTGCACTTAGAATAATAATTACGCCTTCCGCAAACTCCTTCTCCTCAGGTTCCCCGAGGAAGAACCTGGTGGGGAGGGGGAGAGACCCTCAAAAAGCAAACTCTCTGGGCCTTGGCCTCCTTCTGAACAGAAAGGACCAGGTCTGGTGGCGGTAAACCAGCCCACTCTTGGGGTGATTGGGGAGGCAGAAGCGGGGCTGCAGTCATTCAGGGAGGACAAAGGCGGTTCTAATAGAGACCCCACGGTATCCAATTAGTCGATTGTCGGTCTTTATGGGGAGCTTACTATGAGCAGAGAGCACTGTTTTAAGCATTTGAAAGAGTTTGTAGACACATTCCCTGCCCACAACAAACTTACAATCTAGAGGATGCCCAGTGACAGTCATTCAGATGGTAGGGCACAGCTTGAACCTTCGGCAGTTCGTGGCAACAGTGAAAGCCAGTAGGCTTTGGAAACACTCCTTGGATCACCCTTTCCTCTCACCAAGGATATAGGAAGGAACGGGGAAAGAAAGGAAACAAAGGAAGAAGCAGGAGGTAGCGAGGGGAACTCAGAAGGGACTCGGAAGATGAGGAGAGAGGGTAAAACCAGCTGGTTTTGCCTCTGTTTCCCTCCCACCCTTGTAGATTCAATTGCTGTTAAAATTAAACTCTGGGTTTTCTCTTACCATTTCCTGCCCAGAACTGACTCAGAGGTTTCCCTTGCTTCCTGTTCAAAACCCTTGTGTAAGCAACAGCAGTAGGCCACTCTGTTCATCCTTCAGGCTTGAAAATACATGGACATTGAAGTGAAGTGTCAAAAAAGAGACAGGAATAAAAATGAATGTGAAACACTTTGGGGCCTGGTAGAAATTGAAGATGTAAAAGGAGTTCATTCCAGAGTTCATAAGCCGTGTCTTTAGAAGGAAAGTGAAAGCAATGTAAAACTCACTAATGGTCTCCATAGTAAAAAGGGAAGTGAAAGCTTGAGGCCATTATGGATCTTTGCCATTCAGGATACAAAACCCTGAGTTTTTTTTTAATCCTTTTTTTTTTGGAGTGGAAGTGGAGTGGAATACCAACCTTGTTATATTGTACTCTCGCACGTGTTAGTACAATGCTCTACACACAGTAAGTGCCCGATAAGTCTCATTAATTGATTCTTCCCAGCTACCATCAGCAGAGCAGCTGTCCACATTTTCCCATGACCTTTGCTAAAGGCTCCAGTGCTGGAAACTTCCAGGAAACTGCCAGCAGCAGCCTGAGCATTGGCACAAGTGACCTCTGCACATTGCTTCAGCAGCTGCTATAGGACTGTAACAGTGGAGTCAGCTGTGGAGAGAAAGAGAGAGATAGAGAATTTGTTTGCCCGGGTATATATGACTATTGCCACTGTCCCCTCATCTCATTCACTCTGTAATTTCTTTGCCTTTATTTCTCCGTGTCTCTCCCTCTTTTTTTTCCCTTTCTTTCTCTCTATCTTGGCCTCCCTTTCCATCTCTGCTCCCCTTTTCCCCCAGTCTCCCTCTTTCTCTCTTTTAGTCTCTCTCTGCCTGACTTTCCTGGCCTATTTTTCTATCTTCCTATCCTTCCTCCGTCCTCACTAGTTCAGTTTGGTGGCATTGTATTGCCAACCCACATACTTTACTTCACAATTTTGCTGCCTTGCTTGCAAGCACAATGCAGTTATCCACAAAAAGATTCTGTGTCCGTTACTCTCCAAGGATATTGATTCCTTTTTCCCAGTTGAGTTTGTTGAATAGCAGCAATCAACACAACCATCTCAGCTTCAGAGAGGTTGTGTGACCCTGCAAGACTCCTCTAGGAAGATTTCAATTACAAGAAAGACTTTGATGGCTTAGAATTATGCTGTTTTCAGACTCAAAAGTGGAATTGACTTGCCACCTAAAAGACTTTGGAGGAGATGAGCTGCAGCTATTTAACAGAACTACTCATTGGATTTTTAAAGTCGATTACTGATTTCACTGATTTATTGCTGCATTAAACATTGAGAGGTCAAAATCCAGCATCCCTTTTAGTATCTGGAGCCTAGGCTTCTACCCACTATATCGTAAGCTCCTTGAGGCCCGGATTACGTCTGCCGACTCTATTGTATAGAATTCTCCCAAGTGCTTTGTACGCAGTAAGTGCTCAATAAACGCCACTGAATAATTGAAATCCATTTCTTCTTGCCCCTTCATCTAACTGTACAGCTCTGCCACTGATGCTCATTTCAAGCTCATCTTAAAGTTCGCGTCAATTTCTGTAACATGGCACACCAACTTGGGTTGTTTAAATACTCAATCCCTACTATTCTGGACAAGAGGTGAAGTCCCAGCCTCCTGAACGGCTACCATGAGGGCCATGCTTGCTCACAAAAGACACGGCTTTGTCTTTGTAGGGGAACAGCTGCGCCTGCTGCCTAGGAGACCTCACAAAATTTTCCATTCAGTGACTACAAATTGCACCTGCCACCAACAATCTCCTAGCACATCCTTTTTGCCACAGGGAAGTGTGAATGGTTCACCACAACCCATCACCACTGCCGGAAAGATAAATGCATAGTGTATCGCTGGCACTGAGATGTCTTTCTTCAGCTCCCATCCTTAACTAAGGTTCTTTGTCGGCTGGGGGCCTAGTATTGCTCTCCGACTGAAGTAGTAAAAGCATTTGAGAGTCCACTAGGTGTAATGCACTGTACTAAGTGCTTGGGAAGTACAAAAAGTGACACATTCCCTGCCCACAAAGAGCTTACAATCTCCCAGGGGAGAGAGCCCCCCGTGGGACAACCTGATCACTTTGTAACCTCCCCAGCGCTTAGAACAGTGCTTTGCACATAATAAGCGCTTAATAAATGCCATTATTATTATTATTATTATTATTTCAGGCTGCATCCTTAGGGTTTGAGAAGCCATATTACGGATGCGGGGGCAAGGACAGCTGCCCTCTGAAGGATCTATGGAAATGATTGAATGGTCAAAAACTGCAATCTCTGAGGAAGTGTGAAAGGAATTGAGAAGCAGTGTGGCCTAATGGGAAGACCACAGTCCTGGGAGTCAGAGGATCTGGGTTTTCATCCTGGCTCTGCCATTGCCTGCTGTGTGACCTTAGGCAAGTCATTTAACTTCTCTGGGCTTCTTTTGTAAAACGCGGAATGAATGCCTGTTCTCTCTCCTACAAAGATAGCTTCATGTGGGACAGAGACTGTGTCCAACCTAATCATCTGTATCTATCCCAAAACTTAGTACAGTGCTTGGCTCATAGAAAGTACTTGAAAAAGGTGTCACCATTCCCACTGCAGTGGGAACATTACAGAAATGGGGTTCCCAGGCCCTCAGGAATGGGGGTTTTCCTCAAAACAGTAGATTCTGCTGGGTTTCTTTGAGCCATAAATAAAGCCTGGGAGAGATTTGCAATTCTGAAAGTGGTTCCAAAACTCTCAAATGCAGTGAAATGAAGTGAAAATGCAAAACATCAAAATGGTTTCTTTAGCAGGGTGTGACATGTTGGTGCCACACCTCCTTTATCAGGTCATGCCCACAATTCAAAATGAGAAAAAGCAGAAATGGAATGATTTAATTCAGGCACCGATCAAGCCCTTAAAAGGGGATGGGAAAGCTTCAGACCCTTCTGAAAGGAAGTGGGATGGAAAACACCTCCAAATGCCATTTTACCTTTCACTGCAGATCTGGAACATGAGTAAATAGATGTTTATATCTACATAATAAGCATATGTTCATGCGCCCATCCCAGCAAAAGAAGATGGGAAGCAGTGTGTCCTACTGGAAAGAGCAGGGGCCTGGAAATCAGAGGACCTGGGTTCTATTCCCAATTTTGCCTCTTGCCTGCTGAATGACCTCAGGCAAGCCTCTTAATTTTTCTGTCTTAGTTTTCCTCATTTGTAAAGTGAGAATTAAATTCCGGTTATCTCCCCCTTACACTGGGAGCCCCATGTGGCATAGAGACTATGACCAAACTATCTACCCCAGCACTTAGTGCTCTGCACACAGTAAGTGCTCAATAAATACGATTGAATTGAATGAATAGTAAATGTGTAACAAATGCCCCAATTTTTACAAGAGCAAACCAACACCAGCTTTCTCACTGACCTCTCATCTTCTCTCTAGTCTATACTTTGCTGCTCAGATTACTTTTCTTAATAATAATAATAATAATAATGATAAAGCACTTAGTCCACATCTCCCATCACCTCAAAAATCTTCAGTGGCTGCACATCCATCTTTGCATCAAACAGAAACTCCTTATCATCAGCTATAAGGCATTTAATCAGCTCTCTACTTCCTACCTACCCTTATTGATCTTTCCACCCAGTAAGCGCTCAATAAACGCCATTTGATTGATTGAATAAGATGTCCTACGGCTGCCAGAAGGGAGGGGGAGAGGGAAGGGAAAGTAGGCAAGTGGTGAAAGCAGCGTGGTCAAGTGGAGTGTGGGTTTGGGGAATTAGAGCCCTCCCAGCTATGCCACATGTCTGCTGTGTAACCTTGAGCAAGGGTCCCTCTCTAGACTGTAAACTCATTGTGGGCAGGGAACTTTCAATAAATCGTATTTATTGGGCGCGTACAGTATGCAGAGCAGTGAACTAAGTGCTTGGGAAGTACAAAACTTGTCTAAACAGACAAGTTTTATTTTATTTTATTTTATTTTGTACTCTCCCAGGTGCTTAGTAATAATAATAATACTAATAATTTTGGTATTTGTTAAGCATGTACTATGTGCAAAGCACTGTTCTAAGCGCTGGGGAGAATACAAGGTGATCGGGTTGTCCCATGTGGGGCTCACAATCTTAATCCCCATTTTACAGATGAGGTAACTGAGGCACAGAGAAGTTCAGTGACTTGCCCAAAGTCACACAGCTGACAAGCGGTGGAGTCAGAATTTGAACCCATGACCTCTGACTCCAGCGTGGCTCAGTGGAAAGAGCACGGGCTTCGGAGTCAGAGGTTGTGGGTTCGAATCCCACTCCGCCACATGCCTGCGGTGTGACCTTGGGCAAGTCACTTCACTTCTCTGAGCCTCAGTTACCTCATCTGTAAAATGGAGATTAAGATTGTGAGCCCCGTATGGGACAACCTGATCACCTTGTATCCCCCCAGCGCTTAGAACAGTGCTTTGCATATAGTAAGCGCTTAACAAAATACCATTATTATTATTATTTCCACTGAGCCACGCTTAGTACTCTGCATACAGAAAACGCCCAATAAATACGTTTGACTGACTTCTCCGTCCTCAATTAATAATAATAATAATGGCATTTATTAAGCGCTTACTATGCCCTCTCTGCCCTCTCCCTGACTTTCCCATCTCTGTTGACGGCACTACCATCCTTCCCATCTCACAAACCCGCAACCTTGGTGTCATCCTCGACTCCGCTCTCTCATTCACCCCTCACATCCAAGCCGTCACCCAAACCTGCCGGTCTCAGCTCCGCAACATTTCCAAGATCCGCCCTCTCCTCTCCATCCATACCGCTACCCTGCTCGTTCAAGCTCTCATCCTATCCCATCTGGACTAGTGCAGCAGCCTTCTCTCTGATCTCCCATCCTCGTGTCTCTCCCCACTTCAATCCATACTTCATGCCGCTGCCCGGATTGTCTTTGTCCAGAAACGCTCTGGGCATGTTACTCCCCTCCTCAAAAATCTCCAGTGGCTCCCAATCAATCTGCGCATCAGGCAGAAACTCCTCACCCTGGGCTTCAAGGCTGTCCATCCCCTCGCCCCCTCCTACCTCACCTCCCTTCTCTCCTTCTCCAGCCCAGCCCGCACCCTCCGCTCCTCCGCCACCAATCTCCTCACCATACCTCGCTCTCGCCTGTCCCGCCATCGACCCCCGGCCCACGTCATCCCTTGGGCCTGGAATGCCCTCCCTCTGCCCATCCGCCAAGCTAGCTCTCTTCCTCCCTTCAAGGCCCTGCTGAGAGCTCACCTCGTCCAGGAGGCCTTCCCAGACTGAGCCTCTTCCTTCCTCTCCCCCTCTCCATCCCCCTCATCTTACCTCCTTCCCTTCCCCACAGCACCTGTATATATGTATATATGTTTGTACATATTTATCACTCTACTTATTTATTTATCTTACTTGTACATATCTATTCTATTTATTTTATTTTGTCAGTATGTTTGGTTTTGTTCTCTGTCTCCCCCTTCTAGACTGTGAGCCCGCTGTTGGGTAGGGACTGTCTCTATGTGTTGCCAATTTGTACTTCCCAAGCGCTTGGTACAGTGCTCTGCACATAGTATGCGCTCAATAAATACGATTGATTGACTGTATGTGTTGCCGACTTGTACTTCCTAAGCGCTTAGTCCAGTGCTCTGCACACAGTAAGCGCTCAATAAATACGATTGATTGATTGACTGTTTCCAACTTGATTAGCACGTATCTACCCCAGTGCTTAGTACAGGGCCTGCCACCTAGGAAGCGCTTAACAGATAGCATTTTTTTTTTTTTTAAAGGAAAAGGAATCGGCAGCAGCTGCTCCTGCTGCAGGGATGGCTCCCAACCGGCTGTGGGGGGATGGTGGCAAGAACTGCAACTTCCAGAGGCCTCTGCGAGAGGGGAGGTTGGTTGGCCACACCCGCCGCATAGGCCGGGAGCTCGGACACCGGGCTCCTCCCGCCCCACCGGCCGCAGACCCAAGGAGCCCCACAGATGGAAACGCAGGCCTCGGACGGCTCCTTCTTGGGCCAAGTCGGTGAGTGTGCAAGGGAAGGGAACGGCCTGAGAAGCCGGGCGGGTTGCCGCTTGTTAGGACTTATTTACTGCCCAGCTGCAGGTCCATGTCAAATGCACATCGGTGCATATATATGTATATATAATAATAATAATAATAATAATAATGGCATTTATTAAGCGCTTACTATGTGCAAAGCACTGTTCTAAGCGCTGGGGAGGTTACAAGGTGACCAGATTCTCCCACGGGGGGCTCACAGTCTTAACCCCCATTTTACAGATGAGGTAACTGAGGCCCAGACAAGTGAAATGACTTGCCCAAAGTCACATATGGTTGTACATATTTATTACCCTATTTATTTATCTTACTTGTACATATCTATTCTATTTATTTTATTTTGTTAGGATGTTTGGCTTTGTTCTCTGTCTCCCCCTTCTAGACTGTGAGCCCACTGTTGGGTAGGGACTGTCTCTATATGTTGCCAACTTGTACTTCCCAAGCGCTTAGCCCAGTGCTCTGCACACAGTAAGCGCTCAGTAAATACGATTGATTGATTGATCAGTGGTGTTTGTTAAACACTTACCATGTACTGAGAAGCAGCGTGGCCCAGTGGAAAGAGCCCGAGCTTTGGAATAGTGCTTTGCACATAGTAAGTGCTTAATAAATGCCATCATTATTATTATTATTTGGAGTCAATGACTTGACAGTCGTATTTCTTGAGCACTTACTGTGTGCACAGCACGGTACTAAGCGCTTGGGAAGTCCAAATCGACAGCAGATAGAGACAGTCCCTACTCAACAACAGGCTCACAGTGTAGAAGGGGGAGACAGACAACAAAACAAAACATGTAGACGGGTTTCAAAACCATCAATTTGACTTCCCTCATCTCATTTGAACGTGGGAAGAAACAGCCCGCCGCCTGGCCCAGAAATCTTCCAGCAGAAGGGGCGGATTTGGAAGCTTTTGCTCTGGGTCTATTACAGCCCCAAAGGGGAGCCAGGCTGACGTCTGTGTCGAGCCACTTTCTCGCGTGAAGATCCCGACTCTGTCAATTGTCAGCTGTGTGACTTTAGGCGAGTCACTTAACTTCTCTGTGCCTCAGTTCTCTCATCTGTAAAATGGGGATTGACTGTGAGCCCCCTGTGGGAGAAACTTGTTATCTCCCCAGTGCTTAGACCAGTGCTTTGCACATAGTACGTGCTTAATAAATGCCATCATTATTATTATTATTACTGAGCGCTCGGGAGAGGACAGTATAGAAGAACCAAGATTCAAGGACACCGCCTGTTTTAGAAAACCCCTGGTGTTGCTTTGCGGGTGGCTGCCAAAAACAAAAACAGGGACCAAGTCAGCCCCGGTGCTGTCATCATGGTGTTTTCTAATCCTGCAGCGTCATAGAGCATCCAGGGAGGGAATTTTCAGAGCACAGAGAGATTGCCCTACATCCGAGGCGGGTAATTACAGGGCCTGAGCCACCGCCACGCCTGAGCCCAGAAGGCTTATTGCTAGGTGGTGGTAGTTTGTCGGGAGGCATTGCTGAGAGAAACTTAAAAAGTCTCCCCATGGTTCTGTGGACTTGCACTACGACGAAGGTCGCGTGTGTGATCACCTCCGAGGTGCTTGGAGAGGGTGATTTTTTTTTCATCTTCATAGCATGTGACAGCCAGTTTACTATAGAAAGTCCCAATGTCAGTGGATCACAGATTTTCCCCCTTTCCAAGAGAAAATCAGCGTGCATTTGGGTAGACTCAAGAGTGAATCTGCATCATTCCGATGCTTGGGGATGGAAAAAACTTGGCATTTCCCCCCCTCCTGGGTTACAGAATGAAAACAAATAATAATAATGGCATTTATTAAGCACTTACTGTGTGCAAAGTACTGTTCTAAGCGCTGAGGAGGTTACAAGGTGATCAGGTTGTCCCATGGGGGGGTTCACAGTCTTAATCCCCATTTTTACAGATGAGGTAACTGAGGCCCAGAGAAGTTAAGTGACTTGCCCAAAGTCACACAGCTGACAAGTGGCAGAGCTGGGATTTGAACCCATGACCTCTGACTCCAAAGCCTGAGCTCTTTCCACTGAACCACGCTGCTTCTCTGAATACGTCTTGAGCTCCTCCAGTGGAAAAAAAAAATCCAGACGTCATTATTAATGCAGTTTGTAACTATAATTCACCAAAGTTGGCTGGGGAAATAAGATGCTTTAAAGCTTTATAAGAGATATATTGCCGGCAGGGAGTGGCAGTGATGGGTACTTTAGTTATCAAATTGTCCCTTCTCAGCCACATTTTCCGAATCATCGGAATCAAAATAGATCATCAGAAAATGTCTTTTCCATTATTCAGCCAGCAGGAAATATTCTGGGCTGACATTTGGGATTTCTTCTTTAGTTACAAAATGGGTTCATTCTTTGTGTGGATTTCAGAGTTTTTTTAAATGATATTTGTTAAGTGTTTACTATGTGGTAGACATTGTACTAAGCACTGGGGTACATACAAGATAATTAGGTTACACAGTTCTTGTCCCATATAAGGCTCACAGTCATGGAAGCCATGGAAGCAGCTGAGGGAGATCAGCAGGTATCTTGGTTGTTTCCAGTGGATAAGGGCTGAGCAAAAGATGTGGATAATAATAATGGCATTTATTAAGTGCTTACTATGTGCAAAGCACTGTTCTAAGCGCTGAAATAACCACTTCTGCCCGTCGGGGAATCGAACCCCGGTCTCCCGCGTGACAGGCGGGGATACTCACGACTATACTAAAGAGGAATACATGGGAGGGTGGGAAAAACCGTCTCTTCTTAACGTGGGCAATTTTTGTGTTCCTTTCTAGGCTTCTGGGTGGACAGGACGCCCGTCCACGAGGCAGCCCAGCAGGGCCAAACCTTGCAGCTGCAGCGTCTGATAGAGGACGGGGCTTGCGTGAACCTGGTCACTGTGGACTCCATCACGCCTCTGCACGAGGCCAGCCTGCGGGGCCAGACCCAGTGTGTGAAGCTGCTGCTCGCAGCCGGAGCTCAGGTGGGGGCCTCTTCCTCCTCACCGCTTGGTCTCCTGGGCCGGGGCAGGGACAGGGCAGCTCTGCACTTGCTTAACTGGAAGGACCTTGTGGCCCCTTGTTGCCCATGAGAAGCCTGGTGGAAAGAGCCTGGGCCTCAGAGTCTGGAGACCTGGGTTCTAATCACCTTGGGTAAGTCATTGATCTTCTCTGGACCTCAGCGTAGTCATCTGTAAGATGGGAATAAGATAATCGTTCTCCCTCACCCTTAGACTGTTGACTCCAAATGGGACAGGGATCATGTCCAATGTGATTATCTCATATCTAGCCAAGTGCTTCGCACACATTAAGTGCCTAACCAATTGCACAATTATCATTAGTAGCAGTGGTAGCAGTAGTGTCCTCTGTCAGAACAGAGAACAAAGCAGTTGTATTTATTCAGCACTGTACTAGGTGCTTGGAACCAAAACACTCCCAGGGCCATAGCAGATTTATTTTACTTGTACCTATCTATTCTATTTATTTTATTTTGTTAGTATGTTTGGTTTTGTTCTCTGTCTCCCCCTTTTAGACTGTGAGCCCACCGTTGGGTAGGGACTGTCTCTATATGTTGCCAACTTGTACTTCCCAAGCACTTAGTACAGTGCTCTGCACACAGTAAGCGCTCAATAAATACGATTGATTGATTGATTGATTCTGTGGGTAGAACGCGGGGTCTGCTGTCCTGCTACTGAAAGAGAGGATACCAAAGCAGATGGCTCAGTCGGTCAATCAATCATATCTATTGGGTGCTTATTGTGTGCAAGATTCTTCAGTATCTGGATGGCCTGAGGCAAGGTGGTCTGTAGTAATAGTAATAATTATATTTACTGAGTGCCTTCTAATAATAATAATAGTTACAGTACAGTACACAATGTGTAAGCACTCTTCTAAAAGCTGGACTGTGAGCCCGTTGTTGGGTAGGGACCGTCTCTATATGTTGCCAACTTGTACTTCCCAAGCGCTTAGTACGGTGCTCTGCACACAGTAAACGCTGATTGAATGAATGAATGAATGCAGGTTAATCAGGTTGGACCCAGTCCCTATTCCACAGTATATATTCGCAGTCTTAATCCCCATTTTACAGATGAGGTAACTGAGGCTCAGAGAAGCAAAGTGACTTGCCCAAGATCACACAGCAGACATGTGGCATAGCTAGGTTTAGAACCCAAGTCCTTCCGACGCCCAAGCCTGTGCTCTACCCACTGAGTCACACTGTCTCCTGAATGTAGTGCCCAGTACTAAGCGCTCAGGGAGCCCAGCAGAATGACGCCAAAGTGTGTCTGTTTTTCTGCCCAGGTGGACGCCCGGAACATCGACGGCAGCACCCCGCTCTGCGACGCCTGTGCCTCGGGCAGCATCGAGTGTGTGAAGGTGCTGCTGGCTCACGGGGCCAAGGTCAACCCGCCCCTGTACACCGCCTCCCCGCTGCATGAGGCCTGCATGAGCGGTGAGGAGCCCAGTTTGCCCCCCACCAAAGGTTGGGCAGGGGAAGACCTCACCTCCCCTAGCCCGAGGGCCGGGCCATCCCAAGAGTCTCATCCTCCTCCACCTTCCCCGGGGTGTGGTTGGCTGAATTGAGAACAGGTCACCCACCACAGTGCCCCCATGGGCAAAGGGGTGGGGGCGGTTGCCTCCATCCCCTCCATCCCTGACCCAAGCAGCAGCAAATGGGGGAATGCAGCATGCTCCCGGTTGAGAAGTAACCTGACCTAGTGGATAAGCAGTGTGGCTGGAGTCAGAGGTCATGGGTTCAAATCCCAGCTCCGCCGCTTGTCTGCTGTGCGACTTTGGGCAAGTCATTTAACTTCTGTGTGCCTCAGTTCCCTCATCTGTAAAATGGGGATTAAGACTGGGAACCCCACGTGGGACACCTGATCACCTGGTATCTATCCCAGCGCTTAGAACAGTGCTTGGCACATAGTAACGCTGAACAAATACCAAAATTATTATTATTATAAAGCTTGGGCCTGGAAGTCGGGAGGATGTGGGTTCTGACCCACTTATCTGCTATTTGATTTTGGGCAAGTCACTTAACTTCTCTGGACCTCAATTACCTCATCAGTAAAATGGAGATCGAGACTGTGAAATTTGTCAAGTGCTTCCTATGTACAAAGCACAGTACTCGGCTCTGGGGAAGATACAAACAAAACAGTTTGGACCCAGTCCATGTCCCATATGGGGCTCACAGTCTTAATTCCCATTTGTATCTTCCCCAGCACCTAGTACTGTGCTTTGTACATAGTAGACACTTAACACATTTCAGTCTTAATTCCCATTTTACAGATGAGGCAACTGAGGCAAAGAGAAGCAAAGTGACTTGCCCAGGGTCACACTGTAGACAAGGGGCGGAGTCAGGATTAGAACCCAGGCCCGTGCTCTATCCACTAGGCCACGCTGATGCAGGCTCCCTTCTCCTCCCTGTTCCACAGCCTCTTACAGTTGACAGGGCCTTCCAGGGCTGCTGAAAGTCCAGCCCACAGCCTCCTTGCTGCTCTGTCCTGGCCTTGGCCTACATCCGGTCACTGGTCAGAATAATCCCCTCTCAAGGAAGAGAGTGAAAGCCAGTTAGCATGTAGGCTCCATGTGGGCAGGGAAAACACTCCTAGCATCTGTTGTACTTTTTCGAGTATGGCGCTTGACACCCGGGGTTGGGGGGTGTTAATAACCAACACAGATCCTAAAGACTGCAGAACCGTAGAACTGCAGAGGCCTCGTGAGGTCACCAGGTCCTGCCCCCTACCATGATAAATTGCATATCTAGGACCACTGAGTGGACTCTGCCTTCCCCTCCAGGTCCCACAGGGAATCCAAACTACTGCTTCTATTCATTCATTGTCATATTTATTGAGCATTTACCATGTGCAGGGCACTGTACTAAGCACTTGGGAGAGTACACTATAACAGACACATTCCCTGCCCACAATGAGCTTATAGTCTAGAGGGACAAGCTTTGTCCTGTCTTCGCCTTCTCTGTTGCTCTGCAGCTCCTTGGAGTACAGTGCTCTGCACACGGTAAGCGCTTAATATGATTGACTGACTGACCTCCTCCCCCACAACCCCCAATCACCTTGGCTCTTTACTCTTTGCTCCTTTAAACCGAGAGGAAATAATAATAATAATAAAATTATGGTATGTGTTAAGCGCTTACTATATGCCAAGCACTGTTCTAAGCACTGGGGTAGATACAGGGTAATCAGGTTGTCCCACGTGGGGCTCACAGTCTTAATCCCCATTTTCAGATGAGGTAACTGAGGCAGAGAGAGAAGTGAAGTAGCTTGCCTAAAGTCAAACAGCAGATAAGTGGCAGAGCAGGGATTAGAACCCACATCCTCTGACTCCCAAGCCCATGCTTTTTCTACTAAACCACGAGCACTCATGGGTCCCCGGGCTTGTTTGTTCACTTACAGGAAGTTCGGAGTGTGTGAGGCTCCTCATAGACGTCGGTGCCAACCTGGAAGCCCACGACTGCCACTTTGGGACCCCCCTGCACGTGGCCTGTGCCCGGGAGCACCTGGACTGCGTGAAGGTGTTGCTCAAAGCAGGTAATGCTCACGGGGCCCGAGTGGCCCAGGGGCCGGCAGCGGTGGGGAGCTGCAGCGGAGCACGTGGAAATAAGCACAACCCCTGCGTTAGGAGCCCACAGCAGCTAACAGTGGCCAGAGCCCAACAGGGGAGATTTTTGCGGTGGGCTCAACCCCAGCGAAGGAATCAGGGAGGAAAGGAATTTCAGTTGGATCTCCTCTACCTCAAGGATCCAAACGTGGCTCAGAGAATACCCCCACTCTCCCAGGAGGGCTCAGCCATTGCCCGACTCCTCCCAGCATCCTGCCGCCCCAGTCGGAGACAGAATAATAGTAACAATAATTGTGGTTTTTGTAAAGTGCTTACTATTTGCCAAGCAGTGTACTAAGCACTGGGGTAGATACAAGATAATCAAGTTGGATACAATCCCTATCCTTCATGGGGCTCACAGTCTTAAATCCTCATTTTACAGATGAGGAAGCCGAGGCACAGAGAAGTGAAGTGACGTACCCAAGGTCACACAGCAGACAAGCGGTTGAGTGGGGATTAGAACCTAGGTCCACTGACTTAACTTCTCTGTGATTTTTCCACTAGGCCAAGCAGCTTGTCATGAATCCTGTGAGGGGTGGACTGGGGACTTGACCCAAGGGACAGGACAGCCTTGCCAATGATCTTGTTTGTAGAATCAGTCTGTCGGCAGCCAAAGCCAGAAAGCTGAGACTAGGAAGGACTTTTTGTTCTTGGTCCATTGTAATTTCTGGCCCAACTTCCTGCAGGAAATGTTCCCCGGGCTTGATGCTTTGCTTTCCACTCAGCCAAACCAAGCACGTGGAGGGGAAGGCCACACGTACCCAGAGGCAGCCAGGCCTCTTTGGGAAGTGAGGTGGGTCAGCCTGGAAAACGAAAAGTGAAAGCGACGTAGCAAGGCACCAGCTGGACACTTTCCAAGAGTTGGGGCCTCTTCACAGGGCTTTGAATTAGTTGTTGAATTGTTTCCAGTGAAAAGGCTCACCAGCCGAGTGAAATAGGGTTATTGGAATGAAATGAGGCTTCAGGTTGTCCTGTGTTTCAATGAGGAAATGTCAATCGTGAGAACTTAATAGCTGGTGCCGGTTGTCTCTATTTCCTGGGCCCAAACAGATTTCATTGGGAGTTCCACGCAGACCTGAGGAATTGAATGAGGTGGGGATGATGATAATAATAATGATAGCAATAATAATAATGATAGGATTTAAATTCTTAATATGTGACAAGCCTTTCACTAAGCAGCTGGGTTCTAATCCCAGCTCTGCCTCTTGTCTGTTGTGTGACCTTGGATAAATCACTTAACTTCTCTGTACCTCAGTTACCTTACCTGTAAAATGGGGATTAAGACCATGACCCCCATGTGGAACAGGAACTGTGTCCAACCTGATTAGCTTATATCTACCCCAGCACTTAATACAGTGCCTGGAACATAGTAAGTGCTAACAAATACCATATATCCGCCCCCCAAAAAAGCATTGGGGTAGCTACATGATAATCAGATCAAATACAGTCCTTGTCACACTCGGGGATCACAGTCTAAGAGGAAGGGAGAACAAGTATTTTTACAGATGAGGAAACTGAGGCAAAGAGATGTTAAGTGACTTGAGTGTGTAAAATGGGAAATATCTGTTCTCCCTCTTAGACTGTGTGCCCAGTGTGGGACAGGGACTGTGTCCAACCTGATTATCTTGTATCCTCCCAAGCACTTAGTACAGTGCTCGGCTACTAGTAAGCAGTTAAGTATCAAAATGAATCATTATTTCATCCCTCGGTGCTACCCAGGGAACCTGCTTAGAGCAGGACAGTGCAGGGTCATTTCTGGGTCCTTTTTATTTTCTAAAACCCAGAGTGGCCATTTGATCATGCATAATCTGGCGGTGACCCTGGCAACCTTTGGTCTCTGGCCCATGCTTGGAGAGGAGACAGGGGAGAGGAGGGAAGTGGTGAGAGTCCAGGAGAGAGAAATAGAGATTCTACCCAGTGGTAAATAAAGCCAGAGAGTAAATGTTTTGCTGCACAGCTTGTGCTGCTGGAACAGCCAGGGCTGGCCCATGAGCCCTGATTGGGAGCGTCACTGGACACCCAGTCAGCCCAGCTCTGTCAGCTTTGCCCTTGCTCTTCTACCTTCCCCTGACAGATTCTTTCGCACTTCTGCCCCTTCCCCATCCCCCCAGGCCTTCCACCACCGTTATGCAGCTCACTTGTCTGCTGTGTGACATGAGTTGACTGGCAAGTGCGGGATCCTTTCCAAGACGTAACCTTTCGGCAGTGGCTTTCTCTGGAAGCCCAAAACAGGGTTCAGATCTCACCTTCTCTTGAGGGATAGTGAAGAGAGCAAGAGATTTTGATGCCTTAAACACCTTTTTTCTATTCCTCCCCACATGTTCCTTTTCCACTCCACTCTTCTCCCTTCAAAAAATGGAGGGTGTCTGTTTAAAGCAGACTGTGCTGTAAGGTTAAAGACCTGGATCCAGTGTCACTCCCAGAGGCCTGTGGCACCCCATTGGTGCCATAGCTGGGGGTGGCAGGGGGAGAGGTCAGGAGATTTAAGAAGCAGAGCTTCTGCCCTTTATCCCACCCAGCCCCAGGCTGAAACGCTGCTGCTGCTTCCCCACCCATGCTGCTGCCATCCAGGACAGTGAGAGAAGGATGGGGATTGGGCCGAGCGTTGGCGACTAAGGCACCCAACCCTCCTGACCGCACCCACCTCTGGGACAGCTGCGGCCCTCCGGGGTGTCCTAGCCAGGATGGGGGGGTTCACCCAGGCCGCTAGGCCCAAGACATTTGTCCTGAATTGGTCTAAGGACAGCTTGGCTCTGCTTGGTTCCACCCACCCCCGAGGTGGCCTTGTCCAAATCTCATACCATCTTTGTGCCTCAGGTTCCCCATCTGGGGAACGACTCACTAATTCCCACCCCATCCTGTTTCACAGTAATGTATGAGGGGAAGGTAAATAATAGACCCAAGAAGATTTTGAGCCTGGGGCTCCGCAGTATCAACCCTACATTGGGCAATTTAAGGAGCTTGGTTTTGTTTTAAATTTGAACCAACTTTGTTAAATTGGTATATTGACACCCCCCCGCCCCTCGGCTCATGTCTAAGGGATGTCTCCACTGACAAGAGCTCTGGGTACACAACAGATAACATTCTTGTGGTCCAGTTATATATTCAGGTGCAGATTCAGGGTTGAAACCCTTTTGCTCACAAGACTGTTTTCTCCAGGATCCTGAAGGGCAGACAATCCATCAGAGGTATTTACTGAGTACTCACTGTGGGCAGAACACTGTACTAAGCACTTGGGAGAGTTGGCAGATACATCCCCTGCCTACAACGACCTTACAATGTAGACAGACAAGTTCTGACCATCTCCAATCAAACCTGGAGGGAGGAAAGAATACCAGGCTTCCCTCTGATATTTAGAGATGAGAAATTCCAGTTACAACCCCTCCTTTCATTCTGTAAAACTGATTGAGGGAGCACTAGTCACTTGTAATTCCTTCCAAAGGCCGCAGTTGGCTGCCCTTCACGACAGTGGATTGAGCCCGCTGATTGGACCTAGGTTTTGTTCACCTGCTTCTTCTGCATCTTGCATGAGTCATTTGATTTCCCAAATCCCTTTCCCAGCTTCCTCACCCCCATATCTGCGCAGGAGCTAATTTGGGGGCAGTTAGCATTCCTAGCATAGAAGATCCGGCCTGGCTTTAAGTCCCGGCCCCTCGGGAATGTGGCGGAGAATTCCTGAGACCCCCCAGGGGGACTCCTTGAAGACAGACCCTCACTGAATGTCAGTTGTGTTCTTCTGGAACCTTCCTTTAAGGCTGAAACTTTCTTCGCAAGTTTTTAAGTAGCTCCCTCCCTCCCGGCCAAAGCCAGACTCCTTAATTTAAAAGTAGGATCGAGGCAAAAAAGCAACAGGCTGGACCCTCAACCCCTGGGTTGATTTCTTTTTGGAAAGAATGTCTTTGCATTTAAAACTGCTTCACAGTGCACTTTGTGTGTGTGTATGTATGAAAGCACAGGCCTAGGAGTCAGAGGATCTGTGTTCTAATCCCAGCTCTGCCACCCGCCTGCTTGTGAGATCTTGGGCAAGTTACTTAACTTCTCTGTGCCTCTGTGACCCCACCTGTAAAGTGGGGATTTAAATCCGATTCCCTCGACAGACTGTGAGTCCCTTGTGGGTCAGGAACGTTGTCTGATGTGATTATCTTGAATCTATTCCAATGCTTATTACAGTGCCTGGCACATAGTAAATGCTTAGCAAGTACCATTAAAAAAAAAAAAGGTAGTGGGCTGGATCAGCTGAGTTTTTGATATTTCCTTCAATCCTAGAATGCTGATTCTAAAATTTATAAAGGTGGTAGCAGGGTTCCCTTTGAAAATGCACAGGTCCCAGCACTGTTACAACATAAAGCCATCAATCCCACCTTTACTGGGTTAGACCAATTTTCCACCCAGTCCAATATTCAGTCTCTGACAATGTCTAAAGGTTGCATAGGGGAAGTATAAGATCTACCCTCCCTGAAGCCACCCTAAGGGACCAGCCCCGCTCCAATGAGCTTTTCCCTCCACATTGCTCTGGAAACCTGCTGTAGAACAAATCATTCATGAGTTTATCCAAACCCCTCTTGAGCCTAATGATATTTTCATTCTGCACCAAAGCCAGTGTTACAAATGCCTGGCACTGAGTAAGCACTTAACATACCACGTATTACTGTTATTGATAGTAATAGATTAATACTATTAATAATTAATATTAATAGTAATTATTATTGCCAGTAACCGTTCCTGTCTTCTTCCTCCTGGCCTCCCAGGGGCTAATGTGAACGCGGCAAAACTGCATGAGACGGCCCTGCACCACGCAGCCAAGGTGAAGAACGTGGATTTGATTGAGATGCTCATCGAGTTCGGAGGCAACATCTATGCCAGGGACAACCGAGGGAAGAAGCCTTCCGACTATACCTGGAGCAGCAGCCCGCCCGCAAAATGCTTCGAGCACTATGAGAGTAAGCTGGGGCCGGGGCCTCAATGAGCAGTCTCCCTCTCTCCTTCCCCTGGCACCCCTGGCTTTCCTCCCTTCAGGTTGTTTGTAATAATAGCCATCCTGTCATCTCCTCCATGACTCCCCTGCCAATCTCCTCTTCCCCCATAGTCCTGCTGCTACAATAATAATAATATTATTATTATACTGCTTTAAGCAGTATTATGTAACTGCTATAATAATAAATTATTATTTAATTAATAAAAATTATTTTTTTAATAAAGCAGTTTACCAATAGCTGCTTTAAGTGGCCATTAATAAACTGCAGGGTCACACTGGGCCTGCAGCCTTTTGTGGATGAGCTCACATCTCTAGACTGTGAGCTTACTGTGGGCAGGAATGTGTCTATGTTGTACTCCCAAGTTCTTAGTACAGTGCTTTGCACACAGTAAGTGCTCAGTAAGTATGATTGAATGAATGACCAGCTGGAAAGTCAGTCAATTGTATTGGAGAGCTTACTGTGTGCAGAGCACTGTACTAAGCGCTTGGGAGAGTACAATATAACAATATAGCAGACACATTCCCTGTCCACAGTGAGCGTAGAGGGCTGGAGATTGCTAAGGGGCAGTCGCCAAACTTCCCTTCATGAGTCTGAACATCTAGAAGAGTCCCAGTTTTCTTGGAGGATCATGGTTCCCTCCTCCCCCGCTCATTAAAAGGGTGTGGTTCTCTTACCCCTCCATTTGCGTAAGGGAACACGGACTTTTCAGAGGGGAGGTCAAGAGGAAGAGCTAGGTGAGTCCTCAGTGTCCGCCTGCCACTCTAACAGGTCTTGCTGTGCTCCTGCGCCCCTTCTCTCATTTCAGAGACACCCCTGAGCCTGGCGCAGCTCTGCAGAGTCAGCCTGAGGAGAGCCACAGGCGTTCGCGGGCTGGACAAGATCACCAAGCTGAACATCCCCCCGAGGCTCATCCACTACCTCTCATACGACTGAGCCAGGGAGGAGAGGGCAAGGGGGCAAGGTCGGCAGCACCCGCCCTACATCTGCTTTCTCCTTCCCGGCCCCCAGGCTCAGGCAGGACGGTGACTCTGGTGCACGCGTGGCATAACTGTGGGACAAAGGACCACGCTCCCATCCCTCTGCCCTCTGATCAGGGAAATAATTTCCAAGGCAATAAGAAGGTATGAACTCTTAGCTCCCAAGCTCAGGTCTGGTTAGCCAGTGCTATTTATCGGGAGAAGCTTTGAGACCCTTGCCCGGTCCAGACCCTGCAGGTGCAAAGGGGAGTCGCTCTTCTGGGCCAGGCCTGGCTCCCTTAGGGTCCTTTACTGAAGAGACTTTCGGTCCAGAAGAGCGGGACTCGGGGTGGGCAGACAGGGCCCGTGGAGCCCTCAGGACCCTCTTTTTGGCCCCAGAGAGAGCTCAGAGAGACCAGGCTGCAGCCTGCGCCATTCCTTCTGCACCAACTCCGCCTATTGTTTGGGCCTTCTCACCTGCTGGGGGCTAGGGCTGGGGCCAAAGGCAAGGATGGCAACGGGTTTGGAGGTTTGGCCATTTTTTGGCTTCCAACAGCCCTCTGGGTTTCCTCATGTGTCAGCCTAGGGGACACTTGCAGGCAGGGTCCGCCTGGGCCAAACTGGTGGCCAGTGTTCTATGGAAGGACAGCTGGCTATTCAGGCTTCCCTGAGGGCGGTCTGTTGTCCTCAGGTATTGTTTACCAGGAGAGTCCTTCATCAGGCCTCTAGTTCAGGGTTGGAAATCCTCAGCACACAAGCCAGAAAGCACTGACTGACACTGTACCCTCTGGCCACAGCTGGAGACATTGGAGCCCCACTGTCTGCCCCCGCCTCAGGTGGCAGGGGAGTCAGGGACAACAACGGCAAGGCTTTCTGGACCTGCGGCCACGGCCCCCTGTACCCAGAAGCATCAAGGAAGGCTGTAGGTCCGTCTGGGAACCTGGGGGTCCCCTTCTAGGGCCGAACATACCGGTTCTCGTGAGTCACCTAGCAGAGAGCTAGGAATAAGACTGAATCGTGCTTGAAGTATTCTTGTAAAAATGTGAAGGTAGGGATGCATTTTACCATTTTAAAGCCTGAGTAGCCCTTAGCACTTTTAAACTTAAATTGCATTTTGGGCTGCTCTCTAGAGCTCTTGGACTTACTGACTCGTCAGTCAGGACTTTCGAGCTAGTAGTGTCTCTGAGAAGAGCCTCACTAAACTCCCCCAGCAGAGGCTGCTGGTGACCACTCAGTGGAATCAGAGCTGGCCGTCCGCCGGAAAGTGGCTGCGCCGTCCTTCGACCAGGACGAAGAGTGTTTCTGCTCCAAGAGCGTCTGAATACGAGCTCTGAATTGTAAGTGAGGAAAAAAACCCAAAACACTAAAACTGGTATGCTAAGCCACCTGTGCCGGCTTCTCTGGGATTGAGATTTAAATAATAATAATAATAAAAAAAACGGTGGTGGGGTGTGGAGGGGTGCCCAGGGAGAGGCTTACCTGATAGAGGTCCCCACATTATAGAGGAATTGAGATTGGAACAACCAGGAGCTTCAGTAGAAAGAGTACAGGCTTTGGAGTCAGAGGTCATGGGTTCAAATCCCTACTCCAGTTGTCAGCTGTGTGACTTTGGGCAAGTCACTTCACTTCTCTGGGCCTCAGTTACCTCATCTGTAAAAATGGGATTTAAGACTGTGAGCCCCCTGTGGGACAAGCTGATCACCTTGTAACCTCCCCAGTGCTTAGAATAGTGCTTTGCACATAGTAAGCACTTAAGTGCCATCGTTACTACTATTATTATTATTATTATTAGTGAGCAATATTCTGGCTGGTGTGTACATGTCACACTTCTGCTTTGATTTGCACAAAAGTGCATACTCATTCATGCCTGTAGACACCCAAACCCACCCTTTTTAGACCTGCCTCCTTATGCTGGGGTTTGCGGTGGGAAGCAGGGGCAGGGTTCTTTTTCCGTCCTAACCTAACCCTAGGATGGCCTCTGTGTATCAGCGCTCAGGTTTGACCACCCTGCCGGGCAGGGGGCAAAGCTGAGCAAGGCCACTTTTTCCCCGGATCTTCTCACGAGCTCAAGTTCAGAACCGACTGCTTCCGGAAGGTGTAGATGCCCATGCAGTTTGGGGCCGGTTCTGGCCTTGGAGGAGAAGCAACATCTACAGAGCGCCCTGCTTCGTTAAAGAGCCAGAACGTCTCTGGGGAGGTTTGTCAAAAAGCCTGAGTTATTGGTGGTCACTGGAAATAAATCATTTTAAAAAGCAACTTTCCTTGCTGTTGGCATTTCGTCTGCCCTGTTGAAGTCCATGGTAACTTTGTATATAATAAAATAGTATGACCAGATTATAGACTAGGAGGCTGTTGTTGCCATTGGTGGAGGGGAGAAAACCACTCACTCAGAGCCCCACTGTGACCAAGAGAAATCGATGGCCTTTACTGAGCACTTACTATGTGCAGAGCAAGGGCTTCCACTTGGCCCCATCCTCTCCCAGGAGGCACCTCTGCTTTCCTTCTCTATCCCCACTCCTAACTGCCAGACAGTGAAAATTCAGCTCCCAGAACCACCACCTTGTTACCGAGCTGCCAAACATTTGTTCTTTATGCTCTTACATGCCTAGTTCACATTTTTCCCCCTATACAGTCATGTTTTTAGACTGTGAGCCCACTGTTGGGTAGGGACTATCTCTATATGTTGCCAATTTGTACTTCCCAAGCGCTTAGTACAGTGCTCTGCACATAGTAAGCGCTCAATAAATACGATTGATGATGATGATGTTCTCTTCCCTTTTTCTCCAGCCCTGGCCTTTTCTTGCCACATCCACCTTCACCCCTGTGGCATGTCAGTTAGATTGCTTTCCTCCCAATGGCCCCCTTACAGCTTTCCACACACTTCCTGCCATTTTTCCTCCTCAACACCATCCTTCCCTCACTCATGAAGTTGTTTTTCTGCCCTTTTCTCTCCCGGCATCTGCCATCTTGCCCCGCCTTTCAAGAGATGGATTTTAAGAAGCCACCAGGGACTGCCACAACTTTGGGTTCTAATCCCACTTTCGGTTCCCTGGGCAATGGCAGAGAGAGACTTTTGACATCACCAGCAGAAGCACAGAGCACTGGCCTGAGAGTCATAAGAACCTGAGTTCTAATCCCTGCTCCGTCACTTGTATGCTGTGTGACTTTGGGCAAGTCATTTCACTTCTCTGTGCCTCAGTTACCCTATCTGTAAAATGGAGAATAAGACTGTGAGCCCCATGTGGGACATGGACTCTGTCCAACCTGATTACCTTGTATCCACTATGGCACTTAGAATAGTGCCTGGGACATAATAAGTGTTTCAAATACCATTTAATAAAAAAAAAAAACACCCTAGGTTGGACACTTTAACACAGACCACTGTAACAGAAGTCTAAAAGCATGCATGGGGATGGGGATTTTGAGCCATACTGACACCGAAAGTTATGATGATGATTATTAGAGTATGTGTGGAGTGCTTACTATGTGCCGAGCACTGTACTAGTTCCTGGGTTAGATACAAGATAATCAGGTTGGATGAAGTAGCTGTCCCACATGGAGCTCACAATTTAAGTAGGAGGCAATAGGATTTAATCCCCATTTCACAGATGAGGAAACAAGCACAGAGAAGTTAAGTGACTTGCCCAAGGTCACACAGGAGAGAAGTGACAAATGCAGGATTAGAACCCAGAGCCTCTGACTCTCAGGCCCCTGCTCTCTCTATTAGGGAGTCCAATCATGAAGGCTTCGGGACCAAGAGCCTTGTGAAAGAGTTGATTATAATGCTAGTGATTTGTGGAGAGCCATTTGCACTCACACAAAATTATACGATCAGTTTGGACTGTGCTCAAAACCTCTGTCAGAACTTGAGTTCCATCTAACACCACACCCTTCGGTCAAGTCACCAAATGCCCAGGTCTTTGGGAGGTGGTGGGGCAGAAATTCTTTTCATAGTTTTCAGAAGACAAAGGTCAGGTGATACAACTGGATTTTCCGCATCTTTGCCCTTCATCACCCCTCCTGGGTTGGTCTCCATTTCGTTAAAGAGCATGAGACTGGACATCAAGGAGGAGACCTGGATTCTAGTCCCTACTCTGTCACTGACGTTGGGTAGTTCTTTTATCCTTTCTGCATCTGTTTCCTCATCTGTAGAATGGGGATGTTAACTTTTATTTTAAATGGTATTTACTCTATGTGCCAGGGGTATTCTAACCAGTGGGGTAGATACAAGATAGTTGTGTTGGACACAGTCCATGTCCCGCGTAGGGCTCCAAGTCTTAATCCTCATTTTACAGATGAGGTAACAAGCCCAGAAGAGTTAAGTGACTTGCCCAAGATCCCACATCAGGCAAGAGGTGGAGCCAGGATTAGAACCCAGGTCATCTGGCTCCCAGGCTCATGCTTTTTCCATCAGACCACCTGCCTTCCCTACTCAGATTGTGAGTCCTATGTGGGGCAGGGACTGGGTCCAATCTGATTATCCTTCACCTACGCCAGTGCTTGGCACACAGTAAGTACTTAATAAGTGTAACACAAACACAACTTCCCTCTTTCTCAGGAAGTAGTGTTCAATGGTGGTAGGAATACCTTTCCTGGGCTCCCCCAAAAATACTGAAGGCCCTGCCTGCATAGGGAATTCCACTGAGAAATGTGTCTGGGTAACCAGTGCCTCTTCCCAGCTCAGAATCAGCCACAGGGAAGGATGCTCTTGGGGTTCAGGGAGCTGTCTCAGCACTGAGAAGTTATAATGCAGTGGTAGACACCAGTTCCTGCCCTCAAAGAACAGGGAAGAGAAACAGGGACTTGATATTCCAATCTAGAGAGAGAGCGACCCAGGCAGAGATTCAGTCCCTAACAAGAACGGTCTGAAAGGAACAGGCTGAATTGAGTCCACCTCAGATTCTGTATTGTCACAGGGTTTGAAGGGACCCTTCTCTGTTCAAATCTATTCATGGGGGCAACTGAGGTCTAAGAGACTTTCCCTGCAAAGGAGACTGAGTCAGTGACCTAGAACACACTGTGCTGTACCTCCTTGGCTTAGCTCAGCTCTGAGCAACCGCTCTGCTTGACAGATGAGGTCACTGACGTGCCCACACCAGCCTCTTCTTTTTCCCTCCAAGCTCAGCAACCTTGGCTCCATGCTAGGCCTCTCGGGTTTCCTCACAGAGGCCAGTACGGAGCTGGGCCTGAGAACAATAGCACTCTGTAGCCAATGCCCAGTGACTGCGCTCTTCTGTTAGGAGACAGTGCAATGGAGCCAGGAAAGGATGGGAACATTTGCCCTGGCTGGATCCTAATCACCCCTCTCTACACAGCTCTGACCTTAGAAGGAGGAGAAGCTCTTTTCTCCTCTCCACCCCCCGCCCCCCTGCTAGACGACCAGAGGCCCATTCCCAGGACCTGAAGCCCGGGACATTCGGGATGCAGGGACCTATGGGTCGTTGAGGACAAAATTTCCTGTGCTGAGTGGTTTACTAGATTACTTTGTGGACTCTGTGTTTTGCGAGAAGAATAAGGAAGAGAGCACTGTTCCTTGAGATTTATCCATTCACGTCTAAGTAATTCTCAGCTTGCTCACTTTTTAAACCTGCTAAGATCCCTTACAGCACTTTTGGTGTTGGAAAAAAATCTAAGGAGCTGCATATACATCATCATCATCATCATCATCAATCATATTTATTGAGCGCTTACTTGTGCAGAGCACTGTACTAAGCGCTTGGGAAGTACAAGTTGGCAACATATAGAGACAGTCCCTACCCAACAGTGGGCTCACAGTTTAAAAGGGGGAGACAGAGAACAAAACCAAACATACTAACAAAATAAAATAAATAGAAAACAACAGCTTTCTCTTCCTCCCTCTACCCTCAGAGAGTCACCACAGCCATCATTCTCCTGCTCCCCCACATCCTGCCGACCCCTCCCAGAGTCAGAGGCCTCTTCTGGGCCAAGCTCCCAGACCAGGGTCTGGTGTGGGCCTCTGAGACCCCAGTTGTTAGTTGTTGGCTGAGGAGCCAGACGTCTCATCCCGGGCAGCTTGACTGAGTGTGTCTTAAGTTGGTCCAAGCCAAACAAAGTACCTCCCCAAGTTAAGCCTCAATACCAGGAATTTGTGGAAATGTGAACCCCCAACAGGGCACTCTGCCTGCCCTTCCAGGCTCTGTTTTCCACCAGCACTTCTCTGCAGGTGCCTGGTTTAGGGGCGCGGTCTTCCCTACCAGGGAATCCAGCCCTCTGCCAGGAGAAGCAGGCAGGGCAGCCTGCTTTCTGATTGCTGGGCAATCAGAAAGGCAGCCTCCCCCAAAACAAAGGCACTTTGAGGTAGCTAGCCCAATCGCTTTCAAACTCATTCCTGGTAAGAGTCTAGAGAGAAAGAATAGAAGAAAAAGCCAAAGATGGAGGGGGCTTGGAGGAGTAAGGAAGTTAGCGGACGTTGTTTGCCGGAACCGGGCCCCACTTGCTTGGAAGGGATCTGCAGCAGAGGGTCCTGAAGGGAAAGGAATTCCAGAGTCACTCAGCATCTTGGGGGCAGCCCCGGGACGCCCTGCCCTTCAGTCATTTGACAACCTGTCACTCCAAAGGCTGGAAGGAACTTCCCAGAATGCTCAGGGAGGGAAGAAAGGGGAACCACTGAACGGTCCACTCTGAATCTTATAGTTCCCAGAAGACGACTAAGGGCAGATCCTATAATGGGTTAAAATGAGAGGAGAAATAAGAAGAGGAGGAGGAAGGGGAGTCACAGCACATCCCCAAAATTTGGGTGAAGCTTTCAATGCCCACTATGGGCCAAGCACTGAAGGAGGGATTATTAGGTGGCTGTTGCGGGGCCCTGGCCAACAGAGATTTCTCTCAGATGACATGCGCTGGGTTGCTTTCTGGTTAGCTCTGACAGTCTCTAAGTGGCTGGCATAATGGCAGGGGTAATATTCATTCCTCACCTCAGCACCCATGGGGGTATGGTGATGTCAACACAGCAGCAACCCCACATTCCCCCTCCTGCCAACACAACTGGATACAGTCAGATATAATCCCACCCATGGCAGAATGTCCCTGCTTCCTTAACATAAAGGATGAAGCCCAGGCAGGACCAGTTACTGAAGCATACTTTAGGCCAGACCAGGTAAGTTGGTTTTTATTTATATTGTGATTTTTAAATTAGAGATCCCTTGAGTTGGGAGCCAGAAATCATTTTGGGGGGTAGTTGGAAAGCAGAGGAAGCAGCGTGGCCTAGTGAAAAGAGCCCGGGCCTGTGAGTCAGAGGACCTGAGTTCTAATCCTGACTCTACCACTTGCCTGCAGTGTGACTTTGGGCAAATCATTTCACTTCTCTGTGCCTAGGTTTCCTCATCTGTATAATGGGGATAAAATACCTGTTCTTCCTTCCTCAGACTGTGACCCCACCACGTTTGTTCTGATTGGGTTGTACCTCCCCCTAGGCACATAAGAAGCCCTTAAACACCATTATAATTAGGACTATCTCTCATCTCTGCCCCTCGACTCCCCACCTGTCCTAGAGTTAAGATGGCCAGAAGTAGATATATATCTGCAGATCTCGGTTTCATTGCATTTGACAGTTTAAAAGCCGCACCTGAAGGGGGTGGGGTCTACATGCCTCCAATTGAACATTGAGGATGCCAGGCTTCCTAAGCCTTTGCTAAACTTCCTGGGCACTGGGCCTTCCCTGGCAGAGCATGGGTATTTAGGGGCACCATCTGTATCACCTGGGCAGCTAGGCACAGCTCAGCCTCCTCCTTGCCAAGACTTTTTTAATCTTCAAGCTGCAGCCAGGCCAGAAGTTAAAAGTGCAGTATAATTATGGGTGCCCGATGCCAAAAAGGGGCACGCTACTCCAGGCCACTCTTCTCCTCCGAACATCACAGATAGCGAGGCCAAAATTGGGGAGAAATCAGGGCAGCATGAGTGATTGGAAGGGAGAAAAATATGCACAAAACCACCTCCATATCCTGCTGAGCATCGTGTATCCAGCCTTCCTGGGTCCAAAATGCATGGGTGGAAAAGGCTGGGGAAACTGAGGAGCCGAGTGGAAGTGATTTGCTTCAAGGATCCACCAGTTAAAAGCCAACTCTCACTAGAGTGGGGCAGCGAGAAGTGCCCCAGCTCAACCTGCAGCCAGGTGAGGACCAGGGGAGGCCCAACGTATTCCTGGGTCAGGCCAGAGACTGAGTCCCGCCTGGCAGAAGAGTCTGGGCATCGAATGTGGGCTGGCTTTCACCACCCCACAGTGGAGCAGCCCCCACACCCAGCCCAGGGCAATGCCAGCTCATGCCTGGAGTGGACAGTGCTGTTGATGGTTGACTGGTGCCCTGCAGCTTTGGCACCGCGTTGGGACCAAGCCTGGTACGCAAAACTCCTCGACCAAGGGGAAGCCCTGAGTCACTGCGGAGTCCCCTCAACTTGATGCAAAAAACCCCCAAAACTCCTGAATGGACACACTGGCACAACATTTTAAGGGAACATTGGCCTGGACCCTTTCATTTTACTTCTACTCTGCCTCAGGGCCCATGAGGGAACCGAGATGACTGAGACCTCAGCTCAGACGCGGACATGCTGCTGGAAAGCCCCTTTTAACTAGGTTGGAAAGGAGGTGGCTTCCTTAGCGCTTAGTACAGTGCCCCAATGCTCAGTACACTGCCTGGTAAGCGCTTAACATACCATCATTATTATTATTCCTTTGGCACCCAGAAAAGTGTCATTTTGTTTTAACCAAAATTACTTTTGTCTTGTGCAGAAGTGATCATGGGGTCCCCAAGACAAAAGGCAAACGAGCTCTATTCTTTTTCCATTCCCTAAAGTGCTTTGTAACAGGGAAAAAAAAGTGCTAGAGGAAGCTGGAATGGTTGGAGTTAACCTGGGAAGTCTTCCTGAAGGGGGTGGAGGGGAGTTGGGGCAACAATTTGAAGGAGGAGAGGGATGTGGTTTGGTGAAGAGAAACCTCGATGCTATCGTGCCAAAGGCAGTTTCTTAATCAAGTTTCCAGTACCAGGCACCTGGTCTGTGTCAAAGGCAGAGACGGAGGCCGGTGGGAAGGGTTGGGGCGTGGCTGTTTTCTTCCTGGGTTACTCTACATGTCCAAACCAGACTTCTCACTTGTGTACACTTATTCCTGTTTGGTTTTCCCTCCAGAAAACATTCAAAACCTCAAGCTGCTTTTATGACAAACAAAAACTAGCGTGGCTTACTGTAAAGAGCCTGGATGTCAGAGAACCTGGATTCTAATCCAGGCTCTGTCACTTCTTTGCTGTGTGACCCTGGGCAAGTCACTTAACTTCTCTGTACTTCAGTTCCCTTAACTTTTAAATGGGGATTAAGACTATTAGCCCCATGTGGGACTAATGTGGCTCTAACCTGATTGTCTTTTATCTACTCCAGCACTTAGTACGTTGCCTAGAACATAGTAAGCACCTATGTCTTTTAAAAGCAAACAAAAAAGACACCACACGGGCACTCAGCCTGTGTGTCTGAGGTTCAGCAACAGTTGTTCGCATCTGTGGTTCTCCAAGAGGAAGGAGGCCAAAATAGAAACAGATATGACATAGTGGGTACACATCCCCCATACATTTCCATCCTCCTCTGACCTGTTTTAGGACTGAAGTTCAAGAAGAGCTTGTCAGTAGTACCAACTCCTGATTGTTAAGTGAGATTGCCTCGAATATCCAGTAGCTGACAATCAGTCATGTATATTGAATGCCTACTGTGTGCCAAATGTTGTACTAAGCACTGAGAGAGCACAAGAGAATTAGACATTATTCTTACTCTCCGGGAGTTCACAATTTAGTCGGAAGATTACAGTTAGAAGAAATCAACTAGATAATGGGGATGGGAAGACAGTGTATCTTGCTTATTGTAAATACCAAGAGAAAAAAATCTGTTCTGCTGTAACGTATCTTTTAATTAAACATTGATAGAAAATTAAGGAACACTTCCAACAACACAAGCCAGTTAGGGTTCAGTGTGCCATGGTGTGTGCACATGCATGTACAAGGCCTTGAAAACAGAGTACAACAGTGTGAATTTCCCAACACAGTTCTGCAAGACTACAACTGCTATGTTATAGGACTCAGAATCATAAAACCATGAGTTCAGCTGACCCAGAGCCTTGCTTCATTCATTGAATTTGTTTTCTTTCCACAGCTTTATAGTTATCTTTCAGTAATTCCTGTGAGGTATTATTAGACACCCCCTGGGCAAGTTAGAGGCCCTAGAAATCACTTTTCCCATCCCCTGAGTACCTTACAATTTAAAGACAATTTAAATCATTCATGAAAGTGGAGAATTAGGCCAACACCCCAACTCCCTCCCAACCTATACTTTGGTTTGGGCTTGAGACCAACTTGTAGCCCTGTATAGTCCCACCTGAAGGAGCTTCCTTCACAACATTTCTAGGTTCTACCCCTTCATCACCTTCCAAACATCCTCTATTGTGATTCAGGTGCTGGTCATATCCCATCACAATCACTGCCTCAGCCTCCTCCCTGGTCTTCCTACCTCCAGCCTCGCCAATTCATACTTCACTCCAGCACATATTCCTCTCCCCACTCCTCAAAAATCACTGGTTACCCATTCCTCTTTGCATCTAGCAGGTGCTCTAGGCCCTTGAATTTACAGAACTCCATCAGCAAAATACCATTGATGCGTTGTCAAGTACTTTTTTTTTTTTTTCAAAAAAGCATATTTGTTAAGCACTTACTATGTGCCCAGCAGTGTCCCTGTCCCACATGGGGCTCACAGTCTAAGATGGAGAGGAAGATTTAATCTCCATTTTACAACTGAGGTTAAAGGCACAGAAAAGTTAAGTGACTTACCCAAGGTCACCAGGAAGCAATTGGCAGGGCTGTGATTAGAACCCAGGTCCTCTGACACCCATATTCACACTTTCCACTAGGGTTTGCTGCTTCTCTTGTTCGGGTTGTTGTCAGTTTGGTTATAAGGCCACACTCCTGTGGGCGGAAGGAGTCCCTCTCGTATTGGACACATTCAGTACCTGGGAATCTAAATCAGTCCCAGAACAAACCATGGTCTACCACTATCACCATGAGGATTTGGGAATACTGTTCTCCCTGGGAGTTGGGAGGGCTTCCCAAACCAAACCCCTGAGTCTATGAAACAATAACCCAAATCTCCTGGAAGCAGGGAGCAGCTGGGAATGGAGTCAAAACGCCCCCCCCATCCCCACCCCCAGGTCTATCCTCCACAATCCACCTTGGTCACCATTAGTCAGGTTGGACTCATCCTGGGAAAACTAACAACCCCACTCAGAACCAGCCTCACTCCCAAATGCTGTAGGGGAACTGGAGAAGGCCATCAGGACCAAAACACTAGAAACAAAAGCCACAAGAAGCCTCAGTTTGGGGAGATGAAAGACCAGGAAGGAGAACTCCATTCCTAGGGAACAGGTGGGAATCCAATCTCTAGCATCTGCCATTTCAGGGGAGAGCAGCAACAGCAAGCAGCAGGAGGGACCAGCAAGATCAAGATGCTGAGAGGAATCTGGCAGGAGAGAGAGGAGGCAGAGGATGTTGGGGGGAGGAGGTGGCAGCCTTGGGAAGGGATTTTCCAGGAATTGCCACTAAGTGGAAACAGCTGAGAGCCCACATTCCCCCACATCCTTTTCTGACGTCCAGAGAGTTTGTGTGCTTTAGTAACTGCTTGTGCTGAAGAAGCAAAGTTCTTCAGCATGGCCTAATAGATAGAGCACAGTCTGGGAGTCATAAGGACCTGGGTTCTAATCTCTGCTCTGCCACTTATCTGCCATGTGACCTTGGACAAGTCACTTCACTTCTCCTTACCTCAGTTCCCTCATTTGTAAAATGGGGATTAAGACTGTGAACCCAATGTGGGACAGGGACTGTGTCCAACCCAATTTGCTGGTATCCCCCCCAGCACTTAGAACAGTGCCTGGCACATAGTAAGCACTTAAATACCACAGTTATTTTTTTTTTCAGGTGGTTCCTTCTCTCACTTTCCAGAAAGTCTCATGTCAATCCTGACAGTACTGCCCTTGGATGCCTTTCACCCCAAACTCTAAGTCCTTAAGGAGAAGGGGATTTCCAGAAAACAATGGCTCTAGCCTTGCAGATAAGTACAGGCAGTTTTAGAGCCCAGTGTTCACCAGCCTGTTCTCTTCCTCCCTCCACCCCAACTCCAGAGGGACCCAAGAAGTGGAATAAGTGGGAACAGCCAAGCTGTGACTTACGCCCTAGAAGTGGGTATTTCCAGGACTGATTCGGCAGTCAGGGCTGTTCTTGATTGATCCCGGACCAGTTGGGGCCCATTCTGTTCTTAATATGCTCCTTGGTCTCAAACAATTCCAGGGAAGCAGATTGCAGTTCCCTCTGTCGCCATTCCTATTTCATTCCCCAGTTCTCAAATGACTTTAGAAGAACTGGGGTTACCTGATACACTCCCAAGTGACTTCTCCTGGGTAAAAAAAAAAAAATTATTCCCAAGTGACTTCCCCAAGAACACGACTTTTAACCTCCTCTTTGAACAGAGAACAGCAGACAACCTGTCCTTTCTCTTAAACAATGCAGACAAAAGGACACGTTTCCTGACTCCTTGTTGTCTTGGCCAGGCTATTTGAATGGGGGCCATCTTAGCAGACTGGTGGCTGGCTCCACTTAAATAATGTCAGGCAGGCACAGATGTGTTTGTTTCAGCAATTAGACTGACCCACTCCCCAGGAGGGGGCTGAGTTTTGAGCCTGTTTCAGATACTGCCTCGCTCCCTGGAGGCAGGGAGATAGTTCCTTGAGGGGGCCTCCCTTGCCCTATGGGTAAATTTGGCTACCAATTACCTCAGGAAAGAAGGGAATCCAACCAGGACCATAATCCGTCAGATCTGACCACCTGTCAGATTTAGTTAGTCCTTCCTGCCCACATTTTCATTGGCTTCCACAACAAATGCAGCAGGAACCCAGGTTGTGTTACAAAGGGGTTAAATAAATTTGCATCTATGCCTTTTTTTCCACTACTAATTCACTGACTGAACAAACAACCAATAGGTTGTTTAGTACTTTGACAAGGTGACATCTCTGTCTTCTAATTAACAAAACTAAATGATGGGTTCAATATTACTTCACCTTCAAATTAACATAAACATATCTTACTAGAGCTGAAAAATATTTGGCCCATTGGATATTAATAGCTATCAATGCTTATATTTGACAGGATTAGTTCTTTAGCCCTGAGCATCTTCCTACTTTTATACCAAAGCTTCAGATTATCTTAATTAGGTGGGGAAATTATCTGTTTTACACACAGAATTTGGGCCCCTGGTAGTCCCTTTCCCCTCCCTCCCTCCTTCTTTTTGCCTTGGGTGTGCATTAAATTCCTGGGAATTTATTAACACACTCAGTCAAGTCTTCAACCACTGGTATTTATTGAGCACCTATGGAGTCCCAGGTGTTACTGTCTTTTTGAAGACATAGCTCACACTGAAAGTTACCTGTGAGTGTGCGGGAGGTTGAACAAGCCAGTTCATGATTTTGTCTTGCCACCTGAAATGGAGTACTAAGCAAATGGTAACCTAGGCCCAAAGCTCTGATGATCATAGTTTAAAGCAAATATTTTACTGCTCTTTTCCTCTTCAGATTTATCCCTTTCCTCCTGGAAACACAGGGGAACAGGTGTCTCGGGTAGCCTGAGAAAGAGAGGAATCCAGCTCCTCTGTTTTTGTCATGCAAATCCTGGTAACTGGGAGTGAAGTGGTTTCTGGCCTATCCTGGCCCAGGCTAGGTTTATTTTTTATGGTATTTGTAAGGCACTTACTATGTGCCAGGCACTGCACTAAGTGTTGGGGTAGATACAAGCTAGTCAGGTTGGACACAGTCCATGTCCCACGTGGGGTTTACAGTCTTAATCTCTAGACAGGCACAGGGGGAGTGAAATGACTTACCCATGGTCACACACAGTGGTGGAGCCAGTATTAGAATCTAGGTCCTTCTAACTCCCAGACTCGTGCTCTAGCCACTAGGCTCTGCTGCTTCTTGGTTCCTTGCTCTGGCTCAAATGCGGAGGGCCAAGTCCGAGGGGGACGTGAAAGGATTTATGGGTCAAAGTGCATTTGAAGATTGAGGCCTCTTAGAGAAGAGGCTGACTGAGGGGGACCTCCCTAGGTGGACCTCCCCTTTACAATTGCTTGAGACGTAATCAGTGTGCATGTCAGTTTGGTGGGTTATACGGGAGAGGCTAGGGCAGGCTCTCCCGCCTGGCCTTCCTTCCCACTGCTTCTCCTAGTGAGCCTTCCTAATTTGATTTGTCTTTTCCCTTTTGCCCTGCTAGATTTCACTGCCCTTACCTTCTCATCTACCTGAGTCACAGACCACCTGAAATTCAATCCACGTTGAAGTGACTGAACTCCACCATTTCTCACTTAGAGGGAGGGTTGTGCTTCAGCACTTCCTTTCCCAGCATGCGTGAGAATTTCCTTGACACTTCCCCACTGGCGCAGGGACTCCCAAGCTTTCTCCACAAGGAAGCAGAAGGAAGCTGCGTGGCCAGATTGAGGACCTTTTCCCTCTCCCCATCAGAAGGTCCGGAATGGTCCCAGGCATTCCAGGAGTTCGTGGGCGTGGGGCCGACCTGGACAATTCTTTCTCCGGTGGGTGGATGCACTAAGGATTCCTGGCTGGAAAACCCCCCAGCCCTGGATGGAAATATCCGGCGCTTAAAACAGTGCTCCAGTGCTTAGAACAGTGCTTTGTACATAGTAAGCGCTTAACAAATACTATCATTATTACTATTATTAAATATCACAGCCCGAGAAACCAGCAAAATAGCTGTCCTGTAGAGGGCAAACCAACACCAGCCTGGTAGGGGAGCTCGGCCCAGAGCTTTGCGTATCCGGGGCCTCCTGGGGAAATGTGATCTTCGTGCAGATTTAGGTCTGCTTTTTCTGCTGCGGTTGTACCAAGCTGCCGCCCCTCCCAGCACTGCCACAAAACTTCAGGCTGGGGCCAAAATAATGAGTTTATTTAACTCACCCCCTCCTCCCGCCCTCCACTCCCTCAGCCCTGGCTATCTGGGTCCCCAGCTTCTGTCCCATTTCACCCCCCCCGATGTTTAAGTGTGCAAATGGGGGTGGCCGTTAGTCCGGTTTTAGAGGGGCAGTCCGATTTTCAGCTGTGTTCAGACACAGCACCGGGCCCCTAATGTCCGGCATTTTTATTTTCTACACCTAGCCTCCCCCAACCCCATCAACTCCTGCCAGTGTTCCAAGGATCAATAGCAAGGTCCGGGCTCAGAGGGACCTGGGAAGGGAATGCAAAAACTCTGCAGCAAGTCTAGGGATCAAGGGCCTCCTCCAGAGAATCACTCTAGATCTGGGTGACCTTGGATGGGCTTCCGTAAAATGGTGGGATAATAATAATAATGATGGCATTTATTAAGCGCTTACTGTGTGCAAAGCACTGTTCTAAGTGCTGGCGAGGTTACAAGGTGATCTGGTTGTCCCACGGGGGGCTCACAGTCTTAATCCCCATTTTACAGACGAGGTAACTGAGGCACAGAGAAGTTAAGTGACTTGCCCAAAGTCACACAGCTGACATGACCTTTGACTCCAAAGCCCGTGCTCTTTCCACTGAGCCATGCTGCTTCTCTGGGGATGACATCGTGATAATACTCTACATGCCCTGGGTAACACGTGATGTCACGGGCATCTGTCCGCTCTCCATGAGGGCCATCCCTGGTCACTTTATCTGCAAACCTGGGAGAGGACAGGTCTGATAGTCAGGGCCAGGAGTTCAGCTTGCCCCTAATATTTCGCCAGTGACTGTGCTAGTTCACCTAGTACTCAGGAGTTCTGTGGTGTCTTTGCCACCTCAAGTTACCAGAGGATAACACTAGAGAAGGGGTTTGAGTGAGAGAATAATAATAATAATAACTGTGGTATTTGTTAAGCCCTTACTATGTGCCAAGCACTGTACTAAGTGCTGAGGTAGGTGCCAGATCATCAGGTACACATGGAGCTCAAAGTCAAAGCAGGAGGAAGAACAGATATTGAATCCCCATTTCGCAGATGAGGGAATTGAGGCCCAGAAAATTTAGGTGAGAGCCCAGGGTGGCACGGCAGAAAAGGGGTAGAGCCAGAATTAGAACCAAGGTCCTCTGATTGCCAGGTCCCCGCTCTTTCCACTAGGCCTGGAGTGTAGGCTTGGCCATACTAGGGGTTTGTTGTCTGGGCTAGTGACTCAATACTGTAGCTCCCCCGTCATTCCCCATTATAAACTAGCCTCCTCACCCATTCCCTCAGTAAGGTGCCCATTCTCCAGGCTTTCAGCCTGCCTGTGCTCAATGGGGGCTGGGTAGGAGGTGGGAAAGGGGTGACTGGTATCTTTTGAGTGTCACCCCTCTCAGAGATCTTGAAGGAGATGATATATCTGTGAAGTGCTGGGATTGGAGGCTCCACAGGGAAAGAAAGTATTTTGTGTCAGAGTGATGATGGTGACCTCTAAATCAGCCTCCCTCTTTGCTGAATTTGTCTGGAAGCCCAGCTGGTCAGTTTCCTCCATCCTATCCTTCCCTATTGTTCCACCACTGAAATAGTTTTCAGATGCCAGTGTGAAAACCCTCTCTTCCTTGCCTCTGAGAATTCTTCCCCCAGCCTACAGCTGTGACCCCAGTCTTAGGGATAGATACCTGGCTTATCCTTAGCTACCCATTTACACTTCCTCCTTCAATGCTGGGTTGAGGGGAGGATCAGAGTTGGGGTCGAGAGGGGGGACGAAGCATGCAGGCATTGCTGTGGTAATGACCCCCTCCTTCCATCTTGCCTCAGCAGCCATTTCCGGCAGTCAAAGCAGAGTTTGCAATCAACGTCTTTCTCCTGCCCCTCCATCTCCCTTGCCTTTCTCTGCTCTGAAAGAACCAAGACTCCAAATCAGACATAATTAGGCAAAGAAGAAAGAAATTTTTTTTAAAAAAAGGTATTGGCTTCGATACCCAGGAACTTGATTTGCTTCCCAGGCACTTAAAGCAAGGAGATGGCAAGCCCGATGGCTCTGAAGGAGGCTTCTCCTTTGTTTGGAAAGCCAGTGCCTGGGTTTTTCTTGGGGCAGAAGGCACACTGGCAAGGCCTGTGTCTCCACATCACAGGAGAAAAGAGTCAAACCGCTGGACACAGCTCTTCCAAAAGCAGACTCAAAGTAGAGGAAATGGATGTCTGGTGGAACGGGCTTACTTTTTCTCTACGGTTCGTCGTCTGACCTGCTTTTTCATCACGTCTCTTATTCTTTCCTCCCTCCCCCCTAACCAGCAGCAAACCTCAGCCTCTCTTGAGACAGTCTGGCCTTGCAGCTTTCCTCTTAACTTCTTCCACATGTTCCCTGACCTCGGCCTGGGCTGTTTCTGCCCTAGTTCTCTGCTTTTTTAAAAAATGGTATTTGTTAAGCACTTACTTTGTGCCACACACTGTACTAAGCACTGGGGTAGATATGGGGCTCACAGTCTTAATCCCCATTTTACAAATAAGGTAACCAAGGCACAGAGAAGTTAAGATCACATAGGTCACACAGCAGACAAGTGGTGGAGTAGGGATTAGAACTCATGACCTTCTGACTCCAGGTCCGTGCTCCACCCACCAGGCCAAGGTGTGTCTCTGTTTATTCTTCGGTGATGGCGAATGGGCCTTAGTTTCTGGAACTAGAAGGAGCCAATACACGTTTCAGTTCTTTGTTCTTTTTGCTTTCCAAACTGTAGCCCCTTCAAATTCACTCGTTCATTCATTCGTTCATTCATTCATTCAATCATCTTTATTGAGTGCTTACTGTGTGCTAAGCCCATGGGAGAGTACAATTCAACAACCAACAGACACATTCCCTGCCCACAACGAGCTCACAATCTAGAGGGGGAGACAAATTCCCCTCTTTTCCCAGAGAAACCCCCAAGTCCCAGGCCCTATCATTTTTAGGAGCTGGGCTGGAGCCTTTGATGGAATCTGGTGTTACTTGTCTTGACCTGTGAGCTGTCATTTCCCAGGAGAAGGTGCTGTCGGCCCAGAAGGTGTAAACACAAATGTTCAGGAAGAAGGAAGTAGTACAAACTATGCTCTGTGTTGTGCTATGGTGGTGCTTTTTACCTGTGCTGCTGATGCTGGACTGTGAACTCTTCCCTGAGCAATCAGACAATCAATCAATCAATCAATCAATCGCATTTATTGAGTGCTTACTGTGTGCAGAGCATTCTACTAAGCGCTTGGGAAGTACAAGTTGGCAACATATAGAGACAGTCCCTGCCCAACAGTGGGCTCACAGTCTAGAAGGGGGAGACAGAGAACAAAACCAAACATATTAACAAAATAAAATTAATAGAATAGATAGGTACAAGTAAAATAAATAAATAGAGTAATAAATATTTACAAACATATATACATATATACAGGTGTTGTGGGGAAGGGAAGGAGGTAAGACAGAGGGATGGAGGGGGGATGAGGGGGAGAGGAAGGAGGGGGCTCAGTGTGGGAAGGCCTTCTGGAGGAGGTGAGCTCTCAGTAGGGCCTTGAAGGGAGGAAGAGAGCTAGCTTGGTGGATGGGCAGAGGGATTGGGGGCATTCCAGGCCCAGGGGAGGATGGCGGGACAGGCGAGAATCAGAGGAGCGGAGGGTGCCGGCTGGGCTGGAGAAGGAGAGAAGGGAGGTGAGGTAGGAAGGGGCGAGGTGATGGAGAGCCTTGAAGTCGAAAGCATCTTGTAGAAGGTCTGGGGTGATGGAAGTGTATTTCGGGAGAGGAGTCTGGGGTGCACTGGATGTTTCAGCATTTCAATGTGGCTCCAGTTCCATCTGGCAAAACATGGCACCGAAAATGTGCAGAGACTTGCATTTTGTATCTGGTTGGGATGAGTGAATTGTTGCAGCTGGAGCTGATTAAAGGGCCGACTCAGGCTCTCCTCCTCAGAAGTGCCTCTCTCTCTCTTAAATTGAGGAAATGCTCGTGCCTCCCCCAGCACTTCAGGCTAGCTGCATGAATATAAATGTGTTTACCGAAAACTCTGGGGGCCTGCCCTGGGCTATTCCACCAGGGCCCAGAACAAACTTTCTCAGAGGGAGAGGGAGAGAGAGAGAGAGAGAGAGAGAGAGAGAGAGAGAGAGAGAGAGAGAGAGAGAGAGAGAGAGAGAGAGAGAATATGTGTGTGTGTGTGTGTGTGTGTGTGTGTGTGTGGTTTTGTAAGGGGGATCTCCACCACAGTGATAGAGAGTGACGCTGAGGGATTCATGCTTCAGCTCCCTGAATACCTTAAAAGAAGGTGGTGGGGGTAATCAAATTAGAAGTTCTAGATCACTACTTCCATTTTTCCTTTCAGTTTGCTGAGGGAGATAGGGTCTCAGCCCCAACCCTGGCAGTGGTACTTTTAAGCATTGCATTTTTCTCATCATGCCCTTCTTCTTGGCCCTAATCCCCATATTTCCTCTGGATTGTAAACTCCTTATGGGCAGAGAGTATGCCTACCAACTCTGCTGTATTGAATTCTCCCAAGCACTTAGTACAGTGCTCTGCATTCAGTAAGTGCTCAGTAAATACCATTGATTATAATAACAATAATAATGGCATTTATTAAGCACTTACTATGTGCAAAGCACTGTTCTAAGTGCTAGGGAAGTTACAAGGTAATCAAGTTGTCCCACGGGGGGTTCACAGTCTTAATCCCCCATTTTACAGATGAGGTAACTGAGGCACAGAGAAGTTAAGTGACTTGCCCAAAGTCACACAGCTGACAATTGGCAGAGCTGGGATTTGAACCCATGACCTCTGACTCCAAAGCCCGGACTCTAATTGATTGATTGATCTACTCCTGGATGAACCAGCTTCTCTTTCACCCATCCCACCATCTTCCAGTGTTGAAGCTTGTTTCCCCTTTTCCTTCTTCGCCCTCTCAATCCGTTTCCTCTAGATTGTCAACTCCTTGGGCATGGTCTACTAACTCTATTGTACCCTCCCAAGCACTTAGTACAGTGCTCTCTCTATAAACAGTATGTGCGCAATAAATTCAAATTGATTGATTCTGTTCCTGACCCTGGTCTCCATGTTATTTGAAGCCCTTGATACTCCTACCTTTTCAATCAATCAATCAATCGTATTTATTGAGCACTTACTGTGTGCAGAGCACTGTACTAAGCGCTTGGGAAGTACAAGTTGGCAACATATATCTTCTCCCTTCCCCCTAACTCCTCCTCCCCCCCAACTCCACCCACCCTGTGTCTGGGTCACGCGTCCATCTCGAAAGACATCTGCTCTAGTTGGCCAAGTTTCCAGACTAGGATGAAATGCACATTTCGGTCTAAACTTCAAATTCTCTCCCACCTCCTGGAGTCTGAGAGCCTTGGCTCCGCTGCTCTTTTTGCATTTCTGATTTTGATCCTCCTCTACAGCCTCCCCACTTCCCCCCTTCCGCCTCCCCCACGCCCCAGCTCCCTGGAAGACCACTCAGGACAGTGCTTTGGCAAAAGGAAGGAGAGCAGGGGTGGAGGGTGTCCATTTTCTACCAGGACACTTGAATTTGAACCCAGTTCTACCAGTAGCTTACTGGACCACCTTGGGTAAGTCACTTTGCCATCCTGCCCCTAGGTTTCCCTTCCTGCAAAATGGGGGGCAGGGGTCCTTGCCCCCAGCCTCCCCTCCCAGGGCCAGTTGTAAGGGACAATGAGATCATGTCTGCACAGGTTTCTGACTACCCCTACCCCCACCCCTTGGAAGAAAAGAAGCTACGTCACCCCTCGGAATCACAATGATTGCTTCCCCCTACCGCTGGCGGCCTCACGTTCCGGCCTTTTCTGCTCACACTGTCTCGGTTTTCCTCGTCTGGCCGCGGCCACAAACAGCAGCTCGCATCAAGCATTGCCAAATTTCCATTTACTTGCCCTCTGGTCTTTTAATATTGTTCAGTTTCTCCCCCTAAGAGACCAGATGTAACGTCTGGCCACGTGAGCTAGGGTTTAAAAGCAGCGTGATCTCCACCAATTATTTAATCCTTCAGATAATGTAGAAGTTTTCTTCCAAGTTCCCTTGTGCTATTGGTAGAGGACTGAGAGGGGTAGATACAGTACTTCGTTTTCAAGAAGGTTTGTCTAAGGGTAAACACTGTCTCCTTCCTCCCCACCACCTCTCCAACTTTAGAGCTGTGGCACATTCATTCATTCATTCAGTCGTATTTATTGAGCGCTTACTGTGTGCAGAGCACTGTACTAAGTGCTTGGGAAGTACAAGTTGGTAACATATAGATTACTGTATTCCATTTTTCCTTTCAGTTTGCTGGGGGAGATAGGGTCTCAGTCCCAACCCTGGCAGTGGTACTTTTAAGCATTGCATTTTTCTCATCATGCCCTTCTTCTTGGCGCTAATTCCCATATTTCCTCTGGATTGTAAACTCCTTATGGGCAGCGAGTATGCCTACCAACTCTGCTGTATTGAATTCTCCCAAGCACTTAGTACAGTGCTCTGCATTCAGTAAGTGCTCAGTAAATACCATTGATTATAATAATAATAATAATACAGTGTATTACTCTCTCTCTCTCTCTCTCTCTCTCTCTCTCTCTCTCTCTCTCTCTCTCTCTCTCTCGCCTCGCCGATTACTGAACGAACCTATCCCCGGACGATGGGTGACACCAACTCAGTTATATTGTACTCTCCTAAGTGCTTACTACAGTGCTCAGCCCACAGTTAAGTGCTCAATAAATACTACTGATGATGATGAAACAGGTGGTTGGAAGGGGGTTGTTGCCCTGGAAACATTTGGGGATGGGATAGGTGGCCTTCTGATAGCCTGATTTGGGGGAATTTGGCTGTGAGGTAGGGTGAGGGACCAGTTGGCCCCCGGAAGAACTCTACAGTTGCAGGGTTTGGGGTTCTGAATATATGGAAATAGAAGGGCAAAATGTCCAGAAACTCTCTGGAGTAGCAAACCTCTCCATTGCTGCCAGTTTTTTATCTATAAAACGTGAGTGGCCTATAGAGTTTGAAAAATGACTTTGCTCAGCTACTGCGGGTGGCCCAGATCGGAGGAAGTGAGGCAAGGGAAGGCAGCCCATTTCTGTGGGTTGCCACCTCTTCCCTCCCCAGGTAAAGCCATGTATCGCTGCCATTCTTGTTTACCTCTTTCTCTCGCAATCCCCAAGGCTTATTCTGGCTCAAGACAGCATCCCCTTTCCTCTCCCTCAACCAATACCTCCCTGCTCTGTATGAAATAGGAGCAGGGAGGAGACATTTTTTGCAAACCACATGGCTGTCTGCATTATAGCTCTAAACCCAGCTTAACCAAAATACGGTTGGAGGGTGGGTCGGATATCCTGAATTTTAGGGCTGTTTCAGAGCCATAGTGCCCTGCTGTGCAGAGCTAAATGTCCAGTTTCCTCTCCTCGTCCAGACTTGATTTCCTGAAAAACCTTCCACACAGTTATCCAATAGCTTCAGCTAAAGTGCTGATAACTAAATCCAACCTTGTCCAAAATTATCATGAACCTCAGCTCTGGGAATTCTAAGCAAGATTCTCACCCAGTCTACTTGGGAGACTTTTGGGGCTTTTTGGATTAATTTGGCAGGGGTTGAGGGGGGCAAGAGGGAGGGCAGGTAATAAACTATTTAGACTTTTGGAGGATTGAGTGCATGCTTTGCCCGGTACAGACTGTACCTACATTCTTCCCTGGCCTCCCTGGAGCAATATATCCAAAACACTCTATCAGCCTGAAACAGTTAGGACCGACAGCTTCAGCCCACAATGCTTTGCAGATCTTAAACTGGAGCCTGCCCTTTCGAGCCATTAAAAGTGAGAAGAAAACCAACCCAGTTGTCGTAATCCCATAAACCCGAGGCTTTGAACTTGCCCTGGTTTTCTGCTTGGGGGGGAAGAGCGGAGAAATGGAACAGATTCTGGAGTTGTTCCCAGTTGAGGCCCGGCACTTAGGAAGAGGTTTTCCAGACAGGCAAATTATAAACGAAAGGAAAAAGCTGTCACTGTAGTAGCCAGCTCAGTGGGCTTTTAACATGATCTCACCGTGGGCGATAACATCGATAGGGGGAATCCAGGCTGACCTGAAAGTTGGGAGCTGTGAAGCTCTCAGAGTTTCCCAAGGCAAAAAGGGATAGAAGGCCTGTTGCCTGCTCCCACCAGCTCTTCCATCATCTGCAGGCTTAACAGGGTGGCCAGCTATGGCACTCAAAAATACTGGATGATGTTAAACCCGCTATTATGCAGAAGTGTGTGGTTTTCCCGAATCTAGAGCATTACTCTACATTTGCCCCAAAGCAGCTGCATTGCCCTCTCAGATCCCTGTGAACATGGGCACCACTTCCAAGCCACAGAACTCAGTGGCAGGAAATGAGGCAGAGGGAGGCTGGAGCCCTCACACTTCACTGCTGTAATGCCAACCTACTCACCATGCCTTGATCTCGACTATCTCTCCGCGGACCTCTCGCCCACGTCCTGTTTCTGGCCGAGGACGCCCTCCCTCTTCATGTCCGACAGACAATTACGCTCCCCACTTTCAATGCCTTATTGAAGACCCATTTCCTCCAAGAGGCCTTTCCTGACAATGCCTTCCTTTCCTCTTCTCCTGAGTCATCTTGATTTGCTCCCTTTATTCACCTGCCCCGGCCCTCAACTCCACAGCACTTGGGTACATATCCACAATTAATTTATGTACATTAATGTCTGTTCACTCTCTAGACTGTAAGCTCACTGTGGACAGGGAACATATCTACCAAATCTGTTATATTGTTTAATGGTACTCTCCTCAGTGCTTAGTACAGTGCTCTTCATATTGTAAATGCTCAATAAATATGATTGAAGGATTGATTGATTAACTGACTGCCCTGAGGCCCAACTGGGAGCACGAGTCCTTCTTATGAAGCAGCATGGCTCAGTGAAAAGAGCCCGGGCTTGGGAGTCAGAGGTCATGGGTTCTAATCCCAGCTCCACCATTTGTCATCTGTGTGACTTTGGGCAAGTCACTTAACTTCTCTATGCCTCAGTGACCTAATCTGTAAAATGGGGATGAAGACTGTGAGCCTCACGTGGGACAACCTGATGACCTTATATCTCCCCCAGCACTTAGAACAGTGCATGGCACATAGTAAGTGCTTAACAAATACCAGCATTATTATTATTATTATTATTATGAATCTCCTCAAACAGGGCACCTGAGCTGAAATTTCCCTAGACTTACAGGCAGGAAGAGAAATCCTCACAGGACTGGCAGAAAACCCCTCAGATTCAGGGGAATTTGAAGGACAGGCCTCCTCTGTGTTCTGGGACCATAAATCTGACTTTCAGGAGTTGCTGGGGCTTCCAGGCCCTAATAAGAAATAGCAGAAATCCTGGACTGGGGAGTGTTAAGATCCAAGGCTTAGCTACAGCTTAGCTTCATGCATCCTGAAGTCTTGCAGAAAGGAGTAGGACATTTGTGTGTCCTCCTGGCTTTCCCCTGGGGCCCCAGGATATCCTGGAGAAATGTAAATGGCATCACCCTGGGAATCATGACTCTTGGACCTTATGCCCAGTTCTGCTTCCCACTTTCTGGGTGACCAGGGGCAAGATGGTCCTCCCCGGCAATATCTTTGTGGCCCTCAAGAAAAAAGGGGGTAAAATAACAGGTTTTGATGAAGAGAAGCAGAGATGAATAATGAAGGTAGGAGAATGACATTAGCTAGCAGGTTGTAGAGGGCTGGGCCTTCTTTACCCCTGGGCTTTATACTCTTGACTAGATAGTCCACAGATCAAAAGAAGACCAAAAGGCGAGGCAGAGAAAAAGAACCATTCCTCCCTCCTCTCCCTTCCACCTTCAAATCCCTATCACATCTCTTCCAAAAAGTCTCACCTAAGCCCTCTTTCCCCATATTCCCCTCCCTTCTGTGTTGCCTATTCTCTTGGATTTGTACTCTTTAAGCACTTGATATTCTCACCTCACAGCACTTACTTATTTTAATGTCTCCCCCTCAAGAATGTAAGCTCCTTATGTGCAGGAAACATGTCTCTCAACTCTGTTGTGCTGTATTGTGCTCTGCACACAGTGGGTGCTCAGTAAGTACCATTGATTGATTCAGTGCCAAAGTCACAGCACTGAAGAACCTGGTGCCCTACGGGCACCCAGAAGTGACCTTGCCACCCATGGAGACGAGTCTTAGACAGCCCCCAAGCAAGAAAAGGGATGAGCACTCCCTCCCAGGGCCAGCGTTAGGAGTGGACTGGAGCCCCTGTGTTGAAGTAGTGGAAGCTGATGGACCCCAGAACCAAAGCTTTGGGACTTGACCAGGGGGAAGGTGGTTTGCTAGATTAACTGTGGTATTTAATTGTTGTACTTGTTAAGTGCTTCCTATGTGCCAGGCACTGGACTAAGCCTGGGGTGGATACAAGCAAATCGAGTTGAACATCATTCCTGTCCCACATGGGGCTCACAGTCTCAATTCCCATTTTACAGATGAGGTAACTGAGACACAGAGAAGTGAATTGACTTGCCCAAGGTCACACTGCAGACAAGTGGCAGAGCCTGGATTAGAACCCGGGTCCTCTGACTCCTCTGGACTGTACGCTTGTTGTGGTCAGGGAATGTGTCTGTTATATTGTTGTGTTCTATTCTCCCAAGTGCTTGGTACAGTTCCCTGTGCACAGTAAATGTTCAATAAATATGACTGATTGATCCCAGGCCCACGCTCTATCTACCAGGCCATGCTGCACTATCCCTACCATCACTTTCATCACCTCACACAAATATATCCCCTTTTCTTTCTTCTTCCTTATAGTAACTAATTTTCATGTCTGTCTCCCCCTCTAGATTGGAGGGACTTTGAGGATCATGCTTTCTAATTCTCTCGGACTCTTCCAAGTGCTTAGCGAAGTGCTCTGCATAAAATAGGGGCTCAGTAAGGACTATTGATTGGTTGATTCAGGGAGCAGAACTTCTGGAGTGGTTGGCAGTCCTGCTTTTTAACCTGACACCTTTCCTCTCCCCACCTATCCCAACCCCACCCTCTCTCCTCCACCTGTCACCGCAAAAGGTCATCTTGCCCGGGGCTACCACACTGACCTGCTCCCTCCTGTTTTATATCCATTTCCTGTAGATCTACAGCATGTGAATTTTACATGTGCTGCTGGCATCTCTGTCCCCAGCCCAGACACAATAGCTCCTTTGTCTTAGAACATCCTTTCGTTCATTCACTCATTCAATTGTATTTATTGAGCGCTTACTGTGTGCAGAGCACTGTACTAAGCGCTTGGAAAGTACAAGTTGGCAACATATAGAGACGATCCCTACCCAACAGCGGGCTCACAGTCTAGAAGGGGGAGACAGACAACAAAACAAAACATATTAACAAAATAAAATAAATAGAATAAATAGGTACAAGTAATCTCACATCAAGCTTACAGAGCTGCCTTGGGAGGGAGTGGAAAAGGCAGCAGCACAGATCAGTCAATCAGTCAGTCATATTTATTGAGTACTTACCATGTGCAGGGCACTGTACTAAGCACTTGGGAGAGTACAGCAGAACAATATAACAGATATATTCCCTGCCCGCAATGAGCTTACAGTGTAGAGTCACAGGGCGGTGATTCTCCACTTGAAGGGAGCACAGCCCTGCTTCCAATGGAGAATAGGGGTTGGGGGAGATGGCATAGAGGGAATTTGCTCCTCACTCTGTGACAGTGGAGAGCATGCTGTTCTGCACGACCAGTGCCATATCATTATTATGATTATTAATAATAATCACAAAAATAATTGTTTCAGCTCAATAAATACAATTGAATGAATTTGTTAAGCCTTCACCCCATGTCAAGCTCTGTTCTAAGCCCTGGAGAATATACAAGACAATCAGATAATAATGATTATGATTGTTTCATTTGGTATGCACTTGCTATGCATCAGGCTCTGTTCTAAACATTGGAGAAGATACAAGATAATCAGGTCACTCACAGTCCCTGTCCCTTACAGGACTCTCAATCAAAGTAGGAGGGAGAATAGGGATTGAATCCCTCTTTTACCGATGCAGTAACTGAGGCACAGAGGAGTGAAGTGACTTGCCCAAGGTCAGAGAGCAGGCAGTGGAGGAACCAGGATTAGAACCCAGTTCCACTGACTCTCAGACAGATGCTCTTTCCACTAGGCCACTCAGCTCCTCAGAATGGGCAGCATTACAGTCCGTTCTCTTACATCACCATTTCTGTTACCCATTTTGGGGAGAAGAATATTGGGGGATCAGGGAATATTCCCTCCATCGCGCATGTTTGTCTGGATAAGATGTGATGCAGTGTCAGGTGTCCCCATGAGACAACGACACATTGGCTCGGTCGAAGTGTGACTTCGTAGGAAGTTTCCCAACTATTTTTCAGGACTGTAGCCTGCATTACAGAAGGACTGATTGTGTTATAATATAACCAGGTAGTTAACACACCTTGGGTGCTGGATGTGTGTTAAATATTAACACAGCAATTGGGATTAAGAGGAAATTCTGGACCCTGCCTCCAGCCTTGGAGTGACTCATTCTCTGCCTTTTGGTTCATTGCTCCCTGTGACTGGACATTAACAAACTCTAGGAGCCTTCCTCTCTCTCCCCACTCCGGTCCCTACTTCACTCTGCTGCCCAGGTCATTTTTCTGACAAACCGTTCAGTTCACATTTAATAATAATGACGGTATTTCTTGAGTGCTTACTGTGTGCCAGGCACTGTTCTAGAGACAAGGTAATCAGGTTGTCCCACATGGGGCTCACAGTGTTAATCCCCACTTTAAGGATGAGGTAACTGAGGCACAGGGAAGTTAAGTGACTTGACCAAAGTCACACAGCTGACAAGTGGTGGAGCCAGAACTAGAACCCATGACCTCTGAGTCCCAAACCCATGCTCTTTCCACTAAGCCATGCTACTTCTCTCTCCCTACACCTCAGAAACCTCCAGTGGTTGCCCATACACCCCCACATCGTAGAAACTCCTTGCAATCTGCTTTTAAAGTATTCAATCAGCGCTCTCCTTCCTCTTACCTGACTGATTTCCTATTACAACCCAGCCCCATGCTTTTCTCCTTTACTGCTGACCTACTCACTGCCCCTCAATCTTTTCTATCTCATCACCGACCCTTAGCCCACATCCTCCCTCTGACCTGGAACTTCCCCTCACCTTCACATCCAACGGATCTTCACTCTCCTCAACCTCAAAGTCTTATTAAAATCACATCTCCTCCCAAAGTCTTCCTTGTCTAGGCCCTCTTTTCCCCTACTCCCTCTCCTTTGTGCGTCACCCTTGCATTTGGATCCGTCCCCTTTAAATACTTGATATTCACCCCACCTTCAGCCCTGCAAAACTTGTGTACATATCCATAATTTATTGTACTGTATGTCTCCCCCTCTAGACTGCAAGCTCCGTGTAGGCAGGGAACATGTCTACCAACTCTGTTGCATCATCCTCTCCCAAGTGCCCTCCACCCAGTATGTGTTCAATAAATACCACTGATTAATTGATTACTTGACTGACCAGCAATGCAAACAAGAAGAGGCTTTGCTAGCTCCTGGTAGGCCAGACTGTCTGTTAAACTTGTGCTCAACCTATGGTCTCTGATGATAATGATGAGATAAGCATTTCCTGACAAGTTTGCCGTACACTGGGCTGACAGTTCCTCTGCTAATTCCACCTATGAATGGCCCCGGTCACCCTGCGGCTGCTGGGAAATTGAATGAGTGGGCCTTCTCCAGAAGCATGATGTAATGTTGGATCCATCAACTCCGCCTGGCCTTCTCTTGTGTGAATCCAGATCCCTTCAGTTCTGAACAAATAACAGCACTGACCCCTGAGGCATAGCAGAATCCAGGCTTCTTCCCGGACCCACCTTGGTGCAGTCGTTGGATCACCAGAGAGCGGGCAAGAAGTCCACTCTTGTCCGACTCTGGGGATCGGGGCTGGTTCAAGTCAGGTTCAGATCCTCACCAGCCCCATGCTCGAGGAGCAGAAGATCCTTGTGTTTCTGTTGGTATTTTCCAAGTGCTTAGTTCAGTGCATTGCACTCACTGGATGCTCAATAAATACGAATACTACTACTACTACCCCTGCAGCCCACCTGCGGTTCTAGGTTGGTTCTGCATCCTAAGAGACTGATCTGAGCCCTTAAACCCAGGACCCAAGCCCTGCAGAAGAGTGGCCATTTGCCCAGTTTCCAGGCAGTCATGAAGACAGGTTTGGCATCAGATTCAATACAAGCAGCTTGGCCTGGAGGAAAGAGCACGGGCCTGAAAGCCAGATGTCATGGGTTCTAAATCTGCCTCCACACGTCTTCTGTGTGACCTTGGGCAAGTCACTTAACTCCCCTGGGCTTCAGTTACCCCATCTGTGAAATGGGAATTAAGAGTGTGAGCTCCATCTGGGACAGGGAGTGTGTCCAACCTGATTAATTTGTACCTACCCTAGTACTTAGAACAGTGCTTGGCACATAGTAAAAATTTAAGAAGTATAATAATATTAATCCCTTGATGTCCAATATTTTTATTTTCAGCTCCCTGCTCCTGAGTGGCTTGGAAGCTGTGCCCATGTTCACAGGGATCTATCTGGGAAGGAAATGCAACAGTTCAGGAGCAAAGTAAGGGATTCAGGGGTCCCCATGAGATACCCTGTAAGTCTGGGCAGCCTTCTCTAAAATGTTCTGCAGGTTGCCATTCCATTACTCTTCCTGCAAACATAAGGATGAAAGTTGAGGGTGGGGGTGGGGGGGGGGGGGGGAAGAAAGCCAATGGCAAAAAATACCCAGAAGTGAAGGATCTGACCATACCGGTCGTGCATTTAGAGAGCTAATTAGGAGAAAAGAATCAGTGTGGCCTAATGGAAAAAGCTCAACCTGGGAGCCAGAAAAACTGAGTTCTAATCCTGACTATGCCACTTGCCTGATGTGTGACCTCAGGCAAGTCACTTCTTCATACCTTGGTTTCCTCATCTTTAAAATGGGGATTAAATACCTGTTTTCCTTCCACCTTAGACTGTAAACCCCATGTGGGACAAGGACCACGTCTGTTGAGAAAATTTTGTACTTACACAGTTCTTGGCCCATAGAAAATGCTCAACAAATTACAACATTATTATTAAAATAAAATAAAATGCATCAGACCTTTATCCTCCCCCTTCCTCCCTCCAGATGTGCTCAGAGAACATTTTCCAGAACTTCTTCTCATGCAACGGAGGACAAAGGTACTTGGTTTGAGATCCTGATTTAAACCCGATGGGAAGCATTAATTAGTTAAAAAAAAAGACATTCTTGTGCACATTTTAATCCAAACAATTTTCTCAGAGGAGCAAACATACTGCATCCTCAATTAAAACAAAAAGAAACCATAGACCAGAAACAGTCTTCAAGGGTCTGTGAGAAGTGGAGAGGATGATTCCTCTGGATCATTAATGAGCAAAGATTCACTGCCTACCCCTGATCTGTGGAATGAGTAGGGAAACAGCTTGGCTTAGTGGAAAGATCAGGGGCCTGGCCGTCTGCCTCCCCATCTAGACTCTAAGCTCATTGTGAGCAGGGAACGTGTCTAGTAACTCTGTGATACTGCACTCTCCAAGCACTTAGTACAGTGCTCTGCACCCAATAAGTACTCAATAAATACAATTGACTGATTAATTGAAGGAGGAACTCAGGCACAGAGAAGTGAAGTGACTTGTCTAAAATCGAGAAGTGAATTGGCGGAGCCGGAATTAGAACCAGGGTCCTCTGACTCTCAGAGCCACGCTCTTTCCACTAGGCAAAGCTGCTTCTCCCTCGTTTTACTCCTCACACAATTTAAGCACACTTCTTCCTCCTATCTGTAAATTATTTCTGTGTCTATCTCAGCTACTAGATTGCAAGTTCTTGGAGGTCAGATAAATTGTACCTACTAAAGAGCACGAGCTAGTGAGTCATCTAATCCCAGCTCTGCTACTTGTCTGCTGTGTGTCCTTGGGCAAGCCACTTCACTTCTCTGTGACTCAGTTACCTCATCTGAAAATGGGCGTTAAAAGTGTGAGCCCCACGTGGGGCACCTGATTACCCTGTATCTACCCCAGCATTTAGAACTGTGCTTGGCACATAGTAAGCACTTGACAAATACCATTATTATTATTATTAAAAATACCATAATTATTACTGTTATTATTATTATTAACATTATTAACTTTACTAATCCTACTAACTCCCAAACACTTAGTACAACACTCTGTATCACAGGAAGTGCTCTATAAATACTATGGATTGATTGATGGTCCTGACTGATTTTAAAGGCCATTGCTTAGTGGTTAAAAATATTTATACTTTTATATATATATTATATATATATAATATTAAGTATATAATATTTAATACTTTTAGGCTGTTGAATAAATGGCCTTTGGGCAATTGCCAACACATCTGAGACTGTAAGCTCCTGGCTATCAGTGGGTGGTCTTTATTCTGTTTGGCCCAAATCCTTTAATACACTGTGTGGGGGCTTAGTTCTCCTCTGTTGATTGGCTGACTTTGAGAAAAGCGAAGTTTGGTCAGCTTGGGTCAATAATAATAACATTAACAATAATGCTTTTTGTTAAGCACTTTGTGCCAACAGCCACCTCTAGACTGCAAGTGCCTTGTGGCCAGGGAATATGTCTACCACCTCTGTTCCATTGTACTCTCAATCAATCAATCAATTTATCGAGAGTACAATGTAACAGAATTGGTAGACATGTTCCCTGACCACAGTGAGTATGCAGTCTAGAGGGAGGAGGTAGACATTAATATAAATATATAATTCAGAGTATATAATTTAACTTACTCTCCCAAGATCTTAGTACAGTGCTCTGCATACAGTAACCTCTCAATTAATTCCATTGGTTGATTGATTACTAAGCACTGGGGTAGATACTAGATAATAATAGTAATATCAATTGTGGAATTTATTAAGTACTTATTATAAGCCAGGCACTGTGCTAAGCACTGGGGTGGATACAAGCAAATCAGGTTAAACACAGTCCCGGTCCCGCATGGGACTCACAGTCTTAATCCCCATTTTACAGATGAGGTAACTGGGGCACAGAGAAGTGAAGTGACTTGCTCAAGGCCACACAGCAGACAGGCAGGAGACCTGGGATTAGATTACAGTGCTCTGAACACAGTAAGTGCTCAATAAAAATTATTGAATGAATGAATGAATGAATGAATGAACCCACGACCTTCTGACTCTCAAGCCCATTCTCTATCCGCTAAGCCATGATCTGACGCAGTCCCTGTCCCACATGGAGCTCACAGTCTGTGGGGGAAGAACTCATATTTAATCCCCATTTTACAGATGAGGAATCTGAGGCCTAGGCAAGTTAAGTGACTTTCCTTCCTCATGCATAGAGTGGGCCTGGGGTAAGGATCTGGGGAGATTTCCACTGAATTGACTGTTGGTTTTTCCAGCCTGTTGCCGGTGAATCAGCTCTGAGTCCACCAGGTGACTGATTAGGTGTGACCCTCATCACTGGCCCCTTATTCTTCTCTCTCAACCAACAGGAAATGAGGGGTGGTGCCCTGGTTTACATTGTGCTTGGCCGATTTCCCAGGCCCTATTTGCAGATACCATGCAAGCCACTCAAAAATGCAACTCAGATAAGACAACGGGGAGGAAATGCACAGCAAGAGACTGGGTCTAACATAAAGGATCAGTCCTCCGTAGACCAGGTTGCACAGCAACATGCCACTCATCAAATAGCCTTCCTTGAAGAGCCATCATTGAATTGGATCTGAAGATAGAAAGAGTTTCAGGGAATTACAAAGCTCTGACAATCCTGTCAAACAAGCAACATAGCTTAGTGGAAAGAACACAGGCCTGGGAGATAGAAGACTTGGGTTCTAACCCTGCCTCTGCCACCACGTGACTGCTGTGTGGCCTTAGGCAAGTCACTTAATTTCTCTGTTTCTCAGTTACCTCATTTGTAAATTGGAGATTAAGACTATGAGCCCTATGTGGGACAGGGACTGTGTCCAACCTGATTAGCTTGTACGGTGCCTGACACATAGTAAGTGCTTAACGAATACCATAACTCCCTCGCCCTTCACCACTGCAAAAAAACCCCAAAACTTGTCAGCAAGGGAGGTGTGGAGCCTTACTGATTTTCGCTTGGTAGCTAGATGTTAGGGGGCAACTTGAAAGGCAAGTTTGAAAGGCAACTTGGGAGGAAGGAAATGGTTTTTTTCCCTAAGAAGCCACACTTTGTGGTAGTGATTCAGTTGGTACTGCCAACATTTTGAATGCTTATTAAAACCTTGTGAGCTTAACTCCAGTGCTGTTCCTTCCCGCTGAAATGATAATAACAATAATAACAATAACAATTTTGGTATTTGTTGAGCATTTACTATGTGTCAAGCACTGTACTAAGCACTGATGCAAGGTATCTGGTCTGACAGTCTGAGTAGGAGGAAGAACAAGTATTGAATCCCCATTTTGCAGATGAGGGAACTGAGGCACAGAGAAGTTAAGTGACTTGCCCAAGGTCACACCACAGGTATATGGTAGAGCTGGGATTAGAACCCATGTCCTCTGACTCCCGGGCCTATGCTCTCTCTACTAGGCCAAGCTACTTTTCTGTAAGGAGTAAGTGCTCAATAAATACCATTGATTGAGTGACTAGTGATTTTTATTCTTCATTTTTAGAGTCCTCTCCTCCATGATCTGTGGGCAGGGAGCAGAAGTAGCAGCCAGTGAATGGGAGGTGACTTATTGAACGGAAGAATACTTGTTGAGGAGGGCCTGTGTGATCCCGAACAGGTCAGTACCACCAGATACTCTTTCCTGTGAAACCTTGAGAAGCAGTGTGGCTTAGCGGAAAGAGCCCGGGCTCGGGAGTCAGAAGTCGTGGGTTCTAATCCCCGCTCCATCGCTTGTGAGCTGTGTGATTTTGGGCAAGTCACTTAACTTCTCTGTGCCTCAGTTGCCTCATCTGCAAAATGGGGATTAAGACTTTGAGCCCCACGTGGGACAACCTGATTACCTTGTATCTACCCCAGCGCTTAGAACAGTGCTTGGCACATAGTAAGCGCTTAACAAATACCATTATTATTATTATTATAGATCTAGAAGGAAGTGGTACAAGTTCTGGAAAGTCCTCTGTCCTCCAAAATCCTGTTTGATTTTTACACCTCTGATTTTTTTTATTTCTCTGAATGGAAGATTGCTCTTTCCTGCCCTGTTGGTCAATGGGAGCTATTTGTCAGCGGAGGAATGCCTTATGAGTGTCATAAAAGACTTCATTCCCTCCAGGGGTTATCATTTTCCCTATTAGGGAGTGTAAACAAAACTGCTCTTCATGCAACCTGGCCTTTTCTGTACAGTAGGGAACATTATCGGGGCCTCATTACAAAGAGGCTTTTGTTCACCTACATCTAGCTCCAGGCTGCTACTGCTGTTGCTCTTTGGTGGTGCTCAAATACGTGCCACAGATCTGGTCTCTCTAGTTTACTTACAGCTTAATCCACAGGCTGAAAAAATGAATAGTATTTATTAAGTGCTTATTTCATGCAGAGTACTATACTAAGTGCTTGGGAGAATACAGTAGAGTTAGTAAACACAATTCCTGCCCCCAGGGAGCTTTTTTTTTTAAAAAAAAATCGTATTTGTTAAGCACTTACAATGTGTAGAGCACAAGTAGAGTACAATACAACAGAATTAGCAGACACATTCCCTACCCATAACAAGCTTACAGTCTAGAGGGAGAGAAAGAGATTAGTAGGAATAAAAATCGATTTATAAGGTATAATTTAAAGATATGTATGTAAGTGCTGTGGGGTTGGGGTAGGGTGAATAGCCAATGTCCAAAGGTCACAGATTCAAGTGCCTTAGATAACGCAGAAGGGAAAGTGTGGTTAAATCGGGGAAGCCGGCTTGGAGGAGTTGTGTCCTTAATAATGCTTTGAAGGTGGAGAGAGTGGTGGTCTGGCATATATGGAGGAGGAGGGAGTTCCCCACTAAGGGAAGGACATTGGAAAGGGGTTGGTGGCGAGATAAACTAGTAAAGTGGAGCTAAGGGAGCAGAGTGTGTGGGCTGAGCTGTAAGCAGGACATCAGTGAGGAGATGTGCCGGGTGGCAGGGGTGGGGGAGCTGATTGAGAGCTTTAAAGCCAATGATAAGGAGTTTCTGTGTGATGCGGAGGTGTATGGGCAACCAATGGAGGTTCTTGAGGAGTGGAGAGACATGAACTGAACGTTTTTGTTGATAAATGATCCGTGCAACAGAGTGAAGTACAGACAGGAGTCGGGAGAGGCAGGAGGCAAGGAGGTCGGCAGATGCAGTAATAATAATAATAATAATAATGATAGCATTTTTTAAGCACTTACTATGTGCAAAGCACTGTTCTAGTCAAGGAGGGATAAGATAAGTGCTTGGATCAGCATGATAGCAGTTTGGATGGAGGAGAAAGGGTGGATTTTAGCAATTTTGTGGAGGTAGAAGCGACAGGATTTGGTGACAGCTTGAATATGTGGGTGGATTGGAGAGAGAAGAGTCGAAGACAAAGCCAAGGTTACAGGCTTGTGAGATGGAGAAGATAGTGGTAAGATAGGGAGGATTACTTTGTGTCAAGCACTGTTCTAAGCCCTGGTTGCCGATTTGTACTTCCCAAGCGCTTAGTACAGTGCTCTGCACACAGTAAGCGCTCAATAAATACGATTGAATGAATGAATGAATGGGTAGATATAATCCAGCACTTAGAACAGTGCTTTGCACATAGTAAGCAACTAACGAATACCAATATTAGGATATAATTGAACACATGGGACTCACAGTCTAAATAGGGGGGCAAATAGGCATTGAATCCCCATTTTACAGTTGAGGAAATTGAGGCACAGAGAAGTTATGTGATTTGCCCAAGGCCACATGGCAGGCAAGTGCAAAGCTGGGATTAGAACCCACGTCCTCTGACCCTCAGACCCAAGATCTTTCCACTAGGCCACTCTGCTTAGGGGGAGACAGACATTAAAATAATTCATAGGTAATACTGATATCATTTTTATTGTTGCTAATAAAAATAATAATAATAATAAAATATAGTAATCAGGTCAGTTATATTTTCTGTCCCTCATCGGGCTCTCAGTGTAAGGAGGAGGGAGAACGGGTATTGAATCCTCATTTTACAGATGAGGAAACTGAGGCCCAGGCAAGTCACTTAACTTCTCTGGGCCTCAGTTTCCTCAATCAATCAATGAATGGCATGAATTGAGCATGTAAAGTGTGCAGAGCACTATACCAAATGCTTGAGCGACTACAATATAGTAGGTAGATCTCTGCCCTCAAAGAGTTTATAATCACTGCTCTGCTTCTCTGTGCCTCAGTTCCCTCATCTGCAAAATGGGAATTCAATACCTGTTCTCCCTCCTACTTGGACTCTGAACCCCATGTGGAATCTGATTATCTTTCATCTACCCCAGCCCTTAATATGGTGCTTGATACATAGTAAGCGCTTAACAAATACCACAATTATTATGATTATGATTATTACCTAGGAAGAAATAACAGGACATAACGATATGCTGGTAAATCCTGTGGGTGTGGAGGGCATGAGAGAGTGTGAAAGAGTGTGAAAGGGTGTGGAAGGGTGTGGGCAGTGTGGGAAAGTGTGGGAGGGTGTGGGAGGATGGTTACCAAGGAGAAAATAAAAGAGCTTCAGTAGAACTAACATGGTAGATTTGGGGGAACCCCAGGGAAAATACTAATTTAATAAGAACCACTTGGAACTGCTGGCCCAACCAATCAATAAGTCAATGGTATTTATTGAGCATTTACTATGTTCAGCGAGCACTGTTCTAAGCGGTTGGGAGAGCACAATACAACAGAATGAGCAGAAACATTCCCTGGCCATAATGAAAGAGGGAGTGCTTTGGGATCCAAGTGGCGGGCACATCCTGAGGGGCTCAGGTGCAGGGAAAACACGAAGCCGGGCGGGGAACACGGCAGCCCAAAGCCAGGGAAACAGGCCCTGCTCCCAGAGACTGGTTTCCATGAAGAGTTCAGGATCCACACCAGGGCCAAGAGAACACGAGATATCCGATACCGAGAGTGGGGATTCCGTTTCTTTCCGGCTCGGGGAGCCAAGCCAAGAGGGACGGCTTTTCAGACAGAGACACACGTAAACCCTTTCAAGCTGGGCCTCTGGGGCTGTGGGGTTTTTTTTTGTGTGTTTTTTTTTTTACCCAACGAAACTGCTGGCCAAAAAAATGAGAGCAGAAAAGGCGTGTGTGCTGAGACTGAAGCAGCAGGAAAGATGAAGTTCTGAGGAGACCCAGATGACTTATTGAACATTTCCAAAGCACTTTATGTGTTCAGAGCCAGGCTGGCTTATTTATTCATCAGTCCTCATAGTTCTCACTATACCCTGGTGGGGGCAGAGGGCGAGAAATAGGTGCTCCATTCAGCCCATTTTACAAATGGGGAAACTGAGGTCTAAACTAATAAGAAGTTTTTTATGGTCTTTGTTAGCGCTTACTCTGTGTCAGGCACAGTACTGAACTCTGGGGTAGATACCAGTTAATCAGGTTGGATGCAGTCCCTATCCTAAGCAGGGCTCACAGTCTTAATCCCCATTTTACAGATGAGCAACCTGAGGCACAGAGGAAGTAAAATGACTTGACCAAGGTCACACAGCAGGCAAGTGGCAGAGCCGGAATGAGAACCCACGTCCTTCTGACTCCCAAGCCCATGCTCTATCCACTAGGCCATGTTACTTCTCTAAGAAATAGTAATGATGGCATTTATTAGGTATTTATTATGTTCTTACTGTGTGCCCAGTGCTTGGGTAGATACAAAATAATCAGATTGGACACAATTCCTGTCCCACCTGAGGTGGACAGTCTAAGAGGAAAGGAGAACAAGTATTTTATCTCCATTTTACAGATGATGAGTCTGAGGCACAGAGAAGTTAAGTAACTTGCTCAAGGCCAGACAGCAGGCAAGTGGCAGAGTGGCCTCAACTAACACCTGCCCGCTAGACTGTAAGCTCATGTGGGGAGGGAATGTGTCTGTTTATTGTTGTATTGTACTCTCCCAAGCGCTTAGTACAGTACTCTGCACATGGTAACCACTCAATAAATACAATTGAATGAATAAATGAATCCAGATCTCCTGATTCCCAACCCATGCGCTGTCCATTAGACCACATTGCCTCCCAGTCGGGCAATTCACTTTTCACAGCCCATCTGGGACAGAGCTGGTAATAAAACTCATGATTCTCTGGCTAAAATCAGAATTGAATCAGCCTCTCCGGTGGGGCTGGAAAGTCATTCATCTATGCCTCAGTTTCCCCTGTGCAGTTTCGAGAAGGAGAGGGGACAGAAACAAAATCCCTCCTGCTTCCTCACATTCCTCCTCTGGGGTCCGCTCTCTGTTCTCCATTGTGTCCTCCCCCAAAGCAATGATGCTGAGCCAGAACCCAATCAAACAACAGGCCCAGACACTTGGACAATTGCAGAACCTCTAATGAGCCTTCTCATCTATTGTCTGCGGTGACTTCGCTGTGACCTCCCAAGCACCAACCACCCAAATTCAGGCTTTGAGCCCCGCCGACCCAGGCCTCTTGAAATGTGCTTTGTGTAAAACAAAACCCAAAGAAGAAAGAAAAAATCCCACAGCACTTTTGGGCAAAGAAGGGTTGTCAGCTCTGGAGTTTTGTCTGCTTTACTTTCAATCTGCTCCCCTTGGGTCACAGCAATTCAACAAGTGGTAGACACTTCATAGAACAGCCGGTGAGGGACCCCGGGGGGGACTCCCAGCCCGATCCCGTTAGATAAGGAATTGTGGTGTGTGCTTAACTAGGGGAGGTTGGGGGTAATCCCTTTGCTTGAGAATAGAGAATAAGAAAGCAGAGTGGCCTAGTGGATAAAGCATGGGCCTAGGAGATAGAGGACCTGGGTTTCAATCCTTGCTCCACCACTTGCCTGCTGTGTGACCCTGGGCAAGTCACTTCACTTCTCTGTGCCTCAGTTTACTGAATTGTTTTCTCTCCTACTTAGATTGGGAGTCCCATATGGGTCAGGTACCATGTCCAACCTGATTAACTTGTATCTACCCCATACTGGACACATAGTAAGTGCCTACCAAATACCATAAAAAAATTAGAGAAATACAACACAATACTTCTGCAACATACCTTAATACAGGTCATCCAGTTCACCCATAACCGAGGTTCTCCGGAAACCCCACATTAAAGAAAGCTCCCCGTGCAGTTGGGACCGACATCACCCATGAACTGGAACGAGCAGATCCCTCTAAGGCCGCACCCAGGGCCCAAGCAGGTTGGCTCCGTCAGAAGAACATTCTCCGAACCCATTCTGTCCTGGCTCAGAATGAAAACAGGCATTTTGGCAGGACTGAGAGTACTATTAAAGGTTGTCTAGTCTGCCATTCTGGGTCTCTCAGCGAATCCACCCTCCCATTAGAGGCTTTTTTAGGTGGGGTGGAATCGGTGAGTTGGACAAGGTTGGGAAAGCACTGCTGTAGGGCCTATCAGACACAGGGTCTGCCTGTCTGCCTGGGCCCCGGGGGGGAAGGACTCCCGGATTGTCCACTCTGCCCTCCCAAGATCCCATATATCTTGGAAGCCCTATATGGCTCTTTACATCAATCAATCAATCAGTGGTATTTATTGAGCACTTACTATGTGCAGAGCCCTGCACTAAGCACTTGGGAGAGTACAATATAACAGAATGAGCAGACACGTTCCCTGCTCATAATGAGCTTATAGTCTAGAGGATAGCCTTCACCAACTATAACTGTTCCTCATTTTCCCAGATGTTGCTTTGGTGTCCTTCAGCCAGGTGCCCAGGTATCTGACCCATGGGACGGGACCTGCCTGTCCGCAGGACTCTTCCATGAGGCTACACTTCCCGTTTGCTGTGCCTGGCACTGGCCCTCACTATGTGCCGAGCACTGTAGGAGATGCAATACAATTAGATCTGATGCAGTCCCTGTCCCTCATGAGTCTCAAAGTCTAAGTGGGAGAGAGAACAGGTATTTAATCCCCATTTTACAGCTGAGGAAATAGGAGCCCAGGGAAATTAAGGGACTTGCCCAAGATCACACGGCAGGCTCGTCGCGGAGCTGAGATTAGAACCCAGTTCTCCTGACTCCCAGGCACATGGCTTTTCCGCCGAGCCATGTCGCGGAATCTTTTGGATTCTCACAGGTGCTTAGTTCAGTGCTCTGCTCAAAATAGATGCCTAATATATACTATTGATTGATTGATGAACAATAGGAGAGGGGCAGGGCTAGGGCAAGATGGTTAACAGGAGTCTTTAGGGAGTTCTCAATAATAATAGTAACTGCAGTATTTATTAAGTGCTTACTATGTGCCAGACACTGTTCCAAGCCCTGGGATAGATTCAAGGCAATTGGGCTGGACACAGTTCCTGTTCCACACTGGGCTCACAGTCTTAATCCCCACTTTAGAGATGAGGTAGCTGAGGCACAGAGAAGTAAAATGATTGACCCAAGGTCACACAACAGAGCCATGGCAGAGGTGGGATTAGAACCCAGGTCCTTCTGACTCTCAGGCCCGGATTCTTTCGGCAGGCCCCGCTGGAGAACAGCGGGGAGCAGTTTCCTGAGGGACTCGTGTGAGGCCATCAGCTCCTCCGCCCCCCAAGAGACGGGCGGGTTGTGGCCTCCTGCCTCTTGTCTTGCAGACAGCATGACCCCTCGTGGTCAGACACTCCTGGGTGGGCGTGCCTGCAGCGGCATTCCAACAAGTCCACCGGGCAGCTTGGATCTTCCCAACGGCCGGCGGCCAGGAAAAAGCCGTGAGCTCAGAGACCCCGGCCAGATAGCACTGCCTCTCCACCGGCCGCCAAATCCCCGGAGTCTGGGAACGGTCTGAGACCTCCCCACTCCCCCATCCAGTTTGGCAGCAAGTTTCAAAACAAATGGAAACTAAAATAAAAACTAAAATTAGGACAAAAAAATTATAATAAACCAAGGAGCCACTTTAGGCCTGGAAAAATCATCCATTCCTCAGAGCCTGCCTTTCCCATAGGCCAGGAGAGCGATCTTGCCTATTCGGGAAATTGGCTATTCCGGGGTGAGTTTCTGAAATAACTAGTGTCTGTTTACCGCTGGGGCACGCTCCAGATTTCCCATCAGTGACGAAGGTGTGTGGGCTGGGAGTCGGTCCCGTCCCATTGGCCGAAGACAGTTCAGAGCCACAGGGTGGGGAGGGGGTGGAAGTTAGGGAGGAGGGGATGCAACCAAGCAGAAATCTCCCTTCCGGGGCACTCTCTCCCAAGCCCCCTCCCCATGGTGATTCTAGGGATGCCATATATGCAGGCAGGCGTAGACCCACGGGGAGGGAATTGGTTTCTCAAAAAACAAGGTTCGGAGTCTTGTTTCCTTCCTGAGCCTTCCCTGAAAGGACGTCAGAACCTAAATCGGATTAGCTCTGGCCTGAGAGGGTGCACTCCGGCACGGAGGGCCCTGGTGGGCCGGGGGATGGGGTGACAGTTCCCAGGGCACAAAGAGCCCCTGGATTCCATTGCAGTTACCCACTGCACTGAGAAGCCCCGGGAATGCGGGAGGGAAAGTCAGCAACTCCTGAGGGCTGACATCATCCCTCGCTTTCCTCCCTCTGCGGGGAGCCCTCTGACCCCCAGGTCTCAGGGCAGTTATTTTTAGCCACTGAGCCCAACTGGTGGCATTCTCATTGGTGTGCGTTAGGGAGGGTGCTCACTGGAGGAAGACCAGAGGCTGGGCTTCGGCCGGGACGTTCTGGAAAGGGCATTCTGCTCCAGGTGACATCTACTGAGCCCCCCGGATCAGGTCTCTACCACGTGGCAGGAAGGATGATGCCCTGGCAGATATTACCAAGGTGCCCTCCTGTAATAATAATGATGGGTCTTAAACATTTACTATGTGCCAGGCATTGGGTAGATATGGGGTGATTTGGCTAGACACAGTTTCTGTCCCATGTGAGGCTTCCAGTCTGAGAGGGAAAGTGGGTATCTTAACCCTTTCTTATGGATGAGGAAACTGAAGCCCAGAGAGATTAAGCGACTTGCCCGAGGCCACACAGCAGGCCAGTGCTAGAGCTGGGTTGAGAAACCTGTTCTCCTGGCTCTCCAGCCATGCTCTTTCCCCCGGACCACACTTCCTCCTGCTCTGTTCAGTGGCCCAAAGGACTAGGGTGCCTGGAGGACTGGATTAAGTAGAGTGAGAACATTCTGGGGGCAGGCATTGGCCATTACAGCCGCCAATATTGCTGCAGGAGCTGGTTGGGGTAAAGATGTGTTGGCACTGGAGACACACACACTCACATACATGCACGCACACACACACACATACACACACACATGAGGAACTACCTTGTGCTTATGTGGGAGGAGAGCACTGGGAAGCTGTCTTTTTTTTCTCCAGGATGCTCTTTCTCTTTCCTTTCCCCTCCCCAACAGCCTACACTTGGTACTGTGGCAGTGTGGCTCAGTGTCCAGGGGGCTGGGTTCCATTTCTGGCTCCTACTGCACCCAGGAACCTGGGCAATGCCTCTGCCCCTCTTTCTGGTCCAGTTTCCTCAGGATAAGTCCTCTAGGCTGTAAGCTCGTTATGGACAGGGAACGTGCCTACCCACTCTGTTATACCGTACTCTCTCAATAATAATAATAATAATGGCATTTATTAAACACTTACTGTATGCAAAGCACTGTTCTAAGAGCTGGGGCGGTTTCAAGGTGATCAGGTTGTCCGACCGGGGGCTCACAGTCTTAATCCCCACTTTACAGATGAGGTAACTGAGGCACAGAGAAGTGAAGTGACTTGCCCAAAGTCACACTTCTGACAATTGCCAGAGCCGGGATTTGAACTTATGACCTCTGACTCCAAAGCCCATGCTCTTTCCAGTGAGCCATGATGCTTCTCTCAAGCACTTAGTACAGTGCTCTGCACACAGTAAGTGCTCAATAAATATGATTGATGGATTGATTAAAGAGGAATGGAGTGAGGGGATGGAGTGAGTTGGGTGGGTGACAATGATTGGAACAGTGTCCCTGAGACCAGCCTAAGACCCCAGTGTGGCCTAGTGGAAAGAGCATGGGTTTGGGGGTCATAGCACCTGGTTTCTAATTCCAACCCTGCCACAGAGAAATTAAGTGACTTGCCCAAGGTCACACAGCAGAAAAGTGGTGGAGCTGGGATTAGAATCCAGGTCTTCTTCTTCTTCAATCATATTTATTGAGCACTTACTGTGTGCAGAGCACTGTACTAAGCACTTAGGAAGTACAAGTTGGCAACATATAGAGACGGTCCCTACCCAACAGCAGGCTCACAGTCTAGAAGGGGGAGACAGACAACAAAACAAAACATATTAACAAAATAAAATAAATAGAATAAATATGTACAAGTAAAATAAATAAATAGAGTAATAAATATGTACAAGCATATACTCCCAGCCTGGGGCCTTTCCATACCCTTCAGCACTCTGGTGCATACATGTATGAGGTGGGGGGTCCCTTCCCTTCCTTCTCTCCTCTCTGTCCAGCTAAACTTCCCGGGGCTGTCCCTTCAGTGGTAGGATTCAGTCCCCTCCCCCTCCATCCATGGACTTACTCTTGCCTGTGTGGTTGGAAGAATCAGGCACCCTGGGATTAGACTTTCTGTTAGTGCTACTAGTCCAGGGTTGGCTTTGACATGATTTGGGTTTATTTCTGAAACTTCTGGGAACTCCAATTGTCCAAACCGTCGTCGACATGGGCTCAGAGGATATTTGAAGCATTTGAACGACTGCACAAGTTGCTGCTGTCCTTAAACTCTGTGTGTGTGTGTGTGTGTGTGTGTGTGCGTGTGTGCATGCACACCCATGCACTCATGCTGAAATGGGAAAAGCATAGGTAGGTTGGACAGAAGACACATTTTAAAGACGGAGCAAATGACATAGCATCTCCTGGGCAGCTGGGAGGCAGAGAGGGAAGACAGAATGGCATTTAGTCAGTCAATTGCATTTATTGAGTGCTTACTATGTGCAGAGCTCTGTTCTAAATGCTTGGGAGAGAGAGTACAATATAACAATAAATAGACACATTCACTGACCACAGTGAGCTTACAGTCTAGATGGCGTTTAGAAATAAAGGGGGAGAAATAGAAACAGCACAAGGCACTGTGGGTAGCAAATGAAATGAATGGTATAGTGTTAACCAGGGCCATCTCCTTGCATGTGCCAAGGCGAAAGGGACTAGATCGGTCCTGCATGGGTTTTATCAGTCACACTCAAACCTACTGATAAAATTTCACCAGCAGAAGCTTTAGCTTTAACCCAGAGCTCTACGGGCATACAACAATGGTATTCATTAAGCACTTGAGCACTGTGGTAGATACCAACTAATCAGGTCAGCTGCAGTCCTTGCCTCACTCGGGGCTCACAGTCTGGGAGGGAGGGAGAGTAAGTATTAAATCCCTATTTTGCAGATGTGGAAATGGAGGCACAGAGAAGTGAAGTGTCATGCCAAGGTCAGACAGCAGAGGAGTGGCGGAGCGCAGGTCCTCTGATTCCCAGGACCGCCCTTTTCCCAGAGGGGCACACTGCTTCTCCACGCCCAGGGCACAACTCAGGGAGCACAGACCCCAGTCCAAGGGCTTCCACGGCCCAGGGACTCTCCCATGCCCTCAAGGCCGTCCTCTCCCTCCCCCCACCGCCCTGAAAGCCATTAACAATGCCCTGGCTTCAGTGTGGGCTGGCAAATGGCTCCCAGATGCCTGCAGCATGCAGAGCGGCGCTGTCTCTGGCTTCCCGAACCATAGCTGTTTCTGGAGGTGGCTCGTCCTTCACACATGTGCCGCCCAGACCGGGGTATTTACGGGACACTCTGTGATCGCGGGGCTAAATGTATAACAGCAGGGGCTGGATGTGTGATGGCTGAGGTCATGGAGTTATTCATTTCAAGTTGTAAAGACATTTGGTTCCAAAACTCCCAGCGACTCTGCCAGGATTGGCTTTTACGGGAGAAAATCGGCCAGGGTGCTCACCTCCTGTCCAACTGCATGTGGAACTGGGCTTCTATCAATCCATCAATCGATCGATCGATCAATGGTATCTATCGAGTGCTTACTGTGTGCATAGCCCTGGGAGAGTACACAGAACAGAATGAATGGACACGTTCCCTCCCCATAACAAGCTTACAGTCTAGAGGAGGAGACAGATGTTAATATGAATAATTTAGAATATATAATTTAAAAATAGGTACATAAATGCTGAGGGGTTGAGGGTGGAGTGATTATCTACAACACTGACCTTGTGTTAACCCTACACTTGGGAAGGGAGAAGAGTTGAAATTGCATCCTTAGCAGTGAGTCTCCCAGCAGCCCACAGGAGACCATGGCCCAGCCTGAGCCTTCAGGGAGTCTTCAGGGAGTGGGCGTCAAGAGATGGTCACCCTGCCCTGATTTTACAGGCCCCCTCAGCTGCATTGATAGGGCTGGGAGAAAAGAAGAAACCAAAGCTGGGGAGTGAAGAAGTAGGAGCAAAGATCAGAGAGAAGCAGAAGGGACACAGAGAGAGACAAACAGAGAAAAGACAGAGGGACAGAGACAGAGACAGCAACAGAGACTCATGGAGAGAAACAGGAGGATATTGAAACCGTCCCAATCATGTCTGCAGTGGCACCCCAGTGGGGAATGGATCATTTTGCTAGAAAATGTTTAAGCAACAGATTCTGATGCACACTTCCAGTGCACATCACAGGGAGAGAACATGGTCCCAAATGAGTTATCTGAACCTGTGCTAGGTTGGATAACCACCCCAAATCGGAAATATCTGGAAACTTATGGACGAGGGCCAAGTTTGGCCTCTCCAAATCCCATTTTACCTGATTATCCAGACTGTCAATTAGATTACTTTAACCTCCTTCCCAGGTATTCTGGATAATCAACTTTTCCTCAGAAACCCATCACAGCATATTGTTGAACTGTTTATTCAAAGACAAAACTATAGGTGGTGTCCCCTCCATCCTTCCCTCCCTCTCCTGCCTAACCAGAGGCTAAGGAATGTCTCTAATGGGGAGGGAGTGAAGTCTGAGGCAGTGGGAGCTGATTCTCTGGGTTTCCTCCAGCTGGAAACAGCTGCTGTCTTTAATGTGTTTGGGTCCCACACCCTCCCCAGACCCAAACAAACCTTCTCCCCAGCCTCCACAGTTGCATGTGAACACTCCCCTATGGACTTTGCAGAATTCATGCCTGAAAGGCCACGGCAGAGAGCTGGGACTATTAAAAATTACTAATAATTGTGGTATTTTAAGCTTTTACTTTGTGCTAAGCACTAGGCTAAGAGCTGTGATAGATATGATCCAATCAGGTCAGACACAGTCCCTCTCCCACATAGGGCTCCCAGTCTAAAAGGGAGGGAGAACGTGTATCTCATCCCCATTTTACAGATGAGAAAGCTGAGGAACAGAGAAGCTAAGTGATTTGCCCAAGGTCACACAGTAGGCAAGTGGGACACCGCAGGGTTTAGTACATTGCCTGACACATAGTAAATACTTAACAAATGGGAGACCCCAGGGCTTAGTACATTGCCTGACACATAGTAAATACTTAACAAATACCAAAAAAAAGAAACAGAGGAGTGCTGGATGGGAATAATGGGAAGGAATCCGGTGCGGTATTGTCCTGGTCCTGCCTGGAAGCGGGGTCCCAACTGGGCTCAGGAGGGGGCACCCAGCCTGACCCTTGGGGTCCTGTCAGCCTGACCTCAAGCTTCACTTCAGCCCCCTACCCTGTGGAGATGGAACAGGAAGCTAGGAGAGAAAGTTGCCAGGAGGGGCCTTCCTCAAAGTCATTGCTGCGAAGAATCTTTCAGACCAACAGCAGAAACCTGTGTGAGCAGCTTAATCTGGGCTGACAGGGTGCTAAGTAGGAGGCAGAGAGGTTTATCACCTGTCTCCCGCCGCTGGTCTGTGGGGAGGCCACCTGTCACCTCCAGGGGAGGATGGGCCTGGGAAATGCCACCCAGGAGCCATCTCCCCAGCCCCCAGCCCATTCATCTCCTGGCTGTCTCAGCGGGAGGGCGGCAGGGCAGAGAGGACCAGATGGTGGTCTGCCCTTCTTCAGGCAAGTGGAGGTCCACCTGCCCCCCTCTCCTGGCTTCCCGGCCCGGCCCGGCCTGACCCACGGGCCCCCGGCTCTCCGCTCTGTGTACCGGGAGGGCCGGGAGAGGCCGCGCTCCCAGCATGGGTGATGTCTCCCTCCCCGACCAGGGACCGTGAAAGCCCAGCTTGTGTGGGCGTGTGGAAAGTTGCAGCGGGGGAAGGGAGCCGTCCAAGGGAGCTGAGTGAAATATGGGGACAGGTGCCGGCGGCCGCGACTCTAGTTCCAGAGGGTCAGGGGGCACATTCCATTCCCGAGTCTTGGAGTCTCCATGTCACTGGGTGTTATGGCCTGGAGACTGTGATCCTGCTTCCCCCACGTGCCCCCCAGATGGCTGTTTCCTGCTCAGCCTACCCCCCACCCCCCCACCTCCGGCCAGCAGCCTGGCAGCTGCAGCTGGTCCTCAAGGCCTTGGCCATTGACTTCTCTTTCCTACTCCAGGGCAAGGAAACCCTGTGGCCACCCTCTCCTCACTTCCTCCAGGAGATCCAAGCTCACCAGTCACTGTTCCATCATAACCCTCCCAGGTGGATATCGGGGAAACTGAGGCAGGGGGTAGTAAAAGAGGCTGTCAGTGGCCGGTCAGATAGAAAACCCAGGTGTTCCGGCTTCAGGATCAAGTGAGATGGTGGGGAGGATTGGCTGGATCATGTGAAGAGACTCTTTGTCCAGAAATGCTCTGGGCATGTTACTCCCCTCCTCAAAAATCTCCAGTGGCTACCAATCAATCTGCACATCAGGCAGAAACTCCTCACCCTGGGCTTCAAGGCTGTCCATCCCCTCGCCCCGTCCTACCTCACCTCCCTTCTCTCCTTCTCCAGCCCAGCCCGCACCCTCTGCTCCTCTGCCGCTAATCTCCTCACCATTCTCGCCTGTCCCGCCGTCGACCCCTGGCCCATGTTATCCCCCTGGCCTGGAATGCCCTCCCTTTGCCCACCCTCCAAGCTAGCTCTCTTCCTCCCTTCAAGGCCCTACTGAGAGCTCACCTCCTCCAGGAGGCCTTCCCAGACTGAGTCCCCTCCTTCCTCTCCCCCTCGCCCCCCTCTCCATCCCCCCGGTCTTACCTCCTTCCCTTCCCCACAGCACCTGTATATATGTATATATGTTTGTACATATTTATTACTCTATTTATTTATTTATTTTACTTGTACATATCTATTCTATTTATTTTATTTTGTTAATATATTTGGTTTTGTTCTCTGTCTGCCCCTTTTAGACTGTGAGCCCACTGTTGGGTAGGGACTGTCTCTATATGTTGCCAACTTGTACTTCCCAAGCGCTTAGTACAGTGCTCTGCACACAGTAAGAACTCAATAAATACAATTGATTGATTGATTGATTGACCCTGAAAAGGATCCCTGTTGAATTTTCACTGGAGGCAGGGTTTGCTTGCCTTTGGGGGCAGTGCCTCCCATGGGCTGACACGGGGAAAAGGCTCTGAGGTCTTTGATGACGTGTGTGTTATCCCATTCAGCCCTCGTGTTTGAGCTTTGCCTCACTGGGATCAGGGCAGGGACAGTACTGGGGCTTTGGCAGACTGTCTGAGTAGAGTCAGCAGGTTCCAGCCTGGCAGACTGCAATGGGATGATTAGCTTGGTTGGCCGGGGCTGCAGCCTCCTTGGGACTTGAGTCGGGAGGAACCACCAGATCCAAGGTTCGGGATGTGTGGCTGTCTTCCTGTTCACCCCCGCACCCCCGACACCCCTCCTTGCTTGCTGTCACAAGGAGGGTTGGAATCTGGGCATGGGGATGATAGGGGCAAGGGGGCATAGGTGACAGACACCGAGCAGTGTTGGCAGTAGAAACAGTGAAGGAACGTAATTCACTGGGATGCCCCCAGTGACTGACCGCCAGTCCCCGCAGCGATTCTCAGAGCTTGTACGTTGGCTCTCTCACTCTTTCTCACCCACTGGGGCCCTTGCCAGCTCTGACCTTTGTCTGGTCAACATTTGAATTTTTCCCTGTGACCTTGGACCATCATCATCACCAACCCAGAGGGCGGAGGGACCGGCAAGACTCCTGGGACTGGCCAATAAACCACTTCCAAAATAGCTTTCGCCTAAACCCACTGGGGTTGCTCTGTCTCCCCAGCCCCATTCGCCTGTCTCTGTTGCTGCGGCCCAGCTGTCACATAATCATATGAGTCACATAATAATAATAATAACAATAATAATAATAATAATAATAATAATAATGATAATAATGGCATTTATTAAGTGCTTCCTATGTGCAAAGCACTGTTCTAAGCACTAGGGAGGCTACAAGGTGAACAGGTTGTCCCACAGGGGGCTCACAGTCAATCCCCATTTTACAGATGAGGTAACTGAGGCACAAAGAAGTGAAGTGATTTTCCCAAAGTCACAGCTGACAATTGGCCGAGCTGGGATTTGAACCCATGACCAGTGACTCCAAAGCCCGGCTCTTTCCACTGAGCCATTCTGGGGACTTGGTGCCTATTCTAAAGGGACTCCTGGGCCATCCTACCCTCTCCTCCAGGTGGGCCTCTCACCCATTCTTCTCCTGAGTGGGCTGAGCTGCCACCATTACCATATATCGCTCGATGCTGCTGAGGAACAGGCTGCTTTGGGCACTTAGGTTTTCCCAAAGGGTGACTTTCTCTTGTCACGGGCCCAGACGGAGTTTGCCCAAGGGTCCTCTCTCCCTGGGAGTCCTGTCTGAGGGGTCCTGGAGCCTAAGGTTGTTGTTCAGACCGATGATGCACCCCCTGCTTAATGACCCCCTCTTTTTCCTTGCTGAGGGTGTGTCTGCTGTGACCACAGCCATAGATTAAGTGGAGCCTGAGGAGGGGAGAGTCAAAATGACTCCCAGGCTAGAGGCTTTTTTAAACCGACAAGAGGATTTATTCTGAGTCCTCAATTAATAATGATGGACTTGCTTGAGAACTTACTCTATGCCAAGCACTAGAGAGAATACAAAACAATCAAATCAGACATAGTCCATCATTGCACAGGGTCTCAAACTCTAAGACTTGGGGGAGAACAGGTATTTTATCCCCATTTTACAGATGAGGAAGCTGAGTCCCACATGAGAAGCAGTGAGGCCTAGTGGACAGAGTATGGGCCTTTGGAGTCAGAAAGACCTGGGTTCTAATCCTGACTCCACAATTTATCTGCTGTGTGACCTTGGGCAAGTCATTTAACTTCTCTGTGCCTCAGTTACCTTGTCTGTAAAATGGAGATTAAGAGTGTGAGCCCCATGTGGGACATGTACTGTGTCCACCCTGATCAGCTGGTATCTATTCGAGCACTTAGTGCAGGACCTGGCACATAGTAAGTGCTTATCAAATACCTTTTAAAAAAAAAGTGACTTACCCAAGGTCACACAGCAGACATGAGGCGGAGCCAGAAATAGAATCTGCATCTCCTGACAGCCAGTCTTGAGCTCTTTCCATGCCACCTCCAAGGAAATCATTTGAAAATGGTTTACGTAAAGAACTGGTGATCTACATGGGGGCTAAGCTTTAAGGGTGGGAATTGAGTTGGGAATTGGACCTGAGGAATAATTAGGCTTAATAATGATGGCATTTATTAAGCGCTTACTATGTGCAAAGCACTGTTCTAAGCACTGAGCACTGTTCTAAGGTATGTCCTTACTTCATGCATCTGCTTCTAACCTTCAGAGACCACCGATGGATTTGGTTGCGGTCGGGGGTGGAGGCATGTCTTCTGCCCCCTTTCTGTCTTATCCAGGAGCCCGCACATGGGGGTCGTGGTGGTGGGAGATTCTTTCAGGATTCACAGCACAGGCTTTCCTGACAGTGAATTCCTCCAGCCTTATGCTGTTTTATGTTATTTTATATTTATACTATTTTATTTTCCCTACTGTGTCTTTTGCCAAGCCTTCCCCTCCTTATGTTTAGATTGTGAGCCACTGGAAGGCCAAGGACTGTGTCTAATGCTTACCTGCTGTGTCGTCCCAGTGCTTAATATAGTGCATTGCAGAGAATAAATGCGTAATAAGTCCTTTTAGTACATCAATGAAGGGTGGCCTGGCTGGTTTCTGCCCACTGGGGGAAGCAGCTAGGTTGGCCCGTGGCTCTGTCCTTCCTGGCCTAGGAGAAAGTATTCCCAGTGCCAGTCTTTGTTCTCCTCTCCAGTCATGCTGGCTCCAAGCAGCGCTGCTGACAAAGGAGAAAGACATGATTCCTCATCTCTGGGGTCGGGCAGGAAACACCAGGGGAGCAGGGCACCGAGCAGGCGGTGGGGCCACCGTCGCTCCCCACCCCCTGGCAACTTTGCATCCCTCCCTTTCATGTGCAGAGCTGGGGGCCGGAAGGAATTTTCCTGGCCAGGTTTTCTCCAGGAGTGATGGGTGGTGGGTTAGGGTGAGGAAAGCAGTGGGAGGAATGGAGGGGGAACGAAGTGGGGTGGGGGAGGCGGTCTGCAGCTCTTGGAAAGGCCAGACATTGTCAGGGGAGAGGGACTGAACCTGCATCCTCCCTGCATCCCAGAATAGACTTCGGAGTGATTCCTCCTCCTCCTTCCCCCTCCCCAACCCTCTTCCCCATTCCTCTCTCCTCTCCCCTTTCCCCTTCTTCCTCCTCTTCCCCAACCCCCTCTTTCCTCCCCTATTATCCCTTGCCCCACCCCCAACCTCATGTAGGTCTCACTAGATTATAAACTTGTTGTGGGCAGAAATCTTGTCTGTTAATGGTATGAAGCGCTTAGTACAGTCTGGAAACCTTTTGCTTCAGACTCGTGGTTTATAACGAATCAACCAAATCCCAGATAGCCCTCCCTCCCCTTCTTCTTCTCTATTGGTAGAGGGAGATCAATGAAATCCCATTAATACTCTAGGTCAACCAGAGCTGGGTGACACCCAGAAAGAGAGAAGGGCAGTGAGGAGGAGCCAGAGGCAGGACCACACTGCCTTAGTGGAGTTTTGCTTGTAGTGACTTTAAACTTCCCCACTCCTCCACTCCCCAAGGGCCCAGGTGGATTTGAGTCTCTCCTCTGCCTGGACTGTCTTCAGGGATAACAATTTTGTGCCTTCCCTTTGCTCGCCAGTCCTGCTGTGGACAGAGCTCAGGAAGTACTTCGTCTCTCCCCCTTCCCTTGCCCCTCCCCACCCCCTCCCCCCTGGCTTCTGCTCACCTCTGGGTTACGAGGCTTGGGTTTGACTTGATCTCCTCAAGGCCAATCCCAGATCTTACATCCTCTCCCTATGGCCTACCACTTTCTCATGCTTTTCTTGGCCCCTCTGGGATCCTCCTTTCTCCAGAACAAAACCTCCATCTCCTCTTCCCCCTGCCCTCCCAGATCTCTCATTTTTCTCCCTGTCTGGAGGCAGGGAGCCAGCAGGGAGAGAGGAAGGGATGAGGTGGGACCTGAAACCAGAGAGTCCCTCTGCATTCCACTTATTGTCCTTGAAGCCAAGAATCTGAGTCCTGTCTGGAGGAGCAGAGGGAGTGTGGGACTGCAGGGGAAGCTGTCGCTGAGGCAACTAGTTGAGCTGAAGAAGCTCCCAGATTCTTCCTGGGGAGTCTTGAGGCCTAGGGGAAAAGAAGGGAGGCTTATGGGGGCAGCCCTGACATGGACAGTGCAGAGCTGACAGAGAAAGTGTTTGGAATGCTAAGAGCAAATCCCTCCCTTTCCCAAAACCCAGCTCCCTCCCAAGCCTGAGCTTGGCAAGTGATTGTGGAAACCACCTCAGAGTTCACAAGGGCATGTTGAGTGGCGCCTGGCTTCCTTCACTTTTTTCGGCGCTCCAACTGAGCTGGGAGAAATGATGAACCCAAGTAAAGGATTGGTCGGAGGCCCACAGGCCCTGCCCAGAGTTAGGCAGAGGGCTTGGCGTGCCTAGCGTTTACCTCAGGGGCTCAGCTCCAGGGGGTTGCGGTCCCAGTGGCCTCTATACCCCTGCCAGTGTTCCCTCCTCCATAAAAGAGGAGAAAAGAAGATGCGGAATAAAAGGGAATCACAGGAGGGTACAGAAAGGGGCAGGTTAACATGGCTCTCCATTGCACTTCCTGCTGAAGTCACATCAGAGCTGGGAGAAAGTGGGGGTGGCTGGAGAGGGTGGGGGATGGGACAAACCAGTTGAACCCCAGCCCAGAGAAACAGCATAGTCTAGTGGAAAGAACATTGAACTGGGAGTCAGAGGACTTGGGTTCGAATTCCGGCTCTGCCACTGGTCTGCTTGGTGACCTTGGGCAAGTTACTTAACTTCTGTATGCCTCAGTTTCCTCATCTGTGAAATGGAGATTAAGACTGTGAGCCTCATGTGGGGCTTGGATGGTGTCCAACCGTTTTAGCTTTTAACTACCTCAGGACTTAGTACAGTGCGTGGCACATAGTAGGTGCTGAACAAATATCATTAAAAAAAGAACGCCCCTGCCCCAGAAAGTCAGTCTCACACTTGGCAGTCCCTCCTAGTTTAGTCCTGGGAGCCTCAGGTGGAATGTTGGGGGGCATTGACAGACTCCACAGGCTCCCGATCAGACAAGCAGTCTGTATTTCAACCACTTCATCTTGGAGGGAAGACTTCCACAACCCCTCTCCAGAGCTGAGGGAACGTGCTGCCATCCCAGGACTTCTCCCTCCATCTTCTTCTCCCTCTTCCTTCCCCTCCCTCCCCTTTCTTCTCCTCCCTTCCCGTTCCTGCAGCCCTTACCCTATTCCCTTTCTCTACCCCTAGTCAACATGGTCATCAGGCCAGGGGGAAAGGTAAGGCTCTCTGAGAGGGTGAGAGTTTCTGTCCTTTTTCATTTCCCTTTCCAGCTCTGGGTTGGGGCTGGCTGGGGTTGGCCTGGTGTCTGGGATTGGGCCTTAGTTGGAGACCTCGGGACTGGGAAGACACACTGGACTAGACCGAGGCTTCCCTATCGAGGCTTCCCTATCGGGATGAGGTAGGTGGAGTCTGGCGGGTGGGAAGGACAGGGCCTGAGGCCTTTGCCCTGGAACAGTCCATTGCCTGCAGCTTCTCTAAAGTGCCTTGAAATAATGGCCCTCCAGCAGCACTCAGTGTAAATAGACATGCTGTTCCCAAGGATGAATCTGGTTGATCTGTGGGTAAAGAGACACACTGGGCTCAACAGCTTTGGGGGTGGGGTGGGGTGAGTGTGTGTGTATATGTGTGTGTGTGTGTGTGTGTGTGTGTGTGTGTGTGTGTCTGCGGGGGGGGTAAAGGGGAGAGAAGGGGGTGTATAACAAGCTATAGGAACAGTCAGGTGCCTGCACCCATGTGAGAGGCTGTGTACCTAGAAGAGGGTGGGGTGTGGGTGGTTCCTTGAACCTATGATAAAAATGATAACAAAAGTAGCAATGACAACAGAAACAACTAAACAATAATAATAATGAAGATACTTGTCAAGTGTACTAAGCACTGGGGTAGATACAAGATGAACTTGGAGGAGACCCTGTCTGGGCAAGAAGGGGAGGTGGCCCAGCGATGGTGAAAGCTGGAGATTTTTATTTAGCTTTATTTTTATTTATTCTGATGACCTGACACCTGTCCACATGTTTTGTTTTGTTGTCTGTCTCCCCCTTCTAAACTGTGAGCCTGTTGTTGGGTAGGGACCGTCTCTATATGCTGCCAACTTGTACTTCCCAAGCGCTTAGTACAGTGCTCTGCACACAGTAAGTGCTCAATAAATACAACTGAGTGAATGAATGAGATAACTATAACTATGGACTGTAAACTTGTGTGGACTGCTGTGGTGTGGACTTGTCAGTGTCCAAGGCAGGGAATGTGTCTGTTATTGTATTGTACTCTCCCAAGCACTTAGTACAGTGCTTTGCACACAGTAAGCGCTCAATAAATATGATTGTAAGAATGAATGAATGAATTTGAGCTGCTGCCATGGTTACAGTAGGCCTCTCCCTGATATCCCAGCTCCGCCAACTGTCAGCTGTGTGACTTTGGGCAAGTCACTTAACTTCTCTGTGCCTCAGTTCCCTCATCTGTAAAGTGGGGATTAAAACTGTGAGCCCCCCATGGGACAACCTGATCACCTTGTAACCTCCCCAGCACTTAGAACAGTGCTTTGCAAACAGTAATCGCTTAACAAATACCATCATTATTATTATTATTATAATCGGGGTTGACTCTACTTGGATGATGATGATGATGATGATGATGACTGTAGTTGTTGTTTGTTGTTGTTGTATTTGTTAAGCACTTACTATGGCTCAAGCACTGTTCTAAGCACTGAGGTGGATTCAAGTTAATTAGGTGGGACACAGTCCCTGTCCCACACTGGGGCTCACAGTCTAAATGGGAGGGAGAACAGGTATTGAATCCCCATTACACAGTTGACAAAACTGAGGCATAGAGAAGTTAAGGGACTTGCCTAAGGTTACACAACAAGCAAACTGACAAGGGCTGGGATTAGAACCCAGGTTCTCTCTGACTCCCAAGCCGGTGCTCTTTCCACTAAGCCATGCTGCTCCTTGTTTCCATTTTCTTAAGTTCATTTCCAGAGAAATGTAATCATTACATAATCTGTCAAGCGTCTACTACACGCCAAGAGGCAGGGGAGGGGCAAGATCATCAGATACAAAATGAACACTGTCTCACACGGGGCTCACAGCCTAAGAGGGAAGGGAGAGCAGGGATTATCCCCATTTTATAGGTGAGGAAAGTGAAGCACAGAAAGATCAAGTGATTTGGCCTAGAACCCTGGTTTCCCGACTTGCAATCTTGTGCCCTACCATGCTACCTTTCCAGACTTCTCCCTTTCCTTTGTTCCCCCCATATCCCTCCTAGGAGCTTCTCTGAAGCTTCTGGTGACTCAAACAGAAGCCGGAGATCAATAAATCAACTGAAAATATTTATTGAGCACTTACTACATGCAAAGCATTGGACTAAGTGCTTGGAGGTGCCATATAACAGAGTTGGTAGATACGTTCCCTGCTTGACAGCCACAATGTCTATCTGTTGTTCCACTCCTTGAGTCGGAGAAGGTTAGGATAGTGGTTCTCATTGCAGGAAGGTAGCGGAGAGGGGCAGCAGAAAGCAGAAGGGAAAACGGAATGAGAGCTTCCCACACCAGTCAGTCAATTGTATTTATTGAGCGCTTATTGTGTGCAGAGCACTGTACTTAGCACTTCGCATTTGCAGAGTTCAATTCTGTAAACAACTAATGTGTGGATGAATTAAATATCATCATCAATGGCATTTATCGAGCACTTGCTATTTACAGAGCACTGTGCTAAGGAGTTTTGTCCTGCTTGGGTGCCTGAAAGAGTATTTCCATAAAACTGGGAATGCAGCGTGGCCTAGAGGAAAGAGCGCGGTCCTGGGAGTCAGAGGACCTGGATCCCAATCCGGCTCTGCCAATTGCTTGCTGTGTGACTTGGGCAAGTCAATTAATTTCTCTGCGCTTCAGTTTCTTCAACTGTAAAATGGGGATTCAAAACCTGTTCCCCCTCCTAACTAGACTGTGAGCTCCACGTGGGTCAGGGACTGTGTCCCACCAGATTAATTGTACCTACCCCAGCACTTAAAACACATAATAAGTGCTCTACAAGTACCACACATGCACAAAAAATCTACACAAGGCAGAATCATGGTGAGTAGGTGTATGCGTGGTGGTACGTGATGTCCTGGTTTGACTTCCAGGAGTGTGTGCATGTGAAGAACGTACTTGAGTTTTCCTATTTGTTTGTGGTGAGGGTGGACACGTGTATCTGGGAGCCAGACAACAACTGGGAGTACCATGACACCCCACAGAGGATGGCCAACAGGTTCAATCGTTCGCCAGAAAGCCGCAGAGGCAGCTGGCAGCAGGCTTTGTAACCAAGGCGGCTTATCTGCCCTCCAAGAGGATGGGCACTATTTGCCGCCATGCCCTTTGGATCGCTGACAGATCCTTAGTCTTTTCGTAATTAACAGTTGTGCGTTGGGGGAGGGCGGCTTCCTGCTCGGACCCTCAGAGCAATCGGAAGCCACCCGGGTTGGCCTCCCGCCTGTTGTCCTGGATCCTGTGGCTTTTGCGGCTCTGCTCCCTGTCCTGGCCGGACTGCTTGCCCCCTCCGGCTGCGCTGAGGAGTCTCTCGTCCGATTACGAAATTCCTTGTTTATCAGAACACGCTGTGTCTTATGCTATGGGGAGAGAGTTGCACTTTGTCCCAAGCCTCAGAAGAGTTGAATTAATTGCAGGAATGGCAAGGGGGATTTTCTCTAACATACTGAGGAGGGAAGGATGAGGACGGATGCAGTAAGGCTCCACTCCCACTGTTGATAGGAGGATGTTATTCCTAGGTGGTGGCTACAAAGGCTATATTTGTTAAGCGCCTACTATGTGGCAGGCACTGTAGTAAACTCTGGGATAGATATCAGCTAATCAGATTGGACACAGTCCAAGTACCATATGGGACTCATAGTCATAATCTCATTTTACAGATGAAGTAATGAGAAGTTACAGAGGTAAGTGCCTTGCCCAAGGTCACAGAGTAGACAAGTGGTAGAACCAGGATTAGAACCCAGGCCTTTTGAGTCCCAGACCCGTGCTCTTTCCACTGAGCCCCCCTGCTTTCCGAGTCTCAGCCTCTTGAGCTGATGATGGGTGAGGCGTGATCTCGAGGGAAGCTGGATTGGCAGCACCTGAAGGTGATGGTTGGCATTAGACAGTCCTTGAGCGGAGGTCTACTTGACCTCCAATTCCTCTCAGCAGCCTGAGACAAGTGGCTTAAACTCATACCTCCAAGTCCCCAGTTTCCCCATTTCTACAGTGAGTAGGGTCTTAATAATATTACTGATTAATCAGTAATTATTATGGGACTTGTTAAGCACTTACTCTGTGCCATATACTGGGGTAGATACAGGTTAATCAGGTTGGACACAGTCCCGCTTCCACATGGTATTCACACCCTTAATCTTCATTTTACAGATGAGGTAACTAAGGCACGGAGAAGTGAAGTGACTTGAGAAGTGAAGTGACTTGCCCAAGGTCACACCGCAGACAAGTGGTGGAGCTGGGATTAGAACTCAGGTCCTTCTGACTCCCAAGCCCGTGCTCTATACCCTAAACAATGTTGCCATCCGTCCAGCTATCAGCTCAGTAAGTGTTCAATAAATATGATCGATTGATTGATTGACTGCACCCTGTCCAGTACAGGGAAGCTGCGTGGCTCAATGGAAAGAGCCCGGGCTTTGGAGTCAGAGGTCACGGGTTCAAATCCCAGCTCCACCAATTGTCAGCTGTGTGACTTTGGGCAAGTCACTTCACTTCTCTGGGCCTCAGTTACCTCATCTGTAAAATGGGGATGAAGACTGGGGGCCTCACGTGGGACAACCTGATCAACTTGCAACCTCCCAAGCACTTAGAACAGCGCGTTGCACATAATAAGTGCTTAATAAATGCCATTATTATTATCATTATTATTATTATTATTATTATTACCGATAGGGTACCAGGGGTATTTATGCAGGGTATTTTTATATTAAGCTTCCAATCTCCCTCCAGCTTGGCTCCTGCCACCGAGTTATGTGGCTTAAAAGTGGCATCCATGGTCCCAGGGGACCATGGACTTTGGAGCCAAGGGGAAGTCTGGTGTTCTTCTCCTTGAGAAATGCTCCAGCTTCTTTTTTATTTTTTTATATGGTATTTGTTAAGGGCATACCATGTGTCAGGCACTGTACTAAGAGCTGAATAACTAGTTTGGGGCAGACTTTCTCAAAATGTTCCGTATGGTACCTCTGAGTTATGCTATGTATCTGGAGTGGTATATGTGACATTACGAGGGCCAGGTGGTTGGGGTCCTCCAGTGTCTTAACTGGGCACCCTAACACTAAGGTGGTTCCATTGGTGAGGTATCTGGTAAACCAGCCCTGCAAGGAAGCTCAGAAAACCTCTGTGCCTTAGTTTCCTCATCCTTGTTGAGGAGCAGCATGATCTACTGGATAGTGTTGGGTAGGGATTATCTCTATTTGTTGCCAAATCGTACTTTCCAAGCACTTAGTATAGTGCTCTGCACACAGTAAGCGATCAGTTAATACGATTGAATGAATGAATGAATGAATGAATAGAGCACCGGCCTGGGGGTCAGAAGGATCTGGGTTTTAATCCTGGCTCCACCATGTGTCTGCTGTGTGAACTTAGGCAAGTCACTTCACTTCTCTGTGCCCCAGTTACCTCATCTGTAAAATGGGAATTAAGACTGTGAGCCCGTGGGACAGGGACTGCCAATCCGATTAGGCTTGCATCTGCCCCAGTGCTTAGAACAGTGTCTGGCGCTGTACGCACTTAATAAATACCATTAAAAAAAATCTGTTGGAGATTCAATACCTGTTCTTTGTCCCATTTAGACTGTGAGCTCCTGGTATGACAGGGACTATAGCTGACCTGATTAACTTATACCTACCCCAGCGCTAGAGAAGCAGCGTGGCTCAGTGGAGAGAGCCCGGGCTTTGGAGTCAGAGGTCATGGGTTCAAATCCCAGTTCCGCCAATTGTCAGCTGTGTGACTTTGGGCAAGTCACTTCACTTCTCTGTGCCTCAGTTACCGCATCTGTAAAATGGGGATTAAGACTGTGAGCCCCCAGTGGGACAACCTGATCACCTTGTAACCCCCCAGCGCTTAGAACAGTGCTTTGCACATGGTAAGCGCTTAATAAATGTCATTATTATTATTACTATTATTACTTGGCACACAATAAGCATTTAGCAAAGAGCACAGTTCATTCTATTGTTATTTGGCTGCTTCGTGCCCCAGGCATCCTGCACTGTACCGATAGGTGTCCTGGGAGGAAACATGTGCTCTTCAAAGCTAGGGATGGCCCATCCTCTTCCTTTGAGACCCACCCCTCTCTGTGGCGTTACCAAGTGCGGGACTCACGAAAGTGGCGTCCGCGTTTAAAAAATATGCCCTCCACCCCCACCCCATGTTTGTTTTTCATGACAAAGAATGGACTGTTTCCACAACCACAGCCTCTCCGCTCTGCACTTAAGAGGAACCCTGGATCTGGTAGGTGGAGAGGCAAAGAGCCAGGCTTGTTTGTAAAGCCCAGGGGAACATGGGCTGGAAATGGATGAGTACTGGCCCAGAGCGAGTCCTTTATCAGGCCCTGTTCCAAGCCAAGCATCACTAAGTAAGGCCCGAAACGGGACACCACCAAAGACAGATCCTAATAGCTGCCCCAAATTTACAATTATTATTATTATGGTATTTGCTATTATTACGGTATTAGCTAAGTGTATACTATGCATCAAGCATTGTTTCCAGCACTGGGGTAGATACAAGTTAATCATATTGGACACTTGGGGCTCACAGTCTTACTGGGAGGGAGAACAGGTATTGAATACCCAGTTTACAGATGAGGAAACTGAAGCCCAGTTTCTTGCCCAAGGTCACACAGAAGGCAACTGGCAGAGCCAGAATTAGAACCCAGGTTCTCTGGGCTAGAGGAGCTTCTGGGTGGAGGAATGGAGGGAGTGGGAGTCAGGAGTTTGCTCATTGAGAGGGAGGAAGTGCGAGAGCGAGTTTCCAAGTTGCTAACCCCCTCACTCTCTACAAGGAACTGTGGCTAGTTTCCTTCCTCAGAGGTGGGTTTCTCTCTCCTGGCTTCTGGTTGACCCAGGCCCTTAATCTCCCAGGCCTGTGCACTTTCCACTAGGTCACACTGCTTCTCAATTTGTATTTGTTCATCCGAAGATTGGTTGTGCTGGGACAGGCCTGACTTGGTTTAGGAACATGCAAGATAACAGATAACGCACAGATAACAATAGCATGGCCTTGTGGAAAGAGCATGGGACTGAAAGTCAGAGAACCAGGGATCTAATCCCTGCTCTGCCACTTGCTTGCTGTGTCATCTTGAGCAAATCACTTATCTTCTCTGTGCCTCAGTTTCCTCAGCTATACCATGGGGATTAAATCCTACTCCCTCCTACTTAGGCTGTGAGCCCCATGTCAGGCAGGAACTGTGTCCACCCTGATAAACTTTTATCTACCCCAATGCTTAGAACAGTGTTTGACACATAGTAAGCGCTTCACAAAACCACCAAACAGTGGGTTCCAGGAGAGTGGGAAGGGTGTGTGTGTTTGTGTGGTTTTTTTTTTCACAAAAAAAGTTAGCCAAATTGCTTGGTTCTACCTATAGCTGCTGGCTTTGCCTGAATCACTTTAATTTCCTGAGTGTTTTACTCTCTTGCTATTCCAGCATCAGTCAAAAAGGAAGGGATCCCTGAAGCTAATTAGCTCCTTGACTTCTCAGGACTGTAATTTATGATCCCTGAGTTCAAAGGGTCCATTTTCTGGGGCGGGGACCCTGTAATCGGGATAAGACCAAGCAGCATCCCCGGTGGTCATGGGCCCAGGCTCTGATCTGGCCATTGGAGGCCTAGGAGGGAAGGGATGGTGGGATGGTGCAAGTGACTGCCTGGATGGTGGCTTCTCTTCCCCTACCGTGTTTTGTGATTTCCCTTCTCCTCCTGCAAGGAGGAAGCTATAATTATGGTATTTGTTAAGCACTTACTATGTAACAGGCTCTGTACTAAGCTATGGGGTGGAGCGCTTAGAACAGTGCTTTGCACATAGTAAGCGCTTAACAAATACCATCATTATTATTATTATTATTACACAAGTAAATCGGGTTAGACACAGCCCCTGTTCCACAAGGGGCTTACAGTCTTAATCCCTGTTTTACAGACGTGGTCACTGAGGCCCAGAAAAGTTAAGTGACTTGCCCTGGGTCACACAGCAGACAAGCGGAGAAGCCTGGTCCTTCTGACTCGCAGGCCCGTGCTCTATCCACTAGGCCACCCTACTTCTCCTCTGAGTTACATTCCTTGCCCCAGCTGAAACATGGTGATGGACAGGGACTAGAGAGTGTGAGTTGTGCTTTGCAAACCACTAGCCTCAAAATCAAATTCCTTTGCACAGGTCTCAGTTAGAAAGTCTCAGCAGCAACGCTCAACCACTGTTCTTGATGGGGGAGTCTGCCATGAGTATGTACTCACTGAGCCTCTCTGGAAGATAAGCTCGTCGAGGGCAGGGCTCATATCTACCTACTTTATTATACTCTCCTAAACATTTAGGACAGTGATCTGCTCAATAAATATCATTGTCTGATTGATTGCTGGGTAAGGCAGCCATGTGGATTACTCTAGGGTCACAGGCCCAGGCCCAAGGGCTGGAAAGAGATGGTGACCTGGCAAATTTGTGGAATCATCATCATCATCAATCGTATTTATTGAGCGCTTACTATGTACAGAGCACTGTACTAAGTGCTTGGAAAGTACAAATTGGCAACATATAGAGACAGTCCCTACCCAACAGTGGGCTCACAGTCTAAAAGGGGGAGACAGAGAACAAAACCAAACATACTAACAAAATAAAATAAATAGAATAATGTACAAGTAGAATAAATAAATAAATAAATAGAGTAATAAATATACAAGGCTGATGAAACAGCTGAGCGAGGACTGGCACCCAGCATCTACTCTTCTTTTTAATACCCTCTAGAATACAGTTGAAGCAGTCTGGCCTCGTTGATAGAAGGACATGGGTTCATTCATTCATTCAGTCAGTCATATTTATTAAGCACTTACTGTGTGCAGAGCACTGTACTAAGCGCTTGGGAAAGTACAATATAACAATAAAGAGTGACAATCCCTGCCCACAAAGGGCTCACAGTCTAGTGCCGGCTCCACCACTTGTCTGCTGTGTGACTTTGGGCAAGTCACTTAACTTTTCTGTGCCTCAGTTAGCTCAGCTGTAAAATGGGGATAAGACTGCGAGCCCCATGTCAGACAGGGACAGTGACTACCCTGATTAGCTTGTATCTTTCCCAATGCTTAGAACAGTGCCTGGCACATAGTAGGTGCTTAATGACATAGTGAGTAGAGCATGGTCTGGGGAGTCAGAAGGTCATGGGTCACATAGTTCCTGCTTTTCCAATGTGTGAGGAGGGTAATTTGCTCACCTTCGACCATTGTTGGGCCACCATAGTGTAAAGGATTTGTTTACTGTTCAAGTTCACCGTGTCTCTGAAACTGGTTTAGTTCTCCAGCCGAGGACAAAATGCCCTGGAAAGCACGGGCCTGGTTCTTTCCTGACCGCTAAGCCTCTGGGGAGACAGCCCGATCCCAACAGTCCCCGTGAAATCACCATGAACTGAAGTTATACATCAGCAGCCTCCCGTTCACCCCTAATCTTTGGAATCTCTCCCCAGCCCCGTGACACCGGAGGGAAACCAGCTTACCCTTTGGCATAGAGGGAAGTCAACTTTTCCCCTGCTCTTTCAAGTGATTCCAGATGCTTCCCTTCTGGGGTTATCTTCTGAACAGCGTTAAAGTAAATTTCCCTCCTCTCTCCGTCGCCTTTAATTAAGACAAGGGCATGCTGGGCCTCTTCAAGCAAGCACGACTTTAACCTGGAACAAGATGTACCCATTGGAAACTCCAAACAGCTTTATACCTGGGGCCCTTCCCCAACTTCGAGCCAAGGGCTTGGGCACTTGGGAGCCTCTCACTGGTCTACAGGAATAGTCTTCCCAGAGGAGCACTTTTCTGGAGTCAGTGGAGTTTTGGGGGGGGTTTTTTTAATGGTATTTGTTAAGCACTTATTGTGTGCCAACCACTGTCCTAAGCACTAGGGTAGATACAAGTTTATCAGGTTGGACACTTCCTGTCCCACATGCAGCTCACCATCTAAATTAAAGGGAGGAGGGTTTAATTCTCATTAATGAGGCACAGAGAAGTGCAGTGACATCCACCGTCACACAGCAAGAAGCAGACGGAGCTGGGATTAGAACCCAGGTCGTCTGATTCCCAGGCCTGGGCTCTTTCCAATAGACCATGCTGCTTCTCTAAGTACTGGGTTTTATGGGGACTCTTATGACGGGTCAGAGCAGGTAGGGAGCCAAGGGCAAGAGATGGAGAAGGGAGAATCAGAAACAGCTGTGCTTCCTCTATTGCCTGCTACAAACCCTATCACCCTCACAGATAACTCTCCTTTCTCTCCCTGTACTGTCTTTTGCAAGGAGAAAACTAGAGTTGCGAGAAGGAGACAGAGGGGGAATCGAGAGATGGATAAGGGACGACCTTACCCGAAAAAATGGTCTTCCCTACCTTTCCCTCGTCAATCTCGGGAGATGAAGCAGAGGGCCCCTTATCTTTCTCTGTGCTGGGCCAAGTTCCCTGCCCTAGCTTATGTGAGGTGGAAGGGGCCAGGCAGATCGTACCATGCGCTGTCCATCACAGAAGCTGGCCTCAGAGGCCTCTGCGGTAACTGTGGTGATGACCCGGCCTGCGGAATGAACAACTCCCTCAGTCCAGCTCAAAATAAGGAGGGGAGCATCTGTGGAAGGGGCAAATAGGTGGCCAGATGTTGCACAGGCAGGGAGACTGGGGAATGATTGCTCTGACCTGGAGCAGGCAGACATCAGATTAATGTTGCAATCAATTGCCTCAAGAACTCTGAACCTCAGTGAGAGGGGGCCCCGAGTCCGAGGCTGTTGGTCTTGCTGTCTCCGGAGCTCCAGCCAATAGAAATCCCACTGGGGCTGGTTTTCAATGAACTCCGATTTCCTTTTGGTTCCTGGAAGTCCGGGAAGGACATCCCCCGCGTGAAGATTCTTCCCTATTTCATAGACACTCGGTTTTTGCAGGAGGATCCATCCCGATCATCGCAACCTCTTCTGCGCTTAGTTTCAGGGATGGTTCTTAACCCCCTCCCTCCCCAGGGGGCCCACGGGGAAGGGTGGAAAGAAGGCCGGAGCTGTAGAGAAATCATTGAGGGTCCATGGAGAAGAGCAAAAAATTCCCAACTGTGTGCTCTTCCAGGGGCCCCCTCAGCCTCTCTGCATTCCTGGAGGGAAAAGAGGGAGATGAGGTAGGTGGGGCAACACAAAGGAGCAGGTGGCTTGGGAAACTGGGAGATTCGGGGGCAGAATTGGGCATCTGAGGGAGTGGGGAAACAGACTGATTAATCATTCAATCAGTCAATCAGTGGAATTTAATGGGCATTTACTGCGTGCAGAGGATTGTCCTCAGTGTTTGGGAAAGTACAATAGAGTTCGCAGACATGATCCCTTCCATCAAGAGCTTTGGTCTAGTGATGAGGGGCAGAAATGGAGAAGGCCAAAAAGGGTAGATGAGGGATTTGAGGTTATGAGATGAGTCCAAGGGAGTGGGTAGTGTTGAGTAAATGGTCAATCAAAGCCATTGTTGGGCCACCATAGGCCATTGTTGGGCTTTGGTGACTACACTAATTGATTGATGGGGCTGACTTGTCAGTCAGTCAGTGGCCTGGGTAACAAGAGAGTTGGGTCAATTTGAGAGGTGCTTCAGTATTTCCTTCTGTGGTATGGGAACCTCTCCAGTTTGAAATAAATGGAAATTATTGAGTGCTTACTAGGGGCCAAAAAACACTGTGCTAAGCACTGGGGTAGATACAAGATAATTAGATTGGTCAACCTCTGTCCCATCTGGGGCTCACAGTTCAAGAGATGAAGAGCAGACCTCTTATCTCCATTTAACAGATGAAGAAACTGAGGCCCTGAGAGGTTAAGCTGCTTGCCCAGGATCATGCAGCATGTCAGTAGCAGAGCTGGGACTAGAACCCAGATCTACCGATGCCCAGCCGCATACTTTTTCCGCTAGGCCCCAGAGTCATTCCCTTGTCTGAGAAAAAACACAGAGAGAAGAACATCCAACCGAAACATCCATTAGTCACAAGGGGCAGGATTTGGGAGGCTGAATGGGAAGTGGAAGTAATCTGTCTCTTGCAGGCCAGGAGTTGGGGGTCCCCTAGAAGCATCCAGCACTGAATCAGCGCTGTAGGGGGGTAGTTTCAAATCCCAACATGATCAGACAACCCGGCCTTACCTGGTTCCTCCTCACCCTGTCCTCATGAGGCAGCGCCAATGGCCCCCAGCCAGGAAATGAGAAGGCTTCAGAGAAGGTAAATCGCAACTAACTACAGGAAGGGGTGTGGTTTGAGGTTTCAAGATTTGGGGCCTACTCCCAGGTTTTTCATCCCACCTGCCTCACACGCCCTGTTTGGGCCCCTGAGTCATCCCCACATCACCCCTTAGTGCGGCAGCTCTGAGGGCCCAGGATGGAGATTGTAAACTCTGCCAGGCCAAATTGAGAGATTCCGGTAATTCAAGCTCAGACAACGCACTCTTCCCCTCAAGCAGGGTGGGGCCGAGGGGATACGTGTTCCCATTGCTAGGCGCTGGGCAGCTGGGCCAGGGTCCATGAATGGTACTGGCTTGGCCCTGAAGCTGGCCCAGATGGTCAGTGCTTAATATCATGATAGAGCTCACCTCTTCCAGGAAGCCTTCCCAGATGAACCCCAGCCTCTCCAGCAATCCCCTGTAATACGGTGTTCTACTCTAGTAATTATGCTTTGATTACAGGTTTCTACTATTTGGGTTCTTACGCATGGTTTCATGCTTCTGGTACTTATTTAAATTTTTTTTTTCTGTTTTTTTTTGTCCAGAAAGCTGATAACTCTGGGGCCTTTTTAATAGGAAAAAGGACCATTCAGTTCCCTATTCTCAAAGCCTTGGTTTCCGTGATCATGAAATAGATGAATTCCACCTGCTCCTTCCCCGCTCTCCAAAAAGCCGACTGAGGGAGAATGAGGTCATGTCTGCCAGGAACCCTGGAGTCCCTGGGAGAAAGTGGCAGCTGGGCCAGGAGGGAAGACCTGGCCAACGTGCAGGTGGTGACAGAGGTCAAGTCCAGGCCTCCTACAGGGAGAGGCCACGGTCACTCCCCTTAGCCACTTCCCAAACAGAGTAGAAGCTCCTCGTGGGCAGGGAAAGTGTCACTTTATTATTCTATATTTCCTAAACATCTAGTACAGTGTAGCAAACAAATCAGTGCTCAATAAATGCTGCTGCTGCTGCTGCTACTGCTACTACTACTTTCCTGGGCCCCAAGTAATAACTGATTAATAATTAATAGTAATAATTAATAGTAATAATTCCCTGCTTGTTGTGGGCAGGGAATGTGTCTGTTTATTGTTATATTGTATTCTCTCAAGAGCTTAGTACCATGCTTTGCACACAGTAAGCACTCAATAAATACGACTGAATGAATGAATGAACTAAACTTCTCTGGGCCTCCGTTTCCTGACCTGGAAAATGGGGCTAAAATACCTGCTCTCCTTATTTCTTAGATGCATGTGTTTCCAGTCTGATTGTCTTGTATCTACCCCAGCATTAAGCTCAGTGCTTGGCAAATATTAAGTACTTAATAAATACTGCCATCGCTATTATTATTATTAGTTTATACATTGCGGATGAGGGAGAGGGTGTCATCTCTGCCCCTTGGGGAAGTCTTTGATGATGATGATGGCATTTATTAAGTGCTTACTGTGTGCAAAGCACTGTTCCAAGCACTGGGGAGGTTACAAGGCGATAAGGTTGTCACACAGGAGGCTCACAGTCTTAATCCCCATTTTACAGGTGAGGTAACTGAGGCACAGAGAAGTTAAGTGACTTGCCCAAAGCCACACAGCTGACAATTGGCAGAGCTGGGATTTGAACACATGACCTCTGACTCCAAATCCCATGCTCTTTCCACCGAGTCACACTGCTTCTTTGCTCTCCCTGCCATAGAGCCTCCAATCCCCATCCCCATCTCACATCTTCCCTGTGTGTGAGGGGCAGACTCTTTAATGGCAGTGCACACACCATATATCCCAGTCAGATTCAAGTTTTTCTGGCACCTCCACTTTCCGCGCCTCCCTCCCTGACATCGCCGCTCGGAGACGAGATGCAGAGCAAGCGGTGACGTCCACAGGGCTCTGACTCTCAGGGAAGAGAGCCTGGAGATTCTGCTAAAGTATGCCTGGAACGAGGGGTGCGGGGTGCTGGGGGAGGAAGGGGCATGGGGGGTGCTTAGTGGCCAAAATGGAGAGGGAGTGACCTAGGGCAAAATGCCCCTGAACTAATCAGCCCTCCAGGTTTGTAGTCTGCTTTGAGGAAGGCCCATCTGCTTTTCTCACGCTATTAACATATTGCTCTCAATTATCCATGGTCAGGAGGGGAAGGGAGAGAGAGTGTGGACAAAGGAAATCCTCAGATAATCCAAACAACTCATTTTAGGATGTGGCATGGACCACCAGTCCACCAAGTCTTTTATTATTGCTGCCCATGATGAACAAAATGGATTCATTTACGCTTCATCGCTTTTTGGTTTCTCTGCTTGCTAGCCAGAAAGCACATCAGCCCAAGAGCCTCTTTGAGCCACCCACACCTTACAGTTCTTCCAAATCTATTGCTTAATAATAACAATGATAATAATAATAACGATGATGATGTTCATTAAGAACTATGTTCTGAGCACTGGGATAATACAGGATAATCACATCAGATATAGTTTCTGTCCTACATGAGTGTCACGGGCTAAAGGGGAAGGAGAACAGGTATTTCATCTCCATTTTACAAGGGAAGACATCAAAGCAGAAAAGTGAAATGACTTGGTCAAGGTCACACAGCAGACAAGTGGCGGCACCCCAGGAGTAGTCAATCAATGGTATTTATTGAGCACTTACTGCATGCAGAGCACTGGACTGAGCACTTGGGAGAATACCCTACAACACTGTTGGTAGACACATTCCTTGCCTAGAGGTTACGGTCTAGAGGGGAGATTTTACAGTCTAGAACATTAGAACCAAGGTCTCCTGAACTCTGAGGCTTATCATGCTTATCATCACACTGCTTCCCTGGCCTTTCTTTCAAACTGCACACCCTCATCATCAAGTAACATTAAAGACACAGAGTTCAGAGCCTTGTTCTTGACACTCGAGATAAGGTTTTTGCTCTCATGATATTTAATCTCAAGGAGAGACAAGCAAACCAACATTCAAACAATGCAAGCAAGCACACGGATGAATTGAGGGGAAGGAATCAGGCATGAGTAGTATTGATGAGCTGAAAGTAGGTTTATTATCACCATCAATCGTATTTATTGAGCGCTTACTGTGTGCAGAGCACTGTACTAAGCGTTTATTACATCGAGGAAGGCTTCCCGGAGGAGGTGGCATTGAGTTGTGATTTAATGGGTGAAGGGTTGGTCAGACAGGCAGGACCAGAGGCAGTCTGAGTAAAAAGGGCTCAAAAGTGCAAGAGGAGGGCCTAGGCAGAGAGGGCCATAAGAATATAGCCACAGTAGATACCGAGTACTCAGTAAACACAGTTGATTGGTTGATGAGAGAAGAGAGGAAGCAGGTGAGGGGACTCTGCTGGTGGAGAGCTTTAAGGGCCACAGTTAGATGTTGTTTTAGAATATCTGTGCTTTAGATGTCTCATCCATGCCTCCAGCCTACCATTGTAACTCGACAAGACTCTTGGGATCATACCTCATTGCTTTCCGAGAGTCTCTAGGATCTTCCTGGTGGATAAATGGAATCGATATTGTGGAGAAGCATTGTGTCCTCGTGGAAAGAGAAGATTTGGAGTCAGGAGAACCAGGTTCTAAGCTTGGCTCTGCCACTTGCCTGCTGCGTGACTTGGGCAAGTCACACATCTTCTCTGTGCCTCAGTTTTCTCATCTGTAAAATGAGGCTTAAATACCTTTTCTCCCGCCTATTTAGACTGTGAGCCCATGTGGGATGAGGACTGTATTCAACCTGATTGTATTATATCTTCCCCAATGCTTAGCACATGATAAGTGCTTATATTTACCGTAATTATTGTTATTGTTATTAATTCCACCTCAGGACCAGATCATACCCCAGCACCGCACTCACATCCCCTCCTAGTCATCTTCAGATATCATCATCAACATTGGTGGCATTAATTGAGGCCTGATAGGTGGAGCTTTGTCCAAGGTGTATGGGAACAGGTAGAAGAAATCGAAGACATAGTAATAGTAATTATGGTATTTGTTAAATGCTATGTGCCAGGCACTATACTAAGCACTGGGTGGATACAATCAAATGGGGTTAGACACTGTCTTCGTGCCATGTTAGACACTGTCTTCGTGCCATGTGGAGCTCACAGTTTCGATCCCTGTTTTACAGATGAGGTAACAGGGGCACAGAGAAGTGAAGTACCCAAGGTCTCGCAGCAGACAAGTGGCAGAGCTGGGATTAGAACCCATGACCTTCTGACTCAAAGGCCCATGCTCTATCCACCGTGCCATGCTGCTTCTCATGATCCTTGCCATCAAGAAGCTTAAGGCCAAAGGAGGAGCCAAGCAGGCCGAAGTTGGCAAACTTATCCTAGAAAGGGACTGGCCTCCGTTCCCTTGCTCAAACTGATTCCCCCGTGCTGGATCCCCCTACCCCTCAAATCTGACAAACCTCATGTTCAATGCCCTCCTAAAACACCACCTCCTACAACAAGCTTTCTCAACTCCCCTTTCAATCAATGGTATTTATTGAGCATTTACTGTATGCAGAGCACTGCACTAAGCACTCCGGAGAGTACAGTTCAGCTGAGTCTATAGACAAGGAGCTAGCAGCCTGGCAACCTCCTCTATTATTTTTAGTCTTCCTCAGCACCTTCACATTTCTGTATAATCAATTATAAAGTAAATTATTAATTCTGACTATATTTACAGTTGCTTTTATATTTGTCTCTCTCATTAAAGCGTAAGGTCATTTTGGGCAGGGCCTGGGCCTCGCACTTCTGTTATACTTTCCCAAACCTTTAGTACAGTGTATTTTACTCAGTGGGTACTCAATAAATATCATTACTGCTACTCTGAGATAAAAAAATAATAAACCCAGTAGATAAACCTGTTGATAACAAATGATGCATAAATGCCAGGTGGCAGATGAGAGTGTGAGGTAAGAGGAGGAGGAGGAGGAGAAGGAGAAAGGGGAGGAGGAGCAGGAGAGTTCAGTAGGGGGATGCAGGCCTCATGGCCCTGCATGACTCGGGGAGGTCAGGGCACAGGCTAAGAGCAGCCGATTTTCATTGATTTCCCAGGTTTGTCTGGTCAGGGAGGCTGAGGCGGCATTGCATTCCATCTGCTTGACATCATCCGTCTTGTCTCCCTTCCCGCCTTCCCCGTCCTGGGCTTAACTCCGTGCAGGAAAGAGGAATCCTGCTTCTCTGGCCTCCGTGGCTTCCTGTTCATGGTCCTTGTTAATCCCCCAATTACTCACGAGGCCCTGGCTCGGGAACAAGGCAGAATGTGCTGATCTGTGTGGTGCGTCGATAGTGAGTGGGGTGTCTGATGAGGGCTGACGTAGAGTTCCTGCTGTGTGTTTGTGTATATGTGTGTGTGTGTGCGCTCAGACAACCCCCCCGCCCCCCACCCCTCAGTCAGTCAGTCGTATTTATTGAGCACTTACTGAATGCAGTGCGCTTAGGAGAGCACAATATAACAATATGACAGACATATTCCCTGCCCACTCTGAGTTTACAATCTCCTCCCTCTTTAACTCCTTGCCCTGGAGGCTGCTCTGGATTGGCCAAATCCTGGTGAGGAAGGGCCAGTTCTAGCCTGGGATGGACCTAGAAAGGTGGACCCCTCCAGCCCAAAACCTGCTGGAAGGCCTGGGGATGCGTTTGTTGCAAGTGTTCTGGTTCGATCTGGTCTTCTGAGCTCACACTCCAGTGAGCTCGATGCCCTAGGTAGCCCTGAATGGGTTCCGTCTTTCCTAGATCTTGCCAGGAGGCAGGAGAACTGGAAGCCCAGCAAGTTTCCCTGTAAATCGTCTTAAATCCAAGGAAAATAGTGGGATTACTGTGATCTACAACAGGAGCCCACACTTGGCTGGTTCCCATGAGGGTGGGTGGGGTGAGATAAATCCGCCCAGTCCCCTGCCTAACTCCCCACCCCTGCAGCCTCCCACCAGCCTCAGTGATAACACCCAGAGGCTGGCCTCTGGGTAGTATTTCCTGTAGCCGCCCAAGATTCAGGCGATGAACTCTGCCACACCGAAATGCCAACGTCCCACCCAGAGCCGTGTGCTAGCAAACGTACGGAGGCTAAGGTTGTCATTTCTTACCCATTAAACCCACAGGTCACCCCAACCCTAATTTTAACCCGGAGTTCCAGCCTCCTTCTGCCCCGGCCTTTCACCAGAGCTATGAACAGTTAGTCAATTGGTGTGGCTGAGGCTTCCCTGAGGAGGTGCTGATAAATCAATCCATCAGATTCATTCATTCATTCGATCATATTTATTGAGCGCTTACTGTGTGCAGAGCACTGTACTAAGCACTTGGGAAGTTCAAGTCGGCAACATATAGAGACGGTCCCTACACACCAACGGGCTCACAGTCTAGAAGATCTGTCAGTAAGGAAGTTTGGGAGCTAGTAATTTTACTCAGGTTCTTTGTACAAAGTTCTCTCAGAAGTTGGCATCCCCTGAAGGGAAATTGCCTAATTGGGAAGGGCATTTATAGCTGGGCTCCCACTCTGCCTATCTGGGATTCTTCTGCCTCCAATCCCCAGACTTTACCCTTCCTTCTGCCTGGAATTCCCTCCCCTTTCAAATCCATCAGCACACAGTTCTCCCCACTTTCAAAGTCCTCCTAAAATCCCACCTTCTCCAGGATGCTTTCTCTTATAACTTGGGTCATGTCCTCCCAACCAGCAGGTCATCACTTTTACAATAGCAGCAATTTACAGCATTGTTGTACAAACAAATTTGCATCATCAACTAATCCCTTATTAATATCCACCTAGGCATTTTGCCCATGTCTTCTTCCTTCTAACTGTAAATTATTTTGTGCCTGCCTCCTCAATTAGATTGAAGCTCTTTGAGAGCAGAGATTGTCCTTTCCCTTTATTGTGCTCTTCCAGGTGCTTAGTACAATGCATGGCACATGCTTAATAAATATTATTATTATTATTGTATTTAAGTGCTTGCTAAGTATTGAGCACTGTTCATTCATTCATTCATTCAATCATATTTATTGAGCACTTACTGTGTGCAGAGCACTGTACTAAGAGCTTGGAAAGTACAATTCGGCAACAGATAGAGACAATCCCTACCCAACAACGGGCTCACAGTCTGGAAGCACTGTTCGTCCTTGTCCCACATAGGGTTTACAGTCTAACGGGGAGGGACAACAGACTTTGGATCCCCATTTTGTAGATGAGAAAACTGAGGCACAGAAAAGTTAAGTGACTTGTCCAGGGTAACACAACAAGCAAGTGGCAGAGCCAGGATCAGAATTTAGGTCTTCTGACTCGGGGGCCTGTGATCTTTCCACTAGGCTATATAGCTTCTCAAGGAATAATTTATTGCTCTCTGTGTGGCTGGTTTAATCCTCAGAGAAGAGTCATAAACTCATCTTCATAGCAACTCTGAGACGCAATGGAGTTAGAGGACAGGGGTGTGGGGGCGGAGGGGAGGAGGGAGAGGTGGAATGGCAGCAGAATCCATTCAGACAGGGAAATGAATGGCTGACGTTCTAGTCTGAAAAAAAAAATCCTGTCATTTTATGCCTCTAATATGCATGCCACATGAGGAAAAACAAAACAACTTTAGACCCTGGTTTTATAGAAGGGGTGTTATTATATGCTGAAAAAAAAAAACCCGTTAGACTCTGTGTTATAGAAGGAGTGTTGTTACTGGCCGCAAAAAACTTTAGACCCTGGTGTTATAGAAGGGGTGTTGTATAGGCTGCTGTGAAAGTCGGTGAAGCACTTTTTGCAAAGGAGCTAATTGAAAGGGTGTATGTGTTCTTGAGGGAGTGAGGCGGGGCTCATTATGAAGAGCTAAGGGTGATTGCTGAAGTCATTGTGGGAAGGGTTCTTTATGCTCTCTGTGTGAGTGTGTGTGTGTGTGCATTGCAATATGGCTTCAGGGTAACATTGTTGTTTTAGATAGAAGGTGTTCAGAGAAGACATGACTTAATTTAGGCATCCGGATCCTTCAGAGCCTCAGATCTAAGAACAGAGCTGTGTTTGTGTAAGACGGTGGGGGCTGAGGGGATTACATCTGGGTTGGGGAATAATAGATTTTTATGATGAATGAGATTGAGTCATGCGTGCTTGGGATTCTTACATTGTACTGTTTGATCAAATATTTATTCTGCCAAGAAAGTTTGCAATTTTCCACATGTCATCCTCAACGAAAACTTCTCTCATAGAGGTGCAGTGGGTCCCGAGGCTGGAGGTGGAGGGACGTTCAGGCTCCTTATCCAAATGTGGAAGGTGCAGAGCTGGGGTGGTCTCTGGCCTTTAAATGAAAGTAGCCTTGCAGGCAGCCGTGGTAGCCCAGGCTCAGAAGCACTGAACACTGAATAGACTTTTGGGGTTAAATGGAGAGTGCGCCAGGGGCTGGTCTCAGCTCCCAGACCCTGAGTCTCAGGAGGGCCTGGGTTGGGTTCATTCATTCATTCATTCAATCGTATTTATTGAGCACTTACTGTGTGCAGAGCACTGTACTAAGCACTTGGGAAGTACAAGTTGGCAACATATAGAGATGGTCCCTACCCAACAGTGGGCTCACAGTCTAGGAGGGGGAGACAGAGAACAAAACAAAACATATTAACAAAATAAAATAAATAGAATATGTACAAGTAAAATAGAGTAATAAATATGTACAAACATATATGTTGCCTCCTCCCCAAATCCTGCCCCATCGGGGTCAGTTAGTCACTTCACTGGCGCCTCCAGACCCCAGGTTTGGGTTGGGCTAGTGCTGGGTTGGGGGAGAGAGGAGGGTGCCTATAGGCGGTGACTTATAGGGAGCTTCCATCCATGTGGTTATGTGTTTACATGTGTATACTGAGCTCCATAGGCTGCTGGGACTGCCAGCAGGGCTGAGCCAAAGCCAGGTTGGCCGGAGCTGGGGGCTGAAAAACCAGCCCTCGCAGGACTCTCCCAGAAAGGTAGGGGAGAACAGGTCCAGCACTTTCTAAATCTGCAAGCACGGTGGCCACGGGCAACACTTGCTGATCCTGGAAGGAGCAGTTGATCACTGCGTGTGTTAAGCAGGCTAAGCATCATAATGTGATGATGTCACACAGAACCTTGGGCCGAAATTCCCAGAATCTATAGTACGTCTCCAGGGTCATGTTCACCTCCTTTTTGCTCCAGAGTCATTGCATCCCTCTCCTTGCCCCCCTGTGAACATGGGATCCAAGTCTGAGTCACGGGATTTGGACTGGACTGTCAGGTGTAAAATTGGATCAGTTGTCACCCTACCTGCAAAACTGATTCTTCCTCCCAGGCTAAAGCCCCTCATCCCTAGACAAGAGAAGCACTTTGGGGTGCCCTGCTCCTAGTATCCCAAAAGGTTATCCAGGCTCAGACACACCAGCACAAGAACCCAGAGTTAATAATAATAGTCGTGGGATTCATTAAGTGCTTACTCTGTGCCAAGCACTTTACTATGCACTAGGGTAGATATAGAATAATCAAGTAATACATAATCCCTTTCCCACATGGGGCTCCTGGTCTAAGTAAGAAGGAAAGTGGGTATTTAGTCCCCATTTTACAGATGAGGGACTGAAGCAGAGAGAAGTGAAGTATCTTGCCCAAAGTCACACAGCAGGTGAGCGACAGAGCCGGGATTAGAACTCTGGCCCCCTGGCTTCCAGATCCGTGGCCTTTTCAGTAGGTCACACTGAAAAGAATATTGGCTTCTCCCTCTCTCTGACCCTAATGCAGACTTGGTATCAGCTTGTTCCCTGCATATGTCTTCAGGAAACCACACAGCAGGAAATTGCTCCAGAATCGTGATCTGATGATTTTGATTTTTTATCCAAGAAAGACCATTGCCTTAAATTTGCCTTTAGGCTGGACTTTCACCATGCCGGGATCAGCCATGCCTGTGGCTTCCTTGGGGTCAAGGGTGGAAATGGGCTGAGGGAAGGCAGGTACTGCACACACTGGCTGAACTCCACGGGGGATGTCTGCTCACCCCAGTGGAAAGCATCTAGACCGGAAACTGTCTCCCTCCTGGAGGGGTGTCTCCGAGAACCAGAGCCACAGGAATTGGAGTTGAGCAACTGAAAGAGAGGTAGATCTGGATGGCTCAATTGTTTTCAAGGCTAGGAAGGATTTTTCTGAGGAGTTAGAAGAGTGATTCGTTGAGTCCATGGACTTAAATTGCAGCAGGAGGGAGTTCGATTAGACTACCTGTTGGAAGCCACTGGAACAGGCAAGGGAAAGAGGTTGTTGAAGAGACACTCATCCTTCCTGGTAGGGAATGTTCCCACTCCTGGTGACCCAAAGATGGAAGACTTCTCTTCAGTAAGAATTTGGGGTGGAAGGCCCAGTGGTGCTGGCTCTGGGGAAGACCACAATTTCTTCCTACCTGTGAAGCAGGACAAGCCTCTGATGCTACTCTGATTTCCAGGCCCATGCTCTTTTCACTAGGCCACACTGTTTCTCAGGGGTCTGGACCAGTTCTCTGGCAGTGTTGGGGGGAAACTTCCAGGTGGCTCCACTCCAGGCTGGGCCATTTCCTCCTGATTGGGGACCTGGGGAGAGAAGAGTAGTACTGGAAGAATCCAGTCAGACCCACTTTATCCCAGGGCACCCCCAGTCCATCAGAATCCCAAGGGTCCCTGGGATTGTCCTGGCCTATCCCTTGGCTACTGGCTCTCAGAGATCACCTTCCCCTCACTGTTTCCCTCTCCTCCTCATCCAGTCCCATTTCCATCCAGATTCAAAATGGCGGTGGTAGAAATGCCCAGCTTCGTACCTGTCTTCCCAAAGCCCGGCACTGCCTCAGTAATGGCCTCGGAGTCTGAAGGGCTCTCATTCAGAGGGCAGCATCCAAGGGCTCCTCATTGCCAAAGGCAGAACAAGAGGCTCCGGTTGCAGCTTGAGGGATTTCCTCTGGCCCAAAGAAGAATTTCCTGGCAGGGAGGGTTGCTAAACACTGACATGGGAGGCTGTGAGCTTCCCTCACTAAGCGGATCTGTAAAAACAGGAGGGTTTTTCATCCGTCTGGGCTGCTGGAAGGGGTGAACCCAGCGACGGACGGGAGAGGACCTAGATGACCCTCCCAGCCCTGAGAGTCCTGCCATGCTGGGAATGGGCTTGGGCCGGAACCAGAGGTCACAGCTGCTGCATCTCCCAAGAGGCTACCTCGGTGGAGGCTGAGGCCTCTTGCTGCTCCCCTGCCACCCCCTTCTCTCTCTTCCTCTCTGAGGAGCTGAACCTGCTGACCTTACACTTTCCATCCAGTAAACTAAGGATTGCCCTCAAGACTCCAGTTTTGCAGGCCACAGTTCTGCTGCTGGATGGCGTGACTTATTTTGTTGCATTTGTGTGTGTGTGTGTGTGTGTGTGCCTCTGTGCACGAGAGCAAGAGCAAGGCTGTGTGTGCTGTTATATTTGTGTTTGTCTATGTGCTTCAGGAAGGAAGGCTATGCATATGGGCTGTGGGTGAGTGGGTGTGCTTGTGTGTACGTCTGCCCTCTGTGCCTCCCTCCCCCTTTAAGTGAATCAGAGGTTGCAGGCGTTTACCTAACTCTGCTCACTGGAAACAAGTCCTGACTGGCTTCAAAAGTCTCGTTTGTTTTCCTGCCTTCTCTCTGGACTTTCACGGCCACGGCTGCTCCGAGAGCCAGAAAACAGGGCCAACTCTGACGACTTCGGAACGAGACGGCGGTGGAAAAATGTTTGCTTAATTAGCAGAAATGAACTGTGTGGGTCTCGGAGTGATTAGAATCCGTTTTTAACGGGAGGGCTTGGAGCCTTGCCTGATGAAATTTCCATCACTACTGTTTCTGGTTTCCGACCTCAGGAATCTGTTCCCCAGTCTTGGCCTGGACCCCGGCCTGGACTCCAGCCTGAATTTGGGCCCAGCAAGGGGGAAGCCCACTCCCTCTCGATCAGCTCCCCTCCAGCCTCTTCTGGGGGAAGTTTAGCTGCAGAGAAGACACATCCCGGGGAATCTGAAATGTGGGGGTTTATGGCCATTGCTCCTTTGATGGGAGAGGAGATACGTTTCTTCTAAGGTGTGTAATGTTACCCTGGGAAGAAAGTTCTCTTGGTGGAAAAAAAGGGTGGGAAGCCAAACCCTGGTAATTAGCAGGCTCTTCTCCCTTACCAATTCAGATTAATTAACTACAGTAGGGGAGGATCTTAAGGGAGTTTCTGGGAGTTGTTACCAGCTCTCAGTGGAGCCGGGATGGAGAGTTGCCCTCCTGAGGATTCTGTCGGCCCTGAAATTTATCAGCGCCAATGGAAACGTGAGGGGACACCAGCCTAGTTGAAGAATCTGAACATTAACTTTTACAACCAAACCACCTGGATCATTAGAGAGCTTGAGGGCACCGGTGGAAAAAAAAAACGGGGCTGAGTTTTATCTTCCCACCCATCTTTTGTCTTACTATAAAAGCCCCTGGATCTGGGCGGGGAGTGTGGATGATATGATGCAAGGCATCGCCTTCACAGGCAGTTTAGTATTGAGCCCTCTTATGGTCTCCGGAATCCGAAATAACACCCCATTGCCAACACATCTTTAGGTACTGATGTCAGTGGCTTTCAAGAAGGGGCGGCTGTGCAAGGGAACAGTTCTAGGTTTCTTATCTCCTAGAGGTGATGAAGGATTCTGAGGTTTGGCAACATCCCTGGAGATTAGAACCAGCCAAAAATGTTCCTGTTCCTTCTCCCTCTGGAAAAGTACCGAAAGTGCACCTTATCCCAGCGTTCTCTGGAACAACCTGCTCCTTACCCTTCTAGAGAAGCAGCGTGGCTCAGTGAGAAAAGCATGGGCTTGGGATTCAGAGGTCATGGGTTCTAATCCTGGCTCCACCACTTGTCAACTGTGTGACTTTGGACAGGTCACTTAACTTCTCTGTGCCTCAGTTACCACATCTGTAAAATGGGGATTAAAAGTGTGAGCCTCATGTGGGACAACCTGGCTACCTTGTACCCCCCCTCCCCCCGCAGTGCTTGGAACAGTGCATGGCACAATGTAAGCGCTTAACAAATGTTATTATTATTATTATGATGATTTTATTATTATTATCTGTCAGGCACCAATCTGAGGTGAATACTCAAGGCTCTATAGGGAGTTACAAAGGAGGAATAAGACAAGATTTGTGCCCTCAGAGTCTTTGGCTTTGTTGTGTCTGTTGGGTCTGGGGAAAGGGAATGAGGCAGAGGCTAAAGAAGAAGAAAAAAAGGAGGAAATAAAGGAGGAACAGAAGGAAGAGGTGAGTAATGGGAGGGGTTTCCCACAGAAGCAACTGGCCCAAATCAGGAAGCCCACAGATATGGTTTATACCCTATTTTGTTGGAGAGCTGATAACCATGAGTTTGATGCTATTAATAACATTTATGCTGCATCCCTGTAAAAGAAGGGCCCCAAATGCCAACTTATCTTTCATTCATTCATTCAATCCTATTTACTGAGCACTGTACTAAGCGCTTGGGAGAGTACAATGTAACATCAGACACTTTCTTTGCCTACAATGACCTCACTTTCCTTCCCTTTCAGCCCCCTTTGAAAAAACCACTCGATGAGCCTGTTCTTATCGTTTAACTTGAATTTCAATCACTCAATCAATGGTATTTATTGAGCACTTTCTGTGTGCAGAGCACTGTACTAAACACTTAAGAGAGTACAGTACAACAGAGATGATAGACATGTTCCTTGTCCACAAGGAGCTAAGAGTTTACAGGGGGAATTTGGGAAGGGGCAACCTCATTGAGAGGCTCAGGGCTTGTATTAGAATCACAACTTTCTTTAGAGGGTTCTTAAAGTGGGTAGGCATAGTTCATCATTCTTCTTCTCCAAAAGAGTTGGACAGTCAAGGTTTCAAAGTGGCCTTTGTTGGCAAAGGCCAATTAGTGACTCCCTGGAATTTAGAAGCTTCCCGGATTGCTATTAGCAGACTAAAAGTTGAACCTGAACCTGGCTGGGAAGAAAGCTGGGTCTATGCTGGGCTTGGGAGCTCCCCTGGGGAAATGGCAGGACAATGAGATATTTATTTTCCAGGAGGTCATGGCCAGATTTGTGCTACCTAACACTACTGCCAGGATAAGATCTTTTAAGAAGTCTAACGGGGGACCAAATAGGTTATTTTTCTCACTGTACAGGGGAAGGAGGCAGAAAAGAGACTTCTGAGTGAATCTGGTCCCTTCAATCTCACAAAGGGCTCTTTGTTCTAACCCTGTAGTTGGTTTTATTAAAACAACCTGGGAGAAGGGTGTGGGTATACAGATAGGCACACAAACACATACACACAAGAAGTAAAAGCTTCAAGTGTGGATGCATGCGTGGAAGTGTGCTGGTGAATAAATAAGGGGAAAATTGGTGAGTCAATCAATCAGTCCTTCAATCAATGGTATTTATTGAGCACTTTCTGTGTGCAGAGCACTGTGCTAAATGCTTGGGAGAATAGAAGTCCCTGTGATTGTGTGTGTGTGTGTGTGTGTGTGTGTGTGATCCTGAAGAGGGCATGGATATGTATCTGCGTGAACCCTGGTCAGGGTCTCACTGCTTGGCTGTGAAGTTGAATAAAGCGTTAGAGACAGTAAGGCCTACTGGAAAGAAGGTGGGCATGGGAGTCAAAGAACTTGGGTTCTATTTCCAGCTCTGCCTTATGCCTGCTGTGTGACCTTGAGTAACTCACTTAACTTCTCTGTGTCTGTTTCCTCCCCTGTAAAATGGGAATCCCAAACCTGTCCTACCCCTCATCAAGACTGTGAACCCCAAACGGGACAGAGACTGTTTCTGACCTGATTATCTTCCATTTATCCCAGTACTTGGCACAAAGTAAGTGCTTAACAATTTTTATTATCAGTAGTAGTAGTAGTAGCAGTAGTAGCATTTTAGAAGGTCATAGTAGATATTTTTTCCTGTTTAAAGATGGCATTGCCAATAGTGTGATGGTATCCATGGGAGTGAGTGTTTGAAATATCAGTCGAAATAATTGATGATCATTTCTGTCTCATTATCAAGATATTAGTACAGCGCCCTGCACACAGTAAGCGCTCAATAAATACCACTAATTGATTACCCTCAGTTTTCTCATTTCTCTAAATCCTCTAATACTCACATTTTGGTAATTGCAGGTGACTATCCATCCAACAAAGCACTGTACCATATTGTACAATGGAAGTAAGATTCATGTTTACTACCAATCTAAAGGGTGAGGCAGACAAAAATTATTCACTATGAGTGGATATAGGATAAAACAGGAAGTCATCCAACTCTATCAGGGAAAATAGACTAAGTAATTGAATATACAAATGAAAGATCAAATGAAAATATACATATAGACAAAAGTACTAAGGGTGGTTATTGGGTTGACATGACTAGGGTGCTGTGAATTAATCAGGGAAGACTTCCTGAAGGAGATGGACTTTTAGGAGAGCTCTAGGGATGGGGAATGCTGAAAAGTCCACCGTGGGCAGAACACTATATTAGGAATTGTGGGGGAAGCCAAGAAAACCCGGTTTCTCCCTTCATGGAGCTTGCAGTCTTAAGAGGGAGACAGCATTAACAAAAATGCAAACCATACAATCAGACAGAAATTGCAAGTGGTACACATAGAAGTCACCCAAGGGTAAGCAAGAGAAGCAAATGTACAAAACTAATGGTAATAAACATGTGATGATTGGGCTGCTTAGAATCAGGTGGGGTAAATCTGGAAAAGTCATGTTTTCAGAAGGGTGGGAAGGATGTGGTTTGATGAAGAAGAGATAAAGAAAGCATTGCAGGCAAGGGGCATGAGCAATTTTTATGTCCCAAAATTTCATCCTTAGACAGTCTGCTTTCTCCTCTCTCCTCCAGCAATTTCAGGTCTGTAAGTCTCTTTATGAAATGTTCCCAAATTCCTCCCATACTGTTATCCCAGAGAGTCCTGATTGAGCAGGGGCAATGATAAGAACACAATAATTTTAGGCTGTAGGACTCTGCTTTTTCTGCTTTGTCTTTTATACCACAGCCTTGCAGGTAACTACACAGCCTTTCCAGAACTCAGGAATCTTTTACTAACCCACCAACTCTAGATATAGGCTGAGATGGGCCTGGGGGGATCTGACCCAGCCTTGGTTTGGAGGGTCCCCAGGAGGTCAGATTGGTCAAGGTTATTCCTGAAGGGTCCAGAGAAACTCTAGAGTTCAAATTTGGATTGTACCACGGTCCACCTAAAAAAGGCCGTGGGGGAGGGAAAAAAGAGATGGAGGAGATTCTTACAAGTCATACCAGATGTGGCTGATACTCAAGACTCCCTGGGCAGGCAGCGTAATTGGATGTCACCTACGCCATTTTGTGGAAATGTGCTGAATCCTCTGAATCTAGAGCATTTACCCAGGTCGACCCCAGCCACCCACCCACATGCTTCATGGTCACAGTGTTCCCTCCCTAAACATCTGTGAATGTAGGCACCATGTCAAAGACGTGGGACTCAGCAGCAACGGGGAGGCAGAGGGAGATTGGGCCCTGAAAATAAAAACACCCGACAAAAAGATGTCTGGTGTCGTGGCAGTATCAGGAAGGCAATAGCCAGCTGAAAACCAGACTGTCCTGTAGAAAACTGGATGACTGGTTATTTTGGGTGTCCCCCACCCCTCCTAACTCCACACACCCATCTTACAAACTGCCAGATTCCATCACAGATGGATCGAAACCCTGAGCCGGTGGATTTCATTGCTTGTTGTTAAACCTGCTTCACAGAAACAGGAAGAGGCAGTGGGCAGGGTGGGGTGGGAGAGTGCCCGGAGGCCGCAGCTGCTGTTGCTACTGCTGTCACTTTGGCCAAAACCACCACCATCACCACCATCACCAATCACCTCAGTAGGAGCTCCCACCCTTCTCATCTTGACTTCCAAAATGACCCTTAGCTTGCCCTTCAGGGGTCTCTGACTTGCAAGGGAGAGACAGAAACTTCCGGGCTCTTCTTTCAAGCACCTCACATTGCCAATTCCTTCTGCTTCCTCACAGCTCCCTCTGCCCAGAGCTAATCTTATTGCCTCCCTCCACCCTGGGATCTCAGAGCTCCAAAGCCCACAGGAAGGTCTGTGGACAGGCAGCTTGTTCCGTTTGCCCTCTTAGACTGTAAACTCTCTGAGGGCAGAGTCCGTGTTTTCTTTTCCTCAGCAACTCCCCTAGTGCCAAAGAAGGGCTCTGATCCCAGGGAATGCTGGGGTGATTCTGATTATGCTGGCTGATTCTCCCTGGTCTTCCCTCTCCTGTGAAGCAGTTGAGTGGGGGATTAGGTTGGAGTGGAATGAGGAATCCCCACAGAGAAGCAGCACACACTCATGGGTAGAGCACGGGCCTGAGAGTTAGACAATTGAGTTTTAATCCCAGCTCCACCACGTGACTTGCTGTGTGACCTTGGGCAACTCACTTAATTTCTCTGGGACTCAGTTACTTCATCGGTAAAATGGGGATTAAAACCGTGAGCCCTATGTGGGTCATGGACTGCTTCCAACCTGATTATCTTGTATCTACGCCAGGGTTTAGAACAGTGCTTGCCATATAGTAAGTGCTTAACAAATACCATAAAAAGGGGGAATCCCTCCATTTAACTGCAGGTGTTTGCTGGAGGAGTTGCAGCTATGGGATGAGGAGGGGAAAAGATGATTTGGCTGGGAAGAGGCAGGTCTGGCTGGTCTACCAGAGAAGAGAGAATTTCTCCAGTCCCTGGAGAAAGGGCATAGCTGCCAGCTAACCCTGATTAGATAGTGGTGATGCAGAGTTGCCCACCCATGCTCGCCTCATGGGAGGCTAAGGGAGCCAGCAGTAGCTGAGATGGTGACAGCAGAATAGAGTTGGAAAGAGAGCTTGGAGCCATACACCTGGACTATCGTGTAAAGAGCAAAGATACTTTAAACTCTTCTAGCATGTAATTTTGCATTTTATGTATTCAATTTACAATCTTAATTACAACACTACAACATTGCAACAGAGTGCAGTTTGCACTCTGCTCAGTTCCTCCCTTACAGCTTTGGCTGGATCTCTTTCAGCTCGTCCAAGTGACTGGAGTACATTAGTGTTTTTCCTTGAGTGCCAAAAGGAGTACCATGCCCCTGACCCCCAGCAACAATTCCAGGCAGCACCTTGTCCATCCACCCACCTGCCTCCTCCCCTATCGGGTGCTCAGATCACCCCCAGAAAGAGCTGGGCAGCCCCTGGGACTCTCCCTAACGTAATTAGTAGGAGTATTTGTTCTCCTTCTCTGAGGCGCCCCACCTCAGGAACCAGTCACTTGGAGGAAAGGGGCTGAGAAGCTGGTTTCCTCCAGCAAATTACTGACCCTAAGAGGAAGGGATGTAGAAAAACAGCCCCAGGCCCCTCTCATCTGGAGTTCTGTCTCCTCTAGACTGTAAACTGGTTATGGGCAGGGACCGTATCTGTTATATTGCTATAATGTACTCTCTCAAGCACTTAGTACAGTGCTCTTCAAACAGTAAGAGCTCAGTAAATACGACTGACTGACTGACTCCTTGGCAGAATCTCCTCTTCCTCTCATTCCCTCATCTCCATCTCCCTTCCTTCCCTCCATCCCCTTTTATCTTCTCTCTCTCTCTCTCTCTCTCTCTCTCTCTCTCTCTCTCTCTCTCTCTCTCTCCCTCCCCCCCCACCCCCCCCCCCCCCCCAGATCTCTTTCTCTTTAGGAGGGCAATGTAACCTAGGACAGCGTAACCTCGGGCAGCATAATATCAGCCACTCCTCAACTTCAGAGAATTAAAAATGCTTCAAGGACTTGGTGAGCCCAGCGGGCTTGCCTCTCTGCTCACAAGATGGTGAACTCCAGGGTCTGTGTCCCCTTCACCATCTTCTTCTCTCCATTCCTTCACCCTTCTCTCCATTCCCTCCTATCCTTTCTCTCCCTCCCTTCTTCTCCTCCTCCTCCCTCTCCTCCCCCTTCCCTATTCCCCCTTTTCCCTCTCCTTCCCCTGTTCCTTTTCATTCCCTTCTTCCAACCCCAACTTCTTAAGATCTATGCTTCCAGACTGGAGACAGAGGATGTCTCATCCCTTTCACCCCCACCCACTCACTGGAGCTTCAGCTTTCTCATCTAAGCAAAAGGGTAATCATCACAGAGAAAGATCCCAGCTCCAGACATGCACAAGATACTATCAAAACCACATCCGGACATTTGGGGGTAGTAGGAGAGAGCTCTTTGCGGACTAGATCAGGCTGTGGAAAGGTTGGGGATTGAGGCAGACGTGCCTCAGCTCAGCACACGAACAATGAGATTTCACCCCAGATGAGCTGCACTCTGGATCTGTGTGCAGTCCAGTAGGCTAAGGAGCAGGCTGAGAAATTACGGTTGTTGTAGCTCCACGGACTACCTGTGTGATCTTTGCTAAGTTACTTCACCCCCCTGGTCCTAAGTTTCTCCATCTGAAAAACAAGAGCAGGTATTGAGAGTTTCTCTGCTAGGGTGGCTGAGAAAAACTCACAAATATGACCTGAAAGCAGTGAGACCTAGTGGAAAGAGCATGGGCCCGGGTGTCAGGAGACCAGTGTTGTAATACTGCCTCAGCCACTGACTTGTGGGCAGCCTTGGGCAAATCACTTAACTTCTTGGTGCCTCAATTTCCTCACCTGAAAAATGTGGACAAGATACCTATTCTCCCTCCCTCTTAAACCTGGAAGCTCCATGTGGGACAGAGATTGCATGGCCTGCTTATAATAATAATAATAATGATGGTATTTGTTAAGCACTTACTATGGGCCAAGCACTGTTCTAAGCGCTGATAGTGAATCTACTTCAGTGCTTGGCCCATAGTAAGCACTTAATGAATACCACAGTTATTATTATTAAAGCACCTTGTCTATAACAAGAGCTCCATAGACCTGTTTTGTTCCCTTTCTAATTCAGGGTTTCTGATGGGATGGGTTGTTTGCATTATTCACTTCACCGAGCGGTAGGAAGGGAGGGATTGAATGTTTGAAGTTTTTTTTTAATTCTTTTTTTCCACTCTGCTTTATTAGAGACGTGCTGCCTTTCCATAAATACTGGTTTCAGTTATTATTTTTGTGATGCTGCCCAAGGCTTTAGGGCGTGGCCTTATTGAAAGTGGTGGTTGTTTTCAGAGGCAGCATATGAGTCTCCCTCCAGTATTTTCTATTGCTTTTGTTCCTGATTCTGAGTCTCCCTTTTGCTCAGTGCCTCTGTCTTTCTCTATCTCTAGTTGCTGTAGTAGTAGTAGTAGTAGTAGTAGTAGTAGTAGTAGTAGTAGTAGTAGTAGTAATACCATTTATTGAACACCCACTGGGTGCAATGCATTAGCTCATTGTGGGCAGGGAATGTGTCAGTCAGTCAGTCAATCATGTTTATTGCACACTTACTGTGTGCAGAGCACTGCATTAAGCGCTTTGGAGAGTACAATATAGCAGACACATCCCCTGCCCACAGTAAGCTTTCAGTCTAGAGGAATATGTCTATCAACTCTGTTTTATTGTTATATTGTATTCTCCCTAGCACTTAGTGCAGTGCTCTGCAGACAGTAAGTGCTCAGTAAATACAACTGATTGATGGACTGCACTGTATTGAGCATTTGGGAAGTACAAAACGAAGCGACAAGTTCCCTGTGCACAAGAGACTTACACCCCCAGTGAGACAATAACATCCACAGGGAAAGGAGGGAGAAAGAGATAGCAAAGGCAGAGCCTAGGGCACCAGTGTTCTTCTTAACCTGTACTGGAGCCCCCCTATCAGTTTACCCCTAATCTTCCCTCCACATTCTGACAGCCTTCTGACCCCTCTCCTCAGGCAACCACCATCTTCGCTATCCCCCCCATTCAGTCCTGAGAGACAGAGATCAATCAATCAGTTGTATTTATTGAACACTTAATGTGTGCAGAGCCCTGCTTGGGAGAATACAATAGAGTTGATGGACAGATTCTCTGCCCACAAGGACTTTTGAAACTAAAGATGAAGACAGAGGCAGAGAAAGACAAGGGGTGATAAAGACTGATAGACACAGAGACAGCCAGACAGAGTTGGGAAGAAGGACAGAGAAAGAGTCAAAGAGAAGCTTCCAACCAACCCACAAGCTGTTTTTCTCCTAGGCTCCTGGCTGGGCTAAGTCTCCAGCACAAGAAGTACTGTACAAGTAAGCCTTCTCCTTTGGGTTAATGCCACCGAAAACAAGGCCGAGAGCCCCTTGGATGCACTTCTGCTATTGCTGGCCTCTCTCCATCTCTCTGCAGCTTGTGATGGAGGCTGCTGGGAATCGCTAATAACCTTGGGGAGGAAAAATAATTTAGAATAGGGCTGGGTCCCCTGATCAAACGTTAGAAAAGCACAGGGATAGAAAGGAGGCAGGAAGGAGGTGGGCAAGAGGGAAAAGAAAGGGAAGGGTGTGGGGACAGAGAGAGAGAGAGAGAGAGGGAGAGGTGGGAAGAGGTTGAGAGATGGTGAAGGTAAAAGAGAGAGAAGAGGGAGAGAGGGAAGGTAATGGCCAGGAGGGGAAGGAAGAAAAGGAGAGGAAAACAGGGAAGCAGGAAAATGTAGGCTCAGAGAGATGAGCACAAAGGCTCAAGGAAGGAAGAGAATAAGGAAAAAAGGAGAAAGTCAACCAAGAGGGAAAAGATGGTGAATGAAGAAGGATGAATAAAAGACAAGGACTGAATGGGAAAACAGAAGCCTAGAGAAAGAGGGAGGGAGGGAGGAAGGGGTAATGAGAAGGTGCTGATCTGAAAGGAAAGGAAGTTATTTGGGGTCATTATTTTTTTACTGATATTTTAGGAAATCCCTGATTTTGGGTTGGATAGTTTGTTTCCCGAACATATCCGATGAAACTAGCTTGTACAGCTTCACAGATACTCCATCATGGGTCCAGTTCCATGAGTGTGACAATCTTTTGAGCTGGACTCCCAGCCTCACTCACCCCCAGGTCTCTGACCAGACCTGAACATTTCCCATTAGGGCTGGAAAGACTCAAAATGGTGACTTTCTGGCCAATTAGCTCTTTGAGGCCTGTCTTCTCCCAGTCCCCACCCTCTCCAAAAAAACAATCCCTGACTTCTTTAAAAAATCAACACCTCCCTTCCCCTCTAGAGGTCTATAAATGAAATAAATAACCCTATGGAGGGTCTAGGTGCCACATGAATGTTGAAGGAAGCAGGCTTGGGGCCTCAAGACTGTCAGCAGAGCAACACTTTATCTACACTGAAGCCCTTTACTCCGGAATTGGGAGAACTTACTGCTCTCTTGGGGTTTTCTGAGGTTGCAGTTTTTCCAAACAGTCTGTGGTGACACAATGCCTCCTTTGACTATTACCCTCTCTGCTTCCCCTTCTGTGAAAACCGCCATTTCCCTGGGGAAATGAAACAAAAATTGCATTTTGCTAATTCTGCCTGTTCTCCCGGCTGGAGTTGGAAAAGTAATCCTGCCCCGGTTCCTGTGGCCGACCAAGGCAGATCGTTTTAAAGACTTGCTGCCCAGCAGAATCCAGGACTCACCTTAGGTGAGTGCGAATTTGGATTGGGGAGCAGGGAATGGCAGGAGCGAGTCAACTTCTAAAATTAAGATGCGGAATTCTTGATTTGATTCTAAATTTGGTCAGAATGGGGCTTTGGAATACAGCTGTTGCTTACTGGGAGTTGTTAAACACTTTCTGAAGCTATATATCTCTATATCTATTCGATCCCCAAATAGATACAAGAGGGTGACTCTTTCCAAGTCTACTAAGCACCAGCATAGTGCTAGGCTAGTAGTTTCTAAACTGCACCCTACGCAGGGATCCTTGGGCTATGATTGGGGTTGGCAGACTCATTCTGATTTGCCCAAGTTCTGTCCCAACACTATTCTAAGAAGAGAAATTCTGGGGCATACAAAACAACAGAGGAGAATTCCGTGTCCTCTAGAGGATACAAAGAACATAGAGTGATATTTGTCCCCCACCTCCCCATCTGACCGGGGTTCACCATCAAGATTGCATTAGTGCAGTATGAGCGTGAGGGGGATGAAGAGTCACTTCCCCAAATGAGGTTTTCTGCAGGGAAAGCTCCTGCTTGACCCCAGGAGCGTTCAGAAATTCGGGGCCGGACCATTCTGACCTATCTCAGTGCAGGCCCAAGCCAGCCTGAGCAGCAGAGCTGAGCTAAACTCTGAGTTCAGGTGACCTAAGGGGAGACCAGAGATTCCCTCCTTAAGTCTGTTGCTATCTGGGTACAGTTCAGTACTTATGGGCCAAGCAGGCTGGCACATCATAGTCCCCTGGAAGTGAGGGTCAGGCCCCTTCTGGTTTAGCGAGATTTTCGTCACTTCCCTGTGGCTTTGCTCAAAATGGGAGACCCCAGGAGGTCCGGAGGTGGGGCAGCCATACAAAACGTAGGCCTTCTACTTCTGGGTGGGCAAAGGGGCATCTGGTTCTGCGTTTAGCATTCACAAATGTTGCCAGTGCCCACCTAACCTCTCTTCCTCCGTGTGTTCTAGTTGAGGGCTCTGCCTCAGAGCCTGGTGGCCATGGTTACTGCTGACCCAGCAGCCCAGAGAACTAGGCCTCACTCACTGGCACTCCTCAGAAATGACTCCTCCCAAGATGTTTTTTCAGTGAAGTGGAGGGGGAGAGGAGTTGTGGGGACGGGGCGGGCATCACCCCAGCTCTCTCCCCTAGATGTGGGGTTTTGATTTTAAAGTCCCCTAGCTGGAACAATGGAGTCATTTTCAGGCAGCCCAGGGGCGGCCCCCAAAACAGGCAGTGAAATCCATGAGGATAAGCAGGAGCCGGCGGGGCTCTGCTTTGTTTTATTTTAAAATTGGAAACACAGGAGCCAGGAGCTGTTCTTTATTTAGGTCCAAGAGGTCCTGGAGGCCTGGGGCCTGATTTATGTGGAGATTTGGTGAAAGCACATGGGCACAGAGCGGGTATTTATACAGTATTTCCTCCAAGGCCGTCTGGAAGGGCCTTCCAAAGTGGAGCAAGTCCACAATTCTAATTTTTTTCCACTTTAAACAAAAACCCAGCTTACAAAACTGAAAGGAAAAGGAGATTTCAGGGCAAGAGCCACAGCCTCACAGGCTTTAGTGGAGGAATACAGGCCTAAGACAAGAGTGGAATGATTTGAGGTTCAAGAGCCTCTATGGTCTCTCCTCAGTGACCTGGGAAAGCCATTTCACCTATGTCATCATACGGACTAGATCTCAGCCCATTCCCGAATACTCCCCTGAGATCAGGATAGAATCCCCAGGTCTTCGGTTTCATCCAGGCTTCCCGGAGTTCTTCAGACCAAGGATGTGGGTTGCTTCAACTCCTCATCATTGAGGGACTTACTTCTCTGGACACAACCAGGACTGGAGCCAGCTTCCAATCCCACCTGCCTCACTGATACAAAATTCAGTTTCACGTCAGGCTCCCCTTCCCCTTGGGGTGCCTTGGTTTGCTAGTCTGCAAAATGGGAGAGAACCAGTTACCCTAGTGAGCCTGGGAGAGGAAAGGGAAAGTTTGAGGAGGACCAGGGATGTGATTATTCCGTTCTTTGAGACCTGGAGGCAGTGGGATGGATTCAGTTTAAAATACATAGTAGGGCCTTAATAAATGCCATTGCTGATGTTGATGTACCTAGCATGTTTTTATTCTGCTCCTGTTTCATTCCTGAGAGGCCCGATTGAAGACTGATTCTCTTTCATATGAGGTGTGGCAAAGAGCTGTTGGCCTTGGTGGACATTAAAGCTCCTTTAGGGCCAACAAACGGAGAGAAAGGGATTGAATGTCCTGTACCTCCAGCAGGCTTCCTCAGTGCCGAAGGCAGTACTGCTGTTCAGAGACTGCTAGCGCTGGGCTCCAGAGCTGACTGCATTTCACAGGAGAGATTATCTCCTCCCTCAAGGATCTGGCCAAAGACTCTAATAAATTAGAATTCCTCACCCGGCTTTCTGACTCGCCCTGCTCCTTTTTTCCTTTCCCTGTACCACGTGCATCCTATAAGGCTTAGTTTATGCCAGGGCACAGGTCTGACATCGAAAAGCAGAGCCCCAGGACCTGGGCAGAGTTTTTGCCACTCTCCCTGGCCTCATGTTGTCATCTTCCCCACTGATAACTCAGAGAGCACTGGCCCCGTGCCCCTGGGTGGAGCTAAATTAGCCCTCACTCCTGGGATGGAGACGGGACAGCAATAGCAGCAACCACAGAAATCAGCCCTGGAAATAGAACAACTTCTGCTCCTTCAAAATTTCCTCACCACTAGAATGGCAACTGATCTTCCACAAGATTACTGGACACTGAGACAAGTATCATCATCATCATCATCATCAATTGTATTTATTGAGCGCTTACTGTGTGCAGAGCACTGTACTAAGTGCTTGGGAAGTACAAATTGGCAACATATAGAGACAGTCCCTACCTAACAGTGGGCTCAAGCCAACCTGCTCACTGTACCTCCATCTCATCTCTCCCACTGTCAACCTCTTGCTCCTTTTTCCTGCCTGGACGTCTCTCCCCCACCACATCGGCCACATGGCTGCTCTCCCCATCTTTAAAGCCCTTCTGAAATCCCATCTCCAGGCAGCCTTACCTGATTAATTGCTAATTTCCCCATTTTATAGTCCCCAACTGTCACTTCAGTACTACTTGTGTACTCACCCCCTCAAACTCCCTGGAGCATTTTTGTACTTATCTTTATACTGTGTTACTTAATAATTCATAATTATGATTATGGTATTTGTGAAGCATTTCCTATGTGTCAGGCGCTGTTCTAAACACTGGGGTAGTTATAAGTTAATCAGGTTGGACACAGCCCCTGTCCAGCATGGGGCTCACAGGAGAACAGGTATTAAAACCCCATTATATTGTTGAGATAACTGAGGCCCAGAGAAGTTTAAGTGATTTGCCCAAAGTCATACAGCAGGTAAATTGTGGAGCCAGGATTAGAACCCAGGTCCTCTGGCTCCCTAGCCCATGCTTTATCCACCAGGGCACACTCCTTCCTACTATCTGTAATTTCTTTTAATGGCCATCTTTCTTACTAGTTTGTAAGCTTTTTGAGGACAGAGATCACATTGCTTAAAAAGCAGTACGGCCTAGTGGAAAGAACACAGACCTGGGAATCAGAGGACCTGGGTCCTAATCCCACTTGCCTGCTGTGTGACCTTGGGCAAGTCACTTCACTTCTCTGGGCCTCAGTTACCTCATCTGTAAAACGGGAATTAAAGCTGTGACATGAACTGTGTCCAAGCTGCTTAGCTTGTATCTACCCCCAGCATCTAATACAGTGCCTGGTATGTAATAAGGGCTTGACAAATGCCATTATATAAAAAAGAAAAATGTTTGTACATATTTATTACTCTATTTATTTTACTTGTACGTATCTATTCTATTTATTTTATTTTGTTAGTATGTTTGGTTTTGTTCTCTGTCTCCCCCTTTTAGACTGGGAGCCCACTGTTGGGTAGGGACTGTCTCTATATGTTCCCAAGCGCTTAGTACAGTGCTCTGCACAAAGTAAGCGCTCAATAAATACGATTGATTGATTGATGTCTATTAACTCTATTATATTCTCCCAAATGCCTGGTGCATCGCTCTGCACATAGTAGGTACACACTAAATACTATTGGTTGACTGACAGAATATCACATAGCCTATACTGAGCAACATGATGATGTCCTCCTGACCTAGGGCATCTTTCTCTGAGGTGGGGATGCCTCTGACCCCTTCATTTGTGTTTCCTTTCAAGTCTTCAAATTTGGCAGCAAGAGCTGAAGTGGAGAGAGACCCTCTCCTTCTATACATAAAGACTTCTCCCCCTTCTAGACTGTGAGCCCATTTTTGGGTAGGGACCGTCTCTATATGTTGCCAACTTGTACTTCCCAAGTGCTTAGTACAGTGCTCTGCACACAGTAAGCGCTCAATACGATTGAATGAATGAATAAAGACATCCGGTACATATTCTGTACCCGGCAGGAGTCACACCTGCTGAAACCTGGACTGTCCAAAATCAAACTGGGCAAATGGCCATCCTACTCCCCACCCACTAACACCTAAGGTAATGGTATAATGGGAAAGGGGGTGCAGTTAGAGCCTCACATCTCTCCCAATATAAATTAAGAGTTGCCTGACCCTTTGGGCCATCTGACCTGGCACTGAAAAGGCCAGGATCAGGCACGAGTGTGGAACCTCCCTGACTAATGTGGCAGATAGACTGAGAATTCATTTCTGGGCTCCTAAAGAGTGCCTTGTTTCACTTCTTTACCTGGAGAGCCAACGGGAGTGTCAGTAATATTTATGAGTTACATCCAAGTAGCCCTAAATAAAAGGGTTCAATCAGGCTTCTGATTTCATAATAATATGAATAATGGTGGTATTTTTTAAGCACACACTATGGGCCAAGCACTGTACTGAGTGTTGAGGTATAGAAATAAGATATTTAGGTCAGAAACACAGTTCCCATCCCTCAGGAGGCTCACAGTCTAAGTAGGAAGAAGAACTGTTTTTTCCTCCGTATTTAATCTCCATTTTACAGATGAGAAAATGGAGGCATGGAGAGGTTAAGTGATTTGCCTGAGGTCATTCAGCAGGCAGGTGGCAGAGCCAGAATTAGAACCTAGATCCTCTTATTCCCAGTCCTGTTCTCTTTCTACTAAGTCACGTTACTTCTCCAACTGATTTTATCTGCTTTGGAGATTTGGTGGAGTTCTAGATTTCAAGGGCATTTGTTAGATTTCATGAAAATTTGAAGACTTTTCTTCAGAGTGAAATTCTCCCAGTGTGTTCTGTTTTAGACAGCCCTCCCCAGCCACCAGGATCAGAGAGAATGGAGGAGCAGTGGTTGGTTTTATGGATCTTTTTCAAGGCCATAGTCACTGAGAATGTTTCTCTCTCCTTGATCTTTGGGTATCCAGGTAGGAGGTGATCTTTCTGTGTCTGTCCTGACTCAGGAAGTCTGGGCCTGTTCAGAACCAGCTCAGTCAGTATCTCTCCAACTCTGCCCTGAAACAGGGATCCAAGCAGTGTGTGTTTGCCCTGAATGTCCACTTCCCCCAAGAATTTTCAAATGCCCCAGGTTCATGGGGCACACCTACTACCTTGGAGCTACAGTTCTCCTCGATGAGCAGTGCTTCCTAGTAAATAAAGCATGGGTTTGGGAGTCAGAAAGACTTGGGTTCTAATCCCTGCTCCACCACTTTTCTGCTGTCTGACTTTGGGGAAGTCATTTCACGTCTTTGTGCCAGTTACCTAATCAATATTTATTGAGTGCTTACTGTATCAACAGTGCTGTTCTAAACACTTGGGAGAATACAATATAAAATTTGGTAGACATGTTCCCTGCCCACAGCAAGCTTACTGCCCAGAGGGCAAGACAGACACCTGTCTGTCTCATCTGTAAAATGGGGAGTAAAACCGTGAACCCGATGTGGGACATAGAAGATAATCGGGTTGGACACAGTCTATCTACCCCAGGGCTTAGTAGAGTGACTGGCACATAGTAATGTGCTTAACAAATACGATAAAAAATATAAAAATAAGGCATCTCTATGCCTGTCATCTGGGAGGAAATGGGACTTCTGTTGCATTTCTATGGCAACTCTGTGAATCACCCCTTGACCCACCATCCCACAGACACCACAATATCTTTTTTTATAGTATTTGTTAAGTGCTTACTATGTTCCAGGCACTGTACTAAGCTCTGGGGTAGATACAAAGTTGTCAGGTCAGACAGAATCCCCATCCCACAAGGGGCTCACAGTCTCAATCCCCATGTTACAGATGAGGTAACTGAGGTACAGAGAAACTAAGTGACTTGCCCAAGGTCACACAGCAGACAACTGGCAGAGCTAGGATAAGAACCTAAGTCTTTCTGATTCCCAGGCTCATGCCCTATCCTCTAGGGCACACTATTTCTCTATCTTTTGCTTCCCCTTAGTGGTCCCCCTCTTTCCCCATCCTATAGACACACACACACACATACACACACACCCCTCCCATATACAAGTCTTCTCCACTCTGGACCAATTCTCACAATGCCTCGTGGGCTGGATTGCCAAAGAACCCAAGATGGGATGAAGGGTTTCCCCTAGAAAATGATTGCTGCTTTCTTTATGCTGCTTATTCTTTCCTGGGGTGAGTTGCAAGGGAGAAAAAGATCCCAAACACCCAGAATTTTCTGGAATTTTAGTCTGGGAAGTTGCTGGGAGGATGAAGTAGGGAGCCCTTAGGCATCTTTTTGAAGGCTTTGAAGACTAGCCCCAGGAACATTGGGTGTGATAGCTTATTGTTTTACACCCCAACAATGTCTAAACTTTCCTTTTGTCCCAGGCTAGACAGCACAAGAAAGCCAGTTTAGGAGGATGGGAACAACTGCCAGAGCAACTTTAATTTCCCCTCCATGTTCTCTGCAGCAAATCAATGAATCACCACTCGGAATGGGTCAAAATATCCCCCCCAGCTCAATCTTTGTTGCCATTCTCACCATCCAGCAGCACTAAACCTTCTCCAAAGAACCAGGCTTTCCAACCTTGCCTACATTAAGCTGTGGATCTAAGACCTTTCATCCAGGCACATCCAGGAAAATAAGACCAAACTGAACACGTGCTTCTGATTTATTTCCCCACGGATTCCAGTCCCCTTATTGTAGTTTCCCTCCCTCTAGAACAATCCAGGGGTCATCATGACCACCACTTCTGTTGGCTTCACCTCAAGCAGGCGGGACCCAGGAGTTTCCTTGGGCAGATGGAGCACAGAAATCAGCACTAGGATCTGTGCACCACGGTGGACTGGTACTGTTCAGGGGGCCTTCCTCTGCTCCCCAAAGTCCCCAGAGCTTCTTTGATGCCCGCTGGCCATGCTTTCTGCCCTGTAGATGCAGCCAAGACCAGAGATGACCCCGTGGTCCAGGGAGGCAAAACGTTCCAAAGGCAAAAGGGCAAATTTGCTGAGATGCTTACTGGTTCTTTTTCCCTTGCTGAGTACCCACCCTGTCACGTCCATGCCCTGGGAAGAGTTGAATCTAGCAATGCACATGTCATCTTCCTGAGCTGTACAGTCCATGCGAATCTGCAAGTCCTTGGGTTCTTTGGCCACTTTGAGATAGTTTTCACTGCCGGTTGCCCACAGCACCTTAAAGTCACGGTTGACTTTGGGTTGATTATGCCAGCAGCAGCAGGGCAGGATCTTTGAGTGAGCGAGGGGGCTTGGGGAATAGCGATGGCCATTTGCATGAGAGAGAGAGAGAGAGAAAGAGAGAGAGGAAAAGAGAGAGTGAGAGAGAGCAAGAGCAGAGCGAGAGAGAGAGAGAGAGAGAGAGAGAGAGAGAGAGAGAGAGAGAGAGAGAGAGAGAGAGAGAGAGAGAGAGAGTGTGTGCGCGCATTTGTGTGTGCACACCAGGGTAGGGAGATCAAGGAGGAACCAGGTAGCAGGTTTTAAAGAGAAATGGTTATCACGCACACAAATTCTTGGACAGCAGAGAAGGCCCTTTCGCAGAAGAGTGACTCAGAAGAGTAAAGGCAAAGAAAGCTGCAATGTTAGGAATGGGGCTGGGGGTGGAGAGTGGGGTTTGGGACACCATCTCCCCCACATCCTCACTTGGAGACCAGCATGCGGACGAACTCCTCGTAGTTCACCTGGCCGTCTCCGTCCGTATCGGCCTCCCGGATCATCTCGTCCACCTCCTCATCCGTCAGCTTCTCCCCCAGCCTGGTCATCACATGCCGCAGCTCGGCAGCGCTGACGTAGCCGTTGCCATCCTTGTCAAACACCCGGAAGGCTTCACGGATCTCCTCCTCGCTGTCCGTGTCCTTCATCTTCCGCGCCATCATGCCCAGGAACTCGGGGAAGTCGACCGTGCCATTGCCGTCGGCATCGATCTCGTTGATCATGTCCTGGAGCTCCGCCTCGGTGGGGTTCTGCCCCAGGGACCGCATGACAGTGCCCAGTTCCTTGGTGGTGATGGTGCCGTCAGCATCCTTGTCGAACAGCGAGAAAGCCTCCTTGAATTCGGCGATCTGCTCCTCAGACAGCTGGTCAGTCATGGTGTGGGAAGGCGGGCGGTGCGGAGGGGGAGCCGATTCTGGGTTTACCTGCACACAAGGTGGGCTCTCCGCAGCACTGGCTTCTCTCTCCCAGCTCCAGGGGTGTCAGACAGAGAACCCAAGTAGCAGGCTGTCAGTCTGGTTTTCTAGCCTCGGCATGAAATCCTGGCACTGGGGAAGATGCAGCATCCTCCCTCGCCATTGGTGAGGCGGACTCAGGGCCGTCACTCGGAGACACCCCCGGGGCACGATCCTGTTCAGACAAGAGTCCCAGAGCCGGAACGAGCTTTGTCTGCCGATGGAGCTGACGCCAACACCCACTGAGTAAAAGACATTCAGATTTCCTCTGTGGGATCAGAAGGAATTCTGAGGAGCCCATCCCATAATACCTTCCATTAAAGTCACCCCACTCTTGGTGATGAGGGAGCCTTGGACCTTGACTTCTCCACTCTCAACATCATCAGGGAGCGAGGGGGAGGAGGGTGGGATTCCATCCAAGATGGAGGCTTCCCCGTTAGAGTGAAAGCTCCGTGTGGGCAGGGAACTTTTCTCACACTTCTGTCTTTAGTATAGTGTATTGTTCCAATATGAAGTTTAATAACTAACACTAATAGTAGTAGCAGTAATAGTATTTACTAAATGCCTATTGTGTGATAGGCACTGTACTAAGCACAGGGTGAAGCAGCCTGGGCTGAGAAGTGTGGTCTAGTGGAAAGAGCATGTGCCTGGGATTCAGAGGATCTAGGTTCTAGTTTTGCCTCTGCCACTTACCTGCTGTGTGGCCTTGGTCCAATCTCTTAACTTCCCTTATCTGTAAACTGGGGATTCAATACCCGTTCTCCCTCCTACTTTACAATGTGAGCCGCACGTGGGACCTGGTGATCTTATATCTACCCCAGTGCTTTGTGATTGGCACATAGTAAGTAATTAAATACCACAGTTATTATTATTAGGGAAAGAAGTACCCAGAAGAGATATAGATCCAGTCCCTTGCCTCCCAACAGCTTGCCATCTAAGAGTGTTAAGAGAGGGGGTTGGCAACAGAAACATAAAGAAAAATAAAATGAAAATATAAAAGGCAAGGAGGAATATATGACGGAAGTAGCAAGGCTTCAGGCACCCCAGGGTTCAAACCAGCAGTTATAGAGTTGCTATCATGCCACATCAGTGACCTACTAGTATTAGGTCGCCTAGCTGGTCAAAAACCAAGTCAGGAAGAAACCCGATTCCCATCCTCTGTCCCTCCGGGCTCTGTCACCTCCTTCAAGTGAACTGGGTGGGCTCCCAAGGGCTTTGCACACAGTAAGCACTCAATAAATATTCATTCATTCAATCATATTTATTGAGCGCTTACTGTGTGCAGAGCACTATACTAAGCACTTGGGAAGTACAATTTGGCAACATACAGAGAAAATCCCTACCTAACAATGGGCTCACAGTCTAGAAGGGGGAGACAGACAACACAACAAAACATGTGGACAGGTGTCAGCGCTTACTGTGTGGAGCACCGTACTAAGTGCTTGGGAAGTCCAAGTTGGCAACATATAGAGACAATCCCTACCCAACAACGGGCTCACAGTCTAGAAGGGGGAGACAGACAACAAAACCAAACAAGGAGACAGGCGTCAATACCATCAAAATAGATCAACAGAATTATAGCTACATGCACATCATTAATAAAATAGAGTAATAACTATGTATAAATATACAACCCCCTGCACTCCCACTGCGACCCCAGACATCCCGCAACCCCTGACCCGATTGAATGGGCTAGGAAACATGAACGCTTAAGGGTGCAGAAAGCCTAAATATTAGAGCCACCTCACCGGACAAGACGGGCCCCAAGCCTGGTTACTTACTGAGCCCTGTTGCCATGCCTTTGACACAGAAAGAGGGGTGGGGCAAGCTGAAGGCTTTCCAGGACACAGAGAAAAAAAATCAACCTCCCGCTAACCTCTCCACCCTCTTTTAAGTGAGGCTTCAAGTTCCTTAAGCCCTCACAGTGTACGAGTGCTACTCAGCACATACAAAAACTATATGGTCCCTATTCTCTGACTTCCCCAGGTTAACAAGACTCAAGACTTTCTTCTTCAGGACATTTCATCCTGACTTACTTCACGCTCAGTCACCTCAGTTAAAGAAAAAGTAGACAATGCCATGCAATGGATAAGACCACTAGAAGCAGTGTGGCTTAGTGGAAAGAGCACAGGCCTGGGAATCAGAATCCGCATGCTTACTGTTTGACCTTGGGCAAGTCACTTAACTTCTCTGGGCCTCGGTTGCCTCATCTGCAAAATGGGTTTCAATTCCTGTTCTCCCCCCTACTTAGACTGAGCCTCATGTAGGACCTGATTTTCTTGTATCTACCCTGGGGCTTAGTACAGTGCTTGGTACATAATAAGCACTGAAGTACCACAATTACCATTATTACCAAACCAGAGATATCTTGAGTTCCAACAACTGGACAGTGAGAAGAGGTGCCTTAATAAATACCGTATTTGTAGTAGTAGAAATAGTAGTAATAGTAGTATTCATTGAGTGTCTAATGAAAAGCAGCATGGCTCAGTGGAAAGAGCATGGGCTTGGGAATCAGAGATCATGGGTTCTAATCCCGGTTCCACCACTGGTCAACTGTGTGACCTTGGGCAAGCCACTTCTCTATGCCTCAGTTACCTCATCTGTAAAATGAGAATTAAGACCGTGAGCCCCACGTGGGACAACCTGATTACCTTGTATCCCCCCCAGCACTTAGAAGAGTGCTTGGCACATAGTAGGCGCTTAACAAATACCATCATCATTATTATTATTACTAGGAAACCTTTCCTTGAAAAGGGGTGGGATAAGAGGACACCGAATGGCCTTGAAGGAGATGGTTGGTTTAGCTCCTGGTGGCCTCTCAGTTCTGTGAGATCTGGGCACCTCAGTTTACCCCTTCATAACATGGGAGAATTATAGCTTCCTGGGGCATTTCTCAGAATCTTCGTGTGAGATTAAATGGACGGAAGTTTAAAGTGGTCTTTAAGAACCTGGGATTGAAGAACCACAATACAGTCAATTCTCCATTTTCCTGGGTCATGAAGCATCAGAAGAGTGTAGATAATTGAAATCCGCAGATAATTTTAAAACTTCATTAAACTGCCATGATTTCCACCTGTCTTCCCCTACCAATCCATTCCCAGCATTGTCGAAAGCACTTACCTTGTGAATCTTGTGCGGGACAGGGTCAGTGTCTGAACTGCTTATTTGAATCTACCCCAGCGTTCAGCACTTAATAAATACAATAATCATCACCAGGTCTGTGGTTGGGGAATGCAAGTTATACGATGCACGACCAACTGGAAATCTAAAATAGCCCTCTTCAATAAAATGTCCATTTATTTTAATTGCAATCATTATGCTTTCTTTGGGCTGAGAAACTTCACCGAGATCACCTAATTTCGTGTCAATCTATACAAGCTCAGCATGCATTTCCTCTGTTTCCAGAATTCCCTTGTTTTCTTGCATGATGGCCAAGCTGAACCTCGGTAACACAGCTCAGTTTAAAGTGTTAATGATGGTATTTGTTAAGCACTTACTATATTCCAAGCACTGTATTAAGCTCAGGGGTAGATACAAGATAATCAGGTTGGACACATTCCCTGTTCTACATGGACCTCACAGTCTAAGGAGGAGGAAGTAGGATAATAATAATAATAATTATGACATTTGTTAAGCACTTACTATGTGCCAAGCACTGTTTTAAGTGCTGGGGTAAATACAAGGTAATCACGTTGTCCCACTTGGGGCTCATAGTCTCAATCCCCATTTTACAGATGAGGTAACTAAGGCACAGAAAAGACTTGCCTAAGGTCACACGGCAGACAAGTAGTGGAGCTGGGATTAGGACCCATGACCTCTGACTCCCAAGCCTGTGCTCTTGCCATTAGGCCATGCTGCTCCTCTAATTTAATCACCATTTTACAGATAAGGAAACTGAGGCACAAAGAGGTTAAGGGACATAATCAAGATCTCACACCAGATGAGTGACAGAGCTGGGTTCAGAACCCAGGTCCCCTGACTCTCTCTCCACTAGGCCACACTGCTTAGTGCATGCCCAGAAATTGTGCCAGTTCAGGGACACTGACCGAGGGTAGATACCGGTTCACTTTCCAGCCCTGGTGCAGCTGTTTTTTCTGCCCCAAACTTTTCCTCCTCCTCAGGACCCTTTTCTAGCACTAGCACGAGCTGCACCCAGACCACAATCTGCTACTGAGCTCCTATTATGTGAAAAATCCTGCGTTAAGCACTTGGGAAATCAAAGAGGTGATCCCTGCCCTCAAGAAGCCTACAATTTCTGACCACTCTCTTTCCATCGACCTTCAGCCTGTCTCGAGTGAGTCACTGGATTTCTATTGGGCTGGCTGGGAGCTGGGGTGGAAGATTGGGGAGGTGATGCCCTCACTGTCAGATTGTTCTGGGACTAAAATAGATGAAGGAGTATACAAGTCAGATGACCAGATAACCACACCAGCTAGGTGAGTATCAGGGAGAGGTAGTCAAGGGAATAAAAATGCCTCATTTGCCTCTCAGGTAATCTTGCTTCACTGCCGGACATATTCAGGATGTTTTTAGCTCTGCCCTCCCTGCTCCATCACCCAGAAATCTCTCCCTGTCATGACACCCACACAGGTGCTGATTGTTCCACATTGAGCACAGGACCCAGGAAGAGCACGTTTCCAAGAGCTTTCAGGCTAGACATTTTTGGTCTTTTCTGCCCTGACTGAAAACTTTCAGGTCTGGTCAGAGACCTGGGGTGTGTGAGGCTGGGAGTACAACTCAAACAGCTGTGGGGATGATCATCTCCATGCCCTTGGATGAGGCAGCCCCCCACCCCCACACACATTCATTCAGTCAATCGTATTTATTGAGTGCTCACAGTGTGCTGAGCGCCGTACTAACCGCTGGGGAGAGTACATTATAATAAATAGACACATTCTCTGCCCATAACGACACGAGCACAGCTGCAGGAATGCAGCTGTCAGATTGTTTTCTTTTTAAAACGGTCCAAGACTCTGGGGGCAAGGAAGATCAGAATTATTCTTTTTTTAACTTCCGCTGCTCATTGATTAGGAGATCAGCCTGGGGCCCTTCCCCTCCTTCCCTGCTCTCCCCTTTCCTCTCCACCCCCCTACCCCAGTTAGGGTCCTGAACTTGGCTGACTGATCAGTAATTCCCTTCATGAACTTGCTTTTGTCAAGAGCCTGCTGAAAATGGAACTGTGACTGGCAGGCTCCAACTCAGCCTTGCACTTCCGAGGGCAAAATGAATTCACTCCAATTGAAATTGAATTATTCCCCAAGGCTGGGGATTGTTGAGTCTCAAAGAATCAAGAGATTCAGTTCCAGGCCACCAGTCATCCTTCTTCTCTTCTTCTTCTAGGCCAACTCTTCTTTATAATAGAAATAATAATAATGGTATCATCATCATCAATCATCAGTCGTATTTATTGAGTGCTTACTATGTGCAGAGCACTGTACTAAGCGCTTGGGAAGTACAAATTGGCAACATATAGAGACAGTCCCTACCCAACAGTGGGCTCACAGTCTAAAAGTATTTGTTAAGCGCTTACTATGTTCCAACCACTGTTCTAAGCACCGGAGTAGATACAAGGTAATCAAGTTGTCCTACATGGGATCACGATCTTAATCCCCATTTTACAGATGAGGTAACTGAGGCACAGAGAAGTTAAGTGACTTGCCCAAAGTCACACTGCAGTCAAGTGGCGGAACTGGGATTAGAACCCATAACCTCTGACTCCCAAGCCCGTGCTCTTTCCACTAAGCAATACAACTCCTTCCCCTTCACTCCTTCCTGGGATGGTGGGAGTTCATAATGGCCCGATGTTGGTATGGCTTAGGGTGGCGGCTCTACCATCATCATCATCACCACAATAATAATAATTGTGGTATTTGTTAAGCACCTACTACATGCGAAGGACTGTACTAAGCACAAGGGTGGATAGAAGCTAATCAGGTTAGAAACAACACTTGTTCTACATGGAGCTCAGTGTAAATGAAGAGAACACCAAGTATCTTTCCAGAGGCCTTTCCTGACTAAGCCCTCATTTCCCCTTCTCCCTCTCCCTTCTGCATCACCTTGGCACTTGGATTTGTACCCCTCTATTCATCATCATCATCAATCGTATTTATTGAGCGCTTACTATGTGCAGAGCACTGTACTAAGCGCTTGGGAAGTACAAATTGGCAACATATAGAGACAGTCCCCACCCAACAGTCGGCTCACAGTCTAAAAGGGGGAGAATAAATAGAATAGATAGGTACAAGTAAAATAAGTAAATAAATAGAGTAATAAATATATGCAAACATATATACAGGTGCTGTGGGGAAGGGATGGGGAGGGGGACGAGGGGGAGAGGAAGGAAGGGGCTCAGTCTGGGAAGGCCTCCTGGAGGAGGTGAGCTCTCAGTTGGGCCTTGAAGGGAGGAAGAGAGCTGGATGGGCGGATGGGGATTAAGACTGTGAGCCCCCGTGGGCCAACCTGATCACCCTGTAACTTCCCCAGCGCTTAGAACAGCGCCCGGCACATAGTAAGCGCTCAATAAATAAATGCCATCATTGTTATTACCCTGACGGACCGGCGGGGAGGGAATCGGAGGCGCGCATTCACCCCACCTTCAGCCCAACAGCACTTTTGTATATATCCGTAGTTTATTTTGTCTGCCTCCTCCCCTAGACTGTAAGCGCCTTATGGGCAAGATTCGTCCCTACAGACTCTGTTATATTGTGCTCTCCCAAGTACTTAGTACAGTGCTCTGCATAAAGGAAAACGCTCAATAAATACTTCTGACTGATTGAAAACTGGTATTGAATCCCCATTTTACAGATGAGTAACTCATGCACAGAGAAGTTGTGACTTATCCAAGGTCACACAGCATTCAATCAATCAATCGTATTTATTGAGCGCTTACTGTGTGCACAGCACTGGACTAAGCGCTTGGGAAGTACAAGTTGGCAACATATAGAGACAGCCCCTACCCAACAGTGGGCTCACAGTTTAAAAGGGGGAGACAGAGAACAAAACCAAACATACTAACAAAATGAAATGAATAGATATGTACAAGTAAAACAAATAAATAAATAGAGTAATAAATATGTACAAACAGCAATAGCAGCCATCTCTTTTCCCTTTCCATTACTCTCTCCTCAGAACCCAGCAGGAAGGTTTGGATTCGCTCAGCATTCAGTCTACAGGCAGAACAGCAGGCACAAAGATCAAGTCTTTTCCTGTGAAAGGCCCTGCTGTAGCAATTACCCTTAATCACCCTTATCTCTCGCCCCTGCTATGCTTTCTTTGGGGGTGGGAGGGGGCATTCTTTTCCCAGCCCAGGCTACTATTGTCCAACACCCACTAGCCACTCTGCCAAAAAAAGCCCCACGGCCCTTCGGAAACTTGGACACTTCAAATCAACAGCTGCCAAGGAGCAGATAGATATTCAGCTCTTCAATACTTTACCCAAAAGTCAGTGAGGACCTGTCATCTCACTCCACTTCGTGCTGGATTCCTCTGTAGCAAAACTCTTCCAGCTGGGGAAGGGGTCTTAAAGGAGCAGTAGCCCCCTTGGCTGTACCTACGCTGGTGATATCATCAATCGTATTTATTGAGTGCTTACTGTGTGCAGAGCACTGTACTAAGCGCTTGGGAAGTACAAACTGGCAACATATAGAGACAGTCCCTACCCAACAGTGGGCTCACAGTCTATTCCCAGGGATCGTATTTATGGGAGAAAATGGTGTTCCCTGCACTATGTTAGAGAAGCAGCGTGGCTCAGTGGAAACAGCCAGGGCTTTGGAGGCAGAGGTCATGGGTTCAAATCCCGGCTCCACCAATTGTCAGCTGTGTGACTTTGGGCAGGTTACTTCACTTCTCTGTGCCTCCGTTCCCTCATCTGTAAAATGGGGATGAAGACTGGGAGCCTCACGTGGGACAACCTGATCACCTTGTATCCCCCCGGCGCTTAGAACAGTGCTTTGCACATAGTAATTGCTTAACAAGTGCCATTATTATTATTATTATTATGTTCCTTGTCTTCCCTATAAGCAGGTGGCAGGCCCTGAAAACTGCAAAAACTAAGAGCATGGATCTGGGAGGCAGAAGGACCTGGGTTCATTCATTCAATCGTATTTATTGAGCGCTTACTGTGTGCAGACCTGTGTGCAGACTCACCTCCTCCAGGAGGCCTTCCCAGACTGAGCCCCTTCCTTCCTCTCCCCCTCGTCCCCCTCTCCATCCCCCCCATCTTACCTCCTTCCCTTCCCCACAGCACCTGTATATATGTAGATATGTTTGTACATATTTATTACTCTATTTATTTTACTTGTACCTATCTATTCTATTTATTTTATTTTGTTAGTATGTTTGGTTTTGTTCTCTGTCTCCCCCTTTTAGACTGTGAGCCCACTGTTGGGTAGGGACTGTCTCTAGATGTTGCCAACTTGGACTTCCCAAGCGCTTAGTCCAGTGCTCTGCACACAGTAAGCGCTCAATAAATACGATTGATGATGATGATGATGATGATGCAGAGCACTGGACTAAGCGCTTGGGAAGTACAAGTCGGCAACAGATGGAGACGGTCCCTTCCCAACAACAGGCTCACAGTCTAGAAGGGGGAGGCAGACAACAGAGCAAAACATGTAGACAGGTGTTAAAATCATCAGAATAAATAGAATAATAGCTATATTCATTCATTCAATCATATTTATTGAGTGCTTACTGTGTGCAGAGCACTGTACTAAGTGCTTGGGAAGTACAAGTTGGCAACATACAGAGACGGTCCCTACCCAACAACGGGCTCACAGTCTAGAAGGGGGAGACAGACAACAAAAAAAATGTAGACAGGTGTCAAAATCGTCAGAATAAATAGAATGATAGCTATATTCATTCATTCAATCGTATTTATTGAGCACTTACTGTGTGCAGAGTACTGTACTAAGCGCTTGGGAAGTACAAGTTGGCAACATATAGAGACAGTCCCTACCCAACAGTGGGCTCACAGTCTAGAATGCACATCATTAACAAAATATATAGAATAGTAAAAATGTACAAGTAAAATAGAGTAATAAATCTGTACAAATATATATACAAGTGCTGTGGCGAGGGGAAGGAGGTAGGGTGGGGGGGATGGGGAGGAGGAGAGGAAAAAGGGGGCTCAGTCTGGGAAGGCCTCCTGGAGGAGGTGAGTTCCCAGTAGGGCTTTGAAGGGAGGAAGAGAGCGAGCTTAGCAGATGTGCAGAGGGAGGGCACGTGAAGCGGCGTGGCTCAGTGGAAAGAGCCTGGGCTTCGGAATCAGAGGTCATGGGTTCGAATCCTGACTCCACCACTTGTCAGCTGTGTGACTTTGGGCAAGTCCCTTGACTTCTCTGTGGCAGTAAAATGGGGATTAAGTTTGTGAGCCCCACGTGGGACAACTTGATTACCTTGTATCTACCCCAGCGCTTAGAACAGTGCTTTGCACATAGTAAGCGCTTAATAAATGCCATTATTATTATTATTATTATTCCAGGCCAGGGGAAGGACGTGAGCTAGGGGTCGACGGCGGGACAGGCAAGAACGAGGTACGGTGAGGAGGTTAGCGGCAGAGGAGCGGAGGGTGCGGGCTGGGCTGGAGAAGGAGAGAAGGGAGGTGAGGTAGGAGGGGGCGAGGTGATGGACAGCCTTGAAGCTGAGAGTGAGGAGTTTTTGCTTGATTCGTAGGTTGACAGGCAGCCACTGGAGATTTCTAATCCCAGCTCTGCCATCTACCTTCTGTGTGACCTTGGGTAAGTCACTTCACTTCTCTGCCTCAGTTACCTCATCTGTCAAATGAGGATTGAGACTGTGAGCCCTATGTGGTACAGGGACTGTGTCTGATCTGATTATCTTGTATCTATCCCAGTGCTTGGTACAGTGCCTGGCACGTAGTAAGTACTTAACAAATATCATGAAAAAAGGATTGCCACTAAAACCAGAAGACAAGAGCACAGTTTTGAGTTGCCAGAATAACTTGGAAATCCAGGCTGCAGTCTGAACAGATTCTGTGTGGAAGGGGAAGTAGCGAGGTAAGAGGGGGTCATGGAGGGAAGGAGAACAGCCCCCCTTACCCTGGCAGGGAAACAGTCGAGGGTAGAGCAACATCTCTGAAAGAAGTAGACCAATCATCGCATCAAGAAATGGGACTGGTGAAGCCAATTAAACAGGAGAAGATGGTGGAGGCATTTGGAATTCCAAGGATTGGTGCCATCACTAGGCAAAACATGTAGACGGGTGTCAAAATCGTCAGAATAAATAGAATAATAGCTATATTCATTCATTCAATCTTATTTATTGAGCGCTGATTGTGTGCAGAGCACTGTACTAAGCACTTGGGAAGTACAAGTTGGCAACATATAGAGACGGTCCCTACCCAACAGTGGGCTCACTGATTAAGAGAGAATCACAATAGACCCTAAAGAGTCAGGAGAGCTGGGCTCCTGACCGGGGTCCAGCATGGATTTGCTGTTTGACCATATCCATTCCAGGATTCATTGTCTTCTATAAATGGGGATAATAGGTCCCCTTCTCAACGAACAACACTGGATGCTAAGTGGACAGCTGGGATAGGGAGCATTTGGAGCTTTTAAACTAACCTTAATGGAAGCTCCCCCCCCCCCCCGGCCCCCAAGCCAGGGCTGAAATATTAGGGGAGGAAAAAGGGAGTGCCGAGTTGGCTAATTGAATTTCTTTACTCTGTAACAGTGGTGGTGGGGCCGGAGATTGTGTTTCTGGACTGGTCACTACTGGGTCGGTGTTTCTCAAGCCTCCCCTAAACTGTGCTTGTCCCCTCTGTTTTGATCTTGGGCGTAACTTTGTCCCTCCCAAGAGGGCAGGGTATTGATTTTGGCAACTGGGAGTTGTTCAAACAGGTTTCTGAGTGGGAACAGGTTCCAGCTGAGGCAGGAGGCCAGCCGGCACCTAAGCCTCTGGAGCCCAGAAAGACCCCCCTGGGGTGAGTGAGCCCTCTCTGCTGGGAGAAAGGAGCTGCCTTCAGAAAGGGCATTAACAGGAGGGGCATCTGGGGACTGATCGACTAGAATGGTGGCCACTGATGGGCATTTGTGGTGGTCAGACATGTCTTTGGTGACTTGGGAGGAGTAGGTTCAATGATGTCACACCCACTCTGCAGATTGGGCAAGGTAATGGAATGATGTCATGCCCTAGCTCCAGTCCTGTTGCACTCCTTCTCAGGTGTCCTTGAATATGGGTACCCCTTTCGAACTGCTGGAGTTGATGCCAGGAGTCTGTAAGCTTAAAAAAACTGGATGTGAAGTCAGCTAGCATCATATCTGTACCAGACAGGGGACAGACCAGCTGAAAACTGGACCAATTGCCACACTTTTTTAATTGTATTTTTTAAGCCCTTACTATGTGCCAGGCACTGTATTAAGGCCGGGGTAGATTCAAGATAACCAGGTTAGACACAGTCTATGACCCACGTGGGACTCAAAGTCTTAATCCCCATTTTATAGATGAGTTCACTGAGGCACAGAGAAGTTAAATGCCCAAGGTCACACAGCAAAAAAGTGCCAGGGGTGGAATTAGAATCCAGGTCCTCTAATTTCCAGACCTGGATTCTTTCCACTAAACCACCCTGGTACCAAGGAAGGCAAGGACCACTTGTTCCCTCTCAGCAGTCTGTTTTCCTGTCAGAGATGTAATGGCAGAGCTGATGGGTCTAGTTATGACAAAGCTTAGCTAGTAAAAACTGATCCTTCACTGAAGGTCTGAGAGAGAAAAATATAAACCAGGCACTAGGCAAGAACCATGTTTCCTTATCTGGATCCCTAAAACCCCCAGAAGACAAGGCTTATTTTCTCCAGTCAGCTCTACTGACTCTACAGTCTGTCCTATGCCTTGTTCCATTTCTCCTTAAAATGGAGAGGAGTGAGACTGGGCCTGGTTTGGGATACCCAGTACAGCAATAACTGAAAAAAGACAAAAAAAGAGCAACGTTCACAACAAATTTGGTGATCTTGAGCAGAAAACAGCTCTGGCCTTGGGATGCAGTTGGTTGCTGTAAACCAGAGGCTAGAATCCTGGAGGTCAGGGATCATGATTTGTAATTCTACTGTACTCTCCATAGTAATAATTATAATGGCATTTATTAAACACTTACTATGTGCAAAGCACTGTTCTAAGCACTGGGGAGGTTACAAGGTGATCAGGTTGTCCCATGGGGGGCTCACAGTCTTAATCCCCATTTTACAGATGAGGTAACTGAGGCCCAGAGAAGTTAAGTGACTTGCCCAAAGTCACACAGCTGACAATTGGCGGGGGCGGAATTTGAACCCATAACCTCTGACTCCAAAGCCCGAGCTCTTTCCACTGAGCCATGCTGCTTCTCTGCCTAGTTCAATGCCTGGCACATAGTGAGCACTAAAGAAATACCACAGTTATTATAATCAGCACTTAGAACAGTGCTTGGCACATAGTAAGCACTTAACAAAAACCATAATAATAACAATTACTATTATTAATCAGGACAATCACTCTAATCATCTCCCCCAAAAGAAGGAAATGAACTCTTCCAGGTACCCTGGAGCCATTTAAAAAAACTAGGTCTCCTCAGGCACTAAATGGTCCTCTTGTGCCCTGGAAGAATCCACCATCTCAAAGAGGAAGGGGAGGGAAGGAAAGAGGGTCGAATTATTTACCCTCGGGTAATAGTTGGCTTGTGGTGGATCATTTTTCCTTCCTCTCTCTCCCCAGAGTCACAGACAGCAAACACGAAAAGCCTCAGCACAAAGGATGTTTCCTTTTTTCAGAAGAGAAAACCTTTGGCAACCTCTAATGTGAAGAATAAACAAAGCAACTGGAGCTAAGACAAACAAAACCCACCTTGCCAAAGAAGGGAGGAGGTCAGCCCCGCGGTAAACTTGAAGAGGGTGGACTAACACCACTGCATGCCCATATGGTCGGTCAGGTGCTATTTGGTATGGATCTCTATCCTGCGTCTGGAATGTGCATTTCATGTCACCTTAGCAGGCATCTCCTTCAGTCAATCAGTCAATCAACCAGTAGGATGTCCTGAGCACCTACGCTGCGCACTGCACTAAGCATACAATAGAATTAGGAAGCATAAATCCTGTCCTCAAAGAGTTTACAATCTAGCCGGGCTTTGGACGTTCTGGGTAGGCATGGGAGCTGTAAATGTCCAGCACGGATCCCGGTCACTAACAGGCTCTATCTTGGAGTAAAAGGTCCTGGCAGATGCTCATTCCATCCTCGATTATCTGGGCCTCGGAGGGAAGAAGATAACAGAGGTAATATTCTCGGTTCATGGTGAATCAATCAGATTTTAGTCAGGAGCGTCAGCCTCTCCTTCTCCCTCTCCTTCATGTGTTTTACAGAGCTGCTGCCCCTACAGATTGTCCTGCAGTCAGTCTTGAGTTCTCGGCTCCTCCACTTGTCAGCTGTGTGACTTTGGGCAAGTCACTTAATTTCTCTGGGCCTCAGTTCCCTCACCTGTAAAATGGGGATGAAGACTGTGAGCCCCCCCGTGGGACAACCCCCCCAGCACCTAGAACAGTGCTTTGCACATAGTAAGTGCTTAATAAATGCTATCATTATTATTATTATTTCTCTGTCTCCGCACACCATCTGCTCTCCTACTGGAGGCGCATGTGCAAGGAAATGACTGGAAGGCCTGTAGCAGGTGTGACTTTTTTTTAAGAGAGAGAAAGGAAATATGCTTGGATAATCCACAGAATGGATAATCAGCCTTTGAACAACTGAGGGCTTAATGACAGAAGTGGTCAGACTGTAAAGACCACCCCCACCCCTAAAGGCAATGGGAAAAGCACTCCTTGTCTCAAAAGACAGACCCAGAGGGCATTTTCCAGATCTTCAACTCTTTCTTTCCTTTGAGGAACTAAGGGGAGACCCAGCAATCAAGCAGTCTTTCTTCTCTCGACTTGCCTTCTGGCCCTCAGACCTCTCTGCCCCCACCCCCCCCAGTCAATCAATCAATCAATGGTATTTATTGAGCACTTCCCTCTATTTGGCCTCAGGATTTAGGGAAGTGATTTCCAAGCTGAAGCCCTCCCTCACCTGCTCTCCCACCAGCTTGACCCCCAGAGAAGAGATGGGCCTCAGTTCTTTTGTAACTTCTGTGCTTGCCCCAGCCCAGTCCTGCCTCGACAAAACCAGTACAACGGGTCTGGCAGCTGGGAGCTGGAAGGCCGAGCCACTTCGCTGCTCACATTGGCACAGAACTTTTTCCAACCGCCGGTGGGAGCTGGGACAGGCCCTGAATCCCAGGGAAAAATCTAGGCAAGTTGGCCAGCCAGGTAGAATGGAGAGGAGAGACCTCCAGGAGGCAAGAAGAGACAGCTTGTCAATAGTTTTTGAGTGTCTGGTGTGTGCAAAGCACTGTACTAAGTACTTAAGAGTGCAAGGGGGGCAAGAGATCTCATAGTCTAGCAGGATGACGAGAGAGAAGACCCAGAGCCCGCTGAGGTCAGAACCAGGCTGCAGCCTGAGAGAAGGGATGGGGGACTGATGCGCGAGAGGAGAGTTGGGCCAGTGAAGACATGGAAGTGGTTAGAAGCCGGTAGGAGCGCTTAGAACAGTCCAGTGCTTAGAACAGTGCTTGGTTCATAGTAAGTACTTACCAAACACCATCACTGTTATTATTCCAACATGGAAGAAGTGGAAGAAACCAGAGATGTGAGGGTTTTTCATCAGCAGAATGTTCAACCATTTAGCTCCATTCAGAGGAAGACTAGACTTTCTGCTTGAGTGGAGCATCAGTGGCATTTATTGAGTGCTTACTATGTGCAGAACTCTGTACTAAGCACTTGCGAGAGTACAGTGCAACAGAATTAGCAGGAACATCCCCTGCACAAAATGAGCTTTCAGTCTAGAGATCATTTCAATATCTTAAATATCTCTGCTCCCACCAGGATTTTAAAGAGAAGCAGCCTGGCTCAGTGGAAGGAGCATGGGGTTGGGAGTCAGAGGTCATGGGTTCTAATCCCGGCTCCGCCAGTTGTCATCTGTGTGACTTTGGACAAGTCACTTCACTTCTCTGGGCCTCAGTTACCTCATCTGTAAAATGGGGATTAAGACTGTGAGCCTCACATGGGACAACCTGATTACCTTGTATCCCCCCCAGTGCTTAGAACAGTGCTTTGCACATAGTAAGCGCTTAACAATTGCCATCATTATCATTATTATTATTTAAACCCAGCTCCTGCTCTCCAGTTGCCAGGGATCTGAAGGCAGGGAAGACGCCCTCCATGATTGCTTTTCTTTGGTCTGAAGAGAGAGAGAGAAAGAGAATAAGAGAATTGTTTGTCAATTGTTCTGGTGAGGTGGGAATCTCACCTGCCTATCAGGATAGGCTTCCTGGTGGAGGTGGCCTTATAGGTGAGCATTGAATGAGAGAAAGAAGGAGAAGAAATGGCTTTACACTGCAGCTAGAAGGATTTAGGTTAGATGCAGGGAAGGGCTTCCTGCCTGTGGCTAGGTGCTAAGAGGCGTGTCAAGGGAATCCAATCTTCTGGGTCAGGGCTGGTTTAGGTGCAGCCCTACCCAAAGGCAGTGTTAGGATGAGGGATGAGGGCCAGGATCCTGAGATCCTGTAATCAGCCCCTCATCAGGACCCCAGCTCAGAGGAGGTGCCATTCAGAATGCTATCTCCCCATCTTCCCACCACTCCATCCTGTGATACATGGCCTTTTGGGTGTGAATCTGAGAGCCCACTCTGCTGCTTCCTCAGTGGGAAGAGGGACCAACTCAAGGTTTGCCTTGGGAGTGCTGGATCCTAATCAACCCAAACAGAGACCCCAGCCAGTGTAGCAGGGGCACAGCACAGAGCCAGGGAGTCTTTATAGAGCGTCTACAGAACCTGGCCTTCCTTCCTTCCTGGGAGCCCAACTGCATTTGGCTCTCAATCCTGCAGAGAACGAGAAGAAGAAAAGAGATCGACTTGGAAATCAGGAAACGGAGAGCCACTTCTAGAATCCTGGGGTTGGTCATCCTGGGGTCATCTGATCCAGCCTCCTGTCTTGGGGTAGGCAAACACTTTTCAAACTATCCAGAGATGGGGATGAAACAAGCTCCCTCAGCCTCCTGTTCCACTCTTTAGTGGACAGTCAGAAAGTTCTTCCTTATGTCCAAGAGCCAGGGGGTTGGCCACTATGGCAGCCCAGGGCAAAGCCATGGGCAAGGGCTCCTGGGCTCTGCTCTGGGCCTCCCTAGGCTAAGTTAGTCCCCCTTTATGTGCCACTGTAAATGCCCCCGATCTGCTGTCGCCTCAACCCCCTCAACTCCAGAAAGTATTAGTAAGTGCTCATTTTGTGCAGAGCACCATACTAAGCACACCCACAGCACCTGTATATATGTATATATGTTTGTACATATTTATTACTCTATTTAATTATTTATTTTACTTGTACCTATCTATTCTATTTATTTTATTTTGTCAGTATGTTTAGTTTTGTTCTCTGTCTCCCGCTTCTAGACTATGAGCCCACTGTTGGGTAGGGACTGTCACTATATGTTACCAGCTTGTACAACCCAAGCCCTTAGTACAGTGTTCTGCACACAGTAAGCGCTCAATAAATACGATTGATTGATTGATTGATTGAGTACACACACACACACACACACACACACACACACACACACATCCTTTCCCTCGAGGGGCTCACAGTATTTGAATATGGAAAGTTGGGGAGAATTAGACAGACACAGCTGGAACAATGAAATACTAAAGCATGAAAACAGCCTAAGGAACCAGGACAAAGAGACAAAACACAAAATAACAAGAAAAGTCAGTAGAGAGCTGTAGTTAAAGGAGCAGCATTTCTCCTCGAGGTTGAGAGTCCACGGTAATGGCTACAAAGTCACTACCTTTCCCAAGGTTACATGAGACTTCATGTTGCAGGTGCTCTTCTCGTTCCTGCTGGAGAGGTGGAAAGCAGGGCGAGATGGGGGTCTCCTTAATGATGCAGAGGAGAGCAGACAAATTCAACAGAGTATTGAGCAGGGAGTGTTCATCGTTGCAGGGAGGGGTACAAGGATTGAACAGAGTTGGGGCCCCAGACCTGCTCTTTTGCATACCCACCTTTCTCCCACCCCCTCTGTCTTCCCCTTGAGCAGTTTTCCCAGGCTTGCCCCAGCTTTGTCTGCAGATTCTGGCAGCAGCAGCTCTTTCATCTCTCATCTCTCTCCTGTGGGTCCCAGCCCTCCCTGGGAGGAGAACTGAGCCCCAGGGCAGTAGGGAGGGTGTGGTGGAGCTTTGGCAAGTCCCTAGCCCCTGCTGCACCAATGGCAGGGCAGAACTGGCTATCTCTCCATGCCAAGGTGCTGAGCTGGCACTGCAGAGCCTAGTAAAGCCACCAGCTCTGCCGCTGCTGCCAGGCGAAACGCAGGAGCAGCCAAGTGGGGTGGCAGCAGGGTGCTGCAGTGGATCAAGAGAGCGTGGCTAACACACCCTCCGGTCTTCTTCCTGCTCCCTTCCAAAATGTCCCACCAACTGTCCGAGGAGCAGGTTGCCAAGTGCAAAGAGGCCTTTGAGCTGTTCGACCAAGACAGTGACGGCACCATCACCACCAAGGAGCTGGGCACGGTCTTGCAGTCCCTGGGGCAGAACGCCACCGAGGCGGAGCTCAAGGCGATCATCGGCAAGGTAGACACCGACGGCAACGGCAAGGTCGACTTCCCCGAGTTCCTGAGCCTGATGGCGCAGGTGATGAAGGAGCCGAAAGCCGAGGATGGTATCCGTGAGGCCTTCCGGATGTTTGACAAGGACGGCAACGGCTACGTCAGTGCAGCCGAGCTGCGGCAGGTGCTGGCCACGCTGGGGGAGACGCTGACAGATGAAGAGGTGGACGAGATGATCCAGGTGGCTGACACGGACGGAGACGGGAAGGTGAACTACGAGGAGTTCGTCCTTGTACTGAAGGGGAAGTGACTGGTGACTTAGAAAGTGTGGGGAGGAGTTGGTACCAAGATTATTTTTCTTGGCTCTAACTCCTCTGTTCCTTCCACCCACAATTCTCTTGCCTCTCCTGGTCTGTCCTGGGCTTTCTTTTTCCCCTTCCTGGGCCCCTGCTTCGATGGTGGTGGGAGGGCAGGGAGATGGGGATTGAATTGACAAATGGTCAAGAATGTGCTTTTTGTGGCAGAGCCCTGGACCAGCAGGTGGGAGCTCCCAAATGTTCTTCCCTGCTCTGCCTCTGTGTGGCCTCGGACAAACAGCTTGGCCTCTCTGAGCCTGCTTCCCCCACTATGCTACATGAGATATCTTACCTCCCAGAACTGTGATTATCCAAATAAAACCCATAGGACATACCTGGTTTGTGTGGGAAAGAAGGGAATTGTCGGAACCACCCTTGCAATGGTAAGCTTTTCCTCCACTTGGTTTTGTGTGGTGTGAGCTTCCCCATTCCCTTGGCTCAACCTCAAACCGGAAGGTGAAATAAAAGAAATGAATGAACTGGGTGGGATTAGTTTGTTTCAGCCAGGATGAATCTGCTCGATAAAGCTGAGTCTTCCTGGGTCCTGGGCAAAGGGCTACGAGCTGGGATGCTGGGTACAGGGGAAGGGCACGTCCTCACCCACTGCAGAATCTGCCTGGGTCTTCCCCCGATGACAACAGCAGCAACACCAAATTAAGTTGTTTAGCCCCCAGAACTAAGCCTACACAATTGGTGCACAGTCAGACCCAAAGAACAGGACCCTCTGAATGGTCTGGAGTTCCCTTTGGGTCCATTTTTTTCCAGGGACCTTTTTCCCCCTTCCAACCTCTTCCTCTGAACAAGCCAAGGACACCATGTAGGGCAAGGGTTTGTGGGTGGGGACAGAGGGGGCAGAAAAGGCTGAACTGGAGACCTTTCCATGTCTCTGGGCTGCCTCTGTCTTGACTCTAATGGAAAGAACTTTGGGGTGAGGAGGAGCCAGAGGCTGCCAGGAGGAAAAACAAAATTTCCCTTCCTCCCCCCAACCCCCCCTCCACCCACCTAGAATAGATGGATAAAAAGCAGACAATCAGATGCCTGGGGGTTGAATTTGCCTCGTTACTACAGCCAAGCATGGCTGCTTCTTTCCCTCTGGCCTTAGCCAAGGGCTCTGTTTCTGGAGACGGGTAGTTGGCATGACCAATCTGCCCCAAGCTAGTTTCCTTGAGGCTGCCTGCTCATCCAATGCCGGAGAAGAGAGCATCCCGACTTTGCGAGTTTCTTTGTACTTTGTGGGTCCTCCATTTCCAATGCTTCCCAGACCTTGGGAGATTTGCAAACCCCATCCTGACCTGAGGCCCTAGTTTCCCTAATAAAAGAAGCTGACCTTCTCCATCTCTCTTTCAAATGGTGTGGATTTCCCTGTTTTGTTGCTGTTGTTATTATTGTTTAACACATAGCAAAAATTGCATGGGATGAGTATTAAGGCAGGCACAGAGGCTAGAGTCATAATTTCCAAAGGCGGACAAATAAGAAAACTGGAGGGAAAAGTCTCAATGGGATCTTTTTTTTCCTGAGCCTCTGTTAATCACACCACCCTCTTTCAAAATGTCTTGGGGTTCCATTCAAATAGTTCTAAGCTTCTAGAGGATTCCAGGGAAGCATGGTGGATCCCCTTGGCTCTGCCTGGAATACCTAGGATCTGCCACACCCTTCACTGTGCACCTTGACTCTGGTTTTATAATGAGAGTGGAAGATGGGAGATGGGGGTCCTATGAGGAGGGGTGAGGGGATGGTGTTCACAGTCAACATGGTTACCATAACTCTGTGTCTGTTCTGCACCCCTGTGTCTCTCCACCACATCAAATAACCTCCAAACCCTATTAACAATAGCTGCCCAAAATCACCCACATTTAGGGATTTTCTTCACTGAATTGACTTCAATGTAGACTCATCTCCAGGGTCAGGCTACCATGGAGGGCTTTAGGGCAGTTGTTAGGTGTTCCACAGATTGGCCCATACTGGTGATTTCACTGCACTTGAGACCGACCTCCTCCTCATGATGTGGACATTCCAGAAACCTCACCGCTGGAGCCCCGGAATCATGGGAATTTAACAAGCCTGCCGGACATGGCCCTGTGAATCTGACCATCTTCCCAAGCTGGTCATCCCTTCTCAAGCTCAAGGAGTTGGGAGGATGGGGGCAGAGAGTGGTGGCAACCCCGGTTCCTGAAGGCTCCCAGCCTGGGCTCTGTCAGTCCAGGCCACAGTTCTCAAGGGAAACTAGTCTTCCAAGCCCAGGGGAAGGGTCCAAAAGACCTCACCTGCGTTAGCAGCTATGCCAGCAGGCTGGGATAAAGGTAAAGGTCAGGCCCGGGAGATTTAGAGATGAAGATCTGCACCTTGACCGACATCTTGAAACTCAAAGGGGTCGGTGAAGGCTGAGGCCTGCAATGATTGCCCAGGCCAAATTTATCTGGTGAAACAAGTTCCTTCTGTCTGGTGCCCTGCCTCCTCTTCGTCCTCCTCCTCCGAAGCTGGGGAGGGAGGCGGAGTGTTACCAGTGACTAAGGTGGTGCCTTTGAGCTGGAGGGGAGCTTGTGGTTGGGGTACCAGGCAGAGAGACTGAAGGGAAAGGATGAATGTTTGGCTGCTCTATGGGTGAGGGACTTTGGGAGCCAGGGGCCTTTGGTGGGCAAAGTGATGTCACCCAGCTGGCCCCTTGTTTTCAGTTGTTTGTGGATTCCTTTCTGAGGAGACCAGAGCCCCGTCTGCAGCAGGGAGGATCCTCCGCCTATCTTTGCTCTTCTTCCCTCCTGAGCCTGACCATTATAGGACAGAGAGGGAAAGGGCACAGCTGAGGTCAGACTGGCAAGGGGTAAGAAGGACTGGCAGGAGGCAGTGTGGCTTAGTGGAAAGAGCATGAGATAGGGTGTCAGATGACCCAGTTCTAGTCTAGTTCTGGCACTTGCCTCCTGGGTGACCTGGTGCAATTCACTTTACCTCTCTGAGTCTCGTTTCTTCATCTATAAAATGGGGACAAAATACCTACTGCTGGCTCCTCTTAGCCTGGGAGTCCCATGTGGGACAGGCACTGGGTCCAATCTGATTATCTGGAACCTACCCCAGCACTTTAAATAGTGCTTGGCACATAGTATCAATCAATCAGTAGTATTTATTGAGCACTTATTGCCTGCCAAGCACTGTACTAAGCACTTGGGAGGGTAAAATCTAAGAGTTGGTAGACACATTCCCTGCCCACAGGGAGCTTACAATCCAGAGGGGGAGACAAACATTAAAATAAATTACAGATATGTACATAAGTACTGTGGGGCTAAGGGTGGAGTGAATATCAAGTACAGATACATAATATGAGCTTAATAAGTAAGCCCATTGTGGGCGGGATTGTCTCTCTTTATTGCTGTGTTGTACTTTCCAAGAGCTTAGTACAGTGCTCTGCACACAGTGAGTGCTCAATAAATACGATTGATTGAATGAATAAATGAATATGAAGGGATAGGGGAGTTAGAGACCATATGCAAGGGTAAGGGACCATATGGGCCATTTGGTCACACCAGGATTGGGGGAGTGGGCTGGGGGGAAATGGGCAGAGGATATTAAGGAACGGAAGATTTGGAACAGAAATCTGAGTGGGGAAGGTCAGGGAACAGCTGCAAGGAACACTGCCCCAAGCCATTCTCTCTTTTCTCCTTGCTGGCCTAGGCCAGTCCACCTTCTTGACGGCCCTAATTAGTCTCCCACCTATAAGAAAGGGGTATGGCCCAGGGCAGGAAACCAACAGAGTAGGGGAACTCAGCTCCCACAGCAAGCTGCGTGGCAATCCAGCTGGGTAAAGATGTGCTCAACCAGGCTGGTCTGTAACCTGTTTCAGCTTATTAATTAATTCATTCATTCAATCATGTTTATTGAGCGATTACTGTGTGCAGAGCACTGGACTAAGCTCTTGGGAAGTACAAGTTGGCAACATATAGAGACGGTCCCTACCCAACAGCAGGCTCACAGTGCACTGCACATAGTAAGCACTCAATAAATACCTTTGACTGATTGATTGATTTTTCCGCTTGCCTGGGTCATTGCGGCCCGCTGGCAAGAAGGTTGGCAGGAGTCAGGAGTCCAGCATTCTGTACCCAGCTTTGCTACCAACACCCTGTGTGTTTTTGGGCAGCTCATTTGACCTCTCCTGGACTCAACTGCCTCATCCTAAAATGGAAAGTATAATCTGTGACTCAAAAGAGGAACAAATGAATTAACAAGGTGTGAAAGGGCTTTGAGCTCTGAAGGAGCGGGTGTGAGAAACACAGGAGTTATCCTACACTACACAATGCTCCATCACTGAAGACAGCTCTGTTTGGCAGCAGAGAAAAGTGGGTTGGAGAGGGCAGTATCGGCCATTGAGTAGTTATCAGTAAGGGGGAATCTGGTGAGATGGTTACATTGGGTTAGGGCAGCTCTGTGACCATGTCACCTATTGAAATGACATGGCTCTTCTGATCCCAAATGGGCCTACCAAGAAGGAGACCTCACTGATCAGAGGAACTCCCAAAGAAGACAACATCATAGAGCTCTCTCCAGTTTTGGGTCCCCTGGAGAGGATGTAGAGACTTCTCACCTGTCCAAGGTGGTTTAGCTTTGAGAGTACCATTCCCACAATGCCTGATCTCCATCCTGGTATCGCCCTGACAACCTGGAGTGGGAAACTAAAACACTTACGGAGAAATAGAAAACTTAACCTCTTTATGCTAAAGGAACTCAGCCATCATCTACAGCAAAGGAGGAAGCAATCCTATTACCCCAACTTCCCTTATTAAAGTCGACACTGCATTGGTTTACTTAAGGGGCTTGCTGTGCCTAGGAAGTGCTGGTTGAAAAGCACTGGATTAAGGGACCTCTAAGTTTGTGCCTGTCCTTGGAAAGAGGCATCATCATCAGCACCACTGACTTCACCCACTGTTGGGTAGGGACTGTCGCTATATGTTGCCAATTTGTACTTCCCAAGCGCTTAGTACAGTGCTCTGCACACAGTAAGCGCTCAATAAATACGATCGATGATGATGATGATGATCTGGGCAGTGCTCCCCGTTGAATCAGAGTGATAGGGGTGGGCCCAGGTCCCAGGGGCTATTCCCAGCCCCCTGGTCAAGCCCACCCCCAGGTGACCTCACCCGCTCCACACCCCTCTCCTCACACTGAGGTCTTGGGATCAGGCCAAAACAGCTCATTTAGCAGGTTCACTCTTGCCCCTCTGCTGACGTTTACCTCATCGTGAGGTTCTGTGGCTCTACTATACCCTCTGCTGCTGATGTCTGCGGATTGGCCCCAGCTCCGCCAGTTTATCCCCTCTGCTCTCAGGCTTCGGTTCCAACTCTCAGTCCATCTGGTCCCTGCACACGTAGCCCCTGCCTGCCGCCGAGCCGGTGGGAGATATCCCCGGCAGATAAGCAAACACTCCCGATACCCCCGTTCTCAAAAGTGCTCTGCGGAGCTGGCTGGCAGGCACCAGATCTGACTGGATGAGTCTCGGAGAGACTGACGCCCAGCTGGTGGACTGCCAGGCTCTGCTTCCTAACACTAGCTGGTCTCCCTCCCCACCCAGGGACACTACCCGCTTTCTCGGCAAGCAGGATTGCTCACCTGCATTCCCAGCTGGGCAACTCAAGTTAAACAACGGGCTAGAGTCTCTAGGGCTGGGGTTCAGGCTAGAGGCTCCAGGGCTGGGACTCCACAATCCAGTTATCCTGATTAAGCCGTGGAAGCAGCATGGACAAGTGGCTAGAATGGCTAGAACACAGGCCTGGAAGTCAGAAGGACCTAGGTTCTAATCTCCGCTCTGCCACTTCTCTGCTGTGTGACCTTGGGCAACTCATTTAATTTCTTTGTGCCTCAGTTACCTCATCTGTAAAATGGGGATTAAGACTGTGAGCAACAAGTGGGACAGGGACTCCGTCCAACCTGATTACCCCAGCGCTTAGAACAATGCTTGACACACAGTAACCACTTCAGAAATACCATTACTATTATTGTTGTTAGTATTATTATTATCTTGAGCAACTCCTCCACCACTTTGAACTCCAATATTTCCCTCCCTAATTATAGGGATGATACTTCTCCAGGGCAGTAATTATGAAGAATCCACAATAAATGTCCCGCAAAGTCCTTGGCCCCATCAAGTTGCAGAATTGGGTCAGACTCTGCAATGCGACCTCTAGTCCATCCATAACTCCAGCCTCTGGAGTTGCTGCCCTACAGTCCCAACCAACGCAGGGAGAAGAGATTGAATATCGGACTGTCCCTACCCCTGTGTCAAGGCCGATTGTCTTGGCTCTGGCAGAACTAAAGGGAAGGCAGAGGACTTGGGTGGGAGAGAGGGGAACATGGAGGCAGGAAGAGGCTACCTTGGGATAGTCTTTATGTGGGTTCTGAAACCAACTGAGCGTGCGTCTATTTGGGGCAAGGCTAGACACTGACTCCTCCTGGTTCCTGGCCAGTCTATTAGATTCCACCCTAGGCCTCACACCTGTTTGGGGGAGGCTAGGGCGGGCCCTGGCTGAGGCTGGAATTTCTCCTTGGCAGGGTTTACATCCCCACATGCAGCCCCTGCAGATAACTCTGAATGGGAGTTTACCTTCTCCTTATCCTCCTCTAAGGGAGTTAATGTTTCCTCTCTCCTCACCATGGCCCACTCGGAACCCATGGTCTCCGGCTTGCCCCGGTGGCTGTTTATTGGGGATGAGGTGGATGAGTTTAGTTGGAGGGTGGGCGTCGGGAGGAGTGAGGAAGATGAGGAAGAGGCTGGTTCCTTCAGGAGCAGACCTGAGGGAAAGTGCCAGCTCTGGAGCTGAAAATCATGGCCTTTGGCCAGAACAAATTCATTCAGTTGCATTTATTGAGTGCTTACTGTGTGCAGAGCACTGTATTAAGCACTTGAGCACTGTATTAAGTACTTGAGCACTGTACTAAGTGCTTACCCAGGCCCTGCAATCTGCTCTAACTTGTCTGCTGTGTGACTTTGGGCAAGTCATTTCACTTCTCTGTGCCTCAGTTACCTCATCTCTAAAATGGGGATTAATCAATTAATCAATTGTATTTATTGAGCGCTTACTGTGTGCAGAGCACTGTACTAAGCACTTGGGAAGTACAGGTTGGCAACATATAGAGACAGTCCCTACAGTGGGCTCACAGTCTAAAAGGGGGAGACAGAGAACAAAACCAAACATACTAACAAAATAAAATAAATAGAATAGATATGTACAAGTGAAATAAATAAATAGAGTAATAAATATGTACAAACATATATACATATATTCAGGTGCTGTGGGGAAGGGAAGGAGGTAAGATGGGGGGATGGAGAGGGGGACGAAGGATTGAGACCGTGAGCCCCACATGGGACTACCTGATCACCTGTATCTATCCCAGTGCTTAGAACAGTGCTTGGCACATAGTAAGCACTTAACAAATACAACTAGGAGAGGAGGTATGGAAGAGAGATTGAGTCCTTAAATCAAGTAATAACATTAAGAAGAATGGTAGTATTTGTTGAGTGCTTTACTATGAGCCAAGCACTTTGCTAAATGCTTGGGGAGGCATAATTTAATTGGATGTGATACAGCCCCTGTCCCACATGCAGCTCACAATCTAAAGGGGAGGGAGGACAGATGAGGAAACTGAGGCACAGAGAGGTTAAGTGGGAGAGCTGAGATTTGAACCCAAGTTTCCTGATTCCCAGTTCTATGCTCTTTCCATTAGGCCACAGTGCTTTTCCAGTTGGACTTAATAAAAATTGTAGTTTTACCCTTCTGTCATCCAGCCTTCCCTTTCTCCCTGTGTACACATGGGACATTGTTAAGGCTGGAAAACACTAAATAAATGGGCAGGGTGATAGTGATATTCATTAAGCATCTACTATGTGCCAAGCACTACTATACTAAGCACCAGGGGAGATAGAAGATAATAAGTTGGACACAGTACCTCTCTCTCTCACAGAGCTCATAGAGAGGGATCAAAAAGAACAGGTATTTAATTATTATTTTACAGGTAAAACTGAAACACAGAGGAAGTAAATGACACAGAGCAGGCAGGTGGCAGACTCAGGATTAGAATCCAGGCCCCTGACTTTGAGGACCTTGATCTTTCCACTAGGTTATGCTGCTTACTCTAGTAGTTTTTGAACCTATCTGCAAGCCTGGATTAGAAGGATCTTTATTAGCCAAGCTGGAGCTGAGTGGCCTGGGGAGCGGGGAAGACAACATCACTAATTCTGAGTTTCAAGTCAATGTGTGGGCTTGGAAACAGCTGAGGACAGGAGGCTCAGCCTTCAAAGTTCAGAGCCTGAGATAAGAGCTTTGATTTGACAGTTCTGGGTGGGGGCTGCCTAGCAAGAATAGCCAGCAGGAAAATTAAACAGGTTTCCCTGGCTCTGGGTTTTCCATGATCCAAGAGGGAATTTCCTATTGAGGGAAGGGTGGGGGGGGGCTGCTGTGGTCTTTCCAATGCCCTCTAAGGGAGGGGTGGTATCAGCTGGAAATTAGAACCTCCACCTCTTTGAAAAACAATTCTACCCTTCCTTCCCCATCTTGTCCCTCCCTCCCCGCATTTGATTATGGTGGGAGTGGGGAGAGAAATCACCCCTGTTTATACACTGTGACTCTGACAGTTCCTCTCACTGCAGCAGGGAGGGATATTGGAGGGGTAGTAAAAGCAGTAAAAGTAGAAGTAGTTTTTTATTGAACAACCGCTGGGAGCAATTCACTGTCCTAAGAATTTGGGAAGTACAGAACTGAGAAGTGACGTGTCCCTTGCCTCCAAGGATCTCACACTCAATGGCGAAGACAGATGTAAAACTATTTTGCAGGTAGTAGAAGTTAGTAATTGAATCTTTGTGCATTTGAATAAACAAAAATGCTCAGCGTGGGTATGAATAAGTGTTGGAGATGTCTGGTGGGAGTGTACTAATAGGGGTCCTGGGAGGTAGCAGGGAATGAGGGGTAAAATCCGTGGAGTATCCCACCAAGGTGGGACCATAACATCTCTTTCTCCGAAGTAAGACTGGGAGGAAAGATAGTGATCGATTGATGGGAAAGCAGCAGCGAAGAGGGAGGGAAATTAAAACAGAGAAACCCCCAGACTGGGATTAGTGAAGTTTCTCAGACCACTTCACCCCCTAGTTCTCTCAGGCTCCCACTGGTGGGAAGGGAGGAGCCCATCTGCTTTTCTCCCTCCATTCCGCCATCCAGGCTCCTTGGCTCAGAAACAGTGGGTGGAGTTTTCCCTCATCCTGGAGAAGATGATGATGATTATACTTGTTATATAGCGTTTACTGTGTGTCAAACACTGTTCTAAGCGCTGGGGTAGATACACTTTAATAACACAGTACACAGTAGCACAGTCCCTAACCCAGGTGGGACTAACGCTCATAGTCTAAGTAGGAGGCAGTACAGGTATTGAATCCTCCTTCTTCCCTGCCACCATCTCCTCAGCAGAGCGCTGGGTCACCTGAGCTGAAATACCTCACCCCTGCCCCAGCCCCCAAAACTGCAGCCTGCACCCAAGGACAGGGCTGGGGGAGGGGGCTCATGTTAATAACTGTGGTATTTGTTAAGTGCTTACTATATACCAAACACTGTTTTAAGCGCTGAGGTGATCAGGTCGAATACAGTCCTTGTCCCACACGGTGCTCACGGTCTTAATCCCCGTTGTACTGATGAGGTAACTGAGGCACAGAAAAGTTAAGTGACTTGCCCAAGGTCACGCAACAGACATCAATCAATCAATCGTATTTATTGAGTGCTTACGGTGTGCAGAGCACTGTACTAAGCACTTGGGAAGTACAAGTTGGCAACATACAGAGACAGTCCCTACCCAACAGTGGGCTCACAGTCTAAAAGGGGGAGACAGAAAACAAAACCAAACATACTAACAAAATAAAATAAATAGAATAGATAGGTACAAGTAAAATAAATAGAGTAATAAATATGTACAAACATATATACATATATACAGGTGCTGGGGGGAAGGGAAGGAGGTAAGATGAGGGGGATGGAGAGGGGGACGAGGGGGAGAGGAAGGAAGGGCTGAGTGTGGGAAGGCCTCCTGGAGGAGGTGAGCTCTCAGTAGGGCTTTGAAGGGAGGAAGAGAGCTAGCTTGGTGGATGGGCAGAGGGAGGGCATTTTAGGCCAGGGGGATGACATGGGCCGGGGGTTGATGGCGGGGCACAGTGAGGAGATTAGTGGCAGAGGAGCGGAGGGTACAGGGTGGGCTGTAGAAGGAGAGAAGGGAGGTGAGGTAGGAGGGGGCAAGGTGATGGACAGCCTTGAAGCCCAGGGTGAGGAGTTTCTGCCTGATGCGCAGATTTATTGGTAGCCACTGGAGATTTTTGAGGAGGGGAGTAACATGCCCGGAGCGTTTCTGGACAAAGACAATCCAGGCAGCAGCATGAAGTATGGATTGAAGTGGGGAGAGACACGAAGATGGGATATCAGAGAGAAGGCTGGTGCAGTAGTCCAGACGGGATAGGATGAGACATGTGGCAGAGCTGGGGTTAGAGCCCGTGCTGTTTCCACTGGGCCACGCTGCTTCTAAGGCTCCTGGATGCTGAGTTAGGGGACTCTGCGCCTCCGCCCGTCCAGACCTCAGGCGGACCGCCCCGCTAGCCTGACTCCGTCACACCCATGAGGTTCAGCCAAGTAGCCTCGCCCTCCGGCCCTTTCCCTCACAGCCCTGGGTGGGAAACGCAGGCCTGAACGCTCAGCTTCGGATCAGGCTCGAGCCGCTGAGAAGACTTCCTCGGACCCAAGAGGCCGCGCACGTGGGGCTGGGGCACGTTTGGGCGCTGGGTGTTTGGCGAGGGGAGAGGAGGAGAGGGGAGGGAAGGGGACCCGCGGGCCCTCATGGGCGACACAAGCCAGGGCCTGTAGGGGTTTCCAGTGCAGCGCGAGGCCCAGCGAAGCCTGCAAGGCAGGGCGTCAAATGTTCCCTTGCATAAACACGAGCCGAGTCATGAAAGGCTTTTTAACCCTGCCCGCGGGCGGGCGGGCAAACTGGTGGGCAAGCGGACAGACCCAGCCCTGTCAGGGCCCGCCGTAAGGAGGAAAGGGTGGGATGATGGAGCCGAGGAGAGCGCGCTTCCCTCTTAAAAAGGCAGTGCTCTTCTCCGCCAGTGAGGCTTCCTCTTTCGGGGCACCCCCCCCTTCTCCCTCACAGGACCAGGCAGAACGGATGGACAGACCGCCCAGGACCGTTCTGACTTGTGCAGTGGGAGGCTGAAGGAGGAGGGGCCGTGGCCGGTTTTGCCCGGCTTTCAGTCCCAAATAATGTGTGGGTAATAGCAAGAACAATAGCCTGGTTCGTGGCTTATTATCATAACTGGTTAAAATCAGAGACAGCTGAGAAATAGAATTTAAAAACGATCAAATAAACTCTCAGACGCGGGAACCTAATTCTCACGCTTTCGGCAAGCTCGCCACGAGTGGTTCTTGAAAGTGGGAGAGTTTCCTGCTGGTTCCCAAATGTCCTCGCCGTTGCCACTGCCTTAGGGGCAATAGGATCGTGCCTATCATCCAGCCTTCTCTGGGGGTTGGATGAGAGCCTCATGGACGCCCCAAGCCCACCCACCAAAGAGGGGGAAGGGCCTGAGGGAGTGGGGAGACCATGGATTAGAATCCACAAGCCTTTTGGACGCAGGGCTCTGACCACCTATTCTTACAGCAGGCTCAGCCCGTCCCAGGGATGGTTAGAGTCAGGACTGTGGGCCGGGTTGGAGGAAAAGGGAATACGGGAGGAGGAAGGGCAGGCCCTGGATGTGTCAGGAAGGCAAAAGTTGGCATGCTTCTGCCCAGGGCTCCATCCTCAGCTTGTTGCCCTACCTTCCTTCACACCTTAAGGGCACACAACACTGTAGTGGGCATGCAAGCCATGCAGAAGGGTAAAGAGCCCTGGTCTCAAAAGGGTTTATGGCCTCAAAGGGGAGGCACGCAGAGCACTCTTTTTTTCCTCATTCCTCCTCCCCATTCCCTGTATGATGATGATGATGACATTTGTTAAGCGCTTACTATGTGCAAAGCACCGTTCTAAGCGCTGGGGGGATACAAGGTGATCAGGTTGTCCCCAGGGGGGCTCACAGTCTTAATCCCCATTTTACAGATGAGGTAACTGAGGCTCAGAGAAGTTCAGTGACTTGCCCAAGGTCACACAGCAGACGTGTGGCGGAGACATGTGGTGGAGCCAGGATTTGAACCCATGACCTCTGACTCCAAAGCCCGTGCTCTTTCCACTGAGCCACGCTGTGCATCTTTCTCTTTCCTAATTTCCCTCTTTTCCCCTTTCCCCCATTGCCCCTCCCAACACGGAACAGCTCCTGGGGGCTGGGAGGGAGACCGAATGCTGAGCTCACCCTTGGCGGCCCTGAGAGGGAGTGCTGAAGGGTGCGGGCAGGCCCCGTGGCATTAGGTTGGCAAAAGGTTCCCAGCTAATAACAGGTTTTCCAGCCCTGAGACAGGGCAGAGCAGGGCCTCCTCCAGCCTCCCACCTCGTTTCCCGCCTCCCGACAGCCAGCTTGTCATGGTGACTTGAGTTGCAGGGAATTAAAGAAACGAAATGCGATTGTGTGACAAGAAGCCCGAGATTTCACGATTTCATCCTGTATGTTCCTGGCTGTGCCAGTCTGTGCCACACTATTGCTGCCTTCTACCTGCAATATATTTGAATGTCTGTCCCGCTAGATTGTAGGCTCAAGGGTAGGGATCATGTCTAACAGCTCTGTTGTCCTCTCTCGAGTACTTAGTACAGTGCTCTGCACAAAAGCCTCCATAAATACTATTAATCTCTTAATACTAAATACTAATATTTAATTCCATCTTTGGTATTGTGGTATATGTTAGTTGATTGTACATTTAATTATTAAACCGATTACTTTATAGATTGGTATTGTCTTCCCAGTTAGAATATAAACTACCTGTGGTCAAGGAACATAATAGATAAATAACAGCTTTTCCCACTCTAGTTTTTCCTAACCTTGCCCCTCTATAATCATGCTATTTCTTTATATTTCTCCACAATGCTGTGACCCCCTTTCCACTCTATAGCATTTCCATCCCATCTTACCTCCTTCCCTTCCCCACAGCACCTGTATATGACTGTGAGCCCACTGTTGGGTAGGGACTGTCTCTATATGTTGCCAATTTGTACTTCCCAAGCGCTTAGTACAGTGCTCTGCACATAGTAAGCGCTCAATAAATACGATTGATGATGTACATATTTATTACTCTATTTATTTTACTTGTACACATCTATTTATTTTATTTTGTTAGTGTTTGGTTTTGTTCTGTCTCCCCCTTTTAGACTGTGAGCCCACTGTTGGGTAGACTGTCTCTATATGTTGCCAACTTGTACTTCCCAAGTGCTTAGTACAGTGCTCTGCACACAGTAAGCGCTCAATAAATACGATTGATTGATCTCCTGCTCAGACTTCCATATAGTCCTGGGTTTCGCCACTTTGACATGTGCTTCATCTTGTCCTTCCTGTGCACTTATATGGCTCGTTCATGGGTCAGCAGAACTCTATATGTTGCCAACTTGTACTTCCCAAGTGCTTAGTACAGTGCTCTGCACACAGTAAGCGTTCAATAAATACGATTGAATGAATGAATGAATCAGATCAATCAATTGTATCGTATGCTTGGCAATCTGGATTAAAATCTTTCAATTTGATGCAAATTCAAGGGCTCTAATCCTGAGTGCTCAGTATTTATTTACTGATTGGGTCATAATTTGGTATTAACAGAGGTAACCCAACACAACAGCACTGCACCCCTACAATAAAATATGTTTTCTGCTGCAGCTGCTTTGGGTCAAGCCTTAAACCTCTAACCAGACACCTGATTGAGTTTTTGAATGAAGACTAAGATTTCATGAAATTTAACATGGTTGCATCTTCTACCAAAAGAACAGGATGGGAAGCCAAATATATCATTCCCTGAGGGTTTTCCAAGGCTTTAATGCTTATGAAAATTCATGAACCGCAGCAATGGGTAGCAGGAACCTTCTCCACCCCCAACCCTGTTAGGTCCCAAACACACATAATACAAGAAACTTTTAGGGTGACTTTGGTTTTTTGGGTTTTTTTTTTTTAATTGTAAAATTCATTTACAGAGAACCGCTCGTTTGGGTTGGCCTATTTACAGTCTCCTCCAATTTCCATCCCTACAAACCAAAATTTTTCCATGTAGTCTGTAATGTTAATTGAAATTTTAGCCCCCAAGGACCAGTAACTAGGGTTTTGGATTCTCTTTTTGCTCAATTCTCATTTCCATTTTCACAGAAGGAAAACAAAACTTTAGTTCTTTGCCTACACATGACCCAGGTAACGTTTTTGCAGAAAGAGGTTCCCAAGCCTTAAAACCTTCCTATGATCGAGACCACCAAACTCTGCTAATTCTTCAAGGCATCTGATTGCTGCTTTTAAAGCTCATTTAGTTTTTCTGCTGAAGAGCAACCAATGCATATGAGGTTCCCTCCCCCTCAGTCCTTCTACAACATACTCTATATCCTCATGTTTGTCTCTCTAGCACTTGCTCTCTATCTGGTAGAAACCAGGCATTTCTCTCATTAAGACAAAACAACCTTCTTTCTCTTTCTAGCTCCTCCCCTCGGCCCACCTGCCTTCATTCCAAGCTTCTGAGACATCCCTAAAACTTTCTCTGCTATAACTGTGGTTCCCTTTCAGTAGTCTAGAGCACATGCAAGCCATTTATGTGCGCTTACCACCCCTAAAATGTTACATTATAAAATCTGCTCCTTCCCACTGGCTCAAAAACAGTATGGCTTGGTTTCACGATGGATGATGTAAAAATGACTTAAAAATATATATACATATCCACACACACATACACATATATATATTTTGAACAAAGGCAATACCTTAAAAGAATACCAATTTGAAAAGACAGTTTTTTTAAAAAAAGGAAATCCTAAAATCTACTATACAATGAAAAAAATTAAATAACTGGCAGGATATGAAAATGAAGATGAGGAATGTACAGTGAAAACAAAAACACAAGACGAAGAATTCCAGTTGGTAAAGTGAAAAACATAGTGACTGCTGGGATCTGTTTTCCAAAGAATTTCTGCTCAACTTTAAATTTTAAACACAAAGCAGCACACGCAGGCTCTGCTGATTTTTAAGTGCACAGGTTTGAATTCTCTACGAAGATTCAATCATAACCGAGGCTGGGGAAATACTGGCGATTCCCAACACTGGCTGAGTTGAAAATTTCTGCCAGTACTGCCAGTTACAGTTGGCTGTTTCAAAGAACTGAAGTTAATTCGTCCCTCACATTTAGCTCAGATTTCATGATAAACCTACTTTTTAAAACTTGCCACTTGATTCATCCAAGTTTTAAGAAACGCTTAACTTGTTTTTAACAAAAACCCAACATGAGCCTTTACCTTCTTCAGAAAACAGACCCCAGTTCAACCAAGTTATTTGTATAACAGTAGCTGCCATTAAAAAAATAACGCAAAACCCCCCAAAACGTACAAAACGGTAGGTATGGTATAAAGTATAAAGTAACCCTGACAGTACAGTAAGAGAAATGTACACATTTATAAATAAACAGTCTCTTCTCCACTGAGAACGTGGACTCCTTTTAAACTAAAGTCTCTTTCCTTTTGCTTCCCAACTCGGCCTTCTCTCGTGTTCTTTGGAGCCCAGACAGTGTTCGGTGCGCTTTTACGCTCTTGCCGCCTTCGGCTGGAGTGACAATGGAGCCGGATTCGGGGGCGTTTTCATCTCCTTCGAACTGCAGGGCGCCCGAAAGGGTAGTCGATCGCCTGTGGGCTTGGACGTTGGGAACCGCCGGGTTGTTCTCCTCATACTCCTCACTGAGCTCCGGCAACTCCTTCAACTCTGTCGGGCTGCAGGCTTGCTGGAAAGGGGCAATGGCTGTTCGGATACAGTTAAACCACTGCTGCTTGTGAAACACATCGTTGGCTTGCAGAGTGTGGGACTGGCCCGGACTAGGGTCTTGGAAGCGAACTCGGAAGATGTTTTTGGCTGGAAAAATAAAGACGAGGAAAAGGAATTAGATTTCAGAGAGACAGAGGGGAAGGAGAGGCCGACCGACAGACCGTGGCTGGCCTCGAGGAGGAGGCAGAGCAGCCCGGGAGGGAGCGCACACCTTTGTCGGAGTTGCTGAAAGCGCCTCTGAAGGAGCCTCCCATTCTGACGTCGCCGTCCTGCAAATCCTCCAACACCAGCTCCTGGACGGGGATGGGCTGCCTGTACACTTGATAAGAGTGACGCTCGTTGCGGGTCACTGGGCGAGTCAGAACCAGGATGTCTTGAAACAGAAAAATGTAGAGTTTCTGGGGAAAACAAGGGAAAGAGAGAGACATTCCTAAATTTTTTACAAGGACAGAAAAAAAGCTTTCTGCAACCACATTACTGGCCCAGATTCGCTCTGCTATTACAAATTGGCCTTTACAGTAACCAAAAAGTTCATGGCTTCTCCCGCTCAAACTGGTTTCCAGCCTGAGCATGTTCTTGCTGGCAGGGCTTTCGGTCTTAGGAGATAAAACCTGTTTTTAGAACAACTGGCGTGTAAACCTACACCAAAGGGCAGCTAAGTAAACACCAGAGAGCACAACGATCTGAATGTCAGTAGCAACATAACTTGACACACCAGTATTCCACTCCCCAGCCTCATAGCACAGGAGGGATTAAAAGTATAAAACCTGAAAAAATGTTAATAGCCGGATTAAAAAAAAAAAACCCAAAAAGCAAAATCTCAAGGCTTAAAAAAAAAAAAAAAGAATTGAGCATCCAGGTGCAAAACAGATGCCAGATTTCAAGTTAATCTGAAAACATTCAAGTTATAAAATGCTATTTTTAGAGATTTTTACTGAAAAGAAACACCGCCAGACTCTTCCGCGGAAAAGCTACTATGTGCTGCTGCAATAAGATTACTCTATCAGTTTTCTTCCACTCAAGCAGCTTCTTTCTTTACTTAAAAACCTGAAAACTGGCTTGCATAGCTGGCTGTGAGCTCATCTTCAAAGTTAATGTTAGGACAAGGCAGAACTTTTGATGAAGCCTCCTGGAAGAAGGAAGGCCTTGTTGAGTAAGTTGAAAAATGCTTCAGAAGATGAACAGTGAAGTATGACCATTTGTTATACACTGAAAAACCCGTAGCTTGCTTGATTACTAATCCCAAAGACCTGGTGTTTGAAACTGCTCCAGATGCCAAGACAAAGGGCCAATTCTCCTCTCAAACACTAATTTCTTTTAAAACCAATATCAGGGTTTGTCCAGGACTGCGTCCCCCCAACCCCACAAAAGCAGGGGAAGGGTCCAGATTTGCAAACTCTCCCAATCACAATTTTTATATTGTTCATTATGATACAAAATATATATTTAAATGATAAAACGTGTATTTTTATTAATGTCTTCCTCTCCCCTCTACAGTATAAGCTCACTGTGGGCAGAGGATGTTTCTGCCAACTGTTTTACTGCTCTTTCCCAACTGCTTAGTACTGTGCTCTGCACATAGTAAGCACTCAATAAAGCCATTGATGATGATGAGGACGGTGATAACCAGAAAAACCTACATGTCCATTCTTATTCTTCAGTTCTCCATGGCAGAGCAAAACCTTGCTGGCTTCAATTCTAGGATCCCTCTGCTTCTCATCCAGATACTCCAGCTTGTCAATGTAATACTGGCACTCTGACTCTCCTTTCTTCACATTGATATCAGAGAGCACGCCTTGGATGATCAATATCTATGAAATAAAAGAGAAAATTGTAACAGTGATGTTTCACTCAACGTTTGAGAGTCCTCGAGGCCCAAGACTCAGACCCAAGACCTGCGTGTACGATTACATATATCGTGTACGATTGCATATATCCCCCTTTTCCAATAAAACAACTCAAATGAGTATGAATCCTCAACTACTTAGGTCACTTACAGCATTTTCCAGCAGCTGGACATCAGAGTGATCTTTTGGAGTGTGCCGCAGAATTTCTTTTAAAAGCAAGGGATATTTGACCAAACGACTTCGAGGAATGTCCAGGAAGCTCCAGAGGTCTAGTTTTCTGCTGAAGGGAGATTCGAGACACCGCTGGAGGAAATCCTGGACTCTTGGGTCTTGTTTTTTCTGATCAAGAAGGGCTTTGGCGGCTAGCTGGTTGCTGCAGTAGTCTTTATAGGCTTTAAGGCCAGACAACTAGAGAGTCATTAAAAACCCCAAGAGAAAAAGAAAAAAGTAAGAAAAAAGTTAAATGCGTGTTTGTTGCAATGCTTCTTATTTAACAATCAGTGACAAGTCAGCCCCGTGGTGTGCTTAACCTTGACTGTGGACAGTAAGAGGGGGCATGGTGGAAACAAATGCTGACTTCCCAGGGGCCTGGATGGTGGGGAAGGAAGTTAGGGATAGGACAGTCACCTATCCTCCCCAATCCTGGAAGCTGAGTTCCCAACATAATTTCCTTCTGCTGGTGGAGATGACATTCAGCGATAAGCTCATCATGGGGTTTGATTTGTCATTGGGACCCTGGTAGAAACTTTTACTTTACAAGTACGTATATTTATGGGTAGGCAGAGAGAAGGGAAAGAGGGGAGAGGAGTCTAAGAATAATTTGTTCGGTCTCTGCTTTCATGCTGATTAAGATCTTGATTTCAGGCTGCAAACTGCCTAGTTGATGACATAAAGCTCCCCTCCTTACAATAAGAAACTGTTCCCAATTTTAGCCACGTAAACAGAACCTCCTGTTATGGGTTCAGATCGGCTTGTTCTAGACAATGATTCAAGCCCCCTTAAAACTCATCCTTGATTCCAAGCTATTTTGGGTAAATGACCCATTACACACCCAGTTCACAAGAATATGACCAATTTGCTCCACTGTCCCATCAGGCTTGGTTGCTTCTCTTAATCTCACCAACAAATCTGAAAAGGAAAAATGAAAAGGAAAAATTGAAGCCACATACCACAACTGTAACGGGTTCATTTCAGCAAAAGGTCAATGTTCTCATAGTAAGAAAAATAAAATAGTATCTATACCTTCATGCAATGGTATATATGCATCCAAATCCCCAAATATGTGTGTCAGTTCTTCCTCTGACATAATAGACAGTTTCAACATGGGATCATGGTAGGCCTTTTGTGAGGGAGAAAAGGAACTGGTCACACACAGAGTCAAACAAAATATGATGGTAAGTCCCGCTAAGTATATCTCTAGTGTAAACAGTGTATTCTGTGAAGGGGAAGAGAACTATAAAGCAAATTAAAAAAAATACTAGGACCTAAACTGGCGTTTTTTATTGACGCTCATATAGAAAGATTGGTCCATCATTTCACAAGTTGCTTCAGGCATTTTCAAATTTTAAACCCACAATTTGTGAACTGTTGGAACAGCCCATAAGAGAAGAAATAAAACTACTCACCTTTCTAGCAAGCTTCAGATCCTCGATTAAATCTTGCTCCCCTCGGGATAGTTCATATATTGCCTGCAAAGATGAAAAAAAAAAGGAAATTATAACACTATTCCTTCCAGTCATTTAAGAGATGACATAAAATTTGTTGTTCACATAGCAATTGTAATCAAAGGTCAAAATACAAACAGATCACATTATACAGCTTGATCAAAATTTCCCAAGGCCCCCATGCACCCACAAAGTGTTTCTGTTTTTTTCAGCACTAAGCAAAGCTGATTAGACACCATGAAATCACAGACTGACTACTGTTTAGAACTGTACTGTGTCGCTTAAAGATTTATCCAGGCAGAAAAGGGCAAACTTCACAACTCTGCAAATCTATTAATAAGAATCTCATTTAAATAGGAAAATTGCATTTAAGCAAAGCAATCTATTTTCACTGTGCAAATAAGGGAATACAGCAAAATGCCTCTAGCTTAGCCTCTTGCGAAAGGTATATCCTGGGCCATTTTACCAAAGTTATGGTACACTGGAAGAATGGAGACGCTTTTTTTTGCCAGCCAATTAACTGAAACTAAAGTAATCCCAAAACACCCCATGAACAGTTCTTTCTTTTACAAGATCCTAGTGGATTTGGCATACACAGTGGCTTGACAACCTACCTCCTGACGTTTGATTTCTTTGGTGGTTAGGGTCTCCTTCATGTTGACGTCTAGCATCTCTGACCATAGTACACTATTTCTTCTTTTGGGAGGAGTGGGAACTGTGGCTCTACTCCATGACTTCTGGGCACAGGCAGGGGATCTGCTCTCACCACGGAGGGTAAATGACTACGGAGACAGAGCGGGAAGGGGGAGAATATCAGAGGACAGGCCAACAGTAAGCGCTAATGCTGGCTGAATGTCATCTCCAGCCAGCAGAAGGAAATTACAGTGGGAACTCAGCTTCCAGGATTGGGGAGGATAGGTGACTGTCCTATCCCTAGCTTCCTTCCCCACCATCCAGGTCCCTGGGAAGTCAAACAATACCATAGATCCAATATCATCTAGTTGTACTTTTTAAAAATAAATTTAGGTGGCGACTCAGCTGTAGGAGTCATTTATCAGAGATCAAATTTGTTTTGGGTCAGAACCACCCCACTGGTCCAAGCTAACATTTTCAAAGTTCATTTTGTCAGCCTAGGAGTTTTGGTAACAACGTTATCAGCACAGCTGAGGCACATTATCTTCATACAGTATGGGTACTTTTTCTGTAGGCACATTCCTATTTGATCTCTGTGCTTATCCCAGCATGGTAAAGTTGTATGGAAAATGCATTAGAAACAAATGTGGGCCCCTTCCTCCCCCAACTAACAACACTGTTGTTTTTTGAGTTTTTTTTACCTGTATTGTCTGACCAAAACGCCTGACTGCGCCATTTCTTACAGGAGAGATTAAGTTTGCCAAGGATGTGACCCGTGCTAGAGGTCGGACTCTTTTATTGCTTGGCTCCTGTGAAGACAAAAACAGGTTGAACTGAATGTGGTGTACTTAGGCTCAAAAGCTTCCAAACAAGTCTGGACAACTGCATGAGACAAAGTGCAGAAATTCAGGGCTCATAAGCAGGTCATGTCTTACAGCTCACGTAGGAGCGTCATGTAAATATCAAAAAGCAATAATCTGGATTATAAAAAAAGTTACCAAATAACCAGAATTCAAAGATCAAAGATTCAATGTTAATTATCCTTACAACACAGTGCCCTGGAAGTCAATATTGTTCATGTCAACTTAAACATTGAGTAGTTGTTATTAATACCCAAAATACAAAGTTTGACTCAGTTCGAAAACTGGAACTGTGTAATCTCAGAAGAGAAGGAACTAAACCACAAGCATTCCTCGTTAGGGCCCTCAATGGTTATGTAAAGAATTTCAATCAAACAGAGGTCTGATGACTACACAGCTGAGCCTCAGAATGTTTGCAGACCTAACAACCATATTTATTTGAAAAGCACTGTGGTTGACTTTCAAGATGTTGATTCTTGCTGTGGATATAAGTTTACTCCAGATAGGTCAAGTACACATAGATTTTTTTTTGGTGGGGGGGATGGTGGGGGGAGAGGGAGAGTGGCAGGGAAGAGAGGGAAGGAAGAATTGGGTTGGTTGCAATGGTGTGACCTTGTCAGAAACTGAATAAAGGGTGAAACAGCTTAGATGCCTACCCTACTTGACACTGAGTGAAGATGGCATGTATGCCACTCTCCACATTCAGACTGGAGTGGGGGTAGTTTATCATGGGGTTCATGATGAAGTCCTGAGTCGCCAGCCAGTTAGTACTTTTCCCTTGAGCTAATCAAGCAACGATGCCTGGAAAAATAGTGTAGCATTTTATAAATGAGAGAGAAGTGCCCTACATTAGATGTAAGAACTCTCACTGAAAGTTTAAAAATGCACACACTCACATTCTTCCCAATTTGCTGCTGATAATAATGAGCCAAGTCATTCACATGATAATCATGTTTGATCTGAACGCACTTCAAAAAAATACTAAAAGATACCTTCATTTCACAGAGAAGGAAAATGGGATATAGAAGTGAAAGCTTCAGACACAAATGAACAGAAAGTGGGGGGAGAAGTAAACTCGTTCATTTAGATTATTTGAATGGATTATGGACAACTGCATTTAAGACTTTAGGTATATGCGATGGGTTAGCATAAAATTGATATAAGTATGGATTTACTAGCTTTGGGCCATGAGAAGGTGAAAAGAAAATGCAGGAGCCATATCAATGTTTGAAAAGGAAAAGACAGAACAATAAAAAGTCTAGCTGGAGAGTTCAGGATTTTATTGGTGTTGGAGTAGGTATGGGGGAAAAAACTCAAAACCTCTGTAAAATATAAGAAATGAAAAAACTAAGCAGAATTTCATTTAATTATCTAAAGAAATGGGTCACCTTAATGAGAGCTTTAAACTTGAAAAGGGCAAAGGGATAGATTTTATAAAGCAGTGTCAAAAATTGGAACAAGGGAATTTACGTTAAACTTTGTAAGCTATTTTACCCTATGAGGAGGCAAAGCACAAACCAAAGCATAAAGCAATGGACATTTTCTGAAACAAAAAAAAAAAATACAATTTGGCTAGTAACACTACCCCCCCCCCCCCCAAAAGAAATGTTTAGAGTTGAAAATTTGAGGCGTTTCAGCTATGTGATAAAATGACATTCTGTACGGTAACAGACATGTGTGAATGCCTTTGCAACACACATCTGTGCAAGACTTTAATGACACATACATGTGCAGAAGGTCTAGCAGAAAGCATTCCTCTCTATTAGTGAAGAGGTACAAAGAGTCTTCTGTTTGAATGGAGATATAATTACCACACCCAGAACAGCTAAGTAGATACAGAGTAAGATTATGCCAACTTTTAGATGGAAACAAAGCAGTTGCCAGAAAATCCTGTTCCTTTTTTTGGAAACAGAGTTAACTCCTCTTCCCTAAGGCAGAACGAATTTGGCTTCACTGTAAATCACAAAACGGCCAACTGCAATTAAGAAGTCTGCTTGATGTGTGCTCTCCTCTAATGTTAAAAGGAAGGTTGTTTGGCTTATCTATAATTTAAAATTGTATCTCTGCAAAAAGGAGACTTTTCCTTCCTTTGAGCTGCAACAGAAGGTAACAATTTGGTAAATCCAAAATGTATGCTCAATACCAATTACAGTGCTTGAATGATGCATGTTTTGGGGCCTGAATCCATATAGCTGTTACTTGTAAACTTGCCAAGGCAAAATTCTGCAAAACAAAGTATTTACAAAAATGGATGTGCTTTTTGTTTATAAAAGTTCTAGGGGGAGGCTGGAAATAGGTTTTTAATAAATCACTGGGTTGGCAGTGACTGTAATCTAACTTTCCTTTAAAACCTATTTCCAACAGCCTCTCTCCCTGTGGAGGAATGAGGCTACCCAGGCTGCAGAGGAAGAAAGCTAACAATCCAGGAATTTTAAGAACTAAAAATGTGAACTTTCCCTACGTGCTTTTGACTAAGGAAGAAAACTTAGCTTTCTGCCCCTACTAAACGGAATGGCTGATCCTTTGAAAGACTGGACCATAAACGAGAAAAGCCACTTTGATTTCCAAGATCTTACCAATGGAACCGATTTTGGAAAAAAGAAAATATTTAAAGGTCACAAGCTTCTGAAATTTTCCGACTACAGGTCTCTGATAAAAAGAAAACCAAGGACTCCTTATATGGGAAGGTGGGCCAATGAAAGGATCGGGGATAAAGGGGCCTAGTGCCTCACCTTAAAGTTAGGGATTCAGGTTTGGCTGCCAGTTTGGACCAAAAATAAATGATTACCTGACTGCTTTTGGAGACTCACAGGCCCTTGGCCCAGTTCCTGATGAAAACCAAACATTCCCAATGCTCCAAGTCATATGGATAGGGTTTTACATGGTTAAGTCAATGTAGCCCCAAAGTAACAAAAGTGGAAGAACAAAATACCCTCTCACCTTCAAAACGATCTTGTCCAAGCTTATTTAAAAATACATAGCACAAACAGCAGCCCTGGATGAAATTTTTCCACTAACAGAAACCTTTCACGACTACTCAAGTGTACTTAAACATCCTGCTGCCACTTACCTATGGTGCTGTCTTATCCTAATGTCCTTTAAAATAATATGATGGCATTTATTAAGTGCTTACTATGTGCAAAGCACTGTTCTAGGCACTGAAGGGACTGTGTCTGACCTAATTGTCTTGTATCTACCCTAGCGCTTAGTACAGTGCTCTGCACCGATTAAGTACTCAATAAATCATCAATGGTATCTATTTGGCGGTTACTGTGTGCAGAGTTCTTGTGCAGAGCCTTTAGGAGGGTACAATTTAACACAGCTGGTAGGCACATTCCCTGCCCACAACGAAACGAGATTACAGTCTAAATTACATAGTATGTGTTTAATTGCCAAAGCAAAAAAAAGTCTGAATACATATTAGCATGGCAGATAAATCAGTTTTCTGTTACCCAAATCGGTCTTCATCTCATCTTTCACTAAAACCCAAGGTCAAGACATGAATACATATTTAAGCGATTTTTTTTTTAAAAAACGACTTGAGCTGTCTCTTCTTTAGATGCAATTTTACAAGATGACTTGGGAGTTTCGTCTTGCGCCATTATAACTTGCTTACTCATGGAATCTGGGGGTAGCACCTTTCTGGAGGATTTCCTTTTGTGGAACAGTATTTAAAAAAATCTAACACTAGCCCCCCCCCCCCAAAAAAAAAACCTTTCAAAAGTGCTTAAATTTACCTTTTCAAAACACTATGTAAAGGGAAACAAAGACAAAAATGAGTTCTAAAGGAAGGGTTGGGCAAATCTAGTTCAACTATTAAACAGTTTTTAGTTCTATAAATTTAACTGTTTTTAGTCATCGGAGTTTATTAATGTATTCTGAAAAATGTGTCACACTTCTACTAAAACGCCCGATTTAAGGGGAAGCAATAAAACTAGTTTCAATGACTCAGTTTTAATGTTGAGGTAGCTAAAATTAGGTATAAATACTGTTGACCAACAGACTTTTATTTGATGCTCTACAGGGAAATGCCTATTATAATCACTTCAAAGACGCTGGAGTACCCCAAAGTCTTTTTTTGAACAGAATTGGTTCCCAGGAATCGGATTTTTAGACCCGGCTAAATGAGCTAGAAGTAAGACTTCATCAGTCAGTATTTTCAACCAAGTTTTTCTAATAAACAACTGAGTGGTGTGGCAGCCAAGAAAACTGGTAATTAGTATAAAAACCACCAGTCACCCGTAAATACAATTCTCCAGGGCACCGAGATCTTACAGACAAAAATACAGACGCAAGCATTTACATTTTCTATTTTAAATACGTTTAAAGATCTAGTTTGAGGGGGGAAAACCCAGCAGGATAGAACGACGTTGCCAACTTGTACTTCCCAAGTGCTTAGTACAGTGCTCTGCACACAGTAAGTGCTCAATAAATACGACTGAATGAATAATAGTAAAGAAAAAACGGAGACAACTTTGTACTTTAGCAATTTTTTTGCTACCACTAGCTCAAAAAGAGTTATTTTCCTACTCCACATAGCTCTTTAAAGTGCGGTTCGTGGTAAGGCAAATCCATCAAACTATGTAGCACCTCGCGGATGGCACATATCTGCATTGCGTGCCACCTTCCCACACTGGCACGGTAGGGCGGTTTGGCTGTATTCCTTTTCATAACCCCGTCTGGTTCAAACTCAGTGCTCGTCCCTAAATTCGTGCACTACTACTACTACTACTAATGATGGTATTTGTTAAGCGCTTACTATGTGGAAAGCACTGTTCTAAGCGCTGGGGGAATACAACGTGATCAGGTTGTCCCTCGGGGGGCTCACAGTCTCAATTCCCATTTTACAGATGAGGGAACTGAGGCACAGAGAAGTTAAGCGACTTGTCCAAAGTCACACAGTTGGCGGAGTCGGGATTTGAACCCATGACCTCTGACGCCAAAGCCCGGGCTCTTTCCACTGAGCCACGTTGCTTCTCTACTACTACTATTAATAATAATCGCATGTTAGGCACTTACTATGTGCACTGTTCTAAGCGCTGGGGGGTGGGGGGGATACAAGGTAAAGAGGTTGTCCTACACAGGGCTCAGTCTTAATACGTTTTGTTTTGTTGTCTGTCTCCCCCTTCTAGACTGAGCCCGCTGTCGGGTAGGGACCTTCTCTAGATGTTGCCAACTTGGACTTCCCAAGCGCTTAGTCCAGTGCTCTGCACACCGTAAGCGCTCAATAAATACGATTGAACCAATGAATGAATCCCCATTTTACAGATGAGTTAACTGAGGCCCAGAGAAGTGAAGTGACTTTCCCGAAGTCACCCAGCACACAAGTGGCGGAAGCAGCGTGGCTCAGTGGAAAGAGCCCGGGTTTGGGAGTCAGGGGTCATGGGTTCGAATCCCGACTCTGCCAAGTGGGCAAGTCACTTCACTTCCCTGAGCCTCAGTTACCTCAACTGTAAAATGGGGATTAATCACTCAATCGTATTTATTAAGCGCTTACTGTGTGCAGAACATTGTACTAAGCGCTTGGGAAGTACAAGTTGGCAACATCTAGAGACGGTCCCTACCCAACAGTGGGCTCACAGTCTAGAAATTCTAGGGATTAAGTCTAGGGATTAAGACTGTGAACCCCACGTGGGGCAACTTGATCACCCTGTAACACCCCCCCCCCAGCGCTTAGAACAGTGCTTTGCACATAGTAAGCGCTTAACAAATGCCATTATTATTTTTTTAACCCATGACCCTTCTAGACTTCTTCTAGACTGTGAGCCCACTGTTGGGTAGGGACTGTCTCTGTGTTGCCGACTTGTACTTCCCAAGCGCTTAGTACAGTGCTCTGCACACAGTAAGCGCTCAATAAATACGATTGATTGATTGACTGACCCGCGTTTTATTTTTAATTGCCGCGCTAAAATCCCCCCTCCAAACCGGATTCGGAGTACAAGGAGCAGTCTCCCAGGATGTTCCCCCCCATGCCAGAGCTTGGCGCGTCAGGGGGGGCGATAGACTGTGAGCCCACTGTTGGGTAGGGACTGTCTCTATGTGTTGCCGACTTGTACTTCCCAAGCGCTTAGTACAGTGCTCTGCACCCAGTAAGCGCTCAATACGATTGATTCGCGATTTTTTTTTTTAATTGCCGCGCTAAAATCCCCCCTCCAAACCGGATTCGGAGGACAAGGAGCAGTCTCCCAGGATGTTCCCCCCATGCCAGGGCTTGGCACGTCAGGGGGGCGATAGACTGTGAGCCCACTGTTGGGTAGGGCCTGTCTCTATGTGTTGCCGACTTGTACTTCCCAAGCGCTTAGTACAGTGCTCTGCACCCAGTAAGCGCTCAATACGATTGATTCGCGAATTTTTTTTTTAATTGCCGCGCTAAAATCCCCCCTCCAAACCGGATTCGGAGTACAAGGAGCAGTCTCCCAGGATGTTCCCCCCCCATGCCAGAGCTTGGCGCGTCAGGGTGGGCGATAGACTGTGAGCCCACTGTTGGGTAGGGACTGTCTCTATGTGTTGCCGACTTGTACTTCCCAAGCGCTTAGTACAGTGCTCTGCACCCAGTAAGCGCTCAATACGATTGATTCGCGATTTTTTTTTCAATTGCCGCGCTAAAATCCCCCCTCCAAACCGGATTCGGAGGACAAGGAGCAGTCTCCCAGGATGTTCCCCCCATGCCAGGGCTTGGCACGTCAGGGGGGCGATAGACTGTGAGCCCACTGTTGGGTAGGGACTGTCTCTATGTGTTGCCGACTTGTACTTCCCAAGCGCTTAGTACAGTGCTCTGCACCCAGTAAGCGCTCAATACGATTGATTCGTGATTTTTTTTTTCATTGCCGCGCTAGAATCCCCCCTCCAAACTGGATTCGGAGTAGAAGCAGCAGTCTTCCAGGATGTTCCCCCCATGCCAGAGCTTGGCGCGTCAGGGGGGGCGATAGACTGTGAGCCCACTGTTGGGTAGGGCCTGTCTCTATGTGTTGCCGACTTGTACTTCCCAAGCGCTTAGTACAGTGCTCTGCACCCAGTAAGCGCTCAATACGATTGATTCGCGATTTTTTTTTTTCATTGCCGCGCTAAAATCCCCCCTCCAAACTGGATTCGGAGGACAAGGAGCAGTCTCCCAGGATGTTCCCCCCATGCCAGGGCTTGGCGCGTCAGGGGGGCGAGGGGGAGAGGGCCCCCGCCGTGACCCCCTTACCTCTTGCTCCCTGAAGGACTGGTTATTAACGTCTAGGACTCGGATCGTCCTTTTGATAGGCAGGAGACCTCCGACTTCATCATGCGCCACCATGCTTTCGGCCGGGGCTCTCCGGATCCTCCGAGGTAATCCACATCCGAGTTGGGGTGGGGGGTCCCGGGCCTGGCTGAGCCCCCACCCTGCCGGGGCCCAAGACGCCTTTCCGAGCGGGAGGCTGCAGAGCCCCGGGGTCAAGGCGGGGGGCGGGGTCCCCCCGGGGTCACGTGGATGATTGACAGCCGCGGGAGGGCGGGGCCCGCTCCGCGGACACCTCCCTTCCCTCCAAAAGTTAACGCTCTTGGAGCGCTTACTGCGTCATTCATTCAATCGCATTTATTGAGCGCTTACTGCGTGCGGAGCACTGGACTAAGCGCTTGGGAAGTACAAGCTGGCAACATATAGAGCCGGTCCCTACCCAACATTCATTCAGTCGTATTTATTGAGCGCTTACTGCGTGCTCTGTCTCCCCCTTTTAGACTGTGAGCCCACTGTTGGGTAGGGACTGTCTCTATGTGTTGCCAATTTGTACTTCCCAAGCGCTTAGTACAGTACTCTGCACATAGTAAGCGCTCAATAAATACGATTGATTGATTGATTGATTGCACAGCACTGGACTATTTGTACATATTTATTACTCTATTTTGCTTGTACATATCTATTCTATTTATTTTATTTTGTTAGTATGTTCGGTTTTGTTCTCTGTCTCCCCCTTTTAGACTGTGAGCCCACTGCTGGGTAGGGACTGTCTCTATATGTTACCAACTTGTACTTCCCAAGCGCTTAGTCCAGTGCTCTGCACACAGTAAGTGCTCAATAAATACGATTGATGATGATGATGACTAAGTGCTTGGGAAGTACAAGCTGGCAACAGATAGAGACGGTCCCTACCCAACATTCATTCATCCATTCTTATTTATTGAGCGCTTACTGCGTGCAGAGCACTGGACTAAGCGCTTGGGAAGTACAAGTTGGCAACAGATACAGACGGTCCCTACCCAACATTTATTCATTCATTCTTATTTATTGAGCGCTTACTGTGTGCAGAGCACTGGACTAAGCGCTTGGGAAGTACAAGCTGGAAACATATAGAGACGGTCCCTACCCAACATTCATTCAATCGTACTTATTGAGCGCTTACTGTGTGCAGAGCACTGGACTAAGCGCTTGGGAAGTACGAGTTGGCAACATGTAGAGACGGTCCCTACCCAACAGCGGGCTCACAGTCTAGAAGGGGGAGACAGACAACAAAGCAAAACATATTAACAAAATAAAATAAATAGAATAAATATGTCCAAGTAAAACAGAGTAATATGTACAAACATATATACGTACATACAGGTGCTGTGGGGAGGGGAAGGAGGTAAGGCAGGGGGGAGAGGAAGGAGGGGGCTCAGTCTGGGAAGGCATCCTGGAGGAGGTGAGCTCTCAGTAGGGCTTTGAAGGGAGAGCCCTGTACTAAGCGCTTAAGTTCCAGGCCTTGGGCAGGGTACTTTTCTCCTTCATTCGAAAGTGGTTGTGTTGTTTTACTGTCTGTCTTCCCCTTCTAGATTGGGTAGGGACCGTCTCTATATGTTGCCGACTGGTACTTCCCAACCGCTTAGTAATAATAATAATAATGACGGTATTTGTTAAGCACTTACTATGTGCAAAGCACTGTTCTAAGCTCTGGGGGGTTGCAAGGTGATCAGGTTGTCCCATGTGGGGCTCACAGTCTTAATCCCTATTTTGCAGATGAGGGGACTGAGGCCCAGAGAAGTTAAGTGACTTGCCCAAAGTCACACAGCTGACAATTGGCGGAGCAGGGACAGTGCTCTGCACGCAGTAAGCGCTCAATAAATACGATTGAATGAATGACTGAAGCGCTCAGTGTGCGCAGAGCACTGTACGAAGCGCCTTTCTCATCCTGAATCTAGACGAGTCCGGTTTAACATTCCTCGGGGGCAGCGGCGGGGGGAGAGCTTGGAAAGTGGGGTTGAAATTTCTGCATACCTGAATTACACTAAGGGATTAAAAAAAAAACAAAAGCGACCCAAGGGAATGCTTATCTGACCGAGATAATCTGCTTTTTTGCCTCTAGACCCTGTTGTTTTCAGGAAGGAAAAGTCCTTTCCCCAATTCCCTAAGAAGGGACATTAGTAAGGCACTGTACAAACAGGGCTAATACAAGTTGGGAATGGGAGAAAAGGGAAAAACCCAGGGATAAATACATGTATACCTCAAAGTGAAAAGTATGAGAAGCTATAGAACTTGCTCTGAACATTTTGGTGTCTTTTGAGGACATGTGAAGCTATCTAGAACCCGGAATCTAGTTTCAATTTTTACCTCAACAGCCTGGTATGAAAGATTTTCCTGAGCAAGAGTTGTGGTCTTATTCATATACAAATTACCTTGGTCCAAGAGAAGACAACAGGGAGAACAGTTGGGCCACTTTAACTTATCGGGACAGGATGCCTTAAAAATCAAAGCTATTAAAGTTCTGGGAGGTGGGGGACATTTTCTTTATTAAATTCCCATGCGTGAAGCAGGGTGGCTCCGTGGAAAGAGCCTAGGCTTTGGAGTCAAAGCTCATGAGTTCAAATCCCTGCTCTGCCAATTGTCAGCTGTGTGACTTTGGGCAAGTCACTTAACTTCTCTGTGCCTCAGTTACCTCATCTGTAAAATGGGGATTAAGACTGTGAGCCCCCCATGGGACATCTTGATCACCTTGTTACCTTCCCAGTGCTTAGAACAGTGCTTTGCACATACTAAGCACTTAATAAATGCTATTATTATTATTATGCACTAAATGCAAAAGACAATTCCAATCCATACCTCAGACTGGAACATTTCCCCTTCTCCTGAAGGCCAGAGTTAGTCACTTTGGGGCCCGCTGCACTCCTACTGCCCAATAGTCGGTTATTTTCCTTTAAGGGACATTCTAGTTTTCAACGAGAGCTACCACTAAGTTGGCTTCAGAAGTAATGACGATTTCAAGTAATGGGGGCACTTTGAAGAGACAAGGATATTCCTTTACTTGTACAGGGACCTTGTCTAATTTTTATTCGTGCACTTTTTCCCGGCTTTTAATACTTTGCACATAAGAAGCACTTATACCCATTATTACTACTAAGATCCCAGAAATTTGTGTCTTATGATCTGATGCAATTAACCGATGGTTGTGAAGTTCAGAGCAGTGAAGTGCTGGGATGAGATCAAGAGGGGTGACACCTTTCTGCCTGGCCCTACAACCCCTTTGAAGTGGACCCCCTTGCCTTCAGCACTTTTCCAGTAAACCAGATCTGTTTCCTCCTATGGAAGTTGTACTGACACAACAATCATATCGTTGGTCACCACCCCCCACCTGACAGAATGTGTTTAAAGACTGCATTTTTCACAGTAGGGTCAACATGGAAAGATACCAGTTCACAGGGAACACAAGGCCTTAGTTGAGCAAACTTCCAGATAAGGCTTTATGCCCAAAATCCAACCCTGAAAATATAATTTCAATGCTGAAATTTATGATTTCTTCAAATAGAAGTTGGTTTACTTGAACAAAATCCAGAAGAGAAGCATCGTGGCCTAGTGGATAAAGCACTGGCCTGTGAGTCAGAAGGGCCTGGGTTCAAATTCTGACACTGCCACCTGCCTGCTGTGTGACCGTGGGTAAATCACTTAACTTCTTTGTGCCTTAGTTTCCTAATCTATAAATTGGGGATTTAGACTGTAAGCCAGTTGGGACATGGACCTGATTAGCTTGTATCAACCCCAGTACTTAGTTCAGTGCTGGCACTTAGTAAGTGTTTAATAAATGCAAGAGACAGAGAGAGAGAGAGAGAGACAGAGAGAGACAGAGAGAAAGAGAATGCACCCATAAGTGCTTAACTGGTGATCAATAGCTGAGAATCTGAGTTCTTTAAAAAAAGCACTTCTGCCACTTGTCTGCTGTGTGATTTTGGAAAAGTCACATAACTTCTCTGTGCCTCAGTTACAAAATAGGGATTTAATAACTGCTCTCCTACTTAGACTGTGAGCCCCCTGTGGGACCTGATCTTGTATGCACCCCAGTGCTTAGTACAGTGCTTGACACATAGCAAGTGCTTAAATACCACAATTATTATTATAAAAATCTATTTGTGTGGAAAGTGAAACTGAAAATTATTTAAAGAGGTTAGGGTGTGACAACAAAAATATGGTCATGGGTTTATATAGAGCAAGGGTGGCCAATTCTCGTGAACTGAAGAGTCATGAGACGAAAACATAATATGGCTGAGAGTTGCACATAAAATAACCCCCAAAACCCCAAACAAAACCCGAGCTACCTAATCACCATTTGGGGGCTGGGGTGATGTAACAAATACTTTGCCCAAGGTCACACAGCTCTTGAGGGCAGAGGTCCAGCAGTAATGTAACTGGAAAGGCAAAGTGTTAATTTTTTGGTGCTGCTGCTGTTCTTTCTTTTTGCTTGTTTTTGTAGGTGCAAGAGAGATCTGCCCCCTTGCCCCCCATCCCCCAAACCCTGCCTAAGCCACTCTAAATTACATCCTCCACCAGGGTGGAGGGAATAGGAGAGGGTAGAGTGTTTGCTGCTGTCGAGGTCACGCAGATATTCTGTTTATGACCACAGACTACGCCCCTTCTCCCTATCAGCAGCCTTGCACTGCATATTACTTGGGGACAGGGCCCCGGGCCAAAGCATACGGGTGGTTCAGTAGAAATCATCACCGCTACTGAAAACAACTCAAGTACATGTCCTGTTCCCCACTTGGTCACTGGTGTCTTACGAGGCACAGTACTGTATTTCCATGGAAAGTGTGTGCAAGAAAAAATCTCTCTAGAAGAGGCTTACACTCATGAAATCAGGCTCATCATCAGTGATATCTTCAAATGAGCTCTATGTCCAAAGCACTGTACACTACAAGCTTGGGAGAATACAATGAAACAGCAGACCGTTTCCTGCCCACAGTGACCTACTATGCAGTAATAGAACTTCTGATGTCAGTCAAATTTATTGAGCACTTATGTGCAGAACACTATACTACGCATTTGGGAGAGTACAATATAACAGACTCAATCTCTGCCCACAATGAGCTTACAATCTAGAGGGGAAGACAGACATTAATATAAATTAGACATTAATATAAATTACAGATATGTACATAAGTGCTGTGGGGCTGGGAGAGGGGATGAATAAAGGGAGCAAGTCTGGGTGACTTACAAGGGAGTGGGAGAAGAGGGAAGGAGGGCTTAAAAGAACGCCTCTTGGAGGAGGAGATGTGCCTTCAGTAAGGCTTTGATTGGGGAGGGGGTCAGGGGATGGAGTAATTGTCTGTCAGATATGAGGAAGGAGGGCATTCCAGGCCAGAGGCAGGACGGGGCATGGAAAAATGTGGTGTCATTTCCACTCCACTATTTCTGTTCTACACACTCTGATTTACTTTTTTTCTTGCTAACCTGAAATGAGCAGTTAGCTAGAAATTCAACAGGCAAAGGACAATCAAATTGCAAAATAACAAAAAAAATCACTTAGATGTTCTCTGCTGCCCTCTATTTTGAGTTTTCTGAAATGCAGCTTAGCGTGTGTAGCCCTTTAGCTTCTTGCAATCTGATTTTTAAAAACATAAATCGCCTCTCCCAGAGTGTGCATCAGTCTAAATGACAATAGGTAAATGTACAGAACAGATACTGGACAACTTCACCAAAGGGTTAGTAATAGGAACATTCAGTTAAGGCTGTTTCAAAACAGGATGAAACATGTCCTTTTAGAACTTCAACTATTTTAAAGCTCAAACTTCTCACCAAGAATTTGATTTGATACGTGCTTAGAATTGGCACCAGAACCGTTTACTTATTGTCTTGCTAAAAATGGAATGGCGATGGCAACTAATCTGAGTGCCCGATAAACTTTGACCTGAACAATCCAGTCATGTAAAAGGAAAACGATGGTCAGATATGTCAAAATTATAAAAGGAGTTAGGGATATTATTAGAGCTGGATTTCACTCAAATATTTTTGGATACGACAGTTGGAATAAAGCAACTTTTTCTAAACCAGCAGAGTTTGGAAAAGAGGTTTGGAAATGAACAGAGTCACTGGGCCTAAACGCTGGCAGAATGAATAACAGAGTGATCTGGTAGGCCTTGCCTAGTTTAATCATTCAATTGTATTTATTGAACACTTACTATGTGCAGAGCACTGTACTAAGCGCTTGGGAGAGTGCAATATAACAGAGCTGGTCGACATGTTTCCTTCCCCCAAGCTGAAATGTTTGGGATTAGTAATAATAATAATGGCATTTAAGTGCTTACTATGTACCAAGCACTGTTCTACACACTGGGGTAGATACAAGGTAATGAGGTTGTCCCACATGGGGCTCAGTCTTAATCCCCATTTTACAGATGAGGAAACAAGCACAGAGAAGTGAAGTGACTTGCCCAAAGTCATACAGCTGACAACTGGAGGAGCCGGGATTAGAACCCACGACCTCTGACTCCCAAGTCCGGGCCTGCAGAGAAGACACAACCTAGGTCTGCAACAACATAGGGTTTCTTAACACTATTTGGATATATGACAAGAATTAGGGAACACTTTCCCCACACCACAATTCTGTTCTGGTATAACACAATCCACAGATTGTTCCAACGAGATTCAGTGTAGTAAGAGGTTGTGTGCAAATGCACAAGATGTCAGTCAAGGCATGATGCTACAGCACTTCACAGCCTCTGCCTCACTGTACCTTGCATATTATTTGCATTTTGACAATTTAACAATTCTTAATATAGTAAAAGAGCACTGAGTAGCAATGATGTAAGCCATTCTTCTTATGGAGGACATATATAGGAATTTATATAGATGAGTATCAGTCTTTGTGATATCTTCAAACCACCCTACCCCTAACCCTTATACAATGCTCTGCACACAGTAAGAGCTCAATAAATACAACTGAATGACTAAACCCATTAAATCTCAGAATTCATTCATTCAATCGTATTTATTTAGCACTTACTGTGTGCAGAGCACTGTACTACATGCTTGGGTGAGTATAACAGACATATTCCCTGCCCATAAGGAGTTTGCAGTCTAGAAGTGGGGGAGCAGACATTAATAAAAATAAATTACAGATATGTACATAAGTGCTGTGGGGCTGGTGGTGGGGAGAACAAAGGGAGCAAGAGAATGGGATCAATAGGTACTAAAACACAATTCTCCCGTAAAATGAGGTTCTTCAAGAACACCGCTCCCAGGTCATAGAACTTCCTCTATTATATTGTAATGCTCGTCTGAGGGTCAGAAGCGCCCTGCATTGGGTATTCAGGTATGAACCTTGTCCCAAGGCAACATTCATACATTTTACAACTAATAAAATCAACTGGATAATCCCCAAGAATCTTCTAGGCTCTACTAAAACAAGGATTACAGACATCTCTTCCTTTTATAAGCCTTAATTGATGTCTACATCAAAGGTGCAAATAATTTCTCAACTCAGACCCACAAAAATTGGACTGAATGCCTCCTACTTTTACCGGCAACCAGGTTCATCTCTTTCTATCTCTCCCCCTCATCAAAGAGAAAGCAACCACCTGCCTGTTACAGCACCAACCTACAAACCAGATCCTCCTCAAATTACAACAAAAAGGACAGGAAAAAGAAAGTGACAATACAGGCAATTTTCTGATACTATGAGGGCTACGTTCTTGAAGAACACTGCATTAAGAAAAACTAACGCTGCTGTATGCGTACCTAACCTGACCTAACCAACAAGCCAGTCCCCGATTTTTCCTTCCGGCATCACATTGTCAAAAGGACATTCCCCCAATTCCCCTAACAGTGGGAGCCAACACACAAGTGAAAACACACATGAGGAGATAACTGACTATAAAAAATGTCTTTCCAGGCCCTTCTTTGGGCACATGAGCTAGGACTTGTTTTCCTGGACACTGGAAATGTACAAAACACATGCTGTAATAAAAACAAATTTTTAGATATTGAAAACTACTATTTTGTGTCGGGGGAGGTAAATTCTGTAAAGGGATATGCCCTTGTTAATTTTTTTAAACTACAAATAGGAACATGGCCCACAGTGGTTTAACCAAGTCATCTGCCCATAATCTTATGTTTAACATTACATCAGCATGTATTTATGTTCTATATTCTAAAGTTAGAGCGGTAATCCTAGATACTGACATAAAAAGACATGACAGATCAGTAGGGCTCTGGTTAGTTTGAAAATATTTACTTGCGGTCTGAAAAATTGGATTTTATTGGCATGATGCAAACCCTTTCATTCTAATACACTCAGCCAAAAGTCATATTTAGCAAAATGTGTGTATTTTATATATGCCAAGTCTTTCAAGGTTTGTGTCAATTCAGTAATGTTTTAGTTTTCTTGAAGTCTATTAAGTCCTGCCCAATTTTGTCAATTGGACACTTGAGCTCAACTGCCTCAAATTCCAGACAGAAGACAGAAAGTGAAGGAAGGCTGAAGCATCAGCACAGGAATCAAAAAGTGATGACATCTGGCTACAGGGTGGCAGGCAAAGTCAATTAATTAATGATGGTATTTGTTAAGTGCTTACAACGTGCCAAGCACTGTTCTAAGCACTGGGGTAGATACAAGGCAATCAGGTTGTCCCACGTGGGGCTCACAATCTTTATCCCCATTTGACAGATGGGGTAACTGAGGCACAGAGAAGTTAAGTAACTTGCCTAAAGTCACACAGCTGGCAAGTGAGCCACGATAGCCACTCACCTCACTCTCAACTCTTGCTGCGTGTCAGGCCAACCTTTTTTTGGGGGGCCTTGCTCTTTCCCTGCCACTTTGCCACCTCCCTCTCCTTTTTTTTTCCTCTCCCCTGATTCTGGAATTGGACTAAAAACAAAGAGAAGACCTAAACCCAAAGAGAAATACATTTTTACCTATTATTCAACCTTTAAATACATTTGAGAGCAGAAACTGGTAATTGCCACCTCGTTGAATGCTAACTTTTGTACTAGAAGCTGCCTTTTGAGCTCTGGGAAAGGGACTGGATGGACTAATTGCTTTCCTACTTGAGTTCAAAAGAAAATGCTGAAAAAAAAGCAACTGATGATGTGATTAGTTTTGAATGTAAAAATCACACTTTCATGCTTGTTACAAATCTGGTGACTACCTTCATTAGACTCCTAAAGAGTGTGTCACAAGTATATTATTGTGGTAACATGTTTCCCTGAGCAATCTCAGCTATGATAAACTTAACTCGTGAATTTTCAAGGGCCTCTTGTTGCTTATGCTTAGGCAAAGAGCCATCTCCAACAGCACTGTTTGTGCGTGTCAGTAGTTTATTCTAGAGAAAAGCGTTGAATTTGAGAGAAAAAAAAAACCCATATCCACTTGCAGAAGGCTTCAATCAATCGTACTTATTGAGCACTTACTATGTGCAGAGCACTGTACTAAGCGCTTAGGAAGTACAAGTTGGCAACATATAGAGACAGTTCCTACCCAACAGTGGGCTCACAGTCACTTTCTAATAACACAAAAAAGTCACTATGGTGGTATAAAATTAAGACCCCACTTATATATAGCCAAAGTGATACAAATACTACTTTAAAAATAAATCCAGAACCTGTCCTGTACATTTGGAACTATCTTTTCCCTTATCTAATAGTCTTTGTCCAATTAACTGCAGGGGTCTATCTTCATATGTCTAGTATGTTAAATGAGGGACATATGCACGCACGCACACACACACACACACACACACAGAGTTGATGATGATGGTATTTGTTAAGCACTTATTACATGCCAGGCATTATACTAAGCGCTGGGGTGGATGTAAGCTAATCAGGTTGGACATAGTCCCTGTCCCACATGGGGGCTCACAGTCTCAATCCCCATTTTACAGATGAGGAAACTGAGGCCCAGAGAAGTGAAGTGACTTGCCCAAGGTCACAGAGCAGACAAATGGCAGAACCGGAACTAGAACCCATGACCTTTTGACTCTCAGGCCCATGCTCTATTCATTATGCCACGTTGTCCTTCCTATTCGAAGACAAAACCAATGATGGTGAAGTGTGTGTGTATGCGTGTGTGTCTCTGTGTGAGTCTGTGAAGAGGCCAATACAGAACTCTTTTTCCCCAGACACACTGTGCATGAACTCGGCTAGGTTTCCCTAAACTTGGATTAAATCTTGAGAGGAAGAGCTGATTTATTTTATCTTTATCCTTCTCTAAAACAAAGTACTGAGTTTAAAATACTATACTGCTATGAGTCAGTTGCTAGTCATCTAGAAAAATGAGACCAAGTAATCTCTCCTCTTTAGTTCTCATTTAAATTTCCTTTTCAGTGTTTTGGTAAAGTTCTAGATTTCCTGAAGGTCAGTCATTGAAGACCACAGTCTAAGAACTTTAGTCAAGAAATAACTGACTCCAGAGAATTACTTAATACAGTATCATCTTACTTCTGGCAATTAAAAGTGACTTTTGCCTCTTCCTTGTCAGATAGCGTAAGGCAATGACTTGGTTGCTAACAAACAGTTTAGGCACACCTTAAGCAAACATTACATTCTCTTTAAAGTGAATTATTACACATGACAGCAAATTTAAATTTAGAAATTAGCTAAAAGAAAGACAAAACATGGTCAATTAAGAACCAGGACTTTTTCATTAACATACCATGATTTAGAAGATTAAAGAGCAGTACTGTTCACATCAGCTCATTAAGATTAAAGTAACATGAAGTTTCAAATTCTTGTTAAAAGGTTTCCAAATTCTTTTTGCACAAAAAAGCCTTAGTCACTAATGCTTCATGTTTACCGAAAATCCAAGGCCTGGGGCTTAGAAGTAATTGTAGTCATCTTTTATCTATTAGCATACATAAGTGAAAATATAGGGGCACGAGATTTCTGACCTTTCGAGAATTTCAAAGGCCTAGCCAGTTGTATTAAGAGTAAAGTGAACACAGACATGCCATTTTGAGCATCATTTTTCAGGGTTGCTCCTCCAAACCATGTGCTCTCCATACATAAAACTTTCTAAATTCCCATTCCTTTCAGCTCGAGGTGCAATCTTCAGGGTTTGAGCCAAACTGTTCTTCCAGCTGGCTTTCTTCTATCCTACCTAACTTGTTTCCTGCACCTTAGCCACGCACATACCCTTCCCTGGTTTATCTTTATGCCCGTATTATTCTCCTACACAACCAGATACTTCATTCCAATCCTTCAATACCCAACTCGAGGGCTATGTTCTCTAAGAAGCTCCAGGTAGGTGAAAGGACCTTTGGCCATATGCATAACTATCTCTGTATTTCAAGATGAAACTGCTGAGAGTGAAAAATTTCACCCTCATTGCCAGAGATGGACTCTTGCACACTGCCCAGCCCACAACAGGTTAGCAAAGGCAAAATTTGGGATATGGGTAGAAAACGTTAGCATGGACATCAAGGAGAGTCACTATCCTTAAGGTTCCTCTAAGCATTCTGTTGTGCCACTGATGGAGAGAGAAAACTGGGTTGAATGGACTCAGTAGTGATATTTCATAGTGATATTTCAGAGTAGAGCCCTCTTTCTGGCCTCTTGCCTAGTCACAGTGAACAACTGCGTTCTTAAATAAGGCTGCCCGGACCCCAAAGGGTTTCGCTGTCCTGAGGAACAGAGGCCAATACGGGGCTGTACACTTATATAGGGCTTCAGTTTAAGAGTGTGGCAGAAAAGGGAAGGGGAGTTCTGTTTTTCCTGTAGTGATGCTCAGTCCTCTTGTCCAATTCCCCATGTGGCCCACAGAATGAACTGAGAGGCAGCTGGCTAGGGTGGTCAGCACACTCCATGACAACAGAAGAGACTGCCAAATCAGTGGCTTTCCTCGTCTATTTTAGTAGCCACTGTTAAGAGTGGCATTCATGTTAGCCATACTAAGGATTAGCATTCTCACTCCTTACTGAAACCATTGGAAAAGCATTTCCAAACTGTAGCAACCTCATGCCATGGAACTAGACATCAATCAATGGTACTTATTCAGCATTTACGACGTGCAGAGCACTGTACTAAGCCCTTGGGAGGGTCCAATACAAACAGAATTAGCAGATGTTCCCCACCCATAATGAGATTATAAGGGCACCCCATCCCCCTGGCCCTACCTCCTTCCCCTCCCCACAGCACCTGTATGTATGTTTGTACAGATGTATTATTACTCTATTTTACTTGTACATATTTACTATTCTATTTATTTTGTTAATGATGTGCACTTAGCTTTAATTCTATTTGTTCTGACGACTTGACACCTGTCCACATGTTTTGTTTTGTTGCCTGTCTCCCCCTTCTAGACTGTGAGCCCGTTGTTGGGTAGGGACCGTCTCTCTATGTTGCCAACTTGTACTTCCCAAGCGCTTAGTAGAGTGCTCTGCACACAGTAAGCGCTCAATAAATACGATTGAATGAAATGAAACTGATGAGTCTGATAAGTGGGTACTGGAGGAAAAAAAGAGAAGGAAAAGGTACACATCCACGACTTATCTTTCTTGGCCAAATTTCCAGGTGGGAGGTAAACCACCCAAAAAACTTTTCCTCTAGTAACCCTCTGTGCCCTCTCTGGGGATTGTAATCTGTACCGAGATTCAAAATGCTCCTCCCAAGCCCTCTCCACCCCAGAGGGCACAAGATGAAATGCCTGCTCTCTTGGAGGTCTGAGGAACTAGTAGCAGGCTTGTCTTGGCACAAATCTCCAGATGGGTGGGCCTGCCCAAATCCACCCCTCCCCACTGTCCTGCAGCTATACAGAGCCTTTCCTTAGCCTCACACCTGACAATTTCGCCCTTCATACTGTGTACATGTGAGCAGGAGTTCAATCTTGTTTAGATTATGTTTTTAATTTGTGCATTTACACTAATTATTCCACAGAATTAAAGGTGATGATAACAAGTACATAGGGAGACTGTCAGAATCAACATTATTTATCTTGGGCTCAAGTTACACACACACACACACACACACACACACACACACACTCTCTCTCTCTCTCTCTCTCTCTCTCAACATGATCACTAGATGCAGCATCACAGTAGTTCAATATCAAGCAAAGTGCTCTAATGCAGTTTGTTTTGTTTTTATGATGCTTCCATAGTATTCAGCCAAACATTATTACCTTAATGTCGAGACTGCAGAGGCTTACAACATCATCGTCTTTCTCTCTTCGCTTCCTTTTCTAAAGGAAAAAAAAAAAAGAAAAGCCTTCGTTTAAATGGTCGCAATGGCATAAAACCCACCAGAAAAGGCAACTAAAATGTTGCACACTGAAATCAATGTGATAATTGCAATGAATTGCTGAAATTTGCTTTGCTTGCTGAGGAAAAGAAAACATTTTATATAACAGAGGCAGAGATGAAGAAAAGGACATGTACTTTACTGGACAAGTGTGTTTCGATTATAAAAATGCTTTCAGCAATAAAAATGTCAGCCACAGAAATTTGAGTGGGAAATCCAAATGCAATGGGTAAAAATGCTATTTTTTTTCTGGTTGTAACGGAACATAGTGGGGAGGGGGGAGAACTACATAAGATGTTTCCATACATAATGTATTTTAAGTGTTCAACAAGGTATTATTGAGGTTTTTGAGTCACATTAAGCACACAAACTGCTTTGACTAACCTCTCATTTCTTGATGCACTCCCCCAAAATTTTAAGCAACCTAACTTACAATGTAAAGTTAGTGCACAGAGATTCACGTCAACATTTACATTTAATGCTAAGGTTTCAAAAATGCACTTAGCCTGAATGGGAAGAAACTAGCAAAGGCTCACATGCTTGGAGAAAGGGTGTAATTGTAGGGATCCATGGAAAAATCAATGGTATTTACTGAGCACTTACCATGGAAGGAGCATATCCTCATGATTAGGAATAATAATAATGACATTTATTAAGCACTTTGTGCAAAGCACTGTTCTAAGCACTGGGGAGGTTACAAGGTGATCAGGTTGTCCCATGGGGGGCTCACAGTCTTAATCCCAATTTCACAGATGAGGTAACTGAGGCCCAGAGAAGTTAAGTGACTCGCCCAAAGTCACAAAGCTAAGTGGTGGAGCAGGGATTTGAACCCATGACCTGACTCCAAAGCCCGTGCTCTGTCCACTGAGCCATGATGCTTCTTGGAATGTACTTTATAATGTCCAACTTTTCCCTTCTAGTGGTCACACTGTCCCTGAAGTTAGGATATAACAAATGAGGAACCCGAGGAAGAGAGGAAACCATTTTTAGGACCTTCTGGGGAAAGGTATTGGCAATTTTAGATACTAGAGCAAGGTAGAGGAGAATTGGATTAATTGCTTGGTAGAAATGACACAATTGTCTTTATATAAGAAAAACATAGAAAACTTTTCTGCGATAAATGAAATATTTAGTTATTTCAGCAACTACATACACTAAACCGCATATGCTCTCTGAAGGTAAAGCAAACAACTGTTCCATACAGTTAGTACAAATCAGACACTGTATATTTAACTTAGGTTACTGAGGACCATTAATTAACACTAACCTAAATAACCTACTCCAAAGATTTGACTTTCCAGAATCTGGAGTGAAGAAGTGAAAATTTTTCTTAATTTCCAGGAAATGGGTTCTAGCAGTTAAAAAATTCGTTTTTTTAAACATATTTACTGTTTAACTATGAACATTACACAATTATGAAAGAAATAATTTCTCTACCAGGGAGGGAGGGTGTCCTGAAGTAGGACAGCATATGAGGTATTTTGTAACAGGCCAAATGAGACAGGTTTTACCATCTATAGGAATCACATTTACACATTAATGGTTGTGACCTTTGAGATCATAAAGAAGGGCATTTTCAGGACAGATGTGAGCTGTAGAGACAGATTAAGTACATCTGTAATTATTAAAAAAACCATATTGGGTTTCCATGCATTACATGTAGAAAGTTATACTCAGTTCTGATCAGAGACTAATAACTCAGTTTTGTGTTCCACATGGAAAAGAAGGACGTGGATAATTTGGAGGTTCAGAGAAGAGCAATATAGATGATTAAAGGTTTTCAAAAACCTTTGAGAAAAGATGAAAGGAAATGGAATTATTTAGCCTAAAGAAGGCTGATGGACAATTCAATAAGTTTTCAAGTGTATAAAATGCTTTGTTACAGAGGAAAGGACTAGCTGCTCTTACTCCAAACTATGGAGAAAAAGGAAAACGAGGTTAAATGCAGCAAGAGAATTTCAGGTAGTACTTTGAAGGATACAGACTTTGAGTTTCAAGAATATATATATATATATTAATTCAGGTAAAAATCAGATGTGTTAACATCTGGGGTTTTATTTTAACATCTACACGGCAAGTGTTTCTTCCGTAAAATTACTTCTTTCTGGAGATTGCAAATAGCTAAACAAGACATTACAGTTACCTGCTGGTGCATTTAGCAATGGCAAAACAACTTCAATTTAGGGTTTCGAACTCCAGCATCCATCCAAAACAATATCCACATTTTGGTTTTGAAGGGACGGTTCCATATTGGATTAGGGAGACAGATGAAACTCACACAGGAGTTAAGCAAAACTGATCACAGGGGCCAGTTACCCAAGGTAACTCCAATCTCAAAGTGGGGAGATGGAAAAAGAACCAAGGAAGAAATGGGAGGTGTGGAGGAGGACATTTAAAAATTACCATATCTTCCAAATGTCAATTTCAAGGTAGTTATTGAATTATCAATATTTCCACTGCCAGCAATGGAATCATCACTCAAATGTGTTAAATCAACAAATCAACCATGGTAAACTAGGATGGATTATGAAAAATGAAGTGAAGACATTTTGGGCAGTGAAAATGTTAAAGAAAATAATACTTTAAAATTAAAGTTAGGACGGGGGGAGATTGGGTGAGTTTAGCCCTGATTTTTACAAAAATATGATTTAGAGGTAGAAATTGAGCAAACCCCTAAGAGTCCAGTGTGTTCTAGTGGAAAGAGCACAGGCTTGGGAGTCCCAGTTCTGCCACTTGTCTGCTGTGTGACCTTGGGCAAGTCAAAATTTCTCTGTGCCTGTTTCTTCATCTGGAAAATGGGGATTAAATTCTACTCCCTCCTACCGTGACAGTGATCCCCATGCAGGATGGGGACTGTGTCCAAACTGATAACCTGGTATCTACCCTAGTGCTTAGAATAGTGTTTGGCACATAGTAAGTGGTTAACAGCAACATCATTATTATCACCCATATTCTAGGTACAAAAGAGAATTTTGCAACACTTGGAGGCTGTAAAAATCCGAACAGGTTATCAAGAAGTTCCCTCATCTGTAAAATGGGGATTAAGACTGTGAGCCCCACATGGGACAACCTCATCTCCTTGTGTTCCCCCCAGCGCTTAGAACAGTGCTTTGCACATAGTAAGCGCTTAACAAATACCAACATTATTATTATTATTATTATTGTTAAGAAGGCCGTAGAATCTCCTTCTCTACAGGACTTGATAATAGTTTAGATTCTCATCTGGCTGGGACAGTTTAAGTATGGTTCTGCCCAAAGGCAAGGTGACCTCTCAAGGCCCTTTTCAACCTTAGATTTCATTTGTTTATTTAACTCTTACAGATTAAGAAGGTAGTCTACTTATTTATTGGCTAAATGAAACCCATTACGTTTGACACCCAGGGCCTGGAAGACCGTGTCATTAGACATTCCAGATGAGTGTGCGTCATAAAATCCATACATTCCATCAGATGGGCCCCCATCTGCTCTGTTCTCCACAGGGCTGTGGAAAGAGACGGCAGGAGTCTAAACTACAAGGTGCCATAGCTGCCACATCTTGTTTCCTCTGATCACGCTGGCCCACAAGAAGTAGGGGAAGGAGAGGGAAGGAGACAGGATACTTGCTACTTCTAGTCCCAAAAGGCAATCCAGAGTCAGACTTGTAACCACATGGAGCACAATTAATCTGGTCCCAGTCATTCGAAAAGCCTCGCAGTTTGATAGGCAGTAAAGCCACTTTGTTGCTGTCAGCTTCAATGACAGGGCCCCAAATGACCACAGCCATTTGATTAATAAGCCCAGATGTATGAACTGAGGCCACAAAACCACAAATAACAAAAATTCCCATAAACATAACCACTACTGCTTGTGTCTGGGAAAACCATGACAGATCATCTAGTCTATTCCCCTGCCTTCACCCAGGACCACACTCTTATAACAGATGCAAACACTTTCAGGGAACACTTCATTAGCTGACAGAAAAGTATTTCTTTATCTAATCTGAATCCCTCATATTACCATTCCTATTCCTTTCAGTCCTTTGGGCACCAAAATGAACTAGTTACCGGAGTAGGTGAAAGAGTCTGTCTTATAACTGAAGCTATAATTAAACTAAATGACTAGCTATGTGCACTCAGGGAACAGAACATTTAAGGCTTAGCCGTGGCATTTTCAGCTACATTCATCCTCTTATGAAGATAACAATCAGGGGAGTTTGTGTGGCCCATTGGAAAAAAAAAACAAAACTTGGGTTGAATCTAAGAGTCCTGGATTCCACCTACTATGTGACCGTGGCAATAACCTCTTGGAACCACAGTTTCTCCGTGAAGGGACAGATGCTTATGGATGCTTGAGGTCATGTGAAAACACAGTTTTTCAGAAGAAAGGTTCTAACTAAAACTAAGGTATTATTATTCTCAAATACCAAGAATGGTATTTAGAATGTTTAGCAAATGTGATTATCAACAGCAAGAACATAGGTTAAACAATCTGAAAGAGTTGAAAATCCTCAGATCTCAGACAAATTATAGGTTTGACATTTCTACTAGGATTGATTACACTACTAACATTTAACAGACACACAACTTTGAAAATAGAAGCAATCAACAGTGAAAACATAACAGTAACCAATCATTTCCCCATAAAGACCTAAATAAGAATCTCGGAAAACACGGAGTCATTTTTAGAGGTGAACCGAAAGGATTACTAAAATGCCCAGAAAACAAGAATAGCAGAGAAACATTTAAACCAAAACATGAATTGATTTTTTTAAAAATAAGACATTTTAAGGTATTAAATTGCACAGGCTGCCTACCTTGCTGTAGTATATACTTGACTGGGGATAAGATTTGTAATAACATTATTATCATTTTCTTTTTGGTTGACTACAATTTAATCCATTACTTTCTTTACACAGACTTCTTAAAACAAACTGAAATTCTCAAACAGTTCAGTAGTTTCTGAAACTGATATGCGCTCACCAGGAAAACCACAGAGGACAGAAATTTCTGCTGACTGGTGTCTTTTCTTCGATTTACTTCAAGTGATACATACTAAGAATTAAAATGTTTCCTGAAAATGGAAAAGGACTTCATTTTTGAGGTCAATGGTGGGTATCACTTCATACAGAAGTTGTAGTCCTTTGAAACCTGCAGCCCAAAGTTTTCCCACAACTTGAAGTTCTGGGGTCCATGTGGGGCTGCAGGTTATTTCTCTGCCCTCAATCACTGGGGAGGAGATTCATCATGGCAGAAGTTCCTGAACAACATTTCCAATATGGGACAGTTATGGAAATTTGGTCAATGGACAGCCCTGTCTGGAGCAAAGAGAAGCCTGAGGCCTCCTCCCTTCCCAGCACGAATGTATGCCTACTTTTGTCATTGCTGCTAAATTTACCGTTACTTCTGTCCTTGTGGATCTGTCTTCACTCCAACCCCTTTAGATTTGTTAGTCTCCAGTGGGGCAGAGACGGTGTCTGAATCAATGTCCCTGTACCTTTCCCCAGTACTCAGTATTATGCTCTGCACATTGTCAGTGCTTAAAGAGCATCAAAATAAGCAGTCAGAGTAGCAGGAGTTACAGTTATATACTCTAGAATCTTAAGAATGCTGCTAACTAAACTCTTTAAAAAATTAGAGAGTAAAGCCAGAAATGCTAGCTAATTTGATGGGAAAATACAGGTAAATCAATTCTCTGTTTCATAGGCCTGTAATCTACCACAAGTTACTGGTGCTCTTTCATCTAAACCCAAGTAAGCGAGATAAATGAAGATGGGCAACATAGAGGAAATGGTGCTCCTGTGTGTTTGAACCTCTAACAGTGGCATTTCACTAAACACTCCATCCTTTTTTTGAAGTAGTATAAATGGAAAGACAGAAAGTGAGGGGGCGACAGTTTTCTTTATGTGGGGTTCTTGAGAAGACCCCAGATCTCATGACATACACAGTCTAAACCGGGGGCACCAAATTTCACAGTTTATATTACCTGTGCATCAGAAAGTCAATACTATGGCAAAAAACAGTTTGCAGCCATAGATCCCCTCAGTGGGAATACAAGTTCAGAGCCAGTTTCCCAAATTTAATTGTTACTTTATGTCAGCCTTCCCTCTTCTAATCCCAAGCCTAAAAGATACTGGAATGGATTACCAAAAGTGGCTACGAGTTTCCTCCCTTGGAGATATTTAAGAGGTAGAATAAGCAGTCATCTGACTTGAAGGTTTAGGTCAATCATACAAATAACAACTTAGCCACCTGCTGAAGGAGTGTAATGTGTTCTTTCAGAAACTCTATACAGAGTGCTAATTTCATTCTTTTCAATCCACATGTCCTTCCCCATGGGGTGTTGATTTTTTTTCCTAGGGTTATTTGCACGACTGGCTTAACTACAGTCTTGCTTGGAGGCAAGAACATGGCCTATACAAATTTTACTGTTACTTCCTGAACAAATCATTTTAGGTAGCAACAGCAGTAGTAGTGTTGAACTACTGTAGCTTTGAACTACAGCACAGATACTACCTAATGAGGAAAGCAGGAAAATGCAAGTCACAAAAGTAGAAGAAATGAACATAAAATTCAGATCTGCTCCTGAAATCACATCATCTCCAAAAGACATTCCCTAAGCCATAATTTCCCCCAATTGACCTCCCCTCTGTGGATTATGCACTTGGCAATGTAACCCTTAAACACTGTGATACTTTGATATTCACCCCAGCCCAAAGGCACTTATGTACATAGCCATATCATTTGCCATTTCCCCTATCTGTAATTTATTTTAATGAATATCTTTCCCTGTAGACTTTAAGCAACTTGCAGGCAGGGATTGGGTCTACCAACCCTATTGAATTGCCCTTTCCCAACAGCTTAGTACAGTGCTGCTTACACAGTAAGCACTCCATACCACTGACTGATCGACTGCTGATTCCCAGACAGGGACTCTTTCTCCTAAACCACATCAGTAGAACACACTCTATCTGCACCTTCTGGTTTGATCACCCAAAGTTTAACTGAGGGGAAAAAACAAACAAACCCAGTTACATAGTGCCCTGAACTGACTTTTCTAAATAACAAAAAAGGCTAAACTATATGATTATATGACTTCATGCCATATTCTCCTTCCCCTTCACAAATTCAGTGACTCTGGATTTAAGTTTAAAAAAAAAAAAAGGGTCACGTGACTTGTAATCTCCAACACCATATTTTTATGCCCAATATTTCAACAGCAGCAACGTGAGCCTAACAGGTCTTTTAAATACTAATAATTATTTTGGGGCCTGGGTAGAAAAGCCATACACAAGAAGCTGTTTACTTGTTTACCTACCAAAGTGAAGTCCCAGTGTGACCCAGGTGTGAGAAAAGTGAAAGAGTTGCCCCTCCGAAGAGAATACCTGTTAATGAAAAAACAGAAGATATGTAAACTGGGAGCAACTGTAGTATTTAGCAGCAGTTGCCAAAATGAAAGGTTTATAACAAGATACTTTTGGGCAACTTAGAAATCAAATAGCACGTCAGGTAACTGGCCAAGTAGTAGCCTTAAGAAATGATGGTGGGGAGAGGGTACAGATGAAATTGAAGTTACAGAAGCAATTCTATAAAATGGGATCCAATCTAAAAAAAAAATTCCAGATTTAACAATGCTCATAGCCACTTAAATGAAGAATAGCTAACTTTACATGGAACGTCGCAGGCCTGGGAGTCAGAAAAACCTGGGTTCTAATTCTGGCTCTGCCACTTGTCTGCTGTGTGACCTTGGGCAAATCACTTCTCTGTGCCTCAGTGACCTAACCTATAAAATGGGGATTAAGACTGTGATTATCTTGTATCTACACCAGCACTCAATACAGTGCCTGGCTCATAGAAAGCGCTCAAACACCAACAATTAGTATTATTACTATTACATTTTCAAAGGACTTTAGTAAGTTATTTTTTCTTTAACAATACCTCAACCTTTATTTCAGTAGTACTGATGAAGTTGACATATTAAGAGTAAAATGAACTGTCCAGAATCTCATGGTAAAATTGGTGACAAAAATAGAATCCCCCCAAATTCTGGCTTATAACTGATCTCTAGACCACTTGACTGGGAGAAATCTTTTGCATAGGCAAGATAAAGTATTTACGACTCCCTAGCTTTGGAAAGGTGAAAACATACTTCTAAACCAAATATGCACATACTGCTGTATAACTCATGATTTTCCTCTTCTCTGTTGGTTCACAATAAACAGGCTGGCAGCTAGGACAGAGGGAGCAGCAATTATGATCTCACTGGACAAAGAGGCCCAGACATCATTCTGGGTCAAATACAAATGCCCATTACCCCAGCAGTAATTACAGTGGCACTTAAAGAAAGAATAATTTGACACACTCCTTTCAGGTAGAAGACAAGTATTGTGGGGAAGCACAAACAAGGCCTGAGCCATTCATTCCTTGATCCCCTTGAGGGGCCACCACTTCTTCAAAATGAATTTGACCTCACTTTGACTTCTGCCTACTGGCATGAAAAATGGCTCTTCAGAATCTTAAATCAACTTCACAAACTGGCAAAATGTTTCCAGTCAAATGGGCAAAAGCTTATTCCAAGACTAGTTGAAACCAGCTGTAGTAATGACATTCTTCCATTTCAACAAGTACCCATTTTGTACACTTATGGGTAAAAGGGACTTTACAAACAAGCTGTACTTAAAATGCATGAGATAGATACTCCCTCCAAAATCCATGTAGACTCACCTTCACTACATAGAACTTACACTAAAAAATAAACGATCCTTTTTGAGTTTATGTGGGAAACAGTTGGGTCCAATGAGACTTTTCAAATGATCACAAAAGGCATTTCTAGAAGACATAAAAACTAGCTCATGGCAGGAGGAGGGGGAGAAGAGGAGACCCACTGGAAGATGCCCAAAATTAACTTTTAAAAACAGTTACATCCTAAAATTACTATTTCCTGGCTCAGGGTAACCATATTTAGCGTACCCAAATACTCAAAAACCACTCTGTCTAGATAATGTAGGATTATTAAATCAAATTACCTAGGTTCATATAAATGAGTAAAGGTATTCCTGCTACAACTTTTTTTTTAAAGTGGTCACTAAAATCAGGGCAAAGCATAAATCAATCAACATGCACTCAAAACAACTATGAGTATGCAAAAGAAATGTACTAGAGAGCATGTAAAGGGCACTTTCATTATGCATCCTGAATGTAGGTAAGTCCATAAAACAAAACTGATCACCAAGCAAGACAAGAGCAGATAAAAACAGATTGAAGAGAGACTGAAAAACAAGTTCAGGGTGATTTATGTAGGGTAGAAAAAGAAACTGCAGAAATTAAAGGTGGGGAAAGACTGGTTTGTCTAAATGCGGCAGAAAAAAATCTTGAGGAAGAAGCAAAATACTGGTAAATAAATGATAAATGTAGTGCTATTTATAAGACCAAAGTGAAGAAACAAAATTAGGCACCTGTAAATTCAAAGGTAATTTTTTTCTATTTACAAATGTTAGGTTATTTGTGTTTGTTGAATTTAATATGTGGAGACCCAGGATAAGGTCCTGATAATTGCAAAGAAAATGACAGGAAGGTGGGTAACATTTCTTTAAGGAAAGGCTAAAGGAACTGGGCTTAAGGAAAGGCTAAAGGAACTGGGCTTAAGAAAAGGCAAGTGGGTGGGTTTTGCCCCATCTTTGACAGGCTCCTTTCTCTATCTCCACTGTGCTTCTTTCTCAGCAGTCCCTGGAATACTAGATACTATCATTCTGGACTTCCTCAGAGTTAGTTATGGCATTGAGTACTTACTGTGTTCTAAGCCCAAAGGTAAACACAAGACAATCAGATCAACATGGATCCCATCCCACACATGGCTGACAATCTGACAGAGATGGAAAACCTGCATCTTATCCCCATTTTGGATGTGAGGAAACTGAGGTGCACAGCAGGCCAGTGGTTAAACCCAGATGCCCCAAATCCCAATCCCCATGCTCTTTCCACCGGGTCTCCTGTACGTATCCCTTTCCTCTCTGACAGTCTTTCCCTTTCAATTTCAATCATATTTATCGATTAATGATATTTATTGATTGCCTATTATGTGCAGAGCACTGTACAAAGCAGTTGGGAGAGTACAACATAACAGTCACGTTCCTGCCCATGAAATTACAGTCTTGAGGATGATATTTCCCTTCCTTTTTAGACTCCTTCCCCATTATTTTTAAAATTTTACCAATCAACTAATAGCCCTCACTGTATTCAAATTGTTTGGGGGACAGAAATACAAGTCACTCCTGAAATTATACAAGAAAATTACAGGAGACATTTCCATTGCTTGGATATTAACAGGTCCCCAAATTACCATCAGAACCATCCAAAAATTTTAGTTTGTCAAGCACATTGTGCCATTAGATACCAATTCCCTTGGGAATTTTCTTAAATGACTCTTTCTGATCGTCAATGGGACTATGTTGCTCATTGCAATAGCAGGACAATTCTAGTTCTCTAAGGGTGAGCTACTACAACTTTACCCAGTTTGGAGAGAGAGTTGCTACTTCACACAATTTGGGGGCAGACTACCACTGCAGAAGCTATGGTAGATAAATCCATCACTGACATCTGCAGGGCAGTGACGTGGCCCTCCACCTCTACTGCCGAGATCCAAGATGGGGAGTTTGTTTTGGCCTTACTGTCCCCAAGCAGTTGTTCCATTCTGGTGGATGCAACAAGAGAGCTGGACACAGATACTACAATGTTATTCGCTAGGTGTTGATACCATCTGAAACAGGTCCCAGGAGCTGTTCCATCGCCCCTACTCCCTCTCTCTGCTCTACCCATTTCCCCGCTCCACGGCACTTGTGTATATTTGTACGTATTTATTATTCTATTTATTGTATTAATAATGTACATAAATCTATAATTCTATTTATTTTGATGCTATTGATGCCTGCCTACTTGTTTTGTTGTCTGTCTCCCCTTTCTAGACTGAGCCCGTTGTTGGGTAGGGATTGTCTATCTGTTGCCGAACTGTACTTTCCAAGTGGTTAGTACAGTTCTCTTAACACAGTAAGTGCTCAATAAATACGATTGAATGAATGAATAAGCGCTTAACAAATACCTGAATTATTATTATGATTATTATTATTTAGAGACCTGGATACTCTTCCTTTCGGGAAGCACAGAATCCCTCGCCAGTTGAGAGGAACCAGGAAACACCTACGGTTGGAAGACAGGCATAGCAAACAGCCACTTCCAAGAAAGCCTTTAGCAGAAAACAGGACAGAGTTCTTAGGCTGATTTAGATTGTATGCTAATACTCTTCCCTTCCTATACCTGGCTTTTAGGTCAACTTTTACATGTAAAATAGTCCTCTTTAATCCAGTGTGCCCTCTTTCCAGATTTGGAATGCAATTTCAGCTAGCAATTAACTCAGTTTGTGTTCAAACTTGGATGGCCAAGGCTCCATTTACATAGTCCATTATATGCTTTCACAATCCTTTGTCACAAAGGGGAACATATTATTCTCCTAAAATCTTACTTTATGACTTTCAGATTTAATCTTTGAAACCCAATACCCCCCTACTTTGCATGCACTTCAAGGGAGGCTGACAGCAAAGAACAGCTTCAGCATGTCCTGAGAGGCTTATTTACATTTTAAGCCAAAACACAGAAAGCTTGGACTTTTGCTAGCCAAGAGCAGTAGGTGAGTAATGGATTTACAAAAGTATGCCAATGACACATGATCAAATTTCCTCTTTGACTGAAATCTTAACCTGGTATAAATCCTCAGTGTGTGGCTACAGCTCTAGCGGTCTTCAGTTATGATTTTTCTAGATCCTGGGGAAGGGTTAAGCCAGGTTTACGTGGAAAAAACATAATTCAGGTTTCCAGAAGCCAATTTACACGACTGCATAAACCAACCCTGCAAATTTTTATGATCATTAAACCCTCAAATAGTCTATTGGGTCTGCATTTGCATTGGTCTGACCTCAGATACCTGGCCCTGTGTTCTTGGCTAGCTCCACCACAGCCTTTTGCTCTCCTATCCCTCAACTAAGAGGATCCAAGCCTCTGACTACAGTTAATATGCTCAGAGTTCTGCAACAGAGATTCCCATGAAAGCTTTTTTTGTTTTGTTTTCAGAAGATCGAGGGGCAGATTACATTAAATGTGTTTTTAAATTCCTTGATTTTCATTGGGCCCACTCCCCAGTTCCCTTTGGGCACTTGGGCTAATGCTTATTTTCATAGCCGATTACGTAACAAGTACTTAAGTGATCCCGAATGCCTATCCATTTACCCATAAACCAGTTGCAATCTAAAGCACATCGGCAATATTCTCTTTCATGGACTTCAAGTTATAGTGACATTACTTATCACTTGTTTTCAAGTCTTGTTTCTTTCCACCATCCCATTATCCCTCTCACTCCCTGATCCCATATGCAGTCCATTTTTGCCAAAGGAGTACATAGACTTCTAACTTTGCATACTGAGTTGAGCTTTCCTTCCATCTCTGCCCCCCGCCCACCACCAAGGGAAGGTAGTTGAAACTGAAGAAAGCATTAAATTTGATGCAAATATTGACCATAATAGAGTGGAAAGCTATTTTCTCCTTGAACAAGCAATACAAGACTCCATCTCATTGGTCATCATGGTCAACATCATAACCAACGGCATTTACTTAGTGCCTTCTGGGTGTTTGGGGAAATATACCAGAGAAGTAGAAGACAGTCCAAACCCTGAAAGGGCTGACAATGCTGACCACTTAGGCCAGAGTTCATGCAGAACATATACATATTAAAACTACAAAGATGTCACTTAAGGACACTAGTTCTTGGGTCATTAATAAATAAAAGAATCTCATTTAAAGTTCTAATCTTCATCTACCCCAAACTAAAAAAAAACATGTTTTCCGCCACCGGGGATGAGGATATGATTTGTATGTATTCTCCTGCAAGACTTTTCCAGATATGGGAATTCTTCCAAGCTCCTATAATCCCTTTAGCACTTGCTCTACAAAGCAGTTTCGTGTATATTTGATATCTTCTATTAAACATAAGCCCAAGAGCTTATTTTGGGTGTCACTGCTGAGAAGCAAACCAGCCACTGCAAGTTTTGCAAAACAAATAACTTACTTATGAGTGGGCCTACATCAATCCCTGTCCAGCTCTTGCAGTATTTCCTCCTTTCCCTAGGACATCCATCTCATTTTCCCAAAAATAGGGTACACGGTACTTTATGTGCAATGCTTCAGAGTGTAATGTAGTACCTTCACCAAGTGGGTGCTGGGATGATAAATTTAAAAAACCAGATTAATAATTAGTTTTCATAAATGCTAGGCATTTCTTCAAAGCAAATGGATTAGAGGGAAAAAGGATCATTGCACTGCGTCCTCAACGACAAGATGCTACAAGGAGGGCAACAGGGGTTGCATGTTTTACTTCGGGGTTTAACTCCTTTGGCAACTGGCTCACTCATGAGTGAGTTTCTTTAGCCCCTAGTTGGGACAAACTGCTTCTGTTTGCAAAGAAGAAATTCCCCAGGTTAATGTAATGAGAAAACTACAATTTGAACCGGTCAAAGGAGCAAAAGAGGCCTTCCCAAAGGTTATATGCATAGCTGTCATTAGTATTCATTCCAAGAAGGGGCTACTGATAAAGAGATCTCACCCTTGTGCCAGAATGGCCAACAAGGCCTACCTACAACCAAGGGCTCTTCCACACCGGCAGAAGCAAAGACAAGGCTTTGTTGTGTTGATGCATTTGCTATTTGCGTGAGTGGGGCTATTTTCAACCCTGGCCTCACAAACCTCCTGAAGCCTTGGTTCTAAAGAGCCTCTCTATTTCTGATGATCCCAGATCAGGCTGCTGACACTGTGCATCTTTAAAATGTTTCTTCTCCTCTCCCACTTCAGCTCAATCAGTCTATTGTATTTACTGAGCATTTACTAAGTGCTTGGGATAATACAATGTAACAGTTGGTAACTATGTTCCCTGCCCACAACGAGTTTATAGTCTAGAGAATGAGTATCACCTTTTCCCTTCCCATGCCTCACACAGCAAACTTGAAATGCATTAAATAGATAACCTACTTCCCAGGACTTCATTGTTTAGAAACTTGTCTTGCCATTTGATAAGGCACACGCTAGCTTTTTGCCCTTTTCCTGAATTTTTTTTACTTCTTTATCTATGCATTGCTAGAGACTGCTACCATTCCAGTGACAATATTCAATTCAGTATTACCGAAGGAAATCTTTGGTGGTCTGTGGAGAGTCTCAGCTACACTCTGCCACATAACTTGGGTAATCTTTGGGTTTATGCTAAGATGCTGATTCGGCAAGAAACCTCATAATCATTCTTATGCCTCCTTGGGTGTGTGTTTCCAGATAACTGTAATCAGTGCCTAGCAGCTACCAGCTACTGAGTGACTATTCAAGGTCTTCTTGTGGGTTGAGATTAGAGTTTCTCAAAGGACAAGAAATGTACTAGAGCTTAGAAGTCTTGGAGCTTTTCATTCTGAGGTTTAATTTGGCAGGACAAAAAAGTTCTTGCAGACCTCTTCTGCAATGGGCTAGGTGGCAGAAGGGAGAGGGAGGAGAATGCATAGAGTAGGAGGAAGAAGGAGAAGAGACATGCCTTTCTTTCTCCTCCTCAGAGCAGGGGAAAATTGTGCTAGTCCAGTTCCCAGTGGCCCCAGAGGAGATCATTTTTCAAACAGGAGTCTGCTCTAAAAACAGCCCCAGAGCACTCTTCAAAACATGTATCCTCAGGGGAAAGGGCCACACGTGATTTTTTTGGGGGGCGAGGGGGGGATGGTATTTGTTAAGCACTCACTATGTACCCGACACCGTATTAAACATTGGGGTAGAAACGAGCTCATTCATTCATTCAGTTGTATTTATTGAGCGCTTACCGTGTGCAGAGCACTAATCAGGTTGGACACAGCCCATGTCTCTCATGGGGCTCACAGTCTTAATCACATTTTGCAGATAAGGTAACTGAGCCCCAAAGAAGTTAAGTAGCTTGCCCAAGGTCACACAACTGACAAGTGGCGGAGCTGGGATTAGAACCCAGGTCCTTTTTACTCTAGGCCACGCTGCTTCCCAGGTAAAAGGACCTGTCCCAAAGTTTCTGGGAAGAGCAACAGCAGCAGTGTGGTCACAGACTACATGGAGTTCTCTTGTGGGCCATTATTGGGAAATATTGTTCTAAAACCAGCTTTTAGATTCCTTACTGCAAGTTCACTGATTAATTGGCTCCAGCTCCTTTCATTGGAATTTGGGGCTGGCAGTGGCATGGGGAGTCTTAGAGCAGAGGAGTAGGATGAATTGGAGCAGAAATATCCAGTAAGCAGGTACTTATAAGAGATACAATTTTCATAATTCAAATCATCAATCGTATTTATTGAGCGCTTACTGTGTGCAGAGCACTGTACTAAGCGCTTCAAATTGATTGTGTTCAGAGATCAGCAGTGTGTCCTAGTGGACAGAGCATGGACCTTGACATCAGGGATCGAATCTCTACTGTGCCACTTGTCTCCTGTGTGACCTTGGGTAAGTCACTTCACTTCTCTGGGCCTCAGTTACCTCAGCTGTAGAATGGGGATTTAGACTGAGAGCCCCATGTAGGACATGACTGTTCAACTTGATTAACTTGTATCTACCCCAACGCTTAGTACAGTGTCTGGCCCATAGTAAGTCCTTAAATACCTTAAAAAAATCAGTAGCCTCATGTCTGCTTGTTCTAAGAACTTCAGGACACTGAAGGCAGTGAACTTTTCTAGAAGGACGGTTAGGCCTACATTCATTCATTCAACAGTATTTATTGAGCGCTTACTGTGTGCAGAGCACTGTACTATGTGCTTGGGAAGTACAAGTCAGCAACAAATAGAGATGTTCCCTACCCAACAAAAGGCTCATAGTCTATAAGGGGGAGACAGACAACAAAACAAGTAAACAAAACAAAACAAGTAAATAAAACAAGTAATGCACTTACTGACCCAAAGGGCACTGTGAAACCTTAGTTTTTGGCACACTGTGTCTTGAAGACTACCAATTTAATTATCCATTCTCTTTGCATTTTTATGAACTTTCATTCTTGACTGGAACAATCTTAAACTTCCAATTTTTCATCTGCTTAGCCATATCTCTTTCCCAATTTAAAGCAATTCAAGACCTTGTCTCACTTGGGAGACAAAGAATAAAATCCCCTACCCCATCCCAACCCTCCTTTCAGGCACAAGACACCTCTTTCTGGCAAGATAAATCAAGGAATGATAAATCAGATGACAAATGTACAACCAAACCCCAATATATAAAAGTGTATAAAGACTTACCAATTGTAAATATCAGAGAAAGGCTACTTCATAAAGAAAAGATTCATGCATTTTGTGACAATGCGTCAAATGTTTTCAAAAAATGACAGGACAAATTTTCCTCAAATTTTAAATAAGTTATTGCCCAGAACCACTATTAAGGACTTTTTTTTTTAACAAGAAGAAAAGGAATAAACTCTTTTTACTGCATGCTGCTATAAACCATCTTAATGGGGAAATTTTACAAAATATTTTAAAAATGAAACACTCCCTTTAAAGCCACAAGTCTATGCCTACTATATGTTCACTCTTTGATCAGTTAAAAAAAAACACCAAACTACCTTCTACCTCCCTAATAGCCAATATCATCCTGAAAGAAAGGACTGACAGAAAGGAAATTCAATCACTGACTTCTACTGGCACCTAGAGGAAAAAAGTCTAAACTATATTTTCCCTTTCACTACTAGTTCACAAAACGCACCACTCCATTTTAAGGGGAAAAAAATCCATATTATAAACAAACCACACCACACGAAAGCATGATTAGATTTTCATTTCATTAGAAATTAAATTTGCTCAAAGATAGCACTCCCTTGATTGATAGCTACAGCTGCCAAACAAAATGGATAAATCATGTCCATTTTGGATGGGCAGCCTACCTGAATTTGTAATTTCTTTCACTTTCTGAAGTGCCAGAGGCCTTGAGAACTAAATGTGAACTCAATGAACCTGAAAACAAGAATGCCCCTCTTACGGTTAGCTACCAGATACAATACTCTGACAGGAATGCACACTCTCAGGTCCATAGACTGTGAGCCCGTTCTAGACTGTGAGCCCATTGTTGGGAAAGAACAGTCTCTCTATGTTGCCAACTTGTACTTCCCAAGTGCTTAGTACAGTGCTCTGCACACAGTAAACGCTCAATAAATACGACTGAATGAATGAATCTGAGCATGCATGGGATATTACCTCCTGACTACTGAGTAGTATCATCATGTCCCTATCTTGCACAGCTTACATTATTAGTCAGAAGTGTGACTTTAAGTCCTAATGAATGCAAATTGTTTCAAAAAAGATCCCCTCCCAGCTTTTATTTCATGACTATTATGCCATAAAGCGGACAAGTACCACACTTGTAATGAGAATTCTTAATACACTGACAAGATGTAATCAAATAACTCAAACTGTGTTTCCAATGCTCAGTCCGGTGGGTGGCTGGGAGAGAAAAGATGAAGAGGAAACAGCACACCTAATGTGAAAACTGAAAACTAATGGTGATGAAACAATTGCCACAAAAAATACAGATTGTCAATTCCTCTGGCAATCTAGAACAAACCAGTAGTCTTTTATAGTCTTTTAGACTATAGTCTTTTAGTAGTAGTCTTTTAGAGAAGCAGCGTGGCTCAGTGGAAAGAGCCCGGGCTTTGGAATCAGAGGTCATGGGTTCAAACCCCGACTCCGCCAACTGTCAGCTGTGTGACTTTGGGCAAGTCACTTCACTTCTCCGGGCCTCAGTTATCTTATCTGTAAAATGGGGATTAAAACTGTGAGCCCCCCGTGGGACAACTCGATCACCTTGTAACCTTCCCAGTGCTTAGAACAGTGCTTGGCACATAGTAAGTGCTTAATAAATGCCATCATTATTATTAATCCCCATTTTACAGATGAGGTGACTGAGGCACAAAGAAGTTGTGACTTGCCCAAAGTCACTCAGGTGAAAATTGGTGGAGACAGGATTAGAACCCATGACCTCTGACTCCAAAGCCCGTGCTCTTTCCACTGAGCCACGCTGCTTCTCTAAGGTGATCAGGTTGTCCCACGTGGGGTTCACAGTCTTAATCCCCATTTTACAGATGAGGGAACTGAGGCCCAGAGAAGTGAAGTGACTTGCCCAAAGTCACACAGCTAACAAGTGGTGGAGCCAGGATTAGAACCCACAACCTCTGACTCCCAAGCCCAGGCTCTTGCCACTGAGCCACGCTGCTTCTCTAATCAGGGTGGACACAGCCCATGCCCTGCATGAGGCTCAAGGTCTTAATCACAATTTTACAGATGAGGTTACTGAGGCACAGAGAAGTGAAGTGTCTTGCCCAAGGTCACACAGCAGACATATGATGGAGCCAGGATTAGACCCCACGTCCTTTGGACCTCCCAGCCCATGCTCTATCCACTAGACCATGCTGCTTCTCAGTGTCAATGTCCCAAAGCCCTAGGCTTTGAATTACTGGGGTTTACAAGGTGGCCCAGCACCTTAAATGAACACCATAAGCCTGCAAAGCAGTTTCCCTGACTATCCAGATCACCATGTTCCTCAAATTTTCTTTCCCTTCTGTTCTTTTCCTAAGAATCTGCTGGTACTTAAGCGCTTACTATGTGCCAAGCACTTTTCTAAGGGCTGGGGTAGATAAGTTAATCAGGTTGGACACAGTCCCTGTCCCACTTGGGGCTCACACTCTTAATGCCCATTTTACAGATGAGGTGACTGAGGCCCAGAGAAGTTAAGTGATTTGCCCCACAACGCAGCAGACATGTGACAGCGCTGGGATTAGAACCCTGGTCCTTCGGACTCCCAGGCCTGTGCTCCGCATTGGAAAGAGCACGGGCTTTGGAGTCAGAGGTCACGGGTTCGAATCCCGGCTCCGCCACATGTCTGCTGTGTGACCTTGGGCAAGTCACTTAACTTCTCTGAGCCTCGGTTCCCTCATCTGTAAAATGGGGATGAAGACTGTGAGCCCCACAGGGGACAACTTGATCACCTTGTATCGCCCCCCAGCGCTTAGAACAGTGCTCTGCACATAGTAAGCGCTTAACAAATGCCATCATTATTATTATTATTCTACTCTCTAGACACATACACCAGTTTTACGAATACATTAAAAAATGTAACAGGCTCTATGTGAAGCTTAAGGTTCTTAACATTTTTAACTGTAGCAACTTAAAAAAACACATTACTCCTCAAATCCAAGTTGGATTAGAATGGGAAGGACTTCAAAGAAACACTCACCGTGCTCCCTCTGCTGGTTTCACGGCTATATAACACAAAGGCTAAAAGTCAAGGCTAGAAACCAAGTCGTCATGATGTTTTGTAAAAAAATGACGTTGAGGAAAACAGGAAAAACGACGTGTAACAAAATCACAGCTGCATGCCTAACCAATAAAACTGGATAACGCAAATAAAGGATAAGTTTTGGACCTTCAGGAAAAGCAAAAGTAGAAAACCAATGAAGTTTTATTTCCAAATTTTCCATGAGTTTACTGAATCTACGGACGCTGCATTAGCATCGAATAACCGAAAATCCTCAACCACCTGGAAGTACAGTCTGAAACAGAATGGTCCAATTGCCTCCACAGGTGTGTTATTTTTTGACTAGGCGCATTCTCCGACTACACTGTAAGGTCCTCGAAGGCAGGGATGGTGCCTATAAGGGCTTACAGCACAGTGCTTTGCACACAAATGGTGCTCAATAGAATTAAGGATTGAAAAACAACTCTTAACTAAAAATAGAACTACACCCATGCTAGAAGAAAAGAATGGAGACCAGTATAATGAACACTGGGGGCATAACGCTTTTTGAAGGTGACTATCATTGGAAAAGGCAGCCGCTGGATGGAACTTGACCCTCAGATTACAGGTGGCCCACAAAGAAATTTCAAAAATCTTGGTTTACTGTATTTGCCTTCTATTTGACCCATCTAAAACTTCATTTTCATGATTATATCAAATCTTGGCTTTCTTTTTAGCTTTCAAATTGCATCTTCAGTGTTCTTCATCAGCTCTTTCACTTTTCCTTGAACCTTCAATGTGGATGTCCTCCAAAACTCTGTTCAGGGCCCTCTGCTCTTCTCTCTACTTACTCCCTTGGGAAGTTCATTTGTCACAGAGATTTGCATCGTCTGAGGAAGAAACCATACCTCCCCAGCTTTGGCCTTTCCCTCACATCCAGCCCCAGAACTACTATTGTCTCCAGGACGTCACTAACTGGATGACATTCTATCACCTTAAACTTTCTCCCAAAGAGTGCTTTTCATCTCTAAAGATATCAGATGACATCAGAGAAAGCTAGATGATCATATCTGTACCTCAGTTCAGAATCTTTGGGAGTAATCTTTGACTCATCTCCTGCTGCTCATAGAAATTGCTAATTTCCTATGTTTCATTTTCCACGTAAGTCCTATCTCCTTTTTAGCCCTACCAATAAATCCCTTTTCCAAGCCCTTTACTGGTCTCATATTTGGACCAATGTCTTCCCAGCCTTCTGTTTCCTCCGTTCAAAACATTCACCACACTGCTGCTAAATTGATCTTTCACACCTGGCTCTTCAACCAAGACAGACCATTTTCCAAAGCCCTCATTAAGCACAAATTATCTTCACAGTTCAAACTTCTGATATGGCTTCAAAACTCTCCGCCAGCTGGCCTTCATCTCCTCTCTCATCAACCAGCTGGCTTCCATCTCCCAACTCACATCTTCTATTATATTTCAGCTCACTCTCTCCACTTCAAGTTTTTTTTTTTCTTTCTGCCCAAAGGTTATTTTTTTTTTCTGAAGTCCCCTTCCTGCTCCCTTTTTGAATATTTTAAATAGAAATGTATCCATTAGACAGAGAATGTCTCTGGTGTCTATGGGTTTGTGTCCTTATATTTTCAGTTGAGGTCTCTGTTTAGGATCCTATGCATTTGTCATCAGTGCGAAGCAGCATGACTTAGAGGGAAGAGTAGAGGCTTGGGAGTTAGGAGACCTAGATTCTAATCCTGGATCAGCCACTTGCCTGCTGTGGGCAAGTCAATCAGTGGTATTTATTGAGCGCTTACTGTGTGCAGAGCACTGTATTAAGCATTTGAGTACAATACAAGAAAGCTGGTAGAAACGGTCCCTGCCCACAATGAGCTTAAAGTCTAGAAAGGGAAACAGACATCAGAAATGTAAATAACAGCTGTGGGGCTGCAGGCAGGTCACTTAATTTCTCTGTGCCTCAGTTTCCCATTTGTAAAAATGAGAATATGATACCTTTTCTCCCTCACCCTCAGACTGTGGGCCCTAAGTAGGACAAGGGCTATATCTAGGATGCTTATACTGTATCTCCCCCAACACTTAGCACATAGAAAAAACTTAAAAACTACAATTACTGCTATCGTTATTAATACATTTCTCCTTGTGTGCCCCCCACCCCCGTAGGTATCGCAATATTTAACTCTATGTTGGCTTCTAATGTGAATTTCTCTCTGTATCCTAGTCAGAGTCTATCTGGGCCAGCTACAAAGGAATCTTCCATGTACTCCTAAAACCCTAAGTAGCTTTAGACTACAGTGTAATAACGCTGACAATACATTTGCTGCCCAACAGATTCAGGGCAAGAGCAGTGAACACCATTAAAACCCCTTCACTGTTCTGGCAAATAATAAGCAATTACCAAACCAACAATACCAAAAGAGCTCAGCTGTCTTGAATAGTTCAAGATGCAAAGTTTACTCTATAATGATATACCCATCCAAGTCATGGGGCCTTCTCTGTCCAATGCCCCCATCAAAGGGGTAATGCAGACAGTTTGAGAAGTTGTAGTAATGGTATTTATTGAGCACCACTGGGTGTAATGCATGGCACTAGGCTAATCAATCGACTTTGAGCACTTATTCTGTGCTGAGCACTGTACTAAGCACTTGGGAGAGCACATAGGAGTTGACAATTCTTGTCCTCAAAGTGTAAGTGCCTGGGAGAGAATAACAGAAAAAGTTACTTGTTCCATGCTCACAGGCACCTTACACTCTTAATAGGTCTGGGTTCATTTAAGTTATTCTCTGTGACGCTACAATACATTTCTGATGTTCTGGGAAATTTCCCCACTTCAAGACTACATACATTAGTGACAGTCTTAGAGCCACTCATTCAGGATAAATGAAAACCAGGGATAAATTAAAAACCTACTTTAGCCAACAGTTTCAATCTCCATCCCTTTGCCACTCCTACAAATTATGTATTTTTTGCCCCAAAATAGCTAACACAGTAAGAGATAAGTAGCTGTATGGCCTAGTGGAAAGGAGTATAGGCCCCAGAGTCAGAGGTCCTTGATTTTAAATCACAGCTCTGCCACTTGTCTGCTGCGTGACCTTGGGCAAGTAGCTTATTTAACTTCTCCTCAGTTCCGTCATCTGCAAAACTGGGATTCAAGGCCTGTTCTCCTTCCAATTAAGGCTGTGAGTCCTACGTGGGACCAGATTATCTTGAATCTAACCCAACAACCCTTTGAGACTGTAAACTCACTATGGGTCTGTTTATTGTAACACTGTCCTCTCCCAAGTGCTCTGCACAGAGTAAGTGCTCAATAAATACGACTGACAGTATATTCAAGGTAGGTCCTTAATAGATACCACAATTATTATGATGTTGGTGCTGATGGTGGCAGATTTCATTTCCCTGCCAATTTTGTAGCAAAGGTACGAGTGAACGGTGAGGTGATAAAAATGCATATTACAAGGAGGAAAATATGCAAAGTAATTAAAAGTTGGAGCAATAGGCTGATGCATAGTCCTAAAACGAGCATTAGAAAGAACTGGATGAAAAAAGATGAAGAAGAGAAGTGGGATCTCTGGATCCAAACCTGAAAAATGCTTAACAGCTTAGAATAAGTTGGGCAGAGAGCTAATTGAGATCTTTAGGCTTCACACATGTTAATTAAAAAGTGGGTATAAATCACCTAAGTAGATTAGCATCTGAAATTAAGCCAGAATTAAAAGACATCCAACTCGGATAAATTAAGACTCTTAATACAAATCTAAAATTACCATTTATATTACTGGTAACGTTATTTTTGCAGAAGATGTCAAGTCACCTGCACTGTTTTTTAAACCTACACTGATGGAGATGAGTTAGTTTCAAACTCATTATCACCTCACCTAACCCTAAACTATTCTTGTGTGGGAATTATGGTTTTGCCAAAATAAAGGGGATAAATTGTGGGCAAAACCTCCTGCTATAGTCCCTTTAAACAGCATCCAAACTAGTTGCTCTGTTAGCTACCATGCACTGAAAGTGTTGGCATTGCTTAGGCCAAAGAGCAATGATTTTATATTCCTGGAAAATTAACCAATGGAAAATAGGTTGGGTTCTTGATCCTTTCTCTTAACCTACTATAAGCCATTACCAACTAAAGACAGTGATAGTCATAATACAGTCATCATATTGTGTAGGTTTTACTATATAGAGAGTCACATGACAATTCCCCCCAATTAATCTTTTAGTACAGCTCCAGTCCTGACAAAAGCAAAAAAGCAACACTACTTTTGACTGCATTTCCTTCACATCCTCCCTTTTCCCCTTTGGTTTCCCTGGAAGCCACTATGATTCCTCTGCTGCTCTTGCTCTTTTTCCCAACTTTCTAATTGAAAGACATTAATAAAAGTTATTTGGCAAAATGCTATTATTCATTCTCGATGCGCATATAGGTTTCTGCGCATTTGCCAGCCTTTAAAAAGGTTATTATCCCTAGACCTGTCTCTTGCACTTATTTTTGCCCATCCACAACATTAGTAGAGTTGAAATTTCCATGTCTATTTCCTTCATTAAAGTGTAAGCTCCTTGCAAAGAACATATCATTAACAAAAGCCAAAAAAAAAAAAAAAAACCGAACAAAAATAACCAAACAGTTGACTTCTCTGCCACATAGAAAATTCTTATGGGGTAAATGAAGAAGCCAGGTGAACTAATGAGGATAGAGACTAGTTCCAATCAGTGTGCACAGCTTGTTTTTGGTTCTCCCTGGCAGGCAATCACCCAATTTTATTTGATTACCCCAAACAATGTCCTCCCATCCCACTCAATATTTCACACTAATTTCTGTTCCAGAAACTGGACTTTTCTACCAGTTTAAAAGCGAAGGGAAGAAGAAACTAGCAAATGGAACAAAAGACCTTCAACTTCTGGTGAGAATACTGTTTCACCCAAAAGCAACCCAAATACTCAACTAGATCTAATTTTCCACAAAATAACGGCTCCTTAACAGGTATACTCTCACCTAAACCATACTCTCAGCTAACCATATCAGCATCCACTGAATGTCAGTTCCCATTCAAATTGTTCTCTTGCTAACTAAGGGGAAGTAAAAGAATATATTAACTTCCCTTTTAACCTCCAAATTGTAGTGGAGAGGATCATTCCTTTCAGCCACGACATTTGCACCCTGAAGTTGAGAAGTCACGTGGCCTAGTGGGTAGAACACAGGCCTGGGAGTCCGACTGGGTTCTAATCCCATTCCACCACCTGCCTGCTGTGTGACCTTGGACAAGTCACTTCAATGTGCCTGTTACCCAATCTGTAAAACGGGGATTAAGACTGTACACACCAATGTAGGACAGAGACTATGTCTAACCTGACAACTCTGTATCTACCCCAGTGCTTAGTACAGTGCCTGGCACATAGTGCGTGCTTAAATACCATAAAAAAGGAATAACTGAAAAACTTGCCAACCCTTTTTGCTCATTCAAGGCCAATGGGGAAAGGGAAATTAGTTCCTCTTCATCTCCCATGTACTGCAGAGGACACAGCAATGTGATGAGGTCAGGGTGGAGATAGGTCCGAAACTCAGGCCTTGTGCATCTTACCCCAGGAGACAAATATGATCAAATTATCCCACCAAATATAGATGGGACACAGAGTGATGAGGTGAGGAAGAGCACCCATCTGGAAGCCAGACCCTAGTTGGAGTCTGAACTCTGCCACCAGCCAGCTGGATGTGTGATCTTGAGCAAGTCGGAACCTCTCTGGACCTCAGTTTCTTCATCTCTCAAATGGAGACAATAATACCTACCTACTTCACAGGACTGTTCTGGGGGCAGGAATGAGATAGGTACTATGGAAACGCTTTGGGAATAATAAAAGCACTACCCCCAAATCAAGGCTTTATTATTCTTATCAGAGGTACTGTTCCCCCCTCTAAACTATAAGCTCATTGTGGGCAGTGTCCACCAACTCCCTAGCGCTTAGTACAGGGCTCTGCACACAGTAAATGCTCAATAAATACAACTGATGGATGTACAGTCTGGGAGTGAACTTGGGCGTCACCACTTTAATTCTTGGCTTTACATTGCAAACACCAGCAAGCTGAGGGTCCAGCCCTTCAACTGGAGGTGACATACTAGAGTTGGCCTCGAGTGTCTGAATAGTAATAATTGTGGTACTTGTTAAGAGCTATGTGCTAGGCACTGTACTAACCGCTGGGGCAGACACAAGATAATTGGGTTGGACACGGTCCCTGTCCCACATCCGGCTCATAATATTAATCCACATTTTACAGATGAAGTAACAGGCACAGAGAAGTGAAATGATTTGTCCAAGGTCACACAGTAGACAAGTGGCGGGGGCAAGATTAGAACCCGGGTCCTTCAGACTCCAAGGCTCATGCTCTATCCACTAGCCATGCCGCTTCTTGAGCAGAACACGGGCCACTGGGCTACCCTGCCTAAACCGGAGGAGGAGGAGCATCCCTTTCACCCCCGATTGGCAGGCCCAGAGGGCAGGCAGTGCAGAAAACCCACTGCTCTGCCATGTCAATAATAATAATAATTGCATAATTACTACGTGTTAAGCGCTTACTATGTGCCAAGCACTGTTCTAGGCACTGGGGTAGATACAAAGTAATTAGGTTGGACCCATTCAATCGTATTTATTGAGTGCTTACTGTGTGAAGAGCACTGTACTAAGCGCTTGGGAAGTAATGGTTCAGCAACAAATAGAGACGATCCCTACCCACCAACAGGCTTACAGTCTAGAAGAGGGAGACAGACACCTAAACAAAACAAGTAGACAGGCGTCAATAATAATAATAATAACAATAATGGCATTTATTAAGCACTTACTATGTGCAAAGCACTGTTCTAAGCGCTGGGGAGGTTACAAGGTGATCAGGTTGTCCCACGGGGGGCTCACAGTCCTCATCCCCATTTTATAGATGAGGGGACTGAGGCCCAGAGAAATGACTTGCCCAAAGTCACACAGCTGACAATTGGCGGGGTCGGCATTTGAACCCATGACCTCTGACTCCAAAGCCCGGGCTCTTTTCCACTGAGCCATGCTGTTTTTCTAATACAATCAGAGGCCCAGTCCTTGCCCCTCATGGGGCTTACAATCTTGATCCCTACTTTACAGAGGAGGTAACTGAGGCACGGAGAAGCGAATCGACTTGCCCAAGGTCACATGGCATGTCATAATAATAATAATAATAATAATGATAATAATAATAATAATAATGAGGGCATTTGTTAAGCGCTTACTGTGCCAAGCTCTGGTCTAAGCGCTGGGGAGGATACAAGGTTGTCCCACGTGGGGCTCAGTCTTAATCCCCATTTTCCAGATGAAGTAACTGAGACCCAGAGAAGTGCCCAAAGTCACACAGCTAACTGGCAGAGCCGGGATTTGAACCCACGACCTCCGACTCCCAAGCCCACGCTCTTACCACCGAGTCATGCTGCATGCATGCGGCAGAGCCAGGGTTAGAATAATAATAATGTTGGTATTTGTTAAGCGCTTACTATGTGCAAAGCACTGTTCTAAGCGCTGGAGGGTGAGGGAATACAAGGAGATCAGGTTGTCCCACGTGGGGCTCACAGTCCCCATTTTACAGATGAGGGAACTGAGGCACAGAGAAGTGAAGTGACTTCAATCAATCAATCGTATTCATTGAGCGCTTAATCAATCAATCGTATTTATTGAGCGCTTACTGTGTACAGAGCACTGTACTAAGCGCTTGGGAAGTACAAGTTGGCAACATATAGAGACAGTCCCTACCCAACAGCGGGCTCCCAGTCTAAAAAGGGGAGACAGAGAACAAAACCAAACATACTAACAATATAAAATAAATAGAATAGATACTGCGTGCGGAGCACTGTACTGAGCGCTTGGGAAGTACAAGCTGGCAACACATAGAGACGGTCCCTACCAACAGCGGGCTCCCAGTCGAGAAGCGTGACTTGCCCAAGGTCACACAGCAGACAGGAACCCATGCAGCGTGGTTCAGTGAAAAGAGCATGGGCTTTGGAGTCAGAGGTCATGGGTTCAAATCCCGGCTCTGCCAACTGTCAGCAGTGTGACTTTGGGCAAGTCACTTAACTTCTCTGGGCCTCAGTTCCCTCATCTGTAAAATGGGGATTAAAACTGTGAGCCCTCCGTGGGACAACCTGATCACCTTGTAACCTCCCCAGCGCTTAGAACGGTGCTTTGCACACAGTAAGCGCTTAACAAATGCCTTTATTATTATTATTATTATTATTATGACCTCTGGCTCCCAAGTCCACGAACCCACAGCCACTGACGTCCAGGCCCGGGCTCTTACGGCTAGGCCACCCTGGCTATAATAATAATGATGGCATTTGTTAAGCGCTTACTATGTGCACAGCACTGTTCTAAACGCTGGGAAGGCTACAAGGTGATCAGGTTGTCCCACCGGGGGGGGGGGCTCACAGTCTTCATCCCCATTTTACAGATGAGGTAACTGAGGCCCAGAGAAGCGACTTGCCCAAAGTCACACAGCTGACAATTGGTGGAGCCGGGATGTTGTGCCCCTTCCTTCCTCTCCCCCTCGTCCCCCTCTCCATCCCCCCCATCTTACCTCCTTCCCTTCCCCACAGCACCTGTATATATGTCTATATGTTTGTACATATTTATTACTCTATTTTATTTGTACATATCTATTCTATTTTATTTTGATAGTATGTTTGGTTTTGTTCTCTGTCTCCCCCTTTTAGACCGTGAGCCCACTGTTGGGTAGGGCCTGTCTCTCTATGTTGCCAATTTGTACTTCCCAAGCGCTTAGTCCAGTGCTCTGCACATAGTAAGCGCTCAATAAATACGATTGATGATGATGATGATGATAGAGGGGTGGGGGTCCCCGGGGTCCCGTGCCCACCAGCCGGGGGGCGCCCACCTGCCAGGGGCGCCGGGGCCCGACGAGGCTGAGGCCTCCACCGAGGCCTCCATCATCTCGGCCTCCACAGAGCCCAGGTTGGCGGTCCCGGCGGCCGGGCGGCTCCGCCTTCGTCGCTGCGGCTCCTCGGGCTTTTGGGCCACCATCACAGCCGGCTCCATCGCCTCGGGGGCTACCTGGGGGACTCCTCCGAGCCGGGCAGGGCAAGGCAGGGCAAGGGCGGCCCAGTCCTGTCAGCCAAGAGCCGCCCACATCCGGGGATTTGAAAATGGCGGCCTCACCGCCCCCGGCCAAGCAGGCCAATCGGCCAGCGCCTTTCCGAACGGTTGCCTGGAAACGGAGGAGTCCCGCCCGCCGGCCGGAGGAACCGAGGCCCACAGTCAATCAATCAATCAATCAATCAATCAATCAATCATATTTATTGAGCGCTTACGGTGTGCAGAACACTGTACTAAGCGCTTGGGAAGCCCAAGTTGGCAGCATATAGAGACAGTCCCCACCCAACAGCGGGCTCCCAGTCTAGAAGGGGGAGACAGAGAACAAAACCAAACATGCTAATGAAATAAATAGAATAGATATGTACGAGTAAAATAAATAGAGTAATAAATATGTACAGACATAGTGGGTAGGGACTGTCTCTATATGTTGCCAACTTGTACTTCCCAAGCGCGTAGTACAGTGCTCTGCACGCTGTAAGGGCTCAATAAATAGGATTGATGATGATATACATATATACAGGTGCTGTGGGGAAGGGAAGGAGGTAAGATGGGGGCGATGGAGAGGGGGACGAGGGGGAGAGGAAGGAAGGGGCTCAGTGTGGGAAGGCCTCCTGGAGGAGGTGAGCTCTCAGTAGGGCCTTGAAGGGAGGAAGAGAGCTAGCTTGGTGGATGGGCAGAGGGAGGGCATTCCAGGCCCCGGGGATGACGTGGGCCGGGGGCCGATGGCGGGACAGGTGAGAACCAGGCCCGGTGAGGAGATTAGCGGCGGAGGAGCGGAGGGTGAGGGCTGGGCTGGAGAAGGAGAGAAGGGAGGCCTTCCTTAATAATAATAGTAATGTTGGTATTTGTTAAGTGCTTACTATGTGCAAAGCACTGTTCTAAGCACTGTGGAGGATACAAGGGGATCAGGTTATCCCACATGGGGCTCACAGCCTTAAGCGCTCGCTCTGTTCTAAGCGTTGGGGGTAGACACGAGCAGCGTAGTGGCTTGGGAGTCAGAGGACGTGGGTTCTACAGTTGGGTCCGCCAAGCTGTGTGACTTTGGGCAAGTCGCTTCACTTCAATGTGTCTCAGTTGCCTCATCTGGAAAATGGGGATTAAGACTTGAGCCCCATGTGGGACAACCTGATTACCTTGTATTTCCCCCAGCGCTTAGAACAGTGCTTGCTGTTGTTGGGTGGGGACCGTCTTTATATGTTGCCGAGTTAGTACAGTCTCTGCACACAGTAAGCGCTCAATAAATGCGATTGAATAATAATAATAATAATGTTGGCATTTATTAAGTGCTTACTATGTACACAGCACTGTCTAAGCGCTGGGGAGGTTACAAGGTGATCAGGTTGTCCCACGGGGGGCTCACAGTCTTAATCCCCATTTTACAGATGAGGTAACTAAGGCACAGAGAAGTTAAGTGACTTGCCAAAGTGACACAGCTGACAATTGATGGAGCTGGGACTTGAACCCATGACCTCTGACTCCAAAGCCCATGCTCTTTTCCCTGACCCACACTGCTTCTCTAAAAAATAAGTGTCAGGAGTGGGATGAATGCTTGGCACAAGGTAAGCGCTTAACAAATACCAAAATTTATTATTATTATTATTATTATTAACTACTCTGTAACTCAGTTCCCCCATCTGTCAAATGGGGATGAAGACTGTGAGCCCCACGTGGGACAACCTGATGACCTTGTATTCCCCCAGCGCTTAGAACAGTGTCTCGCCCATATTAAGCACTTAACAAACACCATCATTATTACACAAGGTCATCAGGTTGTCCCACGTGGGACTCACAGTCTTCATCCCCATTTGACAGATGAGGTCACTGAGGCACAGAAAAGTGAAGTGACTGGCCCAGAGTCACACAGCTGACTGTGAGCCCGTTGTTGTGGAGGGACCATCTCTACATGTTGCCGATTTGTACTTCCCAAGCTCTTAGCCCAGTGCTCTGCACACAGTAAGTGCTCAATAAATATGATTGAATGAATGAATGAATGAATGACAAGCGGCGGAGTCGGGATTAAAACCCACAACCTGTGACTCCCAAGCCCGTGCTCTTTCCAGTAAGAGCTTCTAAAGAAAGAAGGAAGGGAGGAGGCCCAGTGCCACTGGAGAGACCCAAAAAAGATGGGCCTGCAGCCCTCGGGCTCAACTTTGTCGAACTCAGAGTTCGGCTGTGATGAACAGACACGGCCCTTCACGCAGGCTGAAGCTTTAAGAGGGCCTAAGCAGGTTTTCTCCCTGTAGTTCTGTCAGCAATTTCCCGACCTTTTTGACATCCCCTCAGAGGCCCCAAGAATTCCTCCTCCTTCAATCCTCTCCATCACAAGCAGGGAGATTAATTAGGCTGGCTTGCACAAAGGTTTTGAAAAGCCCTCTCTGCGGTTTCTTGGGTAAGTTAATGCAGGGTTGAGGGCAATCAGAGAGTTTTCTTTGAGCGCTGGGATTATGTAGGGCTATGATATTCTCTCATCCAGACCCAAGACAGGCGCTATTAAGCCCGCTATGGAGTTGAGAAAATTGAGGCAGAGCAAGAGACAGTTAACTGCTGAAGGGAGAGGCAATAAGGAAAGGACTCAACCAACCAGTGGTGTTTACTGAGTGCTAACTGTGTGCTGAGCACTGTTCTGGATGCTTGGAAGAGAACAATACAGTAGAGTGATTACACACATTACCTCCCCACAAGGTGCTCACAGTAGAAAGGGGAATGGGAAATTATAAGGATTAGCACATAAATGCTGTGAAGGTGGGATACGTTCTTTTAACGCTTGACATACAATTCTATTCATCTTCCTTTTAGCAACAATTCAATTAAGCTCTTATGCCCAATCAGTAGGATTTATGGAGCATTTATTACTGTGGGAAAAGTGCTTGGGAAGGTTTACAATTCCTTCCCTTCAGGAGTTTTCAATCTAGTGAGGGAAACAGTCATTAAAATAAGTTAAAGGTAAGGGACGCAACAGAATATATTTAACCTAAGTAATGTGTCAGAGGAGTGAGTATTGTTCAGCGAATCAAAGCACATTTAGCCTTGTTCAATTCTCTGTGGATATAAAAAAAAAAACCCAGCCAGGCAGAGTCCTTATTAAAACCTTTCCTTGAAGACAAGTCACTCCGTACCCTTCCAGGAAATCCCAATTTATTGAACGGCTTCTGGAAGAATCAATTTTTCCATTCTAGAGGTTGTAAATTCACAATGAGGGTACAAGTCTTTATTATGCCACTCAGGTTCATATCTATTTTCCTCTCTTACAGATAAGGAAACTGGGAGGTAAGCAACTTTCCCCAGAGAACACAACAGGTATGGAAGGGGCAGAGGACAGAATAGAACACATAATTGCTTCACTTTTCAAACTGTTGAACTGACTAGTTCTGTTGTGCTCTGCTGCTGTTGCTGTCTCAGTGTAGTGCTCTGGGACTGAGAAGCCTAAAAGAGACCTGTTCTTTTAAGAAATCCCAAAGCTCTGCTGTCATTCCTCTCTGGGTTATAAAATTCCCAGTAAAGATTGTGAAGCCGCTGTTAACTACTAAAGGGATTATTCTGACCAAATCATCATGGTAAGTGGTTAAATGCTCTTCAGTCCTTCTCAATGTTACTATTCTAAATTGAATCTGAAACTTTTCCCTCTTCTTCCATTCCTCTCATGGAAGATATATGAGGCATTAGGTTTATTTTAAAGTGGAGCAGGCTTTTCTTGGTTAAAGTTTTGCTTATTTGAGCAATTGTGAGGCTCGTGGTAAAAATTACAAGATGGTTTGGAAGCTCTGACTCTTCTACAGAGAGCACTTGACTTTTTAATGTAGAGGTGTGTGTGTGTGTGTTTTTCCCCAATTTCTGCCTAATAGTTGTTTTGTTAGATGCATAAGAGTGTAGTGGGTTAAAGTACATACATATTTTCTTGCCCTCCTTATGTTTTGTTCGTTGTTTATACTACTGAAGGCTTCATAGGTTTCTTTTCTAGGGGAACCTTTTTAGATCTCTTCTCTCTCTCCAATCCGCCCATGGTTGTTTTAAAATCACTTTAATCCGTCATAGAGTTAAAAGAATGCAAAATGAGGCAGCTCTCTTTGTGTTTCTATTTGCTTGTTTCTCACAGGCACATCTAAATAACATTTCCAAGTACTGTTTGGTAGCCGAGCTTGGTTTTGAATGCAAAATCAGTTAATTTAGCAGTCATTAAAAGGAGGTGATGTTTAGTATGTATCCTTGAGTGAAATATATCTGTGCTGGAAGTTGGTATCTTCAAACACATCAGGATGCTTTGGACAATTTACTGTGAATTCTGAGGCTTTTTTTGGCCCCTATTACTTGAGGATTTTCTCCTGGCCCATTCCCTGTTTCTTCTTTCCCCACAACTATATTACTGTAGATTAATATATATTCTGACCCAGAGAAGGTACTTTGACCTCTGAACAGAGTGAATGGCTCCACTCGGACTACTGTTCTGATACACCCAGAGAGAATATGAAAATGGAATTATTGAGCTGCTGTTGATTCAATCAGTGATATTTACTGAGTACTTTCATTCATTCATTCAATCATATTTATTGAGCGCTTACTGTGTGCAGAGTACTGTACTAAGCGCTTAGGAAGTACAAGTTGGCAACATATAGAGACAGTCTCTACCCAACAGTGGGCTCAGAGTCTAGAAGGGGGAGACAGAGAACAAAACAAAACATATTAACAATAAAATAAATAGAATAAATACGTACAAGTAAAATAAATCAATAAATAGAGTAATAAATACATACAAACATATATACATATATACAGGTGCTGTGGGGAAGGGAAGGAGGTAAGGCGTGGGGGATGGAGAGGGGGAGGAGGGGGAGAAGAAGGAGAGGGCTCAGTCTGGGAAGGCCTCCTGGAGGAGGTGAACTCTCAGTAGGGCCTTGAAGGGAGGAAGAGAGCTAGCTTGGCGAATGTAGGTGCAGAGCACCATACAAAGCACTTGGGAAAGTACAATACAACAGAGTTGGTAGACATTTTCCCTGCCCACAAGGAGCTTACAGTCTGAGAGGAGACAGATATTGAAATAAAGTATGGATATGTACATAAATGCTATGAGACTGAGGGTGGGGTGACTATCATGTGCTTTTAAAGGGTACAAAGCACTTGATTTATGGGTGATACAGAAGGAAAGGGGAGTAGGGAAAATGAGGGTTTAGTCGGGATTAGTGATTTTAATGAGGCTTTGAAGGTGGGGAGAGTGGTGGTCTGTCGGACATGAAAGGGGAGGGATTCCAGGCCAGAGGGAGGATGTGGTTGAGGGGTCAGTGGCGAGATAAGCGATATTGAGGTATTAGACATTAGAGAAGCAAAGTGAGCAGGCTGGGTTGCAGTAATAATAATAATAATAATGGCATTTATTAAGTGCTTACTATGTGCAAAGCACTGTTCTGCTGCTTTGCACTGTTCTAAGCACTGGGGAAGTTACAAGGGATCAGGTTGTCCCACTGGGGGCTCACAGTTTTAATCCCCATTTTGAAGATGAGGTAACTGAGGCTCAGAGAAGTTAAGTGACTTGCCCAAAGTCACACAGCTGACAATTGGCAAAGCCGGGATTTGAACCCATGACCTCTGACTCCAAAGCCCGTGCTCTTTCCACTGAGCCACACTGCTTCTCTGCACGCTGCAGTAGAAAATCAGTGAGGAAAAATAGGAGGGAGCAATGTGATGGAGTGCTTTAAATCCACTAGTAAGGAGTTTCTGTTTGTGGCAGTAGTGATCAGCAAAGAGTTTGATGCAGTAGCCAAGGTGGGATATGATAGGGCTTGCATCAGTGTACTAGCAGTTTGGATGGAGAGGAAAGGGCTGATTTTAGCAATGTTGCAAAGGTAGAACCGACAGGATTTGGGAACAGATTGAATATGTGGATAGAATGAGAGAGATGAATTGAAGATAATGCCAACGTTACAGGCTTGTGATACAGGGAGTATTGTGGTACTGTCTACAATAATGGGAAAATCACAGAAAGAACAGGGTTTGGGTAGGAAGATGAGGAATTCTGTTTTGGATATGTTAAGTTTAAGATGTTGGGAGAACATCCAAATAGAGTCGTCCTGAAGACAGGAGGAAATTCGAGGCTGCAGGGAAGGAGAGAGATCAGGGCTGGAGATGTAGATTTGGGAATCATCTGCATAGAAATGGTAGTTGAAGTGATAGGAGCTAATGAGTTCTCCAAGGAAGTTGGTGTAGATGGAGGCTAGATGGATTCCAATTGTTGGAGACTTCGTTTTGGAAGAGAAGAGAAATATTCTGATTGAATCGAGGCTGGCTTCCACCAGACGATAAGCTTCTTTAGGGGTGAGATCTTGTCTTCCTATTCCATTGTACTCTCCCAAGTGCTTAGTATGATGCTTTGAACAAAGGTGCACAATAAACATTGATTTTGCCTGAATCAGAGGTACACATTATCCACGCTGTGAACTGCTAATTCCACATCAACTTGGTGTGGGGAAGCAGGAACTAAACTTTATCAGCTCCAGCTTCTAGAGAATTCACTTTAAATTTAGAAGCCACTGAGGACAGGTTTTTATTCCCTGGGGAATGGTCTGCCATGGGTCCATGTAGATCCAAGCCACAACTCTCCCCTTCAGGTGCTTTCAAAGCATTCGTAAGATTCAACAAAAACTTGATTGGCTTGAATAGTCAGAAGGACCAATTTATCACACGGAGGCACGGTTATGAAGTTTGTATCCTGGAGTAGATTGCATTATTCCTACAATAACAAGTTTATTATAAATTATTATTATTATTGTGGTATTTTTAAGCATTTACTATATAACAAGTCAGAAGGACCAATTTATCACATGTAAGCATGGTTATGAAGTTTGTATCTTCGAGTAGATTGCATTATTCCTACAATAACAAGTTTATTATAAATTATTATTATTATTATGGTATTTTTTAAGCATTTACTATATAAGAAGTCAGAAGGACCAATTTAATCACATGTAAGCATGGTTATGAAGTTTGTATCCTAGAGCAGATTGCATTATTCCTACAATAACAAGTTTATTATGAGTTATTATTATTATGGTATTTTTAAGCATTTACTATATAACAAGTCAGAAGGACCAATTTATCACATGTAAGCATGGTTATGAAGTTTGTATCCTAGAGTAGATTGCATTATTCCTACAGTAACAGGTTTATTATAAATCATTATTATTATTATGGTATTTTTAAGCATTTATTATATAACAAGCACTGTATTAAATACTAGGGTGGGTACACAATAATCAGTTCGGACTCAGTCCCTGTCCCACGTGAAACTCACGGTGTAGGTAGGAGGCAGTAGGATTTAATCCCCATTTTACAGATGAGGAGGTGGAGGCACAGAGAAGTTAAGTGATCTGCTCAAGGCCACACAGGAGACAGAGCCAGGTCCTCTGATTCCCAAGTCCGTGTCTTTTCTGCTACATCACACTGCTTTCCAAATTCAGTTTAATATCTGAAGGTGGATGAGGGGTTGAGGGAGAGAGGAATAGAAATAACTTCAGCAGTAGCAAAAGTCTGAACTACAAGATGGTCGGTCTTGGTAAAAGGTAAGGATGAGGTCCAAATTTAACAGCAAACCTTTCTCTTTAGGAAAGGTTTTAATGTTTTTCAGTTTGTCAGTGTAGTGCCAGAACCAGGCTGGGGTGAAACTGAGAAAGCCACCACTCCAGCACCCTAGATTATGCCTTGTTCTAGCGTCTATTGATGTAATTCCTTGTTGGAAACATTGCATTCTCATTTGTAAGCCCTTTGGAGACACCAAACCCAAAGGCACATAGTTTTTGCCTACACTCTAGTCCTGGTTTGAGGTAGGACTTCTCTCCTAGAAGGAGAGGGAAGGAGAGAGAGGGACACTCTGGCCTTATGTCCTGCCCTCCCCCGAGTCCTAATGAGACCAATGAATGTGAAATTTTTAAAATTACCATGAAACAGCAAGGATAATAATTGAAACTAAGGTTACCAGATTTCTTATCAGTCTAACTGGGGCCCTGTTTCCAAGTTGGGGGGATTTCCAGGGGCAATAGCAATGTTCTGAACATGTAGGGGGAGAGCTGAAGAGAGACAGAGTGGGCATCACCTCTACTCCCTCCTTCAAAGAAGGAGCGAGAGGAGCTAAAGCCTTTAATCTGAGTCTCCTCGACTCTTTGTTCCAGCCTCCAGAGAACAGGGATTTTTGTTTCTATACTACAGTCACCCCTTCTTCCTCTCAGATCCCTTTCCCTCCCCTTGAATACTTTTCTGGGTCCAGGCCCCCACCCCTGATCTCCAAGAGGAAGGCACAAGCTCCTCAGGTTCTCTCTTTGTGTCCTGAGGCCTGGTTAACCTCCTTTTGGGAGCAGGATGGGGAGGGATAACCTGCTATGCCATGCCTTAGCAGAGACAAACATGTCTCCCTGGCTTGCTTTGTTTCAGAGGGAATGCCTTTCCATCCACATTGGCCAAGCTGGGGTCCAGATGGGCAATGCTTGCTGGGAATTGTATTGCCTGGAGCATGGGATTCAGCCGGACGGAGTCATCCCTGACAATAAGGAGGAGCACCCAGGAGATGCCAAGGAGAGGAAAGGAAATAGTACTTTCGAGACCTTCTTCTGTGAAACAGGAGGCGGGAAGAACGTCCCCAGAGCGGTCTTCATCGACATGGAACCCAGCGTTATAGGTAAACTCTGTCAGGTTCCTAAATAATCAAATTCTACTCTCTAGTACTTAAACTATGAATCCCGTGTGGGACAGGGACTGTGTCCAACCTGATTATCTTGTATCTGACCTGTGCTTAGTACAGTGCTTGGCATATAGGAAGCACTTAATAAATACCATAATTATAACTAGGTTAATTATCCAACCAGACTTTTAGTCTGTAAGACTGCCTTTCTGCTCTTCAAGCACAGTGCACCATTCTTTGTTTGTCCATCACCCCATGGAGTGGAAGAGGATTGTTGAAATGCTTCTTACACAATTTAGAGACCTCTATTGGATGGGCAGAGGAAAGGGGGGATGGTGTTTTAGATGATTTCTGCTTAGATGGAGGAGGATGGAAGCCATTCTAGTTCCCTTAAGCTAGGGTTGAATGACATAATTTGAATACCAAATCACTCAGCAAGAACTGAAAGCTATATAGCAATCCTTGTCCCATTATGAAGAAACTCTTCAATAATAATAATAATAATAATAACAAAAATGATGGTATTTGTTAAGCACTCACTATGTGCCAAGCAGTGTTAAGTGCTGGGTAGATACAAGATCATCACAGTCTACGTAGGAGGGAGAACAGGTACTGAATCTCCATTTTGCAGATGAGGGAACTGGGGCGCAGAGAATTGACGTGACTTGTCCAAGGTCACACAACAGACAAGTGGCAGAGCTGGAATTAGAATCCAGGTCCTCTGATTCTCAGGCCCATGCTCTTTCCACCAGGCCACACTGCTTCTCCAGACAGGAAGGTCAAGGCATAGAGGTTCTATGTTAGGCAGGGAGCTGGGACTAAACACAGTCTTCTGAATCCCAGACCTACCCACTAGGCCATTCTCTCTTCCACAAGGTACATGTAGGTGTAACTTCTTAATGTAGACAAATGGGTAATTCTTGGGTTTTGAATCTTCCTATAGCCAAAAGGACACAGTGAGCAAATATAGTTTTGTAAGCTTATCTGGGAGTCCTTCATTCCTTCAATCGATCACTCAGTAATGTTTATTGAGCACCTTTGTGGGAAGAGCACTGTACAAAGTGTTTGAGAGTGCACAATGTAAATATTTCTCTACTTTACTATTCCCTAGATCTCTAATCTGTTTTAACATCTGTTATATTGTACTTTCCCAAGTGCTTAGTACAGTGCTCTGCTCACAGTAAACGCTCAGGAAATACCACTGATTGATGGATTGATACTATAGAAGTAGAAGATATAATCTCTGCCCTCAAGAAGCTCACAACCTAAAATGGGAGTTGCTTTCATCCAGATTTCTCTGGACATCTTCAAATGATTCTCCGGCATTATATGCCTCAGGTTCGGGGCTTCTTTCTGTCTCTGATTAAGACTCCTATTTGTATGACATTATTAGGTTGCTTATGTGGTATCGACTTCTGGGTGGTTTCAGAAAGTCAGGTTCCACCAGGTTGTTGCATGAGAATTTTGTTGGGTTTTGAGTGCTGTTAATTTTAGGAGAAGGCCAGGTTGGTGAGTTTCTGACCATTATCTCTGCTGTTAAGGGAGAGTCCCATCCTCTGACCCTCTATTCTTTTCCCTCTACTCTCTGTCTCTCTTTCTGTCCTCCTTGTCTTCTGCTGATTCTTCTCTTGCTTTTCTCCCTCTTTTCCTATCATTCTCTACTTTTTCCCCTTACAGTCTCTTTTCCTTTGCCTAACACTATTTCTTCTCTTTGTCCCAAAGGACAAGCTGCCTGTTTTCTCCCTCTCTCCCCTCCCAGCAGTGGAGGGTCAAAAAATGGAGTACACATTTTACTCCATTCCTAGATACTACGGATAAGGTGGCTTACAGGGGATACCAGGACACTCCTGGGTCAGAGACCTGATCTTGGGCTCTTACACACATCTTAATCATCCAAAGGAAAATGAGTAAAGGGAGAGAGGTATATCCATAAACACCGTTTTTTGGGAAAATAACCAGGTCTTGTGTCAGCCGCCTAAGGAAACCGGCTGCCTTGGCTCCCGTTTCCTGCTTTACACAGATGGGGGTGAGGCTGTGGGTTGGCGGGCGATGGGCTAAGTGGTTGGTTGATCCTCACCTCCTGGCCTCTCATCTCTCTCAGATGAGATCCGCAAAGGGAAGTACCGGTCGCTCTTCCACCCAGACCAGCTCGTCACCGGGAAGGAGGATGCGGCTAACAACTACGCCCGAGGCCACTATTCCCTTGGGAAGGAAATGATTGACCCGGTGCTCGAGAGGATCCGCAAAATGGCAAGTGACAATCCCTTATCATCTCTCTGCGGTGGGGAAATGATTCCAGGCTGGAGCTTCATTTTCCCAGGCCCTTCCTCTCCTAACTTCCACAAGGGAAGTGCCCTGGCATATGGGCTATTCTGCCCCACTCCCCCCCGACCACCATCAGTTTAAGCCTGGGAATGAGGGAATCCCTGGGCCATATTGGGCCATAATAATAATACTAATGATGGCATTTGTTAAGTGCTTACTCTGTCTAACACTGATCTAAGTGCTGGGGTAGATACAAGCTAATCAGGCTGAACGCAGTCCCTGTCCCACGTGGGGCTCACAGTCTTAATCCCCATTTTAAAGATGAGGTAACTGAGGCCCAGAGAAGTTAAGTGACTTGTCCAAGGTCACACAACAGACAAGTGGCAGAGTGGGATTAGAACTCAGGTCCTTCTGACTCCCAGGCTAATGCTCTATCCACTAGGCCATGCTACTTCAAGTGGGTTGTTGTAGGTGGAACATGGGAACCGGGTGACCTGGAGAGCGAGTCTGAGTAGGAGTGAGAGGTGGCTTAGAGAGGGCGGATGGGTGATTTTTGTTCTTCACCTCTGAATCAATAGTATTTATAGAGCACCTTCTGTGTGTGGAGCACTGTAATGAGCACTTGGAAGAGTACAGGAGCATTAAGTGAACCTGATTCCTGTCCTAAAAGAGCGTACAATCTATTAAGGGAGTTTTCAGCCTACCTGCAAAGGTAGAACTGTCTAATTGTAGACATAAATCAACAGTCTCTGATCTCCTGGAGGCAGGGCAGATCCTCCCGTGTCCACCCTCAATTAAAAAGGCAATGGGGCTCGTGAAAAGTGAGCTGGTTGACTGTCCTTCAAAGTGTCCCATTTCTGACTTGGCAGACTGAACCATGCCACAGTCTGCAAGGCTTCCTGATCTTCCACAGCTTTGGAGGGGGCACAGGCTCCGGGTTCACATCCCTCTTAATGGAGCAGCTCTCTGTAGAGTACAAGAAGGAAGCTAAACTGGACTTCTCAATCTACCCAGCCCCCCGGGTCTCTACCGCCGTGGTGGAGCCCTACAATTCCATCCTGACCACCCACTCCACCCTGGAGCACTCAGACTGTACCTTCCTGGTGGACAACGAGGCCATCTACGACATCTGCCGCCGGAACCTGGACATCGAGCGGCCCACCTACACCAACCTCAACAGGCTGATAGGACAAGTCGTGTCTTCCGTTACCGCTTCCCTCCGGTTTGAGGGGACCCTGAATGTGGACCTGATCCAATTCCACACCAACCTGGTTCCCTACCCCAGGATACATTTCCCTCTAACATCGTTCGCGCCCATCATCTCCTCAGAGAGGGCCTACTTCAAGCAGCTGTCCGTGGCCGAGATCACCGCCACCTGCTTCGAGCCCCACAGCCAGATGGTCAGGTGCGACCCCCGGAGGGGCAGGTACATGGCCTGCTGCATGCTCTACCGGGGCGACGTGGTGCCTAAGGACGTCAACGTGGCCATCGCCGCCGTTAAATGCAAGAAGTCGGTGCAGTTTGTGGACTGGTGTCCCACCGGGTTCAAGGTGGGCATCAATTCCCAGCCTCCAGTGGCGTTGCCCGGAGGAGACTTGGCAACAATCCAGCGGGCTACCTGCGTACTGAGTAACACCACAGCCATTGCCGAGGCCTGGGCCCGGTTGGACCACAAGTTTGATGTGATGTATGCCAAGAAGGCCTTTGTGCACTGGTACCTTGGAGAAGGGATGGAGGACGGGGAGTTTGAGGAGGCCAGGGATGACTTGGCTGTACTGGAGAAGGACTATGAGGAAGTGGGAAAGGATCTTGATGAAGGAGAGATGGTGAACCAAGATGACTATTAAGTGACAGTGCCCCAGACAGCACGATCATGTAGCTAGTGGATTAGCCCCCATTTTTTAAAGGGCAAAAATGTAAAGTCAGGAAATTCCATGCCCAGTTCTTTTTCTTGATATAAGACCAGTTATGACATTTAAGACCAGTTATGACATTTGCCTAACATTAACTGTGGGCCCTCTTAGGATTTTTTTCCCCTCACTGGAAACTCTTGACTCATCTCTGGTGCTGTCAGTCACCTAGGGAGGGGTTTCAGCTCTCCCTGCTGAGCCCAGCTCTTTCACTTGGTGACCCCTTCGTCCGATTGTATTTATTAAGCCCATATTGTAGGCAAAGCACTCTACTAAGCCCTGGGGAATAATATAAAAAAGGGTAAAAGAGACAAATCTCTGGCCCTCAGGGGGCTCACAATTACTTCTTCTGGATGGTGGAAGTGGGAGGATGAGGGGGAGAGAGGCCCTCAGGTGATGGCCTTATGCCAGAGCCAGGGTTCCCCCTTGCTTGAATCCTGCAGTGACATCTAATGAATCTGCTACACTGGCAGTCCAGGTCTTGGATGACAGCAGACATTTAAAAGGACCTTGGCCTACAGTGGAGCGAAATGCCACTGCCTGGCTGGGGAAAGGGGACACCGGGGCTCCAGGTTCAGGTTTGTGTCATCTCATGAAGAACTCAAGAGGTCCGGCAGGGTGGCAGTAGGGAGGAGTGCCCCCAAACAGAGGGAAAACAGTGTCACTGTAGAGATCCTCTTAGCCTGCCATGTCCTGGCACTTGCCTGAGCTGAAGGACTCCCAGTCAGTCAGTCAATCGTATTTATTGAGCATTTACTGTGTGCACAGCACTGTATTAAATTCTTGGATGAATATGATATAACAACAGACACATTCCCTGCCCACAACAGTCTTTCCCTTCTGCACCTAGGGTGGAAAGCAATGCAGAAGGCATGGTGCATTTTTGTTTTTAAAGGGAAAAGTGCGCTGAGCAAAGACCGGCCTGGTAATATAACCAAATAATAATAATAATGATGGCATTTATTAAACGCTTACTATGTGCAAAGCACTGTTCTAAGCGCTGGGGAGGTTACAAGGTGATCGGGTTGTCCCATGGGGGGCTCACAATTTTAATCCCCATTTTACAGATGAGGTAACTGAGGCACAGAGAAGTGAAGTGACTTGCCCAAAGTGACACAGCTGACAATTGACGGAGCCAGGATTTGAGCCCATGACCTCTGATTCCAAAGCCCGTGCTCTTTCCACTGAGCCACGCTGCTTCTCAATAATAATGATGGCATTTATTAAGTGCTTACTATGTGCAAAGCACTGTTCCAAGCACTGGGGAAGTTACAAGGTGATCAGGTTGTCCCACGGGGGGCTCACAGCCTTAATCCCCATTTTACAGATGAGGTAACTGAGACACAGAGAAGTTAAGTAACTTGCCCAAAGTCACACAGCTGACAACTGGCGGAGCCGGGATTTGAACTCATGAACTCTGACTCCAAAGCCCGTGCTCCTTCCACTGAGCCATGCTGCTTCTCCTTAATAAGTGAATAAAAGAATCTGGTTCAATTGTTTCATTCTGTGGCAATTAATCATGGTATTTATTGAGAACTTCATATGTGCAGAGCACTGTACTAAGTGCGTGGGAGAGGAAATACAACAGAATTAGTGGTAACCCTGCCTCTCTGGGACAGCCGGTATACATACACTGTTCAAACAGCACTGCAATAGGTATTGAGCCATTCAGTCATTCATATTTGTTGAGCACTTACTGGGTGCAGAGCACTGTGCTAAGCGCTTGGAAAGATACAATACAACAATAAACAGAAACATTTCCAGCCCACAAGGAGCTTACAGTCTAGAGGAGGGTAGAGCCACTCTCCAAGCCCTGGGCCTGTCTACCTTGTCCTGAAGAGCAATAACCTGGGGAGGGGAGGAAGCTCTGAGGTCTTGGTCCTTCCAAGGAGGAGGGGAATGGGGGCCATTCCCTGTCTCCCTGCTGTCAAGATTCCAGCTGGAACCCAGTGAGAGTGGAGGAGAACAGGGAGCAGAAAATGGATACTGTTCTGTTATCCCTGTCTCTCCTCAGTGGGTTGCAAAGGCCCTAATCCATCAGAGGTGTTGTCATGAACACCTAAACTCTAAAAACCCAAGGCAGCAAGAATTTGTGCCCCCGAGACTTCCTTTATCCTCTCTCTGGTTCCAGGGTGTGGCCCTGTGTGGCCTTGAAACAATCTAGTACGTACCACGACAACTGACCCTGAAGTCAGTGCCCTATTGTCCCTTCCTGATCAGATAAGGTAGGTTACCATCTGGGAAAGGAATTCTGTCATTATTTCATTGGCAAATAATGGACCTTAAGTCGCTGTGGGGGAAAGATGATTATCAAGGAAGAGAAACGGTGTGGCTCAGTGGAAAGAGCACGGGCTTGGGAGTCAGAGGTAATAGATTCTAATCAATCATATTTATTGAGCGCTTACTATGTGCAGAGCACTGTACTAAGCACTTGGGAAGTACAAATTGGCAACATATAGAGACAGTCCCTACCCAACATTGGGCTCACAGTCTAAAAGGGGGAGACAGAGAAAAAAAACCAAACATACTAACAAAATAAAATAAATAGAATAGATATGTACAAGTAAAATAAATAAATAAATAAATAGAGAAATAAATATGTACAAACATATATACATATATACAGGTGCTGTGGGGAAGGGAAGGAGGTAAGATGGGGGGGATGGAGAGGGGGACGAGGGGGAGAGGAAGGAAGGGGCTCAGTCTGGGAAGGCCTCCTGGAGGAGGTGAGCTCTCAGCAGGGCCTTGAAGGGAGGAAGAGAGCTAGCTTGGCGGATGGGCAGAGGGAGGGCAGGTCTGCCACGTGTCTGCTGTGTGACCTTGGGCGAGCCACTTAATTTCTCTGAGCCTCAGTTACCTCATCTGTAAAATGGGGATTAAGACTGTGAGCCCCACGTGGGACAACCTGATCACCTTGTATGCCCCCAGCACTTAGAACAGTGCTTCGCACATCGTAAGTGCTTAACAAATGCCATCGTTATTATCAAGGAGACCTGGGGTTTTCAGCCTAGTGCAGGGAGATGCATGAACTTACCAAGTGTTTGTATCATTCTCTACTCTTCCTTGGGGTTTAATCTTAATAAATCTATTTGGCCATTTTGAAAGTTTTCTCTCGTAATTATGGACTTAAGTTTATTGTGAATCAAGGGCTGGGGTAGATACAAGATAAGCAGACCAGATACAGTCTTGGCCCCACCCAGGTCTCAGAATCTAAGAGGAGGTGGGGAAGAGCAGGTATCTATCTTATTCCCATTTTACAGAGGAGGAAACAAGGTCAGAGAAAGTCAGTGACTTGTCTAAGGTCACCCAGCAGGCCAGGGGCAGAGCTGGGATTAGGGCCTGGGTCTTCTTACTCCCACTCCCATGCTTGTTTGTCCAGATCACATTGCCTCTCTTCTATTCCTCATGGATTTTGGGTGGTGCAAGGGAGTTGCATGTCCAGGCTATAGCCATGTGTCCATGAGAAGGGAGAGCTCAAGATATAAATGTTTGCCCATCCCTCTAGCACCATCAATACAGGAGTCTCCCTCAACTGAGTTTCCTTCAATTGTGAAGCAACATGGCCTGGTGGATAGATCATAGGCCCGGGACTCAGAAAGACCTAGGTTCTAATTCCGGCTTTGCCACATGTCTCTTGTGTAACCTTGGGCAACCCACTTAACTTCTCCGGGCTTCGGTTACCGTACCTGTAAAATAGGGATTAGGACTGCGGGTCCCATGAGGGACATGGACTGTGTCTAATTTGATTAGCTGTAGCTACCTCAGCTCTTAATAAAGTTCCTGGCAAATAGTAAGTGCTTAACGAAAAAACCCTCCACGTTCCCAATTCCCACTGGATTGCTGCACTTCCTAACCCGGATCTTAAGATCCCAGCACTTTTGGAACTGAGGTCCCCACCCAGCTGCAGGGCAGGAACACTCTACATTGAAAATCTTGCTCATTAGGTCTAACGGGATCAAGAAGGGTTCAGCGTTCGACCCCTGACCTCTGCCTCCCAGCCAATCAGAAGCAGACAGGCCTCCCCAACTCTAACCAACTCACTTAGGGGTGAGTGTTAAAATGGCATCTGGTGCCATAGACAGTGGGGTTGGCAGCAAGAGAGCCCATTCAGCTTGCCAACCTAGTCATCTGTACCCACTTGTCATGGATGCTGGGGATTTTCTTGATAGGCCTGATCATCAGGGGCAGGCTGGTATGGGGGAGGCGACATACACGGTGTTGGCAGATTCTGTGTCTAGCAACCTTCAAGACAGGGGAATTATCTACATCTTCCTTATCTACATCTCTTTCCTCCTCCTCCTCCTCCTCCTCCCAATCTTGGAGCTTTGAACCCTCTTCTTTTTGACCACTTTTGGCTCAGAATTGAAGGAAGCTGATTATTTTTGCACCAATTGCACAGTCTCCGTTATGGTCCCTGTTCTCGCCTCTGAGGATTCGCAGGGTCAAGGCTTTTTGCTACCTCCTCTCACATACCGCTTCCGCCAGCATCTTGGGCAAGTCAATTCTCTCTGTGTCTCAGTTTCCTTATCTATAAAGTGGGGATGATAATAGTAATAATTATGATATTTGTTAAGCATTTACTATGTGCCAGGCACTGTACTGAGCGCTGGGGTGGAGACAAGGGAATTGGGTTGGACACAGTCTCTGTCTCACGAGGGGCTAAGTTTCAAGTGGCGGAACAAGGATTAGAACCCATGACCTTCTGAATCCCAGGCTCGTGAGCTACTTTACCTAATTCCTGTATTGAGAGACGGGTATTTTGTCTGATTTAATTAGCTTAAATCTGCCCCAGCGCTTAGCGAAGGGGGGAACATAGTGCTTAATAAGCACCATTATTTTTTATAGCATGGGGAAGAGCTGTTAGTTTTTGTTTGTCCACTAGTTCCTGTATAGTGAGACGGGTATTTTGTCTGATTTAATTAGCTTAAATCTGCCCCAGCGCTTAGCGAAGGGTGGAACATAGTGCTTAATAAGCACCATTATTTTTTATAGCGTGGGGGAGCTGTTAGTTTTTGTTTGTCCACTAGTTCCTGTATTGTGAGACGGGTATTTTGTCTGATTTAATTAGCTTAAATCTGTCCCAGCGCTTAGCGAAGGGGGGAACCTAGTGCTTAATAAGCAGCATTATTTTTTATAGCGTGGGGAAGAGCTGTTAGCTTTTGTTTGTCCACTAGGTGTTACCAGTGAAATGAAGAATTCTACCCTTCCTTGCCTGCCTGCTGATTGTGTTTAACACATGCTTTTCCCAGCCAAGGGCTCAGAAATTCCACCTCCTAACGTTTTTTAGCATCCCAAAGTTGGCAGGATCTTTGAGAAACCATCTCACCCACTCCCTACCTCCAGGCGTAACTGCAGCCAGACCGCCCCTGGCAGAAAGTAGCTTAGGTTTCCCTTGGCAATTTAGAACCTGAGTCTCCGTAACTTTCTTCTGATACTCGTTCCAACGCCTCACAACTAGCTCTTCTAATGGATCCTCACCCGCAGCACTTTTCAGGAGTTAAATCTGTTTTGGCCACAATTTGAGCACCTAAGGATCGAGGTGTGACCACAAAAATCTGATTGAGAGAACTCACATCTATCAGAGAAGCAGTGTGGCCTAGTGGAAAGAGCATGGGCTTGGGATTCAGAGGTCATGGGTTCTAATCCCGACTCTGCCGCTTGTCTGCTGTGTGACCTTGGGCGAGTCACTTAACTTCTCTATGCCTCAGTTACCTCATCTGTAAAATGGGGATGAAGACTGTGAGCCCTATGCAGGACAACCTGAATAGTTTGTATCTACCCCAGGCTTAGAACAGTGCTTGGCACATAGTAAGCGCTTAATGAATACTAACATTATTATTTTTATTATTATCAACCCCCCTTCTGTGACACTCTCCCCCTCACCCAACCCCGCCAGGCCCCAATCCTGCTGCTGGCCTGAGAAGAGACCTGGGGAGACCAAGAAACTACTCTTATGCTTTTTCTTCCTTCAGTCTGGCAGTTCACAATGTGTAGCTGTATTATCTCAGTCAAGAGGTTCTTCCTAGTTTGTTTTAGATCTAGGGTGCTTTCACCTCCCAGTTTCACCAGGTAAAGCCTTTCTATGCAGTGGCTGCCCCGAAGGCATAAAATATCTCAGAATCCTCCTCCTCCTCCTCCTTTTTCTCCAAAATTTACAGCTCTTGGTCAGGTCCTCACTTTCCCTGCATCTAATCGAGACTACTCTAGATCTAAAACTGTTCTAGACTGTAAGCTCCTTGTGGGCAGGGAGACTACCAACTCTTGCATTGTATTCTCCCAAGCTCTGCACCCAGCAAGCTCCAATAAATACCATTGATTGATTTAATCAAAATTCCAGATTTGGATGGTTTTCCTAGAGAAAGCCATTAACATATCCTTGAAAAACATGTGTTGGGTCCCAGGGAGATGCTCAACATGGTTCCTACAGATATCTGAAGCAGCTTTCAGGCTCTCCATCGACTCTCTCCTGTCCCACACAGAATATGGGGTTGGGGCCGATCAGTGCCTGACTTTTTGACCCGTGCAGGGTCCTCTATGGAATCATGATGTCAAGCAGCCTGCCGCTGACAGGTTTTGTTGAGACCCGGGAAAATGTGAACACAATACTGCCTTTAGCAAATAGTTGTTTGTGTTTGCTCTTGTTTTTGTTTTTAATTGAAAGCCCGCCTTTGTGTGGGTAGAGCCCTTTCTCCTCTGAGAGAAAATGGTCCAGGGCGGGAAACAGGGAGCTGGCACTCAGCCAGTCATGATCCTCAGTTCAGTTTTGCACTGGGATCGGAAAGGAAGGAATCACCCTCCTCCGCCTCCCCCCCACCACCCCCGCCCTCCGCCCTGTCTGCATTCCACATAGCTCATTAAGGAGGTTTTTCAAAACTCTTCACACACACCAATTCCTGCCTATTGACAAGCCTCAGCCTGGCAGGCATGGCCTCTCCCATTTTAAATCAATTAGTGAAAACAACAGATGGATCCAGGGAAGTGGGGCAAACAGACCAGCACTGAGAGGCCTGGCCCGTCTGGATGACTGACTCTTTAATTTCCAAGTAATTGCTCTGCTGTTAGTTAGGAACACAGACCCACTTCTGAAGTGCTCTCTGAGGGAGAGGCTGTCTGCTTTTGCAAGTGTCTGGATTCACAGCCCTCTCTGAAGCAGGGAGGTTCCCTCTGCCCCGAGGGGAATTAGGGGACAGTTTTAGTTAGTGTGCCTTGTGTTTTGATAGAAAACTCTGTTAGGCACATACAACTCTTGAGAGGGAAAAGTTGCAGTGTATATTTAGGGAAAAATGGGCAGAGTTGGCCACAAGTTCAGGCGCTGGGCCAGCAGGTGCCCTGTGGGTGTGGAAATCCTACTTCCAAGGGAAGACTCCCCTTCCAGGCCTCAGTGCTCTCCTGATTGGGCTTCTGGGCCAGTTTCTATGGGTGGAGAGATGACTGGGGAGAGCTTTGGCTCTCCAGGGAGCAAACGCATTGTCATATAGGCAGAGCCTCTCTCAACCATTCCTCCCTTCAACCCCAACCAAGTTTCCGGGCCCAAATACGTTTTCTGAGAGTGCGGTGCTCTGGTCCAGGCATTGGGTGGAATCCTGTGGAAAGAAGAGGAATGGAAACCATGTGGGAGCTCAAGATGTCACTGGCTTTAATTAGGGAGGGATGAGGGCAGGAGGCAATAGGCTGAAACATTGTCTTCCTGATCGTTCAGGGAGTGGGATGGTGCCAGGAGCGGGTGTGGAAGCACCCGCCTCCTCTTAAGAAGAGACAGTTGAGATAGTCCAGAGAAGAGGAATGTGAGAGCTTTGCGTGGGGAACAGGGAGAGAAAAAGGAAACCAAGCAGAGGATAAGGGAGGCATAATCCCAAGCATCTTTAAGGGTCAAAAAGCACAGAGCGTCTCTAGCTATATTCAGGGAGGGTAATCCAGGGGTCAGGGTTAAGAGTGGGGCAGCAAAAACAGCACAAATCCCTGTGCTGGATGCAACCCACCAAGCAAGTGGATTTTCTCCCTTCCTTCCCCCACCCCCTGCCAGCAACTCCTCCCTCCTCTCCGTGACCCCGGATCTTGCCGAAGCATCTCTACTTCCGCCTTCCGATCTGGGCCATCAGTTGCGCATTGGCATTTGCCTTGGCTTGCAAGCTTTGATCCTTGGCCATGGTGAAGAGGACTTGCATGATACTGGTGGGGATGTCCAGGCTCAGGGTGACCTTGGTATTCCGGGTGGCCTTGGTCTTGCTCGGGTGCTGCTTGAACTTCCACAGGGCCTGGGAGAGGAGCTTGGAACGGGGTCCTGTGCCCCTTCCAGCTCCATCCCTCCCACTCCCAGGGAGAGTCCTTTTCTCCTTGTCTTGGCTGTGCTCCTCCTCCTCCTCCACTCCCTCCTCCCTCTCCCAGGACCGGTCCCCATCCGGCAGGTAGCCAAAGCTCCGCTTGACCAGCGGAGCCCCGTCCTCTAGCTGCCCCTTCTTGGCGGCAGACAGAGCCGTGTCGATGTAGCCGAAGATGGAGTTGGCCCTGTAGAGCTTGTGGGGTCGGCCCTCCTGAGGGGCTTCCAGCAGCAGCAGCAGCAGGAGCAGGAAACCAGTGGATGGCACCATTTTGCCCTGAGCTTTCGGAGGAGAGGAGCGGGACAGGGAAAAGAGAGAATGGAGGAGGAAAAGAAGAACCAAACAGGATGTTTTAGCTTTAACGTTCTTCCTAAAGTCATTTCATAACAGCTCACAAATAACCACTCTCCAACTTGCTCTAGACCACTGGCAGTTTATGCCAGGAGATTCATAAACATCCCCTTTCCCCAAATTTTAGCTTGATTTCCTTCTTTCCACCTCATAACTTCCCGACATTTTCTTGTCAAAGTTTACAGGATGAACTTTGCTGCTTTCTGCAGACAAATATCAGTGTGCACTGTATCTAAAAGTTTATTTTTTTCCCCCTTCTTCTGATGTCTCTTCCCTAAAAAAGCAGGCTTGGTTAGGTTTGTTTAATTTGATCCTGGGGGGAGTGGAGGAGATGCAAGATCATCGAGTTAGACACCATTCTCTGTCCCACGCGGGGTCCACAGAAATTAACTGTTACCTTCCCCAGCACTTAGAACAGGGCTTGACCCATAGAAAGCACTTAACAAATACCATCAAAAGGGGTGTGTGTGTGGGAGGGGAAGCAGGGGTCTTCTCCCCATTTTGAGAATGAGCAAACTGAGACTGAGAGAGGCTAAGCCACTTACCCAAGGCCACGCAGCAAGCTGTCTTCCTTGCTTCACCCTGTCTGAAATGGCTCTATCCAGTTGAAGGAGTCGGGCATGATCAAAAAATGGATCGAAAAAGCTCTCTTGCTCCTGTGTCAACAGGTTGCCCGCGTGACGACCACCTAAGGTTGATTTTTCTCTTTTGGCCCTGTGGCATTGGCTTCAAGTGCGACAGGGTTTGGTTAATTTTGCCTCTGCTGCCTCACTATTCTCAGAGCAAATCGAGCTGCCTCTAATAGCTCCTGTACCCAGGTATTATTTGTGATCTGGGAGTCAAACATTGGCTCCAGTTATCTTCATTTCTAGAAAACCCACATGATATGCTGGAAAGGCATTTTCCCTTCTTCATTACGATGCCCTGTGAAATAATTGGCTCGCTAGGAATGGCACAGGGCCACTGCTAGCCGGACTGGGCCGGGACACTTAGCTAAAAATGTGTCTTGGGGGATTTCTTTTGTTCTGGCTGTTGATGGAGTGGTGCGAAAACATCCACCAGCAGAAATGAAACAGGTCCACCGATCTCAACGGAAACCCAGTCCTCAAACGAGGCCTTTCCCTGCGGTGGCTTTGAACCCTGATGAAAGAATGCTGCAAAGATTTCCCATTTTTCCTTTGGTCCCCTTCTAAAGCTGAATAGTTGGAAGAGGGATCTGGAATGAAAAAACCCAGCCAAACCCAAAGGAATTGTAAAAATTAAAAATATTCCAGGATCTGTTTTGAAACAGATAAGCAGAACTGATGGGTTTCAGAGGGCAGCTGGAGAGAACTGCAGGAGGAAGGAGGAGACAGAGAGGCACTGCAGGGAACGTGGCTGCCCCGTGAGGGCTATGTAGACAGTCAGTGAGCCTGTTTGCTCTCTAGAGAAATGGCTCTGGCATCCCAGGGCATCGGGTCCATCTAGTCTGAGATCTAACTCTGCAGCTTTCCTGCCTTCCAACATTCCCCTGAATCCCCTTCCACACACACTCGCATGCACACACACACACACACACACCGACAATAAGAAGAATTCCCGAGCTCACTCCTTAGTCTCTGAATTTGCAAATAAACTCTAAAGTCCAGTCTGATGAACCAGGCACAATGGGCTTTGTTAAAACAAATTGTTTCCTAAGGCTGAAACCCCAAAGCATCCTCTCCCCAGTCACACCTCTCCTCTTAGAGCATAAAACTCTGCCATCCCAAGCTGTCACAACCTCCACTAAATGCAGAAATCTCAAGAAGACCAGGGTCAGGTTTTTCTTTGGCAACTTCCTAGAGTCCTTCCTGCCCTCCCCTATCCCTGTCTTTACTTTGAGTTTTGAAAGAACCACCTTCCTTTTCGACAGTGGCTTAGAAAAAAAGAATCTGATGAACGCGGTGTATACACAAACACATACTCACACACATATACACAGGCACACACACACAACAAAGAAATCAGCAGAAATTCTCACATTTGTCAAAGTTCCTGGGACCCTGAATCTAAGCTCAGGGCAAAAGAATCTGTCCTCTATGAAATGAATCTCAAGCAAAGCACTTACCAGCAAGTTGACTGCACTCTGGAGTTGAACTGCTCAGTGCAACAGGCGGCACTTTCAGGCTAAGAACTAATAGATCAGGAGCATGGACCCGAATTTATGTTGTCGTCATCTTCTTTCCCCCACCCCTGCATTATTATTAAGTAGGGCTGCAATAGTTTCTCTCTATGGAAACTGATTGGCTCCCCTGTGTATATATGAAAGTGGCGGATCACGGGGTTGGATCATAATTCCAGACGTGGTGCCTTCATTTGGATGTGATCTCATTAAACTGAAATCAGAAAGAGCCATCGTCCACGTCGAGGGGATGATACATCTCCCCTCTCCCCGCCTCTTCCACTCTTCCTCCTTCTACCTCTTTGCCTACCCAGTCCCCGGCTTCATTCAGAAAAACCTTGGTCGCGGCTCCAGGGGTGCTCACCGGGAGACGTAATTTCACCGGATGTGCCCCAGGTAGGAACACCCCTCCAGCCCTGTCCACAGCCCTTCGGCTCAGGCCCCTATTCTGAAGAGTTGGACACACTGCTAGAGTGGAGCTGGGACCTCGTCTGAGAAGGTCTTCTGGACTGTAAGGTTGTTGTTGGTTGGGGGCAGAGAACATTGTACTCCCCCAAGCACTCAGTACAGTGCTCTGCACACAGTAAGTGCTCAATGAATGCCATGGATTGATTGATTAAAAGCATTACAGGGAATAACACAAACACCACCTGAAGACTTGCGGGGGTTGAGCTCCAGAGTTGGGACGTCAGCTGCAGGGTGATAGGAGAAAGTCCGGGGAGGTGGGCAGCTCTGTGGAATAATAGAATCCTGGAATCTCACAGCTGGAAGGGGCCAACAGAGGCGTTCCTGCCTGCCTCCGAGCCCCTGCACCCCTCAGAGCTAACTCCCGGCCCAACATCCCGAGAGCCCCATCCCAGGCAGGACCTGAGGTCAATCAATCAATCAATCAATCGTATTTATTGAGCGCTTACTGTGTGCAGAGCACTGTACTAAGCGCTTGGGAAGTACAAGTCGGCAACATATAGAGACAGTCCCTACCCAACAGTGGGCTCACAGTCTAGAAGGGGGAGACAGAGAACAAAACCAAACATACTAACAAAATAAATAGAATAGATATGTACAAGTAAAACAAATAAATAAATAAATACAGTAATAAATATGTACAAACATATATACATATATACAGGTGCTGTGGGGAAGGGAAGGAGGTAAGATGGGGGGGATGGAGCTCAGCTCAGCCTCCAGCCGCAGGGTGCACCATTTCCCTGAGCGGCGGTCAATATTGACTCCACTCTCTTGATTGACTATGGCAGACCCATTTTCACCGCCAGACCTGGCCTCTGGGAAGCCCCTCATTTGACCCCAGTAAAACATTCGCAGAGACTTCCGAATCTGGATCCCTCCTGGGTGGGTCTTTCTCCCGGGTACTGAGTCGCCGCTGAGCCTGGCACACTAAGTGTAGGTGTATGAGGGTCAAGCTTTCTGCCTGGCGACTGCCGCCTGGAAACCCAGCTAATTACAAGGAGCTGACTTCCTCGGCCGGAGGGGACGGATTGTTGTGTCAATAAGCGTCCTGTGTTGTCAACTGTATGAGACATGCTGATTGTCTGCGCAATGGAGTGGAGCTAAATATAGGGAGTGCTCCTGGGGACTCACCCCTGGCATCGTGTCACCCTAAGTCTTAACTTCCAGGAGGGTGAACTTAACAAAGGAGCCAGCGTGGCTCTGGGGCTCAGCTGTGGGTTGGATGCTCACAACCTCATTTCAAGCCCTGATGGAAGGTGAAAGTGGGAGGGTGAAAAGTAGCAGAAGCCTCTGGACCTCTGTTTTACCCTCTGTAAAATGGGCACACCAGTCAGTCAGTCCGTCGATCGTATTTATTGAGCGGGGGCTGTGTGGGGGCACTGAACTTGAGAGAGTACATTGTAACAATATAACAGTCACATTCCCTGCTCATAATGAGCTTGCAGTCTAGAGGGGGAGGCGGACATTAATATAAATAAATAAAATAACAGATGTGTACGTAAGTGCTCTGGGGCTGGGAGGGGGGATGAATAAAGGGAGCAAGTCAGGGTGACCCAAAAGGGAGTGGAAGAAAAGGAAAAGAGGGCATAATCAGGGCAGGCCTCTTGGAGGAGCTGTGGTTTTCAAGTTGGGGAGAGTAATTGTCTGTTGGATATGAAGAAGGAGCGCATTCCAGGCCAGAGGCAGGATGAAGGCGAGAGTTCGGCAGTGAGATAGATGAGATGGAGGTAAATTGAAAAGGTTAGCATTAGATGAGTGAAGCAAGCAGGCTAGGTTGTAGTAGGAGAGTAGCACCAACCCCACAGGGCTCCAGTGTGGTCGGACCTATGGGGAACTCTTAAATGGGGGAAACCCTCCCGCCCAACTCCCCACAACCCCATGATTTCCCATTCAGAGAGCTAAGCGTAAATTGACTCCCCCAAGTGCCCCACCTCAATGAGTGCCCACCCTTATACCCAGCCTGACCCCGGCCAGTCAGCCATGTGGGTGAAATGGTCCCCTCCGGAGGCAGGAAATTGGATTCCCAGCTAGCAGCTCTGGCTTGCAGACTGAATCCACCCCCTCTGCCAGCAAGGCAACTTGAAGTGTCCAGATGTTTCTGCGAGACTCAAGGGATCCAGCTGTGGAGGCGGCAGGAGGAGAGGGAGCAGCAAGGATAGGACACAGTGTTCAGTTGTTCTTAATGAGGAAGGCTTATTGTTCTTTTACTACGGGCTTATTGGATGGACAAGAAGGGAGAAAGGGGAAAAGTGGTGTTCTCAGAACCTAAATTTGTGGCCCCTGGTAAATATTCCATGACGGAGACAAAACCAACTATCCTGTTCTAACTGATCCTTGCTGGGTTTTCAGCTCTCATGCTTATTCAGAGGCCCTCCACTTTGTATCAGATTGGGGTGGACCAATCACTCTTCTTCCAGGATCCTGTGTTCCTTCCAGTCTGGTGGGGACTATAGCTCCCTGCAGGCTGCCTGACTTTCTGATTGGGACACCTCCAACTGACACCGGGAATGATGCTCAGACAGAAGTGAAATGGGAACAGATTGGCTGGTAGAGATTTTTTTTTAATTTCTGTGCTGGTTTTCAAGGGACCACCTGAAGGCCCTGGAGCTCTGAAAAGGAGGTTGGGAATCTGGGCCCCAGTTCTTGCTCTGCCCCTTGTTGAAACCCTCAGACAAGCCAGCCCTGTGCTCCGGGTCTCACTGTTTCCCATATATATGCCAGGGAAAGTGACAGTTTCAAACAGTCTCAAACAGTCCCCTCCCGTGGCCTGAGAGAAAGTGCAGAGGTGGGGTACGAAGGTTTGGGGCTCCTTGCAGAACTGTGCTATGTCATTCAAAAACTGGAATGTCACTGTCACATATACCCCTTGTGCCTCATTCTCTGGTTGGAGGCTCCCACAGACATAGGGAGAATCTCTGCCTATGTTATTGTGGTCTGCCCTGACCCTCAATGGGCAACCTGCTCCCCAGCCTATTGATCTGCATTGGAAAGACGCTGAAGGAGACTGAGGGAGCAGCAGCTATACTGGCTGCAAAACCATGGTCTCCTCTCCCCCAGGAGCCCCCGCAAACTGGGCACTACCGAGCTTACATTCTAATGGGGAAGGCAGACATGAAAGTATTTCCAACGGGATAAACAAGATAAATAACTGAACGTTCAGTTGAACAAAAACATGTACCTAAGTGCTGAGGACCTCCACATTTGTTTGCACTCTTCACCAGCTCCAGGTACTCAGACCACACTGGAATATCTGTCCGAGGAGCAGCAATATCAATAAGCCATGCTCTTTAATTAAGTTTTACCAACATCAAAAAATCTGTTCTTTGGCCAGAATTTTGTTGGTCTGTTCTCTTGGCTCTGCTCCAATCTAACCTGGAGTAACAGTTGTGTGTTCATTGCTAACAGCATTAGCAGTTATCATAACATATCATAATCCAACTGCAAGGATATCAGCTGGTTATCAGAAACTCCTGCCTATATATCAGGAGATTCTGGCCAATCAACACCCAGGCAGAAAGGCCGGGAAAATGGTTGGTCAGGGGAATGCTGGGCGATGGACCAGGGATGGGGCAGAGAGAGTATTAGGGTACCACTCATCAGCCTCTTCTCCTGTGGTGACTCCTGCTTTTGGCTACTAGATGAAGGAATGGGATGATCACACTCCAGTGAAGAGCTGACTCTGAGCCAAGTGTCTCCGAAGCAGCTGAATTCCCCATCGATGATCACGGAGGGAGCAGGAGAGGCTGACTGCTAAATTCATTCCATATCATTTGGCCCTTGTAGTCGCCTCCTCATTGATTTATTTTCTGACGGGCTGCCTGTGGGCCAAAGAAGACACAGAGGTTGGCGAGCTACTCTCCCACCATGCTCCTTTGGTTTTCCCTGGGGAAAGTCAGCCTCTAACTGGGTTTTCAGACACATCTGATGATGAAGTCTTGGGGAAATCCGCTTGGCCCCAGAGTTCAGAGGGTCTTGTGTGACAGGGTGTTGGTTTGGTTTCTGGTGGAAGGAATCTGGGGTTCCATAAATTCCTTGGAATGTACATCAGGGAAGGAATTCTAGGAAGAGAAATTATTAACGGAAAGACTCCAGAGGTAATAGTGAAAGGACCCAAAGTCTTGTCCCAGCTCTGCCTCCTGATTGACCTTGGGCAAGTCACTTAACTTCTCGGGCTCTCAGGTTCCTCATCTCTGAAACGGCGATAAGATGCCTGCTCTCCTAGACTGTGAACACTTTATGGGACAGGAACGGTGTCTGGTTTGATTATTTTGAATCTATCCTGGTGCAGTGCTTGGCATAGATGAATAACTCAGTTATTATTATTATTACTACTATTACATCCTCTGTGATCAAACGCCCCAGGGGCAGGACTTGTCTGCAGTAGGGAACCAGTCCACCTGCAGTCTCAGCCTGCTATCCAAAATGGGAGGTATAGGCCTGGTTGGGCAGCATTGAAACCTCCAACTTCTACCCCTTCCTGGATCTCTCTCTCTCTCTCTCTCTTGCTCCTCCATTAGATTTTGCTCCCCACAGTCCCAGCTCTTTCCCCCAAGGGACCCCTCCACAAACCCCTGGGACCCTCAGGAAGCTAGAATCATCCTAGAAGTTTTCACAGGTTAAATTTTCTGTGGGTGGGCAACTCTTTGCTTTCTCTGTCTCTTGCGGGGGTCCTTCAAGGCAAAGGAAGCTTTCTGGCTGGGTTGAGGCCTTCCTTTCACAGGGCGATTGACTTTGCAACTATTTATGACTCTCTTCCTGGATGTGGAGGGAAGGCCCAGGAGGGAATGATGAAACAGAGAGGTTAAGTGACTTCATCAAGTGGTCACACAGCACAACTTCCTGCTTTGTTCCCTTGTGGTGGAACCTACATCTGGGGAGAGAATCAGCTGCCCCCCAACTCTTCAGTCCTCAGGTGTGAAGTGGAAGAGCAGCCAACTGGCACCCATTCATCAGCCAGGTGATGCTCCGTGACCCCTCCACGCCAGGCCCTGACCTCACTTTGGCCAGAAATGCTGTTGGGCACAGGCAGCCTGGGAGCCGGGAGCTCTCCAAGGTCCGGCTGTTCCCCAGGAACCCTTTCGGAGAGCCCAGCAAGGAGCTTCTCCCAGATTTAGGGAGCTGGACAAGGGCTGGGAGTCTTGACACCTGTCCACATGTTTTGTTTTGTTGTCTGTCTCTCCCTTCTAGACTGTGAGCCCGTTGTTGGGTAGGGACCGTCTCTAGATGTTGCCAACTTGTACTTCCCAAGCGCTTAGTACAGTGCTCTGCACACAGTAAGTGCTCAATAAATACAATTGAATGAATGAATGAATGAGTGCTCAGCTGTTAATGGGCACCAAGGGCCAATTCCCCGTTGGCTCGCCGGGCTGGTTGGAATACTAGAGGTTTTAACTGGCTGGACCCGGGGAAGAGAGCTGCCCCATGCCAGGTTGAGGAGAATGCTTGATATTTGCATCTTTTGTTTAGTTGGTGTCATTCTTCTTTTATACCTTTTATATTGAATTCCAGTGCTCTAAGACCTTCCCAACCCTGCTTATGAGGTCAGGGGTAGTTGGGAGGGGTAGTTGCGATCCCCAATTTGCACATGAAGAAACTGAGACCTAGGAAGGAGAAGGAATTGCCATTACTAGGTGCTTGCTACTCTCAAAAGCACAGGTGATGATTAAGGCTGACCATCTCCTGGTCTCGGGAGGAGGGGCTGATAATCATACTCTTCCGAACCCAGTACCTCAACTCTCTGGGTCTAGGCAGTGGTAGCTGGGGAAGAAGCAGAGAGTTAACTTGGTTAATGTTTCTTAGGCACTGTGTGATCCTGGCCAAGTCACTTAACCTCTCTGTTCCTTAATTCCCTCTTTGGTGAATTGCCCCAGGGTGACTCTGTGGAGGAACTAATGAGAGAATTTCAACAGTGATAAACTGAGTACCCCGAAGTCAGTGCCAAAGCACGTTCATTCTCCTGGTCTCCACGCTGGCATTTTACTCAGCTCCCAGAAGTCAGTGAAAAGTTCAGGGCCCCATTTTCAGATTTACAGGGGTTCCCAGGCTTTGCCAATAGGAGAGTATTTGGCGGTTATGTGGCCCTTCATTCTTCCCTGAAGCTTTAGCTGTTTGTTTGTGCTGGAGCTGGAAGTTGAATTAGAGACGCCTCCAGACTTCCTCTGCCCACTGGGGAGAAAAAACAGGAGAATCGATTTCAAGTGGCAGTAGTTTTGTCTTATTGCCTTTTCCAGCCCTGGGAACAGTCACTTCTTCCTGCTGGGAAGTCCTCCTGACCATAGGAGCCAAATACAATCATCATTCCCCTCATTCCCTGCAGGATCCAGGGGGACTCCCTGGGCTCAGAAACAGCTTGGAATCAAGAGTTTTGGTTTCTAATCCCGGCCTGATGATTGATTCATTGACTGATTACTTGAGAGGGGAAGAGCACAAACAACTTTAAGCATGTTTTTTTTCAGTCAATCAATCAACAGTATTTATTGAGTGCCCACTGGGTGTAGAACACTGTACTAAGTGCTTGGAGAGTGCAGTGGAATTAGTAGATACATAATCCCTCCCTGCAGGAGTTTTACAATCTCATGGGAGTGACAGCCACAAAAATAAATAGGAGATCAGAGAAGGTCCTAGAGTATAAAGATATACCAAGTCCATGGACATGTGATGATAATGATGGCATTTGTTAAGCGCTTAGTATGTGCCAAGAACTATTCTAAGTGCTGGGGTAGATATAAGGTTATCAGATTGTCCCACGAGGGGCTCACAGTCTTAATCCCCATTTTACAGATGAATTAACTGCGGCACAGAGAAGTGAAGTGACTTGCCCAACATCACACAGCTGACAAGTGGTGGAGGCAGGATTAGAACTCACGACCTCCAACTCCCAGGCCCAGGCTCTTGCCACTAAACCATGTTGTGTGTGCGTGCAAGCGCACACACGCCCACACACACATCAAGTTGTCAAGAGCTTTCTTGGTTGACTGTGAAGTATGAATATGTCCAAATGGCAACCTGCTGGGAAGTTTGAAAGGTTTTGATCTATGGGGAAAAGTGGATCCACATGAGAATTTCACACCAGTTAAGCCTGTTTTGGTAGCTCCTAACATAATATCCAGCTTCTTGGAACATTGATGTCTGTGTCAATGAGAACCGTACAGCACTGTGGATGTGCTCTTTCTGCTTTTCTGCAGAAAGGCAAAAGAGGAATGCTTCCCCATTCTCCTGGGGTCTTACAGGGAGATTGGGGGGAGTCGAGGGCCCAGAAAGTGAAAGGATCAGAATAAAACCAGGGAAATCTGAGAGGGTTAGGGATTATGCCTGGACTATGCACCCCTTGAGAGCAGGGGATTATGTTTAGTGCACTGCTTGCTGTTTCCCAGGTGGGAATTGAATAAGTAATTGTGACATTGGTGATGATGATGATGATGGTAATTGGGATTAAGAGCTAGCTGCTAGCTATTAGCCACTAGCTACTGTTATTGAAGATGGACATGGGATCTATTTTGAAACTAGAATGGGTACCTACTGACCATAAGGACATAAGCAGAACCATACTGGACCATTCAAGCCAATATTTTGCCTCAACTCCAGCAGTATTTTGTCTCTAACAGTAGTGACAAGATGCTTGGAGAAATGGTGTGATGGTGCCCCTTTTGGACATCAAATTGGAGAGTTGTCGTGCCATCTAACATCTATAACTTTCCCTCTAATAACTTGTTGTGGGCTTCTCAGCCCTGAATTGTTCCAAACCCTTCTTAACTCTATTAACATTGTCTACCTGCCCAACTTCCTATGTCAGGAAGTGAGTGCATTTAATGAGTGCGGGTGAAGATGCATTTCCTTTTGATGATTTGCCTCCTTCAAGCTTCATTGTGTGCCTCCTCACTCTGGTAGGGAGGAATTCCGCAAACAACAATTTTGCAGAGGGCCTGTCCACCCTCTTATGATTTTGTAGACTTTAATCGTGTTCCCTGTCACTAGGCAGCCTGGACTGAAGCTAGTGGCCATTTCTATAGTAAAGAAAATCAGTTCCAAGAGACCAGGAATTCCATTTCCAATTCCTTCCAAGCCCGTAAAGCTCTTGGCTAATTCTGAGTCCTCTCAGCCCCCTGGGGACAGGTAGAAGATATATGCCTGAGGCAACTAAGGCCCTGTCTGGAAATTATGCCTTTCTCAATTTCCTTCAGTCTCCCCTGAAATAAGGTCAGGGGGCTAACTACAGACCACTCTACCTCAAGTGCCAGGGAGGTGGAGCCTCTGAAAGGGACCCTCCTGAATGCCACTGAATTCTGCCTTTCACCTCGCCAAAGAGGACAAGCCCTTCGTTGTGGGGAATCAAGACAGACCTGACAGTTTCTTCTCCCTCGGCACAGCTGAGAAGCCCCCGGTTGTTTCCTTAATGAGGGGCATGCAAATATACTTGCTGTTGTTTAAGTATCCATCGTTAAGGGTGGATATGAGTCTCCATCATGCTAACAAGCGCTTGATAAATGTCACCGCACAATTGGGGAGCGGTAGCAATCAGCAGTAATAAAAACCTTAATGGTTTTGAACAAATTCAGTCAAAAAAAGATCAAACATTAGTCAGGGAAGAGGGAACTATTGGTAGGGGGAATGTAGGAGGAGATGGATGTCAGCTGGAGTTGAGTAAATCTGAACTGTTTGTAAAGGGAAATGAAACATGCTGAATTAAATGAGAGAGATTGTCCTCTCCCAAGTGCTTAAAATGCTGCTCTGTACACTATAGGCACTCAATAGATATTATTGATTAATTGATAGAGATGGGACTCCAGCAGTGGTGAGGATGAAGGAATCCTGTGACATGTGTTAACATGTAAAAGTTTTCATCCCTCACTTGCACATCTGGTGACAGAGTGGACACTTCAGACTGGCCCCTGGCCAGATGGTCTTCAAGCAGCACTGGCTTGACAGAGTTCCTGCCCAGAGGGGTCTGACTTTGCTAGCAGTTACCACTGGCCTGAGCAGGAACAGGCTGAATTGGCTCCCACATTCTGCATGGTAGCTGGGCCTGTTTCTTTTCTAAGGCTGATGGGCCAGAGCCCAGAAAAATAAGGTTCCGGTCAGGCACCAGAAAAGTGCCAGTGAGGTGGTCCGGTCCAGGCTACCCACTGATCTTGGGAAGGACTAGCCCCTTTCTTGAATATCTCAGAGCGATGTCTCCCCCAGGCTCCCTTCCCAAAGAGGAGACCGGTTCTGTGGCTATCTTAGCCTCCCAATTTACTAGTTAGCGCCTGGTGCCTGAAAGCCTTCTTGTTTTCCCAGAGCTTGGGCAGCCAAAAGGAAAGAGGAGGATCGATTTCCTCCCAAATTCACCAGATGTCAAGAGGACAAAATAAATGGGCTGAGGTGATGGGGTTTGAGAGGAACGAAGACTCAGGCCTGTGATTGTAGGCCAAGAACTCAGAAGCTGGTGTGCCCAGTGATGGCACCGAGACCCGCTTCCTATACCCTTTCCAGGGACTGGGACCAGGGCCAGGCCAGGCTGAATGAACCACGGCTTCCCAGATGAGCTGCAATGAAAAAGAAGGGGCCCGTGGAGAGGGAGGGATTGTGCTTAGCTTTTGTCCGAAGACCCTGAGGGCGCGTGCATGCCCACCAAGGCCTGGCATTCATCTGGGCACTGATTAGTGAGGGCTCTGCCGTGTGGCGTTAATAGGGTGGTATTTTGTGAGCAGGACTCCCTGTTCCTACAGGCTGTGCTGGTATTCAAATTGCTTCAATTTGCAAAGCCACAGTGACCGCTGAGATATTGCAAGCTGCAGCAGGGGGACTTCCGCCATGCACAGTCCGCGGCTGCCCCTGCTCTGCCCCTGCCCACCTCTCCCTTCTGCTCCCAGCTGACTAGAGGAGAGCATGGCTTCAGAGGCCAGCCTTCTCTGCGGTCCCTCTTACTCTTTGCTGCTTACACACAAGGTCCTGTCCAGTGGTGTCCCCCCTCCTATAAAGGCTCCAGGCTGGAAGCCCCGCCACTGAGACCTCATCCATCCTTGCAGCCCTTGAGTGGGAGACAGGAGCCTTGGGTCTATGAAAAGAAGCATGGCCTAGTGGAAAAAGCGTGGGCTTGGGAGTCAGGGGCCCTGGGTTCTAATCCCAGCTCCGCCACTGGCTTGTTGTGGGATCTTGGGCAAATCATTTCATTCTCTGTGCTTCTATTTCCTCATCTGCAAAATGGGGACTCAATACCTGTTCTTTCTCAGACCATGAGTCCAATGTGGGATCTGTTTATCTTGTATACCCCAGTGCTTGGCACATAGTAAGTACGTAACAAATACTGCAGTTATTATTATTTCGCCACCCCCCCCCCCCCCCCCCCCCCCACCGGGCCCCTGCAACATTAAGACTTTTAAAATTGCTTCCTCATTTTTCTGTGGCTCCCACGAGCCCCTCCTGGCTCCCTCACTCCCCTCACTCCCCTCACTCCTGAAGGAAGGGTCATAAAGGAAGCTGGGGTTGCAAAGTTGAAACTGATGTGTCGTAAATGGGACGAGAATTTAACTCTGCAAGGGCCATTCAACTTGACTCAAAATACCACAAATCAAAGATAGCTGGAAGAGCATTGGCTGCTCAAGGAGGCTTCTTTCTTTGCCAGCAGCAATGGTAAACACATATTAGTCCTGAGTCCATCGGAGAGATGTTAGGCCCAGACTTAGAAACCACGGTACTTATTGCTCTGGACTTTGGGAGCTTTGGGGACTCCTCAGACTGCACAGGAGCATGACAGCACAGAGACTGCCTCCATTTAGAAATGATTTCTAATTCCTCCTCCACCCCCAGATCATGGGCCTGAAACTTTCCCTCTTATGCTTCCTCTGTGGGCGTTCAAAACCTCTCCCTCCTGCTCCTCTTTCTTCCTCGTCAAAGACTGTTTGGTTACTAGGCTGTAGACATTAGGGGACTCTGGTTCCCACTGAGGATTCGGGTGCTACTGGAGGGGATTTGGATTGTGACAAATGTCAAACACAAGCATGGTGGGCTGTTTTGCCAAACCCAGGGAAGGGTTGACTGGTAGCTGCCTGGAGGTGGGGAAAAAATGCTGCCTCCTCCCTACAGCTGCCCATCCTGAGGTACTTGAGTCTATGTGCATTTCTCAGGGTGCAGATTGTAATGCAATGACATCCTACAGAAATCCACTTAAACCCTGGAACCTTGAGTCTATCTCTGGTGGAATTCCTAGTTAACCATCTTCATTCATTCATCCAGTCATATTTATTGAGTGCTTACTGTTTACAGAGCACTGTACTAAGCGCTTGTAAAAGTACAGTGCAACAATAAACAGTGACATTGCCTGCCTACAACAAGCTCGCAGTCTAGAGTGGGGGAGACAGATATCAATACAAATAAATAAAATGACAGATATGTACATAAGTGCTTTGGGGCTGGCAGGGAGGGGAGAGCAAAGGGAGCAAGTCAGATTGAACAGAAGGGAGTGGGAGATGAGGAAAAGTGGGGCTTAATCTGGGAAGGCCTCTTGGAGAACATATAACTTCAATAAGCCTTTGAAGTACAGGGTTGAACATAGTCCTTGTCCCATGTCGAGCTCATAGTCTCAATCCCCATTTTGTAGATGAGGAACTGAGGCACAGAGAAGTGAAGTGACTTGCCCAAAGTCACACGGCAGACATGTGGTGGAGCCAGAACTAGAACCCAGGTCCTTCTGATGCCCAGGCTCTATCCCCTAGGCAGTGCTGCTTCTCACAAAATTTTACTATCACCCGCAGCAGTGGAATCAATGTAAAGGAGATGCGAACTTGTGGAGTTGGGTGGGGAGGCTTTTGCAAAAATAGTACCACAGCAGTTTGAGTTATGCTTAGGGACAATATGACCTTAATAAGGCTTCAAAGCTGAGGAGAGTGGTGATCTGGCATATATTGATTGGGAGGGAGTTCCAGGCTAGGAGAAAGATGTGGGCAAATGGTCAGCAGTGAGACAGAAACGATCAGGGCACAGTGAGTAAACTGGAACTACAGGAGCAAAGTGGGCAGACTGGGTTGTAGTTGGAAATCAATGAGGTAAGGTAGGAGGGGGCTAGATGATCTGGTAGGGACTGTCTCTGTATGTTGCCAATTTGTACTCCCCACGCGCTTAGTACAGTGCTCTGCACACAGTAAGAGCTCAAGAAATACTATTGAATAAATGAATAATCTAGTGCTTTAAAGCAGATGGTAAGGAGTTTCTGTTTAATGCGGAGGTGGACAGGCAACCACTGGAAGTTCTAGACGAGTGGGGAGACAAGGACTGACCTGATTCACATTAACAGAAAATGTGCAGTTTACGTGGCAATGCTATCCCTGAAAAAAGCAAAACCTTTAAGGTGGTATAAGAAGCATTAATTTTTTTACTGTGTGCACCCCAGCTTTTAACTGTATTATTGTCACACTTTGGTAAATAAATACAGGTTAGGAATAAGCCTACTACCTTAGAGAAGGCCAACATACATTGCATACTTCAGCTTTTTTCTATAAACTGTTATGTTACTTTGTACACTACCATGACATGATAAAACATAATGTTCTGTAATATGAGTGAAAACAAAGGACTTTTCTGCATTCCACAGTCCATCAGGATCAGGTATGTGGAGAATATGCTCAGCTTATATTCTCATGAAATAATAATAATAATAATGGTATTTGTTAAGCACTTACTATGTGCCAAGCACTGTTCTAAGTGCTGGGAGGAAAGAAGGTCTATATGACTTCCTGAAATTCTAAATTCCTCTTAAGATATTGCCGTAGGGACCTCCTAGACAGCTGTAAGTGATGCTACCTTACCTTTATCATCACTAGGAAACTTTGAACATATGTTGTAAAGTTTAATTTTAAAATTTTCAAAAGACATTTGAGACTACCTTAGATTGATTGATTGTCACAGCCAAGGCAGAGGACCCATAGGGGTTCTCAATCCTTTGAGCTGGGCAGTCCAATTGGACACAGTCAGGGTTGGGGTGTTCTGCACATAGAGGGGCTGTAGGAAGAAGAGCCAGGCTGGGAGTTTGCAGGGGATTTCAACCATTTTAGCAAAATGACTTTTTTAAAAATGGTATTTGTTAAGTGCTTACTAATATGCAGGCACTGTACTAAGCACTGGGGTAGCTACAAGCTATTCAGGTTGGACATAGTCCTTGTCCTATATTGGGCTCACAGTCTTAACCCCCATTTTATAGGTGAGGTAACTGAGGCACAGAGAAGTTAAATGATTTGCCCAAGGTCATATACAGCAGACAAGCAGCAGAGCCGGGATTAGAACCCAGGTCCTGGAAAAATATGTGTATGCAAAATATATGGAAGTGACCCTGCAAATTAGCATCTACTTGAGTCAAACACTCAGGCCCGTCTTTCCGACGGTCCAGGTTTCTGCAGCTGCTCCTGTCATCCTTACTGACCTTTGGGCTTTCCACGTACATCCTAGATATTAACATCTCACCAACCAAGAAAGAGGCCCTGAACAGAGCCCAGACCCAAACTCTCAGGAGGTACTCAAGTTCCTTTAACTCCCTCAGACAGCCTTACTGAAGGGTCTTGCAATCCAAGTTCAACTGAGAACCCTTCCTCATCTGTCCAATTTCTCCCTCCATCATTTCCCCACAGCACCTCTGGGCAAAAGCACAGCAATCAGCAAAGGGTAGCTCTCTGGTTCTCCCCATTTTGGGGATGGGAAAATTGAGGCTGAGAGTGGTGAAGTGGCTTGTCGCCCATCATCATCATCAATCGTATTTATTGAGCGCTTACTATGTGCAGAGCTCTGTAGTAAGGGCTTGGGAAGTACAAATTGGCAACATATAGAGACAGTCCCTACCCAACAGTGGGCTCACAGTCTAAAAGACTTCCATCACCAGGAAGACTGAAACTGCCGGGGCTCTGTATATGCTGCTCTCTCAGGGTCTTAATCCCTTTACTATTCTGCCTATCTCCTGGAAATAGAAACATTCTCCCAAATCTGCTCAACTGCAGCGTCATCAGTGGGTGCCCTCCTCCTTCAGAAGCACCCACCCTTCCTAAAACTCTCAGTTCTCCTGGGAGCTCAAAGGTCACAGCTGCACATCCTTCCCTGAACAATGGTGAGGTTGTCATGGTTATTTTTAGTTACCTTTGAATTCCTTCCTGATTAAAGACAAGGAGGCGGTGCTGGGTGGGATGCATGCAGTAGGGGTATTTTCTCTCACCTCTGCACCCTTGCCCTTTATTATCCTGGCATCATGGCTGCTCCTGCAACACCCCCGAACCTGTGGGCAGAAGGAGCGTAGACTCAGATGCCATTCATCTTTTTATTTCTGGGGCCCTGTGCACGCTGGGGTCAGGGAAGTTCCTGGAGCACTCAAGCACCCCAACCCCTTCGGAGCCTAGCTGGTTATGGCCAAAGACTAGAGAGAAACCTGGGAGGTGGCAGGAATGATATTTATTGCGTGCCTACTGGGGGCAAGGCAGTTTACTAAGCGCTTCATTGTGAAATTGGGGGCGACAAGAGGGGAGGTGTTTTAGGAGGGGACGAGGACTGGGAAGGAATCTGGAGGCCAGAAAACTTGGGATTTCCATTTCCGGCGCGGCCCAAACTCTAAGTGAAAATCCACTTGTTCTCCTTCTGCATCCCCCGGATCCCCTAATGAGCGAATCTCTGCAGGGAAAAGAGACAACAAACGAGTCATCCAGGTCAGCAGGCTGCTGATGGGGTAGGCCTGAGGCCCCCGGCATGATCGATGCAGTGCATCTCCCCAGCTTGACAGCCGATGTTTCCATTTAGCCCCCAGTGACCCACTGCTGACTGCAGATTTCACTGTACTTCACACATCAGCATGTGATAGCTCCATTGCTGAATCTTTGGGAAAAAGAGGACTGCACAGCTAAACCGTTTTCCCTCCCTGTGGCAGCCCAGTAGACTGGAATGCCTCAACCAACCAACTACTCAATCACTCATTCATTCATTCACTCAATCGTATTTAGTGAGCACTTACTGTGTGCAGAGCACTGTACTAAGCATTTGGGAGAGTACAATACATCAGCATTAGCAGATATATTCCCTGCCCATAATGAGCTTACAGTCTGGAGGGGGAAACAGACATTAATGTGAATAAATAAGTAATTTATAATATATAATTTAAAGATATGTACTTAAATTCTGTGAGTTTGGGGTGGGGTGTTTATCTGTATCAATAAGCCCTAGGGGGTGATTTGAGTGTAGCTCTCCTTGGAGGCAAACACCTTTACATGATTTTTAATTCCTTTCTGGCCTTTAGATTTTGTGAGCTTTACAAACTAACTTACCATTACAGGGCTCTTGTAGACTGTAAGCTCTTTGTGGACAGGTATCACATCTGCCCACTCTGTTGAATTGTACTTTCCCAAGTGCTTAGTACAGTGTTCAGGACACAGCAGACGCTCAACTGTAAGCTCCTCTAGACTGTAAATTCACCGTGGGCAGGGAATGTGTCTACCAGCTCTGTTCTATTGTACTCTCTCAGGCATTTAGTACAGCAAGCACTCAATCAATACAATTTATTGATTGAAAAAATACCATTGATTAATTGATCCAGAGAGGTTGCAGGAGACAATTGTTACTGAGATACAAGTGCAAGCATAAGGGCCGGGGAGAGAAACCTTCACCCGGATTGCCATTTAGACCACAGTTTCTGTTCTAAAGGGGCAGGCTGAAGGAGGGAAGGAAACAGATGTTCGGGGGAAAGGGAAGAGGGAGCGGAGGGATAGGAGGGTTGGAGAGAGAAAATCTGGGAAATGAAGATACCTAGATAGCAGAGAAAAACAAGCTACATGGTGGTTTAATTCCTAACCAGCAATTTCCATTTTAAGCCTCCTCTGCCAAATAAAGGCAGGACAATAAAAGCACTAAAAGGGACTTGAAAACCTATTAGGGGAGTGCTGGAAAACACTATGACTGAGCATATCACTCAGAGGAGAGTTGGAAATGTTTCCTGGAACAGATTTCATCTCCTCAGAAGAGATCAGGTAACTCAATGGGTGGTAAAGCAAAAGAATTAGTCACCAGCCCCGAGCTCAGCTCCGTAACCAAGGGGTGGTCAGACATCATCAGTGGGATTTATTGAGTGCTTATTATATGCAGAGCACTGTACTAAGTGCTCAGGAGAGTACAGTACAAGAGAGTTGGTGGACACATTCCATGCCCTCAACGAGTTTACAGCCTAGAGAAGCCACAGAACCAGGTGGTTTCCAAAGTGTTCCTGGCATCCGAGACTCTCCTGGATTAAAGAGGAAGCACTCTATGGGCAGGGAGCATTGTGGAAATAAGAAACAAAATGGTGGCTCTGGAATAGTGAGGGTCCAAAGGAAGATTGTGGCTCAACATTGCCAAAATTGTTCAACTTTTCCCGGCATCGGGGAGAAACACCCTTGCCAACCAGAATGCCCCCCGATATTGCTCAAGACTAAAAATTACTCCCTGTACCAAGAATAACCACCGGCCAAAATTACGCAGGACTGTTGACATGCTCCTAATGCCCCAAGGCTTCCCGCCAGGTCTCACCGGGGCTGCTTAGCCTCCTCCCCAAACCACAACCCTGCCTCCCTCCCTCCCTAATTTAGCTAAGGCCTCTAGCCTTAGCTAGATGGGAGAAGGGGAAGGGGCACAGAGCTGGTCCCTGAATTCTGCTAGGGGTTCAGAACCCTGGAGAAAAACGTCATCTTGGTTTTCTAGAATGTCACGCTCTTTGAGAGCAGGGCCGTGTCTATTTTTTAAATAGCTTCCCAAACTGTGCTCCCTGGGGCCCCTCAAGAAATCCTGGTTAACTGTTGGATTGGCTTTAGAAGAGCAGGAGATAGAATGGCTTATTTATGATCCTGCTATTCCTAGCTTTGCCCTGGGAGCTGCCTATCTGAGAAGTGGAATACAACCTGTGGGTTTTTGAGGCTGGCCTTCAGTCACTGAGCAGAGAGGGGCTGGTCCCCTATTCCCTTCTCTAATGAGGCAGGAGGAGAGTTCTTAAAGGAATCTCAAAGAATCCTAGTAAGCAGCGTAGTCTAGAGGAAAGAGCACGGATCTGGGCATCAGAGGACTCCAGAGTTCAAATCCTAACTCTATCATTTGCCTGCTGTGTGACCACGGGCATGTCACTTAACTTCTTGGTGCCTCAGTTTCCTCAACTGTAAAATGAGGATTTAATACCCACTCTCCCTCCTGCTTAGACTGTCAGCCCTATGTGGGACAGGGACTGTGTCTGACATGATTAGCATGTACTTATCCCAGCATTTAGAAGACTGCTTGACACAGAGTAAGTGCTTAACAAATACTGTTATTATTATTTATTATTAAGTAGAAATCTGGGCTTCCCAGAGGCAAAGGAACAGGAAGGAGCAAAAAGAGGGAAACAGAAAAGGAGCAACACCTAACAGAAGAGTCATTTCCACCAGAACAGGCCTGGGAGTCCTCTGACTCCTCTGCTGAAGTCACTTCTCTATGCCTCAGTTACCTCATCTGTAAAATGAGGATTACGATTCTGAGCCATAAGTGGGACAGGGACTGTGAACAACCTGATTATCCTGTATCTACCCCAGTGCTTAGTACAGTGCCTGACATATAGTAAATGCTCAGTAAATACCATTAAATAAAGAGATGCCCAGGAGACCAGTCATTTCTTGTTTCCATGATTTGAAACAAATATTCATCAGGTGGGATCAAAATAACAATAATTATGGTACTTGTTTAGCGCTTATTCTGTGCCAAGTACAGTTCTAAGCGCTAGGGTAGATATAAGGTAGTAAGGTTGGACACAGTCCCAGCCCCACATAGGGCTCACATGCTTAATACTCCTCTTTACAGATGAGGTAACTGAGGCCCAGAGAAGTGAATTGACTTGCCCAAGGTCACGCAGCAGACCTGCGGTGGAGCAGGGATCAGAGCCCATGACCTTCTTACTCCCAGAACCGTGCTGTATCCACTGTCGTGCTGCTTCAATAATGAATTTGCTCTGTCAGGACAGCATAATGAGAAAGCCAGAGACAGGGCAATATTGAAAAGACTGTTCGCTCGGGAATAATGAGAGCGAAATCAACTGCTTTTCCTACTCGGCTGGAACTTTTAGGGCTAATGAAACCAAAATATTGGACTTGAAATACCCAATAAAAAGGGATGGGTGGGTGTTTACTACCCTCTGCTGGACATATGGAATTTGGTTTCCCACACATCGCCAATCGGAGCGGCACTGCTTTGGGCGCCCATTTGGGAGCTCAGGATGTACTTAGAGCACAAGAAAGCATTATACTAAACGGCAGAGGACTGCAATAGTGTCAGTAGACCCAATCTCTGTCCTTAAGAAGTTTACAGTCTAGTGGACCGACATTAAACTAAATTACAAGTAGGGGAAAACAACAGAGTTCCGTAAATGACATTTGCGTAAGTGCTTCTGGAAGGATGAAGCAAAGGGGGAAGTGAGTGTCCAGTGATGTGTCAGTGCTGAAGTGTCCATAGGGGGGAAACGGACTGCGAACATGAGAAATTAATTAGGCAAGGCCTCATGGAGAAAGTGTGATTTCAAAAGGGCTTTGAAGGTAGAGAGAGCAGTAGTCTGCCCAATGTGAAAGGGGAAGGTGTTACAGGCTGGAGGGAGGATGTGATCAACGGTAGAGATGAGAATGAGGCATTACGAGGAGTTTGTCTAAGAGGATGGAAGAGCGTGAACTACAGCGTAGTGGGAGTGGAATGAGGATGAGTAATGGGGAGAGAGACGATTGAAGGCCTTGAAGCCAATAATGAGAAGTTTCTGCTGTCTATGAAGAAGAATGGGTTTTGCAGGATTTTGAGGAGTGGGGAGACATTTGCAAAATGATTTTTAGAAAAATGATTTGGGCAGCAAAGTATGAAGTGGAGAGGGGAGAGATTGGAGGTTCTGGTCTCTTGACTTCCAGTCCCATGCTCTTTCCACTAGACAACACTACCTCTCCAGTTGGCTGTGGGAGTGAGCTAGTGGTTCCAGGCAAGGCTGTCTGAGGGGGGACCCAGGACTGATCACAGAGACCACAGTTAGCTCCACCCAGCAGGCTTTCAGTTATTAACCAGGGCCAAGATTCCCCAGAGGCACAGAGTTGGCCAGATAACCTGAGGGGTAGCCCCAGGGGTAGCCTCCAGGGTAGATGAGGAGAAAGGGGCATAAAGTCCTTCTCCCCAGTGCTTAGAACAGTGCTTTGCTCATAGTAAGTGCTTAGTAAATGCCATTATTATTTACGGGAAGCAGCATGGCTCAGTGTAAAGTGGGAGTCAGAGATCATGGGTTCTAATCCCAGCTCCGCCACTTGTCGGCTATGTGACTTTGGGCAAGTCACTTAACTTCTCTGGGCCTCAGTTACCTCATCTGTAAAATGGACATTAAGACTCTGACCCCCACGTGGGACAACCTGATCACCTTGTATCCCCCCAGCTCTTAGAACAGTGCTTTGCACATAGTAAGTGCTTAACAAATGCCATCATCATCATTATTATTATTATTCTAGACTGTAAACTCACTGCGGGCAGGGACGTGTCTGCCAACTCTGTTATATTGTATTCTTCCAAGCTCTTAGCACAGTGCCCTGAACAGAGTAAGCACTCAATAAATAGGATTTATTGATTGATACATAGGTCAGTATCCACTAAGGCTCTAGCCCCAGAGCTGCCATGACCTCAAACCCCCAAATCTGTGCCTTGAAATGTTCACCAGTCGCTTAGTACAGTGCTCTGCCTGACTCTCTCGGGGAGGGGTGGGGCCGAGGGGCTCTCTCTGCCCCTCGGGTGACCGTCAGAATTAACCACAGAGCCACGGATTCCCTGAGAGCCTCAGGTTTCAGGACTGGGCATCCACATACCCTTGGGAGCCTTAATTCCCTTTCAAGAAGCCTGGGAAGGTTGCAGGCGGGGAACCCGCATTCACCTAGCTTTAGAAGAAACGCCAAGGATTCTGGCAAGACAAAAGGGACTTTTGATTCATTCCTGAGGAGGATTTCTCAGATTGCTCTGTAACCTCAAAACTCGACACAAGAGGGTATGGTAATCCCAGTCTGTTGGCTGAATTTCACCAGAGGTGAGAGAAAAAGCGCTAAGCCCTGCACTAAGTTCTGGGAAAGCAGCATGGCCTGGTGGATAATGAGCCTGAGAATCAGAAGGACCTGGGTTCTAATCCCAGCTCCGCCTGCTTGTCTGCTGTGTGATTTTGGGCAGGTCTCTTAATCTCATGGTGCCTCACCTCCTATTTACACAGTGAGCCCCATGTAGCACAGAGACTGTGTCCAACCTGATTATTTTGTAACTACCCCAGTGTTTAATATAGTTCTTGGTACAAAGTCAAAGTTTAACAAATACCTTAAAAAAAATCAGGTCGGGCACAGTGCCCGTCACACAGTGACGGTGCTCACAGCCAAGAGGGAGAATAGGTATCTAAGTTCCATTTTACAGATGAGGAAACTGAGGCCCAGAGGAGTTAAGTGACTTGCCCAAGTCACACACAAGCAAGTAGCAGATTCCCAGGCCCGTGATCTTCCCATTAGTCCATGCGTGGCCCACAATCTCTGCAGACAGTTCTATTCTGGACATCTCCCACCTCCGCCCTCACATTTCCCTTCTCACTGGCCCAGGGGTGGGTCACCTTCCACCTGGGCTGATCCTGAAGATCTGTCCTCCTTTGCAACCCAACTTATAGGTGCCCAATCAAAACGACATCAGAAAGTCTCTTCTCCCCGGGCTTCTCAAATCTGCATATGTTCACACCGCATCAAGTCCTGAGTCTCCAAGCTCCCCCCAACCAAATGACCGCATTCTCCTTCACGGGTCAATTTCCAACTACTCCCTTACCTGTAACCAGGTAAACTTCTCCCTCCACATCATGGGGAGCAGTGTGGCCTAGTGGATAGAGCACAGGCCTGAGAGTCAGAGGACCTGGATTCTAATCCCAGCTCTGCTACTTGTCTGCTGTGTGATCATAGGCAAGACAGTTAACTTCTCTGGGCCTCAGTTCCCTCAACTGGAAAATGGGGATTCAATACCTGTTCTCCCTCCTACACCCTCATGTTCTCCCACCCACCTTCGCATCAAACAGAAACTCCTTACCATCAGCTTTAAAGCACTCAATCACCTGGCCTCCTCCTACCTCAACTCGCTGCTCTCTTCCTTCAACCCAGCAGGCACACTTCACTTCTCCAGTGCCAACCTACTCACTGTCCCTCGATCTCCTTTATCTCGCCACTGACCTCTCGCCCACATCCCACCTCTGACCCTTTTCATATCCGACAGATAATTAGTCTCCCCACCTTCAAAGCCTTTTTGAAGGCATATTTCCTCCAGGAGGCCTTCCCTGACCAAGCCCTTATGTCCTCTTTTCCCACTCCCTTCTGAGTCACCCTGATTTGCTCCTTTTATTCACCAACCCTGTCCACAGCCCCACAGCACTTAGGGATGTATCTGTAATTTATTTATTTATATTAATGCCTGTCTCCCCCTCTAGACCGTAAGCTCATTGCGGGCAGGGAATGTGTCTGTTATATTGTTGCTTATACTCTTCCAAGAGGTTAGTACAGTGCTCTGCAGACAGTAAGTGCTCTACAAATAAGACTGATTGATTGACTGATTGGTACTTACTCTGTGAGCCCCATGTGGGACCTGATTATCCTGAATATACCCCAGCGCTTAGTACAGTGCTTGGCATATGCAAAGCGTTTAACAAATACCACAATTATTATTACTGTTACCTTCCTCTCCCACTTGGAATATTTGCATAGACTCTTGTTCTTGCCTGTAACAGGAGGCTCGCTTCCCTTTCCCCCAAACCATTTCAGCCGTCTTGTCTTATCTAGTCTATGCTCGGGATGACATCTTGGGTCATCCTAAGATTGCTGGACTTTGCTTGAGTCATCTCTGACCCACATTAATACTATTAAAATCTCACCTCTTTCAGGAAATCTCCATGTGGGCAGAGAGTATGTCATGTATTCTCCAAAACACTTAGTACAGTACTCTGTACACAGTAAGCACTCAGTAAATATTATTCATTGAATCGGCCCCCACCTCTAAGCAAGATGTCTGTTTGTTCCTTTACAACACTATGTGTTTCTATTTTATCTCTCTTTTAAAATGATAAGTTCCTTGAGGGTAGGGACATGGTGCTTTCCCTATCCACCTTCTGTTCCCTTTCTGTAGCACTTAGTACAGGACACAGTGAGTGCTTCAAAAGTTTTTGTTGATGATAAGGTCCTTGTTAAACCAAATGCTCCCATAACAGGAGCTCCTGTCCGTCCATCAGCCTCGGACATTCTAAGACAAAGATAGTGGACTTGGAGGTCTGGAATGCCTCTTGAAAAGCCATCTGGTCTGTCCCCCTGCCTCCAGGTGGGACTGGCTCCAAATCACCCCAGAAATGGAGGAGGAGGAGGAGGAGGAGGAAGAGAAGGATGAGATGGAGGATGAGGAGAGGGAGGAGGGGAGGGAAGAGGAGAAAAAAAGAAGAAGAAGGAGAAAGGAGAGGAGGAGGAGAAAGTGGGGAGGAGAAGGAAAGGTCCAGTGCTTATTCACTCCTGCAGAATTAACAGTTGGAATTTTGGCATAGGCCAGAGGAACTCAATTAAATGACAGCCCTCAGCTAACCTAAGAAGGCTCAGGGGTCAATTGAGAACATTAGGAGCAAATTCAAGTTTTCTCTCTGTCTCTCTGTCCTCCTCCTTCTCTCTTTTCTCCTCTCTCCTTTCATATCTCTGTATCTTCCCAGGTCCCTCAGGTTAACATCATTGACATTCTTCCTGGTGAGCAAGACTGGGCCTCATTTCCCAACTTGACTGTTCAGGCCTGTAGGCCAGAATCAGAGCAGAAGCTAAGGCCTCAGTGGGCGCAATCCCACTGGTGTCACCGATGCCTTTGGTGGCTTCAGATTAAATTTTGGCTCTTGGGAGAGGGGTTGAGAACTCCAAACTGTGATTCAAACCGTGAAACTTCCAGCTAGTCGTTTCCCCATCCCAATAGGCTCCAGGATGTAGTGAGGAGAGAGCAAAGTCTAGTTGTGGCCCTTTAATTAAGCCCCTCTGAAAGAACCACCCAGAAGGCCTGTGGGAGTAAAATTTAAGCTTTATTGACCCACTTGGGGACTACGGAATCACTGTGCCATGGGCCTAGACCAGTGCTTCTCAACTAACTGAGAAGCAGTGTGACAGTGGAGAGAGCACGGGCTTGGGAGTCAGAGGTTTTGGGTTCTAATCCCACCTCTGCCATTTTGTCAGTTGTGTGACATTGGGCAAGTCACTTAACTTTTCTGTGCCTCGGTTACCATATCTTTAAAAAGGGGATTAAGACTGTGAGCCCTACGTGGGACAGCCTGTTAACCTTTTGTCTACCCCAGCACAGTACCCCAGTACTGTTCTAAACAGTACTTGGCACATAGTAAGCGCTTAACAAATGCCATCATCATCATTATTATTATTAACTAGTGATTCTCTTCAATGACAGGTGGCCCAGCTGCCATTGGGTGAAAAATGCCCTGGTGGGGTCACACATTTTCCAGCAACCATGTCGGCCACCGATCAGGCCACATCCCTGAATTACTGGCTCAGGCTCTACTGCTGTTTCCAAAGCCCCATTTGAGTGGAAACACATAAGAAAACATGTCTTTGGTGCCACCTCACTCACCACATTAGACTTTGTTCTTGTTCCTGAGACAGACTGGAAAATCCAGGGGATATTTTGACATATTTTCCATTTGCTTTACGGGTGAGTAATGCAATTTGGTTTGCTTTCCCAGGTTGTGCCCCTTCCTCTGTACCATGGCTGTCTTCCAGGACATATATGTTTTGAGATTCGGTCTTATCTCTGTTTGCTGGTTCTCCCTGTACTGTAGCCATTTTCCGATGTGTTTACCTTTTTGTTAACAGCCTCAGTGACTTAAAATTTGCCTTTGCTTATCCGCACAACACAATTTGAGTCAGTTCTCTTCTCAACCCAGTTGATTTGATATATGTGCCATATCCTGAGAAATGGGATCTTTTTGGTGTTCAATTTTATCCAAGTCATGATAAAAAAAAAAAAGCACTGCTTTTACTTAAGTAATGCTAGGGAATCTTCCTTTAAATATCTTCCTAAATAGGAGGGAAAAATCTCTCCTGAAGGGGACCAGTAGCCTCTCCCATTAAGAACAGATTAAAAGGAGTAGTCAGATGCATTGCAGTATCTTCAGATGAGATCTCCTCCCTCCTCTCAAGTGCTACTCCATACACCTGTGCTTCAGACCCCATTCCCTCTCATCTTATGAAGTCTCTCGCCCCTCCTTAACTTCCATCTTCAACCACTCACTCTCCACTGGTTCCTTCCCCTCTGCCTTCAAACATGCCTACGTCTCCCCCATCCTAAAAAAAGCCCTCTCTTGACCCCACCTCCCTCTCTACTTATCACCCTCTCAAGCAGGAGAGGAGTTGGGAATGGAGGGAGTGTGGTTCAGTGGAAAGATCATTTATTATCATTTACTATTCTATTTATTTTGTTAATGATGTGCATCTAGCTTTATTTCTATTTATTCTGAAGACTTGACACCTGTCCACATGTTTTGTTTTGTTTTGTTTCCTGCCTCCCCCTTCCATTCATTCAATCATATTTATTGAGCACTTGCTGTGTGCAGAGCACTGAACTAAGCGCTTGGAAAGTACAAGTTTCTGTCTGACTGTGAGCCCGCTGTTGGGTAGGGACCGTCTCTATATGTTGCCAACTTGTACTTGTACTCTATATGTTGCCAACTTGTCACAAGATTGGGGTCTGGAACAGGAGCCTGCAGGTGAGAGGGGTGGTGGAGAGAGATTCTGATTGCAGTGGGAATGTGGGAGTGGTACAGTTGCAGAGTTGAGGAGTGAGAGAGTAGTGAGAAAGGGAGATATTAACCTTGATTGAAACTCAATAAGTGCTCAATAAAAATCACTGATTGACTAAGTGGCCTCTGGTGGAAAAGGCAAAGGAATGATCTCTTCATTTCCCTTGCTACTTCTCTCTGAACTATGATTCTCTAGAAGAAGCAGTGTGTGAGGGAGCCCTTCAGATAGTACCGAAAGAAGGTTTTAACTAAGCACCCACCTGCTTATGGTGCCAGACCTGGGGTGATTCAAAGTAAGTTAAATACAGTATTTGCCCTTCAAGAGCTCAGCATCTAACAGAGGCTAACATATCTAGCATTTCGGTTGTGGCAGAAGTTGTGGGCAGCTGGGAGGAAAGAGGGAGCTAGACACTATTACACCACAAACTACAGTATCTTCCTCTTCAGGTCTGGGAAAATAACCGAGAACTCGAATCCCACAAATTGGGAAATTCAAAGATTCTGGTTCTTGAAGTGACTTTATCTAGGTCTCCAGACTTGGGGTGGGGTGGGTGGGGTGTGAAACTAATGATAGCGATATTCTCCCTCTTCCGCTTAGATTCGCTTCCCATCCTAATTATCCATTTTCCGAAGAGTACTGAAGAGAGGGGCCCTCCCGGGTTTCCTCCATGGTCAGTGATTCGGGAATTACCCGGACCAGATTCCTCTGTCTACCTTGGGAACTATTAAACAGGAAATAAAATAATTAAAACATCCCGAACTTTTGTTTCTAGTCCTGCTTCTGCTTTGCCTCATGCCTTCTCTCTACCTTCTGAAGCCATCACCTCTGATCACCCTAGAAAGGTTCAAGAGGGTCATGCCTTTGCCCAGGAGCTTAGGAGAATCACACTAGCTGAGATTTGGTGATCTGAATGAGGGACTCTGGACTCTAAAAGGAGAAGTTATTTAGGAACTAAAGCCTCAGGATACTATCAAAAATCCTCATTTCATCAATGGTTTCAATATCCACTTTCATCAAACTCCTTTCTGGAGTCGCTAAGAAGTGAAAAAATTGACAGTAGGAGCCTCTTCTAGTCCCTAGATATTCTTTGACCTATGAAATGGCCAAAAAGCATTAGGGAAGACTTCTAGCCCATTCCCATTCAAGCTCCTGAAGGAAAAATTCAGAGTCTATATACTCCAAGCCCTGTTCCAGTCTTGTCAGCACAATTATTCAATCAATTGTATTTATTGAGCACTTAATGTGAGCAGAATACTGTACTAAGTGCTTGGGAGAGTACAATATAACCATAAATAGATACCTTCCCTGCCCACAGTGAGCCCAGTAATCCAAATGCTTTTTTGGGAATTGGCTCCCAAATGCTTTTCTCCGCTACCCTATTCTAATAGGTCCAGATGCAAATAATAATTGGGGTATTTGCTTGCACTTATTGTATGCCAAGCATCTACTAAGCACTGGGGTAGATGCAAGTTAGTAGGGTCAGACTCATTCCCTGTCCCCCATGAGGTTCACAGTCTAAGAGGCAAGTCACTTCACTGTGCCTCACTTTCCTCATCCGTAAAATAGGGATTAAAAACTCTTCTCCCTCCCCCCTATTGCAAACTCTGAGCCCCATGTGGGCCTGAGACTGTGTCTGATCCGCTTATATTGCACCTACCCCAGAATTCTGGCAGACAGCAAGCACTTAATATTACTAATAGTTCCCCTGGGACCAACAGAGGACCCCTCCTTCCTCCATCCACCAGCCCACCCCGGGATTGGAAATCCCAGGAGCCGCAGCCTGGAAAGTCTCAGCAGCAGCAACTTGGGAAGTCCTAGTAGCCACAGCTTGGAGAGTCCCAGCAATCTCTCACTCCCTCAAGCCAGGACTGCTTTCTGATGAAAACAGTGAAGAGTATGTCTGAGCCTCAAAACAAGGCCCTTCACTGCCCTCATCCCTCCCTCTTTCACCTCAATAAATACAATTGACTGACTGACTCAAGAGGGTGAAATTTCCAAGAACTTGCCTGCTAGGTGACCTTGGGCAAGTCACTTAACTTCTCTGGGCCTCAGTTAACGCAACTGTGGGATTAAGAGTGTGAGCCCCATGTGGGACAGCGACTGTGTCCAACCAGATGAGGTTGTGTCTATCCCAGTGTTTAGTGCGGGGCCTGGTACAGAGTAAGCACTAAACAAATACCATTAAAAAAAAGTGGACATGGAGGTGAGTGGGTAAATATGGCCCTCTGAGCCAGGCCAGAAGAATGGGGTGCAGGGGATGGGGTTGGGATAGTTTCTTCAGGCTCCGGGCTGAACGTGGGGAAGGGAAGCTGGCCTTAGACAGAGGGATGGGTACATTAATCATTTAAAAATTGATCCAAATTGGTTTCAGCTTCATTCAGCCTTTGGTGTGTCCCTTGCTTGAGTTATGTTGTACTTTCCCAAGTTTTAAGTGCGGTGCATTATGGCCAGAGGATGCTTAATAAATGATGCTACTATTTGCCATCCCAACAGGTCTGCTTACTGGGATTTGATATGGAGAAATCCTCAGGACAAGCCCAGTCCGGTTCTGTACCACCAGCTTCAGAATGAAAGGGAGGAAGAAGAATCAGTAAGTAAGCAGCTTGAATTAACAAAAGAGTTTGGACCTACTAATGGGAAGCCCTGTATTCTAATTCCCGGTCTGCTGTGTGATCCTGGGCATGTCACATCATCTCTGTTCCTCAACTTCCTCATCTGTTCTCCCTTCTACTTAGTCTGGGAGCCTCTTGAGGGACGTGTACTTTGTCCAATCTGATTGTCTGTATCTATCCCATACCTTAAGTACAGTGCTTTGCAAATAGCAAGCACTTAACAAGTGCCACAGTATTTATTATTAGGCAATACATGCTGGAACGGTAAACCACTTCTGTATTTTTACCAAGAAAAGTCTATGGATACACTACCAGAACAATAGCAGGTGGAGGTGGGGTGTTCCAGGAGAACTGTGTTCATGGAGCCGCTATGGGTCGGAGATGACTCGACAGCATAAGACACGATATGCTGGTGTCCGTAGACAGATTATTTTATATTACAAATTAGATAAAAGGGGGTGTGGAAGAATAGGCGCGGACTAGTGAGAGAGGGCATGGAGCCCAAAGGGATGTGAGGAAGAAGACATCTTGGAACAACTTGATAGAAAATGGGAGCTTGTCTGGGGACTGACCAAAGGGGAAATGGAGGGCATACTGACCAGTAAGGAAAAAGGGAGCTTGTGCTGGGATGGCAGGAAGCCCTGGGATCAGAAGGTAGCAGGGCAGGAGAAGGAAGAGCCATGAGGGCAGTGTTTGGTGTACCAGGAAAGTGGCATCGCATGTGTCATTTGCTTGTTTTGTACATCCTAAGATCTTAGTTAAGTGCATTACACCCAGTGGGTGCACAGTAAATGTGATCATTTCTAATAATTACTCCCTTTGGTGTTAGCCACCAGCAGAGAAAGAGTCAGAAGTCATTGTGAGTTCAAACAACAACTTTATTTTCCTTTCATGAAGGGACTATGAAGAGACTCCAGTAGCCTGGGGATTGAATCTTTGTCAATTTCATGTAAATGGTCATCAGGCTGCCTGGAGTTTGAGAGGGATTGGGCATCTGACTCATACTTCTATGGCCTCAGTTCTTCAGCATAGGGACCTTATCAGTATTCCTCATTAAATGGATAGTTAGGGTGGGATGAGAACCTGTAAAGAAAAAGGAAAACACAGTGTAATAACAATAATAAGATTTTTTTAAACAGCGTTTACTCTGTATTAAACTCGTGGATAGATACAATTTAGTCAGATGAGACACACTCCCTGCTCACCAGTGACTCACACTCTAATAGGGAGGAATAGCAAGTAATTCTTTTAAGCATCTGCACAGTCTCCCCCCAGGCCCAGAGAAATTACGTGTGGACACGGTGAGGGGAAGCTCAGGGGTGATAGTTCAGGGCATAGGTGAGGCCATCTTCTTGCAGCAGCAGCATCTGACTGAGGTCAGTCCCGACTCAGACCCCAAGAGATTGGGTCGTGGGGGCCAGGAAGGGTAGGAAAGGTAACTGAACCGGGGGGTTTCGTAGAAAATAGCCAGATGGAGAGGTGGTGGTGAAAAACCAGTACTGATAGAGAAGCAGCGTGCCAATGGATAGAGCATGGGCTTGGGAGTCAGAAGGACCTGGGTTCTAATCCTGACTCCCCCACTTGTCTGTTGTGTGATCTTGGGCAAGTCACTTAACTTCTCTGTGCCTCAGTTACCACATCTGTAAAACGGGGATTAAGACTGTGAGCCCTAGGTGGGACAGGGACTGTTTCCAACCTGATTACCTTGTACCTACCCCAACGCTTAGTTCAGTACCTGGCACCTAGTAAGTGCTTAACAAATATCGCAATTATTATTATTATTATCCTGCCAGGCTGTAGTAGTCAAGAGTGATGGCAGACTCCCGTGACACAGGGTGTTTCACCTGCCGGGCAAATCCTCAGGTACCCATCCTCATCTCCACTTTCCCTAAGTTTCAGTTCCCCTGGGCACCAATGCCCATTTGCCCAGTTTTATACCAGGCAGTCTGGTTTTCAGCTGCGGATCCCTTTTCTGAGGAAGATATTGCCCTAGACACTTTCATGTCATAGGTTTCTACTTGGCTTTTGCCTCCAGGTTCCATGGCTCCAAAGCAATGTCTGCATTTTCAAGCACCTGGGAGGGGAATGAAATGGCTTTGGAGCAAGGGAGGGTCAGACAGACTGCCATGAAATGTGCCACAGGACAAGAGTATCTAGTGTATGTAATGTCGAGTGCATCTGAGTGGGTGACATTGGCATGGCCATTCATTGAGGCAGGATAGGGCTGGCCATTGCCCCTGGAGATGGAGCCAGTCATCCTGCAGCCTCCCTCCTTCCCTGGGGTTCTGGACCTGCCCACAGTCTGCCCAAACACAAGCTGACCCTGTTGACCCCATCATTAAAAACTGACAAATTGGCCAGCCACTGAAGCAGCATGGCCTAGTGGATAGAGCACGGGACTGGGAGCTAGAAGGACCTGATCTAATCCACTCGTCTGCTGTGTGACCTTGAGCATCTCACTTCACTTCTCTATGCCTCAGTTCCCTCATCTGTAAAATGGAGGTGAAGACTGTGAGCCCCATGTGGGACAGGGACTGTGTCCTACTTGATTACCTTGTATCTACCCCAGTGCTTAGTACAGTGCCTGGCACGTAGTAAATGCTTCACAAATACTATTATGATTATTATTCACTCACTGATACCGGACTCCCCTTTGCCAATCAGAAGTAACACATGCATGAAACATTATGCAGGTTTTGCAATGTAATTGAGATTATATGGATCCTTTTGCAGAACGAGGGATCTCTGATCCCATCACTTTTGCTCCCTAGAAGAAGAAGGCTGGGCTTTGCCAATAAAAGTACCAGTCATAAAGGCATCAAGTGCTGTCTCCGCACCCAACGGGAAACCGACCAGCTGAAAACCAATGGTTATAATAATAATAATAATGGCATTTATTAAGCGCTTACTATGTGCAAAGCACTATTCTAAGCGCTGAGCACTGTTGTAAGCGCTGGCACTGTGGTTATGAATGACTACCCTATCCATAGGGGCGCCCCGGGGTTCAGGTTTCTATTCCAAGTGCCCACAGTCTCAATCCCCATTTTACAGATGAGATAACTGAGGTACAGAGCAGTGAAGTGACTTGCCTAAGGTCACACAGCAGACAAGTGGCAGAGGCAGGATTAGAACGCGTGATCCCAGGCCCGTGTGCTCTATCCATTATGCCATTCTGCTTCTCTGACATGGCCAGCCCTAACCCACAGGCTCAGGTGAGGGAAGACCCTTTTCTGGCCCTACAGGGTAGGAAAAACCAAGCTCTCATTGTTCCCCGGGCTGAGAAAGGATGGCCCTTTAAAAACTCAGACCACCATGCGAACAGTCAGTCACAGCTCCTGGAACCTGCTCCCTCATTCCCAGACAAGAGAGCTTTTCTGCTCTAGCCACACCTCTACCCCACCCAGGCCAAGGTTCTACAGCAAAGTAAATAATTGGGAGATTCTGGGGTGGCAAGAGTAACCCTCTCCCCTGTGAGGCTTCAGGTAGATGAGCAGGCCCGAGTTTAATCGGGAAAACCCGGATGCTGTTCAAACCACAGCCCTGCTTCCCTACATCCCTGCCAGACGTATTCCTTGACCTGTCTGGATATGCCCCATGACCCCCACAGCTCCACGTGCCGAAAACAGCAAGTTGGGCCCAAAGACCAGACACTCACATTTCCACCTGAATATAGCGGTAATTTCTGTTGAGGCCGTCGATGGCCTTCATATCCTCCGGGTTCAGCTGGAAATCAAACACCTGCCAGAGGGGTGGGGGGTGGGAGGGAAGTTCATTATTCAACTCCTCTGAAGTAAAGGTGTCTTGACTGATTCTGTCAAACTTCCCTGGGGAAGGGCCCCTAACCCTAGCTGTGAATACCTTGACAGCAGTGACCGTATCTGCCTTCCCTGCTCACGGTGGGCATGAAATCACCGTTGTTGACTGACTGACTGATTGGAGCTGCCAAGAGAAGGCTAACAGGGAACATGTGCAAACTCTTCAAGGTCAGCCACCTCCCTCATATTCACCTCGCCAAGCCTTTTCTTCTGTTTTTTCCTTCTATTCCTGTCCATCGGCCACTGGTGCTGCTTCCCTTCCTTTCCTGCCCCCACTCCTTTCCCCACCCCCACTCAGGACTGGAGCAGTGAAGAACAGGCGGGTCTAGGACTGCTGGCCCAGCAGAAAACCTCCGCTCTCACTTTCTTGGAAGTGGCCACCAGTCTTCTGGTTTCTCAGAAAATGATGAGGCACAGTGGGGGCTGATCAGGGCTCCATCTGCTGTCTCCAGCTTTGGCATCAATTTGCTTTGGAGGTCTCAGGTAATGATTGACTAAGTGGCCCTTCTAAATTTTCTCTGTTCATCTCTAACTTTCAGGCAGATTCCAAGGAGTCTTTGGGATTCGGCAGAGATCTAGAATGGATCCACTCTTCCGTTATCACTCCCCAGGGTCAGTGATTCTCCTCACTATACTCTTCCTAATACCAGGATTTGACTTCCACCCTTCCTCCAGAATCAAGGAACAGATCCCCTCCTTCCCTAGCATTCACACCCACCGGCAATACAGCTGCAATAGTTCCTTAATTCCCCTTATGGCCTCTTTCTTCCCAGCCTCCTTACCTGAATGTTCTCCTTGATCCGGTTCTCGGTGAAGCTCTTGGCCAGGACCACAACTCCACGCTGCAGCTGGTAGCGCAGGGCGACCAGGGCTGGGGTGCGGTTGTGTTTCTTGGCGATGGCGCCCAGGACTGGGTCCTCCAGCAGCACTGGGTAGCTCGGATTATCCTTCCTTATGGCCAGGGTTTGGATGGGGATTCAGGGAACTGAGGGGCTAGCTCAAAACGGGATCCCTGGGGCTTCCCTGATATGGGAAATACCTTGGGGAGGAGAGAACTAAAAGCCAACCTGCCCTCACACCCAAACCAGGGCCCTTAGGACTAGAACTTTCTGAGGCCGTGTGGCGTTCTCCATGCCTCGCTCCCCACCAAGATCTAGGGAGCATTCAGGTTGGAGCATCCTATGCCAAACCCAAGGAGTTTGGGGTTTAGTTGGACTTGGGCTGCAGGGAGAGAACTGGCAAGGAAACCACTTGCAATTAGCCAGCTTGATTTACTCTTTCCAGACTGTGTCCTTCCTTACACTGTCGGAATGACCTGGGAGCCCAGGGCACTGTATGCCACCAAAGCGATAGAGTTGGCCTTGCAGAACTCCAGGAGTTTGCTCTGGTTGAGGTACGGGTGACATTCTACCTGCAGAAGATCCCAAACATGGAGATTTCAGAGTGAATGAGACACCAGAGAGAGACCCTAAGAATCCAGGCAGAAGTCATTTGAACCATGAAGAGGGGAGCACTGTCTAGTCACAGCCATCTGAAAAAAAACACACCTGGGTGAAATAATAATAATAATTAATGATATTTGTGTTATTTGTTAAGTGCTTACTATGTGCCAGGCACTGGGGTGGATACGAGATAATCAGGTTGGACAGCGTCCCTGCCCCACATGGGGCTTACAGTCTTAATCCCCATTTTACAGATGAGGTAACTGAGTCACAGAGAAGTTAAGTGACTTGTCCAAGATCATACAGAAGACAGGTGGTGGAGCTGGGGTTAGAACTGAGTTCTAACTCTGAGCTGAGTTCAGAGACGCAGTGTGGCTTAGTGGAAAGAGCCCCGGCTTGGGAGTTAGAGGAAGCATGTTCTAATACCAGCTCTGCCACTTGTCTGCTGTGTGACTGTGGGCAAGCCACTTAACTTCTCTGGGCCTTGCTACCTCATCTGTAAAATGGGGATTAAGACTGTGAGCCCCATGTGGGACAACCTGATTATCTTGTATCTACCCCAGTGCTTGGAGCAGTGCTTGGCACATAGTAAGCGCTTTACAAATACCATTATTATTATTATTATTATTATTCCGACTCCCAGGCTTGTGTTCTATCCACTGGGCCATGCTGCTGAACCTTCCTGAGATTCCTTCTAGCCTCTAGGCTAAGAATTATATTTGGTGAGGGAAGGGGGAACTGTTGGGCTACACCTGGCAGGGGAGAAAACAGAGAACCCGAGCCTCAGGATGAGTCAGGCTTGCAGAGACCAGGGGAACTGAGTTCATTCATTCATTCATTTAGTCTTTCTTTCAGTCGTATTTATTGAGTGCTTTCTGTGTGCAAAGCACTGTACTTACTGCTTGGGAGAGTACAATATAACAACAAACAGACACATTCCCACCCACAGCGAGCTCACAGTCAAGGGGGGAGACAGACATTAATACAAATAAATAAATTACAGATATATACATATGTGCTGGGGGGATGGGAGGGAGGATAAATGAAGAAGCAGGTAAGAGCAGTGCAGAAGGGTGAGGGAGAAGAGAGAGGAGGGCTTAGTCAGAGACAGTTGGGAAGAACGTGAGCGGATTCATCAGGAGAGGAATCAATCAATCAATCAATCGTATTTATTGAGCACTTACTGTGTGCAGAGCACTGTACTAAGCACTTGGAAAGTACAAGTTGGCAACATATAGAGACAGTCCTTACCCAACAGTGGGCTCACAGTCTAAAAGAGTGAAGCAAACAGTGAACAAACTGATATACCTCTGGTCTGCAGTGGTTACTGGCAGCACTTCAGAATATTTAGCACTGTAAGCTTGCTATGTGCAGATAACATGTCTGCTAATATTATTGTACTCTCCCAAGCACTTAGTACAGAGCACTATGTAGGGTAAGCGCTCAACAAATAGCATTGATTGATTAGGGTACAGTATCTAGACTGTAAGCTCATTGTGGGCAGGCAATGTGGCCATTGATTGATTTATGCAATATCACACACATTACACCAGGCCCGCAATGTAACATGATGGCTTCATGGGTGCCACTTTGCAGAAGTACTCCGAGTTTGCCCGATCTTAGATCATTTCTCCAGGGTAACTCCTGGCTCCCGCAATTGCTCCAGAGCCCTCGCATTTCTTTCCCAGATCATCTAGCAGATGGGCACAACTTACCAGCTTGGGGTCACAGAGGCAGAAGCCGCGGCAGAAGGAGATCGGCCAGCTGAAAACCCAAATGTCCAGCTTAAAACTGGATAACTGATAACCCTACTCTGCTGCCCTTCTCAGCTTCTGAGGCAGTGGTCAGCCTCATTTTTCCAAGATGGAACTTGAGATTTTCATGCTGGGAACTGTCCCTAAATCTGTTCAATGTAGGGAGGGCTACAGACCCTCCTCCAAGGAATTGTCCTCTCTTGGACGGAACTAATGATAATTCACACAGATCAACACAGATGCAAGCAAGTGCCCACATTTGTGTAAGAAGGAAGAAATGTTGAGGGGGGCAGAAGAAGAAGAGATGGTCAAAGAGATGTAAGGCACCAGAAAAACAGTCGGAGACGTCTTACCTGGTTGCAGACGGGTTTATATTTGAGGCCGGGCTTGGTCAGGATCATCTCTAGCTGCTTGTGGTTGAAGTTGGAGACGCCAATGGATTTGGTCAACCCTGCATCTTTGCATACCTCCAAGGCCTGTGCCGGAAGAAATTGGGATTCCTGAGGCAGCCACAGGGCTATGAGGGATAAGCGGTTCCAGCCTCTGCTCCTATATTCGTTCATTCATTCATTCAGTCATATTTATTGAGCACTTACTGTGTGCAGAGCACTGTACTGAGCACTTGGGAAGTACAAGTTGGCAACATATAGAGACGGTCCCTACCCAACAGTGGGCTCACAGTCTACAAGGGGGAGACAGAGAACAAAACAAAACGTATTAACAAAATAAAATAAGTAGAATAAATATGTACAAGTAAAATAAATAAATAAATAGGTAGAGTAATAAATACATACAAACATATATGCATATATACAGGTGCTGTGGGGAAGGGAAGGAGACAAGGCTGGGGGGTGGAGACGGGGAGGAGGGGGAGATGAAGGAGGGAGCTCAGTCTGGGAAGGCCTCCTGGAGGAGGTGAGCTCTCAGTAGGGCCTTGAAGGGAGGAAGAGAGCTAGCTTGGTGGATATGGGGAGGGAGGGCATTCCAGGCCAGGGGGGTGACGTGGGCCGGGGGTCGACGGCGAGACAGGCGAAAACGAGGCACGGTGAGGAGATTAGCAGCAGAGGAGCGGAGGGTGCGGGCTGGGCTGGAGAAGGAGAGAAGGGAGGTGAAGTAGGAGGGGGTGAGGTGATGGACAGCCTTGAAGCCCAGGGTGAGGAGTTTTTGCCTGATGCATAGGTTGATTGGTAGCTACTGGAGATTTTTGAGGAGGGGAGTAACATGCCCAGAGCGTTTCTGGACAAAGACATTCCGGGCAGTGGTGTGAAGTATGGATTGAAGTGGGGACCTTCATTGTGTGTGGTGGGGGAGGCGGGGGGGAGGAGCGTGGTCCTTACTCAACCACTAGTTCTAGCGTTCTACAAAGTGTAATGGCCTGCCAGCCCCTTGGTGATTTTTCCTCCCAATTCATGTGCCCTATCTATAAATTTCTGAAAGTCTTTGTATGGATAAAACCTGCCCCGAGGAGGCCCTCGGAAGTGCTTTCCTCAGTTCAAGTTCTATGAAACCAGATTCAGTTTCATTTGGTCTGCCCTCCCCCATCCCTAGGGTGACCACCAACATATTCGACTGATGGGCCAAGGGATAGCAACGTGAAGTTGGATGGAACATTCTGCGGGTTTGGCCCCAAACCTACGTTGAGGTGATAATAGTAGTAAAAGTAAATGATAATGCATTCTATTAAAAATGTTAATGATAGAATTGCAACTAGAGTGCTTAAAAAATTCTGGTTAGAAAATCTTCGCAAAGTTGCAAGTCCATCTCGCTGCCTTTGTTGCTTATCGTCTGACACCGGCCCCGGCCATGGGGAAACACGGGGGGCGATTATTAAGTATGTGACTGCCCTTCTACACCTTTGTAATTAACAGCCGTAGCATTTGTAAAGAGCTGGTGTCTGTCAGTCTCCCCTTTAGACTATAAGCTCCTTGAAGGCAAGGTCTGTGTCTCTCATTTAGGTGTACTCTCTCAAGCACAGAAAACAGTGTTCTGCACACAGAAGGCACTCAGTAAATACCATTGATTGATTGAGTGATGTGCTATCAGTACTTCTATCAGCTCCTATCTGATATCAGGTAAGGAGGCCATTAAAGTATGCAGCTGCAAGAGGAAGAACTAGCAGGATTTAGAGACAAGTGAATGTCTGGAGGCAGAGGGTCAGTTGAAGGTTTCTGGGATAGGAAGGAGGGTGGTGTTATCAAAACTCAGGGGAAAGTAAAGAAGAGGAGAGACTTTGGAAAGGAAGTTCGGTTCTGTTTTAGGCGGATCAAGTTTAACTGGCTGTGGACTCTTCCAGACAGATGTCCTGGAAGGCAGGAGGAGGTGGGAGGTTATAGTTGAGCTGGCCAGGGACAGGATTCCTCCCCAGGAAGCCTTGGTTGGCCATGGAGCTGTGCCTCCATGGGCTACTCACCTCCCAAGTGGTGCAGAGATCCACATAGTCAAAAGACAGTTTCTCCTTTTTCTTTAATACCTCCAAGTCCATTCCAGGCTGAAAGACAAAAGGAAACATCTATTCTCAGCATAACATCCCCCTGGAGATTTTACCATGCAAAGAGAGCTCATGACTGCCAGAAAACATTAAGGAATGGTTTACATTGCAAAGACGATACGTTGATGAGCAAGGGAACTCAAATGCATTCTTAGGGGGAAAGTTGGGGATATAGAATTTTAGAGAGAAAAAATGTCATCCTCTCAGCATTACGGATGGAGGGTAAGGAGAAGAACATGTTTCCTCCAAGCAACTCATTGCCACTATCCATCCTGGTGCACCCATGGGCTCACAGTCGAAGAGGTAGGGAAAGCAATTATCCCAGTTTTGAAGGTGAGGCAGCTGAGTCCCAGAGCAGTTAAATGACTTGTCCAAGGTCACCCACCAGGCCAATGTGAGATCTGGGACCAGAATTTCGATCTCCTGGTTCCTAGTCCCATGCCCTTTCTGCTAGCCCACGCTGCCTCCCAGATTGACCTGGAGGCCAGGAATCAGGCTGGTGGGACTGGGTGCCACAGAGCCAGCTAAGGCAAGGTAGTCTGTCTCGGAGGTGGATGTTTTGACCCCATAAGCCCACTGTGAAGCACAAACCCAGGGCTCTGACGATGAAGCTGTGGTGAAGTGTTTCTCCTCCTCAGAGAAACCACTCCGAGCCTAGCAATAAACAAAGCACTGGGCAGACACCAGCAAGTTGGAGTGCTTAGTACAGCACTCTGCACGCAGTAAGTGCACGGTAAATACCGTGGCTGGAATGATTGACTGGAGACTTGTGTGGATGAGCCTATGTGGCTCTCTGGTGAGCAAAAGCATTTACCTTCAGAGTGACGGGCCAGTGAATGATGTAGAGATTGAGGTAGTCCAGCTGGAGGTTCTTTAGTGTCTCTTCCAGAGCTGGGCGCACGGAGGTAGGGTAGTGACAGCTGCTCCAGAGCTGCAGGGTTGGGAAAGGTAAATCCAGCACTCATTGTGCAACTCGCCAGGACTGTGTGCGGGACAGTGGCGGAGCATCAAACAGTAGGGAGAATGGATTGGATTTCTCTTGGGTGCAGAGCCCACCCTCGGGATTCACAGAGGAGGCCGGGGTTTGGGGGCTTCTTTCAGGAGTGGGCACAGAGTCAGGATCTGGCTCAGGCTGGGACCCCCATCTCCCCCGGGGAGGTCTCGTAACTAGCCCTACTTCAGGTCTGGATCCAGCAAACCCCAACAGCCGAGGCAGAACCCCGGGCCGGGTGATGTCTGGCCAAAAGAAAAGAAGCAGTGTGGCTAGTGGATAGAGCACAGGCCTGAGAGTCGGAAGGACCTGGGTTCTAAACCTGGCTCCTCCACTTGTCTGCTGTGTGACCTTGGGCAAGTCACTTCACTTCTCTGTGCCTCAGTTACCTCATCTATAAAACGAAGACCGGGAGTCCTATGTGGGACAGAGATTGGGTCCAACCTGATTAGCTTGTATCTACCCCAGTGCTTAGAACAGTGTCTGGCACACAGTGAGCACTTAACAAAAAAAAGGGTCTTCCACTGAGGCACTCATGGAGCACAGGACACTCCATCTTTTTGCTTCACAGGGCCTCCAGGCAGATGGGGTGGGAGGCAATCGGGGTCAGGGAGAAGCCTACTGATGGCACTGTCGAGGCAGCAGTGAAGCAATGCCAGTGGCCTGGTCTTGGCTCAGGCTGGGCAGAAGGCCACCCCTAGGACTGTGTGGGAAGAGAATAGGATGGAGAGGTTGGGATATATCTCCCATCACTGTTCTCATCTGTCCCCCTTCACACCCTCAGTGCTGACTCTTCATTTCTGCTCTTTGCCAAGGGAATAATGATAATAAGGATAATAATAATTATGGTACTCGTTGAGCACTTACTTTGTGCCAAGCACTATATTAAGCACTGGGGTAGATGCAAGATTATCAGTTTGGACACAGTCCCTGTCCCTCGTGGTCCTTATAGTTTAAGTAGGACTGAGTAGGATTTAATCCCCATTTTATAGGTGAGGAAACTGAGAACTGAGAATTGACTTGCCCAGGCTTCACTGTCTCCCGGGCCCATGCTCTTTCCACTAGGTAGGCCCCGCTGTTTCCACAGTGTGAAAGGCAGAAGTGGGGGGAGCAGGGCTCAAGGGGCGGGGGGGTTTGTTGGGGAGAGTCTCAAGATGGCGATTGTTCTGATGGAGGGACCGGGTGAGTCTCTGATGTTCAGAAACCAGCCCTTCTCCCCAGGTCAAGGGACCCCCTTTCGCGCTTTCTCTTCTCCAGCTCCTTCCTTTCCCAAGGGGCCTGGTGGGAAACTCAGGGATGGCGACCTCAGAGGTTGGGAAAGGGGGGGCGTAGATCTCCATTTCCTCCTATCACCTAAGGGTAAGGAGAGAGGGGGACGTTCCTGCAGAAAGGCGACTCGAGAAACCCCTCCCAGGGAGGAACTGTGGGGTCCCCAGCTGGTCTGTGCCCCCAGATTCCGAGTTCCTTCACTGATCTAAAGCAGTTACCATCTTTTTCAGTCAGTCAGTAATGACTGTCAGATTGTGACATACCTCATTTAGGGCCTGCCTTATGGTGTCGGATCTGAGAGGCAGTAAATATACTTTTCATCTTAATGAATGAGCCTGATGGACATTATCCCAAGAACCATTTCAACAAAGCACGACCGCCAACATCCCCCCTTAGCACACCTTTCCAGTGTAGAAAATGTCCTCCCTAGTCACAGTACCATCTGCAATCTTTGCTTGAATGGCCCGTCCAACTTCCCTTTCATTCTCATACAGGGAAGCCCCATCAATGTGTCGGAAACCAACTTCAATGGCTTTCTTGACCGCCATTTCTCCTTCACTTATAGCCTAGAGATTGACAAGACAAAGAGAGACAGAGAGATTGCTTAGTAGCCTGTGAAGTGCATGGCCTGGGAGTTGGAGGATGTGGGTTCTAATCCCAGCCCTGCCACATGTTTGCTGTGTGATCTTGAGCAAGTCACTTCACTTCTCTGCAGCTCAGTTACCTCACCAGGAAAGTGGGGCTTACATCCGACTTCCTCCTTAGATTGTGAGCCCCATGTGAGACAAGGACTGTGTCCAACCTGATTTACTTGTATCTACCTTAGCGCTTAGAACAGTCCTTGACATCCAGTAAGCGCTTAAGAAGTATCAAAAGTAAGAAGTACCAAAAATTTGTGCCCGGCGGGTGAGAACCAAAGGTAACTGCCATATTATACAATCACAGAGTCCTGGTGCTGGAAGAGCTCTCAGTAGGTCAACTGGTCCAGATCTCTGCCTCCTGATAGGTAAATTAATAACATCCATGACAGCACACAGGAGGTGACAAACGTGATGGAAAAACAAGAGGGCAGCCTTTTTGTGTATGCACAGTGAAGCCAGGAATGTGGGTCTCACCTTAGCCCTGTCAGTTACACACACCCCTGGGTGACTTTCACCATCATTTGCATCTACTTTTGTTTTTTTTTAAATGGTATTCGTTAAGTGCTTGCTATGTGCGTGAACGGTATTAAATGCTGGAGTCCTTACAAGATAACCAGTTTGAACAATATTTAATCGTCATTTTGTACATAAGGTAACTGAGGCACAGCATAGCTTAATGACTAACCCAAGGACCCATAGAAAGAAAAGTGCCAAGGCAGAATTACACTTTGCCAAACAGCAGCTATGTTGGAAAGAAGAAGGGACTTTAAAGTAGTGAGGCAACTCTTGTGGACTCTGGCATGGACTAAAAGTATCCTGCAATTGTTTGAAGGAGGACTATTTTGTAAAATTCTGAAGGTTGCAACCCATGCAAGGTCAGATGTCGCCACTTAAAGGTTAACTGGAGAAAGAATTTTCATTGGATGTGGATTGGATTGGTCCCAAGAGGGACCAATAAGTGAAAGTTCAGGAAAGCAAGGTCTCTGCCAAACTGGACATCAGCATCCAGAGTAACATTTTACCAGAGGAAAATGATACTCCACTAAGCCGTATTCAAAATTAAAATTTTTAAATTTTAGATGAAAGGAAAAGTCGATGAAAAGGACATGTCTATATGGCCGCACTTTCTAATACCCCAAGAAGTGATTCTTGGATGGCAGCACATGTGCGGTTTAATCGAATCACCAAAGAGCTCTCCCTCCTAGAAGATACTGATTTGGGACATAAGGCACTCTTTGGAAATCGGGATTTATTTCAAGGACTAAGTAGTTTGTTAGGGCAAAGGAGATACACCCTGAGTAAATTCAAAGCCTCCTATTTGACATCCAGGTACAAAGCTGGAAAGTGGCATGCCTAGTGGAAAGAACACAGGTCTGAGAGACAGAGAATACAGGTTCGAATCCAGGCCCTGCCAATTACTTGCAGCGTGATCTTGGGCAAATCACTTAATTTCTCTATGCCTCAGTTCTCTCTACTGTAAAATGGGGATTAAATACCTGTACTGTCTCCTACTTAGACCATGAGCTCCATGCAGGGCAGGGACTGTGTCCAACCTAATTAACTTGTGCCTATGTGTAAAAAGTGTTTTATGCATAATAAGTGCTTAACAAATACCATACCCAAAAAAGCTGCACTTTCCTCTTCCAGTTAACTTAAGGCAAAGCTAGGAAGAATGAGGAATTTCCTATCATTATTGTTATTGTGAAGGAGAAGTGGAAGGAAAAAGAGAAGGAGATGGAGAAGAAAAACTTGCTACATGCCAAGTCTTGGAGTAGGTACAAGATTGGACACATTCCTTGTCCCATTCAAGGTTTGTAGTCAAAAAGTAAGAAGATCATGTGTCTTATCCCCTTTTTATGAATAAGGAAACTGAGGCTCAGAGAGAGTAAATGACTTGCCCAAGGTTACACAGCAGATCATTTTCAGAGCGGGAACTAATAAAACCCGGGTCTCCTGGCTCCCAGATCCATACTCTTTCCATGAGGGCTCACTGCTTTCAGTTACCAACTAGAAGCTGAGGGATCTCTGGAAGGGTTCCCTTTAGTCATCAGGGGAAAAGCCAACAGGTAATTGTGATGCTTGGATCCCAGGGCCCTCGAAATAGCAATCATTTCATATTGTGGCAAATGGGAAGAGTCTCTGGCAATTCAGATGCTATGTGTCACTTTGGCTACTGGAGCTAAACAGTTCTGGGTCAGTGTTTTATTTTGTTTTGATTTGAATGGTATTTGTTAGGCGCTTACTATATGACAAGTACTGTTCTAAGCACTGGGGTAGATGCAGGTTTATCAGGTTGGACACAGTCCCTCTGTCCATGGGGCTCACAGTCCAAGGTAGAGGAAGGGGGATTTAATTCTCCTTTTAAAGATGAGGTAACTGAGGCCCAGAGAAGTGAGGTGACTTGCCTAAGGTCTCTTAGTAATCACCTGGAAGAGCTGGGATTAGAACCCAAGTCCTCTGACTCTCGTTTTCTTTCCACTAGACTATGTTGCTTTCTGGGGTCCAGTTGCATTGCCTCCCTTTCTTCTACCAATTTTGTTACAGTGCTCTCCATTTTTTAACCAAAACAATGACTTCTAAATTTAAAAAGGGAGCTTTGTAACAAGGGCAAGAATAGCTAATTTATTTGTGAGAATTATTTAACCAAGAGTTACTGTCAATTTTCTAGAGTAACTTCAGCATCATAATAAACTAGCTGTTTCAATAGATAATTTTGTGCATGTGTGGTCTAGGCAATTATTCACATTTATTACAAGTTGTACATGGAGTCCAGCTTGAGAATGATTATTTTTGATCCTCATAAATCTCAAATTTAACCCCCCAGTGGTGGGGTAAAGAGATCGATTGGTGTAATCTGCTTATAATGAGTCCCCGTTCCCTTAGCGGGGGATGCAGTGCCCAGAGGAGAAAGCATCCCACAAAAGGATGTCTGTACTTACGTTCATAAGTCCAAAAGTCCCAAATCCCAGCACTGGTATTTTGTTCCCATCATTCAGCAGCATGTGGCGAGCTGTCACAAAGTTCATTGTTGGTGGATGAACAGAACCAGTCAGCAGGACTGGGTATGTGTTCACTAGATGCCTCTCCTCTTTGTGGAGCAAAAGAGAAGAAGGTTTTACTCTAAGGTGCTATTTATAAGCTTCCACTACCATGTAGATCAGTAGGAGGGGCCTGGCTTAAAGTTGCAGTTTGGAGAGGAACATAGATCAACAGAGTTGAAAAAATCAATACATAAAACATTTGGATTCAAAAAATGAGGTCAGGTTGGCCATGGTGAGGACCTGAAACTGGAGGACATCACATTCATTCATTCATTCAGTCGTATTTATTGAGCGCTTACTGTGTGCAGAGCACTGTACTAAGCGCTTGGGAAGTACAAGTTGGCAACATATAGAGACGGTCCCTACCCAACAGTGGGCTCACAGTCTACAAGGGGGAGACAGAGAACAAAACAAAACATATTAACAAAATAAAATAAATAGAATAAACATGTACAAATAAAATAAATAAATAAATAAATAAATAGAGTAATAAATGCATTTTGTGTATGCATTTCACTTCTAAGTGAAGTGTAGGGCTGTTCTAAGCCCTGGAGTAGATAGAGACAAAGTGATAGGTTGGACACAGTGCACGTCCCGCCCGGGGCTCACAGTCTTAATCCCCATTTTACAGAAGAGCTTACAGTCTAGAGGGGGAGACAGACATTAATATAAATAAATAAATAAATTATGGATACGTACATGAGTGCTGTGAGGCTGAGGGTGGGGTGAATACCAAGTGTCCGAAAGTGTGCAGCTTCTCAGAGGAGAAGCTGACTGAGGATTCAGGAGTAGGTGGTCTTTTCAGTCATTTAATCAAAGTTATTGATAACCCAGTGCACTGCACCAGGCAGCTCGGTAAGATGGCAGAAGAAAAAAAAAAGAATTTTCCCCTCGGATTATTTAGCAGGGAGACAGGACAAGCCTAAATATGTGAGGTAGTTAACGTCCAGAACCTAAAGCTACATAACAGGTCAAATTTGATAGCCACAAGCCTCAGTGAAGAATAATAATAATTATTATTATTATTATGGTATTAAGTGCTTACTATGTGCCAAGCACTGTTCTAAGTGATGGGGTAGATACAAGGTAATCAGGTTACCCCTAGAGGGGCTCACAGCCTTAATCATTCATTCAATCATATTTATTGAGCACTTACTGTGTGCAGAGCGCTGTCCTTATCACCTTTTACAGATGAGGTAATTGAGGTACAGAGAAATTAAGCAGCTTGCCCGAAGTCACACAGCAGACAAGTGGTGGAGACAGGATTAGAACCCACGTCTTCTGACTCCCACTCCCTTTCTCTTTCCACTGAGCCACACTGCTTCTCTAATTATGACTGAATAGTGTCAGGTCTCCCTAAATGGTAGTGGAGGTTGGTCGGCAAACAAGGAATATGGGGATGGGGTCAAACAGATGGCAAGATTGCTTCACCCCAGGGCTGCAGGATGAGAGAGGCGAGGAAGAAGGTGCAGCATGGAGGAGGCCAGGGATTGCATTGCCCTTTCCTAGGGTGAGGGTGGATTCTGTGATTCCCACCTCCGTAAGTATCTCAAGGCCCCAGTAGCATGTGAATCAACAGCAGCTGCTGCAGAACCAAATTCCTTCTGTGCTTTCCCTTTTTTTGGTTTTCAAATGGTATTTATTAAGCACTTACTGTGTGTCAGGTGCTGTTCTAAGCCCTGGAGTAGATAGAGACAAAGGGACAGGTTGGACACAGTGCACGTCCCGCACGGGGCTCACAGTCTTAATCCCCATTTTACAGATGAGGTAACTGAAACCAAGAGAATTTCATTCATTCATTCAATTAATTCAATCGTATTTGTTGAACGCTTACTGTGTGCAGAGCACTGTACCAAGCCCTTGAAAAGTACAATTCAGCAACAAATAGAGGCATTCCCTGCCCAACAATGGGCTCACAGTCTAGAAGGGGGGAGACGGACATCAAAACAAGTAAACAGGCATCAATAGCATCAATATGAATAAATAGAATTATAGATATAAATATACACATCATTAATAAAATAAATAGAATACACAAGTACTGTCCAAGGTTACACAGCAGACGAGTGGCCGCCAGGATTAGAATCCAGATCCTTCTGACTCCTAGGCCTGTGTTCTATCCTCTAGGCCATGCTGCTTTTTCCGGCAGGTGCAGTGTTTCTCAGCACTCAGTGACTTGCCTCCAGGCCTCACAACCCAAATTGGACAACCGACATGTGTCCCCCCCACCGAGGGGCTCATTACCCAGACCCCTTTACTTCTCTTATGTGCTCTCTGCGGATACCTCCAGCACAAAGTGGGCCAGGACACGGAGAGAAAGGGGAACTCAAAGAGGCATTTTGCTCCCGAAGAGCCCCTTTGTACAAAGGGGAGGGAGATGGAAGCATTTGACTAACAGGACTCACTGTCCTCAATCGCGACTTCCAATTATCCGAACCCTTCCCAGCCCCTCAAGACTCGAGATAATGAAGAGTTGCGGGGGTATTTGGTAGTGGGGGCCAAGGAGGATGGGCCTCCTAGCACTCTGGGCTTCTGGAATAGCCCCCAGGTTAGGGACCGTCTCTATATGTTGCCAACTTGTACTCCCCAAGCGCTTAGTACAGTGCTCTGCACACAGTAAGTGCTCTATAAATATGATTGAATGGATGAATGAATTAATTAATGAATTGGAAGTACGGAAAGATCCTGCTGCCGTTTGGATAGAGAGGAAAGGGCGGACTTGAGAGAACCAGCTGGGTTTGGTGACAGCTATAATATGTGGGTTGAATGAGAGAGGTGAGTCGAGGATAAATGCCAAGGTTGTGAACTTATGATATGGGGAGGATAGTGGTGTCATCTATAGCGATGGAAAATTGGGGAGGACAGGCTTTGAGTGAGAATATGAGGAGTTCATTGGTAGAGGTTCATCCAAGTAGAGATGTCCTGAAGGCAGAAGGAAATGTGAGACTGCAGAGGAGGGAGCTCAGGACTGGAGAGGTAGATTTGGGAATCCTCTCCATAGAGATGGTAGTTGAAGCTGTGGGAGTGAATGAGTTCTCTGAGGGAGTGAGTGTATATGGAGAATAGAAGGGAACCCAGAAGTGAGCCCCAAGGGACTCCCACAGTTAGAGGGTGAGAGGCAGAGGAGGAAGCTGTGAAAGAGACTAAGAAGGAGCAGCCAGAGAAATAAGAGGAGAACAAGAAGAGGATAGTGTCATTGGTAACCTTAGAGATGGCTGTTTCCATGGAGTGAAGAGGGTGGAAATCCCAAATTGGAGGGGATTGAGGAGAGAATCAGAGGGGAGGAAGTGGAGGCAGCGGCTGTAGACAACTCACTCAAGGAGTTTGGAGAGGAATAGTAGGAGGGCAATAGGGAAATAGTAGGAGGGGGTGATAGAGGGAAATGTGGCATCTAGAGAAGGTTTTTTTTAGGACAGGCAATACATGAGCATGTTTGAAAACAGTGGTGAAGTGGTGAAGGAACAGTGGTGAAGGAGCTATTGGAGGGTGAAGGTGCAACATGATGGGTTTGGAGGCGCAGGTGGAGGGGATAGTTTTTGAGAGGAGATGGTAGATTTCCTCTCGAGATACTGCTGGGAAAGATGGAGAGTTGAAGAGGGAGGGAGGAGAGGAGAAGGGGAGATTTTAGAAAGATCACGCCTGATGGTCTCAATCTTACCGATAAAGCATGGGGCAAGGTCATTAGGGACAAGAGATGAGTGGGAGGGGGCCAGGTGGTTTGAAGAGGGAGTTAAAAGTCCAAAATAACTGGTACAGGCAATGGGCATGGAGTTAATAAGGATGCCAAATGGCAGCTCTAAGCAGCTGATGTTTCTGAGTCACATCTACCCCCACCAGAGCAGGGAGAGATTGATTCTGAGCAAAACAAACCGTAGAAAACATTTCTGTCCAGCTATGGTGTTAGTAGGGAGACTCCATTTATAAGGCCTGGACTGGTATCTGAGACTCAGAACTAAAGAATTTGGTCCGCAAACACCTCTCAGACCCTTGAGATTTGGTTTAATAATGGGGGCTCAGAAACTTCTTGGGAACAAGAACTGGGTGTTTGCTTTCCTAAAGCTGATGGTCTGAGTTATGGGCAGGGAATGGGTCTGCTAACTCTGTTGTATTGTGCTCTCCCAAGTGCTTAGAGCAGTGCTCTCCTCATAGTGATTAATCGATTGAGCCCTTGATTAAAGGGGAGGACCAGGGGAATTTTGTGCCTAGTAAAAAGAGCATCACCTGTGTCTCCCCTACCCTCCCTAGGTAGTTCCAATCCTTGCCCCTTTGCCCAACTTGTGACCCTTCTGGGAGTTGGGAGGGAGGAGGATATAGGAGGAGGTGGCCAGCTCAATGCAACAGCCCCCACCCTAGCCATGTTCTTCTTTCCCAAATTCATTCAATGGTATTTACTGAGCATTTACTGCACACAGAGCAGTGTTCTAAGTGCTTTGGAGAGTACAATGTAACAATAAACAGACACATTCCCTGCCCACGATGAATTTACAGTCTACAGCGGGGGAGAGAGACATCAATACAAATAAATAAATTCCAGATCTGTACATAGGTGCTGTGGGGCTGGGAGGAAGGAAGAACAAAGAGAGCAAGTCAGGGTGATGCAGAAGGGAGTGGTAGAAGAGGAAGTGGGAGGCTTAGTCTGGGAAGGCCATTTAGAGGAGATGTGCCTTCAGTAAGACTTCGAAGGTGGGGAGAGTGATTGTCTGACAGATTTGAGGAGGGAGGACATTCCAGACCAGAGGCAGGACGTTACCAAGGTAATGGTGGAAGGGAAGGGGCAGATATGGGAAGTGTTGAGGAGAAAAATCGACAGGATTTAGAAGCATGCAGTAGCAGAGTTAAATAAGAGCAAAGATGCAAAGGTAATGCCATGGTTGTGGGATTTTGAGACAGCAGGGGTGGCAGTGTTGCCAACTGTTGTGAGAAAGTTAGGTGAACAGGACGTACTGGGAGAGGAGATGAGGAGTTCAGTTTCTGACATATTAATCTTGAGGTGCTGGTTGGACATCCTTGAGACACCTTGCAGTCAGAGGAATTGTGAAATGTGGTGAGAGAGATTTGGGAGCTATCTGCATGGATGTTATTGATGAAACCACACAAGCTTCCTGAAGGAATAACTATGAAAGAAGACAAATAGGGGAGCCAGAAAGGAGCCTTAAATAGAACAAGCAGCTGAATAGACAAGGAAATAGATGTTTTCACCCACTCTTACCCAGAATACATCCAAACTAAAGTACAGAAAAGCTCTGACTGGTCCCCTTGGCTTCCTCCACCCCATCTGTTCAAAATTCCCAAATTTTCCAGACCATTTCCATCAGGGAGAGGAAGGATCGAGAAAGTAGCCCAGTAACCGTGCAGGTGATCATCTTCAACCTTGAATATATCCTGCCCTCTAAGTGGCATAACTAGCATCACTTGATGGACAGCTGTGTGACTTTGGGCAAATCACTTAACTTCTCTGTGCCTCAGTTACCTCATCTGTAAAATAGGGATTAAGACTGTGAGCCCCACGTGGGACAACCTGATCACCTTGTATCCTTCCTAGTGCTTTGAACAGTGATTTGCACATAGTAAGTGCTTAATAAATGCCATCATTAGCATTATTATGGACCAAAAGCTACCAGAGAAGCTTCCTATCTACTTCCCTCTGGAGTGTTGAGACCCATTAGTCCATCAGTAGTATTGACTGAGTAGCTACTGTGGGTAGAACTTAATATTCACAGTTGTACTAAGAACACACTCAGTACAATGGATACTAAACACTTAAGAGAGTTAGAAGACACGATACCTGCCCTCAAAGTGCTGACAATCTAGTAAGGGAGAAAGACACTAAAATAAACTAAATTACAGATCAGACCCCTGAATTTCAGAATTTCAGGGTTATCTAAAGGCACAAACTAAAAAGTCAGCAGTAACCTACTAAGTGGAATCTGAAGGTTGCACAAACACCCAGAATAACAAAGCTTTGCAAATTATCACATTTCTGCCCAAATGGTTAACTGCACAATCAGGAAGGAGGATGATGTTTCAAAATCTTTGCAGGTGGTAGAAACAGGAGAAAGCCATTCTACATCTTCCAGTTTATGCCTGTGGGACAGCACATGCCTTTGTGGTGGGAGAACTGAAATGGTTTCTTCAAGATCCAGGATTTTTCATACTCCAGGCTTAAACCTTCTCTTTCAATCCCTCTGTCTATGCTTCCCATTCCATCCCTACACTTGGCCCATTTTCAGAATCACTACTGCTTTATAGCCACAATATCAAAACTTCATGAGCTCTTTTAAAAATAATCAGTTAGTCCTCAAAGCTTGTGAGGAAAGCAAATGTTATTTTTCTTCTGGAGAAAGCAGGGAACTTGTCAGATATACATTCTTCGCTAGGTCTCCCAGAAAGTGTTTGGCAGAGCATTCTGGATTTCAGTTCTCAGGCCAGTTTATGTCTTGTTAAAAACCCTAGATATGATTGATTTTGAGGTAGAAAGTTTCTATGTAGTGGATGACTCTTAAAAGCTCTTAGCCTCTAAGCTTCATATGGGACAGGAACTGTGCCCAATCTGATGATTGTGTTTCTACTCCAAGTGCTTAGCACAGTGATATCGGCACATCATAAATGTGCACATCATAAATTGTTGGAAATGGAGCACCAGGTGTTTTAAACATCAAACATGAGCACACAACAAAGTATAGTTTGTGTACCTGCTGTTGCAGGTCCAGGCTTCCTGTGAGGTATGCCCATAGTCCATCCTCTGAAGGGCATTGCAGAGACCCACTCTGGGCTGGGCTCTGGTAAAACTACCCAAGATCTGTTCTTGTCTCTTCCTAGAAAAGACAGGATTTGTGTTTCTGTTTGGGAGTCCTCAGCTGTACCCTGATACAAGGCATTTAGACCCACATCACAGAGCTGGTCAGGCCCTTTCTTTAATTCTGTCCAAAACCAAAAGTTGCCAGAAGCATCCTCTTCTGGTTCCCAGGAGAGTAGAGAACAAATCCAGCTTTGGTGCTGACTGGACCCTGGTCTGCCATATGATTGGATTCCTGGTAATCAGTCAATACGTTATATTTTATTGAGTGCTTACTGTGGGCAGAGCATGGTATTAAGGGCTTGGGAGACTGCAGCATAACAGAGTCGATAGTCACGTTCCCTGCCCACAACAAGCTTACGGTCTAGAGGACTGGTACCTCCAACCAATCAATGGTATTTATTGAGCCCTTACTATGTGCAGAGCACTGTACTAAGCACTCGGGAGAATATAATAATAACAGAATTAGCAGACACGTTCCCTGCCCATAACGAGCTTACAGTCTAGAGGGGGAGACAGACATTAATATGAATAAAAATGGGGATTAATCCTAATCCCTCCTACTTAGACAGTGAGCCCTGTGTGTGACAGGGACTGTGTCCAACACGATTAACTTGTATCTCTCCCAGCACTTAGAACAGTTCTTGACACGTAGTAAGTGCTTAATGAGTACTGGAATTATTATTATTATTAGAAAACATCAACTCATTCAATAAGCATTTCTCATATACATTACCATTTCTCCCTTCTATATGAAAATTATTTCAGCATCTGCCTTGCCTCCCAAAGCTATAAGATTCTCAAGTGTGGAGAATCAAGTCTACTATGTCTGTGGTGCATAAGAGAAGCAGCGTGGCTCAGTGGAAAGAGCACGGGGTTGGGAGTCAGAGGTCATGGGTTCAAATCCCGGCTCCACCAATTGTCAGCCATGTGACCTTGGGCAAGTCACTTAGCTTCTCTGTGCCTCAGTTACCTCATCTGTAAAATGGGGATTAAGACCGTGAGCCCCACATGCGACAACCTGATCACCTTGTATCCTCCCCAGCGCTTAGAACAGTGCTTTGCACATAGTAAGCGCTTAACAAATGTCATTATTATTATTATAAGCCACACAGAGGGGAGGACAAATAAGGTGAGGAAGTGAGGGGTTAGTCACGGGTGGCTTCTTGGAGGAGATAAGATTTTAGGAAGGATTTGAAGGTGGGGAGAGTGTTGGTTTGTCAGATATGAAGAGGGAGGGGGTTCCAGTAAGCGCTCAATAAATATGATTGAATGAATGAAAGTCTTGATCAAGAGGTCAGTCACGAGACAGGGAGATGGAGGTACAGCCAGTAGGTTGGCTTTAAAGGACTGAAGTGTGCAGGATGGGTTGATTAGAGAGGTCAGGCCAGAGCAGGAGAGCTGACTGAGTGTCTTGAAACCAGCTGTTTGATCTGGAGAAGCATGGGCACCCTTCGGGGATTTTTGAGGAGTGGGGAGATGTGAACAAAACCTTTTCTTAGAAAAATGATTTGGGCAGCAGAACGAAGTTAGGACTGGAGTGGGGAGAGACAGGAGCTAAGGAGGTCAGCGAGGAGGCTGATGCTGTAGTCAAGGTGGGATCTGAGTGCTTAGATCAGTGAGTTTGATTAGACAAAAAGGGGTGGATTCTAAGGATGTTATGAAGGAAGAATTGACAAAATTTGGTGATGGACTGAGGATGTGGGTGAAAGATTATGGGCTTGTAAGAGAGGGAGAATGGTGGTGTTGTTTGGAGTGATCGGAAGGTTGGGTGGAGGACAAGATTTGAGTGGGAAGGCAAGAATTTTGTGGTGGACAAGGCCTGTGGGCTGCAGGACTGTTTAACTTGAATTACTAAAGCATTTCTAATTTGCATGTTGATTCACAAACTTCTGAATGCTACAACAAAGGGACCCTAACTCCATTTTAGTCAAATCAAATACAAAATAATAGAGGGGTCTTCTTTCACCTGGCCATTTTTGTGTTTTTCTCTAATTCCTGCATCTTTGAGAAACTAGCTTCCTTCCAACCTACATATTCCTGCCCACAGGGAGTTCATAGTCAAAAGGGTAGCTTTGCTAGAACTTCACTATTCTACGAAGTTCCATGATATAACCCTTTAAAAGCATCTTTAAAACTTTTCAAGGTGGAAAGAGAGGCTCTCAAGCCCCTGAATGTCTTGCTGCTCTAGAAAGGTTTCTCTGCCCAGTCTTCTCATTCTGGAATTTTTACCCGTGTGTGCAAGGGTGCAAAAAATTCCTTACTGAAGACCCTCAGCAGCCACAGATGCAGTCCCCATCGACAGCGACATCTTGGAACCCCAAGACTGAAAGAGGACAAACTTCTTAGTACAAACCGTGCCCATTTCCATGTCCTAATTTCAATGTCTTTCATCTCCTTTACTGAGAGTTCACGACTTGTGCAACTCTAAAATTGTTTCCTAAAAAATTTGGAAATCTGTCTGTGGTGTGAATAACGTTGTCCTGCTGGTGGGGAAAATGCACAGAAAGCCTCTGTGAAGACCTTAGAAAAAACATACAAAGCAGCAGCTTCTTTATCACCACAGATTGCTGCAATTTCACCTTCACTGATGCAGAGCCTTTTAAGAGATAAACGGTATGTTCACAGGAATAAATCATGATTTATAATTCATCACCCCCCTGCTCTAAACCAAATATCAGTGACCTTGCAGAATGAACAAACTAAGCTGTTCACTATGAGCCTCAACTCTTCACCAGCCCAAAATTTTAATTCTGATAAAGCCCTAGATGTGTTACAAGCTGGGGAAGGAAAAATTCTATTTGGGAGGACAGGGGAAAAGTCCTTTTAAAACTTCTTTCAGTGAGAATAAGATCACAAAATCAAGTTTTGGATACAAAGCTGTTGTGGAATTCGGGAACATTCTTCCGACTGCTGTGACAGTCGTGTGATGATGATTCGGTTCATACCAAAACACAAGGTTTTCCAAGCATAGGATATATTGAGAATATTGCCCCCATCTCTACCCCTAGCCCTGTTTCCAGACAAATGATGGCACTGACATTTGGTCATAGCACTCTCCTTTGTATATAGAAATCTGCTAGGTCTTTGGAATTATACAAAGGAGCTTACTATCTAGGGCACAGTAAGGGAACTACAGCTACACCATTTACTCTCTTTTACTCTTTTCTCTTTCACCATTTACTTCTTTCACCTTCCAGAGCACAGAAGCTTCTACTGGTTAAAGTTATGTAGGTTTGCAGGAAGAGAAGTTTTGCAGCAACCTATCACTGTCCTAAGATGGACTACTAGCAGCCGCTCTGGCCAAAGTTCAGGGCAGCTTTTTCCCTGTCTTATAGATGTCAGCCCAGTCATCATGGTAACTACTGCCATGATCAGTCAGTACCTTCCAACCCCTGAGCCCAGCATTCTTTTAGCTCATCAGAACATCAGCCGACCAGCAGCACCGTTGCTGGAAGACACCAAATGGGAAAGGATCAGCCATACGAGCAGACCGCCACATTCAATCCCCCAAACTCTTCCCCCCCAGACACACACCAACGGAGGCGATTGAAACTGCTTCTGCCTCCCTGCTAGGCCTGGGATTCGAACCCCCGCCCTTGGAGGGAGGCTGGCCTTTTCGATCCAGAGAACCTCACCACTTCACAAGGAATCTCAAGAATGGCATCAGGTTCCTCCTGGGATTTTAGTGGACTTGTCATTCTTATTGTGCAGGCTGAATCTGACCCTCTAATAATAATGATGGTATCCGTTAAGCACTTACTATGTGCAAAGCACTGTTCTAAGTGCTGGGAAAGAATATACCGCAAAGCAGAGCAGACCACAAATGATTTGGCATGATCACTGGGGAATTTTTCAAAATTTGCCAGCAGCCTTCCTGGGATGTTGGGAAAACATAACCCTAGCATCCTACCGAGCAAAGCAGAGAGCTTTGCCAGCATCCACTGGACATGGTGTGCTATATGTCTGTGATCATGGGGAGTACCAGAGGATGTAATAATAATAATAATAATATTTGGTAATTTGGTATGTGCTTAATATGTGCCAGGCATTGTGCTAAGCACTAGTGTAGATACAAAGTAATTGGGTTGGGCATAATCCCTGTCTCGTATGGGGCTCAGTCTTCATCCCCATTTTATGGATGAGGTAACTGAGGCACAGAGAAGTGAAGAAGTGAAGAAGTGAAGTGAATACTGTCATTATTGTTTTAATTATTAAAAGAAGCAGGGAGGTACTTATAGCCTCAAAACAAGAACTGTCAAGCACCAAATGTTGAGTCCGAGACCAGGTGCTTGTGACAAAATGCTAAGACCCATGACATTCTGCTAGGGTAATAGTTTGGAAGAGTGCCTTGTCTTCTTAACTACGTAAGTGTTTACATAGATAGATCCACCCAGCAGCAGTCAGCCAATGGGCAATATAGGGGGAGGAGGAGGAGGAGAAGGAGAGGGAAGAAAGGGAGAAGCAGGGGCAGAATTAAAGGACGAGTGCAGAGGGAGAGAATGAGGAAGGGGAACATCTGGTCCAGGAACAACCCACCTAAACAAATTCTGAACAGTCCTTCCTCTCCTAAAGCAGTGGGTAGTGGACTGCAGCAGTTTTTTGTAACTTTGAAGCCAGAGAATCTATTGGCCGGCAATTCCGAGCACCTCTTGGGAGTGGAGACTGTGAGTTGAAACTTGTTATATTTGTGGGGTGAAGGAACCATTCACGGATGTCCCCAACTTCCATCTGGAAGCCCAACCCATTCCTGTCACGGTAAAAATGCTTTGGAACCAGATTTCATCTGATTCCCTCCCTCGGGGAAAAATGGGCATCCTCGGTCCCATGGTGGAGTGGACTGGGTCCCGGCTGTTCGCAAAAATCTCCAGTGGTCCTCAGAAATCTCCAGTGGCTACCAATCAACCTATGCATCAGGCAAAAACTCCTCACCCTGGGCTTCAAGGCTGTCCATCACCTCGCCCCCTCCTACCTCACCTCCCTTCTCTCCTTCTCCAGCCCAGCCCGCACCCTCCGCTCCTCTGCTGCTAATCTCCTCCCCGTGCCTCGTTCTCACCTGTCCCGCCGTCAACCCCCGGCCCACGTCCTCCCCCTGGCCTGGAATGCCCTCCCTCCGCACATCCGCCAAGCTAGCTCTCTTCCTCCCTTCAAGGCCCTACTGAGAGCTCACCTCCTCCAGGAGGCCTTCCCAGACTGAGCCCCCTCCTTCTTCTCCCCCTCGTCCCCCTCCCCATCCCCCCTTACCTCCTTCCCCTCACGTATTTATTACTCTATTTATTTATTTATTTTATTTGTACATGTTAATTCTATTTATTTTATTTTGTTAATATGTTTTGTTTTGTTCTCTGTCTCCCCCTTCTAGACTGTGAGCCTGCTGTTGGGTAGGGATCGTCTCTATGTGTTGCCAACTTGTACTTCCCAAGCGCTTAGTCCATTGCTTTGCACACAGTAAGCGCTCAATAAATACGATTGAATGAATGAATGAATTGGGTCAATCAGTCAGCCGGTCGTTTGTAAGCTTGCACTGAAAGCACTATCTAAGGTGAAAGCAGGGTCGGACGACTTGCCTCCCTCCCACTGCAGCCAAGGCCGTGCTCCTCCCTCTCTCCCACCCCAAAACCCACATCCCCACACAGGGCGGCCTGACTGCCGCTTTCTCATCCTCATTTCAACCCAAAGTCCAACAGAGTTCTTGTCTCCTCCCTTCACTCTAGGACGGACCATTTCCAGCCATCTACCATGGATTTTGACCGAAACTACCGTGTGAAACTGAATGATGGGAACCGAATCCCCGTGCTTGGCTTTGGGACCTCTGTCATCAGTCCGGTAAGTGAGCCCACTCGGGGCTGACTTATTTGCAATCTGTTGGGCCGGAGAGGTTTACTGCTGCCTTCCAGGCCTCCGGAGGCGGGGTCCGGATCAGATTTTCCCATGATTCAAGGAGACATAAGCCAGGTGTTCTTTTCCTATCTGTAATTTCTTTTACTGTCCAACTCCCACTGTAGAATGCAAGCTCCCTATGGGCAGGGATCATGTCTACAGATTCTTTGTTTTGTATTTTCCCAAACACTTTAGTACATTGCTCTGCACACAGTAACTGCATCAGAGAGAGGCAGCATGGGCTCATGGATAGAGCATGAGCCCGGGAGTCAGAAGAACTGGGTTCTAATCCCGGCTCCGCCATCTGTCTGCCAGGAGACCGTGGGCAAGTCATTTAACTTCTCTGTGTCTCAGTTACCTCATCTGTATATTGGGGATTAAGCCTGTGAGCCCTATGAGGGCCATAGACTGTGTCCAACCTGATTAGCTTGCATCTCCCTCAATGCTTAGTACAGTGCCTGGCACAAGGTAAGCACTTAACAAATTCCATTTTAAAAAATCACCACTTGATTGATTGACTGATTGATCTGAGGGGGTCTGAGCGATTGCAAGTGCGAGACTGAAGGGCCAGGGTGGCTTAACAGCTCCCTAAGGGCAGGGAATGGGTCTATCAACTCTGTTATATTGTACCTCCCTAGGTGCTTAGTAAAGGACTCTGCACTTAAGAAGCACTCAATAAATATGATTGATTGCCCTAGGGCAAATCACATAATAAGCCCTTATAAATATCACAATTATTATCTTTTGGGTGGAAGATTCCAGGTATCACAGGGCTCTTGGTCATCTTAGTAAATAGAATCCGCCTATCTGGCCTGGTCCTACCCTCGCTGCGGCTCGTGGCCACGATTCCAGTTTGCCAGACCTTGGTCCTCCAGATGGGACAGTGCTGTGTGAGTAGCTGGAGGCTCCTCAGCAAAAGGTGCCAGGGTGTAGAGCAGCTATCTGAAACTCGTGCTCCTCAATGGCCTTGGTGACTGTCTTGGTGACTGAGTTTTTACAGGTCCCATAGCTACAACCACGGGAAGGATTGGTAGCCCTGAGACTATTCTCTAGGGCACATTTTTCCCACTGGTTCACTCCCTCCCTTTTAATTGGCAGGATGAAAATATGAAATCTGAGGAGATTATTAAAGTGGCTATTGAAGGTGGTTTCCGCCATTTTGATGGAGCCCTTGTGTACGGGAATGAAGGGGCAGTGGGAAAGGCCTTCCGAGCTAAGATGGCAGATGGCACCGTCAAGAGGGAGGACATATTTTACACCGGGAAGGTAAGTGGCTTTATCCCACTCTTCCCCACATCCACAATGACTAGAACAGTTCTGCCGTGGTGCGTGATTTTGCTATGATGTGGGCTGGCTTGAACACTGTTGGTGGATTAGGAAACGTTGGTCTAGCAACACAAGCTTGTTCGGATACGGCGGGACACGGTGTCGGTGTCGGCTGTGTGTGTGTGCTCCGTGTCAGACACAGGAAAGAATTTAGTGCATTGTCCTAAATATGGGGTTATAGGAGTACCCAACCTTGTGGAGTAGAGGCAATCCTTACAAACTATCAGGAGAACGGTCCTGGAAGAACAGTTATCTCTGACCTTGACTTTGGTCCTTTGAATCGCTCCAGCTGTGGTCCACTTATCACCGCCCAGAGTTGGTTCGGAAAGGTCTGGAGCAATCGCTGAAGTACCTGCAACTGGATTATCTCGATCTCTTCATCATCCATTATCCCTACTCTTTTAAGGTAATGTTGACGTCAACCCACTGGGGTCTTGCCTTGGGCCTCACCATCAATAATTATAATAATAATAATAATAATAATTATGTTTGGGGAATTTGTTAAACCGTGCGGCCTGGTGGATAGAGTCCAAGCCTGGGAGTCAGAAGGATCTGGGTTCTAATCCCAGTTCCACCACTGGTCTGTTGTGTGACCATGGGCAAGTCACTTACTTCTCTGTGCCTCAGTTACCTCATCTGTAAAATGGGGATTAAGACTTTGAGCCCCAGGTGGGACACGGACTGTGTCCAACCTTGCATCTTACTCAGCACTTAGTACAGTGCCTGGCACATAGTGCGTGCCTAACAAATACCATAAAAAAGAGTAAATATTGTATTTATTGACAGCCCACTCCCCTAAGCTCCTGAGAAAGACATGTACCCTGCCCATATGGGACTTACACTGTAATGGGAGAGACAAGAGTAAAATGAATTACAAATAGTGGAGTCAGAGTAAATAATTGGATATACAGTTAATCAAAAGGTTCAGTTTCCCAGAAATACCCGCACCCTCACAGTCTCAAAGCACCTCCCGTGTTCCATGCAAGAAAAAGGCATGGCTATGCCTGTCAGCACCCGCTTCACCTCTCTAGGAGATGAGAAGTTTCACCTACCCCATACCCCTTCAGGGCCAGCTTATGATCTGGTTGGAAAACTTTCAAACAGAATTTATTGAGCTCTGCTGTTGGTCCAGGGGAAAGAGCACTGCTGTGGGAATCAGGAGACCGGGATTCTAGTCCCAGTTCTGCCCAGACCAGGCTAACATGGGTGAAGAAGATGGCACATGCGCTTAACAGTGCATTGCACCCCTGTCCACACACTGGATCGTGGCCCTCTGTGCCCCAGCAGATACATGATGGGCAAGGAGGAGAGAATGTGAGTAGGAGCTAGCGCACAAGTCCCTGGCACAATCACCCATTCCTCCACATAGGTTCTTGGCCCTCAGTAATAATAATAATAATGATATTTGTTAGCGCTTATTATGTGCCAAGCACTGTTCTAAGCACTGAGGTAGATACAAGGTAATCAGGTTGTCGCACATGGGGCTCACAGTCTTAATCCCCCTTTTACAGTTGAAGTAACTGAAGCACAGAGAAGTTAAGTGACTTGTGCAAAGTCACAGAGCTGATAAGTGGCAGAGGCAGGATTAGAACCCACGACCTCTTACTCCCAAGCCCAGGCTCTTTCCAAATAAGCCACGCTGCTTCTCAAGCCTCAGGTCTGAGGCTTATCTAGAGTTCCTGGCAGGAGAGTCTATCATCATCATCACCATCGGTATTTATTGAGCACCTACTGTGTGAAGAGCTCTTGGGAGAGGAAAATCGAGGTAGAAGACAAGATCCCTGCTCTCAGGGGGTTTATAATTCAGCTACGATAATTATAATAACAATTATGGTATTTGGTAAGCATTTGCTATATGCCAAACACTGTTCTAAGTGCTGGGGTAGATATAGGGTAATCAGGTTGTCCCACGTGAAGCTCAGTCTTAATCCCCATTTTACAGATGAGGTAACTGAGGCCCAGAGAAGTGAAGTGACTTGCCCAAGATCACACAGCAGACAAGTGGTGGAACTGGGATTAGAACCCACATCCTCTGACTTCCAAGCCCGTACTCTTTCCACTAAGTCGTGCTGCTATACCATAAGCCTCCACTGCCCTCACATAATCTGACTCATTAGCCAGCTCCCATTAAGGGGACTGATCCTAGAATCAATTGATCTATCAATCAATAGCATTTTTAAAAATTATTTTAATGGTATTTATTAAGCACTTCTACGTTCCAGGCACTTTTCTAAGCACTAGGGTAGATACAAGATAATCAGGTTGAACACAGTCCATTACTGAGCGCATATTTTGTGCCAAGTATGGTACTAAGAATTTGGGAATTTGCAAAAGTACAATAGGATTAGAAGACATAATATTGCTACCTAGGATTATACGGTTGAGTGGTGAGACAGAAACATGGTAATCTACTGATGGAAGGAGAGAAAGAAAAATTAACCTGTAGAAGATTAAGCGCTTTACTAGAATGGTGTGTAAGTAGATATGTCCAGAAATACTAGTGTGGGGGTTAGTGGAAGGGCAGAGCTGGGGTGGTAGTGGGGAGCTGGGGAAAATCAGGGGCCAGAGTAATTCCTGGGGAGCATCTCAGCATAGTGGGTCTCCTTAACAATATATTGGTTGTTCTTTTCCTCCCTTCAAGCCCGGAGGAGAGTTTCTATCACTGGATGGAAACAAGAAACCAACCCCAGATGATGTAGAGCTTCGAACTACAAGGGAGGTGGGTGAGACCCAGGTGCCCAGAACTAGGAGGTCCGGGAGCTTGATGAGGTTTGGGGGGAAACTGGGGGCTCAGGTTCTTCAACATCCCACGGCTGCCCAGCCGCCGATGTGCCCTGCACATTGCACTGTCCGGCTGGGTGACCCTGACACTATACCAGACCGGTCCCCACCTCCTGCTTCCCAACCAACCATGTGTCCCCAGCTCCCTGGCTCTGAATCGCTGACCTCACCTTTCTTCCCCAACTTGACTCCCTGAGAGAGCTTCCCCACCCAACCCTGCCCTATGACTCCCCTCTCATAACCGACAGACAATGACACTCCCCTCATCAGAGACTTATTGAAGGCACATCTCCCTCAAGAGGTCTTCTCTGGCTAAGCCCTCATTTCCTCTTCTCCCACTCTTTTCTGCATTGTCCTATTTGCTCCATTCACTCATCCCCTCTTCCAGCCCCACAGCACTTATGAACATAGCTGTAATTTATTGATATTAATTTCTGTCTCCACTTCTAGACTGTAAGCTTGTCATGGCCAGGGAATGTGTCTGTTTACTGTTGTATTGTACTCCCCCAAGTGCTTAGTACAGTGCTCGGCATACAGTAAGTGCTCAGTAAATATAATTGACTGACTGATTGCCTGACTGACTGATTGAGATTTCTGGACCCCCATCTGCCATCCTGGGCCTGAAAAGGGTCTTGGAGAGGATAGAGGCAGCAGGGAAGGGATAGAGTTGCAAGCGGATGCTCCTTGGGGAGATTGGGTGCTTCAAACAGACACCCTGGAGGTCCCCAGGAATTTCTCTGACTAATCAGAGACATCATCATTACTGCCATCATCAGTGTATATTGAGCATCTTCGGTGTGAAAAGCCCTGTACTGGATATCTACCATGTACAAAGCCCTACACTGGACTCCTACTGTATAATAGAGTCCTGTACTACACATTTAATGGGTGCAGATCACTCTACTCATTCAATCGTATTTATCGAGCGCTTACTGTGAACAAAGCACTGTACTAACCACTCTACTAGATGTCTGCAGTGTGCAAAGTACTGTTCTGGGCACCCACAGTGTGGAGAGCCCTGTATCGGGTGTTTACCGGTTACCTTCTATAAGAAAGGCTTACCCTGGATGTAGAACCACTTATTGCACCTTTTCTGGGTGCCAAGCGCTGTATTGAATACTTGGGAGGCTGCAATAGAAGAAAAAGACAAGGATAGGTGGTGTCAGTGGGGGAGAGATTAATCAGGAAGACTTCCCCGAACAGATGTGATTTTAGTAGTTCTTTAACTGAAGTGCTAAAGAGCCCATAATAGAACAGTCAGAATGGCCCTGTGGCTATCTGCAGTGACTTGGCAAATGAGTTTTAGGCCAGAGCAATACAATATAAGCCTCTAGCAAGCAGGCTTATTATACATATCCTTCGGCCCCACTTTTGGTCCAGTTAAAAGAGTATTGCTTGGGGAATCGGGCGATCTGGGTTTGTTCATTCATTCATTCAATTGTATTTATTAATAATAATAATAATATTAATGGCATTTATGAAGCGCTTACTATGTGCAAAGCACTGTTCTAAGCGCTGAGAGCACTGTACTAAGCACTTAGGAAGTACCAGTTAGCAACATATAGAGACAGTCCCTACCCAACAATGGGGAGACAGACAACAATACAATACATGTAGACAGGTGTCAAAATCATCAGAACAAATAGAATTATAGCTATAATGCACATCATTAACACAATAAATAGAATAGTAACTATGTACAAGTAAATAGAGTAATAAATCTGTACAAATTTATACAAGTGCTGTGGGGAGGGGAAGGAGGTAGGGCGGGGGGAATGGGGAGGAGGAGAGGAAAAGGGGGGCTCAGTCGGGGAAGGCCTCCCGGAGGAGGTGAGCTCTCAGTAGGGCTTTGAAGGGAGGAAGAGCGTTAGCTTGGCAGGGAGGGCATTCCAGGCCAGGGGAAGGACGTGGGCTAGGGGTCGATGGCAGGACAGGCGAGAACGAGGCACAGTGAGGAGGTTAGCGGCAGAGGAGCAGAGGGTACTGGCTGAGCTGGAGAAGGAGAGAAGGGAAGTGAGGCAGGAGGGGACGAGGTGATAGAGAGCCTTGAAGCCAAGAATGAGGAGTTTTTGCTTGATTCATAGGTTGACAGGCGTACACTGGAGATTTTTGAGGAGGTGGGTAGCAGGCTCAGAGCGTTTCTGTACAAAGATAAGCCGGGCAGCAAAGCGAAGTATAGACTGAAGTGGGGAGAGACAGGAGGATGGGAGATCAAAGAGGAGGGTGATGCAGTAATCCAGTCGGGATAGGAAGAGAGATTGAACCAGCAAGGTAGCGGTTACGATGGAGAGCAAAAGGTGGATCTTGGCGATGTTGTGGAGGTGAGACTGGCAGGTTTTGGTGACGGATTGGATGTGTCGGGTGAACAAGAGAGCAGAATCGAGGGTGACACCAAGGTTGCGGGTTTGTGAGACGGGAAGGATGGTAGTGCCATCTACAGTGACGGAAAAGTCAGGGAGAGGACAGGGTTTGGGAGGGAAGATAAGGAGTTCAGTCTTGGACATAGTGAAGTTCTGGTCTTGGATCTGCCCAAGGCCAGATAGCATGGCTGAAGATCGCACACACACAATTTTCAACGTGGAGGCATCCCTGCCCACCTACTCACCTGTTGCGCTCCAGACCCCAATGGAAATTTAACGGACAGAGGCCAGAGAGAGCGAGCGAGGCCACTTCTGTTGCTAGCACTATCGTCAGTTCCTCCGCAAAAGTTCTCGGCCCCAATGTCTCAGAACTGAGGCTCAACTGTCGTTCCTGATGGAATTCTCATCACGGGCCCCACATACACCAAACTGTCACGGGCCCCACATACACCAAACCCACCTCACTCGTGTTGCCAAGACAATAAAATAATAATAATGGTATTTGTTAAGTGCTTACTGTGTGCAAAGCACTGTTCTAAGTGCTGGGAAGGTTACAAGGTGATCAGGTTGTCCCACAGGGGGCTCACAGTTTTAATCCCCGTTTTGCTTGTACATATCTATTCTATTTATTTTATTTTGTTAGTATGTTCGGTTTTGTTCTCTGTCTCCCCCTTCTAGACTGTGAGCCCACTGTTGGGTAGGGACTGTCTCTATATGTTGCCAACTTGTACTTCCCAAGCGCTTAGTACAGTGCTCTGCACACAGTAAGCGCTCAATAAATACGATTGATTGATTGATTGATTGATTTTACTTGTACATATCTATTCTATTTATTTTATTTTGTTAATATGTTTGGTTTTGTTCTCTGTCTCCCCCTGCACACCTGGGGTGGGGGTGTAATGAAAGTTTGCACACCTGAGTGTCACTGCATACACAGAAGCACTGTGGCCAGTGAGATGCAGCATGGCCTGGTGGAAAGAGCACAAGATTGGGTCCACAGACCTGAGTCCTAATCACACACAGATCTATGAGTTTGGGCAAGTTGCTTAACTTCCTTGGGCCTCAGTTTCCTCATTTATAAAATGGAGACAGTTTGCCCGCTCTCCTTCCCTTTTAGAATGTGAGCCCCATGTAGGGCGGTGTCAGTCCATCAACTGTATTTATTGGGTGCTTACAGTGTGCAGAGCACTATACTAAGCGGTTGTTACCAACAATATAACAGAGTTGGTAAGCACATTCCCTGCTTACAGTCTAGAGGAGGATATACATGTTAATATAAATAAATTATGGATGTGTACCTAAGCGCTGTGGGGCTGAGGGATGAGTGAAAAAAGGAAGCAAATCCAAGCACAAGGGTAACAGTGGGAGAAGAGGAAATGAGGGCTTAGTCCCATCTGATTTGTTGAATCTACCTCAGTGTTTAGCACAATGCTTGGTACATAATCCGCATTGAAAAATACCACAGCTATTCCTACTGTTACTGGGGAGCAGAAATGAAATTGTACCAGGGCTCGGCCCTAGCACCTCTGGGCTTGGCAGTCCCTTATCCTGACACCTCTAACAGTAGAAATTAAGCCCCGCTGTGAAACCAGGATGTGCTGGCACAAAATTGAGCCCAGGGGTGGCCAGGCGGATTTGGGCAGCCTTCCCCTGGCCCCCAGCCGGTGTGAGAGTGAAGGGGAGGGAGGAGGCTAAGTGCGCATTTAAATATTCTTTTCATTCTGGTTTCATTCCCACTGAGCTTAAGGGGTGCTGAAACCAAAGCCAAGAAGAAAGCCTAAATGTAAATTGTCCCCTGGTAGCACCTGAGCTGAAATCACTTGAAACCTGGACCCATACAAGACAGGGGGTCGAATCCGATTACGCTTCTGGACCCCAGCCAGAGCTACCTGGTGGCCTCCTTTAAATGTCAGTCCCAGATTGTACATGGTCGTGCCTGGGTTGAACCCTGAAAATCCAGGCCCTGCCAAGGTCTCAGAACTCTGCTTGTGCACCAGGCTAGAACGTGGACTTTCAGGGGATTGACACCTCCTCCCTGCCCGCCACCCACCCGCACCACCACCACCAAAGGCCCTACCGGTGCTGTTAGATCGGGAGGCCCCGGGGCAGACGTCCAGAGAGGCCGAGGACCAGGCCGGAGCAGGCCGCTGAATGGCTGAGTGCGGGGATTAGGGATCGGCTGGAAGCAAAGGACCCTTTGGACCTGCCATCTCGGTTCTCTTTCAGGTTCAAGCATCATCCCATGTTTACGTCGCCTAAAGACTTTTAACAGCATTCCCCAGCCCCGCCAGCCCAAAATTCATTCCTGGTGTCCTGTTCCCAGGACCAGAGGGTGGCCCTAGCCCACCCTCCTCCTCCTCTTCCTCCTCAGAAACCTGTGTAGACATGGTGATAAGGCGGTAATCCTGGTATGGATCTGGGAGCCAGTTCAAGGAAATCACAGGTGACCAAGCATCAGCCTGGAAGGAGAATAAAGTTAAGTTCAAACCTAAAAGTCTTTGCCTTTTGGATGTGAGCTTAGGGCTTCCTCTTCTCACACTCCTTCACAAGATCTGGAGTTCTTAACAAAATTACAGGGCAGCAATCAGCCAGCCCTGACATTGCCAACTGAGGGGAGTACTTGGGGTCAATCCACCCTGGCACAGAAAGAAGCAGTGTGGCCTAGTAGATAAAGCACAGTCCTGGGAGTCAGAAGGACCTGGGTTCTGAACTCGGCTCAACCATTTCTCTCCTGTGTGATCCTGGGCAAGCCACTTCTCTCCTCTGTGCCTCAGTTACCTCATCTGTAAAATGGGGATTAAGACTGTGAGCCCCATGTGGTTCAGGGACTATTTCCAACCTGATTAGTTTGAATCTACCCCAGTACTTAATACAGTGCATGGCACATAGTAAACACTTAAGAAATACCATTTTTTTTTAAAAAAGATTCATCCGTAGAGCTACCTCCTTTTTGGGGTTGATTGCCCTAACCTTACCAAGAGTGGGGTGGGGGAAGCAAGTAGATGAGGATTCTCCACTCAAATATGTGATGATTGTGGGGCCCTTGACACCCTTTTTTGACCAACCTTTCCCCTAAACAGGTCATGCCTGTTTTCCTCCAGAGCATCTGGGCAGCGGAAGTCAAGGAAGCAGGGCTTCTGGAGCCCTTCCCGTGGGGTGGGCAGCAAGGGGTGAGGAAAGTGGGTTTGGGGGACTATGGGGAAAGCAGGAGGAGGTCCCTGGGAAAAGGTGGAGATGTTATGAGGCAACTCTCCCTTTTCCAACCCCTTAGCCAGAACCTAGTTAGACCAAGTCATGGCCAGAGACCCCAGAGGTGCCAAGGCTCTTATTCATTCATTCAGTCATATTTATTGAGCGCTTACTGTGTGCAGAGCACTGTACTAAGCGCTTGGGAAGTACAAGTTGGCAACATATAGAGACGGTCCCTACCCAACTGTGGGCTCACAGTCTACAAGGGGGAGACAGAGAACAAAATAAAACTATTAACAAAATAAAATAAGTAGAATAAATATGTACAAGTAAAATAAATAAATGGAGTAATAAATACATACAAACATATATATATATACAGGTGCTGTGGGGAAGGGAAGGAGGTAAGGCGGGGGAATGGAGGGGGGAGAAGGGGGGAGAGGAAGGAGGGGGCTCAGTCGGGGAAGGCCTCCTGGAGGAGGTGAGCTCTCAATAGGGCCTTGAAGGGAGGAAGAGAGCTAGCTTGGCAGATGTGGGGAGGGAATTGACCGCTCCAGTCTGGGGAAAGGGCAGGGTCTGTCTGTTCTTTTCCGAGGCCTGGTGTTGGCACTCCAAGGCCTACTTCTGCCAGATGCAGAGTCAAGGAGTTTGCAGCAAGACTGATTATCTAACATCTTATCTCAGCTTCTATTGCTGCTGCTTCCAAGGTTCACTCTCAGTGAAGTTAACTGACCTTTCAGGTCATAACCTTCTGTTTTCGATCATTCCTGTTATCACCGAAATCACTACGCTCTTCATCCATGGTGGAGCAGCATTGAGTATTCGGGACTTTATTAAATGCCCAAATTACTGGTCTTTTTCCTCCTAGGTATCTGTTAGTGTCAAGCACCAAAATGTCATACTTCCGTAGTTCCTGTCTCAAGGAGCTAAGACTAATAATGACACTGTCAGTACTTGTTAAGCACTTACTGTGTGCCAAGCACTGTTCTAAATGCCAGAGTAGATACAAGTTAATCAGTTTGGACACAGTCCCTGTCCCACACGGGGCCCATAGTCTAAATAGAAAGGAGTAGGATTTAATCCCCATTTTACAGATGCGGTAACTGAGGCACAGAGAAGTCAAGTGATTTGTCCAAGGTCACCCAGCAGGCATGTGGAGGAGCCGGATTAGAATCCAGGGCCTCTGACCCCCAGGTCTGTGCTATTTCCACTAGGTCATGCTGCTTCTCAATCAGGTCATTTAACTGCGCAATACCCCTAGGAGAGATATCGTAAGCCCTACTCATGCCAACTATTTCCGCTGCAGCTACTACTAATCCAACCTACTCTCTGTACTTCATTCTCAACCCTTTCACCTCCAGCCTCTTGTTCCTTCCTGCCTGAAACTCCTCCCTCCCCTCACACCCAACTCTCCCATCTTCAAAGCCCTTCTGAAATTACATCTCCTCCAGGAGGCCTTCCCTGATTACTCTCAACTCCCCGCCTTATATCCCACCCCCAAATGCCAGTTCCTTGAATTCCTTGAAGGTGAGGATCAATCAATCAATCAATCAATCAATCATATTTATTGAGTGCTTACTGTGTGCAGAGCACTGTACTAAACGCTTGGGAAGTACAAGTCGGCAACACATAGAGACAGTCCCTACCCAACAGCGGGCTCACAGTCTAGAAGGGGGAGACAGAGAGGGAGATCAGGAGGGAGTGGGAGGGCAGGGAGGCAGGGGCTGCCGAGGGGGAGAATCAATCAATCAATCGTATTTATTGAGCGCTTACTGTGTGCAGAGCACTGTACTAAGCGCTTGGGAATGACAAGTCGGCAACACATAGAGACAGAGGATCAAGTCTACTGAATCTGTTGTACTCTCCCAAGTGCATAATACAGTGTTATCCTCACAGGTCTACTGAATCTATTGTACTCTCCCAAGTGCGTAGTACAGCGTTCTGCAACTGATTAATCCCAATTTACAGATGGGAAAATCAGGTCCAGAGAAGGAGGTGAACTTACTCAGAGTCATAAAGCAAGAGTGACAAATCCAGGTACCCTCCCTCCTCTCCTGGGGATCTGCTCTTTGGGCAGAACGGGCACTTCTCTCCCTCCATCTTTCCGTCAGGCAATTTAATTTTAAGCACTCAACCTCCCTCTTCCTCAGCTCCCATCACCAATTTCTGTGGCTTGGAAGTGGCGCCCGCGTTCACAGGGACCCAAGAGGGGAAAGCAGCAGCCTTGGAGCAAGGGAAGGGGTCAGGAGTCCCTCTCCCTCCCCCGACCCCCAACCTCGGGAAGAACATTCTAGTTTCAGCAGAGTCCTTACGACCCTGTTAAGGGATGCTATGTGACCTGCATCACTTCCATAACAGACATACACCTGTTGCTTCCAGGTTCCCGGAGGAGTGTCCCATATTCTTATTTCCTAGATTATTCCCTCCCCATCATTCTGTCTGCATGTCTCTCCATGCCCGTCTTGTGTTTCCAACCCCCATTTGCATCAGCGTGCCTAGAACTGCGTGTTCTTCCAGGGGGGAAGAATGGAAGCTTTGGGCTGCACCTCTGGAAAAACTTCCTTTGTCAGGGACTGTTTTCTTTCCCCTGCAGTGACAGGGTGTTTCAGCAGGTCGTGACCGGAGCTCCAACCATAATCAAAACCACGAAAGGGCCATGTAAAAGGATCTTGGCTGTGTGCTCATACTTTCTTCTTGCAGAAAAAAAAACCGTGGGGAGCCAGAGTCCAGACCCACCAAATCGGCCTCTCTGATCCCAACTGCTCTGCACAGGGCTTGGCAGAAGCAGCGTGGCTTAGTGGAAAGAGCCCGGGCTTGGGAGTCAGAGGTCTTGGGTTCTAATCCCGGCTCCGCCACTTAATAATAAATAATAATGATGGCATTTGCGCTTGTCAGCTGTGTGACTTTGGGCAAGTCCCTTCACTTCTCTGTGCCTGTTACCTCGTCTGTAAAATGGGGGGTTAAGACTGTGAGCCCCACGGGGAACAACCTAATTACCTTGTATCTACCCTAGCGCTTAGAACAGTGCTCGGCACGTAGTAAGTGCTTAACAAATCCCATTATTATTATTATTATACTACCACCATTATCATTATGATTATTGGTGGGGTGCGGGACTTGGAGGTTGTTCCATTTCCTTCTGCCACGCTTGGGGTGCGTAATTCATAGTAACAGTTGGAGAGCGCTCAGTACATTCAAAGAGCAGGCGGACTAATTGATCCTAGAGTGGCTTGAGCCAAACTCTGATGGAAAACCTAACGGGGGCGGCCAGAGATCAAGTGGAAAGACCTCGGGGCTGGCAATCAAACCACCTGGGTGCTGCTAGTTTCGATAATGCCTTGGCAAATCGCTCAGCTTCTCCCTGCCTCAGTTTCCTCCTCTGTCTCTTGGGAACCCCGTGTGGCACAGGGACTGTGACCAGTCTGATCATTTTGTCCCTACGCCAGCACTTGGCACCAGGTAAGTGTGTAATTAACCCACTAGCTGAGTAAAGGTTTTACAACTTTTAAGGGAAAGTTCAGTTTGGGATCCAGACTTCCAGCTTCTGTAATGGAAGGTTTTGTTGGTGGTGGTGGTTTTTTAAATGATATTTGTTAAGTGCTTACTAGATAGATACAAAATGATCGAGTTGGATGCAGTCTATGTTCCACGAAGGGCTCACATTTACAAATGAGGTAACTGGGGCACAGAAAAGCCCAGGTTCGTGCAGGAGACAAGTGGCAGAGATTCACTTGAGGTAACTCCGGTTTCAGTTGGCATCACTTCCTCGTTTTCTCCACCCACCCACCTTCCCTCCCTCCCTCCTTCTCCGTCACTATTGACTGGCTCCTGGAGCCTGTTCTGTTGGCCAAGTCGGGGAGACCCTCTTTAATTCTCATCCAGGTGCTTTTTCCCAGTGCTAAATATACCCTTTGGCACACAGTAGACACTTTATTAATATTAATATCTGTCTCCCCCTCTGGACTGTAAGCCTGTTATGGGCAGGGAACACATCTGCTAATTCTGTTGTACTCTCCCAAGCACTTAGTACAGTGCTCTGCAAGTAGCAATTGCTTAATAAATATGGTTGATTGATTAATATATAGTATTGCTACTTCAGAGAGCTTCCTGAAGGAAACTGGCAGCAGGCTAGGACTGAGCTGCGAAGACCTTTGTCACGACATCGATTTATTCACCTCCCATACTCCCTTCTCTCCCCCCTCTGCAAGGCACCTGTTCCAACTAAGCCAATTTAAACTCTGGGGAACTAGACTCAGGGCTGCTCCTGCAAAGTAACCTCTCTCAGAACAAGATTTAATAAGTGTGGTATGTGTTAAGCACTTCCTATGTGACAAACCCTGTTCTTGGCACTGGAGTAGATGCAGGAAAATAAGGTCAGACACACAGTCCCTGTCCCCCTAGGGCTTACAGTGTAAGTAGGAGGGAGACCAGGTATTGAATCCCCATTTTATGGATGAGGAAACTGAGGCACAGTTTGACTTTCCCAAGGTAACACAGCAGGCAAATGGCAGAGCCTGGATTAAAATTTAGGTCCTTTGACTCTCAGGCCCATGGTTTTCCCTCTAGGCCACATTACTTCCCAGTTTGATGATCTTTAAACCGTAATAGGGAACCCACTGTCTTTTGTCACGATATTTCTCTCAAGACCAAAGCATTTTGTGAGTTCACCCCCGTTTGTCATAGAACTTCTGTGATGTCAGTCATAGCTAGATGTTTTATTTAACTGAAGAACAGGTGGAGGGTATTTGGAAAACCTTCAAAAGCCCAGTAATCAATAAAATGCATAAGCTACCACGTGAAACAAACAGATGTTGCCATGTGGCATTAATAATCAATTGATCATATTTATTGAGCACTTACTGTAGTAAGTATTTGGGAGAGTACAATATAACAGAGTTGGTAAGCACGTTTAATAAGGTTTTATTTTCCCCCAATTGCCTGCCAACTTCACGGAATTAAATGGACTAAAAATTATAGAAGCTTAGTGGAGCATTTGATTTCTAAGTACTATTTCAGGCGAAAGCAGCATGACAATGGAGAGGTAAAATCATTCTACATGCTGGCTGATGTGGACAAGAGCTCCTGGAGCAAGTCCAGGAGACCCTGCTGAAAGGCTTGGTCAGCCGGTCACTCAGTTCTAAAGTTCATCAGCCAGTCAGTCAATCCACCAGCCGGTCAGCAGAGTCTCTTCAGACTGATTGAAGGAGTTTTGAGGAGGGAAGGCTGAAGGGAGGATTTGAGAATGACATTTAAGAACATCAAGGGGTGCTCCAGGGAAGAAAGGGGAGAGCTATAACTATGTTTTCTCAGCACCTAGGATGGGGCTGTGTACATTGCAGCTGTACTCAGTTCTGTTAGCCAATCAACTAGCTCACTTCCAATCCTTCTAGAAGCTCTTTGAAGTAGTTGAAGGATTTATTAAGTGCCTGTTGTGTGCAGAGAACTGTCTGAGACCCTCAGACCTGGTCCCTGCCCCCCAAGAGGCTCACAACCTCAGAATAAAGACAAGGAGGAAGTTGGCAACAAACACATCAGGAAAGAAGAAACAATAAAAATACAATATAAAAAACAAGACAGTGATAAATACAATGAGAGCAACAAAGTGCCGTTGAGTAGAGGAGTGGCGTCTCCGGCTCCTCACAGCTGAGAGTCCAGTGGTAATCACAATTGCCGCTGCAGCAGCAAATGCAGCAGAAGCTGTCGGTTGGGTGGTGGGAACAGCGTCCATGGTGAAGAGAAGTGATTTCTTCTTCCTAAACTAACATGGGCCTTCTGCCAAAACCTCTGACCTCCTGAGCCCCAATCCTACTTGCCTGCATCACCCACATTCCTGAGGGTCAGAATGTTGGATTTCAGACCCCATGGGGATCCAGAACTGAGCTCTGCGGCCGTGGGAGGCCAGACTTGGTTAAAAGACGTATTATCTCCTTAGATGCCAATGGGCTCACTTATCTCCACCTTGAGCTACTGCTGTCTGGAGAACCCTGAAGAGCCTCCTCTTCGAGTCCATTGACCTCTTTGTTGTCCACGTCCTCTGTCTCTCCAGGTAGATGGTCCTTCTTAAAAACCTGTCCCTGCATTTTACTTTTTAACAGGATATCAGTGTGGGATTTTTACTGTACACCTGGTTCTGCTGTATCACAGATTTCATTACATGATTTGGTACTAATAATATAATATATAATAATAATAATAATAATGGTATTTAAGGGCTGATTTAATGGTATTGCAATCGGCTGAGACAAGGTCCCTTTCCCATGCGGATCTCACAGCCTAGGGAGAAAGAACGGGTATTGAATCCCCATTTTACAGATGATGAAACTGAGACACAGCGATGTTAAATGACTTGCCCAAGGCAAATGGCAGACCTGGGGGTAGTGGGAGGGGCAGGAATATCTGATCAGGGGCTCTGGACCGCGGAGTCCACAGGGTGATATCGGATCATGGACTGCTCCTCAGTGGTCTGTATATGTGAAGGAGCAGACTTGGCCGCAGCAGAGGATACAGAGCCCAGGCCATGGTGAGCCAGGTGGTCGGTTGGCCCCCAGCAACGCCTCTGCTTCTGTAGTGAGCCCACCATAGCTGTGGGCAGGGTTGCCCTGCCCCACTTTGAAGTAGGGACTGCGGGAAGCTGGAGGAAATTCATGATAATATTTTTAGTATTTATTAGGCACTTACTATGTGTCAAGCACAGTTCCAAGTTGTGGAGTAAATACAGTGCAGTCAGGTCAGATGGAGTCCCTGTCCCATTAAGGGGCTCAAAGTCTGAATAGGAGGGAGAACTAGTGTTTCATCCATATTTGATCTCCATTTTACAGGTGAGGAAATTAAGGCACAGAAGTTAAGTGATTTGCCCAAAGTCACACAGTAGGCAAGTGGCAGAGCCAGGATTAAGAATTCAGGCCAATAAAATCAATCAATCAATGTTATTTTCTGAGCACTTACTGCATGCACAGCACTGTTCCAAGCCCTTGGGAGAGTACAGTAGAATGGGTAGGAATGTTTCTTGCCCACAGAGAACTTTCAGTCTAGACATGGAGGAGGATATTAAAATAAATTACAGATGTGTACAAAAGTCCTGTGGGGCTGAGTTTTGGGTTAATATCAAGGGCTTAAAGGGTACAAGTTCTAGCTCAAGGGGGATGCAGAAGGGAGAGGGAGTAGGGAAAATGGGGCCTTAATCAGAGAAGGCCTCTTGGAGATGTGATTGTAATAAGACTTTGAAGGTTGGGGAGGGTGGTGGTCTGATATGAAGGGAGAGAGAGTTCCAGGCAAGAGGGAGGATGTGGGCAAGGGGTCAGTGGTGAGCTAGTCAAAATTGAGATTCAGGTACGAAGTGAGAGTACCTTTGGAGTGAAGTATGGACTGGAGTTGGGAGAGACAGAAAGCAGGGAGGTCAGCCAGGCAGCTGAAGACAGGGTAAGAGCTTGTATCAGTAAGGTAGGAGCTGGGATGGAGAGGGCAGATTTTAAACCTTGTTTGATATTACCTTGTATCTACCCCAGTGCTTAGAACAGTGCTTTGCACATAGTAAGCACTTAACAAATGCCAACATTATTATTATTATTAAACAATGTTCTGAAGGTAGAACCAACAGGATTTGGTGACAGATTGAATATGAGCATTGAATGAGAGAGAGGAGTCAAGGATAATGCTAAGCTTATGGGTTTTGAGACAGGGAGGATGGTGGTGTACTAAGCGCTGAGTACAGTGCTCTGCACACAGTCAGCGCTCAATAAATATGATTGAATGAATGGTGTCTTAAGTGATGGAAAAGTCAGGGGAATGACAGGGTTTTGGAGGGAAGATGAGGAGTTTTGTTTTGGTCATGTTAAGTTTGAGTAATAATGGCATTTATTAAGTGCTTACTATGTGCAAACCACTGTTCTAAGCGCTGGGGAGGTTACAAGGTGATGAGGTTGTCCCACGGGGGGCTCACATTCTTCATCCCCATTTTACATATGAGGTCACTGAGGCCTAGAGAAGTTAAGTGACTTGCCCAAAGTCACATAGCTGACAGTTGGCGGAGCCGGGATTTGAATCCACAACCTCTGACTCCGAAGCCCGGGCTCTTTCCACTGAGCCACACTGCTTCTCAGATGTCAGCAGGACATCCAAGTAGAGGTATCCTGAAGGAAGGAGAAAATGTGAGAGTGCAGAGGAGAGAGGTCGGTACTGGATATGTAGATTTGGGAGTCACCCATATAGAGATAGTTGAAGCTGTGGGAGTGAGCGAGGTCTCTGAGTGGATAGGTTTAAACGGTAAATAGAAGGGGACCCAGAACTAAGCCTTGAGGGATTCCCACAGTTAGAGGGTGGGAGGCAGAAGAGGAGCCAGTGAAATAGACTGAGAAGGCGCAGTCAGAGAGATAGGAGAAGCAGAAGAGGACAGTGTCTGTGAAGCCAAGGTTAGATGTTTCCTGGAGAAGGAGGTGGTACACACTGTCAAAGGCAGCCAAGTCGAGGAGGATCAGGACTGTGTAAAGGCTGTTGGATTTGGTGAGAAGGATGTCACTGGTGACCTTAGAGAGGGCAGTTTCCATGAAGTGAAGGAGGCAGAAGCTAGACTGGACGAGGTCAAGGAGAGAATCGGCAGGAAGTGAGACAGCAAGTGTGGATAACTCAGTCAATGAGTTTGGAGAGGAATGATAGGAGGGAGATGGGGCAATAACTGGAGGGAGCCGTGGGGTCAAGAGAGCATTTTTTTTAGGATAGGGTATCCATGAGCATGTTTGAAAGCAGTGGGGGTAAAGCCTCTGTAGAGTACACAGTTGAAGATGGTGGCCAGGTAAGGAAGAAGAGAGGAGGCAAGTGATTGGTAAGGTGTGAAGGGATGAAATCGGAGGTCCAGGAGGAGGGGTTAGATTTCTGGAGTTGGGAGATCTCCTCTTGAGATACTTCCGGGCGGCAGAGGGAATGGTGACCAAGCCTGAATCAGGTCATCCTGCCTTTGCATCCCCCTGGGCTGAGGACTGCTGGGAAAGCAGGCAGCTGTGGCCCAGTGAAAAGGCACAGAGACAACTAAGGGGAAGAAAGCAGAGTGGGAGCTCCCAGGAGCTCCATCCTGGATGGAAGCAGCTCCAAACTTCATCTCTCTCATATCCTTCTGTCTATTGATGAAAGGTTGAATTTTTATTCTTAGTCCTCAGTGCCGCCTCCTTTTGGGTCCCAAAGGCCATAGTTCTCTCTCCAAAGCCTTCAGGGCCCCTCTGCTTCCCTCACTAAACTCCTTTCTCCAGGCCGTCCTTTTTCTTGACCCTTCCACAAGCCATCTCCTCTGACCGTCGGCAGCTTGGCCCCCATGCCTCCTGCTATAGGCAGGCCCAGGACGCCGAATTGGGGTCCCTACCCCATGCCCCTCCATCCCACCAAAAGTTTTGATTCTGCTGTTTGAGCCACTGCTGACTGCCTATCTGCCCTCAGGCAAGCCCCTCCGCTCCCCCTTCTAGACCTCCGCTTACCCCTCCCCTTCCCACAGGACTGTTGAGAATAAATAAGATGGAGGAGGAGCCGCAGACGCTATTCAAAAGAACACAGTTGTAGTACAATAAAGGCTGTCAGAGAAGCCAGTCTAGAGGTCTCCCCAGACCCACTGATGGGAACGATGAGCTTGTCAATGAGGAGGTGCAGCCAGGTCCCGAGAAGAGCTCTGTGTGCTCTGCACACAGGAAGCACTCAATAAATACGACTGAATGAAAGAGGCAGGAGGCCCCCTGGGAGAAGGACTCTTTGTGCTGTCTTCTGGGCCAGAAAAGGCCAGGTGGGCCTACTCGGGTTCAGACCGCATGTAAACCAGGAGGTATGCTGTTTCACCCCTAGGAGGAAGAGGAAACGACAGTGTCAGGACAAGAGTGAGAGAGTGGGGGGCTGTGAGGGGTGACAATGGAGATGAGAACTTCAACTCCAGTCCAGGGGAGAGGAAAAGAGCAAAGCCATCAAACTTTCCAAACACCACAACCTGCTCAGAGGCGGTCTTGCTGGGGAAAAGGGCATGGCCCGTCTCTGCCATCGGCTTATTGTGTAACTAAGGGCCAGTCACTCACTCTGGTCTCTTCGGACTCTGTTTTCCTATCTCTAAATGAGGAGAATAATCCCTTCCCACCACTCTGCCCTGAAGGAATGTTGGGAAGGAAAATGGGATCATTCGTGAGAAAAGACTGGGTTCCTATGAAGAAAGGACCCAGAGACATCAAAAAAAATTGTTTCTGAGTCCAATGCCGTCCCCTGGTCTGTCTGGCTCTTTTAAGCCCAGATAGGGATGCCCTCAAAGATTAAGTTGTTGTGGGAGGGGAGATGGAGGAGCCCATCCTTCACTCAGACACCCACCCACCCCGGCACATTACTGAAGTAGCCAAGGACCATCCTTGTTCAGGTTGCTCAGGGACCTGTGGCTGCCAATGGAGCTACGGGCTAACAGTCAGCATGGCTGCCATGATGCCACCCCCCATTCTGACATCTCCTCGGCACACCTTGAATGGCAACGCCAGGGTGCAGAGAGGTGGCAAGGTAGTCAACATGTCACCCGCTTTGAGGGTATAATCAGGGAGGGGATAAAGGCAAGGGATTTCCCTTCTGCAGCTTCTTTGGGAGATCTGGGTGGGCCACTTTCCTGATGTGCAACTAAAGGTCGTGAAGACCATTACACTAAGAGCACAGACCCCTTACTGGACTATGACCTGCAGAGCAGAGAAAATGGACTCATTATGCACTCACAGGCACAGCTCTGACATAGCTAAATGCCTTGAATTTTATATAGTTTTTCAAAATACTTTCCTATAGCTCATTTCATTTCTGCCCCCACAACATCTCTGAGAAGTAGGAAGAGGCAAGTGTTGTTCTCTCCAATTCTGAGATGAAAAAACTGAGACCCAGAGAGGTTAGGTGACTTGCCTAAGGTCACACAGCAGGTTGGTGGAAGAGCTGGATGATAATCCAGGCTCCTCAGCTCCCAGGCTAATGTTCTGTGGTTCCCCTGGACCACACTGTCCCCCTGCAAATAACCCCTTGGGCTGAAGCAAATGTTACTCCTCTCCCTCAGCTTCATTCCCTGCTGTCTTATCCCTGTGCAGGCAGCAGGGAGTCAGAGATCAAATCACGGAAGCTCAGGAGGGCTGGAACCTTACCCGTATGTTCTGTTTATTTCCCAGCAGCCCCAGGGACCCACCTCAAAGAGTTAATCCACTAACCCAAGATTTTCTTACCAGTACAAATTCCACTTTCCATAGGTACATTTGATGTCCTCCCAAGACACCTAGAGCAGCCAAAAGACAAGGAAGTGAGCCAGTCTACCCCAAGGCCCAAGGACCCTAGAGATCTCAGGCACCCACGGGGCAGCTAGTTAAAGGGCATACAGGGTGACACTGCTGTTACATTCACATCGAGATTCTCCGCAAGTGGACCGTCCCTTTGCTGGATTATCCAAGCTCAACCCCAGATGCAAGCCTGCCTTCCCTTGTACCTCTATCACCACTGGATCTTCCCAGAGTCTACTATCTGAGGGGTGTCTCCTCCTATGTCCAGTTTAGACCCAGTCCCCTCTTCTGATTGCTATCTGTTGCTTTTTATTTTCTACCACCTTTTTTTTTCCCTCTCTTTCCTTCATTGGTATAGAAAATTGAGAACTGGCTGAACGTGACGGCCCCGGGTCCAGTAAGGATTTCACCCAGATGGTAAGATTACCACGCATCTCCCAACACCAAAACCTTCACTCCTTTCTGTGCAAACCAGAACCCCCTGAGAAAAAAGCTCCTTGTCTTGCGCGGCCCCAAACCCTCAGTCAGGCCCTCAGCGAGTTTGGGGTGAAGTTATTGGATGAGGCTAGGGGGCTAATTTGGGGTGGCAGGGGAGGTGGCTCACCCAGCAGACGCTAGAGTCGTTGAAGCACAGCCACTTTCCGTTGGTAGGGTTGCAGATATAGGCGCAGTAGTGGCCGAAGTTGGCGGTCCCAACGTGGGCGATCACGGCAAAAAGTTCATACTGGAAAGAGACAAAACCCACGCAGCTCACCCGCCAGGGCTCCCGGCCCAGCCCAGAAGCACCCAGAGACCAAAGTCTATTGAGCTTCCTCCCTGCTGGGAATCCAGGACCTGAGTGGTATCCAGACATAGAAAACCAGGGGCAAAACAGGTCACTAGCACCTCTATGCTAGTCAAAGGTACATTCCCCAGAGTCTAGCCCCGGGACCAGTCCAGTATGGTGGGGGAGAAGCAGCAGGGCCTAAGGGAAAGGGCCTCAGGCTGGGAGTCATGGAGGCCCGAGTTCTAATACCAGGTGTGCCACTTGTCTGCTGTGTGTTCTTGAGCAAGTCACTTCACTTCCCTGTGCCTGTTTCCTCACTAGTAAACTGGGGATTGAAACAGCTGTTCTACTTCCCTCTTAGATTGTGAGCCCCATGTGCGCCAGGGACTGTTTCCGACCTGATGATTTTGTATTTACCTTGGTGCCTGGCACATGGTAAGTGCTTAACATATATCAAAATTACTGTTATTGAGAGGTGTGAGTGGCGGGGAGAGAATTGTTTATCCACAGGCTCCTTAGGAATGCAGAGGCAGTAACAAAGAAGCCAAATTAGGGGATTAGTTCCTCCATAATGCTGTAAACCCTTTAAGGGCAGGAATCACACTTTTCAAATAATAATAACTATGGTATTTTTAAAGCACTTACTCTGTCACACACTGTATTAAGCCCTGGGGTAGATAAAAGATCATCAGGTCCCACATGGGACAATCAAAGTAGGAGGGTGAACCGGTGTTGTATCCCCATTTTGCAGATGAGAAAACTGAGCCACAGAGAAGTTAAATGACTTATAATAATAATAATGATAATATTTCTTAAGCGCTTACTACGTTCCCAGCACTGTTCTAAGCGCTACGGGAATACAAGGTAATCAGGTTGTCCCACATGGGGTTCACAGACTTAATCCCCATTTTACAGATGAGGTAACTGAGGCACAGAGAAGTGAAGTGACTTGCCCAAAGTCACACAGCTGACAAGCGGTGGAGTTGGGATTAGAACCCATGACCTCTGACTCCCAAGACCGTGTTCTTTCCACTGAGCCACGCTGCTTCTACTTCTGTGTGGCTCCGAAGGGCCCCGGATGGTGCTCTGCTCGCCATCAGGGCTCATCCGTACACTTAATTTTGCCACAATGCTAGTTTGTTTTTCCCATTGCTGAGTTCTGCCACTCTGGATTCTAAGAGCACTGTGTGAATTAATGGGAAAGACAATGACTTTTGTGGGGAGGAAGGAGTACAAGGCACCTCCTCCCCAGCCCTCCTGCCTCTAAGTATACCACCGTCTGGCTAGCAGCCCAAGTGGTAAAAATGGTTCCGGGAACCACACTCAGAATGGTATCTAAGCACTGCCCTGCTCAGAGCGGGATGGGGCGGACCTACTCAAGGAGCCTGCAAGGGTGTGGGGAGAAGAGAACCTGGGGGGAGCAGCAGCAGTTTCAGTGAGTCCACTGCCCATCTGTGCCCTGTCTGAGCAGGGACGCCTCTGGGATGCTCCGGTTTGAGAGTGTCTGGGCATCCCGGGAGCCCAGTGCAGACTCGGGCCCCAGCAGAGGGAGGCAGATGCTTCTCTGACCAGATTAATTACCTGCCCATTGGCATCCCAGGTATCACACTGCATTGGCAAGATCTGGCCGAGGTCCAGGCTCTGGGGGAAATGCAGAGGGTGGCCGACCTTTTGGGTCTCGGAGTTCTTGAGCCTGAAACGCTGGAGATGGATGGTCAGTGTCTGGGGAAGGCTAACCAGCTTCAAGGTCTGAAATATAAAGCACGTTGATCCTGAAGGTTGGGGAGCAGGAAGCAGAGGATGAGAGAACCCGGCGGTGCGGTGGAAATCAAAGAGGACCGGCCTCCTTTCCAAAGGCAAAAGCTGACGTTCCTTCACGCTAAGGAGGCAGAGTGGCCTAGTGGATGGATCACGAGTGGTTCTGATCAGGAGACCTGGGTTCCAGTCCCAGCTTTGCCCCTGGCCCTGCTGTGTGATGGTGGGCAAGTCACTGCTGTGTGATCAGGGCCTCGTTTTTCTAGTCTGTAAAATAGGGGTAAGATATTTGTTCTCCTTTTAACACTGTGAGCCCCCATGTGGTACAGGGACTGTGTCTGACCCGATGATCTTTACTGAACTCAGTGCTTAGCTGAAGGCCATGGCTGTCCCTGACCTTAGGCAGAAGTGAGCATCAGGGGACTGGGTCACAGGTAAGAAGGGCTGAGGGACCAGAGGGGATTACCTGTAGTTTTGGTGTTTTCTCCCCACACCTCTCACACTTGCTGAGGCCCGAGGGCTCGCGGGGTTGAAAGAAGCAGCGCAGGGAGTCCTCCTGACAGTGTATCAAAGAAGGAAAAGCAGCGTGAGGCAAAGACCCCCAGTCCTGGAGCCTGTACCTTCAGTCCCAGGGCGGGGTGATAGATAAACCCACACGGATAGGGCTAAGGAGACCAGGAATATTCCCCTGGAGAAGAGGAAGATGAGGGACAACTGCGGCAACCTACAAGCCTCAGGTGCCTGTCTGTTGTCAGGAAGGAAAGGAGACAGGAGAGGAAAGAAGGGAAAGGAAAAGGAAAAGGGAGGAAGACTTATGGGAAATTTCACAAGGGAGGGTTGCCAAGGACTAAAATAATGCTAGGGCATCTCCCTGAGGCCCAGGGGAGATTCTTTTTTGTGTGGGGTTTATTGGCGGTGCTGCCTGGGAGCAGGGACTGGACCAGATGGCCTTCAAGGACCTTTCTGAGACATTATGACTTTATCCTGAGGAGGTTGAGGATGGTCAGGAGGAGCCAGGGCTCAGATGTAGCAGACCATTTCCCGGAGAAAGAGCCCAGGGCAGGAGGGCACTCACCACTGTCTTTAGGGGGTGCTTTCCAGCATCAAAAAGTGGGAGCGAAAGGGTGAGCATGTTGCTCCACCTCAGGGAGTCCAGGGAGCAGTGGCGGCACAGCAGTGATTCCAGCACCTGGATGGTGTACAGGGCATTCAGCCTCCCTGTCTGTGGGGGAATGAGAGGGCAGTTGCAAGGGACCTGGGGAGAATCCCCAAGAATCCCCCTTCGCTGGGACTCTCTGCTGCAGGTGACGCCTCCCCCAGTCACCTCATGGAGCTGCATTCCCAGACGGGCAAACCCAAAGGCCCAGGGATGGCCCCACTCTGGCCCCACTGTCCTTGTCTTTCCATGGTCCCCTCTAGCCGTTAGACCAGCAGGCCCCTCCCAGGCCTCTGAGGAGGAAGAGGAAAAAGCGGGATGGTTCAATTTCTTCCTCTTCTCGCCTCCCCTTTTACCGTGCCACCTAGAGTCAGGGACCTTACCAGCTCCGAGTCAGTGATTTGGTTCATGATCAAGTTCCAGAGGGTCTGGAAGAGCTCAGCTGCATCGTGCTGGACAAATCCTGGCCAGAGACAGGGGATAGGGGGTTTGGCAGGCTGAGGGGCAAATCTCCCTGCCTCTCTGCCCTCCAGCCTCCCGGGGATTTCCATGATGCCCGAGGCCTTCCCAAGATGTTCCAGGACATCAGCCTCCAATCACTGCAGTCATACACCCCCATGCACTGCCCTGGGGCCTGGGGTGGTTCAGAGCCAGATGGGGCTACCCTCTGATGGACAGGAGGGACAAAAGGCAAGAAGAGGAAGGAGAAAGGGACTGGAAGGGGGAGAAAGGAAGGAAAGCTTCAGACCTGGAATTATTAATAATAATAATAATGGTGGTATTTGTTCAGTGCTTACTATGTGCCAAGCACTGTTCTAAGTGCTAGGGGGGGATACAAGGTGATCAAGGTTGTCGCACGTGGGGCTCACAGTCTTAGTCCCCATTTTACAGATGGGGGAACTGAGGCCCAGGGAAGTTAAGTGACTTGCCCAAGGTCACACAGCTGACAAGTGGCGGTGTCTGAATTCGAACCCATGACCTCTGATTCCCAGGCCCGTGCTCTGGGAGCCACACAGACTGTAGACTGTGGAAATGAATAGGAGGCGGTATTGTGGGAAAAAATTGTTCCCTAGGATCCAACCAACCCTCCCCAAACCTGGAAGATGGAATCTGTTCCCTCTTATGGCAGGATCTACTCCCCCGCCAACACCATCAGCTACTCTACTGACAGCACAATTAGCATGAATCAGGTGCCCAAGGCCTTAAGGCAATACGGCCTAATGGACAGAGCACAGTCCTAGGAGTAAGGAGACCGAAGTTCTAGTCCCAGCTCTGCCACCTACCTACTGGGTGATTTGGACAAGTCACTCACCCTCTCTGGGCCTCAGTAAAATGGGGATAAGATACCACCTGAGCTCCATTTGGGGCCGGACAGTGGCTGGTCTGATTACCTTGAATTTATTCCAGTGCTTGCCGCCTCCCCAGGCAGCACTTAACAAATATCATCATTACTTTAGGGCAGCAGGTCTAGATTCATTCAGTCAGTCGTATTTATTGAGCGCTTACTGTGTGCAGAGCACTGTACTAAGCGCTTGGGAAGTACAAGTCGGCAACATATAAAGACGGTCCCTACCCAACAACGGGCTCACAGTCTAGAAGGGGGAGACAGACAACAAAACGAAATGTGTAGACAGGTGTCAAAGTCATCAGAACAAATAGAATTAACGCTCTATGCGCATCATTAACAAAATAAATAGAACAGTAAATATGTACAAGTAAAATAGAGTAATAAATCTGTACAAATATTTATACAAGTGCTGTGTGACCTTGGGCAAGCCACTTCCCTTCTCTGGGCCTCAGTTTCCTCATCTGTAAAACGGGGATTAAGACTGTGAGCCCTAAGTGGGACAACCTGATCACCCTGTATCTATCCCAGGGCTTAGAACGGTGCTTGGCACATAGTAAGCGCTTACCAAATGCCATCCCCATTTTCCAGATGAGGTCCCTGAGGCCTAGAGAAGTGAGTTGCCCAAGGTCACCCATAGATGATATCAGGCAGTGGGCCTAAAAGGGCCCCTTCTTCCCCACCTGGCTCCTGTCTCTGGCCTGGTTTTTGTGTCTGAGTGGCGGGAGGGGCTTGGAAAGGTAAAGGGTGGGTCTGCTGCAGGTTAGAGGTGTGTGTGCACACAAGGGGCTGGGATGGATGGAGCCCAGGAGAGAAGGGAGGGGAAAAACATGCAGGAGACATGCAGGCCTGGAGGCTGGTGTGAAAGGCTGCAACCTGGAGATGGATCTGGTTTAATCAACCGGGTCCTGCTCTCCAGTCCTCTACCCACCCACCCTGGTGGGCTGAACCTCCCCCCTGCCCAGCCCCGTGCTGACCCCTCCCCGGGCCCAACAGCAGCCGTGACCCCTTACGCTGCACGTTGTGCTCCTGGAGGCAGAAGGCCAGCTCTAGGGGCTGCACGGCTTTCCAGCGGCTGTCTTGCATCTTCTCCAGCAGCAGCAGCAGCTGGTACGGGACGCTCTGTCGCTGACGCTCGGCCCCCCATGGCACTTGGATCCTGCCACGGGAAGGGGAACAGGATGAGGCCTGGGCGAGGGGTCGGAGGAGTCGGGGGAACGGGGAAGGGGTGAAGGAGGGTGAGCCAGTTGTTCTCTTTCCCCGTCTGGGCACTAATAAGAATTCAGAGGAGAATCGCTCCAAGGGCCTGAGCAGAAGCTAAAGGCAAAGATGGGAAACAGTTCTTCTGTAGCTGAACCAACTGGGCTGGGCCCGGTTGAGAAAGGAGCTGGGTTGGGCAGGGCGTGGTGAGGGGTTAGGGTTCTGGGAGCTTGCCATTAATTGGTGAGGGAACCTGGTTGCCAAATGTGTTGTACTCTCCCAGGCGCTTAGTACTGTACCCTTCATATAGTAAGCACTCATGATGAGGAGGAGGAGAAACCGTTTTTGCCTAGGTGCACATTGATTTCCCCAGCCCCACAGAACTTACCTACACATCCATCGGTAATGTTGTATAGTTGCACTTTCCCAGGCACTTAGCACAGTGTTCTGCACACAGTAAGTGCTCAATAAATATCACTGACCGCCTGAAGTGAGTTCATAACCAGATACAATTAATGGAAAATTTCCAGATACATAAATCAGAGTGGGGCTTAAGAGAGTCAAACCCACTTTCTCCACCTTGGCCCTGAGGTCCTTGAGCTCCTTGTCTTACCTCTTCAGGATTCTGGTGAATTCCCGGTTCATAAAGAACACCTGGAGAAGGGAGTTGAGGCTGCATGTCTGTCCGATGTTGTAGAGTCCAACGGGGCCTGTGTGGGTTCAGGGGGAGGTGGGGATAGGGGGGCTGTCAGGACAGGTGGGATGGTCCTCCCTCCCCTTCTCCTGCTTCCTAAAGCAAGAGGCCAGGATCCCCAAGGAAAGGAGCAGACACCAGGAGTGGAGGAGGCACGAGAGGTGCTGGGAACAAGGCAGAATCACAACTGAGAAGAAATGACCCACAACAGGCAGCACCTCAGGGCTCCTTTAAGTTAATCAATCGTATTTATTGAGCACTTACTGTGTGCAGAGCACTGTAACCAATTGTATCCCAGAGCCCCAGACTGGAGAGGGCTTCAGAGACATGGAAGCAGGTTCTCACTGCAGGGGGGCTGGCGAGATTAGGACTGGGAGGACCTTGAGGAGATCAGTGATTCCTGGGGTCATTTGGGATGCTGGAGGCTGGCTCAATCCAGGACCACAGTACCCCTAGGGCAGCCCCAAGCCCCAGGGATGGGTCAGAACCTGGTCCCAAGGCTGATTGGACCCTCAGTGTCCCCTGACCTAGGCCCTGATCTGTGATGCCAGGCTGGATTCAGACTAGCCTCTGGCACTGCTTTGCAGATGATTCCCAAATCTCCATCCCCAGCCCTGATCTCTCTCCCTCTCTGCAGTCTTGCATTTCCTCCTGCCTTCAAGACATCTCTACTGCCTGCCTCCTGTCTCTCCCCATTCCCGTCCATACTTCACTCTGCTGCCCGGATCATTTTTCCACAGAAACGTTCAGTACATGTTTCCCCAGTCCTCAAGAAACTCCAGTGGTTGCCCATCCACCTTCACAAAGAGAAACTCCTTACCATGGGCTTTAAAGCACTGTCACCTTGCTCCCTCCTACCTCACCACCCTGCTCTCCTGCTACAACCCAGCCTGTATACTTCCTCCTCTAATGTGAACCTATTCACTTTACCTCGGATCTCGTTTATCCCTCCACTGACCTCTTAACCATCTGGCCTCCAGCCTGGAACATCCTCCCTCTTCATATCTGACAATTACTCTTCCCACCTTCAAAGCCTTATTGAAGGCACATAATAATAATAATAATAATGATGGCATTTGTTAAGTGCTTACTATGTGCAAAGCACTGTTCTAAGCACTGGGGTAGATACAAGGTGATCAGATCTCTTCCAAGAGGCCTTCCATGACTAAGCCCTCATTTCCTTTTCCCCCACTTGCTTCTGTGCTGCACACAGAAAGCGTTAAATACGATTGATTGGTTGGCAGTGGGGGCAGATGAGGACAGACCGGGCTATGGGCCGGGAGGAAAAAAGTTCTAAAAGGGGATAAAGTCCCCTGGGGCTAGGAAGATTCCAATTTTCACGGACAGTTCTGCCACCCAGCTCTACCAAGGCCGAGAACAAATAGTGCTGCTCAGAGACCCTAGAGTGAGAACCTGAGGGAAGCCAAAAGACAAACAGGAAAGGAGTTAGTGACCTTTGTAGCAACTCGAGGTATGGCACAGGCTTCTCAGCATCCCCCTCTTCTTGTCCGTGGTGCTGCTGTCTTTGGGCTTATTACCACAGGCGTCTGATGCTGTCAGCTCTGGGTGAGGAGCTTGGCTCTCTTGGCCGAAAACCCTGCCCATGAGCTGGGGCTGTGGGGTGCCCAGCCTACCGGTCTCGGCGTCCGTCCCAAAGGTGGAATTAAAAGTCTGCCTCTCGCCGTAGCTCCCACCAGCCTGCTTCGGGGTCACCTGTGGGGAAGAAACAAAAAGGGAATGGGTAAGGGGAAGAAGGAGGAGCAAGGATGGGACTTAGAGGTTGCCTGATCCAAATGTTGGATCAATCTAATACCACTGATTGATTGATTGGAGGGATGTCTCATTTGAGGAAGTGAAGCTCTCCATCCAGAGAAACAGTGATGAGGCCCCTCCATCTCCGTTAAACTGTAAGCTCCTTGAGGGCGGTGATGGTGTCTTTTACTTCTATTGTACACAGCGCTCAGAACTGAGTATGCACTCAATGAATACCATCAAATGAATCGAAGTAAAATGTCAAAATTAGTGCTAAACAGAGTCTTCCCTTAGGCTGCTGATACTGAAGGGAGAGAACCCCGGAACAAAATAAAATCTACAAAGCATCTTTTCCCCTAGGGGTTTAGAGAATTCACATTATAATATACATCATTCTACCAGAAAGGTGGAGAGATAGGTGTTATCCTTTGCCTGAGGTCAGACACGAGAAGAGATTTATGCAGGTGACCCTTTCTTGCTGTCATCTTCTTTCAGAAAAAAAGTCACAAGAGAAGATCAACCAGAGGATGTGGTAGGCAGAGTTGAGCTCTCATGAGGAGTTGCATGAGCAAGGAGCTCCTTAGAAAGAGAGCAAATGTTGCTGGCTTATAAATTTAAATGAGACATGAGAAGAGACAGAATAAGTTCCTGGAAGCACAGTAATAAGAGTTTCCCAAGGTATGAAAATGGCCAATGGTTCAAGGAACAGGAAGCTGGAAAAGAATGGGGGAGAAGTCCAGGGAGGAAAAGGACGTATTTATTGAGCACTTTCTGTGGGCAGAACACTGTACTAAGTGCTTGGGATTGTACAACATAGCAGGAGTTAGTAGATATGATCCCTGCCCAAAAGGAGCTAAAAGTTTCCTAAACTTTAGGCAAATGGTCATTTCCAGCTCTCTGCCTGCATTCAGATTTGGGTCTCTGACTAGGCACCCCGGGGTGAGACTCAATCAATATTTGCTGATGTTATGGGTGGTGGTGGAGATGATGATGATGATGGCAGCAGCTGAGAAGAATCTACCTGAGACAGGGTCAGATTACTGCAGGGGCTGATGGAGCTGCAGTCCTTGCACTTCAGACAGAGGAGCAGCATGGCCTAGTGGCTAGAACAAGGGCCTGAGAGTCCGAAGGACCTGAGTTCTAGTCCCAGCTCCACCACTCATCTGCTGTGTGACCTTGGAGAAGCAGCATGGCTCAGTGGAAAGAGCATGGGCTTTGGAGTCAGAGGTCATGGATTCAAATCCCGGCTCCGCCACTGGTCAGCTGTGTGACTTTGTGCAAGTCACTTCACTTCTCTGTGCCTCAGTTCCCTCATCTGTAAAATGGGGATTAAGACTGTGAGCCCCACGTGGGACAACGCGATCACCTTGTAACCTCCCCAGTGCTTAGAACAGTGCTTTGCACATAGTAAGTGCTTAATAAATACCATTATTATTATTATTATTATTATTCTCTGGGCCTCAGTTACCCCATCTGTAAAATGAGGATTAAGACTGTGAGCCCCATGTGGAACATGGACTGTGTCCAACCTGATTAGTTTGTATCTACCCTAGCGCTTAGAATAGTGCCAGGCAAACAGTCAGTTCTTAACAAATCATCATCATCATCAATTGTATTTATTGAGCGCTTACTGTGTGCAGAGCACTGTACTAAAAAAGAAAGGCAGCCTACACCTGCCTGAGTCCTGGCATGGTTGGCTTTTTAAGGGGACATCCCCCTCCCCACCCCAGCCACTGCATCCTTCTAATACTCATTTGTGCTAATTCCTGACCACCCCTGCACAGCTCCTCCATCACCACCACATCCTCCTCCTCCCCAGCTCTCTTCTTAGTTCACCCTCAGGCTTGACAACTGGATATCAATGAGTCCCAAAGGGAAATCAATAGGACTCATTAACCTACCTCCTCCTCTCTGCCCCCCAGCTTGTGAGCCAGGCCCCCTGTTTTAGGTATTTTACAGAAGCGGAGGTTTGGGAGTCAGACAAGCAGATGGCCGGAGTGAAGCGGGTGGGAACGGTTAGAGTTAGGTCTAGGTAAAGGTAGGACAGTGTGGGCTGATGAGGCCCGTTTTCACGTGTGATGTCACCTGCGCAACGTGGAGACTCCCAAGTTGCTCCGGCCCCTGGCTCTGGTTGATCTGGTCCTGCTACTCAGGATGGAGGCCAAAGGCAAAGCCCCCGGTTTTCTATTCTCCTGTGTTGGCAGTGCCACTCAGCAGGGGAAAATCTACCCTCCAGAAGAAGGAAGGGAAGAATATACTGGGCTTCAGAGCAAAAGCTGCAGTGGAATTATAAGATCAAGATTTGGGTTAATCACCACAAGGGGCTGGCTGCCCTTCAGTCTGCTGTATTGCATTTCCCCTGGCCCTTGCTGACTTAATGATCTCTTAAGATATCACTAGTGACGATTTTGACCTACTTCCCTTTTTGTGGATCTGAAAAGAGAAAGTCAATCGATCAATCAGTTGGTATTTATCAAGCACTTCCTGTGTGCAAAGAACTGAACTAAGTACTTGAGCAAGTACATTATTCATTCATTCAATCGTATTTATTGAACGCTTACTGTGTGCAGAGCACTGTACTAAGCGCTTGGGAAGTACAAGTTGGCAACATATAGAGACGGTCCCTACGCAACAGTGGGCTCACAGTCTAGAAGGGGGAGACAGACAACAAAACAAAGCATATTAATAAAATAAAATAAATAGAATAAATATGTACAAGTAAAATAAATTAATAAATAGGGTAATAAATATGTACAAACATATATACATATATACAGGTGCTGTGGGGAGGGGAAGGAGGGAAGGCCGGAGGAGGGGGAGGAGGGGTTCAGTCTGGGAAGGCCTACTATTCATTCAATTGTATTTATTGAGCACTTTTTACTGTGTGCAGAGCACTGTACTAAGCATTTGTTAGTTATTACAGAGTTGGTAGACACGTTCCCTGCCCACAAGGAGGGGTAGATGGAAAATAAAATAAGTTACATAAGTGTTGTGGGGCTGAGGGTGGAGTGACCATCAAGTGCTTAAAGGGAACAGATCCAAGACATAATGCAGAAGGAAGAGGGAGTGGGGGAAATGAGAGCTGAATCTGAGAAGTCCTCTTGGGGGAGATGTGAAGCCGGGAGAACGGTGGTCTGTTCGTTATAAAAGGGGAGGGAGTTCCAGCCCAGAGGGAGAATTTGGGCAAGAGGTTGGCAGCAAGATAGATGAAATCAAAGTACAATAAGTAGGTTGGCGCTAGAGGAGCAAAGTGTGCAGACTGGGTTTTAGTAGGAAATCAGCGAGGTAAGATTCGAGGGGGCGAGCTGATTGAGTGCTTTAAAGCCGACTCTAAGGGGTTTCTGTTTGCAGAAGTGGATGGGCAACCATTGGAGATTCTTGAGGAATGGGGAATCATGGACTGAACATATTTTTAGAAAAATAATCCGGGCAGCAGAGTGAAAAAAGGCCAGGAGGGGGAAAAGGCAGGAGGCAGGCAGACCAGCGAGGAGGTTGATGCAGTAGTTGAGGCAGGATATATGTGCTTGGATAAGCATTGTAGCAGTTTAGATGGAGAGGAATGGGTAGATTTCATAGAAAACAAGCATCATCAAGCAACAGTGCTCCAGAGAGTTGTTAATGGACCAAGCTCAAGGAGGGAGTACAGACAGTCTGGAAAGGTGGGTGCCCCACTGACCAGAGAGAGATAACCAGGATCCCCCTGGCCGGCTGATTCCTTCTGCTCTGGAGGACCCAGAGGACGTGGAAAGTTAGTGTTGGATCCAACATCCAGTCCTTTGGGAAGACGTTCCCAGCTCAATAGGGAGTCCATGTTGTCGAGCGTCCTTGGGACAAACCCTCATATCCAGACGGCCAGTTACACGCGACTTCACAGCCGCATCCACCTATGTGATGGGACACCAGAAGAGTCATCTTTGAATCTGGAGGAAAAATGATACCCTAACCTGTGTGTGTATACTTGAACATGCATATGCACCAGTAGGTGGTTGCTAGCCAGATAATCTTCCAGGCTGTGAGGGAATGGGGCAAGGAGGGGAGGAGAGAATGAGCATGGCCTAGTGGATAGATCCCAGGCCTGGGAATCTGAAGGACCTGGGTTCTAGTCCCAGCTCTGCCACTTGCCTGCTGTGTGACCTTGGGCCTGTCACTTAACCTCAGTTACCTCACCTGTAAAACAGGGATTAAGGCTATGAGCCCCAAATGGGACATGGACTGCAACCTGATTAGCTTGTATCTACCCCAGTGCTTAGAACAGTGTCTGGCACATAGCAAGTGCTTAACAGTTACCAGAAAAAAAATTTAAAAATGAGGCCATGAAGAGGAGGGTCTGCAATTTCATTTCTCGCCCACTCCGGCTCCAACCACAGCACTCCCCTGGGCTCCTGGTCACCTGAACCAAGGACAGTCTGCAGTGCAGCAGAAACACTAAAGTACTAGGAGAAGCAGCATGGCCAAGTGGGAAGAGACCAGGCCTAGGAGTCAGGAGACCTGGGTTCTAATTCCAGCTCCAGCATCCGTCTGCTGTGCGACCTTGGGCAAAGCAGTTAACTTCTCTGTGCCTCAGTTACCTCGTCTTTTAAACAGGGATTAAGACTGTGAGCCCCACAAGGGACATGAACTGTGTCCAGCCCAGTTTTCCTCCATCTACCCCAGGGTTTAGTACAGTACTTGGCATATGGTAAGCACTTAAAAATACCATAAAAAATACAGCAGGAGTCCCTACTGCCTGTTATCCCCACTAAATCTTTCAGATGAACAAATATTTGCAAGTCTGAACCCAGTGGGATGAGGCTCTCTTAGTGGGCATTGCTCCATCCTAAGGGTCATTTTATTTGTATTTTCTGGGTTACCGGAAACAGAAGTTCAGACACCTGTGCGTTTGGCCAATTGGTTCGGTGCCCACTCTGAGTACTCACACAGCATCTGATAGTGGCTTGGACCAATAGCTCCTTTTGGGGATAAATTCCTTTCTCCTTACTCACCACACTCTGGGGGAAGCCAGGCTCAAACCCACCCAAATCCAGTTTTGCTCCTCCTCCCCTAAACACATGAACAGAATGGCTTGTCTGAAGAGGGAGGAGGAAGAAGACAGGGAGGTTTGCCACCCCCCAAACCCATTAGCACGGAAACCTCTGAGCATTCCAGCCCACTAAAAGCCCTTCCCCTTTTGTGCTTTTATTAATTTCCATTTCCATCGTTACTCAAGTTCAGCCATGTGGTTGTTTGCACTTGGCATATCTGCCCAAATCAGCGGTTGATGACTGGTGATGTGTCAGTAATCAAGGATGTCCACGAACGTAACCGTCTCACCCTTCCTCCAAGCATCCTGGTTCCCCTGGGGGAGGTGGAGTCCTGGGCTGGGTGCACATCAGCCTGACCTCGGAATGGGAATGTTGATGGTCCTGGCATCCCAATGACTAAGCCAAACTAGCGGATTTGGCAAGAAGGAGGTCATTGGTGACCTTTGAGAGGGCAGTTTCGGTGGTGTTTAGGGGATGGAATCCAGATTGGAGGGGGTCAAGGAGAGAGTTGGAGTTGAGGAATTTGAGACAGCAAGTGTAGACGACTCATTCTAAGGGTTTGGAAAGGAAGGGTAGGAGGGAGATAGGGCGATAACTAGAAGGGGCAGTGGGGTCAGGAGGGGATTTTTTTAGGATGGGGGAGACGTGGACATGTTTGAAGGCAGAAGATGGATGTTGAGGAGGGAAGGGGCGAGAGTTTTTGTAAGATGAGCAGGAATGGGGTCCGAAGCACAGGTAGATAGGGTGGCACTTGAGAGGAGGGAGGAGATCTCATCTGAAGATACTGCTGGGAAGGATGGGAAAGTAGCGGAGAGGGTTGAGAGCAGAGGAGGGATGGAGAAGGGAGAGGGATGACTTTGGGGAGCTCAGAGGGGGATTGTGTCCAACCTGATTTGCTTGTATCTACCCCAGCACTTGGTACATAGTAAGTGCTTAAATACCACAATCATTATTATTATTAGTAGTAGTAGTGGTAGTAGTAGTAATTGGGGAGGACATAAAAAGGGCGGGGGATGGGAGGTGTCTACCACAACTGTGCCCTGAGCAGGCAGGAATCACCCAGAGGAGCTGACCTTGGGCCAGCAGAAGGGGCAGAGATGGCTAGGTCCTGCAAGGACAAAGAAAGTGAAGAAAAGTGGGAGGGGAGGCATGGGAAGGGGTCTGAAAGAGAACAAAAAGATGAGGAGACAGGGATGGGAGGGGACTCTGAAAGAGGAAAAGAACAAGAAGAGGAAGGTGGATGGCAATTGGCAAGCCGGCACGGGGGAAAAGCTCAGGCTTTTCCTGGGGAAGTCGAAATCAGTTTCCGATTTCATCAATGGCCACACCTCGGTGGGCGGGGAAGGGTTGGTAGGTACCACAGGAACTGCTAAAGCCCCCAGCATCTGGGAAATCGAAATCGAGGACGGTTTCCTGGCCCCAGTCATTTTTCTGATCCTCCAGAGCAGAGTGAACCCGTGTGAATTGCAAATTTTGCAGATTGCTTTCCATTTGCTAAACACATTAACATCTTCAGGTGTCAGCCCTTCCGCCCTTTCTCCCTTCCCAATCTAGCTGGAAAAATTCAGCTAAATTTGCAAACGGTGATCAAACCCTCCTCCTTCGCTGCTGGCAAGAACTGATGGCAAAGAAAATCCCAAACCAAGGTGGCTTCAGGACCCCAGAGCAGAAACCCCTAGAAATCTTTATATATCAAAAGCCTGGGGCAGCGTCTTCCAGCTGCCCACGATCTTCAAGAAGCTGCATTAATTGATTTAAATCCCTTAATTGTCCCCAGCCATCAACCGAACCCATCTTCTTTGCATTTACTCAATCAGTACTCTATTTTAAGCACCTTCAGGGTGGCTGCAGAGAGCCCAACTGCTACGAAAGGTGCTGGTTCGACTGTGTGCATTGCTTTTCCAAGTGGCTTTTGTTTCCCTGGGCATGAAATCGTTTGTACAGACATGTTGGCCTGGAATATCACCCACCCTCATCGGTGAGATCTCCTTTACCCCGGCTTTTGGCACTCACTACAGCATCCTTAACAGGGAGATGCCCCGAGAGGGAGAATTGGGAAAGTCTGGGTGGCATAGGGGTAAGAGAGCGATCTTGAGAGTTAGAGGATGTAGGTTCTAATTCCGCTCTGCTACTTGTCTGTTGTGTGACTGTGAGCGAGCCAATTAATTTCTCTGTACCTCAGTTACTTCATCCGGAAAATGGGGATTAAAACTGAGCCCCACCTCAGTTGTAAGAACAAATGGGGCTGTGGGGGGTTGGTGGGAGGGCTGAGAGGGTTAATGAGGGGTGGGGGGCGCCCTGGTGGGGTTAGCGGGGGGCTGGGGGGAGGGTTGGGACACTGGTGGGATTGGGGGAGTGGGCAGGGGCAAGCCCCTTCACTTCTCTATGCCTCAGTCCCCTCATCTGTAAAATGGGGATGAAGACTGCAAGCCCCACGTGGGGCAACCTGATCACCTTATATTCTCCCCCCCCCCAGCGCTTAGAACAGTGCTTGGTGCATGGTAGCACTTAACACCATTTATTATTATTGTTACTGTTACAGCCTAGAAGGAAGCATTTTCCCTCCCACCCTGGAAATGCGTGTGTGTAGACTGTGAGCCCGTTGTTGCATAAGGACCATCTCTATGTGTTGCCGACTTGTGCTTCCCAAGTGCTTAGTAAAGTGCTCTGCTCATCAATCAATCGTATTTATCGGGCGCTTACTGTGCGCAGAGCACTGCACTAAGCGCTTAGTACATAACAGTGCTCATAGTAAGCCCTCAATAAATACGGCTGAATGAATGTGTGTTTGAGAGAGATGGGGGTTATTAATAATAATAATGGCATTTATTAAGCGCTTACTATGTGCAAATAATAATGATGGTATTTGTTAAGCGCTTGGTATGTGCAAAGCACTGTTCTAAGCGCTGGGGGGAACAGGGTGGTCAGATTGTCCCACAGGGCTCGCAGTCTCAATCCCCATTTTACAGGTGAGGGAATTGAGAAGTATATTTATTACTCTATTTATTTATTTTACTTGTACATATCTATCCTATTTATTTTATTCTGGCGGTACGTTTGGTTTTGTTCCCTGTCTCCCCCTTTTAGACTGTGAGCCCACTGTCGGCTACGTGTTGCCAATTTGTACTTCCCAAGCGCTTAGTCCAGTGCTCTGCACACAGTAAGCGCTCAATAAATACGATTGATGATGATGAAGTGACTTGCCCAAACAGCTGACAATTGGAAGAGGCGGGATTTGAACCCCTGACCACTGACTCCAAAGCGCGTGGGCCGAGGGTCCCGGGGGTCGCGGGGGGGACTTACGGAGGCCAGGGCTGGGGATGCTGTTGGTCCTGAGCTCTTCTCCTCGCTGCTGGCCGTCTTGCTCCGAGGGCAGGCACGATCTCCTCTGGAGAGGGGAGGAGCAGGAGAGGAAAGGAGGGAGGCAGCCTGCTCAGTTTTCATTTCCCCTCATCTTGGTGCGAATGAAAAGTGAAACTTGGACGAAGCAGAGGCTCCAGCGGTGGGCGGGGAGGAGGAGGAGGCCCAGGCTGGACAGCAGGGCCGGCCAGATAAGGCGTCTCCCCCGCTCCCACCTTCCTTGACCATCCCGACAAAGGACTTTGGGGACTGCCTTCGTGCAACCGGTTCTCCAGCAGAACAGCCATCCTCCTCAGTTGTATTTATTGAGCGTTTACTATGTGCCGCGCACTGTACTGAGCGCTTGGGAGTGTACAGTGCGGCAGAGTTGGTAGACGTGTTCCCTGCCGGCTACAGTTGGCACTAGATTGCATGCGCATATAATAATAATTATGGCATTTAAGTTACTGAGTGCCAAGCACTGAGCATATATATGTATATCCTCAATCGTATTTATTGAGCGCTTACTATGTGCAGAGCACTGGACTAAGCGCTTGGGAAGTACAAATTGGCAACATAGAGAGACAGTCCCTACCCAACAGTGGGCTCACAGTCTAAAAAGGGGGGAGACGGAGAACAAAACCAAACATACTAACAAAATAAAATAAATAGGATAGATATGTACAAATAAATTAGAGTATAAAAATATGTACAAACATATATACATCAATCAATCAATCGTATTTATTGAGCGCTTACTATGTGTAGAGCACTGTACTAAGCGCTTGGGAAGTACAAATTGGCAACACATAGAGACAGTCCCTACCCAACAGTGGGCTCACAGTCTGGGTGCTGTGGGGAAGGGAGGGAGGTAAGATGGGGGGATGGAGAGGGGGACGAGGGGGAGAGGAAGGAAGGGGCTCAGTCTGGGAAGGCTGAAGTATCGAACTGTACTTTCCAAGCGCTTAGTACAGTACCCTGCACACAGTAAGCACTCAAATAGGATTTAATTAATATAGATGTATGTATATAGAGAAGCAGCGTGGCTCAGTGGAAAGAGCCCGGGCTTTGGAGTCGAGATCATGGGTTCGAGTCCCGGCTCCGCCACTTGTCTGCTGTGTGACCTTGGGCAAGTCACTTAACTTCTTTGAGCCTCAGTTATCTCATCTGTAAAATGGGAATTAAGACTGTGAGCCCATGTGGGACAACTTGATCACCTTGTATCCCCCCAGCGCTTAGAACAGTGCCTTGCATGTAGTAAGCGCTTAACAAATGCCATCATTATTATTATTATTATTATTATTATTATTACTTCTCTGGGCCTCAGTTCCCTCATCTGTAAAATGGGGATTAAGACTGTGAGCCCCTCGTGGGACAACCTGATCACCCCGTATCCTCCCCAGCGCTTAGAACAGTGCTTTGCACATAGTAAGCGCTTAACAAATGCCTACTATTATTATTATATAAATATTTGTATATGCATATAAAAGCCTGCCGCACGCGCACACACGTTCCCATAAAATATGTTCGTACTTATAAAACGTGCACATTTGCCGTTTAAGCCAGTCCTCGGTATGCGTCTTTTGTTTTTCAAACGGCATTTGCTAAGCGCTTACTATGAACCAGGTGTTGTACTAAATGCTCTTTCTTACTGGAAGACTGAAAACACGGATTGCTGTAGTGCTCACCATTGCAGGCGTGCAGACCAGTACTGCAGGCTGGGAGGCAGCTGGGTCTGCTAGAAAGATCACGGACCTCAGAGTCAGGAGACCCGGATTGTAGGCCTGGCCTTCTACTGGCCAGCTGTGTGACCGTGAGCTAGACATTCTAACCACTCTGTGCCTCAGTTTCCCCTCTGTGAAATGGGGGGAAGATACCACTTAGATTGTGAGTGTGCCCCATCTGATTACTGTGTATTCACCTCAGTGCTTGGCACATAGTAAGTGCTTGATAACGATAATAATAATAATGGCATTTGTTAAGCGCTTACTATGTGCAGAGCACTGTTCTAAGCGCTGGGGGGATACAAGGTGATCAAGTTGTCCCACGTGGGGCTCACAGTCTTAATTCCCATTTTACAGATCATTACTATTCAAAACAATTCATGAACCATTTCCCACCTCATGCCTCAGCCCTACCCAGCTCTTCCGTTCCTTCTCCCTGCCCCCAACCAACACCATGGTCACCACCCATGGTGACCCAGATCTGTGACTGCCTGTGGTGTTTCTCTTCCTATAAGAAATTGTATTTGCCCTCAGCCCAATTTCTTTTAAACCTTGCACCCACCCAAGGGGCAGGAGAATCAGATGCAGGGTTGTCAAACTGTCACACTCTCTCCACTGTCACCCAACCAGGACAATGTAGAATTTCTGCAAACAAGGGTATTTATTTTGTGCTTACTGTGTGCAGTGCACTGTACTAAGCACTTGAGAGAGTACAATACCACAGAATTCGTAGACACGATGCCTGCTTACAGTAGGACAGACTGTGAGGTCTGGAAGGAGGATGGGGGGGCGGGGGGGATCGATGTTGCTGACTATTCCTTTATTTGTCCTCCTGGAAAGTTGGATGGGCCTGAATGTAGGTGTACCCAGGTGATTTATTTCTGCAGCCATCTCCTCCTTCAGCTTCTCCAGTTTCCCTATATGCTATTTTTGACCACCCCGCTTCAGGTTTGCTGGGAAACAATCGAGAATTTATAGTAGAGCAGTCCACAGGTCCCAGCATCCTGACCCCAAAAACAACTTCCAGACTCTTTCACTTCCACTTTCTACTTAACCCTCATTACCTATAGCTTGCATAGGTGCCCTTTGATCCTGATCTTTCCCCCCCATCCCTTCCCATTCTAGCCAGGCCCAGGAGAGCCACCTGGGAAGGGAGGCCTCCCTTCCCCTCCGGCCCCCCCACCTCCAAGGAATGACCTTCTGGAGAGAATCTTGGGAAAGTGACATGGGCTTAGAGGGACAGCCACAGCTCCAAAATCTCCCTAAGGTCCCTACTTACCAGAGGGGTGGTTCACACACATGTGCATATTGTCCAGAATTCACCTCCTTCCCCTTTCCCAGGGGGCCGAGGATCTTGAACAAAGTTGAAGCTGGAATTGGAGGGGGTTTGGGGCGGGGGGGGGGGAATGGAGACAGCTGGGAGACCCCAGAGCCTGCCGTGGCCAGGGTCCCCCAGACGAAGTAAGTTTAAAGAAGCCACCTCAAGGAGTGATGCTACCAATATGATGAAAGAAAGTGCGAAGGGATGGGGGGAAAGATCAGGATTAAAGGGCACCTACACAACAGTTATAGGTAATGAGGGTGAGTAGAAAGTGGGAATGAAGGAGTCTGGAAGTTGTGTTTAGGGTCAGGATCTTAAGAGAAATCTGAATTTAGGGGTGTCTGGGGGAGCAAATTGGAAAGCAGCAGAACTAAGACTTCCTTGGAGGGAAAGGAGAAACGGGGTAGGGGCCACAGAGAGGCGTAAGGAGCAAAGATCCAGGGGTGGGGCAGGAGAAGTCAGAGTCAGGCGGCGGCCCTAGGAAAGTCCCAGGGTTTCTGCCTCTCCAAAGGCAGCGCGGGGGGAGAAACCTGGGCCAACTCGGGGCAGAGGGCAGCTCGTAAGCCCCTGCCAGTGTGGGAGGGAGAACTGGGGCTCACCCTGTCCAAGTGCTGAGAAGATGAACCATTTCCAACAGCACCCACTGCCCTCCATGGGCTCCTCCGAAGCATCGTGGCTTTGTGGAAAGAACACGGGCTTGGGAGTCAAAGGACGTGAGTTCTAATTCCGCCTCCGCCACTTGTCTGCTGTGTGACCTTTGGCAAGTCACTTCCCTTCTCTGTGCCTCAGTTCCCTTATCTGTAGAATGGGGATTAAGGCTGAGCCCCACGTGGGACAACCTGATTACCTTGTATCTACCCCAGTGTTTAGAACAGTGCTTGGCACATAGTAAGCGCTTAACAAACACCATATTATTATTATTATTATTATCAATTCCCTCCAGCCTTCAGGCTCCGGTCCAGGAGTCCCCTTTTGGGAAGAGTCTCCTGGTCAGGGGTAGGTGGGCTGAGGGGGCATCTGCTCTCTTCAATCTGTCACCTTGGGCTACAGTCCTCACTCATAAAGTGCCTGGGCTGGTCACCGATATGGGCTCTGTCTTATCTGATTTACTCACTACCGACTTAGTTGTGAGACTGAATATAAGCCATCATCATCTCCTCTTTCCCTCCAGATGCCCCACCCCCAGACCTGGACAGTCAAACCTGGTTGACCCAGCCTGGAATGGAGTTCCAAGTGGGCTCTTTTGGTGGCATCGGCCCCAGTCTCCACATCCCCTCTTCCCTGAACATTCAACGGCCTATTCTCCCAGGAGATCTGGAGGAAGGTGAGAGGGCATCCAGACTTTCCAGGCACAGCCCCGGATGAAAGGCCAGCTCCCAAGAGGATCTGGGATCCCTGATTCTCCAAAGAGAATGGGACCCAGGAGCAGAGATGAACAGGTAAGAGGCACCGTGGGAGGGGAGATGAACGAGGAAACAGACGCCCCAGTGAGGGAAAAATGAATAGGAAAGGAGGCACACGAGCTAAGACCTAGAGGACACTATATTTAAAATTCCTCTCCTTCATTTTCTTCTTCAAAGGAGTCAGTGCCCACTTCTTCATAGTCTTTCTCCAAAGCCGCCAGGTCCTCTCTGGCCTCTGAAAACTCGCCCTCCTCCATGCCTTCGCCGACGTACCAGTGCACGAAGGCCCTCTTGGCATACATCAGGTCAAACTTGTGGTCCAGCCGGGCCCAGGCCTCAGCTATGGCCGTGGTGTTACTCAGCATACAGACGGCCCGTTGCACTTTGGCCAGGTCTCCCCCGGGCACCACGGTAGGGGCCTGGTAGTTGATGCCCACCTGATGAGAGAAGAGAGGAGATGGGAGAGTCAGTCCGAGGTTGAGCAAACACTGGGACTAGAAGACAAAGTGCTTCTTGTGGGGTGAGGTCAGGGGTGTGTGGAGGGAGGGTGGCAGGAGGAAGAGGGTTGAGGAGTGGGGAAGATGGCATCAGTAGGGCAAGGGGGGAGGTGCTGATGAGAGCAAGAAAACGGATGGTCATGAGAGGCAGAAGCTGGAGAAAATGTTTAGCATTAGGGAGAGGAAAGGGGAAAGGAGAGTCGGTGGGAAGTGGGGAAGGAAGGAGCAGAGGTAGAGTGTGCATGATTGGTCACAGGAAGACAAGAGTGGTGGAGGTTGCAGTGGGACAGGCCGAGAGGCAGTGGAGATGGGGATAAGTATAGGACTTGGGAGGGAATTCATTAAATCGTATTTGAGCACTTACTGTGAGCAAAGCACTGTACTAAGCACTTGGGAAGTACAAGTTGGCAACATACAGGGGCGGTCCCTACCCAACAACAGGGAATCCAAACCACACTGGGCTAAGGTGAACTTTTAAAATAGGAACAGTTCCTATCTTTGTGAAATTACTTGTGAAAAATAATCCTTTACATCTACAGAGCATTTTATGTGCCCCAAGAGCTGGACCCGCCAGATTTGAATCATGTTATGAAAGAGGGGAAGAAGCGGGGTGTTTCGGTTGCCACAATTCTCTGGCCCGGAAAGCCCTAGCAGTTGCCCGCAGGAAGGCAGGGTTTTCCCTCCCTCCAGCCCATCAGCCTCTCCTCCTCGTGTCTGCCCTTCCTCACCTTGAAGCCCGTTGGGCACCAGTCCACAAACTGGATGGTCCTCTTGGTCTTAATGGCGGCGATGGCCACGTTGACATCCTTGGGCACCACGTCGCCCCGGTAGAGCATGCAGCAGGCCATGTACTTGCCGTGCCGCGGGTCGCATTTGACCATCTGATTGTTGGGCTCAAAACAGGCGTTGGTGATCTCGGCTACCGACAGCTGCTCGTGGAAGGCCTTCTCTGAGGAGATGATGGGCGCGTAGGTGACCAGCGGGAAATGGATGCGGGGGTAGGGCACTAGGTTGGTCTGGAACTCGGTCAGGTCCACGTTGAGGGCCCCGTCGAAGCGCAGAGAGGCGGTGATGGACGAGACGATCTGGCTGATGAGGCGGTTCAGGTTGGTGTAGGTGGGGCGCTCGATGTCCAGGTTCCGGCGGCAGATGTCGTAGATGGCCTCATTGTCCACCATGAAGGCACAGTCCGAGTGCTCCAGGGTGGTGTGGGTGGTCAGGATAGAATTGTAGGGCTCCACCACGGCCGTGGACACCTGCGGGGCCGGGTAGATGGCGAATTCCAGCTTGGACTTCTTGCCGTAGTCCAGGGAAAGTCTCTCCATGAGCAGGGAGGTGAAGCCGGAGCCGGTGCCGCCCCCAAAACTGTGGAAAATCAGGAAGCCTTGCAGCCCACAACAGGCATCTGTCTGGAAAGCAAAGGAAGACCAGGGGAGTCAGCCTCGGGCTGCAGGCGTAGCGGGAGGGAGGCATAAAATTCTGGGTCTCACTGTTTTTGAGAAGTGATTGGGGGGGGTCAGGCAAGAGGCCTGTTCCTTTAAGAACCCCATTCACCAATGGGGTGCTAGAGACAGACCTTGGGAAGCACCGAGCCACCAAAGCCCCTGGCTGCTGGCATCTCCACCCATCCACCAAAAGCTCCCAGCCCCGTACCTGCTGCACGGAAATCCTCCGTACAGCCTATTCAAGGGATACCTGGCTGCTCCCGTCAGCTCCCGGCCCTCAGTCCTTACCAACTTGCGGGTGCGATCCAGCACTAAGTCAATGTTGTCTTTGCCGATGGTGTAGTGGCCACGGGCGTAGTTGTTGGCCGCGTCCTCCTTGCCCGTGATCAGCTGTTGCGGGTGGAAGAGATGGCGGTAGGTGCCCATTCGGATTTCATCTTGAAAGGAAAGGGAACAGTGAGGCAGGGTCCCTCCCACCGCCCCCCGCCCCCCCCCAAGGCCTTTGCCCTCCCGTGAGGGCAGAGAGAGAGAGAGGATGGAGCTCTTGGGTTCCAACTAAAGAACCACAATTCCATCTCCTTTTCCTCCTGGGACTGGGGCTCCATCCCTTTCATCATTTGGAGGGCTTTCTCTGGCCCAAGTTGAGCTGAAGGTGGCCTGGCGTTAGCTAAATGGTAGGAAAGTTTGTTCCTTCCAAGGGGAAAACCCCCAGTCTCCGGGGACATGCCAGGGAATCTGTGCGTCCCCCTTGCCCCACCAACTAGGCACCCAGAAAGCTCGGAAGGCAGAGAAGGACTGCCTCCAGAAGCCTCCAGGTCCTTTTGAGAAGCAGCATGGCTTAGTGGAAAGAGCACAGGCTTGGGAGTCAGAGGTCATGGGTTCTGATCCCGGCTCCTCCACTTATCAGCTGTGTGACCTTGGGCAAGTCACATCACTTCTCTGTGCCTCAGTGACCTCATCTGTAAAAGGGGGACTAAGTCTGTGAGCCCCACGTGGGACAACGTGATTACCTTGTATCTACCCCAGCGCTTAGAACAGTGCTTGGCACATAGTAAGTGCTTAACAAATACCATCATTATTACTATGATTTTAGCTCACTCCCTCTACTTCCTCTCCTTCTCCCATTTATAGCTCCATGTGGGCATGTTGGGACTCACTTCCGGGGCCAGAGCCAGGAAGGGTGGGGGCCGGCTGAAGCGACACCCCCTCTTTCCACCGCCTCTGGTTTTATCCGGGTCACTGGGTCCCGCCCGCCTCTCACCTACAACTGTGGTCTCCAAATCCACCATGATGGCCCGCGGCACATTCTTGCCCGTGCCGGTCTCGCTGAAGAAGGTGCTGAAGGAGTCGTCGTGGGTCATCTTGCTGGCCTGGTTGTTGAAGGAGCCGTCGGCCTGGACGCCGTGCTCCAGGCAGAAGAGCTCCCAACAGGCATTGCCGATTTGGACTCCGGCCTGGCCCACGTGGATCGAGATACATTCACGCTGCAGGGGATGGGGAGGATGGAGAGGCAGAAAGAAGTCAGGGGAGCCAGGTCTTTTCCCTCTATTCCATCCCACCACTCCCATGGCACATCCGTCCGGCAGCCTCAGGGCAGCGGCCGGGGCTGGACTCTGCTTTCTCGCACCCAGACCCCCAGCTCCTTGTATCTGGGCTGTAGCACTTACCCCAAGACGGTTGGGTCTGTGGGCCAGCAAAATCGCTGAACATCGAGGCATTTGCCTTGAAGTTTTGCAAGACAGAGACAGTCCCACTTGGTACCCAACCACCCCTCACTCTCTACCTCTTTCCCCGCAGTGAGCGATGGAGTATGTGACGGTGACCAGTCCGCTGTCCACCCACGGTCCCCCAGATGCCCGCAACTAGGAACGCAGGTATGTGGTTATTGCCTTCTGTCCCCATCCAGGCCCTGAAATAGCCAAGCCCCAGGTAACTTTGAGAGGGGAGCCCAGGCAGAGGGATCAGAGGCTCCTCATAATAATAATAGTGTTAACCACTTACTACATAATAATGATCATTATGGTATTTTTAAAGTGCTCATTATGTGCCAGGCACTGTACTAAGCACTAGGTGGATACAAGATAATTGGGCTGGACACAGTCCCTGTCCCATGTGGGGCTCACAGTCTCAATCCCCATTTTACAGATGAGGTAACAGGCACAGAGAAGTGAAGTGACTTGCCCAAGCACTACACTTAGCCCTGAGGTAGATACAGGGTGATCAGTTCCTTAGTTATGTTTTTGTTTTGTTGTCTGTCTCCCCCTTCTAGACTATGAGCCCGTTGTTGGGTAGGGACCGTCTCTATATGTTGCCAACTTGTACTTCCCAAGAGCTTAGTACAGTGCTCTGCACACAGTAAGTGCTCAATAAATACGATTGAATGAATGAATGAATCAGGTTGAACTTTCCCACAAAGAGCTCACAGACTTAAGTATGCGGGAGAACAGGTGCTGAATCCCCAGTTTGCAAATAAAGAAGCGGAAGCACTGATAACTTAAGTGACTTGCCCAAAGCAAGCAAATGGAGGAGCCGGAGGTCCTCCGACCCCCCAGATCTAGGCTCTTTTCACTAGGCCATACTGTCCTACTAGCCCTGAGATGGAGAAGATGCCGCGGCTGAGCACCAGCCTGGGCTAGGCTGCCCCAGATTGGTCCCTTTCCCCACTCTTACACCTGCCCTACTCACAACCAAGCACAGCCCATTCCGCCAAGTCAGCTGGGGCTCTCTGGCTCAAGTGAGTAGTATTTTTAAGGTTTGGACCCGTTTTCTGCCATCTTGTCCGGACACCCGCCCTTCCCTTTGCCAAACCCAGGTTGGGCTGTTCGTGGCTACAGCCCAGTTCTATCCTGCAGCAGGGATCGTGGGAATGCCATCCCTCCGTCAGTGGTATTTATTGAGCACCTAATGTAGAATAATTGTGGTATTTTGGTAAGCACTTACTGTGTGCCAAGCATTGTACTAAGCGCTGGGTAGGTACAAGGTAATCCGTTTGGACACAGTCTCTGTCCCACGAAGGGCTCACAGTCTTTATCCCCATTTTACAGATGAACTGAGGCACAGAGGAGTGAATTGACTTTCCCAAGGTCACACAGCAGACAAGTGGCGGAGCTGGGATTAGAAACCAGATCCTTCTGACTCCCAGGCAAGGTGTTGTGTGAAGCTCTTGGCAAAGTACAGTTGAGTTAGAGGGGCCCCTGCCTTCAGGGAGCTTATAATGTCGGGACTAACAGATCTCCTTTCAGCAGGGAGAGTGAAGGAAGAGAGGGAGGAAAATTCACGCAAAAATCTTGTCCTCAGAACCAGGCTCTTCCTGCCTGGGCTTCTCTCCCTCTAACTCCCCTACTCCCCCCAACCATCCCTCCCACATCCTGTGGCCCCATCCTTGCCCCCCACACTCCTTTTCCGGGAGTCTTCTCCACCCAGCCTGGGACCTCACCAAGCCCATGCCCCAACCACAGCCCTGCAGCCTGAAGCCCAAGGAGACCTGACTGCTGGGTAGGCAAACACGGAGAGCATCTGTCGAGCCCGTCTCCTATGCCGTACCACAAACCCAGAGCAACTGGGGCCACTGTGATAATGCCAGGCTCTGGGCTCACTAGCCTGGCAGTTGTAGATTGTTCATTTGTTCTACAATTATCACCACCTCCAGCTTCAGTCTCCTCCCCATGAGTGGCCCTAAGCCTTTCCTCTCCATCTTTTGGGAGTCAGATAGAGCTGACTCAGCCTGGAAAAATGAAAGGGAGGCTCCGCCGGGGCAAGGCCTAGAACTCAGGCCCAGGGCAGGCAAATCTGCATCCCTGCAGGCAGCCACAGCTCAGTCACTGAGTCCTTCAAAGGGCCTCCTCTTTGCCCCGGGATTCCTGCCAGAACCCAGGACCTCTTGTTAGACTCTAAGCTCCCAAAGGGCAGGAACTTTGTGGAATCTTCCCTGGGACTCCTCAGACCTGCAGGTCAGGCTGAGCGCCCTGTCAGCCAGCTAGCCCCAAGCTGAGGCAGAGTGGCTCCTCTTCCTCCCAGCAGGACGGATCACTACTTCAGGCTGGAGCGGGGCAGGAGGCTTAGAGGCCCCACAGGATGGTTGGGTCCCTCAGAACTAGGTCAGCCCCCGCCCTGCAGCCCGGCCAGCCAAGAGCCGGCCGCTGCTGGGCCTGTTTAGGTAAACTGATCCTGTTGGGGATATTTAAGTCCTGTGCCTTCTCCAAACTCATATTTCAAATCCCCCTCTGCTCACCCAGGCCTCTTGCTTACTCTTTCTAACTATAGCCCCCCTGCTCTATTTTAAGCCAGGCCCCGGGGAGCTCAGAGGAGGCAGGGTGCGGGCAGGGTGCTTGTCTGTCCCGAGGGGAGTGCCCTCCGTCCCCACAACAGAAAGGCGGGTGAGTCCGAACGCCAAGCAAACCCAGAGCTGGACCAGCCTGCACTGCCCCCCTGCACACAGACATTGTCTCCTCCTCGGCCCCCAAGGGAATTCAGGCTGTGGGGTGGGGGGGCGGTCCTGAATCAGGGGACTCTCCTGTCCCACATTCCCACCGTGCCCTCCCAATCCAGGAAAAGCATTCATTATGACTCAAGCACCAAGAGCTGGGGCTGAGGGAAGCCGATAGTGATGTCAGCGATCAGTGACAGCCATCCCTCATGTCACACTGGGGCTAGACTGCCAAGACAGCTTTACCCCCTGGGGCAGATGTTGACAGAATACTACAATTACAACACTGACTCCAAGGACTACAATGTTGCAATACTAACAAATACTACAATTATGATGATTAACCTCCCCGGGGGGAAGGGTCTCCTTTTTGTGCCGGGGTCCCCTAGCCCCAGCTGTCCATAACCTGCTGGGTCAGTGAGTGGAAAGTGCAAAAAGTACTGTCAGGTCAAAAAGTTAAAAATAATTGCCTACCAGCATGCCCAAGAGCGTGATGCAGAAATAGCCACACCTGCCGGGGTGGCGGGCAGATTAGACTGGAGGGCAGTGGAGGGGAGGGAGGGTGACTTTCTGCAGGTGAGGGGGCCTGACTGTGGAATCTAAAACTCCTCTCTGCAGGATGGGGTCTCTTTGGTCAGAATTCAGCCCTTCCTCTTGGGCCCTGCTGTGTCCCCAGGTCAGGTCAGTAGCAATCCAGCCGGACGGGCAGGGGAGTGGAGAGTAGCGGGACGGGCCTCTACCAGGCCAGATGGTCTTGTCCCCCAAAGGGGTAATGTGGGTTTTTCTGGAATGGGCCCAAGCACTGAGATTTCTGCAGCAGAACCCAAGGTGGAGCCGGAGGGGGTGGGACTGACTCCTGGCCCAGCTCAATCAGGGGATAATAATAATAATAATAATGGCATTTATTAAGCACTTACTATGTGCTTAATACCCCTATAATAATAGTGGTAATTGTTAAGTGCTTACTATGTGCTAAGCACTATGTTCTAAGCGCTGGGGAGGTTACAAGGTGATCAGGTTGTCCCACGGGGGGCTCACAGTTTTAATCCCCATTTTACAGATAAGGTCACTGAGGCCCAGGGAATAATAATAGCAATAATAATTTTGGTATTTGTTAAGCGCTTACTATGTGCAAAGCACTGTTCCAAGCGCTGGGGAGGATACAAAGTGATAAGGCTGTCCCATGCGGGGCTCACAATCTTAATCCCCATTTTACAGATGAAGTAAAACCTGATTACCTTGTATCTCCCCCAATGCTTAGAACATAGTGCTTAGCACATAGTAAGCACTTAACAATTACCACTATTATTATAGGGGCTAATCAGATTAGACACAAGCACATATCCCACGTGGGGCTCACAGTCTTGAGCCCCGTTTGACGGATGAAGTAACTGAGGCCCAGAGAAGTGAAGTGACTTGCCCAAAGTCACCCAGCCGACAGTTGGCGGAGCCGGGACTTGAACCCATAGCCTCTGACTCCAAGGCTCGGGCTCTTTCCACTGACCCTGGCTGCTTCCCCTTCCCCTCTGGCCGGCGGGGCTCCCCAAGCCGCTCCAAGTCGGGGAGGGCCCGTCTCCAGACGTTGCCAACTTGGACTTCCCGAGCGCTACGCCCAGTGCTCTGCACACAGTAAGCGCTCAATAAATACGATTGATTGACTCCATCCGCTTAGCCCAGTTGCTCTGCACACAGTAAGCGCTCAAGAAATACGATTGATTGATTGATTGACTCCATTCAATCTGCGTGCAGAGCACTGCACACAGTAAGCGCTCAATAAATATGATTGATTGATTGACTCCATTCAATCTGTGTGCAGAGCACTGGACTAAGCGCTTGGGCAACGCCTAGAGAGACGGTCCCTACCCAACAGTGGGCTCCCAGTCTGGAGGAGTCCGGGCTCTTTCCAGTGGGTCTCCCCCCCCCAGCAGCTTCTGGTCCCCGAGGGGTGGCTGCCGCCCCGCTCCCGGGTGCGGGGGGCTGCGGGCGGGTCTGCCGTGGCTCCCCCAAAGCCCCCCCAACTGCCCCTGTCACCATGGCTACGGCTGTCTTCCCCCGCTGGGCTCCTGGTGCTGCTGCCTGGGCCGCCTCCGCCGTGGCCGTGTGAGTCCTGAGCAGCAGGGAAGGGCCCGGGCACCGCGCTCCCCCGCCGCTGCCGCCCTCCGCATCACAGTACAGCGCCCGGCCCGGCCCTGCCCTGCCCTCGGCGGGGTCACAATCGCCGCCCCCGCCCCGCCCAATCATTTCCCCCGCGGCCCCCGCCCCGCCAATCAACAACCCCCAAATCCCCCTCCCTCCTTTGCATACGGCGCGTCATTGGCCGGCTATACTGGCCCTCATTTGCATAGGATTGCCCCGCCCCTTCTCCGAGATGCCCCCGCCCTCCCTCAATCAATCAATCGTATTTATTGAGCGTTTACTGTGTGCAGAGCGCAAGGACAAGTCGGCAACATAGACCCAACAGCAGGCTCACAGTCTAACAATCAATCAGTCGTATTTATTGAGCGCTTACTATGTGCAGAGCACTGTACTAAGCGCTTGGGAACTACAAATTGGCAACACATAGAGACAGTCCCTACCCAACAGTGGGCTCACAGTCTAAAAGGGGGAGACAGAGAACAGAACCAAACATACCAACAAAATAAAATAAATAGGATAGAAATGTACAAGTAAAATAAATAGAGTAATAAATATGTACAACCATATATACATATATACAGGTGCTGTGGGAAGGGAAGGAGGTAAGACGGGGGGATGGAGAGGGGGACGAAGGGGAGAGGAAAGAAGGGGCTCAGTCTAGAAGTATATATGTTTGTACATATTTATTACTCTATTTTACTTGTACATATCTATTCTATTTTATTTTGTTAATATTCAGTCGTATTTATTGAGTGCTTACTGTGTGCAGAGCGCTGGACTAAGCACTTGGGAAGGACAAGTCAGCAACATAGAGAGATGGGCCCTACCCAACAGCGGGCTCACAGTCTAGACGTATATATGTTTGTACATAGTTATTACTCTACTTATTTTACTTGTACATATCTATTCTATTTTTTTTTGTTAATATTCAATCGTATTTATTGAGCGCTTGCTGTGTGCAGAGCGTTGGACTAAGCGCTTGGGAAGGACAAGTCGGCAACATAGAGAGACGGTCCCTACCCAACAGCGGGCTCACAGTCTAGAAGTATATATGTTTGTACATATTTATTACTCTATTTATTTTACTTGTACATATCTATTCTATTTTATTTTGTTAATATTCAATCGTATTAATTGAGCGCTTACTGTGTGCAGAGCGCTGGACTAAGCGCTTGGGAAGTCCAAGTCGGCAACATAGAGAGACGGTCCCTACCCAACAGCGGGCTCACAGTCTAGAAGTATATATGTTTGTACGTATTTATTACTCTATTTATTTTACTTGTACATATCTATTCTATTTTATTTTGTTAATATTCAATCGTATTTATTGAGCGCTTGCTGTGTGCAGAATACTGAACTAAGCGCTTGGGAAGTCCAAGTCGGCAACATAGAGAGACGGGCCCTACCCAACAGCGGGCTCACAGTCTAGAAGTAAATATGTTTGTACATATTTATTACTCTATTTTACTTGTACATATCTATTCTATTTTATTTTGATAATATTCAATCGTATTTATTGAGCGCTTGCTGTGTGCAGAGCACTGGACTAAGCGCTTGGGAAGTCCATGTCGGCAACATAGAGAGACGGTCCCTACCCAACAGCAGGCTCACAGTCTAGGAGTATATATGTTTGTACATATTTATTACTCTATTTATTTTACTTGTACATGTCTATTCTCTTTTATTTTGTTAATATTCAATCGTATTTATTGAGCGCTTACTGTGTGCAGAGCGCTGGACTAAGCGCTTGGGAAGTAAAAGTCGGCAACGTATAGAGAGACAGTCCCTACCCAACAGCGGGCTCACAGTCTAGAAGTATATATGTATATATGTTTGTACATATTTATTACTCTATTTTACTTGTACATGTCTATTCTCTTTTATTTTGTTAATATTCAATCGTATTTATTGAGTGCTTGCTGTGTGCAGAGCACTGGACTAAGCGCTTGGGAAGTCCAAGTCGGCAACATAGAGAGACGGTCCCTACCCAACAGCGGGCTCACAGTCTAGAAGTATATATGTTTGTACATATTTATTACTCTATTTTACTTGTACATATCTATTCTATTTTATTTTGTTAATATTCCATCGTATTTATTGAGCGCTTGCTGTGTGCAGAGCACTGGACTAAGCTCTTGGGAAGTCCAAGTCGGCAACATAGAGAGACGGGCCCTACCCAACAGCGGGCTCACAGTCTAGAAGTATATTTGTTTGTACATATGTATTACTCTATTTTAGTTGTACATATCTATTCTATTTTATTTTGTTAATATTCCATCGTATTTATTGAGCACTTACTGTGTGCAGAGCACTGGACTAAGCGCTTGTGAAGTACAAGTCGGCAACATATAGAGACGGTCCCTACCCAACAGCAGGCTCACAGTCTAGAAGTACATATGTTTGTAAATATTTATTACTCTATTTATTTTACATGTACATATCTATTCTATTTATTTTATTTTGTTAATATTCAATCGTATTTATTGAGCGCTTACTGGATGCAGAGCACTGGACTAAGCGCTTGGGAACACAAGTCGGCAACATAGACGGTCCCTACCCAACAGCGGGCTCACAGTCTAGAAGTATATATGTATATATGTTTGTACATATTTATTACTCTATTTTACTTGTACATATCTATTCTATTTATTTTATTTTGTTACTATTCAATCGTATTTATTGAGCGCTTACTGTGTGCAGAGCACTGGACTAAGCGCTTGGGAAGGACAAGTCAATCAATCAATCAATCAATCATATTTATTGAGCGCTTACTATGTGCAGAGCACTGTACTAAGCGCTTGGGAAGTACAAATTGGCAACACCCAACAGCGGGCTCGCAGTCTAGACGTATATATGTTTGTACATATTTATTACTCTATTTATTTTACTTGTACATATCTATTGTACATCTACTTGTACATATCTATTCTATTTATTTTATTTTGTTAATATTCAATCGTATTTATTGAGTGTTTACTGTGTGCAGAGCACTGGACTAAGCGCTTGGGAAGTACAAGTTGGCAACATCAATCAATCGTATTTATTGAGCGCTTACTGTGTACAGAGCACTGGACTAAGCGCTTGGGAAGTACAAGTCAGCAACATATCGAGACGGTCCCTACCCAACAGCGGGCTCACAGTCTAGAAGGGGGAGACGGACAACAAAACCAAACACACAAAGAAAATAAAATAAATAGAATAGATATGTACAAGTAAGATAAATAAATAAATAGAGTAATAAATATGTACAAACATATATACATATATACAGGTGCTGTGGGGAAGGGAAGGAGGTAAGATGGGGGGGATGGAGAGGGGGACGAGGGGCCCCCTTCTCCTTTAATAATAATTGAATGGATGAATAATAATAAATATAATATAATAATAACGATGGCATTTATTAAGCAATCAATCAATCAATCGTATTTATTGAGCGCTTACTGTGTGCAGAGCACTGGACTAAGCGCTTGGGAAGTACAAGTTGGCAACATAGAGAGACGGTCCCTACCCGACAGCGGGCTCACAGTCTAGAAGGGGGAGACAGACAACATCATCATCATCATCATCATCAGTCGCATTTATTGAGCGCTTACTGTGTGCAGAGGACTGTACTAAGCGCTTGGGAAGTACAAATTGGCAACATATAGAGACAGTCCCTACCCAACAGTGGGCTCACAGTCTAAAACAAAGCAAAACATATTAACAAAATAAAATCAATAGAATAAATATGTACAAGTAAAATAAATAGAGTAAAAAATACGTACAAACATATATACAGGTGCTGTATATATGTGTATATGTGCTGTATAGGTGCTGTATGCTCGCGACCAATTTGCATAGGATTGCCCCGCCGCTTATCCGAATTGCCCAGCAATCAGCCCCGCCCTCACCCCCCACTTTCCCCCTTCCCCTTTAATAATAATAATGGTGATGATGATGATGATGATGGTATTTGTTAATAATAATAATAATAATAATAATGGCATTTGTTAAGTGCTTACTATGTGCAAAGCACTGTTCTAAGCGCTGGGGGGATAATTCATTCATTCATTCCTTCAATCGTATTTATTGAGCGCTTACTGTGTGCAGAGCACTGGACTAAGCGCTTGGGAAGTCCAAGTTGGCAACAAAGAGAGACGGTCCCTACCCGACAGCGGGCTCACAGTCTAGAAGGGGGAGACAGACAACAAAACAAAACATATTAAAAATAAAATAAATAGAATAAATTAGTACAAGTAAAATAAATAAATAGAGTAATAAATGCGTGCAAACATATATACATATATACAGGTGCTATATGTATGTGTATATGTGCTGTATAGGTGCTGTATACTCGCGACCAATTTGCATAGGATTGCCCCGCCCCTTATCCGAGATGCCCAGCCATCAGCCCCGCCCTCACTCCCCACTTTCCCCCTTCCCCTTTAATAATAATAATAATAATGTTGGTACTTGTTAAGTGCTTCATTCATTCATCCATTCAATCGTATTTATTAAGCGCTTAGTGTGTGCAGAGCACTGGACTAAGCGCTTGGGAAGTCCAAGTTGGCAACATAGAGAGACGGTCCCCACCCGACAGCGGGCTCACAGTCTAGAAGCGGGAGACAGACAACAAAACAAAACATATTAACAAAATAAAATCAATCGAATAAATATGTACAAAGAAAATAGAGTAATAAATACGTACAAACATATATCCAGGTGCTGTGGGGAGGGGAAGGAGGTAAGGTGAGGGGGAGGAGGAGGAGAGGAAGGAGGGGGCTCAGTCTGGGAAGGCCTCCTGGAGGAGGTGAGCTCTCAGTAGGGCTTTGAAGGGAGGAAGAGAGCTAGCTTGGCGGTTGTGAGGAGGGAGGGCATTCCAGGCCAGGGGGAGGACATGGGCCGGGGGTCGATGGCGGGACAGGCGAGAACGAGGTACGGTGAGGAGATTAGCAGTAGAGGGTGTGGGCTGGGCTGGAGAAGGAGAGAAGGGAGGTGAGGCAGGAGGGGAGCCCACATGGGCCTCACAGTCTTAATCCCCATTTTACAGATGAGGGAACTGAGGCAAAGAGAAGTTAAGTGACTTGCCTCAAGATCACACAGCAGACAAGTGGCAGCCCCAGAATTAGAACCCAGGTCCTTCTGATTCCCAGGCGTATGCTCTATCCACTAAGCCATGCTGCTTCATCTGTAAAATGAGGATTAAGGCTGTGAGCCCCACGTGGGACAACCTGATCACCTTGTAAGCTCCCCGGCACTTAGAATAGTGCTTTGCACATAGTAAGCGCTTAATAAATGCCATCATTATTATTATTATTATTATTCACAGCAGCAAGCTTGTCTGCTGTGTGACCATCGGTAAATCACTTAAGTTCTCTGTGCTTTACTTACCTCATTTGTAAAATGGGGCTTAAATCCTCCTCCCTCCAATTTAGATTGTGTGCCCCATGTGAGACAGGGACTGCCCTGTACTTCATCTGTAAAATGAGGATTAAGACTGTGAGCCCCACGTGGGACAACCCGATCACCTTGTAAGCTCCCCGGCGCTTACAATAGTGATTTGCACATAGTAAGCGTTTAATAAATGCCATCATCATCATTATTATTATTCACAGCAGCAAGCTTGTCTGCTGTGTGACCATCGGAAAATCACTTAAGTTCTCTGTGCTTCACTTACCTCATTTGTGAACCCATGACCGTGCTCTATCAACTAAGCCAATATACAGCACAGTTCGATGTGTCTCAAAGGTGTACCTCCCAAGCGCTTAGTACAGTGCTCTGCACACAGTAAGCGCTCAATAAATACGATTGAATGAATGAATTTGTAAAATGGGGCTTAAATCCTCCTCCCTCCAATTTAGATTGTGTGCCCCACGTGAGACAGGGACTGCCCAACCTGATTTCTTTGTATCTACCCTAGTGCTTAGAACGATGCTTGACCCTTAGTAAGCGCTTAACAAATGCCATTAAAAAAGGGGGAATTGCGGCTTGCCACGTGGCACTCCTCTCTCTTGTCACCTGGGACCCTGGCACCAGGAGGGCGGGAGGGAGACCTACACAGCTAATGGCTCAGTCCACACTTCACCCCACTGAGAGCATCACCACCGCCCTCCAGCTTTTTCTCCCCATCGTCCTGCAACTTTTCATTTTTTCCCTTCATCCTGGCCCTCTAAGGGACAAGTCAGCGAGTAACCTGTGAAAAGGACAAGGGAAGACAATTTGATTAATCAGTTGCTCAATTAGATGTATTGATTGATTGAAGCAGCGTGTCCTAGTAGAAAGAGCACGGGCCTGGAATTCAGAGGACCTGGGTTCTAATCCAGGCTCTGCCATTTACCTGCTCTGTGGTCTTGGGCAAGTCACTTCACTTCTCTGTGCCTCAGTTCCTTCATCTTGCAAAATGGGGCTTCAATACGTATTCCCTCTCCTACTTAGACCTTAAGTCCCATGTAGAACCTGATTATCTTGTATCTACCCCAGTGCTTAGTACATTGCTTGACACACAGTAAGCGCTTAACAAATACTACAGTTATTTATTGAGCACTTATTGTGTGCAGAGCCCGAGGCTTGGGAGAGTACAACAGAGTTGGTGGACATGTTCATTGACTAGTTACGGTAATTTTCTAAAGTAATTTGTACTTGAGCCGCAGCAAACAAAGGAATGAAAGGGACTTAAAATTCAAACATATGTAGGTTCCTTTGTGCAGTAAGAGGTCTTGAGAATTTCAACAGGCACTCACTGGTGAACTTCTCAGCCGGTCATTTTCTTCGAACACGAAGGACAACTATATATAGAGAGAGCCTCATTCTAATGACCTGGAAGCAAATGGGACATTTTCTATTTCTGTTTCACTCTGGCCCAGCCATCGTTTAAGAAAGAAATGTCTTACCCACTAGAGAAGGTTAACCGTGAGTTCACCAGAAAGGACGAACCTCAGGTTACCCTTCCCTAAGAATGAACTCGTTTGGTGGGCTCTGGTCAGCCCCTTCCCTAACTAGAATGGCTCCTCCGGCACCCCTCTCCCCATGAAGAAGGACAAGGGGCAGCAGTGACCCTCTCTCCAAGTCAGAAATGGGAAACTGAGGCATCGAGTGGCTTAGTGAAAAAAGCGTGGGCCAAGGAGTAAGTGGACAGGGGTTCTAATCCTGGCTCTGCCACTTTTTTTTTTTAATGGTATTTGTTAAGCACTCAGTATGTGTCAAGCACTGTTCTAAGCGCTGGGGAAGACCCAAGTTTATTAGGTTGGACACAATCCCTGTCCCACATGGGGCTCACAGTCTTAATTTGGAGGAAATAGGATTTAATCCCCATTTTTACAGATGGGGTAACTGAGGCCCAGAGAAGTGAAGTGACTTGCCCAGGGTCACATGGCAGACAAGTGGCGGAGCCAGGATTAGAACTCAGTTCCTCTGACTCCCAGGACCGGGCTCTTTCCATTAAGCCACGCTGCTTCTCACCACTTGCCTGCTATGTGACATTGAGAAAGCCATTTAACTTCTCTATGCCTTAGTTTCCTCATCCGTAAAATGGGAAATGCCTGTCCTCCTTCCCTTCTAGACTCTGAGCCTCATGTGGGACGGGGCCTGAGTCCAACCTAATTAACTTGTACTTACCCCAGCGCTGAGTACAGTGCTTGGCACATAGTAAGCCCTGAACAGGTCCTATTATTGTTGTTGTTTTTTATTATTAATAATAAAGGGACTTGCTTGAGGTCACACTGCCGGCCAAGAGAAGAACCCAGTTTAAAACCCTGCCTGCCTTGGTCCCGGGGATGTCAGAACCTCGAACCAGTGCAAGGAAATGGTTATAGCACCGGTAGATTACCGCTTGTGTTCCTGCCAGAGACTTTTCACGTAGGACCCATTTACTGCCAAAGTCACTACAGCAGGGTGCTGCCGCTGACCTGTAGCCCCTCCGTCCAGTCGAAAGTTGCCTTGGTATCCATTCTCGTCTTTGCCATCTATATTACCCAGTTTGTTTTCAGGATTCCCGCTGGATCCGCCCACCTATCGGAACACTGTAGGGGGTTCTTTGGTCAGAAAGCAAAATGGCCTAGTGGAAAGAGAGACTAGACTTGGGAATCAAAGGACTTGGGTTCTAATCCCGGCTCAGGCTCCTGGGCGGCCTTAAGCAAGTCACAACTGCTCGGTGCCTCAGTTTCCTCATCTGTAAAACGGGAAATCAATCCTACTCCCTCCTGCTTTGACTGTGAGCCCCATGTGGAGCAGGGACTGTGTCTGACCTGGTTGTCTTGTAACTTCCCCAGTGCTTAGTACAATGCTTGGCACATAGACTGTGAGTCTATGTCTTTCAGACTGTGAGCCCACTGGTGGGTAGGGACTGTCTCTATATGTTGCCAACTTGTTCTTCCCAAGCACTTAGTACAGTGCTCTGCACACAGTAAGCGCTCAATAAATACGATTGATGATAGTAAGCGCTTAAAAAATAAAATAATAATGAAGAAGAAACCTTGACCACTGATGGTATGACCCTGGCAGACATGCCCCTACTTGCAGAGTCGGGATTTTGACCCTGGTCTCCTCATTCCTTGAGCTGTGTTCTTTCTGCTTAGTTTAGCACTTTGCACACAGTAGACACTCATTAACCCAAACAACCGTGATGGCATTTATTAAGGGATTACTGTGTTCCAGGTATTGTACTGAGTGTTGGAACAGATTCAAGCTAATCAGATTGAACACAGTTCCTGTCCCACCGAGGGCTTACAATCAAGAGGGGTGGAAAGCCAGTATTTTAATGCCCGTTCAGGTGGGGAAATTGAGGCACAGATAAGTGATTTACCCAGGGTGACACTGTGGGCCGAGTGGCAGAGCCGGGATTAAAGCCTGATCTGTGCCCTTTCCACCAGGCTATGCTGGCATTGATTGGTTAAGTGCTATTTATAATAGACACGGTGAAGGGAGTTAACACAGTAGGTGGTTGTGGTAGTAGTATTTACTAAGTACCTACGTAGGAAAAACACTGGAAAAAATACACGGTTGGGAATCAGACGTGGTCTCTGGCCCCCAAACTAGGAATGAGCGGGCAGAAGGATGTGGGGGTGGGTGCCCCTACCAAAGTGCCAACTAGGGAGCAAGCCACCACAGGGCCACCTCATATTTCATAGGAGTTTCGGGTTGAGGGGAGGAGAAAGTTCTATCCCATGACCCGCAGGATGCCAGCTTGATTTCTTGATACGTTGGTAACGATGGGTAGATTAGAAGAGAGCAGCGTCCCTCAACAGCGTGGCCCAGCAAAGGACCCCATGGTGTCCGAGAGGCACGACCGAGGGAGACGACCCTATCCCAAGCACAAGAGGCTAGGAGTCAGGATTCTGGTCCCAGCTCTGCCGCTGGCCTGCTGGAAGACCTTGAGCAAGTCACCTATCCTATCCGGGCCTGTTTCCTCATCTGCAAAATGGAGTATAAGCTAGTGAGCCCCAAGAAGGGGCCGTTCAATCTAATAATCTTGTTTTTACCTCAGCGTTTAATAATAATAATAATAATAATGGCATTTGTTAAGCGCTTACTATGTGCAAAGCACTCTTCTAACACATTTGTGGTAAGCGCCAAATAACTAGCTTAGTTAAATCATCATTCCTTCAACTGTATTTATTGAGCGCTTACTGTGTGCAGAGCACTGTCACAAGTGTGTTAGAATCTCGGCCTGGGCTGCCCAGTCACCGTCAGCATGTTATCCTCCAACACGAAGGCCAGTTTTATCATCATCATCATCATCATCAATCGTATTTATTGAGCGCTTACTATGTGCAGAGCACTGTACTAAGCGCTTGGGAAGTACAAATTGGCAACAGTTTTATGTATGGAAACTCAGGCAGGGACAAAACTGAAACCATAAAACAGAATGGACTCAGAGTCCTGGAATCAATCCAGCTCCGAGCCATACTAAAAGATAGAGGTGATGCCTGTGGTGTTTACCCGTGGGTCCTGCTAAAAACAGAATTGCATTTACGCTCACAAGTTTTATGGCCTGTGAAAAGCAGCAGCGCAGTTCAGTGGAAAGAGCCCGGGCTTGGGAGTCAGAGGTCATGGGTTCTAATCCCCGCTCCGCCAATTATCTGCTGTGTGACCTTGGGCAAGTCACTTCACTGGGCCACAGCTACCTAAAATGGGGATTAAGACTGTGAGCCCCCATGGGACAACCTGATCCCCTTTGTATCCCCCCAGGGCTTAGAACAGTGCTTTGCACATAGTAAGCGTTTAACAAATGCCATTATTATTATTATTATAAGGAGTTTGATCCCCCTCTCCCCTCCCAGCGGCCAAGAGGGATGCTGTTAGCTGGATCTGCACCTCAGGCCCATTTGGGCTGGGTCGTAGCCTGAGGGGCTCAGAGCCACAGAACCTGGCTTGTGAAGCATCATCACCCCAACCCTCAACTCGTGTGGTCCGGGGAGCCCCCGCAATCCCAGCTCAGCTCCCTCGCCCCGGGTCCGGTTCCTCAGAGTTTCACCTTCATGTCCAACACGGGAAACATCCCAAGCTCTCAGTATACTGGTGCAAACTGTAAAGCAGGGGGTGGGATCGCCACAGAAGATCAGAATGCCTCTTTTCAGCCAAAGTTTTATTTCTGGCATGTGTTCTCCCTCTCCTCCGGCTCCGATTAGCATCCCAGGCTCCGTCTCCAGCCCGTCCGACCTCGGTGTCGGCCCGCTTCTCAGGCTGCCCGAGTGAAAATGGAGCCCCGCACCAAATGCCAGCTCTCGTCTTCAAAATGGGGGCGGAGATCCAGGGGGGCAAATTGGGGAGGGGGAGTTACAGTAGACCGGGGCCAGAGGTGTCCTTGTCTCAGCTGGGGCCCTCAAAATCACCCACACGGCCATTCCCTTGAGCAAGGCAGAAGTGGGGCCACTGACAGTCAGAGTAACGGAGCCGAGCCAGTCCCTCCCCGCCCAGCCCAGTGGAAAATGGAGCTGTGGGCCAAGGTGCAACAGACAGAGTCACTTTACCCTGAGAGATAAGGAAGCTGAAGACTCTTGTTTGCTTTCAGCAGAGGGGGAAGGTGGGGCAGGGTCTTGCCCTGAGAGTGTAAGCGAGGGGCCCAGTGCTAAGTTGGCACTCCCCCCGCCCCCCCAGGAGGTCCGGGCAGCAGGGTGGCACCCCCCACCATCATCCTCCTGTTTAGCCAGACCCCGGCTGGCCTGCGTACTTCGGGATCAAGAGCGGAGTTAAAACCCCAAGAGGAGACTAGGGGGTGAAGGCCGGGGTCGGGAAAATGGAGGAAGGGGCAGGGCTTGCTGCCGCCCTTGGGCATCCTCCAAAGGAAAACCCCTTTCGAGGGCAAGGATCAGGCTCAATCAAGTAGAGCGGACCTCTTCAGTCTTCCAAAGTCACATTGCCCAACCTGCGAGACCTTCCTGCTCCCCTTCTCCTGGCCCTCCCTTTCATGATTTGCAAGCTTCCATCCCCCTTGAAGACCTCCCCATAGAGCTCCCTTTCCCAGTGCTTGCTAAGGGCAACAGAATACCTCATTCTTTATGTGTGAGCGTGCCTGCACACATATGTGTTGCAAGTGCATACGTGTGTGTGCATGTGCAAATCTGTGAGTGGCAGGAGAGGTGGGATTCCAAATGTTACAACCCTTTCAGGGGCCCCTCCGCAGGGAGGACCTTAAAGAGGGGGCAGGATCCTTAAACCCTGCCCCACCCTATCCTGGAGACGGGCAGCAGTGAAGGTTAGTTCAGGCCCACCTTCCCCACAGTCAATTCTGTTCCTTTGCAGCCTGGCTCGAGGGATGGGGGGGCAGATCTGTGGGGGATGTCACTTTCCAGGAGCCCTGGGGAATCTCCATTTCCAGCCCCCTTTCCCCAATCATGGGAGTGCAACTGCTCAAGGGGCGAGCAGAGGTGGGATGCACTGGGGCAGGACCCTCGGCTCAGTCCCGGATCAGGGGCCGGTAGAGGGGGGAGAGCACGGCTCCTCGGAGCCAGCGGAAGAGCTGGGCCAGCCTGTGCAGGAGAGGCAGCGAGGAAGGGCTGCCTGCAAGACACAACACAACACTTCTGTGAATGCTGCTTCTGCAGGTCTTCCTCCCCCACCCCACTTTCCTCTCTTTCACCCTCCCTTCCCACACCTTGAATCTCTCTCCTCACTTCCACCTCTCCAGCAAACCCCGGACCCCCGTCAGGCCTCTCAGACTGGGACTGCTATGGAGTGGGGCTGAGGTGGGGTACAAGCCCACCGGGACGGGGACTAGAGACCCCACTTTCTCCCTCTCCAAGGAAGAGGGAACCCTTGAGATGAGGGAACTGGTGTGGGCAGGGGGAGAAGGTGCCAAAGGAGAGGAGGAAGCAGAGGGGCCGAGGTGGAAGGAATTCTGTCCGTGACTAGGAGAGGGGCTGGCTCTCAGGAAAAGCTGGGGGGGGGGGAATCAGGGCTTATCGGCATCAGACATGTGATCATCCGGAGGAGAGTGAAAGTGTGACTGAGGATATCAAGCAGCTGGAAAAGGACGGGGAGGACCAATGGGGAAGAAAGCCAGAGGGACTTCTGAAGTTCTAACTGATCTAAATGGTTTGCAATCTACAGCATACAGGCAGATTTGCAATGGGAGACCAATAAAATGAAAAGGGGCAGGTACGTTTGGGGGAGTCAGGGGACTGTTTGGTTCTCAGTCCTGGACCCAGGACGCAGAGCCTTGGCCCCGGTGTTCAGGAGATGGCTGGGGGATGGGAAACGGGCCGGTCCCTCACCAGCCCCCTCCAAGAATCTGGGACCAGCCCCATTCCCGCAGCCCCCAGGCAACTGGCCCCCAACCTCGCCCCATGATCGCTCCTACCCTGCCCCACCCCACTTACCTGGGTCAAACCTGAGCACCAGGAGGCCCAGGACCAAAGCAGCCAGCAGGGCCTTCTTGAAAGGAAGGGCCAGGAGGTGACCCGCCCCCGACGCCAGCACTCGCCGCAGCCACAGCAGCAGGACCAAGACCTTGTGGGGGACGGAGCCTGGATGGGGGAGAGCAGAGGGGCAAGCTGGGATTATCCCAGGGAGACAATCTAGCTGTGGATGCGGCGCGGAGGCCTCGTAGGGCCCGGCCGCTCCGGTCTGAGGCACGCCGGGGGTTCTCACCCTCCCCTTTCCCATCTGTCCCGGGGTCTCCCCCAGGTGGGTCTGTAAGGATGGAGCCCACCCTCTCCACATTCGCTGCTCCACCACCGGTCAAGGTCCAGCTGAGCTCTTCCATCCCATCTTCTCCTGCCCGTCCCCACAAAAGCCACTTGAGCTAGCACGCTTTACAGTTCCTACTGAGGCTTCCACTACGGGTTCCCACAGGTCTCTTGGCCAGTCTGTACAGCCCAAACTCAGTCACCCCCACTATGCTCCTCTGCCCTGGGAAATGGCACCAGCTTTGTTTGGAGGCTGATGCGAGATTTCAAATTTCTAGCATCGTACCTAGTCAGGTTAGTGTCAAGTCCCGGGACAGGCCTCAATATCTACCTGGTAAATAGGTCACCCTCCACCCACACTGGCAACTGCCTTCCTTGTCCCCGGGCCAGGGGGATGGGGGACCCTGTCAAACAGAGAAGGCCCGATGGAAAAATCCCTCAACAAGCCACACCAGTTATTCTGACTAGAGGTAACAGGAGAGTTCAGGGTAGGGGATCTGGGTTCTAATTCCGATTCCACCACTTGCCTGCTCTGTGACCTTGGGCAAGTCACCCAAGTCTCTGTAAAATGGGGAACCAATGCCTGTTCTCCCTCCCGCTGACTGTGAGCCCCATGTGAGGACAGGGGGCTGTGATTATCTTGGCACAGAGTAAGTGCTAAATACCACAATTATTAGTCGAACCGACGCACTCACAGGCCCAAGTGCAGTGCTAGAGGGTGAGGTGGGGAGGAGGACCAAAGCTCTCACCCAAAACAGGCTGAGGAAAGGCCAGGAGTTTGTTGGGGAGGGTGGAGGGCTGGAGAGGAGCAGGGAAAGGCAGAGATGTCCTACCTTCCCGTTTCTCCTTGGGCGGGGGGCACTGCTGCTCTTGGGCTGGCCGAGTGGCCTCCTCGGGACCGGGCTGCCCCTCCTCCTGTCTTGCCTTGTCGATGGCTTCCAGGGCTCCCAGCCGCTGCTCCTCACTGAGTCCCGCGCAGCCCCGGGCCAGTTCCCGCGCCTCTGCCCAGCGGCCCAGCGGCAACAGGACCCGCAGCAGGTGAAGCTCCACCAAAGCCCCGTAGTCCCGCAGGCCCTGGTTAGCTGGCTCTCTCAGCCAACCGCCCGCCACCTCCAGCATCACCTGGGGCTCCTGCACTCGGCTGTACAGGAGGATGCTGCCCGCACCGGAAAGAGGTAACGGCATTGGCGCCGTCCCGGCACCTCCCACCACTGCTATTCACTTCTTCCCCACCCCCCCACGTGGTCCCTCTGTTTAAGGTACGTCCGCGGGATCTGGCCTAATTCCGGGCTGCTCTCCCACTACTCCAGCCCCGGCCGGTCATTAGCTCATCAGTCCCTGGAAGCAGGCGGGATTCGGGCCTGGCCAGGTCTGCACCTCTGGTGGCCCCTCAGTTCTATTTTTCCTTGTGAAATTAATTAAACAAATTGGGTGGGGCTCAAGGGAACAGCAGCCTGTACCCTCCCATACCCGTTCCTCACCAGGGCTCCCGAGTTCCCGGCCAATCGGTAGCAGGGAACCGGGGACGGCGTTGGCGGTAGTGGCAACCCCCCCAGTGTTTCCGACCGCCGTGCCGGAGGCGCTGCGGATACTCACTCACCACAGCTCCAGGAGTTGAGGAGGCAGGCTCTCCGGGCCCGGGTAGTACCGGAGGACCCACGGCAGGACTTCCCGCCACCGGTCCATCTCCGCTAGGGCCTGGATCCCCACGACACACAGGGAGCATTTCACTTCTGCAGAGCTGCCAAACACACCGATGGCCTCGGTTTGATTTCCCCCTCCCATCCCCTCCACACCAAACTAAGGCCCTTCCAGCAAGGTTGCTGCCTCTTTCCCTTAGGAGAACGGGCCAGTGTGGGCCAGCTTGTGGGTACAGAGGGAGGGCAGAACTAGAGCCCTTGATTTCTGCCTCCTTTTCTCTTCCCTCTCCACGGAGGGCAGACGCCCAAAGGACCCGGAGCAGAGACCTGCTCTGTGGGTGCTGATTGTCAAGGCTAATGCCGTCACAAACATACACCCTACTTCCTCTACAATACCCTATCACACACGCACCCCCCACCACGCACACACACTCTCTCTCTCTCTTTCTCCTCCTTCACCCCCACCCCAACTGGTCCCAGTCCTTTCTGAGACAGCAAGGGGCGAGAATCAGCCATCAACTTTGCATCCGAACTCTGCCACAGCTAGCTGCGGGACCTTTACGGCGTTCCTTTGCAGGCTCAGTGGAAAAGAGCCCGGGCTTTGGAGTCAGAGGTCATGGGTTCAAATCCCGGCTCCACCAATTGTCAGCTGTGTGACTTTGGGCAAATCACTTCACTTCTCTGTGCCTCAGCTCCCTCATCGGCAAAATGGGGTTAAGACTGTGAGCCCCCCATGGGACAACCTGATCACCTTGTAACCTCCCCAGCATTTAGAACAGTGCTTTGCACATAGTAAGCGCTTAACAAATGCCATCATTATTATTATTATTATCTCATCATCATCATCAATCGTATTTATTGAGCGCTTACTGTGTGCAGAGCACTGTACTAAGCGCTTGGGAAGTACAAATTGGCAACATATAGAGACAGTCCCTACCCAACAGTGGGCTCACAGTCTAAAAGGGGGAGACAGAGAACAAAACCAAACATACTATTGAGCGCTTACTATGTGCAGAGCACTGTACTAAGCGCTTGGGAAGTACAAATTGGCAACATATACAGTCCCTACCCAACAGTGGGCTCACAGTCTAAAAGTCTAAAACATACTAACAAAATAAAATAAATAGAATAGATATGTACAAGTAAAATAAACAGAAATAGAGTAATAATAAATACAGTAATAAATAAATACTCCACTTTCCTCATCTGTGAAATGGAGGCAAGATGGCCACAAGGAATTACTGATGATAGTTCCAGTCCCCGTTAGAGTGGGATATACCCCCCGTGGTAATCTTCCTGAGTTCCCCTACACCCCCCCCTGACCCAAGTCCCTGGCATACTTGTCCCTGCTCCCATCCTCGGGATCGGAGGCCAGGATCTCACAGCCCCGCTCACATGTCTCCAGGGCCGCCCTGAAGTCCAAATCCACCACGAGCTGGTCAGAGGCCTCTTCCAGCAGGAATACCACCAGTGGGGTTGGGGGGCCGGTGGGTATGGGTTCGCTGCTCCGGAGGGGACCAGCTGCCCCCATCGATCCGGCTAAGGTTGTCGATGAGTCGCTCCGCATGGCCGGTTCCCAGGTGCAGCTTCCTGCTTTAATAATAATAACAGTAATAATAATGGTAGTATTTGTCAGGACTTTATGATGTGCCAATCACTATGTTAAGCACTGTGGTAGATACAGTCAAATCGGACACTGTCCCTGTCCCACAGAGAGCTCCCAGTTTGAGAGGAGGAGAGCAGGCATTTTGCCCCCATTTTACAGATGAGGAAACTGAGGCACAGAGGAATAATAATGATGATGATGATGGTATTTGTTATGCGCTTCTAGCACCGGCGTAGAGAAGGGAAGCAGCGTGGCTCAGTGGAAAGAGCCCGGGCTTTGGAGTCAGAGGTCATGGGTTCTAATCCCAACTTGTCAGCTGGGTGACGTTGAGCAAGTCATTTATCTTCTCTGTGCCTCAGTTCCCTCATCTGTAAAATGGGGATTAAGACTGTGAGCCCCCCATGGGACAACCTGATCACCTTGTAACCTCCCCAGCGCTTAGAACAGTGCTTTGCACATAGTAAGCACTTAACAAATGCCATCATTATTATCATTAAGTAGACAGATGTTAATACCATCATTCATTCATTCAATCATATTTATTGAGTGCTGTGTGCAGAGCACTGTACTAAGCGCTTGGGAAGTACAAGTCAGCAATATATAGAGCTGGTCCCTACCCAACAGCAGGCTCACAGTCTGGAAGGGGGAGACAGACAACAAAACAAAAAATGTCAGATAAAGCAGCGTGGCTCAGTAATAATAATAATGGCATTTATTAAGCGCTTACTATGTGCAAGGCACTGTCCTAAGCACAGGGAAGGTTACAAGGCGATCAGGTTGTCCCATGGGGGGCTCACAGTCTTCATCCCCATTTTACAGATGAGGGAACCGAGTCCCAGAGAAGTTAAGTGACTTGCCCAAAGTCACCCAGCTGACAAGTGGTGGAGTCTGGATTTGAACCCATGACCTCTGACTCCAAAGCCCGGGCTCTTTCCACTGAGCCACGCTACAGAGTCAGAGGTCACGGGTTCAAATCCCAGCTCCACCAACTGTCAAATGTATGACAAGGCACTTCTCTGGGCCTCCGTTACCTCACCTGTAAAATGAGGATTAAGACTGCGAGCCTCCCGTGGGACAATCAATCAATCGTATTTATTGAGCGCTTACCGTGTGCAGAGCACTGTACTAAGCGCTTGGGAAGTACAAGTTGGCAACATATAGATCAATCAATCAATCGTATTTATTGAGCGCTTACTGTGAGCAGAGCACTGTACTAAGCGCTTGGGAAGTACAAGTTGGCAACATAAAGAGACAGTCCCTACCCAACAGTGGGCTCACAGTCTAAAAGGGGGAGACAGAGAACAAAACCAAACATACTAGCAAAATAAAATAAATAGAATAGATATGTACAAGTAAAATAAATAAATGGAGTAATAAATATGTACAAACATATATACATATATACAGGTCCTGTGGGGAAGGGAAGGAGGTAAGATGGGGGGGATGGAGAGGGGGATGAGGGGGAGAGGAAGGAAGGGGCTCAGTCTGGGAAGGCCTCCTGGAGGAGGTGAGCTTTCAGTAGGGCCTTGAAGGGAGGAAGAGAGCTAGCTTGGCGGATGGGCAGAGGGAGGGCATACAAAATAAAATAAATAGAATAGATATGCACAAGTAAAATAAATAAATAAATAAATAGAGTAATAAATATGTACAAACATATATACAACCTTGTAACCTCCCCTGCGCTTAGAACAGTGCTCGGCACATAGTAAGCGCCTAATCAATCAATCAATCGTATTTATTGAGCACTTACTGTGTGCAGAGCACTGGACTAAGCGCTTGGGAAGTACAAGTTGGCAACATCATCATCATCATCAATTGTATTTATTGAGCGCTTACTATGTGCAGAGCACTGTACTAAGCGCTTGGGAAGTACAAATCGGCAACATAGTCAGTCCCTACCCAACAGTGGGCTCACAGTCTAAAAGGGGGAGAGCCATTATTATTATAAATAGAATGATACACACACACAAACACGCTTAGAGCAGTGCTTTGCACATAGTAAGCGCTTAATGCCATTTAAAAAAACCCACATATATATGTATATATATATACAGATATATTCGGCCAGGGACTTTTCCACCTGCAGAGCGATGCAGGCTCTGAGCCTCGGCTCCTTCGGATGGGCGATCCGCCCTGTGCCCACCTCCAACTTCAACCCCTTTAAACCCACGCTAGCGAAGCAGTAGTTGCCCACCGGGTTCCCGCAGCCAGCGGCCTGGACCGGCGAGTTCTCGCGAGATCTGAGCAAGGGCTTCTGGGAATTGTAGTGTCTCCGCCGCTCGTGTCCCAGAGAGCGGGCGGGGCGAAAGGAAGCCGGAACTACACTACCCAGCATGCACCTCGCCCGCTAGGGAGGCCAGGGTGCGAAAAGGATTCTGGGACTTGTAGTTGGAGGGTGTTCGGCCCTGCTTCCCTCAGGGTCGGCCCTTTTCCCTCTCAGTTCCTGAGGAAAAGACTAAGGCTCTAATACTAAAACAACAGATTTGGTTGATTCATTAAACTCCCTTCCCTTCCCCACAGCACCTGTATATATGTTTGCACGTATTTATTACTCTATTTATTTATTTATTTTACTTGTACATATTTATTCTATTTATTTTATTTTGTTAGTACGTTTGGTTTTGTTCTCTGTCTCCCCCTTTCAGACTGTGAGCCCACTGTTGGGTAGGGACTGTCTCTCTATGTTGCCAACTTGTACTTCCCAAGCGCTTAGTACAGTGCTCTGCACACAGTAAGCACTCAATAAATACGATTGATTGATTGATTCCCTAGGCGAGCTAACCTGTTAGCGCTGAGTGTTACTGCCATATGGTTGTCTGGCTTCAAATCGGATCATCAGTCAATATGTCAACCCATCAGCCGGTGTGTCTTGAGCATTTACCATGTGTAGAGCACTGTACTGAGCGCCTGGGGGAGAACAGTAGAATAAGTAGACCCCATCTCTGCCCTCAAGGATCTTGCGGGCTAGCTGGGGAGACAGAGACGTTCTCGATTACAGGTGTTGGGTAGGGACTGTCTTTATCACTCTTCCCAAGGTCTATGAGCATTCCTGGCTCATTCGAGGCTCCACTGGCAATAATAATAATAATGGCATTTATTAAGCGCTTACTATGTGCAAAGCACTGTTCTAAGCGCTGGGGAGGTTACAAGGTGATCAGGTTGTCCCATGGAGGGCTCACAGTCTTAATCCCCATTTAACAGATGAGGTAACTGAGGCACAGAGAAGTTAAGTGACTTGCCCAAAGCCACACAGCTGACCGTTGGTGGAGCGGGATTTGAACCCGAGACCTCTGACTCCAAAGCCCGGGCTCTTTCCACTGAGCCACGCTGCTTCTCCGGCTCAGTCATTCATTCATTCAATCGTATCTATTGAGCACTTACTGTGTGCAGAGCACTGGACTAAGCACTTGGGAAGTACAAATCGGCTAAAGAGACGGTCCCTACCCAACAACGGGTCAATCAATCAATCAATCAATCGTATTTGTTGAGCGCTTACTGTGTGCAGAGCACTGTACTAAGCACTTGGGAAGTACAAGTTGGCAACATAGAGAAGCAGCGTGGCTCAGTGGAAAGAGCACAGGCTTTGGAGTCAGACATCATGGGTTCGAATCCCGACTCCACCACATGTCTGCTGTGTGATCTTGGGCAAGTCACTTAACTTCTCTGGGCCTCAGTTACCTCATCTGTAAAATGGGGATTAAGACTGTTAGCCCCACATGGGACAACCTGATCACCCTGTATCCTCCCCAGCGCTTAGAACAGTGCTTTGCACATAGTAAGCGCTTAATAAATGCCAATTATTATTATTATTATTATTATTATTATTATTATTATAGAGACAGTCCCTACCCAACAGTGGGCTCACAGTCTAAAAGTCTAATAATGGTGGTATCCAATCACGTGGATTGCATATTCCAGTCAGTCAATCAAATAAGTATGCAGAGCGTTCTAGTAAGTGCTTGGGGAAAAGTACAGGGCAACAGAATTGGTAGAAAAATTCCTTGCCCAGAAAGAGCTTACAGTCTAGGGAGAAGCTTGCAGTCCAGCAGTAAGCAAACACTTGATGCTGATTAAGGTATTTATAAAGTGTTTACTCTGTGCCAAGCATTATGCTAAGCCCTGGAGTATATACCAGATAATCAGATACAGTCCCTTTCCCCTCGTGGGGCTCACAAAAATAGAAGGAGAATCTTATCCTCTTATCTGATCTTATCTTATCCTCCCCTTCCTTCCTCTCCCCCTCGTCCCCCTCTCCATCCCCCCATCTTACCTCCTTCCCTTCCCCACAGCACCTGCATATATGTTTGGACATATTTATTACTCTATTTATTTATTTATTTATTTTACCTATACATATCTATTCTATTTATTTTATTTTGTTAGTATGTTTGGTTTTGTTCTCTGTCTCCCCCTTTTAGATTGTGAGCCCACTGTTGGGTAGGGACTGTCTCTAGATGTTGCCAACTTGTACTTCCCAAGCGCTTAGTACAGTGCTCTGCAGACAGTAAGCGCTCAATAAATATGATTGATTGATTACCCCATTTTACAGATGAGGAAACTGAGATGCTTGTGTCCTCTGGTCCTGGGAAGAAAGTGGATGGGCTGGGGACGACATCGCGGATGAGGGAGTGAGGCAGGCCGGGGAAAACAGTGGTGGGCATGAGAACAACCCACAGCACTGATGTAAAGAGTGATAAATTATTTATTCAGATTGATCATCAATCGTATTTATTGAGCGCTTACTGTCTGCAGAGCACTGTACTAAGCGCTGTCTGTCTCTCCCTCTAGACTGTGAGCTCGTTGTGGGCAGGTATGTGTCTACCAACTCTGTTGAACTGTACTCTTTCCAGCACTTAGTACACTGCAAGTGCTTCTGCCTGCCTTCAAGGCCATGATGAAAACTCCTCTCTCTGTCAGCAAGGGAGGTGTGGCAAAGTAGAGTAGCAGCGTGGCTCAATGGGAAGAGCACAGGCTTTGGAGTCGGAGGTCATGGGTTCAAATCTCTGCTCCACCAATTGTCGGCTGTGTGACTTTGGGCAAGTCACTTAACTTCTCTGTGCCTCAGTTACCTCATCTGTAAAATGGGGATTAAGACTCTGAGTCCCCTGTGGGACAACCTGATCACCTTATAACCTCCTCAGCGCTTAGAACAGTGCTTTGCACATAGTAAGCGCTTAATAAATGCCATCATTAATTAATTAAAGGAGGGTCTCCTGTGGTCCCCAGGGGGAGGTGGGGCCCAGGGGGCACCATAGGCCTCTCTCCAGGCTTGCGGACGTCCAGCTGTCCCCAGGGGTCAACCCTTGTCCTGATCAATCAATCAATCAATCAATCGTATTTATTGAGCCCTTACTGTGTGCAGAGCACTGTACTAAGCGCTTGGGAAGTACAAGTTGGTAACATAAACATATAGAGACAGTCCCTACCCAACAGTGGGCTCACAGTCTAAAAGGGGGAGACAGAGAACAAAACCAAACATACTAACAAAATAAAATAGAGTAGATATGTACAAGTAAAATAAATAAATAAATAGATAAATAAATAAATAAATAAATAATGAAAATCCTGATGGGCTGTGCCAGGAGTGGGCTTCGGCATGACCAGCAGCAGCTGCGTCCACCCCTCCTTCCGCCCTCATCTGCGTTGGCTGATCCCATGACAGGTCAAGACCTGTACAACCTGGGCTACCTAAATGCCAACCTCCAGAGCCCATGTGCCCGTACCTTTATACCCTATCACTTCCTCCTGTGCTGCTTTTATCTTAGGGCCCACCTTCCCCTGCTAAGCTGCCAGCTCTTGAAAGGTAGGGATCATTTCTTCTGACTGTATTGCACTCTCCCTAGGGTTTAGAGCAGTGGTCCGCAAGTAGTAATAATAATAATAATAATAATAATAATAATAATAATGGCATTTATTGAGCGCTTACTACGTGCAAAGCACTGTTGGGGCTCACTAAATGCCACCAATTAGAGAGGAGCTGGCAAGGGGCCGGGAAAGCAGCGCTGGGAAAGGCAGTGGCGAAAACAGCAAGCGAAGCATTGGAAAGGGGAGAAAGCCAGAGGCCAAGGCCCCTTTTTGAAGTAGAGGCATCTACATGAAGAGGAGGAGTGAAGTCATCAAAATAAATATGTTTTTCCCCCCTAATGATAGCTCCTTCTATTTACAGGGCACACCTTCAGAGGCCGTGGGGAGTTCTTTCCTGCCCTCAGCAAATTCTCCTCCCTGCTTGCAGGCAAGAGAGGTAAGGGGGAGGCACAATTAATTATCCCCAGCTTTCAGATGGGCAAACCGAGTCCCAGGGACAGCAAACTCAGCAGCCCCACTGAGTAAACTCATCCTGAGAGCAAGGTGGGGACCAAGTCAAGGTTTCTTGATGGCCATCCCACCATGTCAGCCCTTCTCTCCCCATAACCGCTCCCGCTCTAAGCTCTCTCCCTGCCCATCCCGTCCATCTCTTGTAATAATAATAATAATTATGGTATTTGTTAAGCGCTTTACTATGTGCCAGGCACTGTATTAAGCGCTAGGGTGGATACAAGCAAATTGGGTTGGACACAGTCCCTGTCCCATGTGGGGTTCACAGTCTCAGTCCCCATTTTACAGGCGAGGTAACTGAGACCCAGAGAAGTGAAGCGACTTGCCCGAGGTCACACAGCAGACAAGTGGCCGACCTGGGATTAGAACCCATTACCTTCCGACTCTCAGGCCCGTGCTCTTCTGTGTCATGCTGCTTCTCTTGTGGCTCAGGGCCTGCCCTCAGAGGGACAAACTACAGCTCCCAGGAGGCGAGGGGCAGAGGCTGGGCTGTCCCCTCACACGGATTCCCAAATATGGAGCCCAATTGGGTTTAGGAGGAGGAGGGAAGAGAGCTCGGCCCTGAGAGACGGGGGCAGGGGCGAGGAAGGAGACAGGGAGAGAGAGAATGAGGTAAGTTTGGAATATTCAACTCAATCACCTAAGCATGCGCGGGGACTTTCCCACAGAGCAGCCCAGGCCACAGCCCGCTGCCAGCAGGATTCGGGGTGGGGAGAAGGAGGGCTGCTGTCGGGGCATCAGCCTGGCACCTCTCACTCGCTCCCCAGAGCTGGGGCTTTCCGTTGTGTGGGGCCGGGGGAGGCAAGAGGCTTTTTCTCTAGTGCCAACGGCCCCTGCTAGCAGAGGAGACTGACCAAGGGGATGCGACAGGCGGGGGGTCCGGGCCCACTTGGTTCTGCAGGAGGGCAGCGCTGCCGTCAGCAGAAAGGCGGCTGCAGGGGCCTTAGGAATGTCTGCCCTGAGATGGAGCGCCCAAGCTCCAAGGAACCAGGAGGCCAGAGGCCTTCAGACCTTACACACACACACACACACACACACACACACACACACACACACACACACACACACACGCACAATGGCCCAGGAGGACACAGAGAGGGGCTACTTGGGCCCACCAGTCCAAGAAGGGGCACAGGGACGGATGGCTTCAATCCCATGACCTCAGGAGGGCCAAGGCTCGGAAAGAATGGACCCTACAGAAACTCAGTGCCCGAGGGGCAGGCCCGAGAGAAGGGCTATTAGCATCTGACTCTGTGGAATCCAAGAAGGAGAAATCAATCAATCATATTTACTGAGCACAGACTGTGTGCAGAGCCCTGCTCTAATCGCTTGGGAGAGTACAGTATGATAGAGTCGGTAGATGTGTTCCCTGCCCATAACGAGCTTATAGTCTAGAGTAGGGGAGATGAATGGAAGAGATCACCTCCTTCTTCCCACTGCTTCCTGGCCCTAAACCAACCCAGAGAAGGCCGCCCGTTATTCTCTTGGGCCTCGTGTGAACTGTTCAGCATGGCAAAGAGAAGGCAAAACGGGGCAATAATCGCAATAATGGTTTTTATTAAGGGCTTACTACATGCCGAAGCACTGGGGTAGATACAAGATAATTAGATCAGACACAGTTCCTGTCCCAAACGGGGCTCAGAGGAAGGGAGAATGGGTACTCATCCTTAAAGATGAGGAAACTGAGGCCCAGAGAGGCTAGGCGACCTGCTCAATGTAACCCAGCAGGCTCTGGTTATGATCACTTGTATCTCTTTTTTTCCTAACTATAGATAATTTGGGGTCTTTCCTGGTGGAAAGAACATGGGACTGGGGACTCCAGAAGCAGCACGGCTCAGTGGAAAGACCAAGGGCTTGAGAGTTAGAGGTCATGGGTTCTAATCCCAGCTTCGCCACTTATCAGCTGTGTGACTTTGGGCAAGTCACTAACTTATCTGTGCCTCAGTTACTTCATATGTAAAATGGGCATTAAGACTGTGAGTCCTATGAGGGACAGGGACTATGTCCAAACTGATTATCCATGAGTCCTATGAGGGACAGGGACTATGTCCAACCTGATCCAATATCTACCCCAGCACGTAGAACAGTGCCTGGCACATTCATTCATTTATTCATTCATTCAGTCAGTCATATTTATTGAGTGCTTACTGTGTGCAGAGCACTGTAGTAAATGCTTGGGAAGTACAATTCAGCAACAAATAAGAACAATCCCTGCCCACAACAGGCTCACAGTCTAGAAGCGGGGAGACACACATCAAAACAAGTAAACAGGCATCGGTAGCATCATTATAAATAAATAGAATTATAGATATATGCACATATTAATTGAAAAAATAGAATAATAATTACTAATGTGTACAGCTATGCACAAGTGTTGTGGGGTGCAGAAGGGGGTAGAGCAAAGGGAGCAAGTCGAGGCGTTGGGGAGGGGATATAAGCCCTTAACAGGTACCCCAATTATTATTACTATTTTGGCACTGTGAAAAACATGGAAACTAAACTGGGATCTGGCCCGCCCGAGAGGACTCAATGTCCGAGCCTTGGGCGCTCTCTGATGTCAGCAGCAGAGCCGAGTCTCTGCTTGACCGGCCACTAGCTCGGCCGGCGGTCCCCGTTGGCCGGGCATCTTCCCCATTCGGTGGCCATGTGGGGCAACCTGCCACCCCCAGTACCCCACTAGATGTGTTCTGTGGAGTTTCAGGGTTGGGCCTTTTGGGGGGCTTTCTCCCTGCCCCTCCCGGTCCTTCTCCCACTGAAGCCTAAGATTCACCTGACCTGTGCCTCCCCTGCCGCACTTCTTCCACCCCAGCCCTGAGCCCCCTCACCCACACAGAGCAGGTCTAGACTGTGGCGGGGGCTCGGCCAACCTCTTCCAGTGGTCCTCCTCATCCTCCCTCCAATGGGGCCACGAGCTGTCTGCCCCGACTCCCCCAATTCCTGAGCCTTCCCCCTCCAGCCCGCTGTCCAATAGATGTCCAGCCCCGCTTCACTTCCTGTACTAAACAGAGCCTTCCTGGATCTCCTGGATCTTCCTGGATCCAGGAGGCCTTCCCAGACTGAGCCTCTTCTTTCCTCTCCCCCTCGTCCCCCTCTCCATCCCATCTTACCTCCTTCCCTTCCCCACAGCACCTGTATATATGTATATATGGTTGTACATATTTATTACTCTATTTATTTATTTATTTATTTATTTATTTATTTATTTATTTTACTTGTACATTTCTATCCTACTTATTTTATTTTGTTCGTATGTTTGGTTCTGTTCTCTGTCTCCCCCTTTTAGACTGTGAGCCCACTGTTGGGTAGGGACTGTCTCTATGTGATGCCAATTTGTACTTCCCAAGCGCTTAGTACAGTGCTCTGCACATAGTAAGCGCTCAATAAATACGATTGATTGATTGATTGATTGATCTCCCCCAGCCCAGAAAGGATCATGGCCCTCCGTGGGCCAGGGTAAATATGTCTGCCCTGATCCCTGCCTGGGAAAGGGTGAAGTGCTTGGGGGGGGTTCTTTGAAAGAGAAGTTCTGGAAAGTGCCGCCACCATCTCCATCTTGTCATTTGGCCCAGGACCTGGTAGCAAGCTCTCTCTCTCTCTCTCACTCGCTCTCTCGCTCTCTTCTTCACAGGTCCTGGTAGCAAGCTCGCTCTCTCTTCTTCATTCTCCCTCAGTCCCTCCTTATGTCGGGAGACTGGGTAGCGAATGAGTTCCTGATTGTTGGGTGCAGTTGTTTACTCGGCTAGATGAGGGCAGGGTGGCTCCTGGGAGAAGCCAGGGAACATTGTCTCTCCTGGCTCCTGCTCTCTCTTCCCACCCCTCTCCTCTCCTTCCCACCTTTCGGCTACAAAGCAACCCGGAACTCGGAAGCCTAGGGCTGTCAGCTGGTCTTGGCCATTAGAGACCACTGGCTCCCCGTACTGTTTCCCACGAACAGGCTCCGATCCCTCTCTCATCGAAGAAACCTTGAGGTAAGATTGGCTGTTCCCCTCCTCATCAGGCCTGGAAAATAGCTGTGTCTGTTTGCAATTGACCCCACTCCGAGGGTGCCCCACAGACCCAGCTTCCCATAAAGTCTTCTTTGAAAGAGACTATGAAGACCAGCAGAGCTTTATTACATTTCTTTGGGGCCCTTTGCCTGATTTCCTGCTGTATCCTGGGGATGTGGGGAACATGCTTAAACTGCGGAATTTGCTTAAATGGGTAAATCCGGGCGGGAGCTGCAGTACCTAGGTGTCACCGCTAGAGGGCGCGTTTAATCCTGCTTTTCGTCCTAGAGGGAGAGGGCTATTTATTGAGCGCCGGCATTGTACTAAGCGCTTGGGAGGGTACAGTACTACAGTAAACAGACACATCCCCTGCCCACAACGAGCTTACCGGGCTGGGTTACTTTAGAATTCATGTGGGGACAGGAGGGTAGTAGTGATAATAATAATAATGATATTTAATAATGATGGCATTTGTTAAGTGCTTACTATGTGCCAAGCACTGTTCTAAGCTCTGGGGGGGAATACAAGGTGATCAGGTTGTCCCACATGGGGCTCACAATCTCAATCCTCATTTTACAGATGAGGGAACTGAGGCACAGGGAAGTTGTGATTTGCCCGAAGTCACACAGTTGACGAATGGCAGAGCCGGGACTAGAACCCGTGACCGCTGACTCCCAAGCCCGTGATCTTTCCTTGTTAGGCCGTTGTTATGTGTCAGGTACTGTACTGAACACTGGATTAGATGCAGGTTAATCAGATTAGATACAGTCATCTCCCTTCCCAGCCCCACAGCACTTACGTACATAGCTTTAATTTTATTCATTTATATTCATGTCTATCTCCCGCTCTAGACTGTAGGTTTGTTGGGGACAGGGAATGTGTCAGTTATACTGTACTCTCCCAAATGCTTAGTACAGTGCTCAGTGCACAGTAAGCACTCGATAAATCTGATTGATGGACTGACCGACTACCCAGGGCTCGCAGTCTAAGGGGAAGGAGGACAGTCATTCAATTCCCATTTTACAGAGGAGGAAACTGAGGCCCAGAGAACTTAAGTGACTTTCCCAAGGACACAAAGCAGTGTCGGAGGAAACCATTCATTCAGGGAGCCTGGCTTGCTAACCCCCTTGGGGTGCTGGGAGGATGAAGGCCAAATGGACCAGTTATTAGAGTTTATTAAGCATCTCAAATTTCTTGGACGAGGATGGAACAATAACTCCGATGTTCTTAATTACCCACGGTGACCTTGGCCCTCCTGCATCCCTGATGAATCCCTCCCTCTTCCCTAAAGTGGCATCCTCAGCTTCAAAGGGGAAGGGAATGACCTGGGGAGAGGCCAGAGGAAAGCTCTGATTAGAAGGCTGGAAAACGGGGCCCATGAAAGAAAGTTAAAGCAGTGTGGGAAGCTTTTTTTGATCCCAGCCCCTTCAGGCCTTTCAGCCAGAGATGGGTCAACGGGCCAGGATGCTGTCTCTCGGAGGCAATTCTCAGGGTCAGGACACCCTTGGAGCCCAGTTCTTCCCTGGCCAGGAAGAATGGAGGCCTGGGTTCAGAACATGATGTCGGGCGAAATGAGATGTCCTCCTCTTCACCACAGAGCTGAAAGGGGAGGGGGCTGAAGCCAGAGAATTGCTGTTTGATCCTGGGTTGTTGGGGCACGGACACCGGGGGTGGGGGGAGGGAGTCTATAACAGTCACTGTCGGGGGGCTCGGGGGACCAGCCCCTCCCAATGGCAGACACCCCTTCTGCCAATCCTGTAGCGATGGGGTCAGCCAAGTAAAACAGAACCAGAGTGGCCAGTGCCAGCCCGGCCAAGACCGAGCGGGCCAAGTTGAGATTCTGGGCCGAGTCTTGCCCATCCTGATTCACTGCGGCGGGGAGCGCTCCGGGGAGGAGTAGGAGCAGCAAGACTGGGCACTGGAGGAAAGGCTAAAGGGAAAGGCCTTAGGAGCAGCATGGCGTAGTGGATAGAGCATTGGCCTGGGATGGGAAAAGCCAATACTGAGCCATAAGTGGTCAGCACTCAGCTCGTGCCATCTAAACCCTAGTGAACAATAATAACCATAGACTTGGCAACTGGAAATGGCCAAAGGCTCGCTCTCCGCTGGACCCTCTGACTGACAGCGGAAAGGAAGCCCAAGGAGGAAAGGGGAATCAAGGGAGGTGGAGGAGCAGATAGGCAACCACCTGGACCAAATACAAATGTAGAGTGGCCAGAGAGCGGCCAGGGGAAGCTAGGGAAAGCAGAAAGCCATCTGGAAATGCAGCTGGAGAACGTTGTTTGTCTTTACTGGTGAGATCACTGCACCTAGGTTCCTGATAGGGATCTTCTGTGGCACTATTCACTGCAGCTCGGGAGAGCATCCCTGCTGGTTTCTGTTCCGCTGCCGGATGGCACACAGCACCAGGATGGGAGACACCATGTGTCCCCTACTCTATTCCCCAAAAGCTCTCTGCAGGGCACTGGTGGGACAGGAGCCATCCCACATCCTCCTCGGTGACTGCAAGGTTGCCATGAGGCCCAGCTTCCCCCATCCTGCAGGGAACAAGGGGCAGTTTGGGATCTGGGTTGGGGAGGACCAGGACTCCACCACCTCAGTGGTCACCAGGCCCAATCCTGCTCCGCTCGCAGGGGACACAAGGGTTCACCTGTTTGGCCCTCAGTGGGGTGGCCAAGCCTCCTGCCGGGAAGTTTAACCTCGTGTCTGGATACTTAAATGTGGACACAGCTATTGTGCCCTTGAGTCTGGGCGGGCTGCTGCCCCAGGCGCTCCTCCGGGGATATTGATCCGGGTGGAAATCCCTGAAGTCTCCTTCTTGCTAGTCCCACTCTGGCTAAGGCTACCCCAGCAGAGGGGTTTTGGGTGGAGAGGGAAAAATTATATAATCGGTTCTCAGGAAGAGCTTACTAAGTGTCAAATGCAGGGATAGGCACCAGCTGATCAATCAATCAATCAATCGTATTTATTGAGCGCTTACTGTGTGCAGAGCACTGTACTAAGTGCTTGGGAAGTACAAGTTGGCAACATATAGAGACAGTCCCTACCCAACAGTGGGCTCACAGTCTAAAAGATCAAAAGATCAAAACAGACAGAGTCCCTGTCTCTCACAGGGCTCACAATCCACAAATCTGGGAGAACAGGTGTCTATCCCCATTTTAAAAGTGAGGAAACTGAGGCCCAGAAGGGTTAAGTCACTTGCCTAAAGTCACCCAGCAAGCCAGGGGCAGAGTCAGGACTAGAATCCGGGTCTTCCGAATCCCAATCCTGGGCTCTTCCCACTCAGCCGTGCTGCGAATGACCCCGGCAGACTCTTAACCTGGGAAACCCCAGTTTCCCATATAGCAAAGTAAGGGTTGCCATGAGCTCCTGAGATCTCCAGCCCCCAACTCCACCCTCGGAGGTTCTGCATCCTGGAACTTGGCATCCCGGGAATTTGTTCTGCCACTTGAACCCTCACATGTCGCCTTCCCTAAGTTCTTTGAGGAAGGCCATTGCCGCCACCAGAACAAAGTAGAGTCCAGTTCCCTCCCCCTCCTTCCCTCTACAGGCCCCTGACCCCTCTTAAGGCATGGGGGTAGCAAGCAGCGATAGGACACATTGATGTCCTTCATGGAATCCGGCCATACTTCCACATCCTGCAGGCCGACCCCTCGGGGGCCCGGGGGGCCCCACTGACTTGGCTCTGGCCGGAGGCGGTGGGGAAGAAAACCGCGAGGAACAAAAGAAAGTTTCAAGAACAGAACAAGGCGAACGCTGAGGGCCTGGTTGTGTGGGGGAAGGAGGGCGAGCCATATGAGGCAAAAGAAGAAAGCAGCTAAAAGTGGCCAGTTGGGAAAGGGAGTGAGTAAGAGGAGACAGGGTGATATGATCAGGGAGCATGAGATAATAACAATAATAAATAAGTCATACTTCAAGTTTGTGTGACTCCTTTTAGAGAGCAGGGCAGCTGGGCACTTGTGCTTACTCTGCAGGCAAGAGGCACCAGAAAGTCAAGGATTCAGGGAGCCTCCAAAAACTGCTCTTTCCACCACCTACTAAAGGGAGGGGGTGTAATATTAATAATAAGTGGAGAACGCAGTGTGGCCTAGTGGAAAGAGCAGAGGACCTGGGTTCTAATTCCGCTCCATGACTATTGTGTGATCTTGGGCAAATCACTTAACTTCTCTGGGCCTCAGTTACCTCATCTGTAAAATGCGGATTAAAGGTGTGAGCCCCATCGACATGGATTGTGCCCACCCTGATTATCTTGTGTCTGCCCCAGCACTTAGAACAGTGCTTGTCACCTAGCAAGCACTTAGCAAATACCACAAAAAACAAATGATAATTTGTTAAGTGCTTACTGTGTGCCAAGCTCTGTCCTAGGCACTGGGGTAGATAAAAGATAATGAAGCAGCGTGGCTCAGTGGAAAGAGCCCGGGCTTTGGAGTCAGAGGTTAGGGGTTCAAATCCCGGCTCCACCAACTGTCAGCTGTGTGACTTTGGGCAAGGCACTTCACTTCTCTGTGCCTCAGTGACCTCATCTGTAAAATGGGGATTAAGACTCTGAGCACCCCGTGGGACAACCTGATCACCTTGTAACCTCCCCAGCGCTTAGAACAGTGCTTTGCACATAGTAAGCGCTCAATAAATGCCATCATCATCAAGTCCCCCATTAGGCTTACAGTCTAAGTAGGAGGAGGAAAAGTCTTGAATCCCCATTTTGCAGATGAGGAAACGTTGGCACAGAGAGATTAAGTGACTTGCCCATGGTCACCCAGGAGGTAAGTGGCAGAGCCAGGATTAGAACCCAGGTCCTCTGACACCCAGCCATGTTGTTTCCCTCTGGGTGTGGGAGAGGGACCTCAGAGCAGAGAGTTTGCTAACTGGGCTCCTGGTCTGCTTCCCCACCCCTGACCCCCGACCCTCTGTGAGAACTTGAGCAGGTGATTTGCCCTCTCTGAGTCCCTCTTCCAATTGACAGGAAAGGGTCACCACTGACCGATGCTGGAGTGAGAGGAAGGATGCATTAGCTTGTGTTTGTTGAGCTCCCTGAAGTCCTGGGGATTTCCACCTATTTGGGTATCTGGTCGTTGGGCTTTCGGAGCAGTTTTTCTCCAGAGAGTTCAGTGGTATATAATACCGGCCCAGGCAGCCCTGACATGTGTGCCTGGTGACCACAAGCCACTGGGCCAGCGAGCCAGCCTCCTGTGGCGGGGGACCCAGGGCCACATTAGCCACCATGCTGTCTGTCTGTCTTGCAAGAATGTATACTCCCCATGAGCAGAGAACTTGTCACTTGGTTGTTTTGAATTTCCCAGGTGCTTAGTACTTGGGCAGCTCACCCAATCTATGCCACATGCACTGATCATCTTCTTGAAGCCTTGCTTCTCTCCTCAAATCTCTGTTGTTTCTCTCTGCATCAAACAAAAACTTCTCCCAGCTTCTAGCCTTCCCACCAAGTCACCCCTCTATACCATTCTGCTGTCTTCACCAGGCTATTTGCCAACTCTCTCTCTCTTCATCCCCCCCAAGCTATCCTTCTAGTTGTTCCCTCTGTTCCCTCACTCACCCTGTTCCTCCACCGTGGAACTCCCTCCCTTCCCAAATCCAACAGACCACAGCTCTCCCCGCATTCAAAGTGCTCCTAAAATTCCACCTCTGCCAATAAGCCTTCTGTAATTAATTTCCCAACATCCTAAGCTTTTTAAACCCTGTCAGCCAACCCCTAGCTCTTATGAACTTATTTACATCCTCCTCAGCACTCTTGTGTGTATGTTTAGTCGGTTGTACATTTGCTTATCTACTTTAACGACTCCTGTAAATGTCTTACATTTGTCTCCCCCATTAGAATGTAAGCTTCTAGTGGGCAGGAAATGGGTCACTTCTGTATTCTGTACTTCCTAAGCAGTGTGGTGTATCAAGTGAGAAGCAAAATGCCCTAGCAGAAAGAGCTCAGGCCTTGGAATGAGAAAACCTGGGTTCTAATCCCAGTTTGGCCACACTTTTTTTTTTATATTTAAGCACTTACTATGAGCCAGGCACTGAACTAAGTGCTGGGGTAGATACAGGCTAATCAGGTTGGACCTAGTCTATGTCCAACGTAGGACTCACAGCATTAATCCCCATTTTACAGTTGAGATATCTGAGACACAGAGAAGTCAAGTGATTTGCCCAAGGTCACACAGTAAACAAGTGGAGGAGCCACGATTAGAATCCAGGACCTTTGGACTCGCAGGTCCATGCTTTATCCACTTAGCCAAGCTGCTTCTTGGGCAAGTCTTGTAACTTCTCTGCGCCTCAGTTTCCTACACTGTAAAATGGGGATTAAGTAGTCCATTTTAGACTGTGGGATAGGGGACTGTGTCCAGCCTGATTATCTTGTATTTACCCCCGTGCTTAGTACAGTGTTTGGCACATAGTAGAGGCTTAAACAAAACCAAGCAAAACGAACCACAGAGCTGAACGACAACTAAAAATGGTTGCTGGGGCTGATATCACTCAGAATACATTCCTCCAGGGGAGAGGAATCAAGCCCTCAGGCCCTGATGCGACATCGTGGAAGGGTTCATTATTCCAGTGATGCTTTTTATCCATCAAACTGTGACACACACGGCTGGGGTCCTGGAGAGGCTAATAGGAACACATAGAGTCCCAGGGAGGGACTGGGCTGGTGGGGTGAAGGGGTGGGGGTGAGGGGGACATAAGCGGGGCTCCTAAGGGGGAGGTCCTTAGGGACCATGGGAGAAGGGGGAATGACAGGAAGGAAGATTGGAGTCCCAGTCCCAAAGCTTGTTCTGTATTCCCAGAACTGCTTTACTTCCCCAGTCCCTTCCCGTGATCCCACTTATCCTTTACCACATCCCTATAGGAAAAAGGAGCAGGGTTGAGTCTCCCCATTTTACAGATGGTGGCAGGGGGGATAGACTCGGAGGGATTGTGACTTGTCCAAGGTCACACAGCAGGTCAGCCATGGGTCCTGGGTTCCTAGATATGCTTCTTCCACTGTATCAGTGGAAAGAGCACCGAGAGAAATAAAGTGGCCCAGTGGAATAAACACAAGCCTAGAAGTCAGGGACCTGGGTTCAAATCCTGTTTCTGCCACATGCCTACTCTGTGATCTTGGGCAAATCACTTAATTTCGCTGTGCCTCAATTTCCTCATCTTTAAAATGGAGGTAAGATACTTGTTCTCCCTCCCCTTTAGACCGTGAGCCCTGTGTAGGAAAGGAATTGTGTCTGATCTGCTTTATTGTGTCCACCCCAGTTCTTGGCACATAGCAAATGCTCAGCAATTATTACTATTATTATTAATATTATTGTTATCATTATTATTATCATAGAGGCTTGAAGCAAGCAGCACTTATCGAACTTGCAGGTCCATAGCCCTGGGTGACCACTCAAGCTGCTAACAGTGGCAGGGTATTGTTGTGGGGTGCTGTTCTCTTCCCTGCTCTCCTCTCCCCACTGTGCAGACTGGGCCCCAGAATAAGAGGTGAAGAGACCACTAGAAAGGAAAGAAAGCCCCTTCAGGGGCAACCATCAGTGGATGGAAGCCGCTCCCTCTCTCTCTGTCTCTCTCTGTCTCTCTCTCTCATTTTCTTGCCCGCTGCTGGGGATGGAGGATCCTGGCATCTGGATTGAGCCTGAACTTTGGCCTTTTGTTTCCCTGCACTTTCCTCTTGGCACCACTCAGAGCCCTTCAGTGTTGTGTTTTCAAAGTCACATGATAAGATCTTTGCACAGCTGCCTAGGGAGAGAAGGAAAGATACAGAGACAGAGAGAAAGAGAGAAAAAGAAAGCCCAATCTCTGCTGTTTCTGTTCCTGCTTTGACTGATGAAGTCGAGTGCTGAGACTTGGCAATGCTGGGAACCCACATAAACACGCTCTCCCTTACCCTCACCTCCCCTTGCATAACAATCTACCCCTGCCCAGCTATAGACCCACAGTCCATCACACTGCTCTCTCCAAAAACACACAACATACACACAGACCCACACCCCTACTATGCTTCCCTACAAGCTGAACAAAACATGTTTTACTTCCTCCTTGAAATGCATCTATTCATTTATTCTCAGACTCTTTGTTTTTCTCTCTTTCTCTCTCCCTCCTTTCTTTTTGTATTTCTCTCCCTAATTCTCAATACCTGAGCCCAGTCAACTCTATGGTTTCCCTTTCTTTCAGCCCCTCTACCCCAAACAGAAACATTCATTCCTCTCAGCCATCACACTCCCTTCTCTGTCATTACTTATTTTTCAATTCACTGCAGCTCTGCTTTCTCATCTTTACCATCAAATGACTCTCAGTAAGTACCCTGTTACTGTACATGATGCTGTGCTTGGTGCATTACGGGTTACTCAAAATGCCCTCAAATCTCCTACCTTCTGTAATAGCCACACACTAGGGCCATTAGGCATACAGAAATTTAGAGATGGAACAATGCAAAATGAATAAATAATAGAGATCTATTATTTACATGCTTTGTGTTTTGATCACATTGAGTTCTATATCTTTCTCCTATACACCTTTCATCCCCATCTCTTGGGCCTGTCAGGGAACGGATTAGAAAATTTAGAATCGTAGAATTCTGGAACTGGATTGGACTCCAAGGGGTCACTGGATTTAGCCCCCGGCCCCCAGTCAGGGAATTACTTAAATCATCCAGGACAGACAGGTGTCTAATGTGTCTTAAAATAACTGCAGAGATGAAGAGTCCACAATTTACTTTAGGAACATATCCTAATATTAAGCCACCTTACAATCAAGATTTTCCTAGTCTAACCTAGCTCCCTCTTGTTTTAACTTAAGCTCAATTTCTTGGCTGGTCTTCCATGAACATGAAGAAACACAAAGCAGCCATCTGCAGTGTTTGGGTGTTGGTCTTACCTCGAGCTCTGTGCCTCTGTTTCCTCATCAGTAAAATGGGGGAATAAAAAAACTGCTCTCCCTAGGTTTTGGGAGCCCAAGTAGAACGCGGGTTGGATCAGATTTGATGATCTGGCCTCTACCCCAGGACGTAGCATATAGAAATCGCTCACTACCGTAATTATAATTCTAGGGAAGGGCCCGAGGGAGGAGAACAGAGTGCTGGGGAAGCCGATACAATTAAATGAAGCCATTTAATAATAATCATAATAATAATTGCGGTATTTGTTAAGTGCTTACTATATGCCATGCACTGTTCTAAGCGCTGGAGTAGATATAGGGTAATCAGGTTGTCCCACGTGGGGCTCACAGTCTTAATCCCCATTTTACAGATGAGGGAACTGAGGCCCAGAAAAGGGGAGTGACTGGCCCAAAGTCACACAGCAGACAGGGTAATCAGAATGTCCCACGTGGGGCTCACAGTCTTAATCTCCATTTTACAAATGAGGGATCTGAGGCCCAGAGAAATTAAGTGACTTTCCCTAAGTCACACAGTAGACAAGAGGCAGAGGCGCAATTAGAACCCATGACCTCTGACTCCCAAGCCCACGCTCTTGCCACTAAGCCATGTTTCTGCTCTGTTGTCGGGGTGGGGTGGAGGGGGAGGGTTTTCCAAGGTGCAAGTGGGAGAGAGAAATTCAGGAGCAAGACTAAAACCGTAGAGATTTTCATTCTATTTCAGTCTAGCAACTTGTATTTAATATCTGGCAATAATTTGGGGCGGTTTTGGAGAGATTGATTTTTTTTTCACTTCATGTCTATTTTTGTTCAATATTTGTCCTTTTGCTGCAAGATCTTCCAAATAGATGTTCATCAATGTTAGTAGTAACAATGATAATCATAATAGCATTTATTAAGCACTGACAGTGTGCCAAGCTAAGCTAAGCTAACCACTGTGGTAGGTAGGTACAATTTATTGTACCAAGGGCTAAGAGGAAGGAAGGAAACAGATGTTTTATCCCCATTTTTACAGCGGAGGAAAGCCAGGCTCAGAGAGGTTAAGCAACTTTCCTAAGGTCACACAGCAGGTGAGTGGCAGAGTCTTCCGACTCTGAGTCCCGTGCTCTTTCCACTAGGCCACCCAGTATTGAATTCCTCAGGCTGCCAGCTGGATGATAAATCCATAAATTGTACTTTCTAAGCGCTTAGTTGTACTTCCCAAGCGCTTAGTACAGTGCTCTAAACACAGTAAGTGCTCGATAAATACGATTGAATGCATGAATGAATGAAATCCTTTTGATAAAGTTGGAAGATGTGTTTTTAGAGTGAAGTGGCCACTGACCAATGATCCCTGTAGGATTCGTCCAGAGAGGCCCGAGAGAAGTGACTCTCTCAAGAGAGCCACCCCACTCAATCAGTCAATCAATCAATCAATCAGTTGATCAATGGTATTTATGGAGTGCTTACTGTATGCAGAGCACTGTACTGAGCTCTTGGGAGAGTACAACAGAGTTGGTAGACATGTTCCCTGCCCACAAGGAACTTACAATCGAGAGGGGAAGACGGGCATTAAAAGAAATTATAGATATGTACATAAGCGCTGGGAGGCTGAAGGTGGATTATTAAGTGCTTAAAAGGGGACAGATCCAAATGCAAGGAGTCGCAGAAGGGAGAGGGAGTGTGCAAAATGAGTGCTTAGGGAAGATCTCTTGGAGGAGATGAGATTTTAATAAGGCTTTGAAGGTGGGGTGAGTGGCGGTCTGTCGGATATGAAGGGGGAGCGAGTTCCAGGCCCGAGGAGGTTGTGGTCAAGGGTCGGCGGTGAAAGAGAAAAGATCAAAATGATTAAAGGAACGAAGCTTGCGGACTGGGTTGTAGGAGTTGTAGGAGAAAATCAACAATGTAAGCTAGGAGGGGGCAAAGTGATTGAGTGCTTTAAAGGGGATGGTAAGGGGTTTCTGTTTGCTGCGGCGGTGGATGGGCAGCCACTGGAGGTTCCTGAGGAACGGGGAGGCTCCAAGATCCAGAGAAGCAGCGTGGCTCCGTGGAAAGAGCCCGGGCTTTGGAGTCAGATGTCAGGGGTTCAATTCCTGGCTCTGCCAATTGTCAGCTGTGTGACTTTGGGCAAGTCACTTCACTTCTCTGTGCCTCAGTTCCTTCATCTGTAAAATGGGGATGAAGACTGTGAGCCCCCCATGGGACAACCTGATCACCTTGTAACCTTCCCAGTGCTTAGAACAGTGCTTTGCGCTTAATAAATGCCATTATTATTATTATTACTTCACTGCTCTGTGCCTCAGTTACTTCATCTGTAAATGAGGATTAAATCCTCCTCCTTCCGATTTACCTGGGAGACTTATGTGGGATAGGGACTGTATTCTATCTGATTATCTAGTATCTACCCCAGTGCTTAGTTCAGTATCTGGCACCTAGTAAACACTAAAAAATATCATTAAAAAAAAAGAAATCAATCAATCAGTGGTATTTACTGAACATTTCCTGCATTTAGACCACAGTACTGAGTTTGGGAAAGTACCCTATAATAGAGTTGATAAGCCTATAAAGAGCACGCAGTCCACAGGGGGAGACAAACATTAAAATAAATTATAGATTGGGGAAATAGCGAAATAAAAGGATATTTACATAAGTGCTGTAGGGCTGGGGAGAGTATCAAACAAAGAGACTCATATGAAGGGGGCACAAAATAGTAGCTTGGAACTGCTCTAATTATATGTTACTGGATTGGACAGTGCAATAAAATAAGTCCTCACAAATTAGTTTTGACCTGCTCAAAGGCTTTCTCTGGCTTTTTCTTCCAATATTGATATATCCTTCCTCTTTCTCCACACACACACACACACACACGCACCACCCCACCCTTATCTTCTCTTTGCTCATCTATACTTTCGTGCATGTGCACAGGTGAATATTTCGCTTTCACGCCCTACCCCGCCCCCCCAACCTCATCATACCCTCAAACACCCATGAATGCCTGCTCATCTTCCCACTCTCGCACCCTTTCTCCCTCCCCTTCCCACGGATCCCCCCACCCGTTCTTGGAAAGGTATTCAGGGAACCTTCTCGTTTGGAGGTAGCGCCGTTCAGAGGGCTTTGCAAAGGAAGCCTCCACTCCTGGGAATGTGGTAAGGCAGCCCTGAAGGTGAGCACCAGCCCAGAACCTAAACCAAATCAGGCAGCAGGGCCTAAATGAAATTGACTCCTATTTCTTCGGCATTTGTTTTTCAAGAGAAGAGAAACTCTGGGGTGTTTGCTATAGGCCGCCGCTTGCCCTTCTATTTCTTCGGCATTTGTTTTTCAAGAGAAGAGAAACTCTGGGGTGTTTGCTATAGGCCGCCGCTTGCGTACTGCTCGTAGAGGCAGCATGGCGGAGTGGACATCTTTTAGACTGTGAGCCCACTGTTGGGTAGGGACTGTCTCTATATGTTGCCAACTTGTACTTCCCAAGCGCTTAGTACAGTGCTCTGCACACAGTAAGCGCTCAATAAATACGATTGATTGATTGATTGATTGATTGACAGAGCCAGGCCTGGGAGCCAGAAGCTCGTAGGTTCTAATCCTGGCTCCTCCACTCGTTTGCTGTGTGACCGTGGGCAAGTCATTTGACTTCTCTGTGCCTCAGTGACCTCATCTGTAAAATGGGGATAAAGACTGTGAGCCCCACGTGGGACAACCTAATTGTCTTGTATCCACCTCAGCACTTGGCATGTATAGTAACTACTTAATAAATACTATAATTACTACTATTAGTACTCTCAGCTTTGAAAGAAGAGGTTGGCAGGCTGGGGGCCTGAGGCAGGAGAGAATGGGGGCGGGCCAGTGAATTTTTTACAAGTGGGATAGAATATCTGCGGCTGGAAATTCTGAAAGGGTTTTGCCCATCATCCCTTCAGCAGGAGCTGCAGTGAGAGTAGGAGCAGATTTGGAGGAGGGAGAGGGGTCCTGGTAGACATAGGAATGGATGGGTCCCTCTTCCTGGACTCCCCAGAGCACTCCCAATCTAACCTGCAGAAAGCTCCCCTGATGCGGGAGAGCAGGCACCATGGGATTAATAGCCTCCTCATCCGCTTGGTTGTGGGTTCAAATCCCAGCTCTGCCAATTGTCAGCTGTGTGACTTTGGGCAAGTCACTTCACTTCTCTGGGCCTCAGTTACCTCATCTGTAAAATGGGGGATTAAGACTGTGAGCCCCCCGTGGGACAACTTGATCGCCTTGTAACCTCCCCAGTGCTTAGAACAGTGCTTTGCACATAGTAAGTGCTTAATAAATGCCACTGTTATTATTATTATCCACAGGCCATTTTCCCCGTGTCCTTAAGTGCTCTGAGAAGAGGATTATTTCACCCCATGCTTCAGGGAGACAGGATGGGTAAACTCTGAGCCGGCGGCCGGCAGGGCGGCTTCCGAGGGTTTCCTTTTCCCTTTTTCATTTTTTATTTCTTTAATTATTATTTTTATGGCATTTGTTAAGCACTTACTATGTGCCATTCACTGTACTAAGTGCTGGGGTAGATACAAGTTTGCCAGATTGGACACAGTCCCTGTCCCATTTACATTTTACAGATGAGGTATCCGAGGCCCAGAGAAGTGGAGTGACTTACCCAAGGTGCATACAGCAGACAAGTGGCAGAGCAGGGATTCGAACCCAGGTCCTCCTGGCTCCCAGGCCTGGGTTCTATTACCTAGGCCGGGCTGAGCCATCAGGACCTTAAATTGGTGCCACTGGCGAGATAGCAGCAGGAAAAAAAAAGAACTTGTGCTGGGTGCCCCTCCAGGCTCCTAGTGGGTGTCCGAGCAGGCACAGTTAGCCTGTGCCGCGGTGGCAGCGGCGGTGGTTTTGACTTCGCTGATATCTGCACGGCTGTCCGCTGCCACTCTCAGCTCGGGAAATCACCCAGATGGAAAAGCTGATGAGTGGAGATGGCCCCATTAGCCGCTGTCAATCAATCAATCAATTGTATTTATTGAGCGCTTAATGTGTGCAGAGCACTGTACTAAACGCTTGGGAAGTACAAGTTGGCAACATATAGAGACAGTCCCTACCCAACAGTGGGCTCACAGTCTAAAAGGGGGAGACAGAGAACAAAACCAAACATACTAACAAAATAAAATAAACAGAATAGATATGTACAAGTAAAATAAATAAATAAATAAATAAATAGAGTAATAAATATGTACAAACATATACATATATACAGGTGCTGTGGGGAAGGGATGGAGAGGGGGACGAGGGGGAGAGGAAAGAAGGGGCTCAGTCTGGGAAGGCCTCCTGGAGGAGGTGAGCTCTCAGCAGGGCCTTGAAGGGAGGAAGAGAGCTAGCTTGGCGGATGGACAGAAGGAGGGCATTCCAGGCCCGGGGGATGACGTGGGCCGGGGGTCGATGGCGGGGCAGACGAGAACGAGGCCCGGTGAGGAGATGAGCGGCAGAGGAGCAGAGGGTGCGGGTGGGCTGTAGAAAGAGAGAAAGGAGGTGAGGTAGGAGGGGGCGAGGGGATGGACAGCCTTGAAGCCCAGGGTGAGGAGTTTCTGCCTGATGTGAGGAGTTTCTGCTGTCAGTTTCCTCCCTTCGGTCCTGAGCGATGGGCTGCAGCGAGGTCTCGGGCTGGAGGAAGCCGTTCTCCTCTGGACCAGCCGACCTGCCGCGGGTGAAAGCGAGATTGCTGCAGGGGGAGAAGGGAGGCCCAACTAGGCTCTAGACTGTAAGCTCGTCGTGGGCAAGGAATCTGTCTGTAATATTGTTGTACTGTAATAATAATAATAATGGCATTTATTAAGCGCTTACTATCAATCAATCAGTCGTATTTATTGAGCGCTTACTGTGTGCAGAGCACTGGCCTAAGCGCTTGGGAAGTACAAGTTGGCAACACACAGAGATGGTCCCTACACAACAGTGGGCTCACAGTCTAGAACTACATGCAAAGCACTGTTCTAAGCACTGGGGAAGTTGCAAGGTGATAAGGTTGTCCCACGGGGGGCTCACAGTCTTAATCCTCATTTTACAGATGAGGTAACTGAGGCATAGAGAAGTGACGTGACTTGCCCAAAGCCACACAGCTGACAATTGGCGGAGCCGGGATTTGAACCCATGACCTCTGACTCCAAAGCCCGTGCTCTTAGCACTGAGCCACACTGATTCTCTACTGTACTCTCCCAAACACTTAGTACAGTGCTCTGCACACGATATGTGCTCAATAAATATGACTGACCGACCAACCAACAACGTAACCAGAAGCAGCGGCCTCTTCATCCTGTCAGCTGGTAATAATAATAATAATATTGGCATTTGTTAAGCGCTTACTATGTGCAAAGCACTGTTCTAAGCGCTGGGGGGGATACAAAGTGATCAGGTTGTCCCATGTGGGGTTCACGGTCTTAATCCCCATTTTACAGATGAGGTAACTGAGGCTCAGAGAAGTTAAGTGACTTGCCCAAGGTCACACAGCAGACATGTGGCGGAGTCGGGATTCGAACCCATGACCTCTGACTCCAAAGCCCGTGCTCTTTCCACTGAGCCACGCTGCCTTCAAGCTTCCAGTATTCCATCCCTAGAGCCATCTCACTGGCCAGAGGGAACCCATCGGGACAAGTCACTATTCCTTGCACGAACCTGTGGGAGTCGGGAGGGAAATACTAGATTAGTTAGTTGCAACCTTTCTCTGATTCTTCCCACTCCTTTTCCCCAAAGGAATGGTGTATGACAACAATAATTGTGGTATTTGTTAAGCTCATACCCTGTGCTAACCACTGGCATGGATACGGTGTAATCAGATCAGACAAAAGTGGAAAGGAACAGGCTGGCCTTGTGGATAGAGCAGAGTCGGAAGGACCTGGGTTCTAATCCCGGCTCCACTTATGTGCTGTGTGACCTTGGGTGAGTCACTTCACTTCTCTGTGCCTCAGTTACCTCATCTGTACTATGGGAATTTAGACTCTGAGCCCCCACATGGGGCAGGGACTGTATCCAAACCTGATTAATCTGTATCTATAACCATGCTTAGTACAGTACCTGGCACATAGTACGTGCTTAACAAATACCATCCCCCCCTCCTTACCTCCTTCCCTTCCCCACAGCACCTGTATATATGTATATATGTTTGTATGTATTTATTACTCTATTTATTTATTTATTTTATTTGTACATATTTATTCTATTTATTTTATTTTGTTAATATGTTATGTTTTGTTCTCTGTCTCCCCCTTCTAGACTGTGAGCCCACTTTTGGGTAGGGACCGTCTCTAGATGTTGCCAACTTGTACTTCCCAAGCGCTTAGTACAGTGCGCTGCACACAGTAAGCGGTCAATAAATACGACTGAATGAATGAATGAACCAAAAGAAAAAAGAAAGGTGTGACAGATTGGGGAACCCTGACCCTCATGAGTTGAAGCATCGATCGGGCTGCCAGTTCTAGCCACTGCGCCCTGTGGGCATCTTGGCAGCAAGGTGCTCCAATGTACTTTTTAGGAGGACCACCCCTCTGCCCGCTTAAGGCCAAACTGCCAGCTGAGCATGGTGGGAGCAGCAGCCCTAGAGGAAGCGGACCTCGGTTCGGGAAAATTATCAATATTGGGACTGGATGCCGGCGACTCACCCGGGGAGAATGCAGGGAAGGACCCAGGGATCATGTGGGAAACGTGAGTGAAGGAGGCAATCGTAGGTTCCCACGCCCTGCCCTCTCCATGGATTTCCTGGCATATGCCCGACCTTGTGGGCTGAAGATCCTCCAGACATCATCCTCTTCCACTCAGTGGTCTTCCCTTCCCTTTGCTGGTAAAAACGTTGGGTTCTCCCAAAGTGTGGGGGATGACACTTGGCTTTCCAAAGCCCTGCTGGCAGGATGGAGTCCCTGGCCCGGGATGCTGGGTTGGAGGACGGGAAAGGGGAGGAAGGGGCTGCCAGATGGGAAGCTCCTAGGGGGAAGGGCACTTGTTTATTCAGTCTATCGTGTCCTCCTAAGTTCTTAGCCCAGTGCTCTGCCATCAGGCATCAGAATTGGTCAAACACCCACTGTGCAAGGAGCCCTGAACTAGGCGCTGTGGGGTGGCAGCAGCAGCTGGAGATGTGCCCCTGTCCTCAAGCAGCTGGAAGGTTACTAAGGGTAAAGGCAGGCAAGTTAACCTGCATTCCCAAATACCAGGAACCAGTAAACGTATCACAAGCCAAAAATAAACCCACAGAGTTTAGTACGTAGCACCTTTGGACCCTGGAGGTGGGAAGGATCCTGAGGAACTGAGGATTTTCCACAAGCTCTCAGGAAGGGCCGGGTGCAGAGATTTTCTCTTCTCCGGTCCGCCCTGCCTGCCTATCTGCCTGCTTGCCCTCATCCCGTGGGCAGGGACCGGGGCTTATCTCTAGGTCGGACAGCACCTGGCACGTAGCTCCTAAGACATGCGTGTGGAAAGTCAGTTGTAAAGTTTCACGTGTGTTGAAAGTCAGTTATAAAGTTCCTGGCATGGAGGTGATTCCTCATGAATAGTGCCTGTAGAAGTTCCACCCTGAGTCAGCAGCCAAGGGCCGGCCTAAAGCACCCATCCAGGCAAGACTGGCGAGAGGTGACCCCTCCATTTGCTGCCCCAAAGTCTCCCAGGAGGGAACCACCCACCCGCTCCTCCTCCCGACGCCCGCATGCTATTTCTCAGGCAACACTAACTGAAAGCTGACATTTCAGGGACTATTTCTAGCCAGGGTTTTGCTACTGAGGGAGCAGAATTCCCTGTTTTATGGTATTTGTTAAGCGCTTACTATGTGTCAAGCATTGCTCTAAGCGCTGGGGTAGATACAAGTTAATCAGGTTGGACCCAGTTCCTGTCCCACATGGGGCTCACAGTCTAAATGTGAGGGAGTAGGATTTGATCCCCATTTTACAGCTGAGAATCCTGTGGCACCGAGAAGTGAAGTGACTTGCCCAGGGTCACACAGCAAGCTGCTTGAGAAGCAGCGTGGCTCAGTGGAAAGAGCATGGGCTTTAGAGTCAGAGGTCATGGGTTTGAGTCCCGGCTCCGCCACATGTCTGCAGTGTGACCTTGGGCAAGTCACTTCACTTCTCGGCGCCACAGTTCCCTCATCTGTAAAATGGTGATGAAGACTGTGAACCCCATGTGGGACAACCTTATCACCTGGTATCACCAATCAATCAATCAATCATATTTATTGAGCGCTTACTGTGTGCGGAGCACTGTACTAAGCGCTTGGGAAGTACAAGTTGGCAACATATAGAGACAGTCCCTACCCAACAGTGGGCTCACAGTCTAAAAGGGGGAGACAGAGAACAAAACCAAATATACTAACAAAATAAAATAAATAGAATAGATATGTATAAGTAAAATAAATAGAGTAATAAATATGTACAAACGTATCTACATATATACAGGTGCTGTGGGGAAGGGAAGGAGGTAAGATGAGAGGATGGAGAGGGGGACGAGGGGGAGAGGAAGGAAGGGGCTCAGTGTGGGAAGGCCTCCTGGAGGAGGTGAGCTCTCAGCAGGGCCTTGAAAGGAGGAAGAGAGCTAGCTTGGTGGATGGGCAGAGGGAGGGCATTCCAGGCCCGGGGGATGACGTGGGCCGGGGTTAGAACAGTGCTTTGCAAATAGTAAGTGCTTAACAAATGCTGTTATTATTATTATTATTACAGAAAGCAATCGGCAGAGCTGGGATTAGAACTCAGGTCCTCTGACTTTCAGGGGACTGTGCTCTTTCTACTAGGCCGTGCTGTATCTCTTCCCTGGGGCTTGGGCCTCATGATCACGCTGAGATTTCCATCCCATCCACGTGACAGGTGCTCTCTGGGGATGGCTCAGCAGGCCAGCTCCCTGCAGGAGCCTAGACAGGCAGTCCCTTCCAGGGTGGCACCTTCACCCAGAGGGAGGGGCAGTGGGAGGCTGGCACGGCTTCATCGTTCCCCTCCCTTTCGCTGCTATGCTTCCGTGCCACGGGAGAGCCTGCACCTCCTGGTTGCCATGGTGACGGCGCTGCACCAGCAATCTGCTCCATCATACCGAATTCACAAGGACACAGCCGAGACGGGGTCGGTAAGCTAGCTGGGAAAGTGCGGGAGAAGAGGGAGCCGCCCAGGACCCAGCTTTTGCCTGGCCGGGCCCATTTTAGGCTCCCGGGCATCCTGAATTAGAAACCGAGGAATAGGAGGGAGGAAGAAAAAGGGAGCAGGAAGGGCAGGTCCTAAGGAGCACCTGAAGCCAGCCTGTGAGATAAGAATAATGATGGCATTTATTAAGCGCTTACTATGTGCGAAGCACTGTTCTAAGCGCTGGGGAGGTTACAGGGAGATCAGGTTGTCCCACGGAGGGCTCACAGTCCTAATCCCCATTTTACAGGTGAGGTAACTGAGGCCCAGAGAAGTGAAGGGGCTTGCCCAAAGTCACACAGCTGACAAGTGGTGGAGCCGGGATTTGAACCCATGACCCCTGACTCCAAAGCCCGGGCTCTTTCCACTGAGCCACGCTGCTTCTCTGAGAGATGCTCTGAGAGCTGCCCAAGCCCCGCCAGGAAAGGCCCGTGGTTTGGAGAGGCAGAACCAGAGGATTACTCCCCTAGGGGAAGAACCAAATGTGTCAGGAGATGCAGTTTCATGCCTTGTCTTGTGAGTAGCCATCAATCTCTATTTGCTTTTCATCTCCCTAGAGGTGCACCTGTGGCTTGATTCATAGTTGAACAAATGCTGCTTTTGATTTAGTTTTTCCCAGGCAACATTTTCCCTTTCCAGTCGTGTTTGGCCTCAGTCCATTTTCCTTGAAGGACACTGAGCTAGGGGGACAGCTTCTCCCCCACACTGGCTTCCAAGTGCTCTGACACCTGTACATAGGCTCCCCCCCGTCCCTCATACACGCGTGCGCATGCGCACGCACACACACACACACACACACACGTGCACACGTGCAGGTGTACGCGCAGGCAGAGGAATGCCTCTTCCCCCCTCCAGCTCAGCACATTACAATAATATTTTCTCAACCCCTTTTGGCATCCAAGTTGCTCTAAATTCTCTGACCATCAGTGTGAGGCACCAGGAAAGCTGACTGGGGTTGGAGGGTGGGAAACACGGTGGCAGGCTGTCTGTTTATTGTTTTGTTGTACTCTCCCAAGCACTTAGTACAGTGCTGTGCACACAGTAAGTCCTCAGTAAATACAATTGACTGACTGACTGACTGACTGATTGATGGGGCTGACAAAACTGGCCCTGGGCGTGTTTCCTTACTGGTAAACTGTGTCCTTCCCCAAGATCTGAGGGAAGAGAACCATTAGCTTATTGAGAAGGAATGATGATGGCACCCCCCACCAACACACACACCGTTCTCCCACACCCTACTCCCCCACAGATAAAATACACACATAGACACTTAGGCGGCCAAGATATGATAAGGAATTTTTATTTCCTTAGAGAAGTTTAAGGACAGACTTCTGGGGACAGGGGACTGAGAAGCAGCATGGCTCAGTGGAAAGAGTGCGGGCTTGGCAGTCAGAAGTCATGGGTTCGAATCCCCGCTCCGTCACTTGTCAGCTGTGACTTTGGGCAAGCCCCTTCACTTCTCTGTGCCTCAGTTACCTCATCTGTAAAATGGGGATTAAGACCGTGAGCCCCACGTGGGACAACCTGCTCACCTTGTATCCTCCCCAGTGCTTAGAACAGTGCTTCACACATAGTAAGCGCTTAACAAATACCATCATCATTATTATTATTATTATTATAAATGACCTCTGGAAGACTCACCAAATCCCGGGAATAGACAATCCCTCCCGGCCCCGCCCCCCACCGCCCCCCACACCATCCCTCTTCTACAATCCTAGAACAGTCAACTTCCTTGGAATGAATTTCATTCATTCATTCAATCGTATTTCTTGAGCGCTTACTGTATACAGAGCACTATACTAAGCACTTGGGAAGTACAATTCGGCAACATATAGAGATGGTCCCTACCCAACAACGGGCTCACGGTCTAGAAGGGGGAGACAGACAACAAAACAAAACATGTAGACAGGTATCAAAATCGCCAGAACAAATAGAATTAAAGCTATATGCACATCATATGCCAATTTGTACTTCCCAAGTGCTTAGTACAGTGCTCTGCACACAGTAAGCGCTCAATAAATATGATTGATGATGATGATTAACAAAATAAATAGAATAGTAAATATGTACAAGTAAGTAAATAGAGCAATAATCTGTACAAATATATATATACAAGTGCTGTGGGGAGGGGAAGGAGGTAGGGTGGGGGGGATGGGGAGGAGGAGAGGAAAAGGGGGGCTCAGTCTGGGAAGGCCTCCTGGAGGAGGTGAGCTCTTAGTAGGGCTTGGAAGGGAGGAAAAGAGCTAGCTTGGTGGATGTGTGGAGGGAGGGCATTCCAGGCCAGGGGAAGGATGTGGGCGGGGGGTTGATGGCGGGACAGGCGAGAACGAGGCATGGGGAGGAGGTTAGCGGCGGCAGAGGAGCGGAGAGTGCGGGCTGGGCTGGAAGAGAGAAGGGAGGTGAGGTAGGAGGGGGTGAGGTGATGGACAGCCTTGAAGCTGAGAGTGAGGAGTTTTTGCTTGATTCGTAGATTGACAGGAAGCCACTGGAGATTTTTGAGGAGGGGAGTGACATTCCCAGAGCGTTTCTGCACAAAGATGATCCAGGCAGCAGAGTGAAGTATAGACTGAAGTGGGGAGAGACAGGAGGATGGGAGGTCAGAGAGGAGACTGATGCAGTAATCCAGTCGGGACAGGATGAGAGATTGAACCAGCAAGGTAGCGGTTTGGATGGAGAGGAAAGGGCGGATCTTGGTGAATGATTTCCTTGACTGAGCCTGGCAAGGCAGGGAAGGGGTGTAAAAGTCTTCAGAACAGTAGTGTTGATCCTGGAACTTGAGGTCTCTGAACCGCTGTTTGGTGGTGGCAGAGGGGCTGGGTGGCTCCTCAAAGACCTCCTCCCTCTAGACTGGCCAGGGATCGTGTCTATCAACTTCATTGTATTGTACGTTCCCAAGCACTTAGTACAGTGTTCTGCACACATTAAACACTCTAATATTGATTGATTGATTGACCCAATTACCAAATTATCCTGGTTGCTCTCCAGCCCCCTCCACTTGTTACAAGACTGGACCCACCCCAGAACTGTCCTGTAGGAAACAAACTCCCCTTGATAATAATCGATCGATCAAACAATCAGTGGTATTTACTGAGCACTTTCTGTGTGCAGAGCAGCATACTAATCTTGCAGAGTACAATGCAACAGAGTTGGCAGACACATTTCCTGCCCACAAGAAGCTTACAGTCTAGAGGGGGAGACAGATATTAAAATAAATTGTGGACATGTACATAAGTGCTGTGAGGCTGAGGGCGGGGTGAATAGCAAGTGCCTAAGGGATACAGATCCAAGGGCTTAGGTGCTGCGCAAGAGAGAGGGAGTAGGGGAAAGGAGAATTTAGTCAGGGAAGGCCTCTTGGAACTGATGTGATTTTAATAAGGTGGGTAGAGTGGCGGTCTGTCAGATATTGGGAGGGAAGAAGTTTCAGGCCAGAGGGAAGACACGGGCAAGGGGTTGATAGCATTTATTAAATGCTTGCTCCGTGCCAAATAGACTTAAGTGGATGGGACACAGATCTAGTCCCCAACAGCATTCATGGTCAAAGGGAGAGGGAGAACAGGTGTCTTTTCCACATTTTTAAAGATGAGGCGACTGATACACAGAGAAGTTAAGGGATTAGCCCCAGGTCACACAGCAGGCAACTGGTGGAACTGGGATTAGACCCCCAGTGGCTCCACTACCAGTCCAGTGCTCTTTTCACCAGAGCTGATTCTTCCCCTGTTGTTTGTGTGTTTTTTAGCCTAGAGTGCCTGCTTGGGTTTAAATTCTTGTTTTTGCTCTGCACACAGTAAGCGCTCAATAAATACGATTGATTGATTGTTTTGTTTTTAAAAGGAAAAAGGTCCCTGGCAGCAGAAGTCTGCTTTCCCCCCAAATAAAGAGGAAATTGAGGGGAATTCTGCAGGGCCCGACCCTGAAATCCCCTCCCGCCGGTCCGGCTGGGTTGAGCGCAAATGGGATTTTGCTTGTGACAGCGGAGAGCTTGGTCTTTGGGCCCGGTTAGGGGTGCCGGGCTCAGGCCTCGCTGTAATCTCATTAGTCCTCTAAGGCTGCTTGCGTGTGTGTGGTCCCGGAGGATTTAGGCCGATAGGAGATCTGCTGGGGGAGATGGAGGAGCGAAGAGGAGGTGTAGGAGGAAAAGGGGGAACGCTGTGCCTTTGAGGAAGGAGCGGGGAGTGCTGAGGCCTTCAAATCGCCAAGAGCCAGCAGATAGGAGAGGAAGGAAGAGTCTGTCAGGATTCCCATCTCTGTGAGTCGATGGGGTGGCAGGAGGTCGACATGGCGCTGAGTGAGGCCATGGGGAGTTAACGGCTTCATTTCCATTAATGCTAATCAAAATCACGTGGAGGAACTGAGGCTGGGAGTGGTTGCCGCTTGGCGGGGAGTGGCCCAGGTGTGAGGCTGGGAAGGCCAGAGCTCCGAGAGGCGGGAGGGAAGTCAGCCATCTGCAGTCGGTTGGGTATCAGTCATCCACAGTCCTTCACCATGGAACAGGCTTGGAATCCCCGACTATCCTTCCTGGATGGTTAAGGTGTGGCCCAGACTGGAGGCACCCCCTGAAGGCTCCCTGTGCCCCTCATTCTCACTGATTCTCCTTCAGGAGTATTCAAAAGGTGGGAGAAAGATCCCGGGGGCACCCAAGCAGGGGATTCTCAGGCCCACAGGGCTCACAGAGGGAATCAAAGCATGTGCAGGCTCTGGACAGGAATTTTAATCGCTATGGAAAACAAAACATTTGGCACAGATTCCGGACTTCCTCATGCCTCTCCTGCTCCTGGCCGTCGCCGTCAGCTGCATCATCTCTCTGACAGCGCTAAGGGGCAGGCCTCGGCCTGTCCTCTCGAGGGGGCCCCATTGCCGTGACTTCACCCACAAAGCTGTTACCATTCTGCCCCTACCCAAGGGGAAACCGAGGCTGTGATCGGGCCAGGACCTGACAGTGGGTCCTGGCTTCCTAACACTCTGGTTTAAGCTCCCACTCCTCCCCACTCCCGCTTCTACCTGGGGCAGGACTCCGAACCCAACGGCGCAGACTCTCGGACTTAGTCCGCGCCAAGGCACGGGTGACTCCGGTAATCCACGCCAAGACAAGGATGACTCCCACGCTGAGCTCTCCCTTGGAGGAAAAGTCCTCTCCAGCCTCGGAGACTTCTCTGCAAGGAGTTCTCTTCTGATCGCTTCACGGAGCTCTCCCTCCCTACCTTTCCCTCATTACTCATCCTTCCAGTCCCTGCTTCTGATCTAGACTATTCCTCTGCTCCCTGGGCTGTTTACACTCTGCAGACATTTGCAGACAGTTACTACATCCTCCACCCTCCCCTTTACTCATTGTTTGGCTAAGAGACAACACCGTATACATCTGCCATCTATAGAAAACAATGCAGGGAGTCACCCTCTCCTTGGGTCCAGGGTGGTGGTGTGGTGATGCCTCTCTAAAGAAAACCCTGTTCTCCAGAGGCTGGAGAGTGTGGGCAGAAAGCCCGGGGCAGGACCGGCCGCCCCACATCTCCAGTCTGCCGTGGTGTTGGAACCACTGTTTCTAGCCAGGGTGTGAGAATGCGGTGTGAAAACGCGTCGGGGCAGGAGCCCAGAAAGAGCAGGCTCTCACCCAGCCACCCAGGAAGGCTGGGGAATTTCCATCCCTGGAAATCTGTCCCTGAGAAACAGCGTGGCCTAGTGAATAGAGCATAGGCCTCCGCCATTTGTCTGCTGTGTGATCTTGGTCAAGTCGCTTAAATGATCTGTGCCTCAGTTACCTCCTCTGCAGGATGGAGATTGAGACCGTGAGCTCTAAGTGGGACAGGGACTGTAACCAACCTGATTAACTTAGTACAGTGCCTGGCACATAGTAAACACTTAACAAATACCATTAAAAAATCTTTAAACAGAGGACAGACAATTTTCTAGGTGGTTTAGGCGTTTTACCCGCCTGAAGCAGGAGTCTGGATCAATTGATGGTTCATTCAATTGCATTTATTGAGTGCTTATTGTGTGTGCATGTGTATTACTCTATTTATTTATTTATTTTACTTGTACATATTTATCTATTTATTTTATTCTGTTAATATGTTTTGTTTTGTTCTCTGTCTCTCCTTTCTAGACTGTGAGCCCGTTGTTGGGTAGGGACCATCTCTATATGTTGCCAACTTGTACTTCCCAAACACTTAGTACAGTGCTCTGCACACAGTAAGCGCACAATAAATACGATTGAATGAATGAATGAATGTGCAAATCATGGCCTAGTGGGTACAGCACGGGCCTTGAAATTAGAAGGACCTGAGTTCTAATCCTGGCTCTGCCACTTGTTTGCTGTGTCACTTTGGACAAATCACTTCACTTCTCTCTGCCTCACTTACCTCAACTGTAAAATGGGGATGAAGACTGTGAGCCCGAAGGGACTGGGACCAACCTGATTAACTTGTATCTATCTCAACGCTTAGTACGGTGAATAGCACACAGTAAGCACTTAACAAATACTAAAAAAAAAATCAATCAGTAGTATTAAAGTTCCTGTGTGCAGAGCACTATAAAAATGCTTGGGAGAATCCAACTTAACAGAGAGAGACACAGTAAAATAATAATAATAATAATGGCATTTGTTAAGTGCTTACTATGTGCAAAGCACTGTTCTAAGTGCTGGGGGGGGCGGATACAAGGTAAGCAGGTTGTCCCACGTGGGACTCACAGTCTTAATCCCCATTTTACAGATGAGGTCACTGAAGCACAGAGAAGCTAAGTGACTTGCCTAAAGTCACACAGCTGACAAGTGGCAGAGCCGGGAATAGAATCCATGATCTCTGACTCCCAAGCTCTGCTCTTTCCACTAAGCCAAGGTGAGCACACAAGGTCATGCCTGGCTCTGTCTGTCTGTCCTCATTTTAGAGGTTTTCCCCTCTATGTTTAGAACAGTGCTCAGCGCTTGGCACATAGTAAGCGCTTAACAAATACCATCATTATTATTCCTCCAGGCAGAATTTTCTCTGGTTACAAATCCCTGTTCCTGCCAATAACTGACCACCCCTCACCCACCTGCCATTCTTTCCTCCAATGGAGTTTTTATATTTGGAATAAATATTTAAGCTCTCCCCAACAGGTTATGCCCCTGCCTGTGGCTGAATGAGGGCAAGAAAAGTCCCGCTGGATCTGCCAAGGGCCTGCCCGTCCGGCTCACTCCAAGCTTATTGTATAATAATAATAATGATGATGATGTTGACATTTGTTAAGCACTTACTATGTGCAAAGCACTGTTCTAAGCGCTGGGGGGATACAAGGTGATCAGGTTGTCCCACGTGGGACTCACAGTCATAACCCCCATTTTACAGATGAGGTAACCGAGGCACAGAGAAGTGGAGTGACTTCACAAAGTCACACAGCTGAGAAGTGGCGGAGCCGGGATTAGAAGCCATGACCTCTGACTCCCAAGCCCGGGCTCTTTCCACTGAGCCACGCTGCTTTTCATCGTCACCGCCATCCGCTTTTCCCTGGCTAAGACAAGGGAGGATCATCATCATCATCATCAATCGTCTTTATTGAGCGCTTACTGTGTGCAGAGCACTGTACTAAGCGCTTGGGAAGTACAAATTGGCAACATATAGAGACAGTCCCTACCCAACAGTGGGCTCACAGTCTAAAAGGGGGAGACAAAACCAAACATACTACAAAATTAAATAGAATAGATATGTACAAGTAAAATAAATAGAGTAATAAATATGTACAAACATATATACATATACACAGGCGCTGTGGGGAAGGGAAGGAGGTAAGGTGGGGGGGATGGAGAGGGGGACGAGGGGGAGAGGAAGGAAGGGGCTCAGTCTGGGAAGGCCTCCTGGAGGAGGTGAGCTCTCAGTAGGGCCTTGAAGGGAGGAAGAGAGCTAGCTTGGCGGTTGTGAGGAGGGAGGGCATTCCAGGCCCGGGGGAGGACGTGGGCTGGGGGTCGATGGCGGGACAGGCGAGAACGAGGTACGGTGAGTCACTGTGAGGATGGAGTCACTGAGCTGGCTCAAGTCCTTTGGTCTGCCTCAACTTCCTCAGCCACTGAAGAAGCCAAAGGTCATTTAGAACATGAAAGATCCTCTTAACGGTTTTCACCTGGTGCCTTGCCCAGCCTCAGAGTGCTGCAGACTCCCCGTGTAGGGAGTATTTATTAAGCGCCTACCGGTGGAAAGCTCTGTACTATGCTTTGGGTACGCCTATTACCCTTATTGTACCTTCCCAAGGACTTAGTACAAGGCTCAGCTTAGCCTAAGTGTTCAATTAATAGCTTTGACTGATTGATTGATTAACGAATTGCAGTTGGGCTAGGAGGAGGAGCCTTTACTCAGACAGGAAGCGGGTTCTGAGTTTGAGGTGGGAAGAGCGAGGGTTGGATTTGGGCGATCTGTTCCAGGCCATCCTGTGACCCCTGATTAATCAAGTAAGTTCATTATGTATTAAGTGCGTACTATGTGCCAAGCACTGTGCTAAGTGGTGGGGTAAATACAAGTTAATCAGATCGGGCCCAGGCAAGACAATGAAAGGTTCTGTAAACCGAAGATGGCAATAATAATAATAATGATGGCATTTGTTAAGCACTTACTATGTGCAAAGCACTGTTCTAAGCGCTGGGGGAGATACAATGTGATCAAGTTGTCCCACGTGGGGCTCATAGTCTTAATCCCCATTTTTACAGATGAGGTAACTGAGGCTCAGAGAAGTTAAGTGACTTGCCCAAGGTCACACAGCAGACTTGTGGTGGAGCCGGCATTCGAACCCATGACCTCTGACTCCAAAGCCTGTGCTCTTTCCACTGAGCCACGCTGCTTCTCCTTGTCCCAGGGGCAGGGCTATGAAGTTCTGAGACTTTGGAAAGCAAAGTAAAAGGGAAATGTGGGAAGAAGGGAGAGATAGGAGTTGTAGACGTGTGGGTGACACCTTTTTGATTGCCAGTAAGATGGTCCTACTCACTAGGTTTCTCTTTTTTTATGATATAATAACAATACTGATGGCATTTATTAAGCGCTTACTATGTGCAAAGCACTGTTCTAAGTGCTGGGGAGGTTACAAGGTGATAGGGTTGCCCTGCGGGGGGCTCACAGTCTTAATCCCCATTTTACAGATGAGGTAACTGAGGCCCAGAGAAGTTAAGTGATTTGCCCAAAGTCACACAGCTGACAGTTGGCGGAGCCAGGATTTGAACCCACGACCTCTGACTCCAAAGCCCGTGATATCTGTCAAGCACTGGGATAGATACAAGCTAATTAGGCCAGATACAGTCCCTCTCCCCACATGGGACTCGGTCTAAGGAGGGAGAATAGGCAATGAATCCCCATTTTGCATTTGAAGAAACTGAGGCACAGAGAAGTTAAGTGACTTGCTCAAGGTCACACAGCAGGCAAGTGGCAGGGCTGGGATTAGAACCCAGGTCCCCTGTCACCCAGGCTCGTGCTTTATCCATCAGACCACACTGCTTCCCTTCAAATACCGGCCGAGGCTCTGGGGAGCCACAGACAGGTCCCACCACATTCAGCATCCTCTGCTGTCTGACTTGTTGGCTGGATGCTGACTTTTAGACTGTGAGCCCACTGTTGGGTAGGAACTGTCTCTGTATGTTGCCAATTTGTACTTCCCAAGCGCTTAGTACAGTGCTCTGCACATAGTAAGCGCTCAATAAATACGACTGATGATGATGATGCTCTCTCAACTACTGCAGCTCTGCCTGGATAGGCTTAGCCCTAGCCACGCTGATGTACCTCTTTGCCCAGGAAGATCCCATATTTTTGATTTTTCAGAGCCGAGCAGGGCGGGGAGGGGATGGATTTTCCGAGTGACTGCTCTTGCTGTGACCTACAGCCATAAACTACACAGAAGTGTGGGTGTTAAGAGGTTCCCAGAAGGAAAATTCACAGGTCTACGTAGTGGCTTATTTAAAACAATCAAACACCACAAAACAAAAAGAAAACATGTTCTCTCTCTGCCCAGCTGCAGGGATAAATAGATTAGTGGGTAAGAGCCAGGAGCTGAGTTCCAATTCAGGGATCTCTTTGGCTTGCTATGTGATCTTGGGCAAGTCTCTTACGCTTTCTGGGCCTCATCCTCTGTAAAAGGGGAACGATACTACCTTATCTCTTCTCTTCGGGTATGCTGTGCCAAAGAACGAGAGCCAAATTAAAAACAAATTGAGAAAAAAATGAGCTGTGCAAATAAGGCTATTACTCTGCTAGTCCTAGGGAATTGGTTCTGAGACTATTCACATAAAAAATGGGTTTTTCTCTGCTAGACTATAAGCTCAGTGTGGGCAGGGAACATATCTACCAACTCTGTTACATTGTAGTCTTCCCAAGTGCTTAGTACAGTGCTCTGCACACGGTAAGCGCTCAATAAAAACCATAGAATGATGGATTGATCTCAGAACCAGTAAGCTATAGGGTTGGGATCCTCTCAGATCCTATTATAGATCTTTTGTTATCGCGTCAGAAGCAACTGTTTCCGGCTCTGACTGGAAGGCTACAGTTTCGCTGACCGGTTCAGAATCTCCCAGTAGGAGCCTTGGGTTCAGCACTTCTTTCTAAGGAGGGCAGAGCATTTTCTAGATTGCACGTAGATATGTTGCAATTAGAACACCGATTACACTTATAATTAGGACAGTGAGGTAGCCCGACTCAAAGACCCGTCCTGACAGGTTGCCATGGGGGTGGCCTGGGGGATCATCATCATCAATCGTATTTATTGAGCGCTTACTGTGTGCAGAGCACTGTACTAAGCGCTTGGGAAGTACAAGTTGGCAACATATAGAGACAGTCCCTACCCAGCAGTGGGCTCACAGTCTAAAAGGGGATGAGGGGCCTCCTTTCGTACCTGTCCGAAGATACCCTCGTGACCATGCTCGGGGGGAGTTGCCAGGTTCTGGTCTCTTCCCCCAGCCCCTGCTGGTGCCAGGGATCCTCCGCTGGGCAGAACTGGTGAGATGGACCCGAGGGCAGAGCGCCCAGACATTGACATTATTCATTCATGCCAACTTGGACTTCCCAAGCGCTTAGTAAAGTGCTCTGCACACAGTAAGCGCTCAATAAATACGACTGAATAAATGAATGAATGAATTACTCTATTAATTTATTTATTTTACTTGTACATATTCTACTTATTTTATTTTGTTCATATATTTTGTTTTGTTCTCTGTCTCCCCCTTCTAGACTGTGAGCCCGCTCTCGGGTAGGGACCGTCTCTAGATGTTGCCAACTTGTACTTCCCAAGCACTTAGTACGGTGCTCTGCATACAGTAAGCACTCAATAAATACGACTGAATGAATGAATTACTCTATTTTACTGGTACATATTCTACTTATTTCGTTCATATGTTTTGTTTTGTTGTCTGTCTCCCCCTTCTAGACTGTGAGCCCGCTGTTGGGTAGGGACCATCTCTAGATGTTGTCGACTTGGACTTCCCAAGCACTTAGTACAGTGCTCTGCACACAGTAAGCGCTCAATAAATATGATTGAATGAATGAATTCATTCACTTCAACTGTATTAAGCGTTTCCTGTGTGCAGAGCACTGTACTAAGCGTTTGGGAAAGTACAATTCAACAATCAACAGTATCGGTCCCTACTCACAGCGAGCTCACATTATCCTGCGTCATTTATTCAATCGTATTTATTGAGCGTTTACTGTGTGCAGAGCACTGTACTAAGCGCTTGGGAAGTACAAGTTGGCAACATAATGGCTGCAGAGGGTGGGTTTAAGGGTCAAGGTACTCAGGTACTTCTCAACTGAGTAGTTTTTTTTTTAATATGCATTTAAGTGCTTACTACATGTCAGGCCCTGTACTAAGCGCTGGGTTAGGTGGAAGCTAAACAGGTTGGACACAGTCCATGTCCCACAGTCTTAATCCCCATTTTACAGATGAGGTCACTGAGGTATGGCCAAGCGAAGTAACTTGTCCCAGGTCACACTGCAGACAAGTGGCGGAGCCGGAATTAGAACCCAGCTCCTTCGGACTTCCAGTCCTGTGCTTTATCCACTAGCTTCACTGCTTCTCATTGTTGAATACAGAGAGTACTGTATTAAGTGCTTTGGAGAGGCCAATACAATAGAGTGGGGGTACTTACTTCCTTTCTGAAAAAATGCATTAGGGACATTTTCCAAATCCTCCTGGGATTGTTTGGCCTTTTCACTGTCTCCTTGCAGTGGGACCCGGGCCTCCGCTCCTAATCACCCAGGGTGAAGCTACCCTTGCTGAGGACACCTCCTCCAGGAGGCCTTCCCAGACTGAGCCCCTTCCTTCCTCTCCCCCTCGTCCTCCTCTCCATCCCCCCCTTCTTACCTCCTTCCCTTCCCCACAGCACCTGTATATATGTATATATGTTTGTACATATTTATTACCCTATTTATTTATTTATTTATTTTACTTGTACATATCTATTCTATTTATTTTATTTCGTTAGTATGTTTGGTTTTGTTCTCTGTCTTCCCCTTATAGACTGTGAGCCCACTGTTGGGTAGGGACTGTCTCTATATGTTGCCAATTTGTACTTCCCAAGCGCTTAGTACAGTGCTCTGCACATAGTAAGCGCTCAATAAATACGATTGATGATGATGATGATGATGACACCTGAGAAGGGAGATGCGCTTGCCTTCCCGGGCAGGAGTTGACTATCCAAGCTCTTGCTTGTGGCATTTCATTTGGGGAGCACCTCTCAGGTCCTCAAATCTGCTAGCTGGTTTTTTTGGTTGTTTGTGTTTGTTTTTTTTGACAAGATCGGGGAAGGGCTGAGAGATGTGGTGGGAGATTGTGAGCCCGTAGTGGGCAGGGATTCATTCATTCAATCATATTTATTTAGTGCTTACTGTGTGCAGAACACTGTACTAAGTGCTTGGGAAGTACAGGTTGGCGACCTGTAGGGACGATCCCTACCCAACAACGGACTCACAGTCTAGAAGGGGGAGACAGACAACAAAACAAAGCATGTGGACAGGTGTCACATTGTCAGAATAAATAGAATTAAAGCTACATGCACATCTTGAACAAAATAAATAGAATAGTAAATATGTACAAGTAGAGTAATAAATCTGTACAAATATATATACAAGTGCTGTGTGGGGGGGGGGGGAGGAGGAGAGGAAATAGGGGGCTCAGTATCGTCTCTGTATTTGCTGTTGTCCTTTCCAAGCACTTAGTACAGTGCTTTGTACATAGTAAGCACGCAATAAATATGATTGAGTGAGGGAGAGGAGGACAGACATTTTTTTCTCTGGGGCACGATGACAAGTCTTTCTCCCAGGACTGTACAAGTTGGCAGTTATTTGGAGAGGTTTTAATACCTTCGAGGGGTATTTTCATGGTGCCATTTCACCCAGACCTTTTGACAGCCAACTCACTGAAGCCTCCACTCACACTCACTTCCTTCTCTCTGCAGCTGCCCTCACTCTGGATCAAGAGGGGGTATGTTGCAAGTGATTTAAGTCAAGTTCAGTCCAAGTCCAGAGTAGCCTTTGTTTGCAAGAGTCTTGTGCGCTTGCCTGCATGTGGGAGGGGGACAAAGGGAGATGATTGTAATAGCCCGCTTCCCCTCTTCGGTAGTACAAAAAGCCTTCAGCAGGAAAGAGAGATTATTCAGCACTGCAGCTTTTTATGGCAGAGAAGGTCTACTAGTTCAAGAAGTTTGTCCTTCGACTATAAGTATCCAGAGAGCAAGGGACACATTCCACTGCCTTACCTTACATCATCATGGTGTTCTGCTGCAAAGTAGTTACATATGCAGAGCTGCTGCAGCTGAATGTGACGATGTTGTGAGGCTTCTAAAGGTCTGGAATATGTTTGTCGAGGAGGATAAGGAACCTCCTCCTTGGAGGCTTTCAAAAACAGACTAAACAGCCATCTGTTTGGGGTGGGAAAGGGGCGGTCCACGCTAGAGGCAGGGGGTCGCCCTGGATGTCCTCAGGAAGCCCTTCCAACCCCCCAGGATCCTCAGGCTCTGCAGAAGTGACTGAAGATGGGATTTCATTTTGTCGCTTGTTACGCCTAGAGATCTCTCCTGGGTAGCAACTCCCTTCCTCCCCCAACTGCCTTTGTTTTAACCTAGGTTTTGGCTACCCAAGTGGGTAAATGCCAGGGAATTGGGGATAAACAATGGTCCAGCTTTTGTTCCTTTTGTAGAGGGCAGAATTAGAAAAGGATCCCAGAGAAGCAGAATTGCCGCTTAATTATGCTGCAGTTTAATTAGTGTGAACCTTCCCTTCCACAGAGCAGGGTGAAAACCCCCAGAGGGCTACAGCTAGCTACATCCTGGCAGTTTAGCATGCCTGCACAGAGTGTTGATTTGGTTGTCCGGGGTGCCAGTCAGGTCTGGGAGAAGGGCAGGGAGTGTGTTTGTTTACTATTGTATTCTCCTCTCATCATCATCATCATCAATCATATTTATTGAGCGCTTACTATGTGCAGAGCACTGTACTAAGAGCTTGGGAAGTACAAATTGGCAACATATAGAGACAGTCCCTACCCAACAGTGGGCTCACAGTCTAAAAGGGGGAGACAGAGAACAAAACTAGACATACTAACAAAATAAAATAAATAGGATAGATATGTACAAGTAAAATAAATAAATAAATAAAAAGAGTAATAAATATGTACAACCATATATACGTATATACAGGTGCTGTGGGGAAGGGAAGGGGGTAAGATGGGGGGATGGAGAGGGGGATGAGGGGGAGAGGAAGGAAGGGGCTCAGTCTGGGAAGGCCTCCTGGAGGAGGTGAGCTCTCAGCAGGGCCTTGGAGCACTTAGCACAGTGCTCTGCACACAGTAAGTTCTCAATAAATATGATTGACTGACTGACTACTGTGATACAGAGCAGCTCTAGGAGGCAACCAGCTTGAATCCAAAAGGATAGGGAAGATTAGAGTCACTGGAGGCGTCTGGTGGGGGCTGACACTGATTTATCCTACCTTCAAAGCTCACCTCCTCCAGGAGGCCTTCCCATACTGAGCCCCCTTTTTCCTCTCCTCTCCATCCCCCCGCCCTACCTCCTTCTCCTCCCCACAGCACTTGTATATATTTGTACAGATTTATTACTCTATTTTACTTGTACATATTTACTGCTCTATATATTTTGTTAATGACGTGCATATAGCTATAATTCTATTTATTCCGATGGTTTTGACACCTGTCTACGTGTTTTGTTTTGTTGTCTGCCTCCCCCTTCTAGACCGTGAGCCCGTTGTTGGGTAGGGACCGTCTCTATATGTTCCCGACCTGTACTTCCCAAGCGCTTAGTCCAGTGCTCTGCACACATTAAGCGCTCAATAAATACGATTGAATTAATGAATGAATTGAGCAAGAGCTGAGCCTTTCCCTCGAGGTGAATCTCTTGGAGCCAGGGATCTCCTGTAGCTAGGTTCTTGATTTATGGGGTCTCCCATCCTTTGAGGAGCTGGAATTGAGTTGGCTTGTGAGTGGGATGGGAATATGGGGAAGTTACTTATCTTGATGCAGTCCCTTCTCTGTGCTATCCAGCACAACACAGCAAGGTAAGGTAAACCTGGCGTTCTAGCCACAGAAAGGTTTTTCCTGAAATCAGCTTTCTGTAGCTGCCTGCTCTCTTCCCCCACCTCCCTGGTTAGACACTGGCCTGGGCTCCCTTCTCTTTTGGCAGGGGGAACCTCCCCTTTCCGCTCCAAACAGTAAAGTCCTCTGACTTGGAAAGGATTCACCACCACCCGAGATCAGGAAGCGCTCCGAAGCTCCTCTGCCGAAAGCAACAAGTTCAATCTCTTCCTTATGGACTGGGCTCCCCTTACACTCTGACAGTTCCCAAGGATCCTCTCGAGCAGCATCAACCTGAGGTGGGGGTCCCATTTCTGGGCTTCTTCTCCCCCTCTTCTTCTCTTTCCCCAGATCGATGCTGGTGTTCCCAAAGCAGGATGATCGGGAGGAGCAGCCAGGGGTGGTACCGTCTGGCTTCCCACCTTCCCCTCCCAAATACGTCTGAGCCTTTTCGTTTTCAGTCCAGAGCTTCCGACTGGCTTCCCATCTTCCTCTCCCCAATATGTCTGAGCCTTTTTGTTTTCGGCCCAGTGCTTGTGGCTTAATTAAGGAGCGGAGGGATTGGGAGATGCACCCCTCATTTTTGTGGCCTCCATCAGCAGAGAGGGCTGTGGGCAATTGTCCAATTTGCTCCTCGGTTAAAGCGGCCTTGACCTCCCCTCCCACCCTCCTGGACAAAGTGATGGGTTCAGCCTAAGGGCAGTGGTTGTGTCTACCATCCTTTGCTGCTGTAGTGGATCAGCAGAGTCAACCAGTGGCATTTGTTGAGCATTGTCTGTGTTTAGAGCACTATACTAAGTGTTTGGGAGAGTTGGTTGACACGTTCCCTGCCCCCAAGGAGTTTACAGTCTAGAGTGGGGTGATGACTTGTATTCCAAGGTGAAAACATCACACTGGGTGAATCCAAGTAGAATTGAATCAGACATCCTCCTAACCTCAATCACACTGGGTGAATCCAAGTAGAATTGAATCAGACGTTCTCCTAACCTCAATCACTTCAGTGAGTGCTAACTGTGTGCAGGGCACTGTACTAACTACTTGATAACCTCCGCTAATCTAGAGCGTTCGCACGCCCGTTTTTGTGGTGGTTCACAAAGGTAGAAAGAAGCAAAGTTGTGGCCCCAAAGTGGTTTTATTGGGTTAGGGGTGCGTGTCACGTTTGACTTGTGTGAGGCAGGGCAGTGTCGGCAAGCCTTTGGGATGATTGACAGTCTCCTCTCGTGGTTTCCTCCGTGTCCTTAGACGGGAGCCTGTCGTGAGAGAGGACTTTGCACCTCCTTGGAGCCAAGGCAGCTTCACCGGGGGAACCACGTGAGCCCCTTCCTTCCTCTCCCCCTCGTCCCTCTCTCCATCCCTCCCATCTTACCTCCTTCCCTTCCCCACAGCACCTGTATATATGTATATATGTTTGTACATATTTATTACTCTATTTATTTTACTTGTACACATCTATTCTATTTATTTTATTTTGTTAGCATGTTTGGTTTTGTTCTCTGTCTCCCCCTTTTAGACTGTGAGCCCACTGTTGGGTAGGGACCGTCTCTATATGTTGCCAACTTGTCCTTCCCAAGCGCTTGGTCCAGTGCTCCGCACATAGCGCTCAATAAGTACGATTGATGATGATGACCGTCTCTATATGTTGCCAACTTGTACTTCCCAAGCGCTTAGTCCAGTGCTCCGCACACAGCAAGCGCTCAATAAATACGATTGATTGATTGATTGATGATTGACAGTCTCCTCTCGTGGTGTCTTCCGTGTCCTTAGACGGGAGCCTGTCGTGAGGGAGGACTTCGCCCCTCCTTGGAGCCGAGGGAGCCTCACCGGGGGAACCACGTGCTGGACGGCGCCCTTCTGGATGCGGAGAGGGGGAAATCGCGACGAGGTTTGCGTCCCCTTTAAATCACCTTCCGCCTCTCGGGGAGGGGGATACTGCGCTCGTCCCGTCGCGCCTTCCCATTGGTCAATTCGTCCCTCTCCCCGCCCCCTGAGGGCCCGCCGGCCAATCAGGCCCTGGATGCTCCCCGTCCGCTCGGGGGTGGGCGGGGCCGACTTTGGAACCTACCACGGGGCGGGGGGGAGGGAGGGGGAGGCGCCCGGTTAGTTCAGCCGATGTGCACGGGGAGAGAAGGGAAGAAGGGGTTAAATCGGAGGGGAGGGAGGGGAAATGCGATTGGATTCATCAGGGGTGGAGACGTGACCTGCATAGGTTTAAAGGAGGGAGGAGGTGTGGGGGGGGGGTGTTGCCCCCGCTCCCCCCCGGGGAGTCGGTAATGGACGAGTCTGAGGGGCGGCTTCTCCCTCCTTCCCTCCCTCCCTCCCTCCCTCCATGTGCCCGCCCCGCCCGCGGCCCCCGTGCCCAGCGCTGCCATCGGGTGGGAGCGGCGGATCGGCCCGGTGCCCGCCGCCCGCGAGCCCCAGCCCTGGCATCTCCGGCATGCGGCCAAGGTGAGACTCACAGCGCGGACCGGGCCTCGCCCCGGCCTTCATTCATCAGTCGGATTTAGTGAGCGCTTAGACCACTGGCCTCGCAGCAGCATTCAGTCAGTTGTGTTTATTGAGGGCTTACTGGGTGCACAGCACCGGCCTGGCAGCGGCGTTCATTCGGTCGGATTTATCGAGCGCTTAGAGCACTGGCCTCCCAGCAGCATTCGGTCAATTGTGTTTATTGAGCGCTTACTGGGTGCAGAGCACCGGCCTCCCAGCGGTATTCAGTCAATCCTATTTATTGAGCGCTTACTGGGTGCAGAACACCGGCCTTGCCCCGGCATTCATTCATCAGTCGGATTTATTGAGCGCTTAGAGCACTGGCCTCCTAGCAGCATTCAGTCAGTTGTGTTTATTGGGCGCTTACTGTGTGCAGAGCACCGGCCTCGCAGCGGCATTCATTCAGTCGGGTTTATTGAGCGCTTAGAGCACTGGCCTCGCAGCAGCATTCAGTCAATCGTGTTTATTGAGCGCTTACTGGGTGCAGAGCACCGGCCTGGCAGCGGCATTCATTCAGTCGGATTTATTGAGCGCTTAGAGCACTGGCCTCGCAGCAGCATTCAGTCAATCGTGTTTATTGAGCACTTACTGGGTGCAGAGCACCGGCCTCGCAGCAGCATTCATTCAGTCATATTTACTGAGCGCTTACTGTGTGCACAGCACCGGCCTCGCAACAGCATTCATTCAGTCGTATTTATTGAGCGCTTAGAGCACTGGTCTCGCATTAGCATTCAGTCAATTGTGTTTATTGAGCGCTTACTGGGTGCACAGCACCGGCCTCGCAGCGGCATTCAGTCGGTCGTATTTATTGAGCGCTTAGAGCACTGGCCTCGTAGCAGCATTCATTCAGTCATATTTATTGAGCACTTACTGTGTGCACAGCACCGGCCTCGCAGCGGCATTTATTCAGTCGGATTTATTGAGCGCTTAGAGCACTGGCCTCGTAGCAGCATTCAGTCAATTGTGTTTACTGAGCGCTTACTGGGTGCACTGCACAGGCCTCGCAGCGGCATTCATTCAGTCGGATTTATTGAGCGCTTAGAGCACTGGCCTCCCAGCAGCATTCAGTCAATCGTGTTTACTGAGCGCTTACTGGGTGCAGAGCACCGGCCTCGCAGCGGCATTCATTCAGTCGGATTTATTGAGCGCTTAGAGCACTGGCCTCCCAGCAGCATTCATTCAGTCATATTTATTGAGCGCTTACTGGGTGCACAGCACAAGCCTCGCAGCGGCATTCATTCAGTCGGATTTATTGAGCGCTTAGAGCACTGGTCTCATAGCAGCATTCATTCAGTCATATTTATTGAACACTTACTGGGTGCAGAGCACCGGCCTTGCCCCGGCATTCATTCATCAGTCGTATTTATTGAGCGCTTAGAGCACTGGCCTCCCAGCAGCATTCAGTCAATCGTGTTTACTGAGCGCTTACTGGGTGCAGAGCACCGGCCTCGCAGCGGCATTCATTCAGTCGGATTTATTGAGCGCTTAGAGCACTGGCCTCCCAGCAGCATTCATTCAGTCATATTTATTGAGCGCTTACTGGGTGCACAGCACAAGCCTCGCAGCGGCATTCATTCAGTCGGATTTATTGAGCGCTTAGAGCACTGGTCTCATAGCAGCATTCATTCAGTCATATTTATTGAACACTTACTGGGTGCAGAGCACCGGCCTTGCCCCGGCATTCATTCACCAGTCGTATTTATTGAGCGCTTAGAGCACTGGCCTCCCAGCAGCATTCAGTCAATCGTGTTTACTGAGCGCTTACTGGGTGCAGAGCACCGGCCTCGCAGCAGCATTCATTCAGTCGGATTTATTGAGCGCTTAGAGCACTGGCCTCCCAGCAGCATTCATTCAGTCATATTTATTGAGCGCTTACTGGGTGCACAGCACAAGCCTCGCAGCGGCATTCATTCAGTCGGATTTATTGAGCGCTTAGAGCACTGGTCTCATAGCAGCATTCATTCAGTCATATTTATTGAACACTTACTGGGTGCAGAGCACCGGCCTTGCCCCGGCATTCATTCATCAGTCGTATTTATTGAGCGCTTAGAGCACTGGCCTCCCAGCAGCATTCAGTCAATCGTGTTTACTGAGCGCTTACTGGGTGCAGAGCACCGGCCTCGCAGCGGCATTCATTCAGTCGGATTTATTGAGCGCTTAGAGCACTGGCCTCCCAGCAGCATTCATTCAGTCATATTTTCGCAGCGGCATTCATTCAGTCGGATTTATTGAGCGCTTAGAGCACTGGCCTCGTAGCAGCATTCAGTCAGTCATATTTATTGAGCGCTTACTGTGTGCACAGCACCGGCCTCGCCACGGCGTTCATTCAGTCGGATTTATTGAGCGCTTAGAGCACTGGCCTCCTAGCAGCATTCAGTCAATTGTGTTTACTGAGCGCTTACTGGGTGCACAGCACCGGCCTCGCAGCGGCATTCATTCAGTTGTATTTATTGAGTCTTTTAGACTGTGAGCCCACTGTTGGGTAGGGACCGTTTCTATATGTTGCCAATTTGTACTACTCAAGCGATTAGTACAGTGCTCTGCACATAGTAAGCGCTCAATAAATATGATTGATGATGATGATGATGATTGAGCGCTTAGAGCACTGGCCTCCCAGCAGCATTCAGTCAATCGTATTTATTGAGCGCTTACTGGGTGCACAGCACCGGCCTGGCAGCGGCATTCAGTCAGTCGGATTTATTGAGCGCTTAGAGCACTGGCCTCCCAGTAGCATTCAGTTAATTGTGTTTATTGAGCGCTTACTGGGTGCAGAGCACCGGCCTCGCAGCAGCATTCATTCGGTCGGATTTATTCAATCAATCAATCAATCAATCGTATTTATTGAGCGCTTACTGTGTGCAGAGCACTGTACTAAGCGCTTGGGAAGGACAAGTTGGCAACACATAGAGGCAGTCCCTACCCAACAGTGGGCTCACAGTCTAGAAGGGGGAGACAGAGAACAAAACCAAACATACTAACCAAATGAAATAAATAGAATAGATAGGTACAAGTAAGATAAATAAATAAATAGAGTAATAAATATGTACAAACATATATACAGGTGCTGTGGGGAGGGGAAGGAGGTAAGATGGGGGGATGGAGAGGGGGACGAGGGGGATGAAGAAATGGAGCAAGTCGGGCTCAGAGCACTGGCCTCGCAGCAGCATTCAGTCAATCGTATTTATTGAGCGCTTACTGTGTGCTGAGCACCTGCCTCGTAGCGGCATTCAGTCGATCGTATTTATTGAGCGCCTACTGTGTGCAGAGCACTTGAGCCCACCGTTGGGTAGGGACCGTCTCTATGTGTTGCCAACCTGTACTTCCCAAGCGCTTAGTACAGTGCTCTGCACACAGTAAGCGCTCAATAAATACGATTGAATGAATGAATGAATGAATGAACTGGCCTCGTAGCAGCATTCATTCAGTCGTATTTATTGAGCGCTTACTGTGTGCAGAGCGCTGGCCTCGTAGCAGCATTGTCAATCGTATTTATTGAGCGCTTACTGTGTGCAGAGCACTGGCCTCGTAGCAGCATTCAGTCAATCGTATTTATTGAGCGCTAACTCTGTGCAAAGCACTGTACTAAGCGCTTGGGAAGTACAAGTTGGCAACTTGCGCGCCGCCTAGTCCGTGCCCCCGTCGCCCTGTATATATGTATATCTGTTTGTACATATTTATTACTCTATTTTACTTGTTCATCCATTCACTCAATCGTATTTATTGAGCGCTTACTGTGTGCAGAGCACTGTATTAAGCGCTTGGGAAGTACAAGTTGGCAACATAGAGAGACGGTCCCTACCCCACAGTGGGCTCACAGTCTAGTACATATTTATTCTATTTATTTTATTGTGTTAATAATGGTTTGTTGTCTGTCTCCCCCTTCTAGACTGTGAGCCCGCTGTTGGGTAGGGACCGTCTCCCTATGTTGCCAACTTGTACTTCCCAAGCGCCTAGTACAGTGCCCTGCACGCAGTAGGCGCTCAATAAATACGATTGAGTGAATGAATGCGGGAGGAGGGGGCTTCCCGGCCCCCGGGAAGGGCACGGGGATGTGCGGGGGCAGAGCTGCAGGATCCGAGGCTGTTGCAGTTGTTGCTGTTGTCGGGGGTGTGTGTGTGTTTTGTGTGTGTGGAGGGGAGGAACCTCTGTCGGAGCCTGTGGCTCCCAGCGCTTAGAACAGTGCTTGCCACTTAGTAAGCGCTTAATAATTACTATTATTATCATCATTATTATTTTTGTTGCTATTTTCAGCCCCATCCCCCAGAGGTCCAGGCCGGTCCTTTTCGGTTGGGCCTGAGGGATGAGATTTTGGGGGCGGGGGGCGGGAAAGGACGTTATTGGGCGAGTCAGTTCACTTCTCTGGGCCTCAGTTCCCTCATCTGTAAAATGGGGATGAAAACTGTGAGCCCCCCGTGGGACAACCTGATCACCTGGTAACCTCCCCAGTGCTTAGAACAGTGCTTTGCACAGAGTAAGCGCTTAATAAATGCCATCATTATTATTATTATTATTAATCCGAGCTGCGAGACCCAGTGAGAGGGGGGTTGGCGGGAGAACACTGGGGAAAGGGGAACCCCTTTGGTTACCCCCCTTTGTTCGTCCAGCTGCCGGGAAACGGGTCCGGGGTCCGGACGGGCATAGCTGGGGCCCTGCAGCCCCTCTTTCCCAGGTAAACCCCCCTCACCCATCCAGGGACCCAGGCCACAATAATAATAATAATAATAATGATGATGGCATTTGTTAAGTGCTTACTATGTGCAAAGCACTGTTCTAAGCGCTGGGGGGGATACAATGTGATCAAGTTGACCCATGTGGGGCTCACAGTATTAATCCCCCTATTTACAGATGAGGAAACTGAGGCCCAGAGAAGTGAAGTGACTTGCCCAAGGTCACACAGCAGACTTGTGGTGGAGCCGGGATTCGAACCCACGACCTCTGACTCCAAAGCCCAGGCTCTTTCCACTGAGCCATGCTGCTTCTTTAACTCGGCTGGCGTTTCGTAGGGTGGGTGGGGTCACCTCCTTGCCCCCTCCATCGGGCACAGAACCGAGCGTTTAGAACAGTGCTTTGCACAAAGTGCTTAACAAATGCCATCATTAGTTAATTAACCCAAGCCACGTCTTCCAGCCTTCAGCTCGTAATACGGCCGTGGATTCTGCTTCATGGTGCTATCGCCGCAGCAGAGGAGGAGGCCTTCTTTCTGGGGGCCTCGGGATTCGTTCAGTCGTATTTATTGAGTGCTTACTGTGTGCAAAGCACTGCACTACGATTTGGGTCTTGGCTCGCGTTAGGGTGGACTAGGGGTGTTTGGATTTGGAAGTCGGTGTCCAGCGGGGAACTGTGCAGGCCGGCATCCCCCCACCCTCCCTCCCTTGCATCCCCCGGGCTGCTCTAGAAGCGCTTAGAACAGTCCTTGGCAGATAGTAAGCGCTTATCAAACACCATTATTATTATTATTATTTATCGTTGCGTTAGCCCCGTCCGGTCCTGTTTCCGGGGCCGTTAAGAGGATGCCGCCAACCCGGTGCGTGATGTTCATCTGCGCCTCGGATGGAAACTTGGCCTTCAATAAGCCTTAGCCCGAGAGTGAGTTTCCTTTGTGCGTTCCGGATTGTAAAAGCCTTTAGCCCTATGACAGGGTATTAAATACCAGGAGCGCGGAGGACAGGTTTCGGCCGCTTAGAACAGGAGCTTCGGACGGGCACGGCGGCGGTGCCCTTTGTTCCCAGGCTCCCGGCCCAGGCCGGCTGAGGAGGGCAGCCAAGACGCCGTTTGCTATTTATTTTTACCCGGAGAGACGGTTTAAACGTTTGCCGCTCGGTTATGGCGCATGAGATTTTTCAGGGTGGCGTTCACTGAAACGCTCCCATCCATGGTGGGGTCAGGAGGTGGGAATAAGCCTTTTTTTTTTTTTTTTTAATCCAAAGAGGCCTAGTGATATCCCTACCGGGGGTCTGAAGATGTAAACACATGTGGGTGTCGACCCCGCCACCCCACATTCACCAGTTTTATCCTGTAGCCTCAGCTCAACACTTGAAGCAGTCGCACCTTTCTGCCTTTTTTTATGGGAGTGTAAAAATAAAACTTGGCCACCCTGCATAGGGACGGCGGAGGTGGATGCTTGCATGTATCTTCCCCCACTCCTCCCAGGTCCCTTTTTATCTCCATACGGCTTCGGTGTTGCATGTTGTGTGGGGGCTTGCCGCAGTGGCCACTCGGCAGCAAAGGCGGGGGGGGGGGGGGGGTGTTTAACCCTTCCTTCCCCGCCCCTTGGGCTGGTGAGCAGCTTTGGCCCCAGGGTTGTCGGCTTTGTGCCGTGGTCGGCTTTGTGCCGTGGTCGGCTTTGTGCCGTGGTCGGCTTGTTGTGTGGTAGCGGAGCCTTCCCTCATTCCTCAGGTGTACGTTACAGGCTGGACCGACCCAGCGGTTATTTGAGACCTCTCTCCTAGCAGGAGCTGAGCAGGGACTGGGAGACAATCCTCTTGAGAGCTGGCTTTAACGCCCCCCCACCCCCTTCCTGCCCCCCAAACACACCCTGACTGGACTGTAGCCTCAGCAAGGCAGCACCCCAACTTTGGGGTAATTTCCTTGGAGACTGCCTCCAATCAACCCTCCCTATGCCATGCCAGTTTTTGAGACCTTTGGAGGAGGGATGCTGCTGTTTGGTAACGCCCTCCCCCCTTCCCCCCACTCCCCGAGGGCACTGCGCTTTAATAAGCTCAGTAATTTTAATTATGTAGACCCTTTTTAAGCATCTTTCCAGGCATCCGTGGGAAGTAGGCCAGAGCAGCCACTGTTGTCCTTGTTTTTCAGTGGGGAGTGGGGGCTACAGGCACAGCGAGGTAAAGAAACCTAATCAAGGTCACACAGTGTCAAGACTGGAACCCAGATCTCATCACTCTCAGCCAGAGGCCCCCTTGGTTAGGCCGCAGTGCCATCTTAAGGAATAGCATCACCAAATGGGTTTATTTCCAGCCTGAAACCCTCCTGGAGGACACCGACGGATACAGGAAGAAAAAGTAGTGATAAAATATTTCTGGTATTTATTAAGCACTTACTGTGAGCTAAGCTTTGGGGGAGATGGGTAACAATCCTGGGCCTCACGGTCTAAGGGGGAAGGAGGACAGGATTTAATCGTCACTTAGTAGATGAGGAAAGTGAGGCACAGAGAGGCTAAGTGACTTGCCCCAGGTCACAGAGCAGGCAGGTGGCAGGGCCAGGATTAAAAAGTGCTCTTCCCATTAGGTCATGCTGAAAGCCGGGTGACATTGTCAGTGACATCAAAATGGCATAGGTGGACTTGAGCGATAACCACGTATTACCACTGCCACTGTCACTTGAGGTACAAACCAGAATGTACAACCCTTTGGTTGAAATGCCACCTGTACAAGGACTGGTGGCTGTCACAAGGAAGATCCAAATTAAAAACCAACCCCAATCCCACCCACGTGGAAGTTGAGATGGTGGCATTTTGGAGGAATTATTGGAGGCTTCAACAAAATTCTCGCTTAAAAGGGTACTATCTCTAGCATCTTGGCACTTAATTGCTTAAGCTACAGTGGTGTTGCTACCTCTTTGAAACTGTAAATGGAGAGGCTCCTTGGCTGAAAATCCGTTCATCTGGGCAACTGATAAAGCTCTCATTTGCTTCATCAGATGGCAAAGGTGGGAGTCTGATTCTTGTGGGGCTCTGGCCTTCTCCAGGAATATAGCTAGATTTGGAATCTTGTGGCCAGGGAACGTGTCTGCCAACTCTGTTTCTGTGGTCTCTCCTAAGTGCGTAGTACAGTGCTCGGCACCCAGTAATCGTTCAGTAAATGCCATTGGTTGATCTTGTCTTCTGCTAGTGTACTCTCCCAAGTGCTAAGTATAGTATTGTGCACACAGCAAGTGCTCAATACCGTTAATTGATTTTTGGCTTCTGACTCTAGTATACTATCCTTAGTGCAGTGCTGTGTGCACCTTATTTTTAGCTGCGCCCAGTTGTTGTTCAGTCAGTGCTACCGGTTGATTTGCAGTGCAAATCCTAGGGATGCGGCCATAAAAGCCAGAGCCTGCAGGTCTTGGGAAAAAGACCGTTTTCTCTTCCTACCGTTTTTCCGACCTCTGCCAAAAGGTCCAGCTCTGCCAAAGTCGGGGGGCCCTAAGCTGTGGGTCGGGGTCCTTCCTGTCCCCCGGCATTTTCAAGCAGACTCGCCGATCCCAGGTTTCTGGCGGTGTGGGCAGGTTGTGGTGTTTGCTGTGGCATTGTTATCCGGGGGCTGCAAGTACCATGTTGTGCAGCTGGCCTTTCTAAAGTGAGAAAGCTCGGCACCAAAGTCCACCTTGCCTATGTATTGATCGTGGGGCCTTTTAATCACTTATATAAAGGACAGTGATTCAGGCACCAATCTGGGCCCGCGGGGGGAAGGGTAGAGGCACAGGGAAAGAAATGATGGAGTGAATTAGGTAAAAAAACAATCCATCAGTTGGATTGATTGATTAAATTCAGCCAGGGGCCGGCGTCCGCTGCTGGGAGGAAGCAGTTCTTGGCTCCTCGGGGCTCCAGGCAGGGCTGGCCTCTGGGGAAGCTCCCGGAGAGCAGGGGTGCCCGTCTCCTCCCCGGGATGGATGGACCGGTGGGTGGAAGGGCGGGCAGGGAGGGAGATGCCCCGCTGATGCACCCACCTGGAGGGGCAAGGGGAAAACGTATGGGTGCCTTAATGGGTGAATTAAGCTGTCCAGGCTTAATGAGTGTATGTGGCTTTCTTGGATTTAGAAGGCGATGCTCCTGGCGGTGTGTCCGGGACTGACTGAAAAGGCCAAAGTGGGATCCACAGCCCCAATCTCATTGTGTGCCCACAGATGGTTTGGGAATGACGACGCTCAATAAAGGCCACCGATTGACAACCCGTGAGGAAGATTTGGAAATAGGTGTTTACCCAGGGAACTCTGTGACAGATAAATAACACTTTTAGGCTCCTTGTTGAGGTCTGCAGGCAGAGGAGACGGAGGAGGCACAGAGTGAATCAATCAACCAGTCAGTCGTATTTACTGAGTGCTCACTGTGTGTGGAGCACTGTACTAAGTGCTTGAGAGAGTACAATGGAACAGAGTTGATAGACCCGGTCCCTGCCTACAATGAGTCCAGAGGTAGGGACAGATATCAATATAAATAAATTATTGTTATGGACATAAGTGCTGCGGGGCTTAGGGAGGGGTGAATAAAGGGAGCAAATCCAAGCGATGCAGAAGAGAGTGGGAGAAGAGGAAGTGAGGGCTTAATCAGGGAAGGTCCCTTGGAGGAGATGGGCCTTCAGTAAGTCTTTTGAAGGTTGGGAGAATGACTGTCTGGTGGATATGAAGAGGGAAAGAGTTCCAGGCCAGAAGCAGGACACGGGCAAGAGGTCGGCAGTGGGATTGACAACATCAAGGTACAGTCAGTAGGTTGGCGTTTAGAGGGGGGAAGTGTGTAGGCTGGGTTGTAGTAAGAGAAATGGACCTTTAGAGAGTGAAGTTTTTTGACGCCCGAAAGTCAACGAAAAATAGCTTTGGGCGACCTCGGCTCAGAGAGGGAAAGGGGGCCGGGGTATTAGGGAGAAGAAGAAGTCCCTCCTCCAGCGTTCACGTCTGTCCGAGTTTGGATGCTGGGAAGGTTCCTGCAGAGGGATGGGGGAGTCGGGTGCTTCGTCCCCAGCTGGAAAGCCTCAGAACCATCTCTTCTTTTAGCGGTGCTGGAGGGGTCATAGTCATCAGACATCTCTGACGCCAGGAAAGGTCCTTATGTGAGAATGGTTGCCTTCTCTGAGCTGAGGCTCTGGGGAGACCAGGTGCCTGCAAAGCAGGTGGGAAGACGACCACAAGCAGTGGGCTTGAGGGGGTTTGTTTAGTAAGCACTTATTGTGTGCAAAGCACTGCGCTACAGAGCGGCAAAAGGATATACACAGGTGGGAACTTTGTGGGTTCCCTGGTCCTCAAGGGGCTCCCAATCTAAGAATAAGGGGGATGAGGGGGCTGAAGGGACAGGAGCTTCTGAACAGCCGAAGGCAGCGCTCTTGGGCATCCAAGCGCTTAGTACAGTGCTCTGCCCACGGTAAGCGCTCAATAAATACGATTGAATGAATCCATGGTTGCTTGGATTGTCTGAGCTCATGGGCTCATTGTTGCCCTTTTAGAAAAAGGGGTGGTGGTGAGAGAGAGAGAGAGAGAGAGAGAGAGAGAGAGAGAGAGAGAGAGAGAGAGAGAGAGAGAGTGAGTGTGTGTGTGTGTGTGTGTGTGTGTGTGTGTGTGTGTGTAAGGCATTGTTCAGCCCAGCCTTCTGCCTTCAGTCAGTGATATTTGATTGCTAATAATAATAATAATAATAATAGTAGTAGTAGTAGTATTTAAGCGCTTACTATGTGCCAAGCACTGTTTTAAGTGCTGGGGGAGGTACAAGGTCATCAGGTTGTCCAACGTGGGGCTCACAGTCATAATCCTCGTTTTACAGATGGGGTAACTGAGGCCCAGAGAAGTTAAGTGACTTGCCCAAAGTCACACAGCTGACAAGTGGCGGAGCCGGAATTAGAACCCATGATCTCTGACTCCCAAGCCCGTGCTCTTTTCACTGAGCCGTGCTACTTGCCTGTTGTATGGGGGGCACTGTACTAAGCATTTGGGAGATCATAATAGAATTAGTGCACATGATCACTGCCTCATTCATTATTATTAATTATAATAATGATGGTATTAAGTGTTTACTTTGTGCCAATCACTGTATGAAGCGCTGGAGTAGATACAACTTAACCAGGTTAGACATAGACCCAATCTTGCATAGAGCTCACAGTCTAAGGGAGACATAAATCTTAAAGCGGTGGTCTTGGTTAGTGTTGGACCCGTGACCTTTGGGTGCTCCGAGAGTCTTGGCTGGGGTGCTTTTTTCCCCAAATCTTTCATTTTGGTTAAGGGTGGGGAGAACCGGCTGCGTCCCATGGGTGGGCTTTGGGCAGAGTCAGGATGACCGGGAGAATTGGGTGCCTGGTGAGCCCAGGCGGGCCTGTGTCTGCAGCAGCAGTAGCAGAAATATTCTATATTGAGCGCTTACTTTGGGCCGAGCACTGAACTACTAGTAATAATGATGATGGTACTTGACTGTTAAGCGCTTACTATGTGCCGAGCGCAGTATTAAGCGCAGGGGTAGGTACAAGATAATCAGCTTAGACACAACTCCCATATGGGACTCACAGTCCTAAGGAGGAAGAAGTAGGATTTGCTCCCCATTTTCTGATGAGGAAATTGAGACACCCCCCTTTAGACCGTAAGCTCCTTGTGGGCAGGGAACATGTCTCCTAACTCTGTCATACTTTCCCAAATGCTGCAGTGCCTGGCACCTAGTAAGCACTTAATAAATATCATTATTATTGTTAGTAGTAGTAGTACAATGCTCTGTATATGGTAAGCGCTCAATTATTGTGATTGATTAGGAAGTTAGGTGACTTGCCCAAGGTCATGCAGCAGACCTATGGCAGAGTCAGGATAAGAACCCAGGTCCTCTGATTCCCAGGCTTGGGCTCTTTCCACTAGGCCTTGTGGCTTCCATAGTAAACACTGGATGTTGAGTTCCCACCAATGCTTCGTGGGACGTGGGAGTTGTGTTTTCCCCGGGACACCAGGAGAAGAGCGGGGAGAACTGTGGTTTTTACAGTGTAGGGAGGAGAGTGGGAGCTCAATGTTGGAGCGTGGCTTTTCACGCCACGAATTTGAGGGTGACTGAAAAGTCCAGAAAGGTCAGTTTTTGGGCCAGAAGAGGTCAATCAATCAATCAATCGTATTTATTGAGCACTTACTGTGTGCAGAGCACTGTACGAAGCGCTTGAGAAGTACAAGTTGGCAACATATAGAGACAGTCCCTACCCAACAGTGGGCTCACAGTCTAAAAGGGGGAGACAGAGAACGAAACCAAACATACTAACAAAATAAAATAAATAGAATAGGTATGTACAAGTAAAATAAATAAATAGAGTAATAAATATGTACAAATATATATACAGGTCACGGGGCAGACTGTTTGGCAGCTTGCTGGAAGGCACAGCTAGCTTGGACGCTAGGCCTATTTTGAAATTAGATTGTGCTCCTTCGGATCACCCCAGTGATGGTGTAATTATCTGGTTCCAGCACCCTGGGGACTTGTAGCCTCTTTCTTCTGAGGATCTCAGAGGCCCTGACCTGCATTCTTGTGCTTATCCCCCCCCGACCCCCCAGCCTCCCTCTGAGACCTTTGACAGACGAGGAAGACAGAATGGCCTCTTGCAGAGGGCATGGGACTGGGAGTCTGGAGATCTGGGTTCTTGTCTCACCTCCACCGCTTGCTTGCTCTGTGACCTTGGGCAACCCGCGTAACTATTCTGCACCTCAGTTTCCTCATCTGTAAAATGGGGATAAAATGCCTCATGAACCTGGGGTGGAATGGGTACTGTGTCAGTATAATGATCTGGGATCTGCACCACTGCTTGGTGCATAGTAAGCATTTAGTCCCTTTGTGGTTATGATTATTAGGTCGTATCCCCCCTGTTTCACAGATGGGGAAACTGCGGCACAGATAGGTGGAGTGACTGATCCAGTCATTGAGCGAGGGGGGCATGAAGGACGTGAGGCCTGGAGATCCCCAACATTCAAACTCAGTCCAGTTTTGGGACTGAATCCTCAGCGTTTTATGCTGTCCTCGGAGTGTTCGGACAGCACACTCCAAACCTCTTCCTCCACCCAGCAACTGCTCCCCGTCCGCTCTTTGCCGGGCTGAGAAGCATGAGGAATGAGGAGTCCCGCACATTTGCACCTTGGCTCTTTCCTCACTAGGGCCGGCCCTGGGCCTCTGTCCAGCGGGGGCTGGTCCAGATGATCATAAGCACCCTGATATCCGCACCCATTGCCCAGGCCATACTAGGCTTTGTTCCTGAGGCCTGGGCACCGTAAGCCTCCTTGCCGAGGATAATTGGCCCAGAGATAGTGGGACAAGCCCTCTCTTCTTTCCTCTGGCCACAGGCCTCCCTTCGTCTTTGCTCAGTTTTATCTCAGCCCTGCAGACCACTTTTCTGTTTCCAAAGCGCTTTCATATCGATTTTTTCATTTTATCCTCAGGACATCCTTGTGAAGTAGAGGAAAGCAGGAACAACTGCCCCATTTTGCAACTGGAGAAACGGGCATAGAGAGGCTAAGGGACTTGTTTGAGATTACCCGTTAGGCCAAGACCAGAGCTGGAACTAAAACCTATGTGTCCTGTCTCCCAACCCCATTTGCTTTCCAGGAGACCATGGTTACATCACCAGATTCCCCTAGCAGGTGTTCCTGGGTGTCCGGCCCTTGGTGCCAGCCTGAGCTCCCCTTTTCCTCTGCTCTTCCTCCCCTCTCCATCATCCCTACTCTCTCCTTCTGCTCTACCCCCTTCCCTGCCCCACGGCACTTGTGTATATTTTTACATATCATTCTATTTAATGATGTGTTTATATCTATAATTCTATTTATTTTGATGCTACTGATGCCTGTCTACTCATTTTGTTCTGTTGTCTGTCTCCCCCATCTAGACTGTGAGCCCGTTGTTGGGGAGGGATTGTCTCTATCTGTTGCCCAATTGTACTTTCCAAGTGCCAGTACAATGCTCTGCACACAGTAAGAGCTCAATAAATACGATTGAATGAATGAATGAATGGTGGAACCGAGGTGGGAAAGAGTGAAGAATCTATGTCAGGAGGCCCCCAACAAGGGTCTCGGCTTTTTCCAAGACCCTCACTGCCTCAGTTTTCTGCCCCCAGGGCCGAATCCAGCGCACCCCTTGATCAATCTGCAGTATTTACCGAGCACCTACTGTGTACAGAACACTGAACTAAGCACTTGGCAGCATTCACTAGAGTTAGTAGACTTTTCTCTGCCTTCAAGAATTTATAATCCAGAAGTGGCGACATACACTGAAATGGTATGCCTTCAGGGAAGAAAAAGGAGAGGCAGCTTGGTGTCCAAGCTAGTGTTTAATTAACAGCCGTGGGGAACATTTCTGAGAGTAAGAAGCCTGGATTTTGGGGCCCTGGATTCCACTTAGGGCTACGTACTGCACCGGTAAAGGAGGTGAGGTTTGATCTGGAGACGCAGAGTCCTGTAGCAGTAGACCGTTTGCACCTGGCTTGAGCCATTGGATGCCCTCCTGGGCTGTGGTGGGGTAGATCTCGGGGAAGGGGCAGAGGCAGGGGGACCCGGTTGGGAATTGGGGTGAGAGGGGTATGAGGCACAAGGACACCTGGGTTGGTGGGAAAATCATCATCATCATCAATCGTATTTATTGAGCGCTTACTGTGTGCAGAGCACTGTACTAAGCGCTTGTGAAGTACAAGGGAAAATGTGTCATTGAGGTGGCAGCCAGGCTGCTTCTGCCGGGAATTTTACCCGCCCAGAAGCAGCACAGCCCTGTGGAAAGAGCCCAGGCCTAGGTGTCAGAAGGACCTGGGTTCTAATCCACTTGTCTTGTGTGTGACCTTGGGTAAGTCACTTAAGTTCTTTTTGCCTAAATTACCTTATCTGTAAAATGGGGATTAAGACTGAGAGCCCCATGTGGGACAAAGACTGTGTCCAACCCGATTGCCTTGTATCTATCCCAATGCTGAGCACAGTTCCTGGTGTATAGTAATACAATTTTTTTTAAAAAAAACAAACAAACCAATGGCTTTCACCCACCAGGCATCCTCTGGTGTCCTCTGGAAAGATCAGAGCTCCCATCCTGGCCCTAAACTCCATAGCCCGGGGCCGGACGCTGCCCTGAGTGCCCTCAAGCAGGAAGGGAATGCTGAGAACTGTTAAATGGGTTTCTGGGTAGAGAGCAATTTCTAGATGAAAGAGCCTGCTAAGTGCTAATTATTTGCTTTTGGGACATCCAGGAATTGACTTGGAAACATCCCTCTCTTTGCCCCTGTCCCCATTTTCCTCCTGCTCCACCATGAGCAGGTAGGCCTGACTGGATTCTTTTCCACACGCTACTAGATCGGATCTCCTAAGGTCTGACAGGAGGTGAGGAGCTATAGGGAGCCAGAAGGATTGCTCAGGAGAGTGAATTGAAAGAAGAATAAAAATTAGTGCCCCCTCTGGGATCGAAGGTCCTGCCTGGCTGGTCCTCGAACCCAAGAGTGCACTCCTCCCCCCTGCAGCCTTCCTTGGTTGAGGCCATCAGTCTGGGTTTTTTTTTATGGTATTTGTTAAGCACTTACTATGTGCCAGGTACTGTACTAAGCGCTGGGACAGATATGTGATAATCAGTTTGGACACAGTCCCTGTTCCATATGGGGCTCTGTTCTGGTGGATCCCCTACATGTTCGTATGCTACTGCCACTAGAATCCATCCATCAGTTGTATTTCTTGAGCACGTACTGTGTATTAAGTGCTTGCCAGAATCCAGTGGAATCAGTAGACCTGATCCCAGCCCTCAAGGAGTTGCTAAGTGTAATTATTGGCACAGTCCTACCTCTCCCCTACCCCCAGTTCTCCTCATAAAGGTCAGCCCCCAAAGGACCCCCTTGATACAGAGTGTTTCGTACCTGTAGGACTGCAGAGTCTGAGACGAGAACATCTGTTGGAGTGGGAAGGAGGAGGGATAAGGAGGCAAAGGACAGAGTTTGATTTTATTTTTTTTCCCCAAAGTTCAGGTTGTGAGGTCCCGCCCAGTTTAAAATGCTTTTGACAGTGAGGATGGTACAGGTGAGGGACAGAATGGCCCCCATCACATCCTCCCCCTCTGCTCCTGCAGGTTTACCCTTCACCTCTCTAGTGGACGACCCCCTTCCCTCCCAAAACCTTCCTGAAATGTTCATGACCCTTTTTCTCTGGGTCCTGCCGTTGGGGTGACAGAGCCAGGCTGGGAAGGAGATCTGGGTGGGTGGCACCATGCCTCCCTCACTCTACCTGTCCCCAGTGGGTTTTGCGGCCAAGGGTGCAGACCGTGGCCCCTCTGGGGTGGGCACCTCCCAGAGCCTGACTTGGTGCCAGCAGGTCTAGCCTGTGGGTCATTGGGCTGCTCTGTTCATGGGCTCGGGCGGGCACACGTGTGTGAGCCTACATTGACCCTCACTGTTGGACAGCCATGCCAGCTACTCCATCCAAGGAAGGGACAGGTCAGGTTACAGTTGCTGTGGGAACAGTGACCTTTGAATTTCCTGGCTTTCCTGGGGAATTTCGTTGCACAACAGTGGAGCACTATGCTTTTTTATTTTCCTCTCTCCTTTCCCTTTGGTATTTCATTTTTATCTGTATGTAAACGGGGTGTCTTGCCTCCCCTTTGCCCCCCAACACTCCCTGCTGAGGCGTGGCGGATGGGTCACGTCTGCCGGGAAGCTGCCTTGACCCCGCCGACCATTCTGGCCGTAACTCCTCATCCAACGAATGAGGCGGCTCCTTTTGGTTGCCTACTGCTTCAGCGTCCTGTTCTCTGGCAGATGCTCCTGGCCATTAAGGGGCTGGGGGTGGAGGGGTCAGATGAACACCCCCTCCCTTCCCCGCCTGCCTGACTGCCTGCCCGGAATCTTTAAATTCCTGGCTCCAGGTTGGCAAAACCACCCCAGTCTTCTCCCTCGGCGATGGTCCGCCTCAGTTCCCGAGTGCCCGTCTGAAAGTTTTCAGGAAAGAGTGAAGCGGCGAAGGGAGAAGCTTCCTCTTGTGGGCAGGGGAGTCTCAGCCTTGAGGGTCTCAGAGTCACCTGGCCAGGACCTGGTTGTGCCACGAGGTGTGGGAAAGGGCGGGAGTGTCTCACTGGATGATGATGATAATATTAATAATAATGATGGCATTTATTTAGCGCTTACTATGTTCAAAGCACTGTTCTAAGTGCTGGGGAGGTTACAAGGTGATCAAGTTGTCCCACGGGGGGCTCACAGTCTTAATCCCCCATTTTACGGATGAGGGAACTGAGGCCCAGAGAAGTGAAGTGACTTGCCCAAAGTCACACAGCTGACAATTGGCGAAGCCGGGATTTGAACCCGTGACCTCTGATTCCAAAGCCCACACTCTTTCCACTGAACCACACTGCTTCTTCTGGGTCACAGCCTGAATGCCCCAGCTAGCCACCGGCCCCGTCCACACACAGCGTCTGCGAGGGTGATGGAGGCCGGCTCGAGTCACTCTCCACACCTAGGGTAGGGGTGACTCCCACTAGAAACTCCATTGCTAAGGGGATTCGTTGACTCTTCTGCCTCCCTGTAGTCCTCTCTTCAACTCCTTGCCTCTCTGCACCATTGGAGATGAGCTCCTTTGGCCGCACAGATGGGGACCCAGGGGTCCCTGTCTGGTCTCCTGTAGGGACTCGCTCTCTCCTTGGGAAGAACAGGGGTATCGAGCTTCTTGTCTGCTCTTCTTCCCGGGAACATTGGGTGAGAGAAATGACTGATGAGTTAGGACCTTTAGCTTGTCAAATGAGAGGCTCTATGAAATCCGCAACCGAATCCTCCAGCAAGGTCTGTCCTGACCCTTGGACGAACTGGCCGCCCGAGAAAGGTTGGAGGGGAGGCCCCCGGGGCCAGTAGCAGATGCGGTGACAGAGTGGAAACTGGTGTAGAGCAAGCGATTCTGTCTCCAGGGAGTGTGAGCTCCTGGACCCAGGGAGATGGATGAGAGAGGAAGGGGGGGCTCAGACCTCGCTCTTTCTCTCTCTTTTTCTGTCTCTCTGGCAACATTCACCCGGGGTGGAGGCTTGCGGGTTGATTGGCCTCCCCCGGAGAGGCAGTGGGAGGCAGAGAGAGGAGAGGGAGCCCAAGTCCAGGCTTTGGGGAGGAAGAAGGAGGAGCTGGGATGTGTGTGTGTTCACATCCAGATCCAAGGGGGGAATCCAGCAAAATGGGACTGAAAAATGCCTCTCCTGCCCTCTTCCCACTCCTCATTTAGGCCCTCTGGCTCTTGGTCCAGAAAGAGCATCCTGCCACGGCTTGGCTCCCACCCGGAGCCCGGGGCAGCCTGCAGAGCCGCCCTCCCAAACACAACGCATGATGTTCCAGGTGGCACCTTATTGTTCAGCTCTCCCCGCTTTTTGCGCTCTGCTGATACGGTTTCTCAAACTTCTTGATCCCTTGAGACATCTGGCTTTTCTCCAGCCACCACAGCGCGTCCCGGACCCACATCTTTCTCTTTTAGTCTCTTCTCCAGTGTCCTTTTCTTAATATACCTCCCTCCCAACACCAGTTAGTTCCTCACTTTGAGCACTCCCCTTCTCTGAGAGACCAGGGTTCCTCCCCTGCCCCCCGGGTAACCTGGCCGGGGGAGAGGGATCCAGTGAGACGGTTGGGCCAAGAGGGGAAGTCAGAGGTTAGATGCTTCCTCAGGGGGAAGGGTTGGGGTCGGTGCACGGGCTGGGGAGCGCGTGCATTTGATCCAGACAGCAGCTCAGTCGGGCCCCGGAACAACCTTCTGGATGAAGATTCCTTCCAGTCCACTCCCTTAAAGCCGGCGGGACTCTCAGAAGTCATGGCTTACGGAGAACTCAGTCATCTTCGGTTATCAATTCTGAAGTTTCGCCCTGGCAAATTTGCCCGACCACCTATTTGACTTGGGTCCTTCTTCCTGCTCCCAGCATTTGAAAATCCTTTTGTCTGCCTGGTGCCCCCCATTAGATTGTAAGTTTCTTGCAGGCAGGGGACATGGGTCTTTGCTTCCATTGTGCTTTTCCAGTGACTAGGACTGTGCTTTGCACCCTGAAGGTGCTCAGGAAATAAAACTGATGGATCGTCTCCTACCAACTAGGAAAAAACATCCCAGACCTGTTCATCTGTGGCCCACATCTTCTTCGCTACCTAGTTTCCCCTGAGGGCCAGGCTAGGGGACCGATTTGGGGTGGGTCATCGAAGGATTTCTTCCCCCCGCCACCCATCCCCTGCATTTTTGTGCTCTCTACGTCTGTCCCTGCACGTGCCTTCTAGCCACATTTGACTGTAGAGGGACTAACAACTGAAAACCCAGAACAAGCCACTTCTCTGTTTCCTCCTTCCCCATCCCCTCTGCTCTTCTGGAGAGTGAGCAGCAGGGGGTCTGGATCTTGAATTTGTCTCTGGGGGCAGTTTCTTCTTCATTTTTTTCCTTTTTTTAAAAAAATTCAAAGCACTGAACTCTGTCTCGGGTTGATGAAGTGAGCGTCATGCTCTGTAGGCGGCCCCCAGCAGAAACCAGCTGCTTGCCCTTTGAGGGTGAGCTCCCAGCCCAGACCACCCTGGGGCTCCTGGAGGGAGGAGAGGAAAAATATAGTCTATGGAGTTTTCAGTTTATTACGTTTCTACTGCTTGAGAATGGGTGTTCTGCCTGTCTCCCCCATTTGAGTGGAAGACCTTTGTGGACAGGAATGACATTTTGTGCTTCTGTTGTTTCCCCCGTAGTGCAGTGCACTGCATCCAGTAGGTACCCAGTAAATTCGATCCCCACTACTACTAATTACCGCCTCTGCTGCTGCTGGCTGTGGACCAGGGCAGAGGCCACGTGGTTGCGGTCTGTGGATCCAGGAATGGTGTTGGGAGCTGTATGTTTAAACCCTTAATCTCCCTTAAGTGTCAAGATATCCTAGGGGATGAACCCTTTCGCCTGTCATTATGTGGAGAATGTTCACAAAAATGAGGAAATGTGGCCCCTCGTCCCCCTCTCCATCCCCCCCATCTTACCTCCTTCCCTTCCCCACAGCATCTGTATATATGTATATATGTTTATACATATTTATTACTCTATTCATTTATTTATTTTACTTGTACATATCTATTCTATTTATTTTACTTTGTTAGTATGTTTGGTTTTGTTCTCTGTCTCCCCCTTTTAGACTGTGAGCCCACTGTTGGGTAGGGACTGTCTCTATATGTTGCCAATTTGTACTTCCCAAGCGCTTAGTACAGTGCTCTGCACACAGTAAGTGCTCAATAAATACGATTGATTGATTGATTGGCTACTTGAGAGTTGCTAATATAAAAGACTGAGCAGAGCCCCTTCTGGTCTGATACACCAATTCTAAATGCTAGTTCCACTTGGGGCCAGGGGGCCCCCAGGAAGAGAAGCACAGTTAAAACAGCCCCAGACTGGGAGTTAGGAGGCCCGGGTCCTTCATCCTGGCTCCACCGCTTGCCTGTTGTGGTGCCTTGGGCAAGTCACTTACTTTCGCTGTGCCTCAGTTTCCTCATCTGTTAATGGGGAGTAAGTATCCATCCTCCCTCCCCCTTAGACTGTGAGCCCCACGTGGGCAGGGACTGTGTCTGTTTTGATGGCACTGTATGCACTCTGAGGCTTGGCAGAACGTTCAGCACATAGTAAGTGGATAACAAGTACCAGCCTTATGATGATTATTCTGATTAGACCAAAAGCTCGTAATGGGCAGGGAACGTGCCTGCTAGTTCTGTTGTATTATACCCTCCCAAATGCTTTGTGCAGTGCTCTACACATAGTAAGCACTCAATAAATACCATTAATTGAATAATTGTTAGTAAGGGGAGAACAGACAGTCTCTCTGCCTTTGCTGGTCTGGGGAGCGTCTGGGCATCTGCTGCTGCTGTTTTGGGGGACCAGGAGGGGTGGTAGGCGGGGAGCGAACTTTGTGCTAGAAACCACATGCAGGAGGGTGCACGTCTTGGCCGGGCCTCTGAGTGAGTACCCGCCTCTGCGTTCTCGACCGCACGAGCACGTGAGAAATCTGAAATGGCGGTGATTCAGCTGGCTGTCCCCGGGCCTCTGAGCGGTGGGGAGAGGAGGGCGGGGGTTTCCCGAAACAAAGCCACCTCTGTGGGGTGAGCGGTCTTGTCCAGCATGGCCGGCCCACAGCTGGCGATGGTGGCTTTGCCTAGGGTCAGGGTGGCAGAGGGGGCGAGCCGGAGTTTTGGGCTCTAGTTTGGGCCATGCAGGCGTCTGTGGCCTTGGGCGAGGGGGAAGGCCTGCCGGGCAGCCGGACCATTACCTCTCACGCGTCCTTTGAGTGCCTTGGAAAGCGCTTTGAGACCCTCAAGTGAAAGGACCTTAGTTCACAGTGGGGAGACGCAAGGCCAGTGGACAGGGTTGGGTCTCTGGGGTTCTATCCCAGCTCTTATCCTGACCAGCTGTGGGATTCTGATCTCAGTTCCTTCACCTATCAAGTGGAGCTATAGTTTGAGCCCAGGGTGGGGCAGGGATAGAGGTTGTATTGTGGTGGTAGTTGGAATTATTACTATTATTATTGTTATTGATGATGATAATCAATCAATCGTATTTAGTGAGCGCTTACTGTGTGCAGAGCACTGTACTAAGCGCTTGGGAAGTACAAGTTGGCAACATATAGAGACGGTCCCTACCCAACAGTGTGCTCACAGTCTAGAAGGGGGAGACAGAGAACAAAACCAAACATATTAACAAAATAAAATAAATAGCATAGATATGTACAAGTAAAATAAATAAATAGAGTAATAAATATGTACAAACGTATATACATACATATATATATACACATATATGCAGGTGCTGTGGGGAAGGGAAGGAGGTAAGACGGGGGCGGTGGAGAGGGGAACGAGGGAGAGAGGAAGGAGGGGGCTCAGTCTGGGAAGGCCTCCTGGAGGAGGTGAGCTCTCAGTAGGGCCTTGAAGGGAGGAAGAGAGCTAGCTTGGCGGATGGGCAGAGGGAGGGCATTCCAGGCCAGGGGGAGGACGTGGGCCGGGGGTTGATGGTGGGACAAGCAAGAACGAGGCACGGTGAGGAGATTAGCAGCAGAGGAGCAGAGGGTGTGTGCTGGGCTTGTATACCCCCCCCCCAGCACTTAGAACGGTGCTTGGCACATAGCGCTTAACAAATACCATTATTATTATGATAAGGATATTAAGTGCTTACTGCGTGCCAAAACTGTGTGCGAGGTGCCACAGTAGATACTGAACGGTTGGGCACGGTCCCTCCCACAAAGAACTCCCAATATGAGAGGGAAGAGCGCAGGAATTCCATCCCCATTTTACAGATGAGGAGACTGAGGCCCAGAAAGGCCGATGCTCCTCCCTGAAGCTCTCCTGGGCCAGAATCTCTTCCCAGTCCTCCCCGGCATCTCCTCTCACGCGTTCAAAGAATTAAAATAATGGTATTTGTTAAGTGCTTACTATGAGCCAAGCCTTGTGCTCCCTAGTTCACTAATGTATACTGAGCACTGCTGCGCGCGGGAAGGGGTTGTCGGGCCGGGCAGTGCCGCCTGCCAGCTGAGCCTCGAGGACTGTGTGTTGTAGCCTGTGATGGTGGATAGTGAACGGAGGAGGTGGCCGTGGTGCCCAGCACCCCCTGAGCTGCCGCCGGCACCATTGGTTGGGGGTGTTGTCCCATTTGCCGCTGCTGTGGGACGTACCATCCTGGAAGTAGAGGGATGGGACCCAGGATGCAGGCAGTGGGGCTGTTTGACCGCGGGACGGGTATCGTAGTATCGTAGTCTCCCCCACCCGGGAGATGGTGCAGTCAGAGGCCGGCCTGAACTGCATCCCGGGCTGCCCCCGCAGCTCCCAGGGCAGCGGGTCCTCGGCGGGTAGCAGCGGCCACAGAGGGACCCAGGGCTCACTGAGGCTGGGCAGCTATAGGACGAAGGTTTGGGATTTGATCGGGGTCCGGGGCGGGGCATCCTGGTGATTGCACACTAAGCCAAATTGTGATCCAGGGCCAGGCGGGCCCCTTGGGGGCTCTTTAAACCCAAGGCTCCCCAAGAGGGGCGTACTGGGGTTACCCCGATCATGATCAAAATCGTCAAGAACCAGGCCGGCTTTCAGGGAAGAGAGGGTTCCCGTCTCACCGTTTTCTTGTTCCGAAGCCCTTGGGGATGGGGCCGAGCGCGCTCTCCCTCCCCACCGCAGGAAGTCTGTGGCAGTCACTTGTTCTGGACCTCAGGGCAGGACTGTGGTCCGGTCGAGTCCCCCGAGAGCCAGCTAGAGCCGATCATTTTTCTTCCTGTCTTTGCATTTCTCTTCTCCCCATAACTTGCTCTCCTCTGCCTGACCTCTCCCAGCGCCAGCTCGGCTCCGTCCCCTCCCTGCAGACGGAGAGGATGAGCTTGGCAAGACTGGGCAGATCCAGCAAGTGTCTTCGTGGCGAGGTGAGCCACACTGTGGATCTGAGAAGGCCCTCCCTCTAACTCTCCTCATACCCGGGGGCTTGTGGTCAGCTCCTTGTAGCAGAGAATCTCCCTCTGTAAGTTCTGTCGCCACAAAGCAGGGGCCCAGCTAGATAGACGGCGATAGGCAGCCCTGCCATGAGTTTCTGGTTTTTCAGTGTGCTCTCTGGGGACATTCATTAACCTGAGCTGTGTCCCGTGTTTTCATCGATGGCCGATCGGGCCAGCCCGGCTGGTGCAGGTTTTCCCCTCCAAGTGCCCCACGTCCAGGTGGAAGGCTTGTCGCCTGCCTCGTCTGCCTGTCTGCTCTCACGACCCCTGAACGTGAGACTAAGCTCCCCTGCCCCGCACTTCCCTTTTTCTAAACAAGGCCCTGAGCCAGCTGGAGAAAGAGAGACCGTGAAAAGAGGGAATGAAGGGAAAATATGCTTTCTCCCCACCCTCGGTATTTAAGCACTTGGGAGAAGCAGCGTGGCTCAGTGGAAAGAGCCCGGGCTTTGGAGTCAGAGGTCATGGGTTTGAACCCCAGCTCCACCACATGTCTGCTGTGTGACCTTGGGCAAGTCACTTAACTTCTCTGAGCCTCAGTTACCTCATCTGTAAAATGGGGATTGACTGTGAGCCCCACGTGGATCAACCTGATCACGTTATATCCCCCCAGCGCTTAGAACAGTGCTCTGCACATAGCGCTTAACAAATGCCATCATTATTATTATTATTATACAGGTTCATCTGGTCAGACACAGTGGCTATCTCACATGGGGTTCCCAGTCTAGGGCGGAACACGGGTATGGAATCCCCACCCTCTACATTTGAGGAAACTGAGGCCCAGATAAGTGACTGGCCCAAGATCACACAGCAGGCAAGTGGCGGAGCTGAGATTAGAACTCAGGTCCTCTGACTCCCAGGCTGATGCTCTTTCCACTAGGCCACAGTGTCTCTCAGACCTGGGCTGAATGTTTTCTGCCCAGAAACGAAGCAGTTTTTACTCGTCCCCCCGCAGCTGGAGGCTGGCAGCCCAGAGTTCTGTCCCTGTCCCCCCAGGAGAACAACCCACCTTCCTGTTGTGAACGGAGCTGTTTCTCCAGAGCTCGGAGTGCTTTAGGGGGGCAGGGGTGGAGGGCAGAGGGCGGGAGGTGTGGGCAGGGGGCGAAGGAGGAAGCGTACAGTACAGATATTGTTCAGCTTGGCAGAGCCCGCCAAGTGTGCGCTCCCTGCGCGATCGAGCATGTTATTGCACTGAACCAAGGACAATAGGGGCGAGGGTGGGTAGGGGGCCCGGGACCCCTCCTCCCTGCTCCCCCCAGCCTCTGCTTGCTAATGGGGAAGGGGGCAGCATTCTTGGCGGAGTTTTCCCTGGAGGCGGTGAGGCCCGCTCACCCCCTGGCATCGGTTGGGCAAGAATTGCTGGGCCTGATGACAGGGTGAGCCGGGCACCTCGGGGCTCTGGGGGAGCGGGTCCCTGGGGGGCAAGGGCAGAGTCTGCAGCCACGAGACCTGAGCAGTCACCTCGCTGCCCAAGCGCTTAATACAGTGCTCTGTTCACAGTCTCCCCCTCTAGACTGTTCTCTCTTCTAGACTGTAAGCTTGTTATGGGCAGGGAATGTATATACCAACTCTGATATATTGTACTCCACCAAATGCGTAGTACAGTGCACTGCACACAGTAAATGCTCAATAAATACGACTCTTGCTTGATAGACGGTGCTTAATAAATTCCGTTGATTGATTGCCCCCCATGGCTTTGAGTGGTGTTAAAATGGGGGGTTCGCCTCATCATTCTGTAATTACTTCTGTGCCTTTCCTGTCTTAAGCGCTGATGCCACCAGGGTGTTTATGAGATCAGCACACTGCCAGTGGAGCTGATAATGATATGATGATGGTGTGTATTAAATACTCGGTGCCAAGAACTGTGCTGAGCTCTGAGGGAGATAGAAGAGAACCAAGCCAAACATAGTCCCCATCTCATGTTGGGCTCACAGTCTGAGGGGGAGGAACAGTAGATATTTTAATCCCCATTTTACAGGTGAGGAAATTGGGGCTCAGAGAGGTTAAGCGACGTGCCCAGGGTTATAGAGCAGATAAGTTGCGAAGGGTGGCCTAGAACCCAGGTGTCCTGACTCTCGATTCCAAGCTTTTTCCATTAGGACACACTGCCTCCCCAGCTCTTATGAGATGATGAGAGTGGCAGGTGTGTAAATAATGCTACTACTAATAATTGTGGTATCTGTTAATCGCTTACTATCTGCCAGGCACTTTAGTAAGCACTGGGGTAGATACAAGGAACTCAAGTTGTACACAGTCCCTTTCCCACGTGAGGCTCTCAGTCTCAATCTCCATTTTACACATGAGGTAACTGAGGCCCAGGGTCACACAGAGGACAAGTGGCAAAGCCCAGATTAGAACCCATGACCTTCTGACTCCCGTGCCCATGCTCTATCCACTATGCCATACTGCTTCCCATGAAACTTGTCACTAGGCGTTGGCCAAAGCTTCTTAGAAAGCCATGGAACCACAGAGTAATCCCCTCTCCCTAAATACCTCACACCATCAAACCATTGGGACTGCAGTACCGCTCTTCCAAGAAGTGGCTAGGGAAAGGAGGAAAGTCCGTAGTGGAAAAGCCAAGCTAGCCACTCTCTGGGCCTAGAGAACTCCCAATTATGTTTTTTCAGTGTCCACTTCACATCAAGTGCTGGGTGAGCCCTGGGGGGGATTCAGGAAATTCAGATCTGACCCAGTCCCTGTCCAGTATGAGGCCTGGGGGCAGCCGATATCAACCCCATTTTAGGGATGAGGCAGGGAGGTCAAGTGACTTGCCCAGGATCCTACAGCAGGTCGGTGACAAGGCTGGGTTTAGGACCCAGGTCTTCTGACTCCCGGCCCCAAGCACTTTCCACTCGGCCACGCCGCCTCGCAGCCAGGATTCTTCCTAGTAGCAGACAGGCCTTCTTCAGCTGCACTACTTAAGAAGGGCTTAGCTGGCCTGTGGGCTCAGGGTTAACTGAGCGGTCACTTAGGGGTCATCTTGATTGATCTGAGGCAGGTGCGGACTCTGATTGCCTCCTGCCTTTGAGTTGACAGCCTTGCACTTGGTCACCGGTCTGGCGGAGGGGTTGCTAGGGGCAAGGAGCAGAAAACCGTTCTTTCCAGGCTGGGAGGGGAAACCTGGCTGGCTGGCATGGTGCCCCTCAGTCCTCGGCCCATCTGGAGTGAAAGGATTGCGGGGGGTGTGAGTTAACCTAATGCATTTCTCCCCTAAGAGAGCCTTAAAAGCATTTGCTATTTAATCTGCAGAAAGGAGGTTTGAGCCCTCCAAAATCCCGCTGCCTCAGCTGTGGGGGAGTCCAGGTGTGACCGAAAAGTGGGCCCAGGAATCCCTAGGCCCTAGATCAAATGAGGGAGGGTAGGGCTGGCTCCTGGAAGGACAGCGAGAGGCTACCACATTCACCCTAGAATTGCCCCTCATTTATTCCCCCCCCTCGAATTTGTCAAGCCCCACTATTGTCTCTCAGCTCTGGATGGCCACTCTCATTCTGTCCTCCCAGCATCCCTTGGTAGAAAGAGTCAGGAAAAGGACCATGGCCCAGAGAGACCAAGTGTCCTTCCTGAGATCCCTCAGCCCGGTGGCAGACCTGGGGTTAGAACTCTGGCCAGAGTTCCTAGGTTCTGGCTATTAGACCCTGTGGGCCCCTCAGCCCCTGCCGGCCCTCCACCGAACCCCCCATCCTCAGCCACAGGCTTTCCTGAGGTCAGCCTGAAGGTGCTTTTGGCTTTGTTCCTCATTGCCCCTTTGGCTTCTGGCTGCTCCAGTTGGGTTGCTGGATGCCTCAGAGACTAGATCTTTGTTTAGGTCAAATCCCACCCTTATGCCTTTCTGTATGTGTACGTGTGCCTCTCCCTGCACCGAGGGCTTGGAGGACAGAGCATGGAAACCCAACCGTACTGTCCAAGCACCTCAGATCCTGCCAAGCCCCTGCTCCACCCTAACCCTCTCCTTACAGCCTCTGTCTCAATTGGTGGTATTTATTGAGCGCTTGTTGCGTATGGAGCCCTGTGTTAAGCGCTTGGGGGAGTATAGAGCTGGTACTTGTCTCTCCCCACTTCAATCCATACTTCACGCTGCTGCCCGGATTGTCTTTGTCCAGAAACGCTCTGGGCATGTTACTCCCCTCCTCAAAAATCTCCAGTGGCTACCAATCAACCTACGCATCAGGCAGGAACTCCTCACCCTTGGCTTCAAGGCTGTCCATCCATCACCTCGCCCTCTCCTACCTCACCTCCCTTCTCTCCTTCTCCAGCCCAGCCCACACCCTCCGCTCCTCTGCCGCTAATCTCCTCACCGTGCCTCGTTCTCGTCTGTCCTGCCGTCGGCCCCCGGCCCATGTCATCCCCCTGGCCTGGAATGTGCCCTCCCTTCCCACATCCGCCAAGCTAGCTCTCTTCCTCCCTTCAAGGCCCTACTGAGAGCTTACCTCCTCCAGGAGGCCTTCCCAGACTGAGCCCCCTCCTCTCCCTCTCCATCCCCCCCGCCTTACCTCCTTCCCTTCCCCACAGCACCTGTATATATGTATACATGTTTGTACGTATTTATTACTCGATTTTACTTGTACATATCTATTCTATTTATTTTATTTTGTTAATATGTTTTGTTCTCTGTCACCCCTTTCTAGACTGTGAGCCCACTGTTGGGTAGGGACCGTCTCTATATATTGCCAACTTGTACTTCCCAAGTGCTTAGTCCAGTGCTCTGCACACAGTAAGCGCTCAATAAATACGATTGATTGATTGATTGGTAGGTACAATCTCTGCCCCCAAGGAGCTTACAGTGTAGTAGGGGAGACCGACATTGAAATAAATTACAGGTAGGGGAGAACAAGAGAGGATAAAGATATCCTCCTTATCTTATCTTATGTGTCTTAGGTACAGACACATGAATAGGTAATACCGAAGGGGGACAGGGTAAGGAGGTGGTGCTCCTTCTTCACATCAGCTACTCGGATTGACTCGGGACTTTACGGTGATTTATTTTTGACCAAAATCTATTCCGTGGATTGAAGGCCTGAAGGATCCGATTTCAGATCCCCATTTACCTACCAGTCCCTCCCCCTGGTCCCGCCCACCTCCTCCTTCCCAGCCTGGCACCTCCACCACCTGTCCATGGGTAGGGTTGGGTGGCTTGTTTGGCTCGGGAGCAGCCCAAGAATGCTGGGGCTGACAGTCCTAATCCCATTTTGGCCTGCAACCGAGAAGTGGCTTCCCTGCTAGTTAAAATCAGAATCCTAGTGCGCAACTGCTTCTCGAGGGTGTTGGGGGAAAAAACCACCAAGGAAGCCGCTTGCAGAATTCCCGCCCAACCGGGACTGCTGAAGGAGAGATGAGGGAATTGTCCTTAACAGGAAGTCGGTGGTGTCACTGCCACCGTCATTGCCCCTTGGGTGGGGTCAGCCTGGAAGGGCTGTGACTGAGTGAGACCCTCCCTGCCAACAATCTTACCTGCCCCTAAGACCTTGGACCCTGAACAAAAGGGCACAGCAGGAGCCACTGCCCAGAGAAATACCTGTTTCTAGGATGCTTGCCCAAATTCTTGGGCAAGAGAAATCCCACCAGGTTAGGGGATTTTCCAGCTCTTACTGTCATCATCAATGGTATTCATTCATTCATCATTCATTCATTCATTCAATCATTTATTTATTGAGCACTTAGAATGTGCAGAGCACTGTACTAAACACGTTGGAGAAACACAGTAAAACAGAATTGGCAGACGTGTTCCCTGCCCACAGCAAACTTTAAGTGTACCCCCAATTTGTCTCCAAACCCTGATCCACTCTTTCCTCCCGTGTCTTGTAGCCACAGACAAGACCCTCTGAATGAAAAAACGGTTTTGGGGAGGCTCACGTAGGAGAGAGTCTGGCCCCCACCTTTCAAGGGAGTGGCCCCCAGACTGCTTGGACGCCATCGGAGGAACTGCCCCTTTCTTTCCCCATAGTTCTGGGCTAGGACTCTTCCCTCTCTCCCATCCCACCATCCCCTCCACTACCACATTCCCCATCTACCCAGCTGACTTTTTCCTCCCCAGAGGAGAAGGCCTGGTCCCAGAAGGGACAGGAAGGAAAGGACATTTTCAGGCTGCTTGTGGCAATGTCTGTAACATGCCAAGAGGATTGGGACTGGGCCAAAGGGAGGAATGAGGTGATGGGAGGGACGGGGGGGGCGGCTCCCTTTTTACCACCCTTTCCCCTCACTCTCCCCTAGGTACCCTCATTGCCCATACTGGGGAGAGGTAGGCAGTGGGCAGCCAGGGGACATATGGAGGATGGGGACAGTGGCTGCTACTGGGTCTCTGACCTCACTCGAGCTGTGGATTGGGTTGAGGCTTAGCTATCTGCCATTTTTCCTTCTGAATCCCAGTCTCTCAAGCGTTTATCTCCTTGGCTGCCCTCTGCCCTCTTCCCTGTCTCCCTGGGGAGCTTCCCTGCTCTTCCTGTGCCAGGGAGAGGATGTGAGTGTCGGCATGTTGAAAGAGGCCCAGTCAGCCCCAGTGCCAGGCAGGGAGGAAGCCCAGTATGGCGGGAAAAGGCAGGCGGGCAGACTGACTAACTTCCATTTCCTGCGAGGCCGTTGCCGGAAGTGGGTGTCATCCGGGATGAATCCCATGCAGGTCCTTTCGGCTCCAGTACCTCTTGGCTCCCAGTTTGTCCTGGCCGGATTTCTGGCTAGGAAGTGGCATGCCTGTCCAGTTTCCACCACCCGCCAAACTAACATGGACTTGGGAAAGTAGGAAGTGGGGGTTTCTGCATCCCAGCCCTGAGCTAAGCCCCTGGGTGGGCTGGCGGTATGTGTTCTGGTGCACATGTGATCCCCTGGACAGAGCAGGGAATGGTTGAGCAGAGGAGAAAGGAGATATTGAGCTGGCAAAGGGGGCGTCCCCTGAAATGCCCCAAGCCCATGAGAACTGTTGGAGGTGGAGATGAGACCTCTCCAAACTGGAAGCTCCTCGTGGGCAGGGAATGTGTCTGCCAACTCTGTTATATTGTTCTTTCCTGAACACTTTAAGTGCTCTGCACACAGTAAGATCTAAGTTAAATACTGCCGATTGATTATTAATTGATTAGGTTAGGGTTAGCCTTGAGAGGCTGAAACTGGGAGTTGAGGTTTCTTGAAAGATTTCTTTCTTGAAAGGTTTTTAAGAAAGATCACTCCTGGCCTGAGTTGTTGGAAATGCAGTGCTACTTGGAGGCAGGGGAGTGCTTGGCTGGGCGGGGGGTTGTGGGTGTGTGTTTTGTGGGGAGGGAGCTTCCAGGGCTCCGGGGCTCAGAAGGATCCATAAGAGGTAATGGCCAACAAGGAACATCCCGTAATGCCCAACTCTGGACAAGGTCTTAGCAGCGGCTCCCCTGCCATTCTTAGGAGAAAGGAGAATCGATCCCCACGGGCCATTGCCCAAACCTTGAAGTACATTGACATAGGCTCCCTGTCATGACCTGCTCTGACTTGTATTAAGTCCCCGGACTTCCCTGTTAAATCAAATCTGCCGTATTCCGTCCCTCGACATCCTCCCTTTGGCTTAACCAGCAGTGCCTGGAGGACAAGCTGCCAACGCGAAGCTTGTGTGTGTTTGCCTTTGTTTCTGCTTGGGGATGAGGGAGGGGGAACAGCTTGAGGGAGCCCCAGGTGGGCTCCTCTTACGGGCCTGCCCTGTAGCCCCTGAGCGATCCAGGGGCCAATCTCTGTATCTGTTCCCGGGTCAGGTTGGCTCACCAGGAATTTTCCAAAGCCTCCTGTCACAGCACGTCCTGCCCCGGGAAGGTTGCCGGCCCCCACAGCTCGTGGGCCCAGTCTCCTTTCATCCATCCCCGGCCCCTGGGGCTTTGATTTGTCTGGGGGAGAGGAAGCTCTGAAGCAGCCCCCCTTCTGCCACCCCCGGTCTGTGGCCCTCTCCGGCCCAGTTAGGCAGAGCTTAATTCTGGGCTTGCCTGCAAACGTGCAATCAGCGGGCTATCTTTAGACTCTTTGTGGTGGAACTTCAACCCGCCAGAGACTGAACGTTACAGCTGGGCGATATTTTTCAGTACCAAACCCACAGGGAGGTGGGGACAAGGCCCTCCCCCTGCCCCCACCCCCCTCAACATGGGCTCGGATGCCCCGCTCTGCCCTCTGCCCATCTCCTTTTGTCCCATCTCCTCTTATTCATCCTGTGGGAGATGGGGCAGGTGGGTGGCTGAGGGGCGTGGGGGTGGGGTCTGGGCTGTGGCATAGGGGATAGGGACTGGGCGAGCTAGCACTTATCCCCTAGGATACCCTTAATAAATAGGCTTATCATTATAATAATAATAATGATGGCATTTTATTAAGCGCTTACTATGTGCAAAGCACTGTTCTAAGCGCTGGGGAGGTTACAAGGTGATCAGGTTGTCCCACGGAGGGCTCACAGTCTTAATTCCCATTTTACAGATGAGGTAACTGAGGCCTAGAGAAGTTGTGACTTGCCCAAAGTCACACGGCTGACAATTGGCAGAGCCGGAATTTGAACCCACGACCTCTGACTCCAAAGCCCGGGCTCTTTCCAGTGAGCCACGCTGCTTCCCCCAATTATCAGTATTGGAGGGGCCACTTGGGTTACCCCCAGCCTTGGTTTCAGAGCTGAGTGGTTTATCTACATGTTGTCTGCTTGCCTTCCTACTCCACATTCTCCTCTCCGCCTCTTCCCCACCTTGCAGCCCAGTCACCATCATATATCTATCTATATCTGTATATAGTTACAGCTATGTATAGATACCTATATCTACATGGAGAAGCAGTGTGGCTCAGTGGAAAGATCCCGGGCTTGGGACTCGAAGGTCGTGGGTTTGAATCCCAGCTCCGCCACTTGTCAGCTGTGTGACTTTGGGCAAGTCACTTCACTTCTCTGGGCCTCAGTTCCCTCATCTTTAAAATGGGGATGAAGGCTGTGAGCCCCACGTGGGACAACCTGATCACCTTGTATCCCCCCCCCAGTGCTTAAAACAGTGCTGTGCACATAGTAAGCACTTAACAAATGCCATCATTTATTTTATTGTCAGCTGTGTGACTTTGGGCAAGTCACTTAACTTCTCTGGGCCTCAGTTCCCTCATCTGTAAAATGGGGATTAAGACTGTGAGCCCCAAGTGGGACAACCTGATCACCTTGTAACCTCCCCAGTGGTTAGAACAGTGCTTTGCACATAGTAAGTGCTTAATAATGCCATCATTTATTATTATTATTATATAGATGTATCTCTATATATCCCCCATAAAGGGGATTTTCATATTCATTCATTCAATCGTATTTATTGAGTGCTTACTGTGTGCAGAGCACTGTACTAAGCGCTTGGGAAGTTGGCAACATATAGAGACAGTCCCTACCCAACAGCGGGCTCACAGTCTAGAAGGGGGAGACAGACAACAAAACATATTAACAAAATAAAATAAATAGAATAGTAAATATGTACAAGTAAAATAAAGTAAAATCAGACTTGCCAACTCAGTAGCTTATTCTAAGGGAAAAGTTTGATAACTGCTGTGAAAGCCCCTTGGGAAAATAAAAGCTCTGACAGTCCCTAGAATTTAAACCCCCTGACGCAGACATAGTCTCTCGTTCTGGCCACACCGCCATCCTCAGTTTCCCCAAACTTGAATGTGGGAAGTAAACTGGAGGGCCTGATTTGGGAGAGCCAGGGTTAGATCTGCAGTCCCTGAGTCCATTGCAGCCACAGTGTGCGCAGTCCAGCACTTCTGCCCGCCCCCATCTCCCCCCACAAACCGTGAAGGCCCAGGGGCACACAGTGTGGGAAGCTTGTCGGGCTTTGCTTACTGCCCACTGGTCTTGGTGCCCACGCAAGACCACCACCTGCCAGACTTGCATCCATCGGTGTTCTGATCAGGGAACCCGGGCCTTCAGTGTCTTCGATGCATCTGGAGGCCGCTCCCTAAAGCCTGCCAAGTTTCCTCTTGGATGCAGAGTGATCTGAAGGCCGAGGTGGCCTTCTGGAAAGGGCCGGGAAGTAGACCTGGGCATCTCCCTTGAGGGGATGCCTGACTTTACAGCATCATTGAATCCCAGCTGGAGCCAGCAGATCTTGGTTCGGTAACGGAGCTGCGTGACCCACCGGTGATTCCCCCCCCCGCCGCCCCTCCCAACGTCTATTTATAAAGTGTGCACTCGGGTTGAAATCCGAACAGCTCCTGCCTTGGGGAGGGGACCCGGCGTCTGGCAAAATGGTGTTCATTTCACTCTTACTGACCATTTCTGGTAGTCCACAGCTTGCTGTAAAAGGGATCTTCTTCCCTACTCCAGGGTTAGTGGCAATTTTGAGGGTTAGTGGCAATTTTGAGTTCCCTCGGTTCCATGACCCCGAGGATTGGGATGTGAGGCAGTTTTACTAAAGGGAGTGGGCATTGAGCAGGGAGCCAGCCATCCCCATTCCCTGTCCCCTCCTAGACTGTGAGCCCACTGTTGGGTAGGGACCGTCTCTATATGTTGCCAACTTGTACTTCCCAAGCGCTTAGTACAGTACTCTGCACACAGTAAGCGCTCAATAAATACGATTGATTGATTGATGGCCAGTTGGTCGGTTTGCCATCTTGTAGACCCAACATTTACCGTCACTGTTGGCATTGCCGTTCCCTCTCCTTCCCAGAAGTCTGGCCAGCTTGGGTCCCTGCCAGGAAGGAGCTGAGAGGTTGGTTTGAGGAGAAGGAAAGATAATAATAATGGCATTTATTAAGTGCTTACTGCGTGCAAGGCACTGTTCTAAGCGCTGGGGAGGTTACAAGGTGATCAGGTTGTCCCACAGGGGGCTCACAGTCTTCATCACAATTTTACAGATGAGGGAACTGAGGCACTGAGAAGTTGTCACACAGCGGACATTTGGCAGAGCCGGGATTTGAACCCATGACCTCTGACTCCAAAGCCCAGGCTCTTTTCCACTGAGCCACGCTGCTTCTCAGTGTGCGGGAGGCAGCAGCTGACACATTACCACTTCTTCAAGTGTGGCCTGGACCTTGTCTTCTCTCCTGGGCCAAACCTGTGGGTGGCTGAGTGTTGGATGACTGGGCTTTGGCCTTTCCCAGTGAAAGGCTGGAAAAAACCCAACCAGGGCAAAAAGTAGGTCTTTCCACCGCCCCCAGCTCCATCAGGAGATGCCCCTGGACTTGCAAAAACCTCAGGGATTTAATGGCTCTTGTGTACTTAGAAGGTGCAGGCCTGAGACTACATCTTTCTGGACAAGGAGCTTGAATTTCCTTCTGGAGCAAGAAATTCAAGGAAGGACAAAGAGGTTGGACTTGCATCCCATGATGAATTGACTCAGCCCCATGGTAGGCTGGATCCATTTCCCCAAACCTAACCCCCGAGACGTGACTTTTTCTCTTAATGCGGCAGGTTTTCCTGGAAGTTTCTCCAGCTGGGATGGCATTGCTTACTCAGCAGTTTTTACTCTGGGTAGATTACTCCACTCTCCTCTCCCATCTCCTCCTCCCCCTTTCCTTAGTGATCCTCAAAAAGGGAGAAACCCTTTTCTTCTCTCCAGTGGAGATTTTCATTAGTAGGGACCTGTGGTGGTTTTATGACCAGGCTGGGGGGCAGAGATGCCCTCCTCTTCTGCCTCTTGGGAGAATCCAGGCAACTGAGGCCACTAGAGCATGACCTTGTGAGTCAGAAGGACCTGGGTTCTAATCCCAGCTCTGCCACATGTCTGCTGTGTGACCTTGGGCAAGCCATTTCACTTCTCTGGGCCTCAGTTACCTCATCGGTAAAGTGGGAGTTAAGATTGTGAGCCCCACATGGGACATGGACTGTGTCCAATGTGATTATCTTGTATCTACCCCAGCTCTAGGTACGTTGCCTGGCACATAGTAAGCACTTAACAGATGCCATTAAAAAAGAAGAGAGTGGCAGGGGGTGGCTGCCTTCCCTGGGCATCTTTTGGGGATGCTCTGGGGGAGTGAGCCCACGGGAGTGACAGCAGGTCCGGCCTGAGGCTAAATCCGAAATAGGATTGGGGATGGTCAGGCCTTCCCCTGGCTCTCCGCACCCCCTTCTCACCCTCACTAGAACAAGGAGAGTCAGTCTGCAGTCTGCTACAGCCCAAATTCCCAAAGGAAATAATAATAATAGTAATAAGAATGGCATTTATCAAGCGCTTACTATGTGCAAAGCACTGTTCTAAGCACTGGGGTTAACAATAATAATAATAATAATGACATTTATTAAGTGCTTACTGTGTGCAAAGTACTGTTCTAAGCGCTGGGGGAGATACAAGGTGATCAAGTTGTCCCACGGGGGGCTCACAGTCTTCATCCCCATTTTACAGATGAGGGAACTGAGGCACAGAGAAGTTAAGTGACTTGCCCAAAGTCACCCAGCTGACAAGTGGCGGAGCCAGGATTTGAACCCATGACTTCCGACTCCAAAGCCCAGGCTCTTTCCATTGAGCTGCTTCAGTGTATGCAGCTCTTTCAGCCCTGTCGCCTGGTTTCCTTGTAGTTCCCTGCTCCACTCTATCTCCATTAGGACCCAAGACGTGAGCAGAAAGTAAACTGCCTGCCTCAGTTGGCCCTCAGTTTTCCGGGAGAGGGGTGAGTGGGCACAGGGCCTCGAAGGAGGTTATCCTGGGCCTCGCCGACCCTGTTACCTCCTAAACTGGAGAGTTTTGACTGAGCTGTTTCAGCTCAAATGAAAAACAACAGGAAGCAGAAACTGACACAGCTTTCCTTCCTGATGCCAGACCAGCTTTCCCAGAGAGCCACACAGGTGCTGGAATCAGAGCCCTGTATCCAGGGCAACCCCTGCTCTTACCTCTCTGCCCAGAAAGCCTCTTCTCTTCCATTTTCTCCTCTTTCTCAGTTTCTAAGTTCATTTCAACACCAAGCCTACTGGGAGTAGGCCCTGGAGAAGTCTATGGGGGGGACCAACACACAGACCAAATGAAAGGCGCAAGTGACAAGAGTCATAGGACATACTGAGCCCCCTTTTTCCTCTCCTCCTCCCCATCCCCACTGCCCTACCTCCTTCCCCTCCCCACAGCACCTGTATATATGTTTGTACGGATTTATTACTATGTTTTACTTGTACATATTTTCTATCCTATTTATTTTGTTAATGATGTGCATCTAGCTTTATTTCTATTTATTTTGATGACTTGACACCCGTCCACATGTTTTGTTTTGTTGTCTGTCTCCCCCTTCTAGACTGTGAGCCCATTGTTGGGTAGGGACCGTCTCTATATGTTGCCAGCTTGTACTTCCCAAGCGCTTAGTACAGTGCTCTGCACACAGTAAGTGCTCAGTAAATACGATTGAATGAATGAATGAGTATTGGCGGCTCCTGTAACAACTGATGGAGTCAGTTGTTTTAGACTGACTTTTAGTCAGTCTGACTTTTAGTCAGTCTTTTAGACTGTGAGCCCACTGTTGGGTAGGGACCGTCTCTATATGTTGCCAACTTGTACTTCCCAAGCGCTTAGTACAGTGCTCTGCACACAGTAAGCGCTCAATAAATACGATTGATGGTGATGGAGGAGCCTTGACCAATCCCGGAGGGCTTTGAGACCGAGAACCCGTGTGCAGGAAGTAATCATAGGGCCATTGGTTTGTGCATGGCTGCTAATAATAATTATGGTATTTGTTAAATGCTTACTATGTGCCAAGCACTGTTGTAAGTGCTGGAGCGCTGTTCTAAGAGCTGGGCTCTCTTGTCCCTGCCAGTAGTGTTCCTCTTGGGCCAGTGGGTGCAACAAGCAAGGAGGTGGGCAAACAGGCTCCAGAAATTTTCATACCAAACCCATTCCAGCTCTTCTCTTCTAGACTGTGAGCCCACTATTGGGTAGGGACCGTCTCTATATGTTGCCGACTTGTACTTTCCAAGCGCTTAGTACAGTGCTCTGCACACAGTAAGCACTCAATAAAAATGATTGAATGAGTGAATGAATGAAATTGACTGTGGTATAGTGCCGCTGCCGCCACTGTCAGCAGCCTCTTCGTATACGGGGGCTGACTAGATGGGTATGATGCAGTAATAATAATAATAATTTTGGTATTTGTTAAGTGCTTACTACATGCAGAGCACTGTTCTAAGCACTGAGGAGGATACAAGGTGATCAGGTTGTCCCATGTGGGGCTCACAATCTTAACCCCCATTTTGCAGATGAGATAACTGAGGCACAGAGAAATTAAGTGACGTGGCCAAAGTCACACAGCTGACAAACTGTAGAGCCGGGCCTTGAACCCATGACCTCTGACTTCCAAGCCCGGGCTCTTTCCACTGAGCCACGCTGCTTCTCTGTGCCTTGTGCCTCTGTCTGAAGGGGTGGAAATTTATGTAGCCAGCCCCAGCCGAGGGCCAGTCTGATAGAAATGGGGATTTTAAGCCTTTCGGTGACCCTCCTTCTTCCGTCCACCCACCCCCACCACATTATTCGCCCCAGACATCCCTGTCCTGGTACCTGTGTGACTCAGGCAAGGATTGGAGTGAGGAGGGAACAGGGGTTCCCCAGGTCAGCCGAGGCCTCTGGGTGGAAACGTTGGTGCAGAAATGGACGGCCTTGTCACTTGACAGCCTTGTCAATAAATACGATTGATTGACTGTGACCAAGCCTGGTGCCCTCCTGCGCTCAGCAAAAGCAGAGCCTTCGGCTCTCTGGGGAGCCGGACTCCCCACTTAAATGGGTTCTGGCTGGTGCTGGGGCTGGGGTGGGGGTGCTTTGGGGGTGGAAGCAGATCTTGTCTTGGCCAAGAAAATTAAGGAGGGCAAGGCCTCTCCCCACTTGGTGAGGGTTTGCACAGGCGGCGCAAACACCGGGTCCAGGTTTGGGGAGAGCCGCCAATGACCACCTGCCTGGATGCTTGGTGGCCGACCTCTTCCAGTCCTGCCTGACATCACCCCTTCCCCAGTGGGCACAGCTGGTCCATCCATGAGAAGGGAAAATTAGGGCTTGGAGTAATTTGACTGTCAGAAGATAAGTTTCCCTGCCCCTCTTCTCCTCCCCCTACTTAGCCCATCTCCCTTCCCCCAACTTCCAGTTGGGCTGTTGACTTTGACCCTTTCCCTGTCCTGCTGCTACTGTCCCAGGCACCTGCCTATCTCCCCGTCCTTATCAGACTAAACACCAGTAGCTCTGACTGAGGGGCTTTTCTTTTGTCCTCACTTGGAAAAGTGGGGCCTCGCCCAACACCCGGGAGATATGACAGATTCGTGACTTTGACGCAGACTTTGAAGAAGCCTGGGATTAGACATTTCAGAGGCTTATCTCCGGGGAAGCTGGCCAGGGGGCTCTTTCCCCCTGCTGTTGGTTGGATTTTCCAATAGGAAGGGGCCTCCTCTTGAAGGGTGGGCCGGGTGACTGAAGACAGCCTGGCTCTTCCCAAACCGTTAACCTTCCTGGGCCCCCAGGCTTGCTCTCCCCCTCAGAAGGCTGGAACCCGGGAGAGCCCCGGGTCAATCATGTCACCATGGTGGCCAACAGGGACAGAGGTCCGGGAGCCCGAGTGGGAAAGAAAGCAGGTAAAGCTCCTTTCTCCTGGGAGCAGCTCCAGACTCCAGCCCCGTGGCTTTTGTCCTCACCCTGGGCCCACGGTCTTCCCCATCCTCAGCCCATTTGGGGAACGCCAGCCGGAGGGCAGGGTGACCGGATCATCCAGGGCGAGTGGCTGCCATGTAGGGCCACCCAAGCCAGGCACTTGGGTGCTCGAGAGAGAGGGTGGTAATCCGGGTTTCAGAAGCATTTTTATGGAGTGTCTTTATGGTGTGTTTTATTTCCCAGACGTAGGTAGAGTCATCTTTATCTGTTGAATGTGGTCACACAAGCTCAAGGCCTTCAGGCCCTTTTAAGGCCACTGCCTCCTTTGCCTCTGGAGGACTCGGAGAGAGTGGTGAGGCTGTGCTAATCCCAGGAGTGTTTGAGTCGGGGGGTAGATCTACAGGCCCAGGATGTGAGTACAGCTTGCTCAGTTGGATAGTGTTGGAGCCCAGAGAGAGGCCTAGCTTTGGGTTCCTGGGGTTGGGGAAGGGTAGAATTGCTGAGGGAGGGGCTGCTTGTGGCTGGTAGAAGACCCCTGGGGCTGGGACCCCAGAGTTCACCTCAGCACTGGGCTCAGCCAGGCCCCAGGAGGATTTATGGCCCTCTGAGAGCCCACCTCATGCTCATTTGAATTTTGTTAAAGCTAGATATGCTTCTAGCTTTACTTCTATTTATTCTGATGACTTGACACCTGTCCACATGTTTTTGTTGTCTGTCTCCCCCTTCTAGACTGTGAGCCCGTTATTGGGTACGGACCATCTCAGTATGTTGCCAACTTGTTCTTCCCAAGTGCTTAGTACAGTTCTCTGCACACAGTAAGCTCTCAATAAATACGATTGAATGAATGAAGGTCGGTAGCGGGCCTGAGGCACTGCCCTGGCTGCACCAGGAGAGGAGTGAGAGGGGGACCGAGGAGGGGGATCCTTGAGTTAGCTGGGCCGAGCTGGGGTTCTGTAGGGAGAGGCATATGCGGACATGTGTGTGCGAGTGTGTGTTCATCTGGAGAAACCCCCTGTCTCCGGTGTAGAGCAGAAGCAGGGTGTTGGCCATTTGGTTGGTACCCACGCGGTCGTTGGGTGGGAGCTTTGCTGAGCCTGTGTGCCACACCCGTCTCCTTGGGCCCACTCCCAGACCATGCAAATATGGGAGGAAGGGCAGAGATTTTTCAAGTCTCGACTGAGGCGACCTCAGTTGGCAGCCAACCGCTTAGAACGTCTCTTAAGGTTGTCTGACTTGTGGCTTTGAGGTCTGTTATTTTAAGAAGCCTGGCGCAGAGCTAGTTGCTTAGGGTGAGGAAAAGTTTATGCTGAGCTCATTTAAAGGTGACTCCCCAGGCTCACTCCAAGGGGAAGGCAGGCCCCCTGCCAAAGGTGGTCGAGGGGACTGGGATGGGTTTTCTAGTTCAGAAGGTCAGCTACGTGATTTTCGTTTTTTTGATTCGTCCCCGCCTCCCCCACTACAGTTTGCATTGGCTCCCAGCCTCCGCCTGGTTTTTCCTCTGCTTTTGTCCCGGGATATTTCAGACTCGCCGTTCGGCCCCAAGCTGGCTTGGTTCTGCTAACGAAACCCCTCGAAAAAGGCCCTGCCAGTCTGTCAGTGGGACAGGGACAATCGGGGGTCATGGCGTCACCACCTGGAGCAAGGGTTGGGCCTGCCTTCGGTGAGTAAGGAAGAGGGCCTCGCCCCAGGTGGGCGGTGCCGTTAACTGAGAGGATGGTGAGGAGCCAGGATCAGAGGAGGCTGACAGGCAGGCGCTTAGGGGCGGGTCTCATAGCACAGACCATCAGCAACTGTTCCTACAGGCTTTGGACAGAAATCGTCCAATTTCTTCCCCGAAAGAATTGCATCGTGGGAAGACACGAAGCACAGCCCTCAATGGGATCCTGGGCGTGGCTTTAGAAATCCCTCCACGCTTTCTCTCACAACTCCCTTTTCAGATCCAGTTTCGTGCTCGGGGCCCAGCCCGCTTTCGGTGGGTCTTCCCGGCACCTCCACCCACCTGCCCGTGCTGGAAGAGAATCAGATGAGGCGTCCCTGCGCTCTTCACAGACCGTCCCTCAGAGAACGTGCGTCCCAGCCCTTGATGGCAAATGAAAGCTGAAAAGCATTACCAGCTGGCTCACCCTTTTTCTGCCCGTTGGGGTGTGCTGGCTTAGAGATCCACCCTTCACTCTGGGAGATGATGCCCCCGGCTCCCAGCCTTGCAAGAGGGAGAAAGGCTGGAGTAGGCCAGCCAGGGTCTGTTCCACACCTTAGGTGCAAAGAGATTGCCCTTTGCCTTGCGGGCCCAGTTGCCACTTGCAGTGCCCCTCAGTCCGATCTCCTTTGCTTCCTAGTGGCCTGATCCTCCCCTTGAGGAGGAAGAAGAGCAGCAGTCTCCCTCCTGCTGGCTACAGGCCGAGCCTGCCTGCCGCCAAAGTGGCGGTCCTGCCACCAGGCACCTTGGCCCACTATGGGATGCACGGTTATCCAGCCTCTTCTCCCGACATCGCCATCTCATTCTGTCCCGGCAGAGGCTGGCCAGAAGTTTGGTTCTCTAATTCCCTAATCAGGTTCCATGCCGACAGCCCGGTGAGGAGGCTACATTCGGCTCTGAGTGGACAAGGAAGGTCTCCGCTCACGTAGATGGGCTCCTTGGGTGCAGGCTGGCCCACAAACCTCCGCTCCTCAGGCTTATTGTCAGACCCGAGCCGACTCCAAAGCAATTCATAACCATCTGCATATCTTGGGCCTGTTTCTCCAGAGCACAGGCAGTAACGCACGGCAGTTCTTGGCTTCTGTACAAGACAGCTATGTGCCGCAGACACAGAATCCATTACACTGTTCTCTTTGTTATCCTGGTGGTGGATATGTGTGTGTGTGTGCGCGTGCACACTCACAAACGTGCATATAATAGGGGGAAGTTACCATCATCATCATCGAGATCCATTAATGTTCAGCTCCCAGAGGGCCCCCAGCTCCCTCCCGGGCCCTTTAAAATCTATTTTTGGGCAAGTTGGAATTTGTGGGCAGAGAGCCTGGACTCATCACCTGCGTGGAGATGGTCCTAGACATCTTGTGGGATCCCAAGTTGGTTTCCTGGAAGAAGTAGGTAATTTCTGGTGCTCCACTTAGCTTATCAATCGAACCGTCAGTGGTATTTATTGCGCCATCCCAAGTTGGTTTCCTGGAAGAAGTAGGTATTTTCTGGTGCTCCACTTAGCTTATCAGTCGAATCGTCAGTGGTATTTATTGCGCGCTTACTGTGTGTAGAGCACTGTACTTAGCGCTTAGGAGAGTACAGTACAACAATGTCAGTAGACACATTCCCTACCCACAAGGAGCTTACATTGTAGAGGAGGAGACAGACATTAAAATAAATAATGGATGTGGACATAAATGATGTGGGGCTGAAGGTGGGGTGAATATCACGTGCCCAAAGGGGACCTATCCAAGAGCTTATGGGACCGAGGTGCAGTGTGATGGATCCCTGATTGCTCCCAGTAGTTGAGGCCCCCTTCCTTGGCGGTCTTCCCTTGTTCCCCCAGTTTCTTCTGGCCACAGTCCTGAGCCCTTGATCGTCCAAGTCTCTTCAAGTCCTGACCTATCACATCTTGGGGAAGAGCATTTCCTGGGCTGTTTCCTAGATCCTGAGATTTGCACAGCTGTGCGGGTTTACGCAACGTAGAAAATGAACGGTGCTGCGGTCAGGAGACGCACCTCTTCCAGTTTATCATCTCTCTCTCTCCCTCTGCCCCGTTAGATTCGGTTTGGGTGTTCCAGTTCTTAAAGAAGCCCCCTGTCCTGTCCACCCCACCCCCCCCGGCACTGGAGGTGGAGGCCTCGAACGTACAGATAGCCCACCGTGAGTCAGTGACAACCTTTTACCGTTGTTGTAAAGAGAAACATGCACCGTGTTCCTGCATGTACTTCACAGGCTTCGCCCGCCCCTCCCCGGCCCTCCCTGGCAGCCGCCGAGGAATGCACAGGACTTCTGAGTCAGCAATCAGCTGCCGCGAGACAAAACATGCAGGATATTGTCAAACTCGCAGAAATGGCGGGGCCACGTACCCTGGAATGCCCTGGAAACCTGGCATCGCCGTCGCTTCCTCTTCCCTTCCCCCAACCCCACTTTCCCCCTTCTGTTTCCTCCTTCCTGGTCCTGCCTCTCTCCATCCCCCCACACGCTGGCTGTGTTTTATGGCTTCTTACTCCCAGGTTTCGGGCAGGGAGCATTGTGTTCTGGTGTGTCGTCTTGTGTCCATATAGGAGAGCAACTTGTGAGATTGCCCTTCAGGAACAGTAGAAGGATTGCATATAGTCCCTAGAGTGGTGGGGTGCTGAGTGGCAAGCAGAGCCCCTTTCCCCCCTCCCCATCCCCTCCTTCCTCCTCTATCTATTCCCCCTCCTCCTGTTCTGTGTTAATAGGTAATTCTGGTTAGGCCCCTGGGTCATTGAGTCTGAGAAAGGAGGAGCTCAGCAAAGTCAGGATCCAACAGTCGGTTTCCACCAACTGAAGAAAGCTTGGCTCTCACCTGCTCCTCCAGGCTCTAGTTTGGTGAGACTCCTTCCACTGCTGCCGTCTTCCTCTTGGGTTTGCGGAGCAGCAGAAAGGTGGCAGCTGAGGGAATTCATCCCGGCCACTGCCCTGAACTCGGAGGCTGGCAAATCGGTCCAGCCCTACGGGTCTCTCCTCATCGGTGACACTCCCCTTCTTTGCCACCCCCTTTAGGTGCTTGAAATCTGCGGCAACTTGATGAGAGGTTAGCTTAGTGTGGGCAGGAATTACCAGGAGGGTTTTCCTCTGGATTTTGGGGAGGAGACCCTGGGAAGTGAGTGGACTGTGAAGGGAGCAGAGGAAGAGAAGGAAGTTAAACATTCTTTGGGACCGGAAGACCCCCTTAAGCTGAGGGAGTGTGGCCTAGTGGAAGGAACACTGTGGTCTGAGAATCCAAACAACCTGGCTCTTAGGCCCAGTTATGTCCCTGGACCGGCTGTTATTTGACCGTGGGCTGGTCGTTTCATCTCTCTGGGTCTTAGTTTTCTCATGTGCAAACCGGGCAGACAAATAGCTTCCTACATCACAGGGAAGTTGTGAGGACAAAGCTGAGGTAAATGTGAGGACGCTCGGGAAAGCGAAAGCACCAAATAAAATTGGAGGAATGGTGACTCTCAGGGCAAAGCTCCGCTGAACCTCAGATCAGGGCCCAGAGAGGTAGAGGCACAGTCTGTTTCTCCCTCAGACCCTGCCTGGGCTCACCGCTGTTAGAGAGTGGAAAATGGAGATTGGAAGATAAGAGCCAAGAGGACAGGGCCCTTAATAGGAGGCCAGGGCAGAACTATGAGGATGACATCATGGTTGGCCAATCCTCTCGGGGGCCAGAGCTAATAGAGCTGTTTTGAGGTCCTCCTCTGGCTCTGCAGGCTGCCCCTGCTTGTTCGGAGCCAACGGGCAGCAACCCGGTTGGACACTTTGGTGCCTTCCCCTTAATGCCCTGGGAAACCAAGGTCCCAGACCTTTGCCGGACGCTGTAGCGCCTGTGAGAGGAGACATGAAGGGGATCGAATTTCTTGATGTGGATTTGATAAGAGCTTGGGACATCAGCAGTCTGCCTCACATGCCCTCCCACCACCTGTTCCTCCTGCTCCTCCTCTCTCCCCCACCCCGATTTTCAGGAGCCCACACCGCTCAGGACATTTAGGGTCACTGGTTCAGGAGCTGAGTGGTACCGAGGTCTGGATCGGAGAGAGATGCTGTTGCAGTTTAGAAACAAAGGGAAATGGAAGTTTCTCCCCGGAGCACACAAAAGGCCCCAGACAGCATGGGAACAGGTGAGGTGTTTGCAGACAGAATTGCTCAATACAGCTTGGCTGCCAGAAAGCAAAGCAAACAGCAGGCTGCCCCAAAAAGGAACTCGGGGTTAAAGTCAGCTTTCCTGATGCAACAGGCACCTGGGAACCTCACTTCTCTGCCTCTCTCTCTGCTCTGCCTGACACATATTTACCCCCCCCCCCAGGCCAAACACACACACACACACACACACACACACACACACTTGTTTGATTGCTTGCCACATTTTCAGGAGCAGCCGTGGCTGGCAGGAAAGAGCCAAGCTCTTTTTAGGAAACTCCTTGAGATTTTTCCCAGACTCGCTGCCACCTGGAGCAAACTGTTTTCAGGGGGAAGAGAAGCCAAAACTAAAGCCACTTCTGCGGTGAGCCCCCTCTGTCCCCACACTGGGCTTAGGGGCCACTGGACGAGGCCATTGGCTGAGGGTTAGGGCCTGTAGGCTATGTCAGTAGGCCTTGGCTGTTTTGCCATGGAACTCTTCCTCCCTCCCTGCCTCCTTCCAGGAATTGTCTTCCTCATCAATTCCTACAGACCACCCCTGTCCCCACTTCCATACTATTCATCCATTCAGTGGTATTTATTGAGCACTTACTGTGTGCGGAGCACTGTAATAAGCTCTTGGAGAGTATATGTTGCCAACTTGTACTTGTACTTCCCAAGTACTTAGTACAGTGCTCTCACATAGTAAGTGCTCAATAAATATGATTGATTGAATGATTGATTGAGAGTACAATTCGGCAGCAAATAGAGACAATCGCATCTTCCCGGACTTAATCTTTCATTTCCCCTCCCTCTTCGCTCTCTAGTATATTCATTCAATCATATTTATTGAGCGCTTACTGTGTGCAGAGCACTGTACTAAGCGCTTGGGAAGTACAAGTTACAAGTACAAGGTACAAGTACTATGTCACCCATGCATTTGAATCCATGCCCCCTGCCCTTAAATAAGCTCTTAGGTATTCCTCCCCTTGTCCTGCCCAAGGACTTGTGTGCATATCCTTCTACTTGATTCATTCATTCATTCATTCAGTCATATTTATTGAGCACTAACAGTGTGCAGAGCACTGTACTAAGCGCTTGAAGTACAAGTTGGTAACATATAGAGATGGTTCCTACCCAGTAGCGGGCTCACAGTCTAGAAGGGGAAGACAGACAACAGAACAACACATATTAACAAAATAAAATAAATAGAATAGTAAATACGTACTTGATGGCCTCCCCTACCCATAATTTATTTTAATACCTGCCTCCTTCAATAGATTGTATGGGCAGGGCTTGTGTTTTCTTATTCAACCGTGTGCACCCAAGCACTCAATAAATACCACTTATCAATTGACCGTTAGGTAAAAGGTGTGGGATTAGGGATAAGCAGGCACTTGTACAGGGTGTTAGAGGCATATGCCTTGAGCACCCAACCCTGTAGACACATGAGTTTGGCTGTTTCATTTAGGCAGGCAGCAGTAGGATGATAATAATAATTCCTAGAATCTGTTGGTATCTTCCAGTTCAAGTACTTTGCCTCGGTTCCTGTTTTGTCTCACTATCAGTGGGCTAGTGGGAAGGGCAGCACTTCATCTCGTGAGGCAGGTTCTCTGACTTCCCCAAGGTCACAGAGCCAGTCAGTGTTTGAATGGCCATTAGACCCCATCCATGATCTACAGGTGCCCTTTCCTCAGAGAGAGACTGTCTCCAGGGTGGGAGAAGTGAAATGGGCAGTTGGTATTCCTTTCCCGTTCTTCACTCCCTAACCCCGAACCATTCCTACCAACCGGCTAAGATCAGGCCCCAGAGTATTGGGCAAGACGCAGATCTCAACCGTGCCTGGGAGCACGCTCACACAGCCGGAGAATACGGAGCCATGCTGATAGTTGGGTCTCTGTGGAAACTGAAGCTGGGCGACCGGATTAGGGGAAGCTGCTGTGGGGCAGCGTCTGAGGCTAACCAAGTCTCTCCTGGAAACATAAGAGGTTCCTCACACCTCCAGGGTGACATGTGGGGCCTAGAGCTCACCTGGGTGTGGGTCAATGTGGTGGGTGGAGTTAACCCATGAGGCTAAGACCAATCCCCCAGTCATACTTGTTTAGTGCTTGCTGGGCACTGAGCCATTGTACCAAGCTCTTGGGAATGAAAAGATGCGGTCTCCGTTGAGATGATTTTGGTCAGGTGGAACCCAGTGCCCGGTTGCTTTGACCTGGCTGGGGAATTCCCAGTAGAAGGCGTCAAGGCCGCCCTCCTGAGCAGCCTCACGGGCCCCACCAGGATGAGCCCGGTCTCTCTGATGGTTCCTTTCCTCCCGCAGGTTGACCGGGTTGGCCGGCTAGCCCCTTGAAGGCCGCGGGCAGACAGACGGCCCCAAAGGGAGGACCGCGCTGCCCCGGGGATCATGGAGGAAATCAGGAGCGACAAGATGAACCAGGCACACGTCCTCTTTGACCGCTTCGTCCAGGCCAGCACCTGCAAGGGGACAATCAAGGCCTTCCAGGAGCTGTGCGACCACCTGGAGCTGAAGCCAAGGGACTACCGCTCTTTCTACCATAAACTTAAGTCCAAGCTGAACTACTGGAAAGCCAAAGCGCTCTGGGCCAAGCTGGACAAGCGAGGGGGCCACAAAGACTACAAGAAGGGGAAAGTGTGCACCAACACCAAGGTGAGGCCCGACTGGGCTGGGGCCAGGGCCGGGGAGAAGCATGGGCGAATTCTAGTCTAGTCTGTTTGGAGACTGGGGATGCCCGGGCTGGACACTGGGCACAGGGACCCCGCCACAATGATCTTCAGCCAGTTTGACATGGATGTTGTCAGCTAGCGGAGTCGAATTTTTCACGGGCCTTGAGTGGGTCATGGCCCGTGACACAAGTCAGCGGGGTCCTAGGCCCTTGGCCTCATTGGCCACCTGGGCTCCTCGTAAAGCCCTTATATCATTGCCAGGCTTGATCAATCAATCAATGTCATATTTATTGAGCATCTACCGTGTGCAGAGCATTGTACTAAGCTCTTGGGAGAGTACAACACAACAATATAACAGACACATTCTCTGCCTACAACAAGCTTACAGTCTAGAGACTGACCTCTCGAGTTTTCTCGCCATCCGGGGAATGGGATTTCATTGCAGCGGGCGCAGGGTGTGAGTTTGGGTTTATCAGGCTGTCTGCAGACTCCCTTTCGGTGGCCCGGATCTGCTTACTTCTTTTCGGGTCTCTCGTTCGACCACCTTTACGGAAGCCCTGGCTCAGCCGTGCGGGCTCACGAGGCCTGGATGCCCGCTGTGTTAAGTTTAGAAAAAGTGGTTTGACAGTGAGTGAGTCACCCCGTGATTGTCCCCCATCCCATCATCAGCCTTTGTATAGTGGGTGTTAATGAGTTCTGGGGATGGGATGTGACCAGAGGCCTCCTGACTACAGGATTTCATCCCGGTGGGTGTCAGCTTGGTGATTCTAGGCCCCAGCTGAGGGAGCCCTCACCGTTTTCTTGGAAACAATTCAGTTTGGGACCCAGAGATCCAGCGGGAAGTCCCTGTTTCTGTTGGGGCCTCAGGGGCTGTGAATTATGCCCAAAAACCAAGCCTCAACCTGCCAAAGTGAGGCTGGAAGCTTGCTTTCCTGGCCCAGGTGACACAAAGAGATGAAGGCTGTGAGTCTCTGGGCTCGGCAAGTTAGCTCCTGGTGAGAGGAAGGGTGTCCTCTGGGGTTTGGGGGGGTCAAGCCTGGCCCCCAAATGACTGAGCAGGGTTTCAGGGTTGAAATTGATTTGGGAACATGTCTACCCCTGAGATCCACCCCACGGTGCAGAAGGGACATGCCACACCTCCAGAAGAAAGCAGCCCTGGGGGACGTGGACCCGAGACCCGGACCAACCTGCAGTGGAATGGTTGCTCTGGGGGTTTAGGAGAGGAGGGATTTGGGTGGGGGCTGGGGAGAGGTCCATAGGCCCCTTCTACCTCAGTACCTACTGTGAATCGGAATCCCGAGGAGCCCCCATAACCTGAGAATGAGCCCTGGGCATGACCCCACCGGGAGTCCGGAGCAACCCTTGCTCCGGCTAGGGGTGCCATGGTACCCTCCATGGTACCCATCATCCTCAGCTGCAGCAGTGTTCCCATTTGGGCATCTGCTGCGGGTGGTACCCACACCTGGGCAGTTGGGGACATTTGGCAGGGGGCCAGTGCTTTGAGGAGCTGGCCTTTTAACAGAGGGCCTCATTGTTCGGCTGGTCTTTGGCTGTTTCAGTGTCTCATCATCGGCGCGGGACCCTGCGGTCTGCGGACCGCCATCGACCTGTCTCTTCTGGGAGCCAAGGTGGTGGTCGTTGAGAAGCGGGATGCCTTCTCTCGCAACAACGTGCTCCATCTCTGGCCCTTTACCATCCACGATCTGCGAGGGCTTGGGGCTAAGAAGTTCTACGGCAAGTTCTGTGCCGGGGCCATCGACCACATCAGTAAGTGCAGCCGGCTCCATGGAACCCTTCCCAACTGCAATGGCCTCGTACGCTTCTAACCTTAGGAGAGCAGCTCCACCTGGGAAACGAGGACCCTGGCTTCCTTTCTATGCTTAGAAGCCTCTGGAGATGGTCAGTTGGACTACCCAACGGCCAGGTTTCCAGTGGAAGGGTCACAGCGGGGGTAGTCGGGGGGGGTGGTCAGCATCAAATCGTCTATCCATCCGGTCTCCAAGCGCTTTATCGAACCCGACGCAGGCCGGTCAGTCATCATTCAAAACACGTCTTGGAAAATGTCAGTCTGGCTAGAGAAGGCGTCGAGAATCCCAAGAAGCTGACCGTGGGCGGTGGGTGGGGCCGGCCTCTGGAGGGCCTTCATCCACGGTCCCTCCCTCCCACTTCCTGACTCAGTCTCCTTTCTGTCCCACAGGTATCCGGCAGCTCCAGTTGATCCTTTTGAAGGTCGCCTTGATCCTGGGGATCGAAATCCATGTCAATGTGGAATTCCAGGGGCTCGTCAACCCCCCCGAGGATCAGGAGAATGAGAGTAGGTTGGAGCGGGACAGTGGATGGTGGGATGGGAGGGCCGGGTGGGAAGGGCACAGTGAGGTGTCCCGTTGCAGCGGGTGGGCTGGTCGAGTTGCGGTGACCCCCGTACGTGAGGGTTCACACGCAACGTTCCATTAGCGCTCCCAAGTGTGTTCTTTTATGTCTGGGCTGGAGCCCAGAGTATCAGTAAACCGTGTAGAGCTGCTTGGCATTCCTGGGTCGTGTTCTGTGGGACCCAGAGAGCCGGGCGTTTAAAGCATCCAGCTGCACCGCGGCCGTCTCAGAGGAATTGGCTGTCATGTGTGACTGTGATATGTTATGATGTCCCAGGCTTGGGAGGTGTGTCTTGTGGGTTGGCAGGTACTGACTCAGAATTTTGTCTGTAGGGATAGGCTGGCGGGCCCTGGTGCACCCCAAAACACACCCCGTGTCGGAGTATGAGTTTGAAGTGATCATCGGAGGGGACGGCAGGAGGAACACCTTGGAAGGTAATGGGTGCTGCCCTTTCACTCTGCCTGGCTGGGGGGGAGAGGGGCGCTGGCCCCTTGACCTTTCCCCTTTGGGCCGTCTGCTGAGTGAAAATGGCCATTCCCAGTGTCTTTTGGGGGTAGGGAGCCCCGTGGTGGAATTATGGAGGCTAACCAGTCTGAACTGGTCCAATGTCAGAGCTCAGCTTCTTCTGCCTTGCTGGCCCCCGCCATCCCGGTCCCCCTTCAGAGGAAGAGTATTGTGGGCTTGTCCTGGGCGTGCTAATGAGAGGAGCGAAGGAGCTCAGAGAACGTGCCTTCCTGGCAGGGGGGGATCTGGTCAGCCTCATGCTGGGGTTCATAGGCCCTCGGGGGACCTCTTGTTGGGGCAGATGGCAGCTCTGTGGGCTGGCCTAGCTCAGCGAGTCCAAGGACTTCCCTAAGATAGAGAGCCGGGTGTCTTTGGGCGGAAGCCATTGTAGTCTTAAGGTGGCTTGAGGTAGTGAGCAGCTGTTGTTTGGAAACCCTCCCGCTCCTTTTTCCGGCCTCTTATCTAGCTATTCCTCACCAAGCCCCCTCTCTTTCTCAGGGTTTCGTCGGAAAGAATTCCGAGGCAAGCTGGCCATCGCCATCACGGCCAACTTCATCAACCGCAACACCACAGCGGAGGCCAAGGTGGAGGAGATCAGTGGTGTGGCCTTCATCTTCAACCAGAAGTTCTTCCAGGAGCTACGGGAGGCCACAGGTGGGTGACAATTGCGGGGGGAAATCGGATGGCCGGTTCGGGGCCACACTGCTATCCACTTCCCCACGCCTTCCCCTTTTTTTCTCCCTGCGAGTGTTGCTTGGTTCCCTCCTCTTACCTGGCCTCTTTTTCTTGCCAACCACTGGATCATTTCACTTATTTCCGGGATCTCCTGGGCTCGGACCCTTAGTTTGGCCCCTGTGTTTCAGAAGGGCATGGTGAGGTGAAACTCACTGTGCAGAAGAGGATCGAGGCAGGGTGTTTCATCTCAGCAAAGCGTCATCTTGGCCCCAGGCCCCAGTTCAGTTCACGGGGTTAGACAGACAGACATAATCCATCCCCTGACTGTGGGCCAGATTTACCAAAATTATCCCAGAGGATAGTAGTAATAATTTTGCTGTTTGTTGAGCGCTTACTATGTGCTAAGCCCTGAGGTAGATACAGGATATTTGCCCCCTTTCCTCCCTTCCCCAGCCCCACAGGACTTATATACATATCTTTAAATTACTATAAATTGTTTATATTAATTTCTATCTCCCCCACTAGGCTGTAAGCTCGTTGTGGGCAGGGAAGGTGTCTGCCCACTCTGTTTTATTGTCCTCTCCCAAGCTCTCAGTACAGTGCTCTGCACACTGTAAACACTCAATGAATATTGTTGACAATGATGTTACTCAGAGGTGGGATGAGACTCCCACAACTTCCCTTTCTCTTTAGCCTAGTCCCTCCTGCTCCAGTGTAAGTTTGAAGTTCCCAGCTCAAAGCTTCAAGAAAGGCCAAGTCTTCCATGCCGCAGGGAGACCCCCGGCCTGGGCGGACTCTTGCTTGGGCTCGCAGAGGTGTTGATGATGATGATGATGGTATTTGTTAAGCACTTACTATGTGCCAGGCACTGTAGTAAACACTGGGGTGGATACAAGCAAATTGGTTGGACACAGTCCTTGTCCCACGTGGGGCTCACAGTCTCAATCCCCACTTTCCAGATGAGGGAACTGAGGCCCAGAGAAGTGAAGTGACTTGCCCAAGGTCACACAGCGGACAAGTGGCAGAGCTCAGGATTAGAACCCGTGACCTTCTGACTCCGAGGCCCGTGCTCTCTCCACTATGCCATGCTGCTTCTCATGGCATGGTGGGACTTGCTCGCCCCCCCAGCCACCCTGGGGTCCCTTATCCGCTGGGCATACCGCCTTGGTGAGTCTTCCTCTTCCGGTTTCAGGCATCGACCTGGAGAACATCGTCTACTACAAGGACGACACGCACTATTTTGTCATGACAGCCAAGAAGCAGAGCTTGCTGGAGAAGGGGGTGATCCTACATGTAAGTCTCTTGGAGCCCTCGAGGGGAGCTGATAATGATGGAGATTGGGGTTCTTCACAGCAAACCAAGCCTGTCCCATAAGGTCCCTCCATATCCAGAGAGGTAGTTGGGCTCCTTCTGGCATGGAGGGGGTTAAGTCGTCGAGCTGGAACCGGGGGCTGAAAGTGAGCTTGAGGCTGTAGCAAAGGCCCGTCCGTGGTAATTGTTTTTATTCAGCACTTTTTATCAGAACACTCTGCTAAGTACTGGGGTAGATACAAGGTTATCTGGTAGGACAGTGTCCCTCAGAGTGCTCCCAGTCTAAGAGGAACGGGGGGAGAGTGGGAATCTTCGTCCCATTTAACTGATGAGGGAACCAAGGCCCTGAGAGGTTACCTGCCTAAGGTCACCAGGCAGGCCATCCTGCGGTTCTCTCCAGTGCAGTTCCCCTGAGCTGGGGGGTTCACTTCCTCCCATGTGGGAGGGAGTCTTGTCAGGCCGATTCTGTTCCTTCTGGTGTTGACTCTCTGGGGCTCAGCGGGTCCTCGCTGTTTTCAGACTGAGGAGGAATGAAGTTCAGTTTGGCTGGATTTCTCTGAACCTGACTTCTCTGAACTTGGATAGAGTGCGTGGTGGGGCCCCACAGTCAGCACTCCCAGAGTTCTGGACTCCCTCCTCCACCTCCGGGCCTTGTTCTGAACAGACGAACAGTCTCTGAGCTCAGGGTGGCAGCGACATGCAGAGGCAGTGGGTCCCAGGCGGCGGCCAAGCCTGTCCCCAGGATGGAGTCGCTCGGCTGCTCCAGGAGAATGGGCTGGATGTCCCGCTCGGCTGATGGTGGCTACCGCAGAGAACTGGCCCCGGTCTACCTCCTTGCCATCCCTCGAGGGCGGGACCGATGCCCTCTGCCTGTATTGCCTCACATGTTGAGCAGTTGTTGTAGCGGGTGCAAGAGGGTCAACACTGGGTAGGGCAGGAGCATTTGATTGGCAAGTCCCGAGCACAGGCAGGGGCAGGGAGTAGAAGGTGAAGGGCGGCCTCTGCCAGAGGCTTCTAGGCTTTCCAGAAGAGAGGTGGCCAACCATTTCTCCTTGCAGGAACGCAGAGCTGGTCCCACAGGCCCCAACTCTCACTCGCTTCTGCTTGTCTACCCCACATCTGCCGCTCCACCTGTGCAGTCACAGCCAAGGCTCCTGGCTGCAGGTCCCAGGAGCTGTCCACCCGGTTAGATCGATCGACAGCAGGCGAGAGAGTCGGCGCTTCATGCCAATGAGAGCTGACAGGATTACTTCCCATCCGGGCCAGGCAGCATGGTCCGTCCCATGAGGCCCTCATGTCTCCTGGGGACCCCGTTCCTTGAGGGGCACCCTGTCTGAGTTGCGTCTCTCCCCGTGCACAGGACTATGCAGACACAGAGCTGCTCCTCTCCCGGGACAACGTTGACCAGGAGGCGCTGCTCAGCTACGCCCGCGAGGCAGCCGACTTCTCCACCAACCAGCAGCTGCCCTCGTTGGACTTTGCCATCAATCACTACGGGCAGCCAGACGTGGCCATGTTCGATTTCACGTGCATGTACGCCTCCGAGAATGCGGCCCTGGTGCGGGAGCAAAACGGCCACCAGCTGCTGGTGGCCCTGGTCGGGGACAGCCTCCTTGAGGTGAGCGGGCCCCGGGGGCACTGACCGTCAGTTGGGTGGCTGGGCAGGGTGATCGATGAGGCTGCCCCTTCCCCCAGACGCTTTGTGGCTTTAATCAATCAAGCGGTGTTATTTATTAAGCACTACTGTGTGTAGAACACTGAGCTAAGCCCCGTAATTTATTTTCCTTTCTGTTGACTCCTGCACCCCATAATTTCTCTTTCTTCTCTTCCTCTTGCACCCCATTTCTCCACCTGTGCAGCCATTCTGGCCAATGGGAACTGGGATAGCCAGGGGCTTTCTGGCCGCCATGGACTCTGCTTGGATGGTACGAAGCTGGTCTCAAGGAACCAGCCCACTGGAGGTGCTGGCAGAGAGGTAATGAATGCCGGGCGACCGTGGGGACCGCCTCGCTCTATGGCCGTAGTGGTCCAGCCTCGATCCCACCCATCCGGCCCCGGGACACAGTGCTCCTGGGTCACCCCCATATAGGCATCAATCGCCACCTTGGATCTGGGTCCGGAGGCCTGTTTGTTCTCTTTTATAAGACACAGCCCTGCCTCGGTGGGGAGAGGGAGGAAAAGAGCCACATGGGTTGGCACTAGCCGAGGTTGAGTTTAGGAGTCCAGTCTCCAAGCTCCCCATTTGGCCAGGTAGGCGGGCGAGACAGCACCGGAGTTTGGGTAGATGATCTGACCCGGGCCCCGGTTCTGAATCCCCCCATCCTGCTTCCTTTCTCCTGGTGAAGCCACTGTAAAGGCCCTCCCGCCAAGTCCAGCAAATAGTTGGAGGTTCACAGGAGTTTGGGGTGCCTTGGGTCCTGCACCTCACAGAACTCTGCTCCTCTTGCCCCTTTTTGGGAAAGCCCAAATGGCCTGAGCCCAGCCCTTTGTCGCTGGAGGATGAAGTGAGTGTTCTGGGGCTCACAGAGGGGCATGCCCCCCGATCCACCCTGATCCAAGACCGTTCTTTGCTCCATTTATGGCCAGTGGGAGCCATAAACGTTGGCCCTACTGATGGGGATGGGAAGCAGAGAAGGCCTGAAGCACTTGGGCTGACTCAGGTGTTCAGGGTCCTGGGGGGAAGGAAGCCTGGCACATATACAGGTGACCCATGGCCGTTTCCCGGGCTCAGAGTTTGGGTGGTGAACTCTATTTTACTTGGGTCCCGTGGAAGCCAGAGCCAGTCTCTGGCGGGTGGGAGGTGGTTGGGGCTGGAGGTTTTGGGTGAGTCCTTGGGTTGACGGGGCTCCAGTTTGACCCATGGGGACAGAGTGGCTTTGGGATGCGCGCTGCTCTCACTGATTGGGCTGTGGGCTGTCTCCAGGGAAAGCATCTACAGACTGCTGCCTCAAACCACCCCAGAGAATGTGAGCAAAAACTTCAGCCACTACAGCATCGACCCCGTCACCCGCTACCCCAACATCAACGTCAACTTTCTGCGGCCAAACCAGGTGAGCGCTCTCTCTCCCACCACCTGCTTGCCCACACATCTGAGCTGTTCACGTTTGGGCTGGAATGGTGGGATTCCCCCTGACCAACAACTGGGACAAAATACCGAGCGTTTCTCTCACCCCTTCCTCCAGAGAGCCCCAGGCTCCTTCCTAAACCCTCTTGGGCTTCCCCTTGCATTAGCCAGAAAAGGCTGGGAAGACTAGTAGATAGTGTCTCCCTGTCGAGTTTTTCTCATTAGATTATAAGCTCCCCAAGGGCAGGGGTATGGTGGCTTTTGCCCCTTACTCCCAAGCTCATTGTAGGCTAGTGAAATGTTCAGTGAATACTGCTGACTGGGTATTGTGACAGGACCAGAGAGGTTGTGTGGTCACCAATCAGAAGACGAGCCGTCACTGGTGCCTCAGGACTTTGGGTTCAATCAATCAATCAGTCATTTGATCAGTGGTATTTATCGAGTGATTACTATGTGCAAAGCACTGTACTAAGTGCTTAGGAGAGGACAGTACAAGAGAGTTGCTAGACAGGATCCCTAATCTCAAGGAGATGTTGGACTCTCAGATCTCCAAAGCTTTGCCCTTCACCGCCTCTGGGGTGGGGACGTGACGTGACGCTGCCTGAGGTGGGGGAGGGATTTCCGCATCCTCAAAACAAGCATCCTCTAGGTAGCCCATGAGCATCCTGGGGGCGGCTGGGTAGCCCTGAACTGTCACTGGGCTGATTTTCACTCTATCTTTCTCTGGGATCTACCACAGGGCGAGGGCTTTGGAGCATACTGATTATTTCATTGCGATGTTTGCCATGATTTAATCTCTCTCCTTCAACCCTTTCCCCGCCCTGCCTTCTGTCCTCCAGGTACGCCACCTTTATGACACTGGGGAACTGAAAGACATTCACCTGGAAATCGAGAACATGGTGAACTCGAGAACCCCGAAGCTGACACGCAATGGTGAGTTTAGTGATGGCTTCCCAGCAGGGATTCCCCATTGAGGTCTGGCAGCTGCCCTTGGCCCGGGCCTGGAATGGTGTGCCCAAACTTGTCTCCTGCCCTGGCAGGGAAGGGCACCCACAAACTCTCCATCTACTACTCCAGGTCCTTCTAGGAAGCGGGAACAAAGTGAGTACTCCTCTTTGAGGTGACACCCAGTCGCCCAGGCTATTTGTTCAGTCAGCTGAACAATCAGTCAGGATTTGAGTGCTTACTGTGTACAGAAGCACTGTACCGAGCACTTGGGAGGAAAGTCCACTAGAGATAAAAGACACGAGCCCTGCCCTCAAGTGGAAACAAAGAGGAAACCTTGAGGAATCTCTTGGTTTGCACGGCAGGGGGATGGTAGTGATAGCACTAGTGGTAATGATGATAATGATGGTGATGATGGTAATGGTGTTTGAGCGTACCTTGTGCCAAAGCACTGTGCCCTACCCAGGGGTAGATGCCCAGCTTACACTCATGGTTCTTCTCCAGCTGACCTCTCACCGGGCCTCATTCTCAACTCTCTCCGTGCCCACCTCTTCTATTTGCTGCTCGCAACTCCCTTCCGCTTCATATCTGTCCGGCCACCCTTCTCCCCATCCTCAATGCCCTGTCGAAGCCAGATTTCCTCCAGGAAGCCTTCCCTGATCTCTAATTTTAGATTGTGAGCCCTCTGAGGGACAGGGACCATGTCTAATTCCCATCTGTGGGTTCTTTCCCAGTGCTTAGTACAGTGCTCTGTGCACAGTAAGCACTTAATAAATACTAATACTACTACTGTTGCTCTAATCTCCCCACCTCTTATCACCATCTGCTACTTCAGCACTTCGACATCACCTAAACACTTAAATACTTACCCACTCCCTGTAGGACTTAGCTACATATCTTTCTACTCTATTACTTCCTCCTAGCTGTAATTTACTTTAGTGTCTGCCTTCCCTCGAGTGCGCAAACTCCTTGAAGGCAGGGGTTCGTGACTGTTCATTGATTCATTCAGTCATTTATTGAGCGCTTACTGTGTGGAAATCTGTTGATTCCATTACATTCTCCCATGTGTGTAGTACAGTGCTCTGCCCACAGTAAAGATTCCATAAATGCGGGGGATTGACTGGCAAAAGATAATCAGTTACAGTGTCTGCCCCACATGTGGCTCATCATCTAAGATGGAGGGAGAGTCAGTATCTTATCCCTTGTTTTCTGATGAGAAAACAGAGGCACAGAGAAGCTAAGTGACTTGTCCAAGGTCATCATCATCATCATCATCATCAATCGTATTTATTGAGCGCTTACTATGTGCAGAGCACTGTACTAAGCGCTTGGGAAGTACAAATTGGCAACATATACAGATAGTCCCTACCCAACAGTGGGCTCACAGTCTAAAAGGTCACACAGAAGGCTAGTGGCCGAGATGGGAGTAGAACCCGGGTTTCGTGGTTCCCAGTACCATACTCTTCCCATTGGACCACAGTGCCTGTCTGGCGGGTTCGCACCGACTTCCAGATGCACCTGAGGCATCGCACGTGATCTTGAAGTGGCCTCCGATTTCCCTGCGGGCTTGAGTCTGCCAGGCTGGGGCTGGGTCTGGGACCCAAGCCAGCCCGTTCGCCTGCTGCTGCTCTCAGCCCAGGCTCGGCAGTGGGAGAGGCCATTCTGCAGACCCGGGTCTTCCCCATGTAGCAAACTGCCCATGCTGTTAGAGTCAGGAGTCTGGAACTTTGGCCTGTGTTCCTCTCTGGGTGGGACCGGGAAATAAGTTGTGCCCTCTGCTTCCTGATTTCTAGAAAAACCTGGGGCCATGGCGAGGGAGGTGGCTCCGCCCCGGGCAGCCGCCTGGGCTGCTCATCGAGTCTTTGCATGGTGCTCAGAGAGTTGGCCCAGGGCGGGTCACCAGGATGCGGAGGGATGGGTGTGGTCTGGGTACCAGTGGTCATCATCATCATCATCATCATCAATCGTATTTATTGAGCGCTTACTGTGTGCAGAGCACTGTACTAAGCGCTTGGGAAGTACAAGTTAGTAACATATAGAGACAGTCCCTACCCAGCAGTGGGCTCACAGTCCACTGCTTCCTTCCCCCCTCTTCTCAGTAGGAGAAGATATCCCCTAAAAGTCCCATTCTTCCTCCTCCCCTCCCTCCAACTCCCCTCATTCGAACCATTGCCCTGTTGCCTGCTGGGCGATGGCCCGAGGTGGGTAAGGGGAGGAGAGAATGCCGGGGGTGGGACCGTGGCCATGGCCCCTGTCTGACGGGCGGGTCTCTCTGGGGTGTTACAGAGTCCGTCGCTCGCTCCAGCAAGCTGCTGGGCTGGTGCCAGAGGCAGACAGAGGGCTACGCTGGCGTGGACGTGACCGACCTCACCATGTCCTGGAAAAGCGGGCTGGCCCTGTGCGCCATCATCCACAGATACCGACCCGACCTGATGTAAGTGGCGCGGGCGCTGACCCGGGCTGCCAGCTTCTCCCGTGGCCGCCCTCGAGGGGAGGGGAGCTGAGCTGAGCCACTAGGGTCTGTTGGGCCCCCGAGCAGCAACTCTGCCTTCCCTGACCTCCCCAACTCTTCCCAGTCCTGTTGCTCTGCCGCACCAGTTTAAGTAGAGTCCTGGCAGTGCCAGTGGCCCGGAGACAGGGCCCGCTTGAGCCCGACTTCCATTGTCTAGGACTCACCGGAGGCTTCAATTGGCAATTCCAAGCCAACTGACCTAGTCTGCAGTGCAGGAGCCGTGGGGTGGGCTCTGGACAGAAGCACTTTTGGCGTCATACAAATCTCAGACTGCAGGTCCTTTAATCAGCCGAGACAATTTGCTTCATACCCACCATCATGGCTAGTGTCCTTCCTCCTTCCCCTCCTCCCCGCTTCCTAGATGCCTCTACCCATCCTATTGCTTCTTTCCCCCCTCTAGAATGTAAGCTTATCGTGGGCAGGAAATGAGTTGGTTTGTTTTTGTATCGTACTCTCCCAAGAGCTTAGTACAGTGCTCTGCACACAGTAAGTGCTCAGTACATACAATTGAGTGACTGACTGAATGAATGATTGCAGCAAGCATCCCAGAGTCCCACCCCCTCCTTCGAGGCCCTGGGAAAACCAGGGTCTGAGAGAAAGGGGAGGCAAAGGGATTGATGTTCTTTTAGGCCGCCCACCTCGCCCCCATCTCCAGTTAGGGCGCTGGTGGGAATAGGTCTTGGGGACCCGGCCGGCTGGTCCATTCAGCCGTGAAATCTGGGACGGAGAGGATGGAGTAGAGGCAAGGGGCCGCCAAGTGTGTCCTTGTCCTCTGAACTGCTCAGAGAAGCAGTGTGGCCCAGTGGATAAAGCCAGGACCTGGGTTCTAATTCCAACTCCACCGCTTGTCTGCTGTGTGACCTTGGGTAAGTCACTTCACTTACCTGTGCCTCAGTTACCTCACCTGCAAAATGGGATTAAGACTGTGAGCCCCATGAGGGACATGGACTGTGTCCAACCTGATTAGCTTGGGGCTACCCCAGCGCTTAGTACAGTGCCTGGTACGTAGTAAACGCTAAGCAAATACCATAAATAAAAGACCGGTGTGGAATCCCTGGAAAGAGGCTTCACGTTGGGCTTAACTGAAGAAAAGAGCCGCACAATTGTCCTGGATCCTCACCAGCTCTCTTCCCCCTCCCTAAAGGCCATCAGCCAACTGCGGCCCGGCCCCCCACCCCACCCCGGCCATTTCCTGCAACAGGATGGGGACTACAGGGGGAAGTGTCTGTTTGATAGAGGAGGAGAGAGAATAGAGGATTGGACGTTAGCGTTGGCAGCGGGGCCAGGGGCAAAGTATTCAACACTGGCTGGGTTTGTTTTCCCTTAGTTCTCTGAGCCGAACAAAACGCCACTCAGTGAGGTCATTTGGCTCCGATGGGATCCCACCGGGATCCTCTGGGCCATTTTGGAGCCGTTGGTTGGGAAGAGCAGGATATTCAGAAGAATGAAAATCTCATTTCGAAAAATAAGTGGGTTACGTAACGGTCGGAGAATGGTGTAGGAAGGGGAATTGTGATCAAAGGGGAAGCGATCTCGGCGCTCACCCCGTAGCCTGATCGTTAAAGACCAGTATTAAGGACTTGGGGAAAACTCAAGAAATACAGCCCTGGAAAGACTTCCCAAGGAAAGTCTTGGAATTTCCCCAGGTCAAAAGCCGTGGAAGGTTGAGTGCGTTTTGAAAAATGCTGTTACGAGGTGAAGGTGTCCTGGTCAATCAAGCAGTGGTATTTATTGAATGCTTAATGTGTGCAGAGCACTATACTAAGTGCTTGGGAGGATACAACATAACAGAGTTCATAGACAAGTTTCCTCCCCAGACCTATTAGTGTAAGGCTGGGTGAGCAACTGAAGGGTGATTGTCTTCATTGTGTAACGGTTCTGCCGGTGCCCTGGGCACCGTACGGAACCCTCAGAGCTGGCCCTCAGCCCTGGAGCTTACATTCTGGCAGGGCCACGATGGCCACCAGAAGCGGGCCAAGAGGCCTGCTGTTTCCCCAGTGAGAGCCCACGGCCCTGCCTAGCGAGAGGAGGAGTGCTCCTCAGTGGTTATTGAGAAGGCGGGAGCGAGAGGAGGGCGCTGCCTTCGCATTCGGGGATGGGTTTGGTTTTTATCTTTAGGGGAGCTCCCCCTGACCCTCCTCACGCCGACCTCTCCCTGCAGAGATTTCGATTCTCTGGATGAGCGCCACGTGGAGAAGAACAACCAGCTGGCGTTTGACATCGCCGAGAAGGAATTGGGAATCTCTCCCATCATGACCGGCAAGGACATGGCCTCGGTCGGTGACCCAGACAAGCTGTCCATGGTGATGTACCTGACCCAGTTCTACGAGATGTTCAAGGACTCTCTCCCCTCCAGTGGTAAGGAGGCTGGGGTTCCCATCCCAATCAACTGGTTGCTGGAGCCAAGTTTCTTTACCTTCTCTCTTCTCATGTATTAACTGCTTAGTTGGTGCCACGCACTGTACTAAACACTGGGGTAGATACAAGATAAGCGGGTTGGACACTCGCCCTGTTCTACATGAAGCTCACTTGGCTCACAGTCCAAGTGGGGGAGAGAGAACAAGCATGGACTCCCCATTTTACAGATGAGGAAACCGAGACACAGGGAGGTTAAGTTAAACCGACTTGTCCAAGATCCCGCAACAGGTAAGAGGCAGGGCCAGGATTAGAACTCAGGTCCTCTGACTTCTGGGCCTGTGCTTTTTCCAGTAGGTCATGCTGTGTCTCTTCTTTCTGCTCAATTCCAGCCCCTCCCCAAACCGCTTAGTACAGTGCTCTGCACACAGTAAGCACTCAATAAATATGATTAATTGATTGAATCATTGATTAACTGAGGCTGGACAGTGCCTCACCGTAGGACTTAACCTCTCTCATAGTTGAGCACAGGGCAGTCTTGAAGGAGTCACCGCAATGCAGTGGGCCCTGGACCAGAAAGCCAGGGTGTGGGCAAGTCTGATTGCTTCTGGACCGTCCCCAGGCAGTGAGCTGGCCCTCCATTCTGTGCTTACAGACACTCTGGACCTGAACGCAGAAGAGAAAGCCATCCTGATTGCCAGCACAAAGTCCCCTATCTCCTTCCTCAGCAAGCTGGGGCAGAGCATCTCGCGAAAACGCACACCCAAGGTAAGGCCCAAACACCTCTCTGTGTCTCATGCCCAGCCCCGGGCAGTCAGGGCCAAGGATGGGCAGGCTGGGGCTCCTTGAGCTAATGGCAATTCTTTCTGTTCGGGACAGGATAAAAAGGAGAAGGAACTGGAAGGGGCAGGGAAGAGGAGGAAGACCAGCCAGTCTGAGGAGGTGAGGGTCAAATGTGTGGGCGTCATACCGAGTTAGTTGCCCTTCTGGCTTCCATGAGATCTTCCTTTCCCAATTCTGCACCTTTCCCCGCCTGTCCCCGGGCTTCCTGGGGATTTGGGCGGCAGAAGGTGTCTCCCTTAGCAGAGGAGAGCTTTTGGACTGGGAGGGTCGCTTCTCAGGAGAGTAGCTCAGAGCCACCTTTGGCCTAGCCCCCAGGTGAGTTGGAGAACCTGGCAAAGAGAGAGATGCTCCCGTCCCCTTGCCTGGCTGAAGCTTCTGCCAGAGGCTGAAGGGGACCTGCAGAGGCCAGGAATTGGGTGGGACTTGTAGGGATGGGATAGTAACCTGGGACTGAGAGCTTCCTGAGCTTCCCTCGGAGATGGGGAGGGGGACTGGAGGGACTGGGGAAGGTGGAATCGTGACGCTTGACTCCTGTGGGCCAGGAGGAAGCTCCCCGCAGCCACAGAGAAGAGAGGCCCACCCTGGTGAGCGCCCTGACGGAACGGAGGATTGATGTGGCCATTGGAAACCAGAACAAAGTCAAGTCTATGGCGACCCAGTTGCTGGCCAAGTTTGAGGAGAATGCCCCTCCACAGGCTACCAGCGTCAGGAGGCAGGTAGGGTACTGCTCGCTTCCCGCACCGTAAGCCGGAGGGTCTCCGCTTAGGCCCAGGTGAGGGCATCCTAGCATGGATGTGAGGCCCGGGCTGTGGCCTGAAGGAAACATGCCCTCATGCCCATCGTAGCCCCCGGGGGTTTTCCGTCGCCTCTGCTGGTCGGGGCAGAATGGTGTTCTGGGACCTGGAGGATTTGGGGCTTGAGGATCGAGGCCCTCTCCCCACTTCTGATGAGGTATTTCTTGCACTCCACCCATCCTGGGGCTCCCCTCTCTTCACCCCAACATCCACCAACAGGTGTTGAGAGGGTGGGGCAGGTGGTTTCCTCAGCCCCGCCATCTGTGCTCCCACAGACAGTGCTCCTGCAGCCTCCTTGGGACTGCAGAGCGGGTGGGAAGGAGATGAGTTTGCCCATTCAGAGGAACTAGGACAGGCGAGCGTCACACAGGACTGAGAATATCCTCCTCCACTCCTTCCATCTGCCCATGTGGTTTCATCTTATCTTCTCCGTTTTTCCTTTTGGATCGTGCCTTTTCTTGGTCCTTCATCCTGTACCAAAACACTGCCGCCCTTTGTTGTTCCCGAATGTGTTTAGGTGCCGCCCCCCCCCAGCTCTCCGTGTTCTCATCCGCTTCTTTAATTTTAATTGAATTTTATTTTGTCTCCATGTCCTGCTTCCCCACCCGTGACCTGCATGCCACAGTCCCTGCCTTCCCAGCCATCCTGTAAACAGCCCGACCAGGGCCGCCCTGCTCCCGGGCCTCAGTGGAAACAGGTAACGGAACTATCCAGTGACTGGGAAATGGGTCCCCTTACCCGCCGGCTCTCACCTCCCCACCCCCCCACCCCTTTCTTCCCTGTCTTTTGACTGAGCCTTGGTTTTTGTGCCGTCCTGGCTAGTTGAAAGGGGCTTTGTTGTCCCGGGCTCATTCCAGGTATTACTCGTTAGTTTCACGCCATCCGGTGAAAGTAGCCCCCCTGGGCGAGTGTTGGTGACTATGCTCGTTTCCCTATTTGGCTCATTCCCGGAGGGAGGAGATTAGAGTGAAAAAAACAAAAAAGGGCTGGCAGGACAATCTTGGAGGTAGGCAAGACACCGGGACTTTGGGGAAGTGATTCATTTAAGCAAGGATGTTTCTAAATACCATTGAGCACATCTCCCCAGAGGCAGAGAGCTTGCCGAAGGCCCCAGACCTCAAACAGTGCCCAAAATGGGGGCAGTGGGATCTCTCAAAGTGGTGGCTCAGAGACGTGGACTGTGCCCGGGAAGGCTGCGGGGGTGTCAGCAGCCCTTGGTTCTTCTGTGACTTGGAGAAGAATGTGTGGGTCTTTTGGGCTGGATCTGCAGATCGACCCCACCCCCAGGTCGGTTCGGGGTGAGACCCATCTAGAAGGACGCTTTCCGGGGCGGGCAGGCAGAGGGTATGTAGGCGGCACTGGGTCTTCAGCCAGAGTCACGCGACCGCCTCTGGATCCCCAGTGGTTCTGGGTTGTGTGCCCGTATGGCCCGTCCCGTCCCCGGGTGCCCCTGCAACCCTCTCTCTGGGTGGTTTCCCTCATTATCAAGGTGGCTCAGGTCGCAACACTCACTGGGTGGGGTGAGGAGCGGGGGATGGTTTAAATCTTGTCAGACCACAGCTTCTGCCTCAGCCGGACTTGACAGCACCAGTCACCGAGGCGAAGGTCACCTTGGAAAAAGGGTGACTGAAATGTGTGTGTGGGGGCGAGAGGCAGTCTGAGAGGGAGAGAGAAGGAGGCCTCACATTCCTCTACTGTGGCTTCCCCTCCCCCACCTTCGACTACTCTCTGCCCTACACCTCCTGTTGGAAGCACAGACGCTGGGTTACACTGTGCCATGCCAGCTGGAAAGCAAGGACAGGAGGGCACCCCTGTGGGGATGCCGGAGCCGCCTGAAGGAGTGGGTCGGCCTGGGACCTCTGAGGGAGGAGATGATGTGGATGGCGGGTCAGAGTGCCAGATGACTTTGCTTCTCCCCTTCCTGTGGAAACCCTCTGGCCCCACAGTTGGCTTCCATTCCCGGGCCTGAGCCATTCTCTCTCCCGGCAGCCACAGATGTCCTCTGTTCACAGCCTCAGCCCCCCACTACCTAGAGGCAGGATGCAGGGCTGCTGTCCCCGAGGGTGCCCGGCTCACAGGCAGGGCCTTGTATACCTCATGGTGTCGCCATGTCTTGCTGCCCTGAAAGCAGAGCCAGGAAAGTCCCCGGATACCCAGGGGCAGGAGGAAGAGGGCTTGTAAATAGAAAGGAGTGGGCGTCCTCACCTTGCATTCCCTGAGAGGCTGAAGAAAGGAGAGGGGTGGCCTAGAGTTGAAATCACAAGGGAGACAGGAAAGGAACAGGGAGAGACGCTGTGGACGCGATTCGCTTTACCTTCAGCCCGGCGCAGTGTGTTTTATTTAGACATTGTATTTCCTACACTTCATTGTATTTCCCTGGCACTCTTCCCAGGACTCTGAGGCCGCATTTGAACGCCGGCCGGGTGGGAGGTTGTGGCAGGATGGCGGCTTTACCGCCGTGACCGGGACAGCGAGAGACCTCCTTTTTCCTCTGCTGTCCACGGTGGCCTGCTGCTCCATGCCCCCTCTCTTGCCCAGAGCTCTGCCCCTGCTGACCTTCTTCCTTCCATTGGCTGAAGTCCCTCAGCCCAGCTATGGCTTCCACTTACTGATCGAAGCGGCCACAGCAGCTGGTCTAGCTAGGAGCGGCTCGTCTGGGCCACGTCTGCCAGAAGACGCCAGACTGGTCTGAGTGTCAGCGGGAGGCTGCCAAGTAGGCTTCTCCCCTGCCTCCTCGACAACTCGGTGGAACCTCACGCCCCTCCCTTCCCTTCCCCAGTGGCCTCATAGTTGTCCTCTTCTCTCTGTCTGTGCATCTCGTTTGTTGTGGAAAAGCGACGGGAAAAGACGAGTTCCCGGACCTGCCCCAAAAAAGTGATTGCACTCTCTTCCTCCACTCCACCTTCCTGTCGGTTTTATCGTGCCCCTCAGGTGATTCCCTCCGCATGCCCTTTCCCGCTCCCCTCTGCCTGTCTTCCTGCACTGTGGTCAAAAGCGGCTTCCTGGCCACATCCCATCCCCTGAGTGCTGCTGCTGCCGCTCGACACCCCTCTGGAATGCCCTGGGGATCTGAGCTCCTTCTTCGGTCCTACTGACCGGCAGCTGGGTCCTCTTAGCAGGGCATAGTCCTCCCGGGGAAGCACTTGTCCGGAAGCGCCAGGGCCTTGTTCGTTGTGTGGGTGTGAGGAGGAAAAATAGCTTTGCTCTCCTGGCCCCCAGCCCAGGGTGGAAAGGTCAGGGTGCCTTAAGAGAAAGTAAGATGCCAAGTGCCACCACGTTGATTGTGCCAGGCTCAGACGAGCCTCCCCAACTTTTGTCATTTCCTGGATGTCTTTGCCGACCTGGGAGGTGACTGTCCAGGGAATTGGGGAAATTCCGCCTTGGGAGGCAGGTTGTAGTCACTGTGGGGGAAGTTGGGATGACACCCAAGCGGTCCATTTGAAACTGGTCCCCAGCTAAGTGTTGTCAGTGGTGCTCCCCAGTTCTGCAAAGTGGTGGGGAGCAGGGAGGAGAGGGGTGTTCTGACAGAGCCCTACCAGGAGCCACCCTAGCCAGAACCCTCTGTACTGATTTTGCTGGCACAACACTATTTTACTCAAGGTTTCATTTAAAAATCCAAAAGTCCCTTCCCTTCCTTCTTTTTCCCACCTTCCGCACCCCAAGAACTGTCCCAGGAGGCGTCACTCCTCAGGTCACTGTTGCTGGTCTCCCTCAAGTTCTTGGGAGCCCCAGAGGAAGCCCTCAGGCTACAACCCGACCTCCCCAAGACCCGAGTTTTGTGCCGGAGCCTCAGACTCCCCCTCCTTCCTCCTTGCTGCTGAGGCCCCGGCTCAAGGGACAAGGGAGATGAATGTCCGTTTCCTGCCTTTCCCTTACAGTGGGGTTCCAGTGAAAAATTGAGGCAAATACTCCCCCCTTGAAGGGTCAAAAGGCCTTAAGTCATGACCGTATGTCTCCCTAGGGCCAGGAAAACTGGCACAGCTGTGGATTTACCTCCTGGGCGATCTCCTCCCACTTGCTCGCCTTTCTGCTCCCGAAGCCTGTTCTCATCTCCACCCCCAGTCTATTAGGCAGCAATGTCAATTGATCAGTAGCACTTAACGGTGTGCAGAGTAGGAGCGTGGCTTAGTGGCTAGAGCACGAACCTGGGAGTCAGGAGGTCATGGGTTCGAATCCCAGGTCTGCCACTTGTCTGCTGTGTAACCTTGGGCAAGTCACTTCACTTCTCCGGGCTTCAGTTACCTCATCTGTAAAATGGGGATTAAGACCGTGAGCCCCATGTGGGACAGGGACTGTGTCCAACCTGATTACCTTGTATCTACCCCAGCGCTTAGAACAGTGCCTGGCATATAGCAAGCACTTAACAAACACCATTATTATTATTAATATTAACTAAGCCCTGGGAGAGCATCCCACAGTGAATAGACCTGATCTCTGCCCACAAGGAGTTTATAATCTAGCACTTTGGATGAATCTTAGTAGGCAAAGAGCCAAGGGCCATGATGAGACCACCCCTCTCCACCACCCCCCACCCCCAACTCCACTGGCCTGGGGCTTTCTCCAGGCCGTTTGCCGTGGTCACCTCGGGTCTGGCCAGGATCCAGCTCCTCACCGACCTCTCTGGCATCTGTCGTGGGAAGCCGCACCCTTTCACCCTCCTCTCCTTTCTAATGCTCTCCTTCAATTAACCCTTCCCATCTCCTGCCACCGGAAGAGATCGAGTGTGTTCCACCACAGTACTAACCGGCGTGTCTGCCCATCTGACTAACTGCCCGTGGGCCCAGCAGACGGGCTGACCTCTCAGTCCCAGGGGTCTGTGTGTCGGGGGTTTTAAAGGATGTGTGTGTGTACGTGTGTATATCTGTGTGTGTGGCTGTGAATACCCTCTGGTACAAATGGTCACTTCTTACTATCTCTTAGCTTGCCTGACCAGACTGTAGGACTGTTGTTAAGTTTACCCTTTGTTGCCCACAGACTTTGAGAGATCTTGGTGCTGACCCCTGTGGCAAGCAGAGTCCCAGGCCTGAAAGGGTAAAAAGAGCATGAACCAATGGCATGGGGTGCCCAGGGAGGCGGGGCGTGGACGCAGGGATGGGGAGTGCCAAGATGGAGCAAGGGAAAGGGTCATGTGTCTTGTGACCCCCATTCAGGTCACGCTTTTTTCCCCGCTTCAGCCCTTCAGGCTGGAGACAGAGGAAACTGAGTCGGTTCAGATGGATGCCCCTCCGCGCCACCCCCCACATCACGCTTAAATCCGAGCATTTACTCAACCTTTGCATTTAATGGCTGCCCAGCTGTCCCTTTCCCTTGACCTCCAGCCATCCTCTTTCCCAGCCTGACCCCTCTCAGCCTCCGGAGCCTTAGGCTGGGGATCTTGGGAGGGAGGCATTCCCCTTCACTCCAAAGCAGCCAGATTAGAGGAGCCGGTGGAGAGGAACCGGCCCACCAGAGAGAGGAGTGGTCAGGGGCACGAGGAAGGAAGGAGGAGGAGCAGGAGGAGTTCGGGAAGGTAGGGGAGAGTCCACCTCCGCGTCCTGGTTCTGTTAGGGCTTCGCTTGCCTCAGTGGACAGGTCGGGTCCAGTGTGAATGGCAGGGAGGGAACAGGGGCCCGGGCAAAGCTGCCCTGCCGGTGAGGGTTCTTTCAGGGGTTTCCAGTCAGGCCATTGGGAGGGGGCCCACCCCCTGTTCAGCAGGTTCAACTAAAGATCCCCTCTCCTCCCCTCTCCCTACTCTCCTTCTCTGTGAGGAGCGTGTTAGCCCCCTCAAATCCTCAGAGGAAAATGGAATTTCCCTCAGGCTCCCAGCCACAATCTAAATATCTAAAACAAACAAGACATCCGGGAGACTTGTCAAGGGAGGAGGTCTGGTTTGGGACAGAGAGGTGCTGGGGGACAGAACCTGGGGAAAGGCCAACTCCCTGGTCTGCCTTGCAATTCCTGGCTCTGTTAGGACCACATTTGCCCCAGGGATTGGGCCCGGCTATCCCGGGCTTCCTGCCCCTGGGAGACCCAGTGTCATAACACCCAGAGAGAAAAGAGGCCACTTTTCTTGTTTTCAGTAAGAGAAAACAGCCAGGAGGAAGTGGGGCTGAGAGAGGGGTTGGGCATCAGCATCAGTGATGAGATGGAGTTCTTCATTTGTGTCTGCAGGAAAGGGAAGGGGCAGCCACTTCCCTCGCTGCCCCCTGGCCCCTGCTCTCACCCCCTCCAGACATTAGGCTGGCCAGCTCCACTGCCATGCCCCGAGCGTGGGCTTTCCTTTTCTAGTTTCCCGGCTACCTGCTTCCTCTCTATCTGCAGAGCTCTCCTTGGGCCATTCGGCCACCGGAGTCTGAACCCACCTTGAGTACTTAGCCGTGGGTAAGCCAACCAGCCACTCTTCTGGGCCAAAGACAAAAGAGGCATCAGGTGACTACTGCCTTGCGTGGTTTCCCTCCCTGAGGCCATTGTCCAGGGGCTGGAGCCAGGGGGGTATGAGGACAGAGCAGCTTAGAGCCAGAGGAGCGGAGAGGGTGTCATCACCGTCACAGTGAGGCTGGGAATCCCCCTCTCCCTGCCACATGCCCCGACCTCTGGCTCATCTAGATGTACTTAGTGAGAAAAGGCTCTGCTCCCCTGACTTACTGGATGGGGACTTGGAGAGGGCAGCATCGCCAGTGACCGGAGGAAACGGGGGCCCTGCCTGTCTGTCTTCAGGTCATTTCTTTGGGTCTTAGGGCAAGTGCAGTTAAGGATCAAGTGTTCCTCTGGGGATGAGTGGAGAAGCAGCCAGCTGCCTTTCAATAGAGAGTTTAGCCACTCCCTTCTCCCTAGCACACTACGTGCTCACGTGCTTGTGTCCGCGCATGCGTGCCCACACACACTCTCAGACTTTTCTCCCTACAACCTGCCTAATCCCTGCTGGCTGGGCCGGGTGGATGGGGAGGCAGGAGAGTTTCCTGCCAGGGAGGAGTGGCGGGGAAGGAGGGGTGTGAGGTGGCTGAAAGGGGCAGGTCTGACCACTGATACATTCCCTTGAAAGAGAGCATCTCTGGAAGGAGAGGTCAGTCTTTCCTCTCTCTTCCTTGTCCTTTCCCACTTCAATTCCTCAGAGGCGGAAAGAGTCCCCAACAGGATCGGTCAGCGTGATGGCTGACAGCTGGGGTGGGAGTTGGGTCTTGGGGGGCCAGCTTCTAGACACCCCCTCCCTTCTCTCTCTCTCTCTCTCTCTCTCTCTCTCTCTCTCTCTCTCTCTCTCTCTCTCTCTCCCCCTCCCCCTCTCCCTCTCCCTCTCCCTCTCCCCCTCCCTCCCTCCCTCTCCCTCTCCCTCTCCCCCCCCCCCTTCCCTCCTTCCACTTTTGGTCCTGGACGCAGCAGCTTGGGGTCAGGGGAGTGAGCAGAGTATCAACCCAGAGTCCACCCTGTCCCTGTCTGTATTCGGTGCTTCCTTTGACTCTTTCTTTTCCATCTTTTCTTTTTTAGCCAGAGACCGAACCTTCCCGCCGCTTCTTTGTTGACCAATGGGAGCTTTCCCTTAGCCTCCGCTCCTCCAATCGCCCCGCCTCACCCTCCTCTGACTCCCTCCGCCAGGTAGCGTGGCGGGGATGCTGCTGCAGAGGCTCTGCCCGCGCTGCTCCCACTGATGCCACCCGCCGGGGTCTGCCTCACAGGAGGGGCGGGGGCTCGTTTGGCCGGGCTCAGGCCTTCAGGCCTTCGATCTTTGTGGGTGCGCGCGCACCTGTGACGCATCTGCATGCCTGTGACGGTTGGTGGGGAGGAAGAGGCCACAGCTGAGTGAGGGAACTTTGAAGAACTGGCCTATTTTGCCTGAGCCTCATGGACTAGTGGGTGTTTTCTAACACTTTGTCATGAGTGTGCAGTGTTTTTCTTGTAATTACTTAAGGCTGTTTAAGGACTGACCCTACTGGAAATTGGCTGAGGAATAGATTTTCACGTGCACTTGTGTGTGTATGCGTATGTGGGTACATGTGTGTATATGTGCACATAAGGTAGTTTGGTTGTGTGGCTGAGGGTCGAGGGAAGAAGAGGCTGTGTCTGGGTGTGAGAGAGGGTGAACACAAGGTAGAACTGCGCCTTAGGCTTGGCTGCTTCTGTAGCACGAGGTGAAAGAAGCCACCTGCTGCTCACGCCCCAAGCAGGAGTTTTGCAGGTGTCCTCCGTCTCCTGGTTTCCACATCATTGTGGAGCTGAATGCAAGTTGTCGCCGCAGTCCCGGATCACCCCGGTTCTGCCGGGGCCGAGAGTTGTGGAACGGCAGGCTGGAGGCTCTGGGGACCTCCTAACGCCAGCCCTTCTGGATTGAGGAGCCTGCCAGGACCAGCTTAGCCAGTTTCCTGGCTCCCCCCACCCCGTGTTCCCCTTACCAGTGTTCTGCGCCCTGCCCGCCGGGGAGCAGAAATTAACACAAACATCCTCCACCGACTCGGAGATTGATTCTCTCTCCAGCTCTACCTCTTTTCTACACTCTCCAAGCCTAAGCTTCTCCAGTTTCCACTGTCATATCCCACTGAGTTTATGATCGGCTTTTTCCCCACCGGGAGGGTAGAGTACCGTTCAGGCAAATCTCTTTCCTTCCTCGCATCTCCCAGCTTCTGCCCCAGGAGAAGTAGGATCAGAGTTTGGCTGGGGATGGAGGCTGAACAGCAAAGGGGTGAAGTCCATTGTCCCCGGGGGCAGTCGTGGTACCCGCCTTGCAGCAGGGACTCTGGGTGGCGGAGGATTTGTGTGTGGACCACCGAGTGTTTGTGTGTGTACATGCCTGTGCGCTAGCACACGTACACACACAGCCTATGCTCAGCCACCTGCCCCCACACTTCCCTGGCAGCTCTGGGCACCTGCCCTCTCTGCCCAGGCCATTAGATCCAGACTCATCTTACGGTCGTCACCTTCTGGCCCTACCCTGGCCCCTGGCACTGCTCAGCTAGGGCAACTGCCCGGCTTCTGTGTGGCTAGCGGTGTGGCTAGCGAGGTTTGAGTGGGACGCTGTCATCTCAGCTAGGCTGATGGCTCTGTTCGGTCACTAGCACCAACCCGTCTCTCTCCATCCACTCACTCTGCTCGCGGGCACGGTTTTGGCATGGTTTGACTGCAGCACCTCTGAGTCATTTTTTAGATCTCTTCCGACACGGTTCCCATCGCCTTAATGTGATTTTTCTTCTTCTTCTCGTTTTACCTCATTTCCTGGCGGTTTTATTTCCTCCGACCACTAGAAGTATATAAAGATGTACACAGGCGGAGTGAGCTCTTTGGCTGAGCAGATAGCCAATCAGCTTCAAAGGAAAGAGCAACCCAAAACCCTTCTAGACAAGAAGGAGCTGGTAAGAGAAGCACCCAGGATGTCATGTGTGTACAGACGTGACGTGGAGCCGCGACGGCGTGAGCTTGGCAGGGGGCCTGGTGCGGCAGCGGTGGTGGGACTGACCAACCAGCGAGGTTGTTTTTATTGAGTCTTTTGGAGCCTAGGAACCTTCTTCCTAAGTTCTCAGGTGCAGAGTTGAAGGTGCCTCGGAGATGGAGGGAGAGAACAGGATCGGGCTTGGTGGACAAGGTGGCGGAGGCCCAGAGCCCTCGGCTCCTTTAGTCATGCCGAGCTGGAAGAGATGGAAAAGGCCGAGCCCCTCCCGGTGTGGTGGCTGGCCCGGCCCGGGGCCACCGACTGGGCAGCTCCCGGCTGCCGGGGCCAATGGGGATGTTTTGGTCTGGTCCCGGTGAAGAGGGGAGTCCCGCAGAGCCCTGCCTGCAGGGAGCCGGGATTCCTTCCCCGATCCTCTGCCTCAGTCCAGGGAGCCGCCCGCGTGGGAGGGGAGACCCTGACCTTCCTCCCCTTCGATCCAGGGCTCGCTGAAGAAGGAGTTCCCGCAGAACCTGGGCGGCAGCGACACGTGCTACTTCTGCCGCAAGCGAGTGTACGTCATGGAGCGGCTGAGCGCCGAGGGCAAGTTCTTCCACCGCAGCTGCTTCAAGTGCGAGTACTGCGCCACCACACTGCGCCTGTCCTGCTATGCCTATGACCTCGAAGATGGTAAGGGCGGGGCCGCGAGCCGGGGAGGGCGAGGAGCCTGGCCCTGACGCCTGGCTTTGGGATCCGGTCGGGGGCCGCGGCGGTGCCGTGATCCATCACCTCCTGTCCCCGCTGCCGGGGACAGCCGGAGCTCAGAACGGCATTTCCCGGATCTCTTGGATCCGGCCCTGGCCTCCCTGCTCCTTCCGAGCGTGCCTCAAGAAGTTTCCCGGGAACCCCTGGCCTCACCCTGATAACGGTATCCTCATCCTCAGCCTCTGATGTGCCCAGAACAAACATTTTCTGCGGGTCCTGGGGTCAGCTGATGTTAAGTGCTTAGTACAGTGCTCTGCACATAGTAAGCGCTCAAGAAATACGATTGATGATGATGACCCTAGTGCATAGGAGAGCCAAGACTGGTTGGTTTTGAGTGGCCTGAGAGCCCTCATGAGATTAGTGGCAGGCCTTGAACTTGGGCTCGGGTCTCCCTTGACTGCTCTTCCCAGAAGCCTCCTGTCCAGGGTAACTGAAACATCCATGGACTACTCCTCTTTGCCAGTCCCTCCTACTGCTTTGAATGTTTTCCCGCCTTTGGGGATTGCGAATCCTTCAGCGGGATCCGGGATTATTTCTCAGGAGCTCTTTGGGATCCTTGAGGACCTGCTGTGATGTTCAGTCGAAAGACATTGACTCTTCTCCATTAGAAAGCCACATGTGGTTAGGGAGAAGAGAGAGAAGTGGGCTGCCCCGAGGTAAACCCTCTCCTATCACCCCCGACAGCTGCTGGAGAAAGGCTGGGCCCCACCCCACCCCACCCATCTTGAACTGGAGGGTTTGGAGCCCAGAATACCCGGCTTCTGAGTCCCCAGCTGAAATCCTGAAACAGAGCTGGGGGCTAGGGGCTGCTAGCTCCCTTTGAGAGAGTTACTGAAACAGTTGCCCGAGGGCAGGGCCTCTCTACAAAGCTTCTGACCCATCTCTCCCCTCCTCCGGTTGGAGAACCCAGTTGGGCTGCTCAGGGAGCTTGGGGCACGAGTGACTCCCTTGAGATTAATGAAGAGCATCGGACTGAGAGAGAGCATGAAATAGAGCGGAGGAATGAGGCAGATTCAGGGGGGCACTCCCACAGAATGGAGAGGTGTCCAGGGACTAGAAGCTACGAATTCTGGGAGGGGAAGCATGGCATGTTATAGGGGGAAGGGTCTTCTCCACTGCACGGACATTGCAGTGGGGGTTGGGGGGTCAGCAGCGATCTCAGAGAGGACCCCATAGTTGGGGTTCTCATCTGGGCCCTGCCCAATACTGCACACCCTCAGTCGCAGGCCCCGCCCCTCCCACCCCCAGAATTTCTGTTTCTGTTATACTGGCCACAGTCCGTGGCTGGGCCGGGATGTCTGGCTTCCCCAGCTCCGGTGAAGGCTGCCCTTTCAGAAGAAGCTGCGGCTGAAAAACCCGACAACTCTGCCTTTGCCCCAGTGCTAGCTCATTTCCTCTTGCTGCCATCTTTTCAGGAAAAGACTCCACATTAGACAGCGTGACCTACTATTTATTCCCGGGGTTCTTGTGGTCATTATCCAAGGGAGATGCGGCCAGGCAGGGCCCAGGGGTGAAAGCTGAGCAGAGTGTAGCCGTGCATGGCTTTTAGGGCCAAGCAGTGGGGAGGGCGGGGCTCTGTCACGCAGCCATTTTTTCTTCTCAAACGCAACTCCATTTCCCCTGCTAATCAGTCATCTCTCAGGCCCTCTGAGGTACACTAGGGTTCACCTAGCGCACTGTCCCAGGTCCCAGTCCCCAAAACCAAGTGGACCCTGTGCACCCCAGCTGCAGTCTGCTCTGGGGCACGCAGCAGGTGGGGAGGGAACCAGAGCACAGTGGTGTCTTCTAGGCTGGGACTCTGACTGGGCCAGCCTTTCTGTCAGACGACGCACCTGTCTATCGACGCATCTGTCTGTCGACGCACGTCTCCTGCCCACAGCCCAGGGTGGATGAGAAATGGGGCCGTGTACCGGTAGTGTTAGCGGTGCTGGCTTGGGGACAGTGTTATGGACTGGGGCAGAGGCAGGGGCAGTTTCTCTGGACCGCAGCTTTAAATGTTAGCACCCTCTTTCATCCCTCCATCTGCCACCCCGCTACCCCGGCCCGTGAGCGCTGGCCGCGTTCATCTCCGTGTTGGCAACAGTGGCCCTCCCGGCTTTTCATGTGATGCGAGCGCGCGCACACACTGCCGCATTGTTCATGGCCGGTGCCTCACGTAGGCCTCTTGCCTCAGCTTGGCTCACCTCTGGGGACTGTGCCCCATGAGGGGAAGCCATGACTTTGGAGCAAAGGGAGAGGAGGAGTGTCCCCAGCCAGGTGTGTGTAGAGAGATTGTGCCCTGCGGGCAAAAAATGGGGCAAGGCGTGGACCGAGGCTCTGCCAAAAGCTGCAAAGGTCTGAAGCAAGCCGGGATTTTTCTCATTTCTCACTGTTCCACCCGCAGGGAAATTCTACTGTAAACCTCACTACTGCTACCGACTCTCCGGCTACGCACAGAGGAAGAGGCCCGCATTGGCCCCGCTGTCGGGAAAGGTAACGTCTGTATTGGGTGTGGGGCAGGCGGGGGTGCGCAGCGGCAGGTGCCAGTCTGGGGTAAAGGAACCCCGGTGGGCAGGGAAGCTAAGGGCATCTGAAGATGGGGCGGGAGGACTACTGGAAAACCCTCCCATCTGGGACAGCTGCCAGCTTCCGGCAATGGACCAGAACTGTCCATCAGAGGGGAAGGCAGGAGGTCAAAGGGCATCCACTCTGGCCTCTGTTCAAGCCTGTGTTTTGGAGGGAACCAGCAACGTTGTCACAGCTGCCCAGCCCAGCCTGCCATCAAAGATGGGTTAACCTCCTGGCCAGTAGTTGCCTTCTGGGAAGCAGATGCCAATTGGATGGGTGCTCAGAAAAGATTGTTGCTTAGTCGGCCCTACTCCCAGAAACTCCAAGTTGGGTTTAATCTTGGCCCTGCACTGCAGAGGAAACTGCAGAGGGAAGTAGCTGTCAGTCTCGCGGGGGGCTGCTTACCCATCCCCTTAATGCTGTGACATCCCTCAGGAAGAGGCAGCATGGCCTAATAGAAAGAGCCACTAGCTTGGGAGTCACAGAATCTGGGTTAGAATTCCAGCTCTGCCACTTGCCTGCTGTGAGACTTCGCACAAGACACTTTACTTCCCCGTGCCTCAGTTTCCTCACCTGAAAAGTGGGGTTAAAATACATGTTCTCCCTCCCTCTTAGACTGTGAGCCCCTTGTCCCTTAGGATAGTGCGTGGCATGTAGTATGTGCATAATAAAGTTCATCGTCATTGTGGCAGCAAGAACTCCATATGGCTTGGGCTGGAATGTTGTGGGTCTCTACACAACAGGCAGGAGGTCGGACATCCCAGTTTGTGATGTGGGTTATATTCCACCCGTTGCATAGGGGATTGTCTTAGATGAAGCCCCGAAACACAAGGCGGCTGGAGCGGTGAAAATTCAAGCCCTGCCCAAGGCAGCGGGGCCTCAGGTCAGCTGAGGGCTGAGGGGCCGGTCACCATTCGAGGGCCCCAGGGGCTGGCCCGGGCGATCGGCCCCTGCCTGGTCCTCATCGGCCTCTCCTCTCTGACTTCCAGGAGAGCAAAGGGTCCCTGCAGGATGGCACTGCCGCAGATGGGCCAGGACGCACCAGCGCCGTCGCCGGCTCGGCCGAGAGGACCCCAGGTAGCCCCGCTTCCTTGTTTGGCTGGGGGGTGCGGTACTCGCTCGGCCTCCTGGGCAAGGCCCAGGGGATGAGCCAGCGCCTCCAGATCACCGTCTCCTCACTCGGGCGCCAGGTGGCCCAAAACCCCCTGGACTCCTTTTTCATGTGCCAGCTGCTTGCCTTCGGGGTCCCCTTCCTCTACGCCCTGTCCGAAGTGCTGGTCCAGATCGTGGGCGAGTTCCCCTGGCAGCCAGCCCTCCAGTAGGCCTGGACCAGAAGCTAGCTCCTTTGCTGGGGGAGTGTCACCTCTCGCCGCAGCTCCGGAGCCCAGGTCTCCCCACCCCGGGCACTAAAGACAGCTGGCCTGGAATCCATCCGGTAAGCACAGGTGTCTCGAGAGGGGCTCCCGGTGCCTCCTCTGGGCACGGGGTAACTGCGGGCGGCTGGCTGACCGGTTTGGATTCCTTCCGCCCGCTCGCTGAGTGGCTTGGCTCTGGGAGGGGAGGTGCCGGATTGGATTTCTATGCTTTCCTGGACTCCGGGAACTCCTCCCTCCCCTCCCCACCCGCCTCCTCACTGACCCGGTGGCTGCAAGAGAGACGACCCAGCTGATGGATTTGGGCTGTGGCTGGGTTCTCTGGCACACTGGAGTCTCCTGGGCTGGGACTCTGACCGGTCCGGCCAACATCCCCCTTTCTGTCTGTCGACATGATTTCCCGCCCACGCGGCCCAGGAGCTGGGGGGAGACTGGGGCCGGCACAGACTCAGACGCGTGGTGTATTGTCTCAGTATTCTTCAGGAGCAACCTGTCTACGCTTTGTGCCCCAGTTTCTCAAGCGGCTGAGAGGTCCCAACCTCCCCATCTCCCCCTTCTTCCCTCTGCCCCACTCCCCGCCGACTCAAGTGAGCTGGAGACTTCTGGGTAACCAGGGTAACGAGCTGGAGGGAGAGAGAGCTATGATATCTTCCTTGCTAACAAATATATATATATATTTATCTCTGTAGCAGCCATATAAGAACCTGGGACTTTTAAGGGAGACAGGTTTTGGTGTTTTTAAAGAACTTGGGCTTTAAAATGAAAAGAGAAGCCCATTGGCCCAGGCTCTAGGCTGGAGGAAGGTGTGTGTGTGTGTGTGTGTGTGTGTGTGTGTGTGTGTGTGTGTGTGTGTGAGAGAGTGTTTTTGTCTATGTGTCTTGGGTGGTGGTCAGTGCCATCGGGACCGGGGCAGATGGTGGCTCTGGGTTCACAGGTGACTCTCCTCCCTTCCCTATAACTTGAACGATGCTCAACCCCAGCCAATCTGCTTCCTCTGCCTAAGGAGCGCCTGCGAGCCCCCGGTCGTGTGATTCGGTCTGCCTGAGAGCCGGCCAGCACTACCAGGTTGGGGGTGGAGGGTGGGGCCTATTTCAGCCTCCCGCCCGCTGTGGGCGGGCTGAGTTTGCACTCTGTGCTGCATGGGCACTGTATGTGTTGTGTGTATGCAGGCCACAGTTCCTTTCAGCAGCCAGGGGCCACATGCAGCTATCTAATGCTTTCTCCTCCTCCTCAGCCCTCAGTCTGGAAACTAGGGGGCTCGAGGGGAAACATCTCAAAAGGGGTCCTCCCGGTACTTTCTCTTCCCACCTCCTCAGCGTGTCATTCTGGGCACCCCCCCTCAGATGGGCCATGACCAGGATGGGTAACCGGAGGACTCTTAGGAGAAGTCGAGGCAGACCATAGGCAGCTTTATCAGTCTTGCCAGTTCTCTGATGTTAGATTCCCAGGTGAGGAAGTGGGCTCTGCTTGTTTCCATGCCACAATCCATGGGGCAAGTTACAGGGATTCAAGGAGACCTCCCAGAGAGCTGAGTGGAGGGTTTGGCCCTTGGGAATATCCGGGAAGACAACTAGAGGATTAGCAAACTTCCAAGGTACGCAGCACCCCCTCTCCCAGCCACTGTCCCCCTTCCTACTGTGGCTGTTGGGGAGGGAGTGACCGAATTCAGGCTTGTAGTTGTGGCCACCGAGTCAGAAGCTCTATGGAGAGATAGGAGGGGCCTCTCCATCCAAGGAGAGAGGCTTCGATTGGGTGGGGAAAAATCTAAGGCCCCAGGAGCAGCATGTAGGCTTCTGAGGTGACTGCTCCCGCTACCACTTCTTAATTCTGCACATTTGAAAACCTTCACATCTTGGGGTTCTCTGTGCTCCCTGCCCTGCTCTCTTGGTCCCGTGAAAGTCACCCCCAGAAAGATCCAGGGCCGGGAACAGACTCCCCCTGGCCAGATGCCCAGGCCCCAGCTTAAGGCCTCCTCTTGCCCCGAGATCTCAGATCAAATGGGGCAGTGGGCGGCGGAGGCGTCATTGGCCTTTAGGGCCTGTATGCGAGGGTGGGACCCAGAAACCGGCTCAGTCTAGTGGTGCCCTTGTCCTGAGCCTTTGCTTCTAGGAGGGGGATGACCAGGTGTCCCCACTCGCCACTTAGCAGCCATTTAAGGTTTGGCCTGCTTCCTCACCTTAGAACCCTCCCACCAGCAAGGGACTCCCTCCCTTCTGGAAGGAGCCCTCCCCCGAACCAGGGGGCTTCTGGTGGTTGTGTTTGGAGACCCCAGTCCCTGCCCCCAACTGCTGCAGAGGGAGGAGGAGGAGCTGGCTGCTGGACAGCCGACTCCCCCATCCTTGCTGGAGCAGGCCTTTTCCCCAGCCCGGGTTCAGCACGGGGCCCTGGCATGCTGGCGAGTATCTCTTGGCTTGAGAGCCTCCCTTCATCTTCCTCCCCCATTCCTGCTGTGTTCAGTGTGTGCTGCGTCTGCCACTGTGCTATAGCTGCCGTTGCCAAAAAAAGAACCTAACCCAGCAACAACCCTCCTCTTCTCCCCCCAGCCCCTCCCTGGAACAAACACCCTAAACCCGCTTGAGATGGTCGTGCCTACCCTTGGTGGCACCGACCGCAACTGCTGGCTTATTCGCAACTGGGACGTTGTCTTCACCGTTTTTCGTTTGCAATGCACTTTAAAATGGAAGCTGTTCTCTTTGAAAGTCTGTAAATGTCGTGTTCCCAAACTTCCTAAATAGGAACTCTGGACTCCTGATCGGGGCCCTGGGGACAGACAGTCTTGCCCAGGGCCTGGCTTAAGGATTGGGACTTGGGAAAGGGGTGGGGGGAAGGGGCAGGCCCAGGTAGTGTCAGCGCCAGATCGTTCGATTGTATGGCCCAGAGCCAAATGCCAAGCAGGTGGGGTGCTAGAAGGGTTCGGGTGGAGAGTAGAGGGAGAGAAGGATGGCTTCGTGGTACCCAACCGGCTGAGCGGAGGGTAAGCTGCATTCTGTAGGGTACATCATGGCCATTTACCCCGGGCCTGTTAGTGTTAAGAAGCCTGGCAACCTGCACCCTAATGGTCAACACTGGTTCCAAGTCGCCTTGCCCTCCGCAGGCTTCTAGGGTTCCGTGCCCAGAGTGTGGTTTTTCAATAGCTGGCAGAGCAGCATCCAGCTAAGGGGAAAACTTTGGTGTTCTTGGTGGGCACCGAGATGTCAAGAACCCGTCTGCTGCTTCACCGAAGCTGAGAAAGCTTTGATCTGAGGCAGGAGCGAGTCCTACACACACAGTCCAAAGCCTCTTAGGAAGGCTTTGCTTGTGGTCCGGGGCCTTTTAACCCCAGAGCTCCGACAGGGCCTGCTTTGGTGCGCCGGCACGGCCCCAGTTGGGAAGGAATGGCTTTCTCCATCGAGGGAAGTCCTTGGCCGAAGAGTTTGGTGCTTCCCAAGGTGGTCTATCCACCTGGATTTCCTGGCAGAGGGAAGGGACGGTGGTGGGGGAATCCCATCCGCTCCCGCTCCGAGCCCCAGCAGAGGGTTGGAGGAAAGTGGGAGAGAGAGAGAGAGAGAGAGCAGACAGCTGAGGGTTTCTCACCCTCTGAGCCAGGGCTGGGGGCTCTGGCTGGGAGCCTGAGGCTGGGAGAAGCAGGAATCGGTACTTCCTTCCATCCTGCTCGTTTCCTACCTGCCCGCGGGTTATTTATTTATTTATTTATTTATTTCTCTATCTGTCTGTGCCTGTGTATCTTGAGCTTTCCCGGGCACACCTGAAATAGCCCAGGAACGACCTCACCAGGCGGTTAGGGTGGCACCGCCATCATAACTCTCTCTCCCCACCCGGCTCATCCACCATCCTGGGCTGGAGGCAGACTCTGCAGATGCCTGCTTCCTGATGAGGGGAGGAATGCAGAGGGTAGCCAAGGGGAGAGGAGGTCCCTGGGGTGGGGTCAGCTGTGCCCAGGGAAGTCTGTGTCCTCTTTGGTCTTTTGTAAAGCTCTTTCTGCCCTTGTTTTTCACCCTCTGCTGTCATAAGCTTCTGGTGTGCTTCTTCGTGAGTTTTTTTTTTTAATTGTGTAACATCTGCTTTTGTCGTTACTGTGAAATTAAGGTGGCTTTTTAAAATTAAATGTTATCGCTCTTATCTCAGAGAATAAATTCCAAACAACCTGCTGGTCTCTGAGTTTTTCTTTCCCCCCACCCTTTACCTGACTGTTCGGGGAAAGGGAGGTGAGGGCAGGCCCCATAGGCGGGTTTGGAAGCCTGGGGGTTTTGGACTCGCACACTTTTGGGGAGGAGAGAGGGGAGACAGGGAGGCAAAAATGCCCTCACCCTGACAAGTGTCCGAAGTATTTGAGATCATTGGGAGAGAGGGCAGCCGGGGGTGAGGATGCTTCAGGGAGAGCGGGCATGTTGGAAGCATTTTGCTGCCTCCACGGCGAGAAATAGCACCCACAACCCCAAAAGAAATTCCATTCCATTCCCTGAGTCTCAGACTCAGCCAGGCGACCAGTGGGCACAGGGATGGGGCGTGAGGCAACTGAGAGGAACATCCAGGAGAGATAGCCTGTCCGATCTTGGGCTTGCATTTTCTTTGCTTTTTTCCCTCAGGAGGGAGGCAGACTCTGAGAGGATGAAGCAGAAGAGAGTCTCTCTGCTAGATAAGGCCTCTCCAAGGAGTCAGTCAGTGTGTGTCCAGCGTGGTGTTGGGGAGGGCTAGGGATGGGGGTCCGATCTGTTCCACCCACCCCCCGGATATCTTTCTGTCTGGCTCTGTCATGTTTCCTGCACTAAGCAGGGTAGCAAGTTCTATTTTGCAGCTCTGGAACCTGCAGGGATTTATTTAGCTATAATAAGAAGCCAATCGGCTGCTCCCTTCACTCCCCTGTTGCTCACATCAGCACAGTAACCTTTCGCTCCAGCAGTTGTCTGCCGGTCGTGGGGCTCAGCTTGACCGAACAGGTCACCTTGAGGGTTGAGCTGTGTCAGCCTGGCTGCTCCCCTTGGTCCCGTCCCCGGGTGAGGGGAACTCCCCCTCCCCTGTGCCCTGAGGCCCCTCCAGCCCCCCCTTTCCAATCCGGTGTTCCCAGGCAGCTTGCGAAGCGTATTTCCTCGGCTGTCTGGAGCCTTCTAGGCTGTGATGCCGGGAAGCGGATGTGGGCCGGTTTGAGGAGAGCATTTGGCATAGAGGAGGGCTGTAAGGGCGGTAGGGGGCTCGGGCTCTCCCCAGCTTCTCTTGGCCCCGGGGTTTCTCCTTCTGTCTTGGAGCATCTAGTTCTGCCCCAGCTTTATGTGCATCCACTGTGCCTTCCTCAGGGCCTCTTTCCCTACGGATTGTTCCTTCTCCGTTCTCTTACCTTGGTGGTGCTCCTCTTTCTTTGCTGAGTACCTCTGGAATTTGGGGTCGGGGGCAGGGTGAGTTGGTGGGTGAGAAGCAATGGAGAAAAGTCAGGAGATGTTAACTTGAAAATCCCTCCCGTGGGGTCAAGCGCAAATTCTCTGTCCATCCGCTGCTTGTCATGTGCACCCCCCTAACCACTCAGCCTTTGGGTCGCACAGTCCCTTCCCCTCTGGCTTCTTGAAATCACAACTGGCCCTGACCTGTGGCCGTCAGTAAGGCCGTAAGGGAAGCGGGGGGTTTCTGAGTTTGGCCCACAGAGTGGTGGATGCAGCAGTCTCAATTCCAGCTCCCTGACGGATAGTGGCCCCAGACTATGCCGGGGGGTGACCAGTTCCCTTTGGGAGCATGACGTCTCCCTCGAGAGGCCTTTTGTAGCCTGCTGCAGTGGCCAGTAAAGGTCCAAGGTCCAACTGGGCACTCCCAGGCTCAGGAGTGGCTCCGATAGGCGGTGGGGAGGCAGATTCCATCCCAGCCGCGCCAACCCAATTGCCTCAGTCCAGGTCAAGCCAACTTCCCTGGAAGGTGCCAACGGGCACTGAGTCATAGTTACAGTGGAAAAAGAGAGTCAAGCTGGCACCGTTGTCTAGGGGATGTCCTGAGGCCAGTGTCCTCTTGCTCTCTGCACACTGCCGGCATTCTCCTGCTCAGAGTGCGGGGGGCACGGGGGTGTGTGTTTGTTTGTATGTGTGTGCGTGTGAGTTCTTGTGTGTGGAAAAACTGACACCAACAGCTAATTGTGATCTCTCAGTCAGTCGTATTTATTCAGCACTTGCTGTATGCAGAGCACTGTACTGAATGCTAGGGAGAGTACAGTTTGAAAGAGTAGGTATAGACAGTCCCTGGCAGACAGTTGGGGTCCCAGACCAACTCCTATTTCCCTCCATTTGCTAACAGCCAGGCCTCTGTCAGCCACCTCATGTAGGGTCTCCCCTAAAGTTCAACCCTCTCACCAGCAATAGGACAGCCCTGCCCTATCCAAGCAGAGAGAGCAAGGCCCCATAAAGATCACCACCAAATTATCAGCTCCTCGAGGAAAGGGCCTTGGGAGTCAGAAGGTCATGGATTCTAATCCCGGCTCCGCCACTTGTCTGCTGTGTGACCTTGGGCAAATCACTTCACTTCTCTGTGCCTCAGTTATCTGTAAAATGGAGGTTGAGACTGAGCCCCACATGGGACAGGGCCTGTGTCTAACTCGATTTACTTGTGTCCACCCCAGCGCTTAGTACACTGCCTGACACATAGTAAGCGCTTAAATTTCTAGACTGTGAGCCCGTTGTTGGGTAGGGACCGTCTCTATATGTTGCCAACTTGTACTTCCCAGTCGCTTAGTACAGTGCTGTGCACACAGTAAGTGCTCAAATACGATTGAATGAATGAACACATACCATTATTATTATTATCATTATTACTAACTCCACAGTCCTCCCCCAAGCATTTAGTACAGTGCTCTGCACACCATAAATGCTCATTAAACATTATCAATCGATTGCTCTTCAGAGAGAAGCCAGGGGTAGGAAGCATTCTGTTGGCTGTGGGTTTTGAATGAGTCCGTGGGTCTGCCATTCCCCACAGCTCTGTCTTCTACCAACCTGGATTAAATTGGGTTATGAACAGCCCTTTAGCCGAGACCCGGGCATGAATCTCATGGTGACCCTGAGAAGCTTCCATGCCATGGAGAGACACAGAGTCAAGTTATTGAACATGTTTTGTGTGCAGGACACTCTACTGAAAGCCTAGGAGAGCATATTAGAGGTAAAAGATGCAGTCCCAGCCCTCAAGGAGCTTACGGTCTAACGGGGACTGGCAGACCCGATAAATTACCGATCAGAAGTGAAAGAAAAGAGGCCGATGAATAAGTGACTAAGTGCTTAAATAGTTGTTTGACCATTGATAGGTACGGAGGTAGTATGGATAGTTGAGAGAACAGAATCAATCAATCAATAATATCTGTTGAGTGCTTACCATAGAGTGCAAAACTCAATGCTTGGAAGAGGATAATACAAGAGTCCTGGTAGATAAATTCTCTGCTCGCAAGGAGCTGGTGGCCACAGGGAAAGAAAATGAATTGGGGAAAGTCTCCCTGGGGAAGATGGGATTTCAGGAGGGCTTCTCTGGGTCTCTTTGGTCCCGCTTCCCAGCAATAGACTCCTCTGCCCCGCCGAACCTGAGATCTAGAATCTTCGCTTTTCAGGGAAGTCTGTGCCTGGAGGGCACTCCTTGGCACGGTTTGTGTGGCTCAGTGAGCTGGAAGAATGGTCAATTTGAAGAGTCTGCATTAGCCCCAGTCGGTTTCTCCGGTTACAGTAGCATTGAAGAGCAGTCAGGCTCAGGAGCCTCAAGAATTATACTTCCTGGTGGAGGCCCTATTTTCCTTTTTTATTAGGATTATTTTTGCCTGCTGCCTGATTTTTTTTTAGACCCTGATAGGTGGTCTTGCAAGGGAGGGAAGCCATTAATCAGTCAGTGGTATTTATTGAGCACTTACTATGTCTAGAGCACTGTACTAAGTGCTTGAGAGAGCACAATATACCAGAATTGGTAGGCACGTTTCATAAAGCTTGCCATCTAGAGGTGTTAGTGTAATCCATCGTGAACGATTGGAAAAAAAGGTGAGTGTGTATGGGAGAGAGACAATGAAAATGAGGTGGGAGGGCGCAGTGACCTGTCGCCCCATCAAAGTAGAAGTGTGCTCTACCAAAGAACCTATAAGAGGAAGGACAGGTAGGATTTTTAGGTGAAGGAACAGTGGAGGGAGGGTCGGGAGGATGGAGCCAGCCAGCTAAAGGGCGTTGCTGATTGGAGGAGTTGTGGCTGTATTGCATGAAACTCCTGCCGTATTGGCTATCCATCGGCATGCCCTGCTCTCCAGGGAACCTCCCTTAAGTTTATGTGCTCCTGTTGCGGATTCCAGGCTAACCAGCCCCTCTTTTGCACCGGCTAATCCCATTATTTCCGGGGATAAAGACTGGATCTCAGTTGACTCCTTCCCCGGTGGAAATTGGGGAAGGTGGAAGTTTTCCTATTCTCTCCCACCCTTTTATTTTCAGCGTTGCATCGGGGCAGGCGGGAGGTGTGGGAAGAAACGGCAGTTGGTTTCGTTCTTCAGACTCCTTGACTTCGTCCTTCATTTGAAGTTTAGCTCACTGCAGTTGGCTGCATTTGAAGGCCGCAGGCTAAACGCGCATAACTTCCCAAATGAGGAATTTGGACTTTACCCTGTTGGACGAATTTGCTTTTAGGCATAAACAGTGCGAGAGTAGGAGAGAAGTCTACTGAGCATGTGCGGACATGGGCCCTCCCTGAATTTCCCAAGGACAGGCTGGAACAGGCAGGGCTCCGCGCTGGCAGAGTCTGACTGGTCCGGAGATGGAGAGCAAGGAGGATCAGATGGGAAGTTTGTTTGCAGCCCCTGAGCCAAACAAGCGAAAGAAACCTGGTTTTCTCTTCTTGCCCCCTTGGGCATCTTGAGGGCAGGAAAGGAGAGAAGGAAGTGTTACCCCATTAGGTGACATTGCATTGTGGGGGGAAGTGAAATTAGGGATGACAGTGGTCACCATTTTGGAGGGAGGCTTCTTTGGAGTCTGTGAATGGGAAGAGCAATAGTAAGAGCAAGCATCAGATGGGAAGTAGAATGAATCCTACAGGAAGAAACATCAGGATCACTAAGGGATGTACAATTGAATGTGCATACATACACATGTAACTGACAATGGGCATTGATGGGACATCGCTTGAGATGGCGTAGGGATTGATTTGTCTCGGGTTGTCGGGAGTTAATTGGGGGAGGCTCGCTGGGAGGATGGACGAGAGGACAGACAGTCCTGGGTTGGTTCCGAGTTAATTCTTGATGCTGTAGTTGGTCCTCGCTGAGGTATTTGGTGGAGAACTCGGCTCCTCCTGACCCTGACTATGCGTTTGTGGAGAACAGGGATTGTGTGTTTGGGTCAGGACACCCTTGGCGTTCCCTTTAGAGATTAGTCTCTTTATTTATGCTCTTTCTAATGCCTCCGTAATGCTCCTCGCTACCAGTGGGATCTGAGAACAAATACTCGACAGCCACGTCGTTCTCTAGAAAGGCAGTTGTAGCTTCTTTTCAGTTTGCTTTTCATCTGTAGGCGAGAGGAACCGTCCAGTTTCTTAACAGGGCTAAATTGTTTTCCTCCGGTTCGCCTTTGCCTCTTGGAGAGAGCCGGTTGTTTAGACACCCAGTAGTGGACCTGTGGCAGAATGAGTTTGAAATCTCTCAGCTGGTACGGTCAGAGGCGGTGTGGTCGGGAGGAAAGAGCCCGATGCAGGAAGTCAGGAGACCTGGGTTCTGGTCCCAGCTCTACCCCCAGCCTTCTGAGTGACCCTGAGCAAGGGTGGCCTTCTTTGCACCTCAGTTTCCTCATCTATAAAATGGAAATAAGGGTGACCACCTGTCTCACCGGGATCTTGTGAGGATAAAATAGCATAATTGATGTGAGAGTGGTTTGGAATAATAAAAGCACAATAAATTTGAAGCCAGGTATTATTATTATTATTAGAGGGCGTGAAATGACCTTGTTCCTTTAAATAAGGATGACCCTGGACTTCCTCAGTGAAAGTGCTTTGGGCCATGTGAGCTGGCAGCTGGTAATTAGCTGTAAAGCTGAGTGCCTGCCTTTGGCCTTGCCTCTCCAGCTGGGTGCTCTGAAGAATGGGGAAAATGAACTTGGCAATGGGCATGAAAGGCCCACAGAATAGCCTCCTCTTCCTTTGCCTCGCGTCCTCCACCGGTTGTTGTCTGTCGGAGATGAGCGTTTATCCAGTGGACCCCCATGCAAAAACCGCACCCGGGTGGGGACTGGGTGAACCATGTCCCAGGGCATCCAGGGGTCACTTGGGTAACTCCCTTTTGTGGAGCATTAAGGGGCAAATTGATTATCAGAATACAGTGCATTTACCATAGGATAGGGCGGTGCCAAGCCCCTGCCTGGCATGTCATTGTGCCCTGACCCTCGGCCCCTATTCCAAATCATTCGTATTTCCTCCCATCCCTTAGGGAGGCTTGGTACCGTTAACCCATTGAGCAGAGAGGTAAACTGAGGTGCCGGAAGGTTGAGGAACTGTCCCCAGAAGGAGGGCTTTGAATCTCTAGATTCCAATCATTAGCCTGACTTCACTAGGCCAGGCCTCTCCTCCCAAACCACTCAGCCAAACTACTGGAGTTTACTTCAAAGCTACCACAGATTAGCCCTGTGGTCGGGGTTATTTTGGGGCTGGGACTGTTTGCATTGAATTGCTTGAGCGTGAGGCCTATTTGTCTGGGAAGGGATTTGGCAGGTGAAAGAAGGATAGGTCACAAGTTCAGCTAAAACAAGGGGAGTGAGCGAGTTATGGAAACAGGAAGATTTCAGTCAGTCAATCTGTAGTATTGAGCATCTACTGGGTGACGAGCAATGTATTAAACCCTTGGGACAATTCAAGAGAAGGGGAAAAACCCAATTTTTGCCCTTGAGGAGTTTACAATCTAATGGGACCTGAACCCGGGTGCTAATCCCGGCTCTGCCACTTGTCTGCTGTGTGACCTTGGGCAAGTCACATCACTTCTCTGAGCCTCAGTCACCTAATCTGCAGATTGGGGATTAAGACTGTGAGCCCCATTTGGGACAGGGACTGTGTCCATCTTGATTAGCTTATATATACACCCCAGTGCTTAGTTCAGTGCCTGGCACATAGTAAGCGCTTGACAAATGCCATAAATGTTGCTACGCCTTACCAACTGAGGAGACCCAATGTTAATTAGGTATCCATTTTCTAGGCTTGTACATCTATCTGCTTTTCTGTCTGCCACCTTCTCTCAGTACCTATCTGCTTCCTGCTTCTGTGTTGGCTCATTACTTTTAAGATTAATGTGGAGGCCCGCTTATCAATCCACATGTGGCATTTATTGTGCACTGGCTGTGTCCGGAACTACGTACTAAGTGTTTGGGAGGGTACAACGGAAATAAAATACAAGGTCCCCGCCCTTAGGGTGCATACATCGTATTTATTTTACAGTCTGCATTCTTCACTCTTTACTGACAAGCAGACAGGTGTATTTGTGGAGTCCCAGCTCTTGGTGCTCCTGATGACTGAAATAGTGATGCGAGCCAGGGAAGGGCATTTCTGGGCTGAAGTTCCAGGGTGCCCGACTGTGATTCTCCCTAGGATTGGAATAGTGATGTGTGCCAGGGAAGGGTATTTCAGGGCTGAAGTTCCAGGGTGCTGGAGTATACTCACTGTTTGGACTCTTCTTCCTATCCCCGCCAGCCTGTAATGTTTAATTTAGAATTTCCCAACTTTCACGGAAGTAAATCTCCCCTCCTGAGCCGAGCGGCCTCCTGGGGCACAGGACGCCTTGTGCGGTAACCCATTTCCTGGGAAGAGACTGCACTCGGGTCAGAGGAAGACGTACTACCACCCAACTCTTCCGTCTCACTGCCCCGGATGGTGGGATCGTGCAGTGGACAAAAGAAAAGGTCCTTATTATATGCAGACCCAGCCGGGAAAGAGAAAATGTTGCCATGGCAGAGATAATGTAGCCAAGATGATGTTTTGGAGACTGTTTCTCTCTCTCTGTGCCTCAGTTCTCTCATCTGCAAAATGGGATGCCTTTTCTCCCTTCTGCCTAGACTGGGAACCCCATGTGGAAACTGATTACCTTATATCTACCCCAACATTTAGTGCAGTGCTTGGCACGTAGTAAGTGCTTAACGAATACCACAGTCATTATTATCATTGATTATTACATATTTTCTGGGTCTCCAGAGCAGGGCCTATCTATCACTGACTGGGATCCGATCTGCAGGCTGGGCTGGGCTCCTGGAGCAAAAGTAGCTCTGCAAAGAGGCTTAAACTGAGAGTCAGCCCAAGCCACATCCGCTGAGGTGAATAAGCAAGGAGACGAGAGATGAAAAGGCAGAATCTGTGATCCCAGATAACGTCAATCGATACTATTTACTGAGCACCTTTTCTGTGCACATCACTGCACTAAGCAGTTGGGAGAGTCCAATAGAGTTAGGAGACATGATCCCTGCCCTTGAGGAGCTTATAGTGTAAAGCGGGAGACAGTAAAGTAAATTACAGGTGAGTGGAAACAATAGAGTTTTAAAAAGTGCAGTACGGGTTAGATGTGTGAGGACCCAGAGAAAGTCTGAGAGGATGACATGACCCATGTTGGAGGGGGTAATCTATAAATTGGACTTCTTCCTTGTCCGAGGGCCATCTGGTTTACCTTGCTCAACCCCGGGTTGAACTCGATCAAGACTGACCTCAGATCCCCAGAATAATAACGGTGGTATTTGTTAAGTACTTACTATGTGCCAAGCGCTGTCCTAAGCAATGGGATAGATACAGGATAATCAGGTTGGGCACAGGGTCCCCTTCACCCATCTTCCCACCCCTTCCGGAGGCCAGAGCTCAGGGTCTTAACAAGAAGCCTCATCTTTCTTCCCTCCCCAAGGGACTCTTGGAGCCCAACCTTACCGCCCAGCTTGGTGTTTTCCATAGAAAAGAAGTTGTGCATTGGTGGGACTCTCAGGGAGAAGCTAGACAGGCTTTTTATTTGAAACAAATCTAGCCAGTTGAGATGGGCAGACCCAAGAGATGTGGAATGGGTGGATACACGATGCGTTTCTGTCGGCCTGACGGTTTTTCTCTGAGAGTTTTGGTGTCTCCCCATCTCCACAAACCGGAATCTTCTGTGTTGCCTATTAGGAAGCACTTGTGGGGACGGGGGTGTTGATGGAGGAATGAGTCACCCCCAATGCCCAACATCCCACTGCCCCGCGATGAACCTCACAGCCTCTCTGGGGTGGCAGGGGGTCATCTTTCCAGCCCCTGGGGAGACAGCTGGAAGACTGAGGGAGCACCCCATCCCCAGATGGGGCTGGACGAGGGTCCCACAGCAGCCCGTGCTCATGATCTCAGACCCTCGCATTCCTTCCAGGAGCCAGGCTGAGATAAATGACGTCTTTGGGCTCTGGCAGCTTCTGCGTATCAGCTGAGAGCAGGTTGTCCCTAGAGGAAAAACATTTCTCTCGGGATGATGTATGGGCTCTCGGAGGCAGTGACTGTTCCAAAACAGCCACTCGGTGAGGTCCCGGAGACTTTTCCTATTTAGGATGTGGCCTGGCCCTGGGCAAAGCTCCTCTGTAGTGAGGGCCGGGCTGGGTCGGGCTCCCGAGGTGTCTCGGCTGGAGGGAGAATGTGGCTTGTCACAGGGCGGCCTGTTGAATCAATCCAGCGTCTCTGACCCCCTCTGGGAAGGCGTGGGGGGAGGCGCTCGTACGTGGGCTGACCACCCTGGATTTAGAGCCCCAAAAGGGATGGAGAAGGACTGTCAGCTCCCCTGCAGAACATCAGGCCTCAAAAAGACCTCACTGATCGTTCCGGGATAAGCTCCGTGGGAGAGCTTGAGGAAATGCTGACTGTTGTCAGAGAAGCTCGTTGTGGACAGTGCCTGAGTCTAACTCTGTTGAATTGTACTCTCCCAAGCTCTTAGTGTAGTACTCTGCATGTAGTAAGCACTCATTAAATATGATTGATTTTTGTTAAGCGCTATATGTCAAGCACTGGGGTTAGAAGCTATACAGTAAGGTCGGACAAGGTCCCTGTCCCACATGGAACTCTCACTTTGAGGAAGGAGAACAGGTATCTTATCCCCATTTTAAAGATGAGAAAACTGAGGTACAGAGAAGTTAAGTGACTTATCTAAGACTACACGGCAGGCAAGTGACAGAGCCGGGATGCACCTCATGTCTCAGAACCGTGAGCTTCCCCCGTCCTGTGGGGGAATTGTTGGGTCCAGAATTGAAATCCCTCACGGAGCTTCCGGAATCACTTCTGTGTCGTCGGGTCAGGCTCTGCTTTCATACAGCTCTCCCTTGCTCCACTCCTGGGCCTGAATCTATGTTTGTTATCTCCATGTCAGACCTTTTGGCTTGGTGATACTTTACTCCCTTCTGAAATCACTTCTCCAGAAGTCCTTTCCTGATTCATTTCCATTATCCTATTCTCCTCTTTACCTTCCAATTTCCACTTCACTACTTCTGAGTCGCTTAAATCCTTTGACCCTCCCGCCCCTCCATTGTCCATACCTTTACACTGTATTGCTTCCTCCTACCTCTAATGTAGGAGAACCGGGATTATGTCAATAACTCTATTGTACTCTCCTAAGAACTTAGTGCTTTGCACAGAATAAAGGCTTACAGTACCTTTCCTCCCTCTACCTTTCCTCCCAGGGCAGCAGGGGCCATGGGAGCCGTACCCCTTCCCAGTCCATCAGTCATATTTATTGAGTGCTTACTGTGTGCAGGGCACTGGACTAAGCACTTGGGAAGGTACAATATGTTAGAGTTGGTAGACACAATCCCTGCCCACAAGGAGTTTACGGTCTATGGGAGAGACGGGCATCTCCCTCCCTCTACCCAAGCCGCCACCATCATCCTCAACAACCACCACAGCATTGCGTGGGTGTGTAGTACTGTGCTTGGTGCTTAGGGGCATACACAACGCACACACCCGAACCTCAAGAACCTTGTAGTCTTAGGAGGTGGTGGAGATGATAGGACACAGGATGCTAATTATACAACAGATTAAAGATTAAGACCAAAGAGTCAGCAATTAAACATAGAACGAATGAACATTCTTCTGAGTGCTAAGGTGGCTGATAACCACACTCCATGGCCAAGAGTTTGTCCCTTCCCTTGACTTGCAGCAGGATAAATGAGGTTAATCCTGACAGCTGGTTGGAGCAATTAGCTCTTCTAATTCAGTCCTCCCTCTCTGTCTCTGACCGTCTGTATACACTATCTATTCAGGACATATTCACATCTGTCTCTTAGCTCTACCGATATGTGCTTAGAGGTGTGAGTCATTTGTTTTCCCTGCAGTTCGTTTCTTTTCCTTCATTTTTTTCTTCCCTGCCCAAAGGAAATATTTGTTTCGGTGCCCTGTTCATTAAATTCCAGAGTTTATAACTGTGTGATTACTCTCTCCCTCTCCCTTTTGCGTGTGCGCGCACACACACACTCACTCTCTCCCTCCTTCTCCCTCTATTCCTCCCTTCCTCCTTCTTAAGAAAGGGAAGAATCAGATTGTTTTTTAGATCAGGAAACCTCTGCATCCCTTCTGGTTTTGCCTAAGGATTGTGGGGAGTAAGAGGTGGACTGGACTAAGGTAAAAGAAGCTTCACTTGTTTTTATGAATGGGAGTAGCCAGGAGGAATTACACCTGTTTATTCAGGGAGCTGCCACAGGGCTAGGCTTGAAGGAGCCCAACTCCAGGGCACTGGGGCCTCCCATCTACTTGTCCCTGTCCTGGAGAAGGCAAAGGGAATTTGCGTTGGTGGGAATTTGGAGGTGGTAGGAGTGGCTCTTTCCCCTTTACTTTGCCATTACCCACAGTTCTTACCTCTCACTGTCCATCAGACCTCAGCAACAAATGCTTTGCAAGGGTTTCTGGATGAGGGAGCTTGAGAATAGGGGACAGAGGAAAATATCCAAGGTTGATCCACCGGAAGTGCCGAGTGTCGGTTTCTGAGGCTGAGAGCACCCATGTGTACATGTACTCACACACGTGTGATGTTAGAAGCCAGCGCTGTCACTGTGGCTCTCCTGTGAGTTGGTGGCTGTTAGCTCTCGCCTCCTTCCCTGCCCCCGGAGCGACACCCTGGAAGATTGTGTTTGCAAGCTCTCTTGACAAAGCTCCAGGCTTCTTGGGTCGCTGTTGACCTTTTTTTTTTTCCCTCTAATGAAATTGGTTGAGCGCTTACTATGTACCAGCCACTGTACTAAGCACCAGGGTAGATACAAGGTAATCAGGTTGGACACAGTCCATGTTCCACTTGGGGTTCACTGTCTTAATGAGGTAGCCGAGGCACAGGAATGTTAAGTCACTTGTCCAAGGTTACGCAGCATATAAGTGGTGGAGCCGGATTAGAACCCAGGTCCTTCTGATTCTCAGGCCCGTACTCCATCCACTGTTGGTGAAATTGCTTAGCCCAGCCACTCCAACAGGTCGCACGGTCTTCACCACTCCAGAAAACTACCCCGCCGACCCATGTCCCAAGACTAGGCGCGGTCTCTGGATCGTGAGGCCGAGAGAGCCCGTCTGCCTGGTGGATCTCCGGAAGAGCCGGGCTGAAATGAGTGGCCGAGCCTGTTCCGTCCCTTGTAGCCCCCTGCCCGATTTCTGAGGCTTTCTCATCTCTTGCATATCACCCTGTAGTCTCGAAAAGGTTGGGTGGCAGAGGGGGAAGGGCTCCTGTCAGGAGCAACCTACCACCCCTCCCCATTGCAAGGGCCTTAGCTGCTGGCTGGGGGCCCCAAGGAGAAGCCTCTAAGAGCCCCACCCTCACTCTGTTGGCACTCATTTGTTATTGGCCTTAAGTGTGCTGAATGGAGTTGTGGCGGTCTGTGTTGCCACTGGGCTTTGGGTCCAGGTGCCTTGAGACGGCCAGGCTGGAAGTGAACCAGTGTGTGGAACTGGGCTTCTCCATCTGTCTCTTCGCTGCCCTTCCCAACTGGCCAGAGCCCAGAATCGCCTCCTCCTTCCGGGACTGGAGGCAGCTTTCTCCGATCCCTGCAGCACGCTGTTCTTTTCCAGCCTCGCCGGCGATCTGCAGCAACTGGTCTTTCTGTAGGGCCACTTTAAAGGGGTCGTGTTTCTGAGGGGTGCTCTGAGACCCTCACAATGCCTCTCCCACTCCACTGTACTCCCACCTTATTTTTGAGTGCCAGCTAAGGCAAGCAGGAGACCCCGGCCCCCCTCCCTCCACCCCACCCGCTGGTCTATCATTTCCCTCCTCGCCTCGCTCCTAGAGGAAACCATGGACCCTCTCTGGGAGTTGGCTCGGGCCTGTCTGCCAGCCTGGCCGGAGAGCAAGGCCTTGTCCCCGCCCCATCCTTCCCCTTGACCTGCCGGACTTGAACACAGTGCTCAGGACTCACCGCCTCTCCCTGTGGTTGTCTTTCAGGCTCCGGCGTGAACGGCCTGGAGGAGCCCAGCCTGGCCGCCAAGCGTCTAAGGGGCACACCCGAGCGCATCGAGCTGGAGAATTACCGCTTGTCTGTGCAGCAGGCTGAGGAGCTGGAAGAAGTCCCAGAGGAGACTCTGGCTGAGCACAACCTGAGCAGCGTGCTGGACAAGGGGGAAGAGGAGGACGTGGGCAGCAGGTCAGTAGGTGGCCTGGACCAGGCCCATTCCCTCCTCCACCTTCAGGCTCGCCTGCTCTTCTCCCACATCACTGTGGCCGGGGGCCCAACAAGCCCTGCCACCGTGGAGCAGAAACAATGGGGCACCGGGGCCTTTGTCGGAAGCTCCCAGGCTAATCTTCCAAAGCAGAGACAGTTGGCCCTGTCGAGTTTGATGTTCCCTGGGGCATTTCCGCGTGCCGTTCGTCAGGCAGCCGCCCAGCTGGGAGCGACGGCTCAGAAACCATCCTCGCGGCAGGTCATGGGTCTTTATTTGTTTGGTGTGCACCTCCTGGGGTTTCTTAGGGGTCAGACACCACCCCCACTTTGTACACAGGATCAGGGCTGCCTCCTTACCCCCACAGTTTCCTGCCTCTTCAACCATTCCACCTCCAGCCCCTTCAAAAACCCGACGCAAAAGTGAGGCTCGAAAAAAAAATCCACCTTCGAGCAGTAGGTGAGATAAGAGGCTCGGGAGGGGAAGCAGCCTACTTCCTGGAATCCCAGAACCTAACCCACCATCAGAGGATGGTCCGGGGAAGAAAGGCCGGCTGGGGCTCATGGCCTTCTTTCTTGGCCTGTCAGGGAGAGGACAGTGAAGACCTCGCCAGGGGCTGGGAAGTCATCTGTGCTCACCTTTCCAAGAATAACTGGACAGACCTGGGAGTCTGGGAATGAGGAGGGGAAAGGCAAAGAGAGGGATGCCATTTTGGGGGGTAATTATTTGCCAGGCAGGTGAGCAGGTGCGAGGGGCGGCGGGGACTCTGATTCTGTGGATTTCACTGTTCCCCAAACCAGATTAGGACTCTGCTGTTGTAATGAGCACAAACTCTGTTCCCGTCATCAGCTGCCTGCCATATTTAGCAGGGGCTAATCAGCTCCCCGAGAACCCCAGGGCTGTGGAGAGGTGCACAGAGGGCTCCTCTCTAAAGCATCGATGCATGTAGCAGCCACCTCAAGAGAGAAGGGAATTCCCCTCAAGAAGTGCAGGCTGAACCCTCCAAGGCTTGTTCCAGGCGAGACAGTTCTACTTGTGGAACTTTGTCCAGTGGGCTTTCCTCCCAGGGTATCCGGGCACCCCTTCCTCACAAGAGCAGGACACATGCTCATTTCAGAGCATTTCCAGTCTAGGGTGACCATTTCATCCTGTTTTCAGCTGGTCCGTCTCACCTCTGGAGTCGATTTGGCCCCAGACACCTTTGTGTCTGGTCATTTTGATTTTCAGCCCTCAGCCTCCTTTCACCTCTATCTCCACTCCTGCCACCAGGTTCCATGGTTTGGATGGGAGCACCTTTTTTTCTGGGGATCTGAAGCAATGGGGGGAATTAGATGCTCTCCTTCCCTCTCCCCACAGCTCAGCCACTCTAGGTACTGCAAATTTCCACAGAGCACCTTTTAAATATGTGTCCCGATGACACTCTGACATGATAGCACGTAAACATACGTAACCTGTGCCTGTTGCTTGTGCAGAAATGGGGTCAGCAATTCTGTGGTGCTCTCAGTGGTTGCCCTTCTCCAGAATATTATCAGGCCGGGAAAATTGGCTGTCAAATAACCTAGGGGCGATGAAGTCCTCGTAGCTTTTTCCCACTCATTTGGACAAGTCCACAAGGTTGGGTGGGTCTTACTGAATATCTTCCCTCCAGAAAAAAAAAATGTAGCGTGATCCTAAAGGCTGGGGGCCTGGGCTTCTGGTTTGCTGCCATCCTGAATGTGCAGGCTGCATTCCGTTCTATTTTGAGGGGACTGGGTGTACGTGCTATGAAAGAAGAACAGCGGGTACTCTCGGGGGTATTGATGACCCGTCAGGGTCGGGATGTTGGTTGTCCCCTTCTGCCTGTGGTCCGTGCAGTCTGGGACTGTGATCCAAAGAGTCCGTGTGACGGACCTTCGCCTGACCCTGTATCTTCATTTGTGTCATCCGTGCTCCTGGGGACCCTGAAGGAGCAGTCCCCTCTCACCGTCACTTCTTCTTCACCCAAAAGAGCAAATCTTGCCCTTTTTCTCTTCCTGTCCTGCCCACTCGTCCCCAGGGATTCCTTCAGAAGAGCCCTGGAGTTCTCCGCTCTTTTCCCATCTCCTCCCTGGTCACCTTAGGTGGTTCTGACCCGATCTGTGTGTCTCTCCCCAGCACAAGGCATCCTAAAAATTACTGGGCAAACAAACTCCAAGCTAGAGCGAGAGAAAAGTTGGGGGGGACAGAAAACTGCTCATCTCTGTCTTCTAGAGCGAGGCCTCTCCCTCCCATCTTGGTGATTCAAAAAGGTGCAGAACTGCAGTTTCCCAGCAGTCTGGCTTCTAGTCAGATTCCGGGGTTTACATGAGGCAAGAGGGAATATTCACATTCGGGTTTATGTGCCCTAAGCCCCCTCTCGAGCCTCCACTCATCTGCTCTTAGATCCCCACTCCCCGTTTCTACTTGTGTCAAACAAGACTGAGTGTTGGCCCCTTCTCTGCTCCCCATTCTCTCCCTCTCGTTCACCCCGTCTGCCACTCCTGCCACCCCAGGTTCTGAGGTCTTCCTTCCCCACCCCCCAACACCGAGCCCTCTTCACCCTCTGCAAAATTGTGTTTTGGCCCGTCACTTTAATTGTGTCTCTCCTGCCTTGTCTACAGCAGTTCTGAGTCTGAGATGGAGGAAGAGGAGGAGGAGGAGGATGAAGAGGAGGAACTCCAGCTGCCCACCTCTGACCTGGGTGGCGTGCCCTGGAAGGAAGCCGTGCGTATCCACGCTCTCCTGAAGGGGAAGAGTGAGGAGGAACTGGAGGCCTCGAAAAACCATGAGCTCGGAAATGGGGAGGAAGAAGAGGAAGAGGAGGAGGAGGACGAAGAAGAAGAGGAGGAAGAAGAATCTAGCGAAGGTTGGTCAAGCCAGGTCCTTTCCTAATTTTGAACCGCCCGCTACTGAGAAGAGATCTGATTGTGGTGCACTTTATTAGACTGTGAGCTCTTTGAGAGCAGGGAATGAGTGTCTTGTAAGAAAGGTGCCTAATTCTCAGTGGGCCCTCAGTAGGAGCCACTGATTGACTGGCGGCCGAGCCCTTGCCGAGGGCTCTGTGGTGGGTGAGGACTGACCATCGGCCTCGAAGGAAGCGCAAGAGTCGTATTTTCCGTCCCTGGGCTGCTCTGGCACCTGGGAGGGTCAAAGGGACCAGCCAAGCTGGCTAAGACAGGCCAAGGAACCAGGGCTGCTGTGGCCCTGGAAATAGAGTGATGGGTTTTCTTGGGTGACTGAGTGTGCAACCAGGTGCTTGCTCTGGCCCCTCGCTTCCCATGGCAGTTACCTTTCTTCACCTCTGCACTTGGGTCTCCTGAAGTGATTTTAGCTCAGTTGAGGCTCCAGGAATTAGAACCCCAGGACACTAGAAGGGAGGGCTCCCTCTGATGAACCCCCAAGTCACCAAATACCAGGCTCAGGCTTGCAGGTGGCCAGTTCAGACCAGGGCCCATAGAGTCTTTGCGGTTATTGCCCTTTGACTCCCAGGGAGGATTATTGACCTCCCCACTCCCCACAAGAGAACAAGAGCATTGTAATGCCCCCGGAAAACCAGCTAGATCTGACCTGGATGGAACAGTGGTTTGAGAGGCCGAAATGTAGATTCAAGCTCTGACTGTGTTATCTCCCCCTGGGGTTCCCAGGAACATAGTGAGAGTGTGAGGATTGAAAGCCTTAAGGCTTTCCAGGAGCAGGTTTCTCTGAATCTCTGAAGGGCAGAGCATTCTCTGGGTGTCAGTCAGGACTGAATTCCAGACCCCTCTGGGCACCTGTAGCGGCGGGGGGGCCAGATAAATCTGGTGCGCTTTCCGCTTCTCCCTGCTGGACCCGGAATGTGTGGTCCTGGGCTTCTCTGTCCAGACCAGTTTCGAACCCCATAGGCTTCTGGATGGGGCCGGGGGTGTGTTCATCCACTGGAGAAGGACTGGAGGTCCCCTCATTCATTCATTCAATCGTATTTATTGAGCGCTTACTGTGTGCAGAGCATAGTACTAAGCACTTATGTTCTGTAAAGCTAAGTTCCCTGAGGCCTGAGGAGGGACAATGAGGTGAAAAGTGTGTTTGCCACCTCAGCAAGAGGCTCTTGGGAAGGAAAATGGAAAGTCCAGGGACCCAGTCAACCTCTTGGGCCTCTAGCAGTCTGTGAAACCACATGGCCACGTGTGGGGCAGAGCAGCCTTACGCTCTCTGTGATGCCTCAGAAGACCCAAGCCTCAGCGCCTGGTACTTTTGGGGTCCCTTGTCTCCAAAGAGGTGAACCAGCTCCAGTGAGGTGGAAAGGGATTGAGGATTAGCCTGGGCCAATAGAGGAAAAGGTAGGGGTGTCCAGGAGGGTTACACTCACACAGTTCCTCCGAGTTTCCTGTTAACACAGGCCAAGGCAGAGCATCGGGCTGACAGAGTAATGGCTCGGCTCGTGGATAGATGGGGATAAAGATAGAGAAGCAGCGGATAGAGAATAGAAGCGGTGGATAGAGAAGCAGCGTGGCTCGGTGGAAAGAGCCCGGGCTTGGGAGTCAGAGGTCATGGGTTCAAATCCCAGCTCCTCCAATTGTCAGCTGTGTGACTTTGGGCAAGTCACTTAACTTCTCTGTGCCTCAGTTCCCTCAACTGTAAAATGGGGATTAAGACTGTGAGCCCCATGTGGGACAACCTGATCACCTTGTATCCTCCCCAGTGCTTAGAACAGTGCTTTGCACATAGTAAGCGCTTAACAAATGCCGTCATCATTATTATTATTATGTTCTTTCCTCTGGAAACCGGGATGGCAGTATCTAAAGCATTCTTGGGAGAGAGGTATGCTGTTCGACTGCTGAAATGCCAGTGCCCAGAATGTCCCCCAGCCCTTCCCTAGTTGGTTCTCTGACCTGCCGTTTAGATTTTCCAGAACACTCTCAGTTAGTGGCACAGTCGTCTACCCGCTGCTGAGCCGATACGGCCGTCATTCCGGGCTGATGGGATATGACAGCCATCCTCTGTCACAGCGTCGCCTCTGGGGCCTTGCTCGGGTCCTGGGTCCCTGGGTCCGTCGTGGAAACTGCTGGTCTTAGAATTGGCACAGGGTGGGGGCTGTCAGGGCCCACGATGCAAGACATAATAATAATAATTATTATTATATGGCACTTAATAATAATAATAATGATGGCACTTATTAAGCACTTACTATGTGCAAAGCATTGTTCTAAGTGCTGGGGAGGTTACAAGGTGATCAGGTTGTCCCATGGCGGGGCTCACAGTCTTCATCCCCATTTTACAGATGAGGTAACTGAGGCCCAGAGCAGTGAAGTGACTTGCCCGGAGTCACCCAGCTGACAGTTGGCGGAGCCGGGATTTGAACCCGTGACCTCTGACTCCAAAGCCCGGGCTCTTTCCGCCGAGCCACGCTGCTTCTCTTGAGCACTGTGAGTAGTGGTAGCACTTGGAGTTTCATTCTCCACGTTCCGGCACCCTGGACGGGAACCTCTCTTTGTTACCTCTCTCTTTTAGACTGTGAGCCCACTGTTGGGTAGGGCCTGCCTCTCTATGTGGCCAACTTGGACTTCCCAAGCGCTTAGTCCAGTGCTCCGCACACAGTAAGCGCTCAATAAATACGATTGATTGATCGATCGATTGATTGTAACCTGCCAGGGGAATTCGGCTTTCAGGCAGAGGCTCTGCTGGACCTGGGCAGGGTCCGTGGCCTTTCAACTGAGCGTAATTCCTGTCCATTCTCTCTCATCTCTCTTGTGGCATCATCTCCTCTTCCCTTCTTCTCCTGGGCCCCCCCCCTCTCTGCGCGCGCTGATGGCTTTTAATGCTGCCTGGGTGCGTGGCGCCCCCTGCTGTAGAGGGGGAGTATTGCCCCTGGGAGAGAGAGCTCCAGCAAGGTCACTGGCTCCAGCGTCTCACAAACGAAGAGGATACGGGTACATTTAAAGGTACCCGGCGTGTCCCCCTTCCCACCAGCCTCCCCCACTTATCTCCCGAGAGCAGGTCCCACAAGACGGGGATGAAGCTGGGGTCAGAGAGACCTGAGAATCCCAGCCGCCGACCCCCGTGGAGGTGTGGGCGGGTCCGGGCGGATCGGAGGAGAAGCCAGGGGAAAGGGAGAGATTGGAAATGTTTGAAGGTGACCGGGTCTCCCTCCCCGGGTGGACTGCTTCCCCCCAGCCGGGGGGCCTCTCTGACCGGCCCCTGGACACCCCTCAGTGCCCTTAGTCGTTCGTTCATTCAATCATATTTATTGAGCACTTACTGTGTGCAGAGCACTGTACTAAGCGCTTGGGAGAGTACAGTGTAACAAACAAAACATTTCCGGCCCCCAGTGAGCTTACAGTCTATAGGGGGACTGTATACCAGCATATGCGGTTGTTGTGCTTATCAAAGTGGTTGGCACATAGTCTTTTTTCATTATTATCATCATCATCGTTATCATCATCATTGTTAGTCGTAGTATTGTGAACCAAGGTTCCTCTGGGCCCTGGCTCTTTTGAACATTCACTCTTCAATTTCCCATTCAAGAGCCCCCCCTGCAAACCAGGTAGCCCTCATTTTTTAAGTTGTTTAGTTTCCAAACCTTCCAAGGCTACAGCTGGCAGGGGAAGGCAAACAGGAACTCCGGAGAAGAGTAAGCATCTTCTCTCCGCTGCTCCGCAATGATTCATTCGTTCATTCGATCGTATTTATTGAGCGCTTACTGTGTGCAGAGCACTGTGCTAAGCGCTTGGGAAGTCCAAGTTGGCAACATATAGAGACGGTCCCTACCCAACAGTGGGCTCACGGTCTAGAAGGTGGGGAATGATCAGTCACCTTCCCTCAGTCCCCACCAGCAGCCCTGCCTGGGCGAAGGTGAGCTCAGCTGAGGAGCAGCTACGGGCCAGCAGAGTGGAAAGGGAATAGCCTGGCCCCTGCCCAGTGCCATTATTCATTCAATCATATTTATTGAGCACTTACTGCGTGCAGAGCACTGTACTAAGGGCTTGGGAAGTACAAGTTGGCAACATATAGAGACGGTCCCTACCCAACAGTGGGCTCCCCCCCTGCCCGCCCCCTGGTAATCCAGTGGTACACAGCAGGTTAGCACCCAGAGAAAGTCTTGCTGATCAGTGGCACCTGCTCTTGTGGCCTGAAAACACTCTCCTTTCCCCTCCTCTCCCAGCATCCCTCCCAAACCAGTTGTCGGCCATCCCTGGCATTGTAACCAGCTGTGTGGCATGATGTCCACTAACCACGGGGGCCCAGGGGGATGGGGACTGTGTGGTGGGGCTTTGGGGATCTGGAAAGAACCATCAGAAGATTCTGGAGCTGTTTAAATGGCAGGATCTCCATCCGGAGAAGACCTCTGTTCCCTCTCCCAGCCCGCCAGCCCGCTGCTGGATCCGCAACCCCTCTTCAGTTAACACCAAACTCCAAAGCATGAGCATGCAGCCTGAAAGGTGAACTAAGCAGCGGGGTCCAGGGCATGGGGAACAGTCTCCACTCCAGCCAGCCACTGGCTAGGCCTGACAGTGCCACATCCCAAGAGAACTGCCTTCCTCTAAACCTGGGCTGCTCCCGAGATCCCTCCCCACCCCAGCCAAGTGGAAAAAGGGGGCTGGGAATGCCCTGCCTTGGGCAGAAGTGACGGAGCGGGGCCTAGGCCCTTCGCCACCAGCTCGGGCAGACTCCGTGTTAGGTGGCTCCATCTCCCACCCAGGGCTGGGGTTTGGGGGCACCATTGGGGGTCATGGGACCACCAGGGGTGGCATCGGGGAACCTTTGGAGGATGGTGGCCTTCCTCCCCAGGGGAGTTGCGTGAAACTACTTCACCTGTAACTAACAGCATTGTGCTTGTATCGACTAAACTTTGCAGGTGGAGGGTGTGGGGGTGGGGGCGACTGGCCAGCAGGGCCTGGGGCATGCGTGCGCGCGCACACACACACACACACACACACACACACACACACACAAATACCCAACACACACACACACACACACACACACACACAAAAACACCAAACCAACACACATACTACTGGATCCCATTTCTGTCCAACTCGACCTGGTCTTTGCCAATAACTTCTGTTTCTCTGTTTCCTTTTCTGTGGTGTTTTGCTCCCTTGTTCTTTCCCATGCTTCCTCTTCTCTCCCTGTTTTTTACTCTTTCCTTCCTGCCCTTCCTCCTCCCTCCCCACTCCCTCACCCACTACGAACCCCCTCCCTCCCCGGTCCCCGGGGCACTAGCTGGGAACCTGAGGCTTCAGCAGATCGTAAATCCAATCGATCCCTTGGAGATTCTGGCAGATGTGCACTGGACACACATCCACGAGAAAGAGGAGGAGGAGAAAATGGCATCTGCCTCCAAACCCTCCACCTCTAGAGGTAATTTCTGCCCCCAGTCCCGGAGCTTTAGACATCTCTCTCCCAGGCTCTGGGGTAAGGGTTCCCTTTTTCTTCACCACCTTGGGATCTGCTCTGGAGTCTGTTGGGAGCCAAGTGTACTTTTTGCGGATTCTGGGGCCTTTAACTCTCCCGGCCCTCAGTTCCATCTGCGGCCGATTAGTAGAAGGCACCTCTCTGGTCCATTTTCTTGTGTTGGTGGCAAGCTGGGTTTGGGTCAAGCTAGTTAATGTCTGTCTGTGGGGCTTAGGGCATGTGTGTCTTTGTGTGTCTGAGTCTGCGCACGCTGTGGAGAGGGATATCGGGGACAGCTGAGGGACGCAGTGGCCCACGTCATCCTGTCTCTTGATTTGAGGTTGGAGGGGTGATGAGTGTTTTCCTCAAGTACCGCTTAGATTGTGAGCCTCGCATGGGGCACAAACTGTGTCCAATGCAATTATCTTGTAGCTTGGAGAATCAGTGTGATCTAGTAGAAGGAGCATGGGCCTAGGAGCCAGAAGTACCTAGGTTCTAATCCCAGCTCCACCACTTCCCCGCTGTGTGACCTTGGACAACTCACTTCACTTCTCTGTGCTTCAGTTCCCTCATCTGCAAAATGGGGATTCAATTCTTATTCTCCCTTCTACTTAGACTCTGAGCTGATGTGGGGCCTAGTTATCTTGTCTTTATCCCGGTGCTTAGTAGAGTGCTTGGCACATAGAAAGCACTTAACAAATACCACAATGATCACTTTTTATTATTACTGTTATTGTGAGTGCCTGCTTCCTTCCCAGATTCATCTTGCTCAGAAGGAATCCAGCAGAGGTGGAAACGGAGGAGGAGGCAGCAGGATACTGCAGCTGTCCTCTTTCTACCCTCCCGAGGCCCCTTAGCATCTCTGTGTTTGACACACTGAGGCTTCCAAGTGGTTTCAACCTCTTTCTCATAGCACTCGCTTTATGATGCCCGTTTGCCCTTCCCGCACAGCAAGCGGCACCTGTTGACAGTATGTTCTCCAGTTCCTATTGCCAAGCGAAACATTTGAGAAAAGAGTCCTTGCTGAGGCCGAGGGCCTGCTGGGCCATAGGCTGGTCTTTGGGGATATTTTGTTCTTCTCTGAAGGGTCTCAAAGAGCCCGGGGATGGCTCTCTGTCCATCATCTACAAACAAAAGGGACCTTGGCCAAAGTCAGCAGGGAGGTTACCCCTGCCTTCTTGATTCTGTGCTCCATTTTCTTCTGGAAGGCCTGGAAAACTCCATCCTCTGGGTGCTGCTCCTGGATAGACATCTTCTCTGGCCTGGTTGGTCTCACCCTAGGGTCCTGGCGTGTCGCGGGAATAGGCTGGCCGGTGTGGGGTGGACCAGGGGCGTGGTAGCATGGGGGACAGGTGTGTCACTCTCCATGCTTGGCCTAAAGCAGGGAAATTGTGGTATAGTTGGGAAAAACTTGTGTTGAGATGGTCCACTGTTGGCAGTGCTACCAGGGCAGAGGAGCCCGCCAGTTGCCCAGAGGACCCGTGAAGCGATGAATGGTTGAATTTCTCCAATTGGCATCCCTTGTCCAGCTTTTCAGGCCACTGGGCCTGGCCAGGAGCGGCATCTTGGAACTCTGGGTTTGGTCCTGCTGCCCCGGTTACCTCCCCTGCCCTCATGACCCTGTCATCTGAGCCATTAAGGGGTGCCGAGGTCACTGATTAACCCACATCAGTCCTCCGGTATTATCTCCACCTCCCAAAGCCACTTCAGGCATCCAGTCCCCGCTTCAGAGGGACTCCAGGTTGCGGCCCTGGGCCGTGGCAGCGTGGAACTGTGTGTAACCTGTGCATTTATCATTTGTTTTAAATTCAGCGTTCGACCTTCCCTCCGTACGCCGCGCAGCGGTGCAGGCCTGGCTGGAGACGGTCTCCGGAGGTAGTCTGGTGATGTTTGCCCTCTGCCAATTCACAGTAACCCTGCCCCGCTGCTGGAGCTCAGCGGCTCAGCTGGTACCTTAACACTAGAACCCAGGCCCTGTCGCTACCGCATGCCCAGACCGGGAGGGAGGGTTGGAGGGAGGGTCAGAGGGTGCATGTATGCCTTGCATGAGTCAAGACTCTCATCTTAACCCCTTCAGGGCAGGTTAGAGGGAAAGGGGCATCCTCAGGAGGAATCAGAACAAGGAACAGGGATCCGGGCTGGGAGCAAGGTGCAGAAATGGGAGTTAGAGTGGTGGGGCGAAGTTGACTTGTGAAAGAACTCATCCTGGGGAGCAGTTGAGGGTCCTGTCCCCGCCGGACGGCCCCTGACGAGTTGCAGAGAGAGAAGCTGGGAGTTGTGAGGACCGCTTGGTTGAGTGAGTTGGCGAGAGCAGGCGGTGGTGGCGTTGGATGGAAAGGAGGAGGAGGAAGAGGAGGAGGAAGTTATCCCAGAATGGGAGCGGCCAGAGAGCTATCGCTGGGGTCAGCAAGCCAAGGGCCGTGTCCCGTCTGTGGTCCCTGGCTGGCTACCGAGTCAACCAGACGGAGGTCGGTTGCCCTCCCCACCCTGATTATGTCCTGTTCTTCCAGGACAATCTGACTCAACGGGATGGGGATTTTTAACATTTTTAAAAATATTTCCTCCATTTTCATACTCCCACCTGACCCACCTCCTCCCTCAGCAGCAGCAAAGGAAAGGAAAAGAGAGGACAGGGGAGAGGGTGGCTTCCGGGATTGCCCGAAGGATTGAGAGGGGAGGCGGTCCGACCTGCAGTTTAGTGTCACGTGCAGGAGGCAGCTCTAGCCTTAGTCATTCTCTTCCGCTAGTTAGCTTCTCGGGTCGGTCCGGGGAGGCCGAGTGGAAGTCGGAATAGGGAGTCGGCCCCACCTGGCCACCGAGAGGAACCGAGTACTAGACACAATGCAGTTTTCTGGCTTCCTTAGCGTGCGCCTCATCTGTGTGGCAGCTTCTGGCCTCTTGCTCTCCATCCTAACCGACACCTCCACACCCCCACACCCCAAGCCGTGTATCGCTCGGTTTCTGCTGCTGTTGCATCGGCCCCACCTTCCCGTCTGTTGTCTTATATACACAACTGAATTGTTTCTTTAAGGTACCCCGAGAACTTCGGTCTTCTTGTTCCTCTGACTCCTATAGTAGAAACCCCTGTAATGTGAATGTCAACAAGGAAAACTTTAGTGGGTGCCAGAGGGCCAATCCATGAATAGGGTCTGTCTTTGGGCCCGATGAGGGAGTCCTTTGCAGTGATCTCTAGGTGACTCCTGTGTTTACTTCTCAACAGCGAGAGTGGCTACAGTACACACCTCGGAGCCTCTTGCAGAGGGGCCTTGGGGTTGCGTATCTATGGGTCGAGATGTCTTTCAAGCATTGTGCCTTGTGGGATGTGAATTGTCTCTGGAATATGATCGGGAGGAGCCAGCAGGCAGGGTCGGGGGCTGGGGGACAGCTTGGACCAAGGACCGGGGATTTCTGGGAAGCCCGCCTGGCCGGCTTTGGCACGACAGCATTCCCCGGCGATGCCAGGGTCGCGGCAGCCGTGCCACCGCCTTCCGTGACCTCTGATGGAGAGAGAGCTGGTGGTGCTGAGCTGGAAATTTCCCCATATCTCTTGAGGCTTGGGGAGCTTCCACCCCTGTTCCTATCTCACCCAATCTTCTGTGGCTCCCCGGAAGTTGGATTTGGGTGGATGGGTGCTGCCCATGGAGGATGTTGGAAAGCCGGAGCGAAGGGCCATTTGGTCTTGGGACATCCATCTCATCCATTTGAAATGCCCCCCAAGAGCAGCCAGCAGCAGATGGTGTGGCCCAGCCTGGAATCCTGATGGTGGTTCCCCACCTGACCCCCTGTCGCGCTCCAGCAGCCTCCAAAACTTCCGGGTCTCCAGGCCAGAGGCCCTGAATAGCAGAACAGTTGCCCAAAGTGAAAAGCCCCAGACTCCCCTGGGGAAGGGCCCTGTTGAGGGCTTACCTCGTGCTAAGGGTCCTTCCAGAGTGCCCAAGCCCCATACCCAGCAAATTCTCCTGGCTGGCTACCAGTGGTCATGGAGCCCCAGGGGGAGGAGGTGAGCCCTGGCATACTGAAGCAGCATCTGAAGGTCTCCCCATTGTCGCTGGGTCCCAAGTGGGTGGCGAGGGGCCGTCTCAACCACGGGAGAGAAGGAGTGGAGAGGTAGCCATAGCTCACCTACAGCCTGGAGGGGTCTCTGGACCCCCCCACCCCCGATGTCTGTGCTGCCCCTCAGGCTGCTGGGAGGAGTCCGTTCCAGCCTTGCCCTAACGTAATTCATCGCCACAGATTCTCTCCTCCCCGTCCCACTCCCCTACCAAGAGTCTGAGGGTGGACTCACACTCCAGTGCTGTCCATCTGCCCTCTTCTTGTCCCTCAGCTCTGCTCTGCTCTCCTCTCGCAGTCTTTCCCTCTGCCCATTGATCCCTGGGCACCATCCACCTGGTTGGAAACAGGAGCTGTCAGTTTGGCCCAGCTGAGCCACAAGTGGACACTTTCTTCCCGCTCTTTGTGGCCTTTCCCCGCACTGCCCTCTGAGCCCCTTTCAGGTTTCCCAGCAGGTTTGGAGGGACCCCTTTGCAATAGCCCCCGCTCCATCCCGATGAACCCGGCTCCAGTCGAGGGCGGAGCAGGATATCTCCTCTCTGCCTTCAGACTGTGGGCCTGGGAAACGCTGAGGGCTCCGGCCCCTCCCGTCCACACGGACGGTGTCTCTTTCCCTTTCTCAATCTTGCTGCTTTGCAGACCCCGGTGAAGAAAATGACTTGGAGGAGGAAGAGGACGAGGTGGGCCCGGAGCCTGCCGAGATAGAGGGGGAGGCCGCCGAGGACGGGGACGACACTGGCGCCGAGCTGGACAATGGTATGCTGAACACCAGAGCCTGAGGGATGCTATCAGGTGGCTTAGCCAGCCCAGCATAGGGGAGTAGGGCGCCAGTGCTGTGGCAGGTGCTTTGGGCAGCAGATTAGGGAAACAACCATCATGTATGCAGATGACTCCAGTCCCCTGCTCCATTCCAATCTAAACTCCACTTTTCCGTACTTCAGACCTGTGCTCAGGTTGAGAGCCCTGGGCTAAGGGATTCTGGACTCCTGAGACTTATTCCTGGCTCCACCAATGACCTGGATTTGTCTTTGGGTGCTGTGTGCCTCATTTTCCCTGCCTGTAAACTGAAGATGCATCCACTTATTCCAGAGGATGCTGGGAACCCACCAGAGTCTTGCACACTTCTGCAGAGGCCCTTAGGCCAGAGGTGCTGCCTAGTTAGGGGATGGAGCCAACTGTGGAGACAGGAATTAAGGGGCTTTGAGGGGCTATAGGTAGGAGCTGTGGCTTGGGTCAGAGAGAAGATGAAAATCAAGGAATGGTGGCAGGAAGAGAGGGAAAACAGTGGAGCCGAACAGACGTCGGAAGGATCTGAGGGATGGCCTGACTGGAGAATTTCCTTCTCTTAGAGGCCTGTCATATTCCCAGTTGCATTTCAGGCAGGAAGGAGGGGTGGTACCTAGCAGCTGCGCCCTGGGATCTAGAAGACCCTGCTGCCTGGGGAACTGGAAACTGAGAGCTATCGCAGGTGGGAGGGTCTGGGGTCGGCTCCCAGGCAGGTGGGTGAGTAGGAGATGCAGGGTAGGGAACTTTGTCCCAGCCACCGGTCCAGGACATGGTTGGGGCCAGTGGCAGGAGTAACCAGTGAAGAAAGTTTGGCTCTCCAAACCTGCTTCCCCCAACCAGATCAGCGCTGGTCTGACGACTTCCCGTCCGACGCCGAAGCCGAGTGTCGCCTGCGGCACCGGGAAGAGGTACAGGCAGAGCTGGAGCTCAGAGTGTCTGACGACAAGGAAGATGAGGAGGAGGAGGAGGAAGAGCAAGAGCTAGCCCTCTTGCCCACCGCAGGAGAAGCAGGTACCTACACACAATGCTTGGCAGCCCAGAATCCCCAAGTCCGATTGGCTGGCTGGAGTATGGCGTGGGGGTCTGAGAAGGGCATAGGAAGCCCCTGGGGCTTGTAGCCGGACCACTCCCACCTCCTCCCTCCTTTTCAGAACAAGAGAAGGAGTGCCACAGGCCTCAGCGCTCTCTAAGAGTCCTAGGGCAAGGAGAAGCTACTTCACGTTCCCTGGAAATTCCTCCATGCCATAGACTTCCAGGGGTTGGGGTGAGAGAGTTCCAGGACCTGGTCCTTCTTGTATAAAAATCATTTCCGTGGTCAGCCTCGTTAGATTTCCAATGACGTGGAACCTGGGACATTCTTCCCGGGATGCGGGAGCCTGAGAAGATTCCGTCTTGTTGGGGAGGTCCTACTGACTTTGCCCCCCCCATCTCTTGACCCTCAGCCAGTCGGGTGCCGAGGATTATCCATCTGGTCAGTCTTTGGCCAGTTCAGTATGGCTTTTGAAGTTACCCCTCCCTCTGCCTCTCCCCAGATCCTTTCATCCCAGGCCCCTCGGGTCCCTCCAGCCCCATCCAGTCTCCTCGGGCAAGTGCTCTGCCGTTTCCTGCAGCCGGCAGCCCCAGGATAGAGGTGAGTGGAGCCAGTGTGTGCGTGCATGCGTGCGTGCATCTGCACACATTTGGTTAAGTGGGTTTGGACCCATCCAGGCCTCTACCACCGGGCTGAGGGCACTGTGCCCCCTGGGCTCTTCCAAGAGGCTCTTCACTGTCTTGAGGAACCTTGAAAAACATTTCTGCTCCTTAGGGTTTGTATCTGGGTTTGTGGGGGCTTCCCAGCTAGCGGAGGTTGAATTCATTCATTCATTCATTCATTCAATCGTATTTATTGAGCGCTTACTGTGTGCAGAGCACTGTACTAAGTGCTTGGGAAGTACAAGTTGGCAACATAAAGAGACAGTCCCGACCCAACAGTGGGCTCACAGTCTAGAAGGGGGAGACAGAGAACAAAACAAAACATATTAACAAAATAAAATAAGTAGAATAAATATGTACAAGTAAAATAAATAAATAGAGTAATAAATACATACAAACATATATACAGGTGTTGTGGGGAAGGGAAGGAGATAAGGTTGGGGGGGGGATGGAGAGGGGGAGGAGGAGGAGAGGAAGGAGGGGGGGCTCTGCCCCCCGATCTGGACCTTGCCCTGCTCCGCCCCCAATCTCCGACGTGCCCTCTGGAAGCTCCTCCTCTCTCCACTGCAGTCCGGGAATGAGGGTCCCCCACACCCTGGCCCTCTGAATGATCGGAGGGTAAATTAGACCCCAAGCTCTACCCTCCTGCACATCCCCAGAATGTCAGAGCTGAGCATATGCTTCCGGTGCTGAGCCCGTCCCCTTTATGGTGGTGAAACTGTGGCTGCAGCTCTCTGCCTGGGAGGATCCTGAGTTCTGGCCTGATTGCCGGAGGAAGCGCAAGTGTGGATGTCCTTGAGCACGTCATGGCTTTAAAGCTTTCGTCGTGTCTGTCCGCAAGACCCTTGCTAGTTGTGGCTCTGAAAGAGCCTCTCTTAGGTAGAACCCTTAGCATCCGTGGGGCTCCATGGCCAGAACACGCTTGCGCGCGCACACGGGAGGAACCCTAAAGCCAAGTCTGCAGATCTTCCCCTTCCGCGTCTCCCAGGTGTCTTCTGATACTTTCTGCCCCTTTCCTTCCCATAGGATGCCGGAGTCCCCTACGCTTCCGTTTCCAGCAGGGAACGAACCCCACGGGACCGGTTTTTTCCAGACCCCTTCCTCCTCATCCGGGAGCCGGAAGAGGAGGCTGCCGTGTCTCGGAGGGTCCCCAGCCCTCCTCCACCACCGTCGCCCATCCGGTCCCAGCCCGTGGCCCTGACCGAGGCCATCACACCGGGTGCAGCGGTCGAGTCTCCAAAGGCATCCCCGACGAGGGGATCGCCCTCCGCCTCCTTGTCCTCCCCCTCCGCCTCCCAGCCACCCATCTGTTCCCAGCCCCAGCCCTCCTCCGATACATCCGTCCCATCCCCTACGGAATCCCCCGTGCGTTTCCAGCCCACGGCAGCTGTGACGTCCACCCCGCTGGCCCTCAAGAGCCCGGACAGCTCAGGCAGCCCCACTGCAGCCGAAGAGGCCCTGAAGCGGAGTGACCTTGTGGAGGAGTTCTGGATGAAGAGCGCTGAGATCCGCCGGAGCCTCGGCCTCACCCCCGTGGGCAGGAGCCAAGGGCCAGAGCCCGGCTTTCCCACCTCCGTCTTGGACCCCGTGAGCCTGAAGTCGTACGCGGGCGAGGAGGGGATTCGCCTCCTGAAGCCCCAGCCTGCCCCAAGGAGGCCGGGCCCGCCCAAACTAGAGGGAGACAGGCTCTCGCCACTCACCCCCAAGTCGCCCTCGGACCGTGAGCTGCGAAGCTGCCACGAGGAGCGCAAGGATCTGTCCAGCAGCTCCGGCCTGGGCCTTCACGGTAGCTCCTCCAACCTGCGGACCTTGGCAAGCCAGAGCTTCAACACCTCCGAGTCCACCATGCTGACGCCCCCGTCCAGCCCTCCCCCGCCCCCGCCCCGGGACGAGGAGCCGGCCACCCTCCGGCGGAAGAGGCCTCAGGCCAGCTGGGCGATCGCCACCGAGCCCCGGCCGGGGCCCGTCCCCCCGCGTCCCCCGTCCCCACCCCCAGACGTCCTCGAGCGCGGCCGCCCCCCCGGGGACCCGGCTCAGTCCTCCAGGGAGGAGGTGCGCAAGTCCTTTGTGGAGAGCGTTGACGAGATCCCTTTCGCGGACGACGTGGAGGACACGTACGATGACCGGACGGAGGACACGAGCTTCCAGGAGAAGTTCTTCACACCGCCCAGCTGCTGGGGTCGCCCGGAGAAGCCCCAGGCCCCGGCCAGGGAGAAGGTCCGCCCACCTGCCCCGGAACCCTCGAGAGGACTGCCTGTGGTGTCACCACAAGCCAAGGAGCTGGCGGAGGAACGCATGAGAGCCCGGGAGAAATCGGTGAAGAGCCAGGCCCTGCGCGACGCCATGGCCAGGCAGCTGAGCAAGATGAAGGAGATGGAACTGGCGGCTGCCACGGGGCACCCCGGGGCTCCGCTGCCCTCCTCACGCCAGGCCTCCTCCCTGCCCGCCTGGACCCGAGAGCCGGCGCCCGAGGCCCCGAGGTGGCCGGGCCCAGGGGTTTCCGAGGGCCCCGCCCCAAAGCAGGAGGCCACTGGTGAGGGATTCCTCTCCCCTCCCTCGGACTCCGGAGGCCCCGACGGCTCCCTCACCTCCTCCGAGGGCTCCAGCGGGAAGAGCAAGAAGAGGTCTTCCCTCTTCTCTCCCCGCAAGAACAAGAAAGAGAAGAAACCCAAGGGCGAGGGCTGCCCGCCCCCAGAGAGGCCTGGTAGCAGTGGCCTCCTGGAGGAAGCGGCCGCCAAGCCCAAGTCCCTCTGGAAGTCGGTCTTCTCTGGGTACAAGAAGGACAAGAAGAAAAAGACGGACGACAGGTCATGCCCGAGCACACCCTCCAGCGGCGCCACGGTGGATTCTGCAAAGCACAAGACGTCACCCATACTGAGGGCAGGTAAGGATCAGCTGGGCAGCTCCGGCGTCCGGGTCCTGGCGGCCTCCTCCACTTGAGCCTGGGGCCAGCGGGCAAACTCCACTACCCTTTGTTGTCATGCAGCTCCGAGCTTGCGGAGATTCTCCGGGAGGCCTTGGGCTCGCAGACCAGGTATAAATCGGCCTCAGGACTCCCAATCTCCCCTTCTTTTCCACTGGCTCAGAGGCACCGGAATCTCCTAGGCTGGGTCTCTTTGAGCAGCTTGGACCACCAAGACCAACTGGCCTCTTTCTCCTGGAACATAATCCCCTTCGGGGAGAGCAGGGCCACCCTCCAGGCCTGGATGATGGAGCAGGAGTCCGGGGGTGGGGACTCTGTACTCTCTCCAGAGGGCTTCCCATTGGTGGACCCCTTGGACAGGACGTTTTATGGGGGCAGGCAGAACCAGCCTTGTTCCCAAAGGCAGTTTTCCCAGCAGCAGGAACTGGGTTGGGAGGGAACAGTTGTCCTTGCTGAGAAGGTGCCATAGTGGCACAGTTTGGAGAAGGAGAGTGGAAAGAAGGCCAAGAGGAGAAGCAGGGAATCTGAGTGAACGTGATGACCATGCTTATCATACAGGCTGGATTAGAGCTCACGCCACCTTTCCCCACCCCCCTCCTCCTTCCCCAGAGCTGCAGCTTCGCCGCCACCTGAGCTTCTCCGAGGACTCCGACCTCTCCAGCGACGACATCCTCGAGCGGTCCTCCCAGAAGTCCAAGCGAGAGGTAGGCAGAGCCCAGCCGGCTGCCGTATCTCGGCCCGTCTTGGCTTTGGGGTTTCCCGGGGCGAAGGATATCAAGGTTAAAAAACAGGGTTGGATTTCTCGGGGGGCAGGGAGATAGGGAAACATTGACGGAGTAGCCAGCCTGGCTGAAATAGAGGTGGAACTGTGGGATTGTGCAACTGTGTTCCTATAATTCTGCCCCAACATGGGGTGGGCACAAGATGGGGGCAGTAGATAGCGGGCCAAACCCACCTCTTTGGGGAGAGAAGATTGGATGAGAAGGAAATAGGAACACACTTAGTGAAGCTGTTGTGGGTGGGGGTGTGGGGTGTGTGTGTGTGTGTGTGTGTGTGTGTGTGTGTGTGTGTGTGAGTCATTGGGATTGATTGAGTACCTACTGAGTGATTGGCACTGTGTTAAGTGGTTGGGAGAGAGCAGAGATAACAAAACACAAATTTCCTGCCCTCAGGGAGCTTGCAGTCTATAATGAACTGTAAGCAGTAACGCTCAGCTCCATGGGAACACCCCTGGAAGGCCCCAACCCTCAACCCTGAGTAATGGCCAACTCGAGGAAGGGGGCCGGGCAGTCCCGGGGATGGGGTCCGCTAGACCAGCCGTGGCCAAGGCCTGATCCTTCCCGTCGAGCCACCCAGCTTCCTCAGAGACCCACTGACCTCCCTGTGCAGCCTACATCAGGGACAGCCCCGCTGTGCTCAGCCTCCCTCGGGCACAGGTCGGGGAGATCTCCTGGGTGAACAGCCCCGGGCTGTACCCAACGCTGGGATTCCAAGAGAAAGGGATGGACAGAAGGAGGGAGGGAGGGTCCGGTTTCGATGGTGGGTTTGGTAGATGCTGGGATCAGGGTCCAGGAGGGTAAGTGGCAAGTGCAAAGCCGAGCAAATGGTCCAGGGGGTCTCTGGGAATTGAGTAGGTGAATCCTAACATCTTCATGCCCCTTTCTGGACACACCATGTCCCAAAGCTAGGCCCCAGCACCCCCAAAGCTCCAGAACGATACGTCAGGAAACGGAAGGCGGTGGGGCAGGGGGCCGGAGCAGCGGACCCCAGAGAGGTCAGCCAGCTCTATTCCCCAAAATCAGACTTCCCCTGTGTTAGTTCAGGCTCTGCCTCTCACTCGCTTCTCTTGGGAGCCTGGACTTCCCAGCCTCTGGGGACCCAGGTACCGTAGGAGATGAGAGGACCCGTGAAAGGCAAATAGGGGAGGGGGCGCGAAGTCCAAAGTCTCAGTGGGTTCCGGTTGGTTCTGCCCCTCTGGGCAGGGGGCACACATTTCCCAAAAGGCTGGGGCCACAGCTCTGCCCAGAGGTGTGTGGGAGAAAGTCCCCAGACAGAATCGATGCCTCTTCGGCTCCCATCCCTGTTGCCGCCGCTCCTGCCTTGGCAGCTTCCGACCCGGCCGCCCCTCCAGACCCCGCCAAGCCCATCATTTGTGCAGTCTTGTGTGGCATTTGACCATAATCCCGTGTTTCAGTCCCGTGTATTTGTTTGAAACCTCTAACTGATTTTTGCTCCATTTCTGTGTGTTCGTTTTTTTTTATCATTACTGTTTTGTTTTGTTTTCCTTTGCCATCCCCTTTAAAGTCGATTTATGTACCTCACGCCTTGGCATTCAAGAGATCATACTCGTCAAAGGTAGCGTCTCCATCCCCATCGGCTGGCCACCGTTGCATGCATGTCCGCAGATTAACCAGTCGGACCGATTCCCACTCCTGACCGCCCAGTCACATTAGTACTAACCCCAGCCGTACATGCATGGTATCGTAGCTGTCGCTGACAGCGGAGTCTTCTCTGGATGTGTCTTAAAAAAGAAGGGAGACACAGACCTGTTCTTGGAGCAGGCCAGAGCATGTGCCGGGGTCACCAGAGGGGCTGGGATGGGGGCAGGGGGTGGGCAGGTTGAGGAGGGTGGGTCCGTGCTCCCTGCCAAATGATGGCTCTGCTCAGTCAATCAGTCGCATTTATTGAGCGCTTACTGTGTGCAGAGCACTGTACTAAGCACTTGGGAGAGTACAGTCTAACAGAGTTGGTAGACACATTCCTGAACGGATGGGATTCTGAATTCTTTAAGTTTCAGGAATCCTTTAAGATTAAGTTCCTATTGGGGTTGTCATGTAACCTTGAGAAGAAGTTCTTTCCAGCTCTTGGAATCTTGAGAATTCCCCATTGTTGTACTGAGACTCTCTCTGAGGGGGATTCAAGGGACTGCTGATTCCCTGGCTTTTGAGGCATCTATAGCCCAGGTGATCCTGAGATATTGAGAACTTTGTCCCTTTTATTTTCTCTGAAAGGGACTTTTCTGGGGGAAACCAGCCTCTGCCCCGACCAGGGCTAGGCGTGGGGCTGGCCATTTCCTGTCCTTGCGTGAAGGCTGAGATGAAGCCCTTAATTACGAAGGCTGGCCCGCCTCGCCCTTCGACCTGCTTCGGCCCTGAGACAAGTATTCCAGTAATACAGGGCAATAAACACCTTGCCCTCTTAAATACCATAGTATGGACGACATCCTTTTGCCAACTCTGAAATCTCGTCTGGGCCCACGGTAGCCCTTCTGCCCAGGCGGATGATCCTCGCCTGGGTTGTTCTCAACAATCTTTTAAAGCAGGCCTGTGTGTGATTGTACCACAGAGAGAGCCTGGGTCTCACACTGTTTCTAAAGAATCTTTCCTCCAATTCTCACTGCTAATCATCACCTCTTAGGGAAGCCTTGCAGATAGTCATTCAGCCACCTGCCCAAGGTGAGTCGTCCCGATGGGTGCCGGGCGAGTTGTCTGGGACGATCTGATTCTTGGTGTGCTGAGTCCTGGTTCAGGAGCGGAGGCAGCCACTGCCCAATGCTGGCTTAATTTGGCAACAGCTCCTCTCCATTGGGTCACTGTCCTCCTCACTGTAGGGCACCCTATCGTCCCAATCCATGGGTGCCCAGTTGCAGGTAGCTCAGGGCAGGGAGTCGGAGGAAATCTAGTCTGAGGGGCAGGGAGGCCTGAGAGTGGGGGAGATTGCACAGCTCTTCACCTCTTCATGGGTGCCAGCCTCACCACCACCTTACCTGCCCTTTGGGAAGAGGCGGCTGATTCCTCCAGCAGGGCCCTGGCAAAATGAGGCAGCCAGGGGCTCCTCTTCCTCCTTTTCCTTTTCCCTTTCCTTTTCCTTTTCCTTTTCCTTTTCCTCCTCCTCTCTCCCTCCTGCCCCCTCCCTGGGACCGCAGAGGGGGCACCAAACATTGGTCTTGTCTCCTTCCAGCAGAGGACCTACACGGAGGAGGAGCTGAGCAGCAAGCTGACCCGGAGGGTGCAGAAAGCAGCGCGAAGGCAGGCGAAGCAGGAGGAGCTGAAGCGCCTGCACAGAGCCCAGGTACGCCTGCCTTCCCTTTTCCTCTTCCCTCTCCCTTCCCGTGCCCTCCCCTCACTGGGCTCTCATTTCCTCTGCCCTCCCACCCCTCCTCCCCCACAATCTCCACACCGAGTTGAGGGGTGAAGGATGACAGCACTGATTAATCCCAAGTGCCTGTTTCCTTAGCGCTGGAATCTGGCCTGCTTCTGGTCCTCAGTGCCCTGCCTTATCCGCCCAGTCAGTCTTTCCCTCTCGTGGCCCTGAGAGAAAGCGGGGTCGGATGAAGAGTCGGAGTTAAAGAGGAGGAGCAGTAGTGTCAATCAGTAAATGAATTAATGGTATTTATTGAGGGCTTACTGTGTGCCGAGCACTGAGCTAAGCACTTGGAAGTGTATGGTACAACTCTGTCCAGCACTTAGTACGGTGCTCTGCACATAGTAAGTGCTTTAAGAATGCTGTTACTACTGTCTGAAAATATTTTCAGCTAGAATGATCAAAATGTTCAATCAAATAAATACATCGTGTACCCGAGTTACTGGGTTGCCAGCAGTGACAGACCATGGTCCGAGCCCCGGGCCACTTTCAGAGCCCCAGCTTTGTGGTGCTGCAGAAATAAGTCCTGGGGAGTCTGACCCAGTGGCCCTTCTTGCCCCTGGCCCATGGCCACCTTGCCTCGGGACGGCCAGCAGTTCCCTGTCGGTGAACGGACAGGAGGGTGGCCTTGGTTTTTTGGGTCCAGGGGCCAAGGTGGGAGATGGGTCACTGAGGCTCACTGGGTGTTCTCCTGCAGATTATCCAGCGGCAGCTGGAGCAGGTGGAGGAGAAGCAGAGGCAGCTGGAGGAGAGAGGGGTGGCCGTAGAGAAGGCCCTCCGAGGAGAAGCAGGTACAGCTTTGGGTTCCATTCTCTTTGCGGTCCCTGCAGGATCCCCAGAACACCCATTTGGCAGGGGGGCTGGTTGGAAGGGAGTGAGGTGACCTCTGAGAGGCTGAAATTTCCCATGTTCCCACCTAGAATCCAGTTCTCTCTCCCAGCAGGGTCCCCCCTGGTCCCCAGCATCTTCACCCAGCCCCTAATGGGACATGGGAAATCCAGGTAAGTGGGGCCAAGCCAGGTCCCTTTCCCGGGGCTCAGAGGGCTGATGCACCTTGCCTCATCTCCAGACCCTCACCAGCTTCAAGGGGAATCCCAGCTGCCATCCCTCCACCCACCTCCGTACCCAGACACAAGGTGTAACCGGTGATAAGGTTCTTTGGTTATCTCCTTGGTGCTGAGGGTCATGAGAGAAGGAAAGGAGGCTGAACTAGAAGGAACCATCACAGAACTGTTCCCCCTCCCATGGCTCCCAGGCCTCCCCAAGGGTGATAGGTTCTGTGGCCGGCACCTACCCCAGTCTGGAGGGAGGGCCGGGCAGCTGCGGTTCTTGGGTCACGCTCCGTGTGGGGTGGGAAAATGGGGTGTATGTTATTGGGGGGTGTCTGCTGCGTATCTATGGGACCGGATAAGGAGAATCCACACACCGCCGAGAGAGCGTACTCTGTCTGGTACCCCAGGGAGGACTAGACAGAAATAGGCAGGTCTCTTCCCACTTTGGGCCGGGGTTCCACCAGGTCTTCACCCATCATAGAATTGACCGACTGAGCCTTGGGCTGCAAGTGAAGGAGCTGACACTGAGCACCATCCATGCTAGAGAGCTAGGTCCCTTGACAGCCGGGAGGTGGGTTGAGAGGCCTTTTTCCCCCACGGGTGCTTGCTAGGGGCAGGCCCGGCACCGTCCCAGTGAAGACAGGCTACTAGTCCGGGGCCCATTGAGTTCTCCCTGCTTTGGCCCCTCTTGTTGCCCAGACTGTATCTTGACTCCATGACTACCAGTTGGTCCCACAGTATAGGAGGTGGCACCAGGCCTTGGGAACTAACATAGTGCCCCTCCGACTGCCATCAAGTTACCACCTGGCCCGCTGCCCTACTTTCGCCGTGCCCCTCTCTCAGCAGGGGAGGGCCCTGTCACCTCCACGCTCCCCATCTTTCAGAGGATGGATGTGTGGGAAGGGCGATGCCCCACATCTGTCCCACCAGGTGCCAAGCACAGCAAATAACTTATAAAGGCTGCAGCATTGGCAGTTTGCGGCAACAAGTTTTGCAGCTCATTTGAAAAGCTCTAGGTTCGCCTCATTAACCAACACTTTCATTATGAAAAGCAGCTCCCCACGGATCTCAGCACAGGTTGAGGTGCCCGGGGTTCACTGCAGAAGCCCCTTCCCACCCTGTTGCTGACCGTGGCTTACATGGGTCAATTCCCCATGGTCCAAGGCTTGATTTTTCCCTCCATCCTTCTTCCCAGTGATTTATCAAAACCATGGGACCTGGCTGGATCGGGCTGCATCGTAACTAGCGATTTCGGGTTCCTGTGGGGTTGGGCCATGGTCAGCTCTCTCAGTTAGACCCCTCCGCCAGAGGGGAGGCCGAACAAGCACTTCCAGCCGGGGTCTTGGGAAGGAAACCCTGGCCATCAGGTGCAGAGCCAGTGTCTGGGCCCACTTGACTCCCCCGTTCTCATCAGCTCATCTGTCCCTGGTGCTGGGGTCTCAGGCTCCACCACGGGCGTGTAGTGTCTGTCTGTGGTACGAGGTGGGACCTGCAATAGCCCATGTGACCCGGGAGAAGGAAGGATGGCTTGCAGTCCCCATCCAGGAAAAGGCGCTCGGAGACCCCGGACAGAGGTGGAGGCCAAGCGGCCCAGCCCGTTGGAATGCTGATTTGGGCCTGTCAGTGCCTTTCAGCGAGTGATTTCTGGAGATCAGCAGAAGCAACAAGACTCCCTGGGCCCCTCACCTGGCTGGGTCGGGCTCCCCAGTGGGCAGGCTTGCTTCAGAGGTCCTGATGAGTTTAAGGAATGGAGTCAAATTTGGGGGCTTGGGGAAGGATTGGGGGTGCCCGAAAGCCCTCCTGTCTGTCTCAGCCTGGGCCCCCACCAGAGACAGAAGTATAGAAAGGCCCTCTTCTTCCATCCTTGTGCTCACTTAGTATTTGCTCAGCAAGCCTTAGTACCCACAGTCCTCCTGGTTGGACACCAGTAGCTTCCCTCCAGCAGATTCCACCCCTTAGGAAACCCTCTGAAGGCACCATCCGGAGAAGAAGTCTCTTCTTCGGTATTTCCCAGAACATACCCCTGGGGCTGACAGCCAGCAGGCACACCTCCAGAATGCCCCGGTCAGAGCAAACCAAAATCTGCACCTCTCGCTACATCTGAGTCGTGGCAGATCATTGGGCCTGTGAGAAAACCAAAGTCAGCAGACTCTGCCTACCCATAGGGACCAGGACAGTGGCAACTTGTCAGGGGCCAGTTGGCAGTATTCAGATATGTAGCATCTTTGGTTACATACTTCCGTGCTGGTGAGTTCTAGATCCCCTTTCCCGCCTCTTTTGACGAGAAGTACACATATGAAGAGATACACACTCGCTATCCCTTGCTGTTCCTCTGACTCTCACTCTGTGCCTGTCGCATACTGTGTCCCATATTTCTCGGGGAGGACGGGGGGCTTTGGGATGAAGGTATTTGGTCCAATAACTGTCTCTTCACCAATTCCTTGTTGTAGACTATTGGGGAGAGTCTTATTACAGTGACCTCATCGACTTGCACCTGGGTGGTATGTATAGAAGCAGCAGCTCCTGCTGGACTAACCCTGCCGGAATCCCTCCCTCTCCCACCCGCCGCTCTTCCTATCCCCTGCTCACAACCAACAAGAAGAAATAAGCCGTATAATCAATTGGCAAAAGCTCAGCCTTTTCCAGCTTAGATGGGGGCATCGCTGTAGGCGCCAGCCCCCGCTACCCCGAGAGGGGCTCGGCAAAGAGATTTTTAACACCGCCCATGAGAGCCCACCCGGCCTAGGGGAAAGAGCCTGTGTCTGAAAGCCTGGAGTCTGGGGGTTGAGTTCCAGTTCTGCCCAGCTCGCTGCAGGACCCCAGCGCTTAGAACAGTGCTTTGCACATAGTAAGCGCTTAATAAATGCCATTATTATTATTACTGGGGCAAGGTACATAATCTCCCCGGGCCTCATTTGGAAAACGGAGATGACAGTGCCTGCCTCCCCCTAGTTCTAGTGGGACATTGGATGGAGAAGCCGAACTAGTGGATAGATGGAGACTTTGGGCGAAGCGGATGCCTTCCTGAAAATTCAAAGGGTTTGTCTCCTGCCCCTTTGGCCTGGCAGCCTGGTCCCTGCGCTGTTCTGCTCATCTGTTGAGATGCCAGCTCCCCACCTGGCAGACCTCCTCTCTCCTCTCACTGAGGAGGGGATCGCCTGGATCCCGGACCTCACGTCTCAGCCCCTTTCATCCCTGAGGCTGCTTTCATTTCCCCCACTCTGGGGTAATCTCCAGGGACCTGCTGATCTATCCCAGAGAGGGGCCGGAGGGAAGCCCAGACTGGGGATTTAGGGGTGAGCTTTGTGGTCCTGCAGAGGACACTTTATTGGGCTTGAAAGCTGAAGCAGTGGCCCTCACTGTTGGCCCTAGCTGGGAAGGGAGTCTGGGGTGTGCTGTCCTTTTAGAGGAGAAGTGGGTAAGTCCCAGGGAGCTTTTCCACACCCTGTTCCCCCTAGAAACTCTGACTGTGGTCCCCGCTGCCATTAGGCCTGCCCGGTGAGCAGTGCCCATTGGACTTCCTGGACTTGCTCAGAGCCCTACCTTGCAACTCATTCTCTGGAGATATCAGGCTCTGAGTTGGAGAGGACTGAAGGATCAGATGAGAAGGGTTCTGTTCTTCCAACTAGCCTCCTATGCTCTCTCTCCCCCTCTTTCTCCATCTCTCTCTCTCTCTCTCTCTCCTGCTAAGGACCCATCTTTTCTAAAAAAAAAAATAGTAATTTGGGATTTGTTTTAACCTTCTCTACCAGTAGTGCCATTCAGTCACTCAATCATATTTATAGCTTAGGTTTCCAGATCCCTAGCCTCCAAATTGCACAACAAATAATGCAGCCCCCCAGGCTGCTGGGCCCTTTGGCTCTCCAGATGCTGTTGGGCCTGAGGCACCCTGCACGCTCCAAGACGGGGAAGCTGTAAAAGGGCTGATGCTGAGCTTCTAGTTAACAGTTCCCTCCCCTCCTCTAATGGCCTCCGTTGTTCCTGTGATCCTCCTTCACCTCCTCCACCGTCACCTCCTCCTCCTCCTCCTGCTAACATCTCCTGAAGGGCCATTGACTTAGAATCGGTGTATTAAAAAAAACGGATTTTTAAATTCCTTCCAGTGAACAGGCCTCTCCGATCATGCACATCTTCCCCGCCTGGGCTGGAGCATCTGTCCGGTGGGCCGCCCGGCAGGCCAGCCAACCACTTCCCTCTCTAACACACACGAGAAATGCAAACCCGCCGTTTTTAACATCGATTTCAAGGTTCATAGAGCCCATTCGTGTAATCCTCTGAATCACTGGAACCGACCCAGCCTCCCTCACCCCCCAAGCACCTCACCACTTCCCTTTCCAAAAGTCCGGGGTCCTTCCCACATGTGTGTTCGTTGCCGAGTTTCACCTCTGCCCGCCCCCAAGCCCATCTCTGCTTTGTTGTCTTTGTTTGGAAAATGCTGGGTTCCTGCCACCGAGCCGCAGAAGAGCCTTTTGAATTGGCAGGGGTGTGCTGTCTGCCCTTCTCCAGCTCAGTGGTCTCCAGCCTGCTCCCCACAGGCCCCCTCGGGACTCTAGCCTGTACTGTCCAAACATCCCCGTCAGTTCTGGACCCCATAGACTGGCTAGAAAGCTCAGAATCCCCTGCGCCGTTACCTCAGACTTTTCCTTCTCATTTTGGACATCTCCCCGCAGAGACTGAACTCTGAAATGTCCAGGGGGACCCGAGAACCAGGAAGCTCCTCTCACTCAGTCAACCAATAATATTCACTGTCCTTTCCCTGCAGAAGCTCCTGGGCTCTCTCAGAACTCTTTCAGTGTGGTCCAGGCCTAGAGGGAGGTCAGCACTGCAGCTCCTCCTTCATCCCCTTAAACATCTCTTATCTGATCTTGATAGACTTACCAAAGCACACCCAACCCCCTCTCCTTCCCTCCCCTCCCAAAGCACCTTTGGCATCGAGGCTTTGGGATTTTGACTGAAAACAACCACCCAGACTTCTCTTTCTTGCCATACAAACCGGTGAGTCAGAGAGGCTGCTCACAAGTAGTACAGTGGCTACAGGAGGGAAGTAGACAATGAGACCCACGGCCTCCACGCCCTTTCTCCCAAGTGAGGCTTCATCGCGTGGCCTGGAACTCAGTGAGTCTTGCTTCCCGCAACTGTGAGGCTCAGTGTCACTTGCCGTCTCCTCCCCACATCTGGCCCCAGCCCCCTGATCGGTCCAGTTGGGAATCAGGCTAGTTTGGGAAACACCCCTAAAGGCTAGCAGATGGTTTTCTTCCATTGTTGTTGGTGAGCCCAGCTGAGGGCAGGCCGCCAGCTAGCGAGCCTGGCCCCGAGGCTGCCAGCTTCATCTTCCCTCCCTGCCCCCGGCACCCTTCTACCCCGCTCGCTTCCCCCTCCGCGATGGCACGTCTCGGCTCCCCCCCCCCACCCCCGGCCTCGAGTGCTGGCCTTGCTCTGCCCCCACGACGGACCTGGGGACTCAGGAAGATTCCACAACCGTCCCAGGACTCATTTTGCATGAAGTTGGCATTTTCCGGCCCACCTTCCACCCCTCCCCCGGCCGCCGCCAGAGATCACGGCTCTGTACCATTGATGGCTGAGTGTCTGAAACACTAGTGGGGTGAAACACCCCTGTCATAGCCCCAATAACCATTATTGCGTGAATGAACTTGTCCGGGGACCTCTGTTAGGAAGACACTCTTGATTTCACAGTGCCATCACAAACATCCTGCACCTTTGTCTTTCTGGGGGGCTATGGAGTTGGGTCCGAGACACTCCCCCACCCCCCCACCTAGTACAAAGAAAGCCGCTCTCCCAGTTAGGAGTGTGGACTTGGTACTGATAGGCAGGCGGCTCCCTCTCTGGAGTGGCAGATCGATCGGATGAAGCATATAAGTCAGCGCAAAATGCCTCCAGATTTGCAGAGGCCAAGAGAGAAAAGCAAACGGACTCAGCATTGGAGAAGCAGCGTGGCCAAGCGGAAAGTTCTCGGGGTTGGGAACCAGAGGACCTGGGTTCTAATCCTGGCTCTGCCAGTTGCCGGCTGTATGACCTTGGGCAAGTCACTTAATTTCTCTGGGCCTCAGTTTCCTCAACCATAAAACATTCTCCCTTTTACTTAGACTGTGAGCCCCAGGCGGTACAGGAACAGTGTCAGACCTGGTGAACTTCATCTGTCCCGGCGCTTAGAACAGTGCTCGACAGATAGTTAGTGCATAACATACCGTACCAAAAAAAAACAAACCCGCAAACATTGCCAGCTCCTGGCCCACCAGAAGCTGACCCCTGAATAGCTGACCCCCGGAATATCTGTGGAATGGATGGAGCTTGGGATCGGTGGGCTTTGGAAGGCGGGGTCGGTTTTCCGTGATTTGCAATGGAACGTTACTCTCTGCTATTGAAAGATTGTGATGCTTTTCGATCAGATCTTTGGTCTCTCCAAACCTACGTGCTATTATTAGCTCTAGCAAAATCTCCTAGGATCCTCCTTGGTAAAAGGAAGTCGGAGTCGGGTAGGGTCTCGTCTCCAATAGCCGAGGCCTCGGGATAAGGCGATGCTGGCCAAGTCGGATTTTTCTGGGAGAGAGCGGAGTGTGAACCTCAAGGCTTGTTTTGTCAATCCACCGTGTTTATCGAGCATCTGCCGTGGGCAGAGTGCTGCACTAAGCGTTTGAGAGAGTTTGGTAGAGGTAGATGGCATGGTCCCTATCCTCATGGAGTTTACAGTCTAATGTCTGTCTTCCCCTCTAAACTTTCAGCCTCTTGTGGCCAGGGGATGCAGCTACAAACCCTGTTGTACTTTTCTCTCCCAAGCACTTAGTGCAGTGCTTTGTACGCAGTAAGCACTCAGTAAATACTGTTAATTGATCAAGGAGTTGGCGAGAGGCTGCTGGTGGTTTGTTGGAATTCTTGGGATTCATGGAGGGGTCAGAGCTGGGGGAGCTCAAAAACCGGAAAGGGGTCGGGATGTCTGGCGTTGAGAAGCAGAATAGGATGATGGCGTGGCCGGGAGGACTGGGTACGAGGGTCTGGAAGCTGTAGCAGAGCTGGACGGGACAGGCCCGAGGCCGCGGAGAGCGTGGTGGACATGGCGGGTGAGGGCGGGGGAAGCACGGTTGCCAGATCAAAGCGTGTCGTGAACGTTGAAGGAGCAGAGAGACTCTGAGTAGCATCAACAGGGATTTGCCAGAAAGGCACAGAACTGACAGTGGGGAAAGGGGTGCCTGTCGACTCCTGGAAGGGGCATTGAACAAACAGCTGAACCGCTCGGACTTCTCCAGAAAAGGAGCCCAGCCTATTCTTGGGATTTGTGCTGTGTGGAAAGATGGGAAACGTGCTTCACTTTTGTCACAGCTGCTGAGGTGCCTTGAGTAAGTGTCCACCTCACCCTTGGCCCTCAAGGCTCCTTACACCAACACTCACCTCTGTGCCTTTCTCTGTGTTCCCCTCGCTTTGGCTGTTAGCACCGTGATTCCTGTGGCCTCCTCCAAGCATCCCCCCCCCGCCCCAAGTTCCCAATACGCGGTCGCCCTCTGGATCTCTGAGATCCGTAGCTCTCCCGGCATTCCCAACAGTTCCTCCCTGATGTTAGCTCACCCCTGGTTCCACAGTTGCAAAATTCTTCCCCAAATGAACTTGGCCAAAATGTTGAATTCATTTTGCCTCATTTGCCTTTGCCTCATTTCCGGGATGTGAAATGAACAGTGGGTTCCTGGAGGCCTTGGAAAGCCCACAAGATGCCTTGGCTGGTGCTGTGAATCAACAACGAGAACTGGCAGTGGGTTGGCATGTCCGTAGGGAATTAGATGAGTTCTTTGTGTAGGGTTGACCTAGTCACCCTCTGGGTTGCATCCCATCCTGGGGCATGTGAACTCTGTGAGATGCAGCTGGGTCTAGAGACTAGAGCCCAGGCTTGGGAGTCAGAGCATCTGGGTTCTAAATCCTAGCTCCTCCACTGCTCTGCTGTGAGACCCGGGGCAAGTCACTTAACTTCTCTGGGCTTCAGTTCCCTTATCTGAAGAATGGGGATTCAATACCCAGTTCTCCTTCCTACTTAGGCTAAGAAGCAGCGTGGCTCAGTGGAAAGAGCCCGGGCTTTGGAGTCAGAGGTCATGGGTTCAAATGCCGGCTCTGCCAGTTGTCAGCTGTGTGACTTTGGGCGAGTCACTTCACTTCTCTATGCCTCAGTTACCTCATCTGTAAAATGGGGGTTAAGACTGTGAGCCCCCCGTGGGATAACCTGTAACTTCCCTAGCACTTAAAATAGTGCTTGGCACATAGTAAGTGCTTAATAAATGCCATTACTATGAGCCCCATGTGGGCCCTGATTAGCTTGTATTTACCCCAGTGCTTAGTACAGTGATTGGTGCATAGTAAGAGCTTAACAAGTACCACAATTATTATTAATATCGTCATTAATAATAGTAAGCACGGAAAGGACCGAGCTCAGACCGGAGGCACTGAGTTTTTTATCCACTTCAGTGTGAGTTTCAAGCCAAAGAGGAAGGCAAGAGAAACCAGTGGGAGGTGCAAGGAACCCTGTTTTCCAGAGTGCCGGGGATCCAGCCTTTCCGAAATCCCCTTTCCCCTCGGAGACTTCCGATCCCGATCTGCACCTAGGCTCAAACCCCCTGCCTTCTCTCAGAGCTCACAAGGAAGCACAACCAGAGGCCTTCCGTCTGTCGGATTTGTTGAGCGCCTACTCTGTGGAAGAGTACAACAGAGATAGCAGACGCGATCCCTGCCTTGGAGGAACTTCCAGTCCGGTGGGTGAGCAGGGATGGAATCCAGCATCCCAGCAGTGGTGCCTTGGCAGAGAGACTTGATCCCAAGGAGCCAGCGGCGGTCGGCCGACCTGAAGGGGAGGGTCTCTCAAGGGTCTCCCCACTGCAGTGCCAGCCGGCCTCAGCTGCTCATGTTTAACGGGCGGGATAGTCTCTCTGGAGGCAAACAGGCATCCACCCAAGCTGGGGCCTCCCCCTGTACCCTGGCATAGCTGCGGGTGACCGTGAAAAGCTAAGCAGGATTGGGGGAGCTAGCAGGCGCCTGGGCCAGACTTTGCTGGTTTAATAAAAAGGTGCTTTATTCCAACTGTAGTATCTAAAAATATTTGAGTAAAATCCAGCTCTAATAATATCCCTAACTTCTTTTATAATTTTGACATATCTGACCATCTTTTTCCTCTTACATACTAGATTGTGCAGGGCAGAGTTTATCAGGCATTCAGGTTAGTCGCCATCACCATTCCATTTTTAGCAAGTAAGCAGTTCTGGTGCCAATTCTAAGCACATATCAAATCTCATTCTTGGTGAGGAGTTGGAGCTTTAAAAAGTTTAAACTTCTAAATGGGCATATTTCATCCTGTTTTGAAACATCCTTAATTGAATGTTCCTATTTGTAGTTCTTTGGTGCAGTTGCCCAGTATCTATCCTGTACATTTACCTATTGTCAGGAGCCAATGTACCTATTGTACATTTACCTGTTGGGGCTCACAGTCTTATTCCCCATTTGGCAGATGAGGGAACTGAGGCCCAGAGATGTTAGGTGGTTTGCCCAGGGTCACACAGTGGACAAGTGGCGGAGCCAGGATTGGAACCCACAGCCTCTGACTCCCAAGCCCGGGCTCTTATATGTTTGTACGTATTTATTACTCTATTTATTTATTTATTTTGCTTGTACATATTTATTCTATTTATTTTATTTTGTTAATATGTTTTGTTTTGTTGCCTGTCTCCCCCTTCTAGACTGTGAGCCCACTGTTGGGTAGGGACCATCTTTATATGTTGCCAACTTGTACTTCCCAAGCACTTAGTACAGTGCTCTGCACACAGTAAGCCCTCAATACGATTGAATGAATGAATTGTCATTTAGATTGACGTACACTCTGTGAGAGGCGATTTATGTTTTTAAAAATCTGATTGCAGGAAGCTAAAAGGTTACACACCCTAAGCTGCATTTCAGAAAACTCAAAACAGAGGGCAGCAGGGAACTTCTAAGTGATTTTTTCGTTGTTACTTTGCTATTTGATTGTCCTCTGCTTGTTGAATTCCTAGCCGACTGCTCATCTCAAGTTAGCAAGAAAAAGTAAATAAGAACGTGTTAAACAGAAATAATGGAGTTGAAATGACACATTTTTCCATTTATCCTGCCTCTCGCCTGGAATGCCCTCCTTCCTCATATCCGATAGACGATTACTCCCCCCGCCCCGCCCCGTTCAAAGCCTTACTGAAGGCACAACTCCTGCAAGAGGCCTTCTCAGCCCTCCTTTCCTCTTCTCCCACTCCCTTGTAAGTAGCCCTGACTTGCTCCCTTTATTCATCCCCTCTCCTGGCCCCACAGCACTTACGTACATATCTGCAATTTATATTAATGGCTGTCTTCCCCGCTAGACCGTACACTCGTGGGCGGGGAATGTATTCTCTCAAATGCTTAGTATAGCGTTCTGCACACAATAAGCACTCAATAAATATGACTGACTGACATCAGAAGATCTATTAGTGCACAGTAGGTCATTCTGGGCAGGGAACGGTCTGCTGTTTCATTGCATTCTCCCAAGCTTGTAGTACAGTGTTTTGGACGTAGAGCCCAATAATACCATTGATTGATAGCATTCTCCTTTCATTTGAAGACACATCACTGATGATGAGCCTGATTTTATGAGTGTAAGCCTCTCCGAGAGGGACTTTCTTGCACGCATTTTCTATGAAGATACAGTACTGTGCCTCTTCTGGCCACTTTCCACTCAGGGAAAGCATTGCTAAGACACCAGTGGCTAAGTGGAGAACAGGAATTGTACTTGAGTTGTTTTCAGTAGCGGTGATTTCTAACTGAACCGCCCAAATGGCAGCCTCCAGGGTGGACATGCTCAGGGTCAGAAGGGGAAGGGTTTTCTGGCAGGGCCACCCGGCTGCTCGGCCCCTTTTCTCCGGCCGTTCGGGACTCAGGGTCTCGTTCCCGTCTCGGGCAGAGCGGGTGGCCACGGCTTCGGCGCCGGCGTGTCCTCTGGCCCGTCGGTGACTTCTCTGTGTGCTTCTGTGGTTCTGTGATGGTCCCTTGCTCGTCGCCGCACCTCCCCGGGCCACCTCCCTGCGCCGTCCCAGGCTTTGACCTCACTTGGTGATGTTGCTGCTGGTATTTAATGCGTCCCATCAGTCTGCCTCCCTCTTCCGGCCCCGCAGTCCGAGGGCTGACTAGCAGAGCCTACCCTCAGGTGGGGTGGTTGGCCCCCACTCGTGGGAGAGCTGGAGTGGGAGGGGGAGCTGGTGGAGGCCCTGCCCTGGGACCCTCTGGGAAACACTGGGATTGGCTGGGGGAGGTTTCCTGTGTTTCTCCGTGTCTGCCCTGCCCCCGGTTCTCTGCCGGCTCGGGGCAGGGCTGATGACAGAGCCCCAGAAACCAAACGAAAGGCTTGGTCCCGGTCCCGGCCTTTCCCGTCGACCCTGCCAGCCGGCCAGATGGGGACGGTCCCTCCCTCCCTACCGTCCCCAGCATCGGGCTGGCACCTGCCCCCTGGGAGACCCCTACCCACTCATGCCGTGGCCCCAGAATCCCTCCAGATCTGATGTTAGCAGTTTGTCCTTTCCCAAAGTTCACTGCCTCGAGACCCCTCTCCCTCCTACGGATTTGGCCGGTTTGATGGTTCCTCTGCCGGCCTCCCCTGCCCCCGACCCCAGGCTCAAAACTAGCCCCAGACCCCCACACCTGGGCCAGCTGGGAGCTCCCACTCTGCAGCATTTTCCATCGGGGCCTTGGGGGACAGTGGGTGGCAAACTCCCTCCCCTTCCTCTGGAGGTGCCTGGGTCCATGTTGCGCCGCGAGGGTCCTCCACCGCCCCTCACTAGCCGAACGGGGCCCCGGCTCACCCGTAGACTCGTCTCCCTTGTTCCCCGCTTCTCCATTTCTCGTATTTTTTTCTTTCCTTTCTTCTTGTCGTTTCTTTCTTTCTCACTCTTACGCTTTTTGTCCTTTGCTTGTCTTTTATTTCACCTTTACCCTCCTCTCCACTTCCAAATTCCTCCTCCTCTTCCTCTGCCTCCCCACCCCACCTCCCCATCCCTTCCGCCCCTCCTCCTCATTCGGTCCTTTGGAAGTGGAGCCCAGTGGCGGGACACCACGGCGTAGACCTCTCTCCTTCTGCCCTTGCTGTGTTCACGAAGGTAACGTAATCTCCTGCCATCCCATCCCCCCGCCCCTGCCGCCGGGGGTCAGCGCGGCACTAGCCCACTAGTGATCCCCGCGCCCAGGCCAGCCTCTCTGCCTGCCCCTCTCCCCGGCGATGCTCGCCTCTGCCAGGAGTCCAGTGCTGGCCCTGAGGCAGCGTCGGAGGAGGCCCGGTAATCCTTCGACTGCTTCAGGTGGGGGCCTGGGGTGGAAGGGAGTGGGGGCTGAGACCCTGACCGGTCCCAAAGACTCTGGCACCCCCGGGGATGGGGAGGGAGGCCACCAGATGTGAGAGAAGGAGGCCCTGCCCACCCCCACCCCCCTTGCCCCAACTGTTTGAGGGCCCGGGAAAAGAATCCAATGTCCTTACAAAGGCTGGTGTGGATCATTTAAGACCCAAAGCACCCCAGAAAGCCAACCCACAACCCCCCCACCCGAATACCTCCCACATCCCCTGTCTTGCTCGGTGTGTTTTTGACGCTGTCCAGTTTGGAGTCTGTTGTGTAGTGGTGAAGTTGTCGTTGCAAAGGCATGTGGGAAGGAGTCGGGCAGTGTGATTCCCCACTAACCCTCGCTGACCTCTCACTCGTGGCTCTCACGTGGCTGTTGTTCTCGTGCTCCTACTCCCCCGGTTCATTGGCCGTTCACTGGCCTCTCCCAGAGATGGCACCCACCGGTGCTCTCTGGGGCACCCCCTTCTCTCTTCACGGGGTGCTGGGTGGGGGGCTGGGGCGTGCGGAGCGATTTCCCCCAGGGTCCTCGTGACTCCGTGCCGTTGGACGGCTGGCATGCCTGAGGCCGCTAGCCGCACAGACACTTTGGGTAGAGCTGCTCAGGAGGGACTGTCCTGGCCGAGCAGGGGGCTGGCTGGGTGGAGACAAGCCAGAGAATCCAGGCTATCAGATTCGGTGAGGAGGCCGGCTCCCCCATCTCCCGTCCCCTGCCTCTCCCCCCGGCTCCACTCCCCGCCCCTTGGCTCCCCCGGGGCAGGAAGCGAGGTTGGAGCCGGGCTACCTGCACCATTTGGTCTGGCGCAGATGGGAATGCTCACCCAATGTGCGTCGCCAACGGACGGAGAAGCCCGGGTGTCCCTCTTTCCGGGGCCACAGGGCCAAGCACGATGGCCTAGGGAAGGCAAGCAGCAGATAGAGCATGATGGAAAGGGCTCAAGAACTTCCCGGTAGCCCGCCCCGGGCAAGGGTGGCTGATTTTTTTTTTGCAGAGGGTAGTAGTTAGCCAAGCAGGTAGGGGGATGGACTCTGAGGGGTCGCCCAATGCAGCCTCCTGCCTCTGACGGGGCTACACCCAAACCGATTCTCTCCGGCCTTAACGACCACCAGAGAAGGCTACCACCTCTCCCCACTCACCCCGCGGTGCCCTCAGACCCTTACTCGTTCCACAGTTTACCAGACGTCTTGTCAGGAAGTTCTCTTCTACTGCTCTTTAAGCCTGAGGAAGCTGGTGCCAGGCTCCAGGACTCAGTGGCTTTGAATTGGACCATTGGGCATCGCTCTGCCGTCCGCCGCTGCTTCTCTGTCTCTTGTGAGAGGACTGCCGGGGTGGGGGCAGGCAACTCCAGAATTGGAGCAGGCCGGCCAGAGGCCTGGCCGACTGCCGTCGTCGGAAGGATCCTGCGTGATTCTAGAAAGCCGGTCTAGAATATGCTGCAGGGAAGCGGTGCCCGGCCAGCCCGGGAACGGGGCAGAGCCGGTCGGTGGTTCGGACGCAGCACCGAGGCAAAGCTGTCACCACGGGCCGGAGATCTGGCGGGGAAGGGAGGCGGGGCCGGGGTCCCCGGGGTGGCCCTCATCCGGGCGATTATGCGGAAGGCTGGTCCGTGGGGGAGGCGAGGGTGGGCAGGCAGGCAGACAGGAGTGAGCCCCTCTTCCGGGTTGTGTGGGTGGTGCCGGGGACTCCCGCCGTTCTGCGCCCCTCCCCATGTCCTATAGGCAGACGTAACCGGCCTGGCTTGGGAGCGCCCCGGCAGCATCCCGTGCTCTGCTTCCTTTGCACATTGAGCCCCGTGTCGTTGCCCCCCCCCCGGAGAGGACAGCAGGCCCGACCAGGGGGTGACCCGGGCGTCTCTCTCGGCAGGCATGGGCAAGAAGGATGACCCCAAGCTGATGCAGGAGTGGTTCAAACTGGTGCAGGAGAAGAACGCTTTGGTGCGCTACGAGTCAGAGCTGATGATATTGTGAGTGGTGGCCGGGGGTCGGGCTCCGGGATGGGCCCGGCGGGACGCTCCCTGCCCGTCACCGTGGGGCCTCCGAGATCGGGGGAGCCCCAAACCTTCCCTGAAGTTTTTCCCTGTGTTTCAGCGCCCGGGAGTTGGAGCTGGAGGACCGGCAGAGCCGGTTGCAGCAGCTGCTGCGGGAGCGGATGGCCGTGGAAGGTAAAGGCGGAACATGGGGCGGGGGGCTGGCCGGGGGTTGGGAGGGGAAACGGTCCCCTCTCCGTAGGCCTTCCGCCCCCAGCGTCTTTGCCTCCATCCCCAGACCACCTGAAAACGGCCGAGGAGCTGTCGGAGGAGAAGCGGATCCTGAACGAGATGCTGGAGGTGGTGGAGCAGAGGGACTCCTTGGTGGCCCTGCTGGAGGAGCAGCGGCTGCGGGAGAAGGAGGAGGACAAGGACCTGGAGGCCGTCATGCTGTCCAAGGGCTTCAATTTGAACTGGTCCTGAGGGCCCAAACTCACCGGGGTGGCCTCGGTGGCCGCCGGGCCCAGACTGGGTTGGCCCAGATGGCCCGGATGGAGAATCTGAAGGAAACCCCCCTCGGGGGCCAGGAGCTCAAAGTCCCCCGGCCAGAAAGGACCCAGAGCGTGGCCACCTGACCCATCCGGCTACCCGGAGCCCGGGGCAGAGCGGCCCGGGGGAGCCGGGGGAGCCGAGGGCGAGGTGCCGACGATCATGGGAAAGCCTCACTCCTGCTGGGCTGGCAGTGGCTGAGCTCCCTCCGCTCTCCTGTTGGAAGGGGAAGAGAAGACACTGCTGAAACCCCGGCGGCCAGAGTCGGCCTACCGAGGGGCGGTCCGGGAACCTGGGGACGCCCGGGCAGGGGCGGGGAGCGCTGCCCGTTTTCTTCCTCCAACCCCACCAAAGAAACCCCACTTGGGGCACCAGTGGTCCTTGCCTTTGGCCCATCTGCCAATCGGTCAAGAGCAGAGAGCCGGGAGGATCCCTCCCTGTGGAAGCCCCCTAGTTGGCTGTGTCCCCGAGCAGGAAGAGGAGGTGACAGGACACTGCCCCCTCACTGCCCTCCCCCCCCCACCCCAACAATGGTTGGAGGCCACAAAGCCTCCGTGGTTACAGCCCCGGGCCCGTGGATGTCTGGGTTTGCTGCTGTTGGACGTTGCGACCCTGCCGACACTGGAAAATGCGACCCTCGGGGAAGGGGGCCCGGGTTTTCAGGGCAGGACTGGTATCACCCCGGACAGGCCAGTTGCCGGTGAACCGTCCTCCAGTGCTTTCGAGAGCAGGCAGGAGGGCCGGCGTGGGGCCAGGGGGCGGGCGGGGGGTTGTGTTTTCTCTGACGTCTCTTCTTTATCCCCCCGTGTTTGCACATTGAAAACGAAGCGGGCTGGGGCTGCCTGCTCCCTTCGTCACTTTGGACCCTTTTCGTCAATTAACTTATTTTTTTAATACTTGAAAAGAAGCGAGTTCATTTTTGTATCTTCATATGCCGAACGGGCCCCATGGTAGCCAACCGCCCCGAGGCCGGCCCGGCCAGCGGAGACGGGGTCCTGATTCCCACGCCTGTATGTTCGCTGAGCCCATGTACTGTCCCTGCCCTGTTAGCACTGGCTGGGTCAGGGCAGGGTCCCGTTCCCCACCCTAGCCGGGCCCTGCCTTTTTCCTTCCTCCCGCCCATTTTCTCCCCTTCCTTCTCAGTCAATCGATCAGTGGTATTTATTGAACACTTACTGAGTGCAGAGCACTGAACTAAGCTTTTGAAAGAGTACCGTGGAACGGGATTGATAGACACGATCCCTCCCCAGGAACTTATCTTCCTCCTCTTTTCCTTCCAACCTTATCCCTCCCCACACGCACATCTCATCAGCCTCCCTGTTTTTCCCTTTTGCCCGAGACTCTGTCAGACCCCTGACAGACACATCACAGAAGGCATTTTGCCGTCCTTCAAGCCCCAAAGCCCAAATCAGGCCATCAGCCTTCTGGCCACCCTTTGCTTTCCACCTTCCTGGTGGGCAGAAGGGTCTATCTGGCCTGGCACAAAGCAGGCTTCTGAGAGCCAACTTCCCTAGGCCTCATTTCCCGGGCTCAGGGGTGGAAGCGGGTGAGAGATGGACGGCTTTGGGACACACCCAACCCGCTCATTCACAACTACCAGCAATACTCAGGATTTGGCCCTCTCCTTTGAGGTGCCTCTGAGGCATCGGGGCACGGGTGAATCTTACTTCCTGGGGTGGCGGGAGTCTTCCCAGAAAGGGCCCGAGCCCCCTCCGGCAGCGGATTCGGATTTGAGACATGGGGGCTCCAACGACTCGGCTTGTGTCGGAGAGAGCGTCCCCACGGGGGCTGAGCCATGGGCCGAGTGCCGCGGGGACCTTCCAGAAATGGGCAGGATCCAGGCCTGCCTGCATGGAGTTTTCCAGGCACGATGGATAGGGACTTGTCGGGGCTGACGGCTAGCCTCCGTAGTACCCCCATCCCACTCTTCACTGCTCCAGCTGCACCCCTGCTTCTCCCGTACTCCACCTGCTAGGGACAGGGACCGACTGTCTCAGTAATGATGGTTCCTCTGGGCCCTGGAAAAGGGTAAGTAAGGAGTTAACTACTAAAGTTATCCAGATGGATGGAGATGGGGCCATAACAGTCAGTAGTCTGATGTACCAGTCATATACACACAAACACACACATAATATCTCCTCATCTCTTGCTCCTTGCTTCTATGTTTGGGACGAGCCTGTAGTTGTTGGCTGCCGGGGTGGAATTTTTCTCACCCAGGCCATGATTTCACCGCGTCGGGTGCCAGAGTCGGAGTGGAGGGAACCCATGGTTTGGGTTAGATTTTTCATAATCGGATTCTTCTTGACTGCAACCACGATTGATTTTAAACCCAGCCCAGTTTCGGTCGGGGTCTGAAGCGTGTTCGCTTGGCCAGACGAAACCAGGCAGCACCAGCTGGGGACGAGCCTCTCAGCAGGGTTTTTTTTTTGATATTTGCCATAAAAATGGGCAACTGTCCCATACTGCCCATCGATACAGACATAGTCCTCAACCCTATCCTTTGGTGAAGAACAGAAGGGAGAAATCTGGAGCCCCCTCAGCCCAGTTCAGGGCTGTTTCAGGGTGCAGACCAGGCTCTGTTGAGCCTTTAAAAGGGCACTTTTTGACCCTCTGGTTTGGAAACACTGGTTTGGCATTTTTCCCCGGTCCAGAGCATCTTGCAGCCTTGAAATCGGAATTCTGCCAGCTCCACTGCCACAATTTTCTCTGGCACTGTGGGGCCTTTTAGCAAAGTACTAGGGTGGCTGGAGAGATTCCCAGGCCTCTTAAAACAGAGGCCCTGTGAGGGTGGGAGGTTGGTTATGGGAAGCAGTGCCTGACTATTGAGGGAGGCAGGTGTAGGGTCTGGAGGGCGTCAGAGTTGCCTGCCCAAACGTCACCCCATGGAATATGGGACACCCCTTAGGTGGGGAACGACTTGGCTCTGGTCCCATTGTCTTGTAACCTCACTCCACTCTGGCCTCTCAGGAGCCCTCACTGGGCTGCTCTTTTCAGGTGATCTGGGCCATAGCAGAATGGCGATGTGTTTGCAGGGGGGGAGAAAGGCGAGAGAGCTCTGCACACAGTAAGCGCTCAATGAATACGATTGAATGAATGAATGAATGAGAAAGCCAAGAGGGACAGGTGGAGAAATGGTCCATTTTACGCACAATAAACTTTTTTTTAAAGAAATACATATTTACCGTATTTCTTTTAAAAATATTTTGATGAATTTGAGAGTAACCCACCTGCAATCCTTTAGAACCTGTCACTGTAGTATCTCGGTGTTCACATAATGACCCCCTCCTGCCCGGGTCCATATGTGGAGGTGGAGGGCACAGGCTGAGTAAAAACCCACTCAGGACGGTCTCCCGTTGAATCATCGTCATCATCAATCGTATTTATTGAGCGCTTAGTATGTGCAGAGCACTGTACTAAGCGCTTGGGAAGTACAAATTGGCAACATATAGAGACAGTCCCTACCCAACATTGGCTCACAGTCTAAAAGGGGGAGAAAGAGAACAAAACCAAACATACTAACAAAATAAAATAGAGTAATAAATATGAACAAACATATATACATATATATAGGTGGACTCTAAAGACCCAAGCCCTGGCCAGCTGCTGTTGCCCTGCATGGGGTCTGCTCTTGATGACTCTGTCACCCCCATCCACTCTGTCCAGCTTGGGAAAAGTGAGTTTTCCGAGCAGGACTATATCTTCAGAGGTGATGCTTTGACCCTGACTATCCCCGCAGCTTTACCCCAAGCGCTTACTGTATGCCAAGTGCTGGGGTAATAATAATAATAAATAATAATAATAATAATAATAATATTAGAGCCCAGGTCCTTCCGACTCCCGGGCCCTTACTCTATCCACTAGGCTACACTGCTTATCACTGGTGCCAGGCAGTAGTCTTTAATGGGTACACCCAGCACCCCTTCAGTGCAGTGACAGATTGAGGATGTGAGGAAGCATCACTTAAGTGGGGCTGAAAAATGTGCCTCCTGAGTTTATTCGTTCATTCAATCGATCATATTTATTGAGTTTACCGTGTGCAGAGCACTGGATTAAGCGCTTGGGAGAGTACGATGCAACAATAAACAGACACATTCCCTGCCCCCAAGGAGGTTACAGTCTACAGTCCACATGCTAGGCCAGTGCTTAGTTCTTGCTTCCCCTGGTCTGTGGCCTCAGGCAGGTCATTTCACTTTTCGGTGGCTCAGTCTTCCCCTAGAATGGGTTCATTTCTCCCAGCCTCATAGGAATGAGGTGAGGTGAAGTAATTTTGCAATCCTTAACAAGTGAGCAATTTAGGCAAGAGCAGTGTTAGTCTTCCTTATGGCTTCTGTTGGTCACAACATCTGTTCCTCCCCGTGGGGGCCCTGGAGGCACACGGGCAGTCGGGGAACACATCTGAGAAGCAGTGTGGCTCAGTGAAAGGAGCCCGGGCTGGGGTCATGGGTTCTAATCCCGGCTCCACCACTTGTCAGCTGTGTGACTTTGGGCAAGTCACTTAGCTTCTCTGGGCCTCAGTTCCCTCATCCGGAAGATGGGGATGAAGACTGTGAGCCCCACGTGGGACAACCTGATCACCTTGTACCCCCCACCCCTCAGCGCTTAAAACAGTGCTTGGCATAGTAAGTGCTTAACAAATGCCATCATTAATAATAATAATAATAATAATAATAATAATAATAATAATGGTATTTGTTAGAACAGTGCTTTGCACATAGTAAGTGCTTAACAAATGCCATCATTATTAATAATAATAATAGTAATAATGATGGTATTTGTTAAGCGCTTACTATGTGCAAAGCACTGTTCTAAGCGCTGGGGAGGTTACAAGGTGATCAGGTTGTCCCACGGGGGGCTCACAGTTTTAATCCCCATTTTACAGATGAGGTCGCTGAGGCCCAGAGAAGTGAAGTGACTTTCCCAAAGTCACACAGCTGACAAGTGGCGGAGCTGGGATTTGAACCCATGACCTCTGAATCCAAAGCCCGGGCTCTTTCCACTGAGCCACGCTGCTTCTTTATTATTATTATCTGGGAAACTGAGGCCCCTGAGGAGCTGGAGCTGTCAGGGGAGGAGAAGGGGGAACGGGCGGCCCCTGGCAGTCAGGCGGCGGGGAGCTGGGGCTGTCGGGAGGCGACCTCCCCTTACTCAAGCGCTCAGTACAGTGCTCTGCACACAGTAAGCGCTCAGTAAATACGATTGAATGAATGAATGAGCTCCCCCCCGCCTTACCTCCTTCCCCTCCCCACAGCACCTGTATATATGTATATATGTTTGTACGTATTTATTATCTATTTTATTTGTACATACTTATTCTATTTATTTTATTTTGCTAGTATGTTTGGTTTTGTTCTCTGTCTCCCCCTACTAGACTGTGAGCCCGCTGTTGGGTAGGGACCGTCTCTAGATGTTGCCAACTTGTACTTCCCAAGCGCTTAGTACAGTGCTCTAAACACAGTAAGCGCTCGAAGCAGCGTGGCTCAGTGGAAAGAGCCCGGGATTTGGAGTCAGAGGTCATGGGTTCAAATCCCGGCCCCGCCACTTGTCAGCTGTGTGACTTTGGGCGAGTCACTTCACTTCTCTGGGCCTCAGTTGCCTCATCTGGAAAATGGGGATGAAGACTGTGAGCCTCCCGTGGGACAACCTGATCACCTTGTAACCTCCCCAGCGCTTAGAACAGTGCTTTGCACATAGTAAGCGCTTAACAAATACCAACATTATTATCATTATTATTAATAAATACGATTGAATGAATGAATGAATAAATAAATAAATATGAATGAATGAATGAATGAGAAGGTGGAACGGGCGCCCCCTGGCGGTCAGGCGGCGGGGCGCTGGGGCTGTCAGGGGGGGAGACCTCCCCTTAGTCAAGTGTTTAGTACAGTGCTCTGCACAGAGTAAGCGCTCAATAAATACGATTGAATGAGTGAATGAATGAATAAATAAATACGATTGATTGAATGAATAAATGGATAAATGCGAATGAATGAATGAGAAGGGGAAACGGGCGCCCCCTGGCGGTCAGGCGGCGGGGCGCTGGGGCTGTCGGGGGGGAGACCTCCCCTTAGTCAAGCGCTTAGTACAGTGCTCTGCACACAGTAAGCGCTAAATAAATACGATTGACTGAATGAATGAATGAATAAATACAATTGATTGAATGAATAAATGGATAAATACGAATGAATGAATGAGAAGGGGAAACGGGCGCCCCCTGGCGGTCAGGCGGCGGGGCGCTGGGGCTGTCGGGGGGGAGACCTCCCCTTAGTCAAGCGCTTAGTCCAGTGCTCTGCACACAGTAAGCGCTCAATAAATACGATTGAATGAATGAATGAATACGATGGATTGAATGAATGAATGGATAATACGAATGAATGAATGAATGAGAAGGGGGAACGGGCGCCCCCTGGCGGTCAGGCGGCGACTTCCGGGGCCAGGGACGCCCCCGTGGAAGCAGCCAATCAGGGGAGGCGTCCGACGCCCGCCACGTGGAGGGAAAGGCGGTTTCCGGTCGCCCGCCCGCCTGTTCGCTCGCCCGCTCTGCCGCCTGGCCCTGGTCCAGTGAGCCGCCCACAGCCCCGGGGGCCCGAGGAGGGAGGCCCGGGCGCTCCCGGGTGCCCCCGGCCCCGCGCTGACCCGCCCGCCCGCCCGCCCAGGTGAGAGCCGGCCCCCCCTCAGCCTCAGCCGCCGCTTCCCAGGGTGCCCCGCGGCGGCGGCGGCGCGCGCCAGGGCGGGAACGCGTGCGCGTGCGCGCGCGCTCTCCACACTCGCTTCTCCTCAGGGAGTCGTGAGGGGGTGGGGGGAGGGGCAGGCCCGCTCGTGAGGCGCCCAGTCGTTGGGAGGCCCGGGGCCTGCCCTATCGTCCTCCTCATCATCATCATCGTCGTCATCATGGCATCGTGGTTCAGTGGAGTCAGAGGTCAGTCAGTGTCAATCAATCGTATTTATTGACTTGCCCCAGGTCACACGGCAGACACGCGGGGGAGTCGGGATTCGAACCCGTGACCTCGGACACCAAAGCCCGGGCTCTTGCCACTGAGCCACGCTGCTCCTCTACTGAGCCACGCTGCTCGATCAGGTTGTCCCACCCGGGGGGGGTCACAGTCTTAATCCCCATTTCACAGATGAGGTAACTGAGGCACAGGGAAGTAAAACATAAAACCTGTATATACGTTTGTACGTATTTATTACCCTATTTTGTTTGTACATATGCATTCTGTTTTATTTTGTTAGTATGTTTTGTTTTGTTGTCTGTCTCCCCCTTCTAATAATAATAATAATAATAATAATGGCATTTATTAAGTGCTTACTATGTGCAAAGCACTGTTCTAAGCGCTGGGGAGGCTACAAGGTGATCAGGTTGTCCCACATGGGGCTAGACTGTGAGCCCGCTGTTGGGTAGGGACCGTCTCTAGTTGTTCTGTTGGGTAGGGACCGTCTCTAGATGTTGCCAACTTGGACTTCCCAAGCGCTTAGTACGGTGCTCTGCATACAGTAAGCGCTCAATAAATTTGAATGAATGAATGAATTGAGCGCTTACTGTGTGCAGACCCACCGCCACAGACCCAGTCGTGAGGGGCTCAGTCAAAAGAGCCCGGCCTTGGGAGGCACAGGGCGTGCCTTATTATAATCATCATAATGGCATCGTGGTTCAGTGGAGTCAGAGGTCAGTCAATGTCAATCAGTCGTATTTATTGACTTGCCCCAGGTCACACAGCAGACACGTGGGGGAGTCGGGATTCGAACCCATGACCTCGGACACCAAAGCCCGGGCTCTTGCCACTGAGCCACGCTGCTCCTCTGCTGAGCCACACTGCTTGATCAGGTGATCAGGTTGTTCCACCCGGGGGGGGGGGTTCACAGTCTTAATCCCCATTTCACAGATGAGGTAACTGAGGCACAGGAAAGTAAAATATAAAACCTATACATATGTTTGTACGTATTTATTACCCTATTTTGTTTGTACATATGCATTCTGTTTTATTTTGTTAGTATGTTTTGTTTTGTTGTCTGTCTCCCCCTTCTAATAATAATAATAATAATGGCATTTATTAAGCGCTTACTGTGTGCAAAGCACTGTTCTAAGCGCTGGGGAGGTTACAAGGTGATCAGGTTGTCCCACATGGGGCTAGACTGTGAGCCCGCTGTTGGGTAGGGACTGTCTCTAGATGTTGCCAACTTGGACTTCCCAAGCGCTTAGTCCAGTGCTCTGCACACAGTAAGCGCTCAATAAATTTGAGTGGATGAATGAATGAATTGAGCGCTTACTGGGTGCAGACCCACCGCCACAGACCCGGTCGTGAGGGGCTCAGTCAAAAGAGCCCGGCCTTGGGAGGCACAGGGCGTGCCTTATTATAATCATCATAATCATAATAGCATCGTGGTTCAGTGGAAAGAGTCCGGGCTTTGGAGTCGGAGGTCAATCAGTTAATCAATCGTATTTATTGAGCGCTCACTGTGTGCAGACCCACCGCCACAGACCCGGTCGTGAGGGGCTCAGTCAGAAGAGCCCGGCCTTGGAAAGCACAGGGTGTGCATAATCATCGTAATAATCATCATAATCATCATAATAGCATCGTGGTTCAGTGGAAAGAGTCCGGGCTTTGGAGTCAGAGGTCAGTCAGTCAATCAATCGTATTTATTGAGCACTTACTGTGTGCAGAACACCGTACTAGGCGCTTGGGAAGTCCAAGTTGGCAACATAGAGAGACGGTCCCTACCCAACAGCGGGCTCACAGTCTAGAGGGTCATGGATTTGAACCATGCCAATTGTCAGCCGGGTGACTGGGCAAGTCACTTCACTTCTCTGGGCCTCAGTGACCTCATCTGTAAAATGGGGCTGAAGACTGTGAGCCCCACAAGGGACAGCCTGATCGCCTTGTAACCTCCCCAGCGCTTAGAACAGTGCTTTGCACATTGTAAGCGCTTAATAAATGCCATTATTATCATTATTATTATTATTATGTGCTATGTGCAAAGCACTGTTCTAAGCGCTGGGGAGGTTACAAGGTGATCAGGTTGTCCCACGGGGGGCTCACAGTCCTCATCCCCATTGGACAGATGAGGGAACTGAGGCTCAGAGAAGTGAAGTGACTTGCCCAAAGTCACCCAGCTGACAGTTGGCGGAGCCAGGGTTTGAACCCATGATCTCTGACTCCAAAGCCCAGGCTCTTTTCCACTGAGCCACGAGGGTTCTCATCCTGCTGCCTCTGCCACTTAATAATAATAATAATAATAATAATAATAATAATAGTGATGATGATGACATTTGTTAAGCACTGTTCTAAGCACGGGGTGGGGGTACAAAGTGATCACGTTGACGTTGTCCCACGTGGGGCTCACAGTCCTCACCCCTATTTGACAGATTGAGGGAACTGAGGCCCAGAGAAGTGCAGTGACTTGCCCAAAGTCACCCAGCTGACAATTGGCAGAGCTGGGGTTTGAACCCATGACCTCTGACTCCAAAGCCCGGGCTCTTTTCCACTGAGCCACGAGGGTTCTCATCCTGCTGCCTCTGCCACTTAATAATAATAATGATGATATTTGTTAAGTGCTTACTATGTGCCAAGCACTGTTCTAAGCGCAGGGGGGTGGATACAAAGTGGTCACGTTGACGTTGTCCCACATGGGGCTCACAGTCTTCACCCCCATTTTACAGATGAGGGAACTGAGGCCCAGAGAAGTGAAGTGACTGGCCCAAGGTCACACAGCAGACCCGTGGCGGGGTCGGGATTAGAACCAATGATCTCTGACTCCCAAGCCCGGGCTCTTCCCACTGAGCCACGCTGCTTCATTTGTCAGCTCTGTGACTTTGGGCAAGTCAAATCACTTCTCCAGGCCTCAGTGACCGCATCTGGAAAATGGGGAGTAAGACTGTGAGCCCCACGGGGGAACAACCTGATTCCTTTGTATCCACCCCAGTGCTTAGAACAGTGCTTGGCATATAGTAAGCGCTGAACGGATACCATAATCATCATCATCGTGTGTATGTTGGGAGCCAGAGGTCGTGAGTTCTAATCCTGCCTGTCACTTATCAACTGTATAACTTTGGGCAAGTCACTTGACTTCTCTGGGCCTCAGTGACCTCATCCGGAAAATGAGGATTAAGACTGTGAGCCCCATGGCGGGGGGACAACCTGATTCCCTTGTCTCCACCCCAGCGCTAGGAACAGTGCCAGTGCTTGTTGCATAGTAAGCGTGTATGTATGTTGGGAGTCAGGGGTCGTGGGTTCTAATCCTGCCTCCACCACATATCAGCCGTGTGACTTTGGGCAAGTCACTTGACTTCTCTGGGCCTCAGTGACCTCACCCGGAAAATGAGGATTAAGACTGTGAGCCCTATGGGGGGCAATCTGAGTCCCTCGTCTCTACCCCAGCGCTTAGAACAGTGCTTGTTGCATAGTAAGCGCGTAACAAATACCATAAGCATCATCATCATGTGTGTGTTTGTGTGTTGGGAGTCAGAGGTCATGGGTTCTAATCCTGCCTCCGCCACTTATCAGCCGTGTGGCTTTGGGCAAGTCACTTGACTTCTCTGGGCCTCAGTGACCTCATCTGCAAAATGAGTAAGACCACGAGGGACAACCTGATTCCTTTGTATCTCCCCCAGCGCTTAGAACAGTGCTTGGCACATAGTAAGCGCTTAACGTGTGTGTGTGTGTCATTCCGGCCATCAGTCAGTCGGTGGGGTGACGCCACGGCACCTGTGCAGAGCCGGCTGGCCGCGGGATGCGGGTGCGAATAATAATAATAATGGTATTTGTTAAGCGCTTACTATGTGGCCAGCACCATTCTAAGCGCCGGGAGCAAAACTGAAGAGCTGCGGTCGGAGGGGGTGGGGGACGAGAGCGGATGGCACGATGAGGTGACGTGGCACTTGTTTGCACAGTCCGTCGCCCTTGTTTCACTTTCTTTTCCAGCGTCTCCATGTCTCCGCAGCGTGAGGAGCGAGCCTCCTTTGGGCCTCGCCTTCCTCCACGCTGTGGGGGAGGCTTTGGGGCCCGTCCAACAGGAAGGAGTGCGCTCTGGGGCGAAACTGCGCCGGGACCGTTTCCTCTGTTTGCTCTGCCGTGAATTAATTGCGTTTTGAAGGTGTTCGATGATCTCGTGGCACCAATCCCGAGTCATTAGTTATTTCTGGGTTCCTCGTGGTGGAGGGCCATCTTGGGATTTCCAAATAGACAGGATTGGGGAGGGGGTTCTGGAAATTGCGTGTGTGGGGGTGGCACAGGGGACAGAGAGAGAGAGAGACTCTGCAGGCTTCATTCGCTCATTCAGTCGTATTTATTGAGCCCTTACTGTGTGCAGTGCTTGCAAAGTACAATTCGGCAGTAGAGACAATCCCCGCCCTCACCGGGCTTACAGTCTGGAAGGGGGGAGACAGACATCAAAATAAGTAAACAGGCATCAATATAAATGAATAGATACACATCCAAACAAACCGTCCCGCAGCTAGGAGGTCTGTCTGGGCCCAGCCTCAGGGTCGGTGGGCAGAGAGGTGCCCAGTGGAAGTGGGAGCCGTCTGGGTTCAGAGCGACCCGGCCCTTTCCTGGACACGCGGGACATGGGCTAATCAGATTATATCTACCTCAGCGCTTAGGACGGTGCCTGGTGCTTAGCAAGCACTGTCTCCTTATGACCAGGGAACATATCTCCTAACTCTGTTACATTGTACTCTCCCAAGCCCTTAGTACAGTGGTCTGCACATAGTAAGTGCTCAGTGATTACCATCGGTTGATTAATAAATATCATAAAAAGTACTGTGGTGGTGGGGTGAATGTCAGAGTTCTTATGGGGTCGTGGACTGAATTTAGAAAATGATTCGGGCTGCAGAGGGAAGTATGGGCTGGAGAGACCGGAGGCAGGGAGGTCAGCGAGGGGGCTGATGCAGTAGTCGAGGCAGTATACAAGTACTGTATACAAGTATACAAGTACTTAGATCAGCGTGGTGGCAGTTTGGCTCTGGAGGAAAGGACAGATTTTAGCACTGTTGCAAAGGTAGAACTGTCAGGCCCTGGTGACAGACTGATTTAGTGGGTTGGATGAGATGAGGATAAGGCCAGTGTTATGGGGAGGGTGATGGTGTTGTCTACAGTGATGGGAGATGGTGGCAGAGGCAGGGCCTTTGGCTGGCTCCTCTTCCTCCCCAGAACCTCTTTAGGAACAAGTCAGACAGCCTTCTCTCTCAGAGAGTTAAGGGGAAAATATAGATGTGATCGATTGTTCAGTCAATTTATACTGATTTACCCATTTGAAAATATTTCTATGCCTGTCTCTCCACCTAGGGTGTAAGCTTCTTGAGGACTGGGAATGTGTCTTGTGCTTCTCTTGAGCTTTTCCAAGTGCTCAGTACAGTGCACTGCATCCAGTAGGTGCCCCAAAAATACCTTATTACCACAATGGCTGCTGCTACTACTTCTGCTTCCACGTAGCCGTCACTTCACTTAGACCGTGAGACCCGTCAGGGACTGGGCCCCACCAGATTGTTCTGTATTTAACCCAGCGCTTAGTGCGGTCTTTGGCATATAGTGAGGGCGACTAGCAAATATAGTATTATTCTTCTGCTGATGCCGAAAGGTCCCAAGGAGCTGTGAGTTTCTGCAGCAGTAGTGCCCCTCAACTGGAAAGCCAGTCGTCACCACCCCCCTGCACCCTCCCCTGGACCCCAGAGCTGGTGGGGGCTTGCAGGGAGGGGGAGATACCGTCAAGCCGGGGTCGGCCCCGTGGAACTGGAGACCCCGCAGCGGGAGAGTCAGGTGGTGGTGGGGTGGGGGAAAGCTGTCAAGGAAAAAAGCGGGAGCCGGTGGAAAAAAGGCGGACATAATAATAATGATAATAGCATTTATTAAGTGCTTACTGTGTGCAAAGCACTGTTCTAAGCGCTGGTCTTCTTCTGTTCCCCGTGCTCCGGGCACCGAGAGGCCAGTTTGGCAGGTGAGGTGCGGCCAGGGGAGGTAGGAGAAAGGGGCTGAACAGAGCAGTGCAGGGGGTCTCTAACTGAAACTTTGAGGTGTGGGGAATTAAAAAAAAAAAGGATGGCACCCTACCCACACCTAGGGGATTCATTTTCTGTCGTCATGAGGGAAGGAGGAGCATCCCAGGCCATAAGCCTGCCCTGAGGGCCCTACCCAGCAGCAAGCTTTTTTTTCCCCACCTTGGTATTTGTTAAGCATGTATTATGTGTTAGGCACTGTACTAAGCACTGGGGTAGATACAATATAGGTTGGACACAGTCCGTGTCTCACATGGGACTCACAGTATTAATCCCCATTTTACAGGTGAGGGAACTGAGGCACCGAGAAATGAAGTGAATCGCCCGAGGTCACGTGGCAGACAAGTGGCGGAGCCGGGATTAGAACCCAGGTCTTCCTGACCCCCAGGCCCGGGCTCTTTCTTTCCACCAGGCCACACTGCTTCTCAGGATGCTTCTCATCCTGTTTGACCCGGGATGTCATTTGCTCACTGGGGGCCACCCGCTGGAGCACCGGACTCCAAGAGAGGAAGTGGGCAAGGCACCTGCCAGGTTTTCCACAAGGAAGGAAGCGTTGGCCCGGGCGGTCCCCAGGAAGACAGTAATGACCAGGGAAGGCCCCATGGATGGTCTGCCGGTCCGTACAACGGTGCGGCCAAGGGCAAGGTCCTTAGGCTTCCGGGTAGCAGGGCCCAGTGCCGGCTCAGGGAGAAGTGGGCATCTATTCCTGGGTCCAGTTAAAGGGTGCTGCACAACTGCTGTTGCTGTTGAAATCTCTAAAGTAAATCTGGTGTGCTGGAGTCTTGAGAGAGAGAGTGTGCGTTTGCGTGCATTGTAGTCTACCAAGCACTTAGTACAGTGCTCTGCGTGTAATATGCCCTCAATACATATTATGCGTGCTTGAGACTCACTGTCTCAGGAAGGGGGTGACCTCGGGGCTTGGCCTTCTCTTCACATTTCAAAGCCCAGTCCTGAGGGCGTGGGGCTGGCTAGCTGAACCCCAGATCCTTCCTGTGCCCTTTGCGAAGACCAAATCTTCAGTCAGTGTGATTGATCGACCGATTGGGACACTGGCATGGAAGTCCACGAGCCAAGCGTTCACTGCAGGCACTGGGACCCAGATGTTAGAAAGAGATCTGCGCCGCCCCCCTGCCTGACCCCAAGGCTGTCAGTGTGGGCAGCCTGCATCCTCCTGGATTTGCAGGACTTGACTCACAGATGTTTGTTTTGCCTTCTGCAAAAGCTCGTAGGAAATCCATCAGTCCATCCACCATCCAGTGACTCACCCCCCCCGCCCCCACCCAAGGCCAGGCTGAGAGGAGGGCGCATCCCTAGCCCGAAAAGAGACCCGGTTGGTGAGCAGATCTTAGCAGGGCCCGCTACTGGGCTGCGTAGCCTCCCTGGGGCCGTGGAGGCCTAGGGAATGGGGGTTTCCACTTGAGATACAGGCCTGGGCTTGGGATGGGGAACCAGGGCCCGCAGGTTATGTGGAAAATCTGGCCCTTCCCACCCGAGGGCTTTGTCTAGGGCCCAGCCAGACTTCTCCCTTGTCGGGGCATCTCCAAGCTGATTCTGTTGGATTTTTTAGGTGCCGAAGGCCAGGTCACGGGTCAGGTTTGTGGCGCACGCTCCCTTTTCCCGAGCCGTGTGGCACTGCCCCGCTCCGGCCGCCTCCCTCCCCTACCGGCCGCCGGGTCCTCCTGGACTGCGGAGCCGCGGCTGAGGGGATGCCGCTCTTCTGGAGTCCCTGTCTGGTTCGCCCCGGGTGTCTCAGAAGGCCCCAATTCGGGGCTTTCTGATCCCTCAGCTCCTGACCCCCTTCCCCTCAGCCCCACAAGTGCAGCCTCTTACCCCGTCTCCTCCAAGAAACAGGAAAGATGGCCAGGCTCCCCATCTCCCCCGACCCCCCCTCCCACCCCACAATGGCTTGAATAGAGGTGGGAGCCGGAGCTGTGGGTCTTGGGTGGGGCGGGGAGGGGTGGAGGAGGGAAGCGGCCCATCTTCTACCCCCCTCCGACGCCCCTCAAACAGACGGGTGGGGGGCCCAGGACAGTGGCCCAGGGCTCGGGGGGGACAGGCCTGCCCATGTCTCTGGGCAACGAAGCGCTGGGCTCAACTAGGAGTCATGGTGGTGGTAGTGGTAGTGGTGGTATTCATCCAAACCTGGTGTATTAAGCGCTTACTCTGTGCAGAGTGCTGAAAGTGCTGGCAGAGAGTGCACGGGAGGGAATTAGATGTGGACCTTGCCCCCCAGCCCCTGGGGGCCCAAAACCCAGGAGCTGTGTGTGTCTGTCTGTCTGTCTCGGGGGTTGGGGGAAGGACACCGGAGACAAGCGCATCAGGAGCATTGCAACAGTAAAGGACAACCAGTGCATAATATCAGTCTGTTAAGGGTGTTTACTGGGCGCTTCCTGCTTGGAGAGCGCTGTAGGAAGCGCTTGGGAGAGGGCAATCGAGTGAGCGGCCCCGATCGATCCCTACCCCAAGCAGCCGATTGATTGGTGGATTGCAATAGTCGGGCGGGGGGGCAGGAGGGCTGCATGCCCGCCGCACCCCGGGCGGACCCCCGGACAGACCCCCGGACAGGCTGGGCCGGGACAGGCCGTTGGGCCCGGGGGGCGGAGCCGGCACAAGAAAAAGGAAGTGAAGACGGGACAGCAGAGCAGAGCAGAGCAGAGGAGAGAGGACAGCAGAGCGGAGCAGAGCAGAGCAGCGCGCCCTCCGGATCCGGGCTCGGCCGGCCGGGCAGCCGCGGGCTGGGGGAGGGAGGGAGGGAGGGAAGGAAGGAAGGAGGAAGAGGGGCGGCGAAGGACCGGGCCAGGCCGGCTCCCGCAGCCTCTGCCCGCAGCACCTGCCTAACCTCCAGCCGTGAGTGCCCGCGTCCGACCCTCCAGCCCCGCTCCCCACAGCCGAGCCATGAAGGGTCGCCCTGGGAGCCCCCACCCCCTCCCGAAGCTTCCCGGGGGGCACCTCCAGGTCGGGGAGGGAGGGAGGGAGGGATGGTGGCCCCCTGGCCTGCCTCTGCTGCCCGGGACACAGGAAGAGGGCATCGGGGGTTCACCGTCCCCCTGGACCCACCAACTCAGCCCAAGGGCAGGCAGCCTGCCCGCCCTCCCGCCCCCTGCCCGGCCCAGGGGCCGTGGATGGAGCCGGTGAGCCTGCAGAGGGAGGAGAGGATGCAGGGGTGCAGGCAGACAGAACCGTGATGGCTGGGCCCGAGGCCCTGGGCTAGGCACCGGCCTAGGGGATCCCTGTTAAAGACATCCTTCTGAGGGCGGAGGGAGATCCGTCGCCAGCTTCTGGAGAGGCCTCGGCGGGTGGCTGTGGCTGTGGGGGCTCCTTGGCCCATCCCAGCCCCTCCCAACCCACGCCACCCTCCAGGGAGGTATCCCAAATTGGTGCCACACAAGCCCGCCTCGGCCATCTCTCCCAGAGACGGATGCCCATACACCTGCCCGAGGCCTTGCCGGGCCTCACCCCCCTCCGGTCTCCGCAGCCCTGCCACGGACCGCGGGGCTCGGCCCCCAGGGACCCGGTGCGGGTCGGGCGAGAGCCCAGGAGATGAGCCACAAAGCGGCCGTCGGAAGCCATGCCGGCTCTGCCGCCTCTCTCCTGGGGGAGTGAGGGGTTCGCTACCTCTGAGGGTCCGCACTGAACGCAGCGGGGGAGGCCAGGGGGAAGGGCGGGGGGTGACTAATTGTTGTGAGCACAGGGGCGGAAAGGACCGGAGGTCTTTTTTTCTGGAGGTGGAGAGGACTGGGAGGGGCTGGAGACCCACCATTTTGAGTCTCTTCAGCCTTGACCCCCGGGCCCCCAGTGTGGTCAGCGAGCTGGACTGAGGGAGTTGGGGGGTGGTGTCCAGCTCAGAACCGGGTGGGGGCCTTCACCCTCGGGGAGTGGGCACAATGTCCTGAACCCGTTCTCAGGGTGGTAGAGAAAGAGGAGGCTTCTCCCAGGATGATGGGGGCGGGTGGTGGCGGCCACTGTGCAGTGAAGCTTGGGGCAGCCCCTACAGCCCGACTTGGAGGCTTGGAGGACACGGTTGAGAGCCGGCCAGAGGACAGATCATCTGATTTCCGGGTGTAACTCCTGGGTCAGGAGGAAGGGGCAGGATGGAGGGGCCAGCCAACCGGGGCCTAGCCTCAGGATTGCAGGGTGGGGGTTGTCCTCCACAGTGGCCGAGAGCAGGAAGGAGGAGAGGGGGCTGCTAGCCACTGCTCAACTCTTCATCTGGCCTAGGGACGGGCTCCCTGGGCTTCCCCGGGTGCTGAGCCTCTGGAGGCCGTGGAGGCTCCGAGCAGGAGGCCACAAAGTCCGGGGCACGTCGGGTCGGGTCGGCTCGGCTCGAGGAAAGGGTTGGTAGATGCCATCCCTGCCCATGACGAGCTTCCCGTCTACAGGGGGTGAAGGCGGGGAGTCAGAGGTGAGGAGTCTGTGGGGCCCCCCCTACGAGGAGGCCGAGGGCTCCTGGCAGCTGGACTTGCTCCTGATGGGAGCAAGAAGGGAGGGCAGGCTTCCCGCAACCCCCTGTGGCTCCTTGGCTCGGGCCCCGCCTCTGCCGGGAATTGGTGGGGTGAGGCCGCCGGCCCCTCCCGCCCGGTGCGCCGCCCGGGATACCCGCGGGAGGCCCAGCCTCCAGCCACACTTCCGCTCCTCCGTGCAGCCTTCCCAGATTGACCCCCGTCTGGTTCAGTCCCCAGGGTCTGTCCGGTTCCCACGGTTCAACTGCCAATTTGTCCCTTCCCCTCCTCCATTAGACTGGACCCCGGGGCCAGGAACTGGGTCCCTTCATCTTTCTGCTCCCCACAGCTCACATCTGGCCTGGGCTCACGGGTTTCCCACAGGGGCCCAGAAATGAACCTGGACGGTCCCCAGAAGGAAGCAAAGATGAGCAGGAGGCCTGGGGGGTGGCACGGGGTGAGATCTGGTGGACTTGGGGGCTTGCTGGACACGTGTCCTGGGGCTCGTGTTTTCCCGGGGCTCCCTCCAGCAGAGCAAGCTGCGGGGGGCATCCCCTTTCCTCTCCTTGGAAAGTTCTCGGAGGAGGAAGCTGATGGTTGTGGTGGCGGGAGAGTTGCGGTCTGGGCTTGGGCCAGCGGTAAAGCTGCCGGGGCGGACAGCATGGGGGAGGGACCCCACTGCTGTGCCCTCTGTGCCCATGAGCTGCTGGGGCTTGTAGACCCAGTGCAGACACGGGGACTCTATGCGTGCCATTTTTTCACAAATGGTGATGGCACGGCACCCCACACCCCCACTCCTTCCCCTCCCCCAGCCCTGAAACGGGGAACCCAGCCCCATGGCCAGGGCATCCAGCCCCACTAGTATTTAGCCTTTGTGGGTCAGAACTGTCCCCTGCACGGAAATGCATCAGGAGTGCCCCCGTCGTCTTTCCCGGCCAGGTGGTCCAGGCAGTGGACTCGTGGGCACGCCACTTCTACCGGGATTGCTGCTTTTAATAGTTCTACCGCCTCCCCCCCCCCCCCACCTCGCCCACACACTCTGCTGCCCACCTCTAGACGAGCGTCGTGGCTTCTTGGCACAGCCGTCCATGGGTGAGTGGAGGCAGAGAGATGAGCAGAAACTGTCAGCTTTGGTGAGGGAGGAAGCGGAGGAAATCATTTGCTAAAATGACGCTTTTTGGTTATCAGCCGCTTTAATTATCCAAACCTTCCCCTTCACTGGGAGTGTGGGTCATCCAGAGCGGGCTGGAATTTGTTTCTTAAAAGCAGCAGCCCTGGCCTCTCCGGGGCCAGCTGCACCGTCTGACCTGGTACCCTTCCTCCGACTGCCCGTCTGCCATCGGGGAGGGCGGGACTGATTCTCGAGCCGCTTCTACCCCCGCCCCGGACCTCCCCGTCCGTCTCGCGGGCCGCTCGGGCCTTGCTGGGTAGAGGGAGGTGGGTGATGCGTGTCTCGGAGGGTCTCATGAGGGTGAGAGGGTCCTGTGTTGACAACGCACACGTGTCGCCAGCCGGCGGTGAGGAAACCCGGTTCCGTGTGGGCCGTATCCTTGCCCCTGGACCGGGGTGCTCTGTTCAGCTACTTCCCCAGCCCCATCCCCCCCACTCAACCCAGTTGGACTCAGGGGTTGAGGTGTGTTTCTCCCTAAGGAATAACGTTTCCTGGTGGCATTGGAGCGTGGAGCCAGGCCAGGAGTGAGTCAGTGACTGGGCGTGGCCGGGTCCATCTTGCCCATAAACCTCACTGTGTCCCTCTTTTCACCCCCCGGTCGGTCTTCTCTCTTCCAGGCTCTTCCCCTGTGGCGGTCAGCCGGAGGACAGAGAGGGTCAACAGCGAGGCGGCGCTGCCATGGAGAATAAGGTCAGCTTGGGTAGCCCGTCCTTACGCGACCGGACGGCGGGGAAGGGGCGGGACAGACCGCAGGGGCGGCCCGCTGAGAGGGAGTGGCCCCCGCTGTGACCTCCAGGAGTGATGTCTGTCAGCCCTGAGGCGGTACCCAGGGACAGATCTGTCAGGGACTTCTCTGCGGGCTAGGATGAGGATGATGGTAACGGTGGTATTGTGAAGCACCTACCGTAGGCCGAGCGCCCAGCCTAGTGCTAGGATAGAAACGAGGTGATCGGGTCGGACACAGAGTCCAAGCCCCGTGTGGCACGGGGACTGAGGGGAAGGGAGAATTGAATCTCCATTAAACGGATGAGGAAACAGAGGCACGGAAAAGTCATAATAATAACGACATTTGTTAAACACCACGTGCCAAGCGCTGTATTAAGCACTCAGGATAATTAGGTTGGGCACAGTTCCTCGTGGAGCTCGGTGTAAATAGGAGACAGGACGTGAATTGAACCCCCATTTTGCAGTTGAAGAAACTGAGGCACAGGGAAGTGAAATGACTTGCCCAAAGTCGCACAGGTAGTCGGCAGAATCGGGACCCGCGTTCTCGACCCTCAGGCCCGGGCCCTTTCTACTAGACCATGCCAGAGGAGCTGAGGAAGCCCCGTGCGGCCTGGATTTACTGAGCTCGGGCCAACTGTGTGGCAGTGAAAGAGGTTAACTGGGCAGTGAGAGCCTGACTCCATCCCTTGGAGACCCTCCTCTCTGCCTCATCCTCATCCTCATCGGTATTTAGTGAGTGCTTGGGAGAATACAACGTTCTCTGCCCACAATGAGCTTACATTCTAGATGGGGAGACAGACCTTACTATAAAGTCTGAATTACTGTAACTCAATCAAGGTAAGTCACAACTTGATTAGAGAAGCAGCGTGGCTCAGTGGAAAGAGCCCGGGCTTTGGAGTCAGAGGTCATGGGTTCAAATCCAGGCTCTGCCAGTTGTCAGCTGTGGGACTTTGGGCCAGTCACTTCACTTCTCTGGGCCTCAGTCACCTGTAAAATGGGGATTAAGACTGAGCACCCCGTGGGACAACCCGATCACCTTATAACCTCCCTGCCGCTTAGAATGGTGCTTTGCACATAGTAAGTGCTGAATAAATGCCATCATTATTATAATATAAAGGGTGAGTGCTGCGGGGCGGAGTTTGGGGCATATATCAACTGCCCAAAAGTCTCAGATCCAAGTGCACAGAATAACCCAGAAGGGAGAGGGAGCTGGGGAAAAGAGGTCTTAATTGGGGCAGGCCTCATGGAGATGTGACCTTACACTAGGCTTGTGGGGGAAGAGGGGTGGTCTGCCGGGTATGGAGGGGTAAAGGGGTTGGTGAGGAGATAGAGGAGGGCGGGGAGCCTGTGGAACTTGACCGAAATGGGTTGGAGGAGCGTTGCCCTCCCCATTCACGATGTGTGTGTGTGCGCGCGCGTGTGCTGCAGGTGGGAAGCGGCTCCGCGCCCAGCCTGAAAGACGAGGTGTGCACGGGCATGCTCGTCTACACCTTCCTCCACTGCTCCCGGGACTGCACCTTCCGCAAGGAGCTGCACTCCATGGGCAGCGAGCTGCAGCTGCTGCCCGACGACTTTGACGACGACGGGGAGCTGCAGACGGACGGAAATCGCAGCAGCCGTTTCCACGTGCACGGGGGGGAACCCGGTAGGTGACTCGTCGGCATGCAGCTTGGCGGCCTTCCCCGCGCGGGGCCCCGGCCCACAGCGGCTTTTCCCAGTTGCGGGGGTGCCGGCGGGCCCGGCTTAAGGGAGACGTGTCTCCCCCGAGACGGAGGTTGACAGATTCGGCTGGGCCAGTGCTGGCGTGAGGGCCGGGACTCAACTGGAGTTCCGGGGCTCTGCTCCTGCGGGCTGGGCCTTTTGGGCAGGCGCAGGGGGGCTGATTGTCCTCCTGGTCTCCCCAGAAGTCGGTCCAGACAGCGGGCTGGGGGAATGGGGCCCGGTCGCCAGGCAGCCCGGCCCCGGAGCAGAGGGAAGGTTGGATGGAGCCGCTCCAGTCAGGACAAGTGGCGTGGGCCCTGACTTCCCCTCCCTCGCTCACTGGAGCCCCCGGGAAGGCTCTGAGTTGCCAACTCCATCCTGCTCTCATCCGCTCCGGTGGTATGGGGGTTGGGCCCTCGCTGCCCTCCCCCTAATGGGCAGGAGTGGGTGACTGAAGCCCCCAAATGCCCTATTTTGCTTCCATGGGTGGGTGACTGAAGCCCCCAAATGCCCTATTTTGCTTCCATGGCTGCTGCGACCAGAATCGGGGCAGGAGGAGGAAGCCATCCGCCTCATCGCCGAGCAGCTGGCCCAGATCGGGGATCAGCTGGACGGAAACATCCAGCAGAGCCTGGTCCGCGACCTGGCCCGGCAGTTTATGAACGCCAGTCTGTCCGAGGAGGTGAGTGGGGCTTCCGTTTGTCTGGGCCCGGTGAGCTGGCTTTTGGGGCTCCCGTGGCCTTGGCCAGACCAAGACGGTGGCGGTCTCCCCTTTCCAGGACAAGAGGAAGTACCTGGCGGCCACCATGGAGCGCGTGATGCAGGCGGTGCCCCCGGAACTGGAGCGGGAGAAAGCCACGCTGCTCTTCACCCTGCTCTTAGCCAAGAAAGTTGTGAACCACAGCCCGACCCTGCTGCACAGCGTCTTCCGCACCACCGTGGACTACATCAACCGGAGCCTCCTCACCTACACACGCAACCTGGCCAGAAATGTGAGTCCCGGCCCGTGGAGCGGGGAGGGAGGCGGCGGAGGGCCACGTGAGCGAGCGCCCGTGTCGGCAAGTGGGGGCCGCCCAAAGTCCGATTCGGTTTTAGGTGGCGGTCGCCGAGCTGCTTTCGGGTTGGAGGCTGGGGGGTGGTGCGGTGCGGGGGGCAATGATGATAGTGGTATCACGGGCCTGCACCAGTCTGGTCTTGGTCCACCCCTCCAGAAAAGTAGGTAGGAGACCCAGGCTGCTCTCTGGGGCGCCCCGGACAGTATCAGCAGGGGCAGGGGGGTGGGCCCTGGTGTCCGGGTCGGCTCCAACGCCGGGTCACCTCCCCTCCGGACTTACTCTTCCTCCTTCCCTGGGCCCTTCTTGTACCCCATTCTCCAGGAGATGGCCTGAGGGGCTCCCACCCACCCAAGCGGCAGAACAGAGCAGCCGTCCACCTCCCGGCTGGGACAGGAGCACGGGCCTCTGCCGGTTTAGCTGGCGGAGCCGCCGCAGGCAGCGGTTAGCATGCTTGGCTGCGTTTTCCCTTAGACTAGGTTTTGCTTTGAAGACGGCAGGTCCACCTCAGCCGTGCATCGGGTCCGTTTCGTCCCCCGAGTAAGCCGTGGCGGGGGGGGGGGGGGGGGACTGGTTCCCGCCCCCTCCTTCTCTGTGAAAGTTTTTGTTTGTTTGAAATGGCTTGACAGCGGGTTTGATGACAGGTGCTCGGAAAGCCTTCGTGCTCATTTCTTACCTCAGCTGTGAATGTTTTTTTACTGTTTTAAATAAAAATTTTGAAATCCATCGGCAGCCTGGTGGCGTGAATGGCAGAGGCAGATCAGCCTGCCCATGGATGCCCATCCTCTGCCTGGACGGCTGTGTCGACACACCTGGTCCGTTGCCGAGTCCCGTCCCGCCCCCGGCCGAGCAGGGCCCAAGAGGGAGGCCGGAGGAAAAGAGGGACAAGGGAAGGAGGTGGTTACTCGATACAGAATGCGCCTGCAGGTTTCTGCCATAGGCCTCAAAGTTCTGCAGATGCCAGGTGTCTCTGGAAAGCAGCGGGCAGGGCACAACTTGCCCTGGACTGTACAGAAGCAGAAACTGACACCAGGCTGCAGCCCCCAGAGTGGCTTCCCTGCTGCTTCAACCCCAGACACGTGAGTAAGGGGAAGACCCTTCTAGGCTTCCGCAGGAAATAAGACTAGGGCGTCCTTTTCTCAAATCCTGAACCACAAGATTCTCCTCTCCCAGGACTCCTTTGCCGCCAGGTGAGGATTCCCTGCCAGTGGAAAGAGAGCAAGATGCTGGGCTAGCACCTGGCTCTGCACAAAGGAGACCTTCACGTAAACAGGGTGGTCAGCTTTGTCCAAGCTCACCCAAGAAGGGATCCAGACATTATTATTAAACTAATAATAATGTTATTGGTTAAATACTTACTATGGGTTAGCCACCGCACTTAACGGTGGGGTGGATACAAGCAAATCGAGTTAGGCCCTGTCCCACCTGAGGTTCAGTCTTAATCCAGAAACAGCATAATCTAGTGGATAGGGCATGGCCCGGGTGTCAGAAGGTCATGGGTTCTAATCTCAGATCTGCCCCTTGCCTGCTGTGTGACCTCGGGCAAGTCACTTCACTTCTCTGCGCCTCAGTTCCCACCTCTGTCAAAGGGGGATTAAGACTGTATGCCCCATGAGGGACGGGGCCTGTGCGCAACCCAATTATCTTCAATGCTTAGTACGGTGCCTGACACACAGTAAGCGCTTAACCAATACCGTAATTATTTTACAGATGAGGTAACTAAGACGCAGAGAAGTTCAGTGGCTTGCCCACGGTCACACAGCAAACGGGCGGCAGCACTGGGATTAGAACCCAGGTCCTTCTGACTCCCAAAACCGGACTCTAGCTTCCTCCAAACAGAGAGAACCTACCACAGTGAAGGCTGGGGGCACCATGGACATCCATTCAGGTGACTAGTGTCGTTCACCAATTCCACGTCTCTAGGACCTCAGAAGCTTGAAGGGCGAGGGTTCCAGACGGACACACAAACACTTCACACAGTGAGTGAATGATAAAGCCTATGGAAGTTTTTCCCACAGGAAATTGTAAAAGGAGGAAGCAGCAAGGCCTAGTGGAAAGAGTAAGGGCCCGGGAGACAGGAGGCCTGGGTTCTTTATCCTGGCTCTGCCACTTGGGGCAAGTCACCTCTGCGCCTCAGTTTCCTCATCTGTAAAATGGGGGTTCAGCACCTGTTCTCCCTCTGCCTTAGACTGGGAGCCCCACTTAGGGCAGGGACACGGTCCCCGACCTGACTGCCTTGACTCTACCCCAGCGCTTAAGACCGTGCTTGGCACAGAGCAGGCATTTAAAGATACTATTAAAAAAGTCAGGGAGGGAAGATCCGCAAGGCTCAAGAAAGGCAGGTCCTGCTAGATTCAGAGACTGCGAAAAAGCTCTGTCGTAGTCTCCCACACAGAGGGGACGCTCATTCATTCATATTTATTGAGCGCTTACTGTGTGCACAGCACTGTACTAAGCGCTTGGACACGCAACAACTTCCACTGATCTATTGGTTAAGTAGGTAGGAGGTTGACTGTTACCCGCTGGTCTATTAGCGGGTGACATCAGGGGTACCAGAAAGCAAAGGCATGGATTTAGGATTGGAAAAATATTTCTCATCACTGCAAAAATTGAAGCCTCCCCCTCCCGCCCAAATCTCCCAGTGATGAAGACCCGCACTGGAGCCCGAGGCAGCCCTTCCTGGAAAAACATATTTCCACAGATAAGTTAGCTCGACCCTGAATCTCCATCCACTTGGCCTTTGCTCCTAAGAAGGTGGAGGCAGGAGGGCCACAAAAAGCTCACCGGGGAACCGATCCAGTAGCGGGGCTTGGAAGAAAATGCAAGAAAGCCGTGGCCAGAGAAGATGACCTTCAGGGCTGCCCGCCCACCCGGCTCCACCGGTTTGTATGGAGGAAGGAGGAAGCGGGAGAGGGCGAGAGGCTCGGGCTTTAGCCAGAGGGAAGACCTGATCCAAAGGCTCAGGCACCAGATGACAGTGCTCCTCAAAAGACAAGGGAAAGGGAAAGAAGCTGCGGGCCCCTCGGGCTCAGGCACGTTCCTCCCCAGAATCCCCACCCGTACACTGCGGAACCAAACGGGGCTTGGCCTCTGCCCCCGGGCCTCCTGGCTCCCTTCTCGCTGACGTCCCCGTAGTGAGGACTGCGAGGAGCATGGCCTGGTTGGGGTGGAGAGGGGTGGAGGAAGGGGAAAGCTTCCAATTCTGTAAAAAAAACCAAGAAAAAAAGCCACAGGCCAACTCACCGGTATCCTTCAGGCCAGTCCCCGCCGCGTCTAAGATGCCTGGAAGGATGAGCTTGAGAACAGCAAGTAATGCCACGGAACAATCCCTTTTAGCAAGTCATCTACTGGGTCTGGTGCTTGACGGGGTCACCCCGGCCGGGCCCCTACAGAGCAGCCTGAGGGCCTGGGGTGCTAACGGTCGGCACGGCGGCGCCGGTTTCTCAGCCGTCATCTATTGCCCGTTGCCCTTCAGGGGAGGAAATTTTGAAACAGAGAAGAGAAATGCCAGCACACTAAAGAACACGTGCGTTGTGGGCCGGGGTAGGTTGGGGTTCTTTTCCTTTTTGTTCCCCAAAGTCATTTTATTACAAAATCCAGGATCTAAAAAGTAATTAGTTACATTTACTGATGAGTTGGAGATGACTTTTTGCATGAGGCACGTTCGGCCTGCATAATGACACTGTGCCTGCGACGAGGCCTCTGGTCCACCCGACCTCCCTCCCCTCCCCTGCTCACCACCCCCGCGGGGTGAATTCACGCGGGAACTCGGTCAGGGCAGCGGGAGCAGCTGCCCCGGCGGCATCGCACGAGCCGGACAGTCCAATCTCAGCCCGGACGCTTTCTGCGAACTAATTCATCTTGGGCAGTTGGCATAACTTGGCTCTGAAAACAGTAGTATCAAGACCCTTAGTCTGCCCGAGGGCTGGCCAACGCCGTACCCGGGCCCGAGGCTGCAACTCGGGGGCATAATCGGGAAGGGGTGGCAGGCGGGCGCTCTCCCGGCCATCGGCGGGGAGGGGCCGCGGGAGACCGATGGTCTCGAAGCCGGGCCCAGACGTATCTTGGGGAGGGGGAGGATCGGGCTGAGAGCGGTCCTTCTCCTTCCTCTGAGTAGGGCAGGGCAGACGGACCGGGCAGGGAGGAGGCCGGGAGAGTTCTAAAGGCAGCATCGTTACAAGGTGCGGAGAAGGAAGCTCGGGGCGGACGGGGTGTCAGCACAGGCGGCGAGCAAGCACTCTGACCCTGGGGCTGACGGGGAAGCAGGGGAGGGCTGGGGCTGGGGCCAGGACCGGGGCAGTACCTGAGAGGCGGCTGAAACGGAAGGGGAGAGATCCTCACTGACGCCACGCAAAGGTCAGGGAGTGGGATAGGGAAGGGGACGGGAAGAGTCGGAGCGACCACCACCACGGGCTGGGTTTCGGGCGAGTCCCAAGCCCCCGGGGCCGGATGAACGGCCAGAGACGCCCTACCGTGGGAGCGGCGATCACCGGAGAACGGAGTTTCCGGTTCTGGGCCTAGAGGCCAGCCGACGGCCCCGTGTCCCGGCAGGATCCGAATCCACGGGGCGCGCGGGCCCCCCGCCCACCTACCGCTCTCCTGTCGCTGAACCGGCTCCGCCACCGTGTCCACCCCCGCTGGCCGCTGCCCCGCCGCCCCGCGCCCTCTTCCCACTGAAGAGTCACCAACGTCCAGTCCACCGGCAGCCAGCTCCACCTTCAGTCAACGCAACTAAGAACGAGGATCCTCTCCCACGCCTCCTTCCCCTCCGCAACAGCTGCTATTTCCTCCTGAGCGCCATGGCCACCCCCACGGCCACCGCCAGGATGGCCACCGCGGCCACCCCGCCGTACAGCAGCACGGACTTGCCCTCAGGCAGCAGGATGGGCTTCTCCTCCGCGACGGTGAGCTTCTCTTCCGGGAGGCGGCCCTCCTCCCGGGCTCCCGCTTCCACCGCCGGAGGCCGCGCGGTCCTGGGCCGGGGCCCCGGGGCCGCTTCCTCAGCTGCGGGGCCCGGTTTCGGGAGAGGCTTGCTCAGCGGCAGGGGCACCCGCAGCTCCGTCGCCTCGCCCGCGGCGGCTCTCACCTCCTCCTCCTCCCCGAGTTCCACAAACGAGGACGTGGCCGGGCTGACTCCCTCGGCGGCGGTCTCGGGCGGGGAGGCGGCGGTGACCGCTGGGAGCTGCCCCGGCGGGGCTCCGGCCCGCGGGGCGCCCCTGGCCTCCTCCATCCCCTCAGGGAGCTCCTCCTTCTCCACGTGCACAATGTCCGAGTTGGACGAGTTGTTCTCGCTCCTCTCCTCGCCCCCACCGTTGCTGTCGAGGCTCTTGACGTCTTCGGGGTCCATGGCCACCTGCTGCCACGACTCGGGCCCCAGGGACACGGGGAGGCTCTCGGCCTGCCAACTCTGGCTGGCGGACAGCGAGACCGGCAGGCTCTCCGACTGCCAGGACGAGGTCACCGTGGGAGACTCCGGAGGGCTGACCTGCCCGGAGTTGTCGCTGGTGAGGATGTAGATATCGTTGCTGTCCTCGGCAATGGCTCCGTGGTACGCTTCCTCTTCCGGCTCCAGGCTGAAGACGGTACCCTGGGGAGGAGCGAGGGGGCGGAGGGAGGGGAGAAGAAGAGCGAGAGAGATGCCACGTGAGCAGAAAACAAGGAGAGGCTGCTACGTGGCATCGTTTCCTGAATGCCACTGCCCGGTGGGGCTGTCCAGCCGGGGCCTACGGGACCCCGGGGAGCGGACTGGTGTGGGATCCGCTCACGGCTGGCCCCAGATCTGAGGGGCCCTAACCAACCGCACTGATGAGGAGGAGGAGGAAGAGGCAGCCGGGATCACCACCCCTAGTCTAGGTGGGCAGGGAGCTAGGAAATACTGCTGCTCTTCTGCTTGCCTGGAGATGAAACCGAGGTTGCTCTGCCTCTCTCTGTCAATATCTCCACCTCCCTCCATGACCAGTACTTCAGGGACAGACTTATTCATCAGGCACCTCCAGTTTCCTCCGTGGCTCTATCTGTACACTCCCCGCCTGGCCCGCGGACCACTGCGCGATCCCGCTCTTGAGCTATAACCCCTTCGCAGCCAGGCCAGAGGCCCGCCATCTGCTCAGCACGAGCCGGAAAAACAGCCCGGGGGACGGAGACCAACAAACAGTCGGCACACCACAACCTCTCATTCCGAGAAGGATCGCTCATCACCTACTGAGCTCTGTTGAATGTCACAATCCCCTCAGATGGGTCCCCCCTCTGTCTCGGAAGCCTGCCCTCCCTTCTTGAAAGCAAAGAATGATCGGCGGCTGAGGTGGGCATCTGCAGATCGGGAAAAAGCCCCGGCCCGGAGAGATCCCGCGACAGGCCGGTCTGGGACCTGAACCGGGAACTTGACCGTTGCAGGCCCAACACAAGCTCGAAAGAGTAAGAATGGGTTTTCTAAACGGCATCTCTCCCTGTGACCTCGCCACCTAAAGGGAACTTCCCAGTCCCCTTGTTTACTCCACTGAACCCGGATGGGCCCCAAAGAGGGGAAATCTGTTGCAGCCCGGGCGGAGAGGAGAGAGGAGCATTCACCCTCTGGGATGTGACACCACATTCAGCACCCCCACACTTCCCCTTCCCTAGAGGTTCTCTCAGTTAGATGCCCCAGAGAAAACCAGGGGGCTTTGAGAGATTCGGTGTGGGGCTGGGCAGGGCTGCCCATCCCCAGAATGCTCCAAAAGAGAGCAGAAACCCCGATCGGATGGGAAATCCCCGGGGGAGCACTTGGGGCCGGCCAGAAGGCCCTCAGGCAGGGCTCGACGGGTGGTAGGAGGAGCTGCTGGGACCAAACCTCCCCACCCCGCCCCGACAGCAGAGTTGGGTCCTTTCCTCCCCGTGACACTCCTAATGGCCGAAGCAAACAGGGAGTTGGGCCAACCTTTCTCCATCCACAGTCTAGCTTGGAAGCCTGGAGAGCCGGAGGGAAGGAGGGAGGGGTCTACGAGCTTGCTAGGCCAAAATCACAAACTTGAGGAAATAGTCACTGAGCGCTCCAGACCCAAACCCTGAATTTTCAAGCACACGACACTGGCGTTTGCGGCCCAGGTTGGGGGCCACCAAAGATAAACAGACCTAGGTGGCAACGTTCTAGAACCCAAGCCCGCTCAGGATGGCTCTGGGGAAAATGCCATCCCTTGGTGCAATGACACTCTAAATCTGTCTTTGTATCTGAAAATTAACATATCCAGATGGAGGACTTGGAAGGACTGCAGGAAACACTAAGCACACAGCAAGTGTTCAATACCACTGACTGACCTCTTAGAATCACTAACATTTACTAAGGACCTGTACATCGACACACACATGCACACACACGCACACACACACACACACACACACACACACCCACCCACCACCACCACCACCACCACCACCCCCATCCATCCCCAACCTGTATTGAACAGGTGACCTCCCCTTCCTTCTGGTGGCAGCCAGAGGAAGAGGAGTGAGGAAGAAGGGAAGCAGGACAATAATAATGGAATGACACACGCTCTCATCCAGGGACCATCCAACACCAGGCCGCCTGACTGCCAAGACCGCATCAAATTGGGGAATGGAGCCTCCTGGACCCTTTGTGTCCCAAGGGGTGGTCTGCACCACTGCCAGGGAGAGGCCTAACTTCCCACCTACCCCCAACCCAACTGGTGTTAGGCTGGGCGTGGGCTCCGCCCTCAAAATATCCCACACTTGTCCTTTTCTCCAACAAAAACTGGTCTTACACTGTGGGCTCTTGGGGCTGAGCCTGTCGGTGGAGAAAAGACCCATGACAACATTGACCCTGAGGGCACTCAAACTCATCGAACCTCAACCCTTCCCTTGCCCGGGGACTAGCTCTCTTGCGGTTAGCTGCTGGTAGCCACAGGCACTGGCCCACCAACCCAGGGGTTCCCTGGCTGGGTGTCACCGTTTCGGCCCCCGCAGATCTCTATTCTCTGGGGCCTGAGAGAGGGCCGGGCTCAGGAGAAGAACAGCCTGGCTGCCAGCAGACAGGCTCGGGTCTGATGGCCTGATCTGGGGTGTGGTTGGCGTTCCAGACCCTTAGAGGGTCTCAGTCCCCGCCCCACAGCAGATCCACACCCCAAATTGGCCCAGAACCAGACCAGCCTCCCCCTCCAGGCCCTGCGCTCCATCACTGGGTGTTTGCCAAGGCTTCCAACCCCTGTGGGCTTCCTTTCCCCGGCTTCTAGCCTAGACTCCCCTCCTTCTTGCCAGCACCGTGCCTCTCTATCACCAGAACCCAGATTCCCTTAAGAAAAGGGAATCTGAGTGCATTCCAGGGGAAGCGCCCTTTCCCAATCTTCATAAGGAATCCCTTTGGACGTATCTGACAAGCAAAGTACTCTGCCAATTTCACCTTTGCCACGGCAGCTCCTAAATAGGTAGCGTTGCCCTCCAAATAGCTTGTCCGGTGCTGACGTCCAGCCCTATGTTTAAACCTTCTAGTTAGAGAGCCCAGGCCCACCTCTGGCCAAAATCACCCTGATAATCCCGCCTGAAGTGAAAACCGAGGCCACTGCTTGCCGCAACAGGACACTGCCCGGCCCTCTAGAACCAGCTGGCCTCTGAAACGGGCTGGAGCCCTGCCCTACGGGAAAACTAGCAGCCCTGAACTCCGGCACCAACGCTGGCTAGCTGGAGCGCTCCCATACCGGCGGAAACGCGCAGCGTGGCTCAACGGAAAGAGGGCGGGCTGTGGAGTCAAGAGGTCATCATCACCATCATCATCAATCGTATTTATTGAGTGCTTACTGTGTGCAGAGCACTGTACTAAGCGCTTGGGAAGTACAAGTTGGCAACATATAGAGACAGTCCCTACCCAATAGTGGGCTCACAGTCTAAAAGGGGGAGACAGAGAACAAAACCAAACATACTAACAAAATAAAATAAATAGAATAGATATGTACAAGTAAAATAGAGTAATAAATATGTACAAACATATATACATATATACAGGTGCTGTGGGGAAGGGAAGGAGTTAAGATGAGGGGGATGGAGAGGGGGACGAGGGGGAGAGGAAGGAAGGGGCTCTCGGCTCCGCCATTTGTCAGCTGTGTGACCTTGGGCAAGTCACTTCACTTCTCTGGGCCTCAGTTCTCTCATCTGGAAAATGGGGATGAAGACTGTGAGCCCCCCCCGGGGGGGGCAACCTGATCACCTTGTAACCTCCCCAGCGCTCAGAACAGTGCTTTGCACATAGTAAGCACTTAAGAAATGCCATTAAACTTGTACTTCCCAAGAGCTCAGTACAGTGCTCTGCACACAGTAAGCGCTCAATAAATACGATTGAATGAATGAATTAAAAAAAAAAAACTGCAACGTCCACCTGAAGAGCGACTGCGACCACAGCACCACCTTGTGGGGAAACAATGAATAATCATTCAATCGTATTTATTGAGCGCTTAACTGTGTGCAGAGCACTGTACTAAGCGCTTGGGAAGTACAAGTCGGCAACATTTAGAGACGGTCCCTACCCAACAGCGGGATCACAGTCTAGAAGGGTAATGATTGTGGTATCTGTTCAGCGCTTCTAAGTGCCAGGCATCCCTGTCCGACACAGGACCCACAGTCTCAATCTCCATTTTAGAGAGGAGGTAACTGAGGCACAGAGAAGCCAAGTGCCTTGCCCAAGGCCACACAGCTGACAAGTGGCAGAGCCGGAATCAGAACCCATGACTCCCAGGCCCGCAGGACATGGACTGTGTCCAAACTGATTAGTTTGGATGTGCCCCAGCGCTTAGTACAGTGCCTGGCACATAGTAAGCCTTGAAATACCATAGAGAAAAGAAAAATGAGACCAAAATGAACGCCCTTGCTTCGGCCTGTTTGCTGGACCTCCCTGAGAATGGAATTGAGAAGGCTAATGCCAACGCGGCGCTTAGAACAGTGCTTTGCACATAGTAACTGCTTAACAAATGCCATCATTATTATTATTATTATTATTATTATTATCTGCCCCTTCTAGCCCTTCCCGGAGGAGGAGATGAGAGCCGGCAGTTCTCGCGCCAGGCCACTCTTTCCGGGCTCAGCCCAGACTCGTGCTGGTTTTTCTGTGATCTTGCTTTTGGAAAGAGCTTTCTGATTTTCTTTTTTTTTTAAAACTGTAAAACCTGCTTACGATTGGAAATTTGTAATCTGTGTCCCCCATCTGAGACCACCATGAGCCAAACCATCCTCCCAGAGTTTTTGTCACCTTTTCCTCCTTGGGCCATCGCTCCTTAGTGCCCAATTTAACGTTGCAAAATCTTGCCGGGGTCTCACCAATCAGAGAGGCCTTCCTATAGCAACCTTCCCACTGGACCGGCCCCAGGAAAACATCATAAATCTTCTTTACCCGAGGTGGGGGTGGGGTAAGGTAGCTGCCTTGAAAACGTTATTTCTTCAATGTCCTTGGATGAAACCTTGACGCGTCTCTGCCAACTCGGCCCCACCCTTTCCCGGCCTCCTCAATCATCCGGGCGGTTTTTAGCCTCACTGCTGGGAGGACTGTTGCCGCGGAACTGCTCGCTAATATTCCTGAGTCACTCCCTCTGGTTCTACAAGTAGGAGAGGCAAACAAACTACTCTAGGACCCAAAGGTGGACTGAAACTGCGGGACTGAGAAATAACTGCAAAAATCAAATGAAAGGAAATTAGAGGGGTCTTCCACCAGTCCCCGGCCATGGAAGTGGCACAGCAGGCAGCTGGAGCATCCGCTGAGGGTTTTGTCCTTCTGGGTCAAACAGCTGCCAGGCTCTCTGAGGGGAGGGCTGTCCATCCATTCTCCCACCCTGAGGGCTGCCGCTGCTAACAGAGCTCAGGTGGGGATTCTGCTATGCGCCCCTTGTCCCCTCAGTGCCCGAAGAGTAGCGGGTTGATGGATGAAGATCGCCGAGTGAAAAACCCATTCACCTGCGACGCCCTGCCAGACCTGGCCTGGGGCCCAAGCTCCTGTCAGGACACACCCCGCTCCCTGCCCCAGCACCCTAATGTGGGGGAATTTCTCCTGAACAACGTACACAATTAGGTTGCTTGCAAATACTGTCAACAGGGGAACGAGAGAAGGCCCGCGGCTGCCCAGATCTTTGCTTGGGGCCACGGCCTCCCCTAAAGTGCCCAAGCGGCGCTTATTACCCTTCAGATTAAAAATCACTCATCATCCTTCATCTTGTAGGCCAGGGGACGCGCTAAGCTAACATCAATAACTGCCTTTCGAGTTAAAGCAGACGCAGCTCAGAGCCCTCAGATTTGGTCTGCTAACCGGGGCCAGTCCAGAAAAGGGGAATATGAAAAGGGGGGAAGCAGGGGCTTTTAAACATCCTTACAATCGAGAAGGTTTTTGAGAAGCCCCTCTTCCAAATGCTCTGTAGACAAACGTTTTGTTCAGAGTATGAAGCTTTTTCAGGATTGCTGTAAAGTGGGGCACAAAGGCCAAAAGATGCCCTAAAGTTTTTTTTTGGGGGGGGGCAGGTGGAGGGGTCAGTTCCAATCTGTTGGTTGTTCCCTGGTGATTCCTCCACACACACCACCTCCCTTCTGAGGGGGCCAGGCTATGCTGGGTGCCTTCACGAAAGGGAAAAAGGAAACATCTTACCCTTGCTGACTGATCTGACGGTGCACTTTTCAGAACAAACCTTGTTCCCGGAGGAGCAGAGAGGATGAGTGAGCGGAGCGAGGCAGAGGGAGGGAACGCGAGGGAGAGAGGGAGGGAGGGACAGAGAGAGATGCGCATGCCAACTAGTCAGGGCCCTAATAAGGCTGCCAAGCGCAAAATAAATAAATAAAAAATCCTGAGCCTTGACCAAATTGGACCCGGAATCATTCTGCCCTGGATGGAAAGCGGCTGGAACCTTCAAGGGCGGTTTGGTCTTAGAAGTAGCCAGCCGGGAGAGGGAAGAAAGAGAGGCTGAGCATGTTGAAGAGAAACCCTGAACCGTTCGGACGCCTCTTGAGGCTGTCTGCCACCCGAACCCCTTCTTTCCGGGAGCTCTGGGGAACTGGGCCCTGCGGAGGTCAGGGCTGGGGTGGACAGATGGAAAACAGATGGACAGAGAGCGAGGGCCTGCTCCCGGCCCAAACACGTGGTAACGGGATGCCCTTCTGCCAACCTGGAAAGCCCAGGTACGAGTTCTGTGCATAGGCTACGTGGCAATGTCACCACAGCAGAGGGACCTTGGCAGAAATCTACATGAAATTAGAGATGGCGGGTCACCGGGGCTGGGGGGTAGGGGGCATGGGACCCCCGAGTGCCCCCCTTGCCCCAGGGCCATCGTCTTCCCCTCCCGAGATCCCTGTGACCATGAACAGGGGCGCCGCTTCTGAGGCACGGGGCTGGGGCGTTGAACTCGGAGTCCCAGGCCGAGAGGTGACTGGTGCGGAGTCAGTACTGGATAGGAGACCAGGCAAGTTGCAAACCGGTCCCACGGCCACCCTGCCTCCCACAGGCGGCACGGCTGTGGTGAGAGATGGGGGTGAGGGGTGGAGTTGGCTGGCCAGACAGGGCAATGCAGCTGGTCAGCTGGTGCTGGCGCATTTGCACCAGAACAGCCTTATCTGCCATTACAGAGCATTTTCCCCACAGGGGATGGAGCCTCTCTCAGGCATCATCTGAAGAAGTAGGACAGAACGGGGCAGTGGGGAGGGGGCACAAAGGGGGCTTCCACCTAGAGGGGTGAAGTGACTCACCGATCCCAGCCGGGTCCTAGGCGAGGTCTCCTGGGCAGGAGTTAGGGCTCCAGGGCTCTCATCGCTAGGAGGCCTGAGGCCTCTCAAAGGAAGCCCAAGGGCACAGTACCAGGTAGGGGGCCTGCCCCCCGTCTAAGCAGTCTGGCTCACGCCATGAGCACTGGGCGGGAGACAGATCCAAAACACTGCCGGCTCCCACCTCCCCACCACACACCTGGCACTGGCAAGGTTTAAGGAGCCACGCTCTTCTCTCCAGCTCTTCCTTTTCCCTTCCACGGGGAGAGGCAGCACCCGGAAGCTTCTGGCCAACACTTCCCATTCCTGGGGCCCAGCGGCAGCCCAAGCACTCCTTCAGGGCAGCTCCAGGGAGTGACGCCTCAAGGAAGAAGCAACCCTGTGGTGACCACCTTCATTTCTATAGCTTTACATGCCAACCTGGTGGGGGGGGGGGGGGGGGGAGAGTCGGCTTTGTCCTCATCAAGGGGTCCCCCCTCACCTACTGCCCAGGCTAAAGGGCACCTCATCGTAACTGGGACGAGAAACCAATCATCCCAAAGAGGCCTCAAGACTTGCTGCCAAACACTCCAGCAGTACTAAAGCAGGAGGTGTGGGGAGAGGGGGGCAAGAGCATCCCCCCTCCTCCCCTGCAAGCCCACAGGCAGAAGGGCCTCCGCCCATTCCTGGAACGAGCAGTGGGTTATCACTCCACATTCACCCAGTCATCAGAGCTGACAGCACCTCCTCCTCTTTTCTGTTTAGTTACAGAAATAGCTCTACCTCCTCTGCTAGGCTGCTTGTGTCATCTTGATTTCTTGCCTGAGTGACTACACACCAACACTCTGCCCATGGCATACACCCACCCGGGCCCCCAGCTTACATAACACACACACGCGGGGTCACGCGGTCGCTATCCACCAGGCCTCCTGCCCTCTGGGGACTGTCGCCGTGCTGGGGGCTGGGAGGGCCAGGCAGGGGCTGCCCTCATTACCGAGCTGCCTTGGGCAGGGTTCATCCTGGCCCCAGGGGCACCCTCTGTCCTCCTGAGCCTGCAGGGGAAGGGGCAGACACAAGTTTGGCCCTCCAACGTAAACCGAGAGCGCCCAGGGCACACTCTCCCTAGGGGGAAATGGGCACGGTTCTCCCGCCCCACCCTGTGCCTTGTCCTACCCTCGGCACACAAGGGGACCTCAAACCACATTGGTGAACGAGTGAGAAGGTGGGGAGAGGAAAAGCGACCCAGGGAGAAAAAGGAGGGGGATGAACCTGAACCGGGAGTGAGGTCCTGCACGCTGACATCGGCCAAGAGCCCCAGCCAGTCCTCGAAGCAGAAATCCCCAAAGGAAAGTGAAGCCCTCAGATGCTGAGGAGAGGCTTCTCCCAATGGGGCTTTTCATCACTGGATTGTCCTAACCAGCTTTACTCATCCAACAAACTGACTGGGGAATCATTTCATTAAACCCAGCTTAGAACAAGCTACGTACAAAGAGCCCCGGCAGAGGCAGGGCAGCCCATTCATTGCGAGCATAGCTCCCCCCCTTTTATCTCTCCACCGGCAAACCCGGGCAGCCAACTGGAATCCAGCAAGCCTCGCTTGCTATCCCGGATCTCTGCTTACAAATGGGCTTGCAGTGGTGACACCGCTCACCTCGCGGCTGCTGAAGTTCAGCCTGACTCAGTAGGGCTGCCTCAGTGGGGTTTCTTAATGCGGGGTTGCTCTGGGCAATGACCCATCCTGGCCCTGCAGGAAGTCCAGGCCCTGCTCTCCCAGGAAAGGAAATGGAGCTAGGCTGGGATTGTGGACAGACACTTATCTGATTTTCTTTCTAGTCCAGAGCTTTGCCCAGTACTCAGCGCTTCATAATCTGATAAATATTGAAACGGCAACAAAACCCAACAGAGAACTCTGAGTGTGTCAAGTCGGGGCCGGGAAGGGAAATTATGACCACACCACATTCCCAGTGGGGTCCAAATATCAAGAGGGGCCCTAGGAGTTATTTTTAGCGGTTTAGCCCTGCAGACAGTAAACTCCTTGTGGGCAGGGATTGAGTCCCAAAAAAAAAGTACTGTGGTATTTGTTCAGCGCTTACTATGAGCCAGGCACCATACTAAGCACCGCGGTAGATACAAGATCATCGGGTTGGACACGTTCCCTGTCCCACAGAGGGCTCACAGTCTTCATCGCCATTTTACAGATGAGGAAACTGAGGTCCCGAGAAGTTAAGTGATTTGCCCAAGCAAGCACGTGGCAGAACCAGGATTAGAACCTGTGTCTATCTAACTCCCGGGCCTGTGTTCTTTCTAATCAATCAATCAATCAATCGTATTTATTGAGCGCTTACTATGTGCAGAGCACTGTACTAAGCGCTTGGGAAGTACAAATTGGCATCACATAGAGACAGTCCCTACCCAACAGTGGGCTCACAGTCTAAAAGGGGGAGACAGAACAGAACCAAACATACCAACAAAATAAAATAAGTAGGATAGAAATGTACAAGTAAAATAAATAAATAAATAGATAAATAGAGTAATAAATATGTACAACCATATATACATATATACAGGTGCTGTGGGGAAGGGAAGGAGGTAAGACGGGGGGATGGAGAGGGGGACGAGGGGGAGAGGAAAGAAGGGGCTCAGTCTGGGAAGGCCTCCTGGAGGAGGTGAGCTCTCAGCAGGGCCTTGAAGGGAGGAAGAGAGCTAGCTTGGCGGATGGGCAGAGGGAGGGCATTCCAGGCCCGGGGGATGACGTGGGCCGGGGGTCGATGGCGGGACAGGCGAGAGCGAGGTACAGTGAGGAGATTAGCGGTGGAGGAGCGGAGGGTGCGGGCTGGGCAGTAGAAGGAGAGAAGGGAGGTGAGGTAGGAGGGGGCGAGGTGATGGAGAGCCTTGAAGCCCAGGGTGAGGAGTTTCTGCTTGATGCGCAGATTGATCGGTAGCCATTGGAGGTTTTTGAGGAGGGGAGTAATATGTCCAGAGCGTTTCTGGACAAAGATAATCCGGGCAGCAGCATGAAGTATGGATTGAAGTGGAGAGAGACACGAAAGCCACGCTGCTTTTCTACCAACTCCATTGCACTGTACGTTTCCCAAGCGCTTAATACAGTGCTCTGCCCACGGTAAGCACTCAATAAATCCACTGACTGATCGATAGGGGAGGGTACGGGTTCCTACCATGAAGTAGATCCGTCCCCTCCAAGCGCGCCCTCAGCCCGGCACCTCAATGTAGTCACAGAGTTCCCAGTTCCAGCGGGTCCCCAGAAGCAGCAGCGAGTTCCCAACCTCTTCCGGCTCTCACTCCCCAAGAACTCCAGCCGCCAAAGGGAAGATCTCTCCACTCCCACAGAGGACTAGGGTTTCCCGACCCCCCAGGGAGGCTCTTGGGGAATGGCCTTGATGCCACAACCTTTCCGGCAGCCCGAACCACCAGGCCCGACTCAGAGGGCAACGGCCACTTTGGCCCCAAGTCCTCGGGTCCCGCGCCCCTGGGGTTTAGGATTGCGAGAAGGCCACTGACCTCTGCCTCACACCCCCGTGGGCCAGCAGGCCCCCTCGCCCACTCCTTACCCATCCGCCCTGCTGGATGATGTAATCCGCGGCGAAGTCTTCCAGGTACGTCACGCCGAACTGCAGCAGGGCCCCGAGGGGCTCCTGTCCGCGCAGGGTCAGCTCCTTCAGCATTCGCTGGAGCAGAACCAGAGCCACCAAAACCTTCCGGAGAAGCAGAGAGGGTTGGGGGGGGGGAAGAAAAAACATAAATCGGACGGCTGGAAAACGAGGTTTTTCAGGTTCGGCTACCTGGTGATTGAACTGAGCGAGGTGGCCCAAGGCAGGAAACCATTCTGGCAAAGGGAATATGGAGGCGGTCCTCAAAAAGAAAGAGTTAGCCCAGGAGGCTACTTCCCTGGTGCTACTGCTCTCCTAGACTAAGCTGAAAATCAGGTCACTATTGCGACTCTGACGCACAGCTTCCTCCGACAGGAGGCCACACAGTCGAGCACGGGACCAAGAATCAGGAGACCCACGTTCCGGCCCCAGCTGGGCCACATGACGGCTCCGTGCCTTTGTGTGAATCACTTCACCTCTCTGGGCGTCAGTTTCCTCATCTGTCAAATGGAGATATGATATCTGTGCTCACAGTCCCAACACGTGAGCCGCTCGTGGGACTGGGACCGTGTCGGGTGGGACTGCCTCAGGCCCGCCTAGGTGCTTGGCACATTGTCAGTACTTAATACATCCCATAATTATGTGAATATCAGCCGGTCTTCTTCTTCCCCATCTCACCCAACACACACGAGAATTTTTATGTTTCCCAATGACTGGGAAGGTGAGCTGGGCCGAGAGGTCGCAGCCTTTTTAAGGCCACTTTGTTCCCCTGCTCCTTGGTCAGAGGAATCACCCTGGCTGAGTCCATCTATAGACTCCCCCACTGCCCAGCTTTCTGCAGAGAGGGGAAATGGAGTCATTTTCATCTTAGGGTGCCGGTGGCCCTCTGGGCTTGTTGTTCTTCGAAACTGTGGGACTGCACACGCCTGCTCGGCAGCACTGGAGAAGAGAAGACATTCACAGCAAGAAGCAGCATGGCCTAGTGGATAGAGCAAGGGCCCGGGAGTCAGGAGGACCTGAGTTCTAATCCTGGCTCGGCCACTTATCTGCTGTGTGACCTTGGGTAAGTCACTTCCTCTGTGCCTCAATCACCTCATCTGTAAAATGGGGCCAAGACTGTGAGCCCCAGCCTCTAGTACACTGCCTGGCACATAGTGAGTGCTAAACAATTACTATTAAGAAAAAAAAAAGAGATGAAACAGAAGCAGGGGAGCCAGATGAGGCCTTTTTATGTCTTTAAAAAAAAATTCTACATCTGCCTCCATTGCCAAACAACTACAGCACACAAATGGGACGCTTCATGGGATGAGCTACAAGAATAAATCTCATTTTACACACATATTAGTCTAACAGTCTCTTACATAGTCTCAAAAAGCCCAGAAGCACCCATTTCACCAAATTTCAACTAATGGAACTCTTATGAACTTTCCTAATGGATTTTTAAAACCATGTGATCAAAACCAAAAAAACAAAAAACAAAACCCAATCCTTCACTAAGATGGCCAAACTGACAACGTTTTGGGGTTTTCTGGGGTTTTTTTATGGTATTTGTTAAGTGCTTCCTCTGTGTCCAGCACAGTTCTATGCACTTTAGAATAATGCAGAAAGGACTTGTTTTATAGTGAACCTAATCAATTTAGGCAAGAGAAACAACCCCATATCCCCACTTGCAGAATTCAGGGAGTCCCCCGGCTGGTTAGGCTCATGCCAGGAGAGCCAGCTACTTCTTCCCTGGGGATAAGTCTTGCCCTCTGAAAGGGTTCTTTTTGATCTCTTGGGAGTGTTTTGTTTGAAAATGACTGCTTGGGCACACTAAACCATTTGCTAGGGGCTGAAAGCTTAGGCCAATACCCAGATTAATAACTCTGATCCCCTGAATCTACTTGCTTGGTCTCTTGAGTCGAGCCAGCGGGAGTTATTTATTAACATGTTGTGAGAAAGATCCAGGCAGCAGCAATGCTACCAGAAAAATGAACTGCCAAGCACCTTTCCTCTCCTGACCTTTAGGTCATCATATCTGGTTTCTAGAGGTTACTATTTTGATCTGGTGACTGTACCTACCCCAGCACTGAGCACAATGCCTGCTCCACCGTAAGTCTCTTATCAATCAATAATATTAACTAAGCACTTACTGTGTGCAGAGCACTCTACTAAGCGCTTGGGAGAGAACAAAGCAGCAGAGATGGTAGACATGTTCCTTGCCCACAAAGAGCTTACAGTCTACAATAACACTACCAACAATATCCAGGGGCCCCATAACTGCTAACCAGGAGTTTCCTAAAATAACATGGAGTGATAAGGGAATTTTTTAATAAGCCCAATTTATTCTACCCAGAAGGAGAAAAGTACCCTAAACTACATCACGTCCTGGTAACTTCAATTTCAAGGCCGCTTGCGATTCACTGTTCTTTCTACCCTCTGCTTGAACCTACCAGGTGAACAAAGAAACAAGTCAAAGGGGAAGAAGATGGGTCCAGGAAGACCCCGTTATTATAATCAATCAATCAATCGTATTTATTGCGCGCTTACTGTGTGCTGAGCACTGTACTAAGCGCTTGGGAAGTACAAGTTGGCAACATACAAAGATGGTCCCAACCCAACAGTGGGCTCACACAGTCTAGAATGACTGACCCTCGCCTCCTCAAAATATAATAATAATGATAGTATTTGTGAAGTGCATACTATGTGCCAAGCACTGTTCTAAGCGCTATACAGTTGCTTCCTCCCTCCCCCAGACAGGGGCACGGGGCCTTTGCTTCTCTACTAGGCACGGAATCCGAGTCAACGTTTCATTTAAAAAAAATAAAATTCACCCCTGAATGAAAAGCACTAGCAGGTGCAACTCCCGGAAATACTCGCGCAGTACTCCCTTGCTCCAAGTCTCTTCTGGCAGGATGGGAAGAGGAAATGAAACCAATTCCTCCGTAAGGCCTCCAGGACTGCTTGCCAGGGTAGCACTTTTAGGAGAGACGGCACGTACGTCGCCTGTCTCTAAGTGGACTAGCGCTTGGGAAGCAGGCTAGCCAACTGCACGCAACACATGGATCCTGAAGATTAGAAGCTGGTCCGGGAGACCACCGGACTGCACCGCCTAAATCTCCCTGCCGCCGAGCCCTCCCGCCGCTGGCCTTCGGGCCCCAGACCAAAGCTGAATGCTAGCCATCGCACTTGGTTGCCACGTCCGAGTTTGGTCTGGCTGGGCCCTGCTCCCAAGCTCTCTGGGGCTAAAAATAGCTGGGTGGTCAGCCAGCCGCAGCTGATACGGCCTGGTGAGACCCACTGGCTTGAATCTAGGGAGGGGCTGGGATCTACCCTGCTAGAGAAGCAGTAGATAGAGCAGAGGTCTGGAGTCAAAAGGTCATGGGTTCTAATCCCAGCTCTGCCACTTGTCTGTTGTGAGGCAATTCACTTCACTTCCCTGTGCCTCAGTTACCTCATCTGCAAAACAGGGGTTAAGGCTGTAAGCCCCTCACACAATGAGTGCTAAAATACCCCACATGTGTCAAGACTGAACTGTGCCTTCTTTCAGTCACTTAAGTCACCAGAAATTTGAGGGGGCAAACTCCAATCTCAGACAACACGCATTTCTGTCCAAGAACAGGAAAACCACATTTATTCATAGGATGAATTTATGATGATTTGACCCCCTTGCTCCCTTCCCATATTCTTTTAATGGTTGCCCAAGAAAGGTAGGACTTTATTTAAAGCCGGAAATATTTGATTTACGCTGTGGTTTACCAAGCCTCAGAAACACTGCAAACCAAGAGTTAAAAACAAATTCAGGAAGGAGTCAGTAGGGAAACAGTAGGAGAGACATGAAGAGTCAGTGGTCACAGGCAGATGGAAAGAGATGGAGAAAGACTGGCCAGCACAGAGACAGAAATATTAAAAAGCTACGGTTAAAGCACAGCAACCCTCACTCGGTTAGAACACCCCCCTTCCAGTACTGTAGTAAAATTTACACCCCCACAATGCTGACCTTTCACTAATTCTGTCAAAAGTCATCTGTCTCTGCCATCCCTTCCCAGGTGAATACCTCGGTTTACCACACTCACTGCAATAGGTCACATTTTCATTCACAGATTTACATAAAATACTGGGTTAGAGAGTTATGCACATTAAGTGTCAGGCTAGCATAAAAACTTCTATCCTCTCCTAGAATGCAGAGTGATGAACTCTTTTCTGCACAACATCCAGATCTTAAAAATTCTTAAAGGGAGAGAGGGATGGAGGGAGAGAGAGAGGGAAGGAGAAGGAGAGAGATCAACAAGACTTCAGTCAGTACCTTATTCCATCCACTGGCATGAGAAGCTGTCTCCAGTACACGTTCCCGATATTCCTGATAGGTCACAGGCCTACAACAATTTAAAAAGCATGGTATGAGACAAAGAAAAAAGAAAAACTCTCATTTCCAAGCTCTCTCTCCCTCTCTCGCGAACCCATGCGGACAAACAAATGCATACACACACGCTCCTCTAATTCTAAAATGACATGGGTCACCCATTCATCACTGACTTGTAGCCTTCAAATATATCACTGACGGGGGTCAGGATGTCCTTTGAACTCAGCATACTACATCCACTTATGACTATCCTCCAAAGTAGTGGCCTGAAAGCCACTCTCTAAATGGGGAAAACCATTCGCCGGAAGGAGTCATGCTGAACCTCCTCACCGGACAGCACCATATACATTCTCCTGCACTCTGAACTAGACTAGACTATTCTGTAAGCTCCTTGTGGGCAGGCAAGTTGACTACCAACTTTGCTGTACTGTCCACTCTAAAGCACTTAATACAGTGTTCTACACACAGTAAGGGCTCTGTACATTCAATTGATTGATTGGAAGTTTACCGTACTCTCCCGAGCGTTTAAGTACAGTGCTCTGCACTCAGTAAGCGCTCAATAAATATGACTGGTTGATATGTATGCCCAGCACATGTTTATGAAAAATATTATTTGACTTAGACACAAATGATCACTCAGAAGTCACCTTTAAGATCAACAATTCACAACTGGGGGGGGAAATATCCCATCATCTGGGGACACACCAAAGTAGCAAGGTTCTGAACAGTTAATTTCAAAAGACTGACTCTTTCTTGTACAATAAAGAATTCTGGGCTGGGCCGGGTCAGGCCAAGCCTGTCTCATGAGTTCGCCATTGCATCTAGAGGTGAGCCAAGCTGACCCTGGGCAGTCACCAGCTGTTTGCTGGGAGGTGGGTAACACGAGGCCACCCGCTTATTTTACTTACTGCACTTTCCCTTTCTGTAAACTACTTCAAGTGCCCCTTGCAGCTTCAGGGCATGTGGGAATCACCTTCCTTGCTTTCCTGAACCCGCTGGGCCCCACAGTGACTCTTACAGGAAATTTATGTACCAGGCGAAGGTTTTAGCAGCCTTCAGGACGAAACATACTGAAGAGTCAAACGCCGGAATGCACATGGGAGGGCGACGGAAGCGTTAAAAATTAGGGAAACCCGACGTCTGGCAAAGCCATAAGGGCTCCCCGAGCCCGGGCGAGGAGACCAATGGGCGTAGTGAGAGCCCAGGGACGACAGACCTGGGGAGTCCCGCGGGAGGCTCCTGACCTAAGCTCAGAGGAGGAGCGGGACAGGAGGAGCAGGCCTCGTTCAGCCAGTGTCCAAAGGAGAAGAGACAATGGCCTTGGTTTAGGACTTGCTGGAAGATTACAAAAGGAACTTAACTGGCCTGGTCACATCTTCTCGACAAAAGGAGTGAGGGAGGTGTGAGCGGTCGGGGGGACTCTTCCAGGGCTGATCTGGCCTCGTTTTACTGAAACCACAGTGAACTGGGGTAGTTCGGTCAAAACGATCGAACACCTGCTAGGTCAAGGCATTTTCCAGGAACTAAGGACACCCCTTATTTAACCGCATTCCAACGCAAGCTTCCAAAGGCAATTTCACCTGTGCCAGTTTTAGAATGAATCCTCTCAGTACTTGGGGCTTTTTACTGGACCAGAATTCACTTTGAACAGCTAATTTTGGAGTGCGGTGGAACTAGGCTGAAGAAAAGGCTACAGACTGATAAAGACCAAGGGATGAAAACAGGAATACTTCAGAGAACTCATTTCTGTGAGGACCGAAATGGTTGCTTCTAATTTGCCCTAACAATGCTGAGAGAGGCAGAATGGCTATCAGTCCCATTTGACTGATGGAGAGATTGAGGCACAGAGAAGTGGAATTCTAGAATAAGTTGGGAACGGAGCTGGGAACAGGATCCAGGCCTCCCCAAGCTCCTCGATTCAAGGGTCTCCCTTCACTTCCTTCTTCCTCCCGCTCCAGCTCGGCTCACTCCAGGCCTATCTCCCACAGAGAAATTCAGGAACTCACACTCCATCTTGCTAAATTCCACTCTAACGAACGAGCTCTAAGATGGAGCCATTTTATCCTTTCTCCTGCCCCCGCGGAGCTGTGGAAACGCTTTCAAGGAACTTTTCCCTAAATCAAAGGGGAGTTTCATCTGCTTCAATAATTCGAATATAAAAAATAATAAAACAGATCTTAAAGTTCAAAAAAAATTTCTAAGCCATGTCTGTTTTTTGAAGACCTACCCAGCTACAAAAGAGTAAGAGTAAAACAGAATACCTGCTTTACGGTTTAAGCCCATTTCAACTCATCTTTAAGGTCCGCTCACTCTCACTCTCTGCTTGCTTCACTCCAGGCAGAAGCAGCCTGGCCTGCCTGAGGAGGTTGTCTTTCCTGAGAATAAGGAAGTGGCTCAGGGAGAATGAGAGGTGCCAGCCAAGCGATTTGGGAACAGCTGAGTGCCCCGAGATGGAAAGCCGGTGACAGCAATGGCCTCCCATCACGAGTCAGGGGCCGGGAGTCCAGCAGCTCGGCCCTTTCAGGATCGTGGGCCGGTGATTGTAGAGGGGATAAAGGAGGGGCTGGAAGGAAGGGGACAGGGAAATCACTGTAGCTCCTCCCTAACTCAGAGAAAATGTATCTGCCAAAACGGATCGGGATTAGCCGAAAAAATGAATCCAGGTGTCAGATCCCCATCGCTCCAAGTGACCCCAGGCTTTGAAGCGGAGTTGCCTTTCAGCTGCCGCAAGGGCGGGAGAGAGAACGGAAGATGCCAGCCCACCCAGCCACTGGCCCGGCCAGCGTCCCCGATCGTCCGAGAAGCACGGGGAGCGAATCCTCAGGACAGAGAGCGGCTCTCTGGGTGTCGGCTGGCAGCTCACCGGCTGAGCAGGGTCTGCAGCGCTTCGTGCAGGGGTTCCTTCAGCTCCAGGGCCACTTTCTCGCCGAGCTGGGCCAAGCAGTCTTCTATTGAGCTCTCGGGGTTGGCCGGGCTGAACACCGGAGACGTGTGGCAGTCAAAACCCGTGCTGGCGAAGGCTGGGGACAGAGATCAGAGAGATCCCGCTAAGTCCAACAACATCTGCCACGGGGCTAGGGAAGGTCCCCATGCCCTCTGCTCCCAGGAGAACACCAGCAAACTGCAGAGTCACTAAGAAAAGACCAGATGATAATAATGACAATTGCGGTATTTGTTAAGCACTTACTACGTGCCAGGCACCGTTCTAAGCACTGGGGCGGATACAAACAAATTGGGTTGGACGTAGTCCCTGTTCCACATGGGGCTCACAGTTTTAATCCCCATTTTACAGATGAGGTAACTGAGGCACAGAGAAGTGAAGTGAGGTCACACAGCAGACAACAGGTAGAGCCAGTACTAGAATCCAGGTCCTTTTGACTCTCAGGCCCGTGCTCTTTCCAATAGGACATGCTAGACGACAGGCAAGGAGTGGGGTGGGCCACAGTAATAGGCTAACGAGGAAAAGAAACACAGCAGAGAACTGCCCGACCTCTATCGTGCACGCAAAGCAGGTCTGACAGACCTCAGAGCTGTTGTTCTCTTGCTGGGTGACTTCGGCCAAGTCACTTTATCTCTCTGGGCCTCCAATTCCTCACCTGTAATATGTGGATTATATACCTGTTCTCCCACTCCTTTAGACCAGGAGCTCCATGTGGGTCAGGGGCTGTGTCTGGTATCGAGCATCTACTCCTAGCGCTTAGCCCAGCACTCGGCACATAGTAAGCACTTCACAGATTCCACAAGTGGTATGAAATCAGCCAAATTAGGAGATGGGTAAACAGACCTTCCAAAATTTCTTTATCCAAGGACTTTAGCTCTTCTTCAATTTCAGCTTTCACCTTCCCCAGAACCTCTTTGTCCAGCGGTTGAGATGATGCAGGTGGGTGGGTCCCTGAAACAAATCACAAAAACTTCAGCCCATGAAGAAAACTTAAAATGAGTCAGAAGAGTACCAGGCAAAAGAACCCTAATGGACCAGAACATGTAAAATGAAAGTTCTTGTTACATTTTAAAATGGCTACTGGGCCGAGGGAATGCCCCACCCACTCTAGTCGGTGGTGTGCCATTTTAGTCGGTCAACTGTATTTATTGAGCGCACACTGTGTGCAGAGCACTATACTAAGCACTGGGGAGAGTACAATATAAGAATATAACAGACACATTCCCTGCTTACAGTGAGCTTACAGTCTAGAGTCAGCCCAGAGAAGTCCCAAAATGGGCTGATTTTCACATGGGTAATGCTGTAATAACTACTTGCTGGGCCAATTGGCATAGGTGGCTAGCAACCCTTAGGGTACTCTGAATCACAGAAGGGGAAACTAATGTGTCTGTTGTTACACTGTACTCTTCCAAGTGCTTAGTACAGTGCTCCGCACACAGTAAGCGTTCAATATATCAGGTCCACTCCGGGCCCCTACCTGGTGGATTGCTAATTAGCTCCAGGAAGGTGTCACATCTTGGATCAAGGGGTGCCATGACAATCTGGGTGTCTGAGAATCCGGTTTGACACCTGGGCAGACCTCTCTGCAGATCTGGATTGGTTTGAAGGGAGGGCTAGGACCCAAACTCAACTGAACCACAGGGAAGACATGCAGAGTGTTGAGGTATCAGAGATGCAGGTCAGGTATATCCAGAGGCCCAGCCCACAGGCCAGGGACCCCACCACCCTGGAATCTCAGCCACTGGGTTTCTCCCCTACTAGACTGTAAACTCCTGGAGGCAATTAATACACCAAGAGTACGGTGCTCTGCCCACAGTGAGTGTCAATACTAGCAGTCATCTGATTGATTGATGAACTTCACGCTCTAAAAGGTCTTACAGAGAGAACTCTAGAAGCTTCAGAAAACCTGCTACCGTCACAGATGAGATGTCCCAAATAGGCCCTCGTATCTCTCCATTTGCCCTACTATAGGGTGGGGAGGGGTGGAGGAAGGGATAGAGCAGAGGGAAATTCTGGAAGGATCAAGGATTGAAGACGTACACATCATAGAAACACTGCCTGTACCTCTCCATATTCAGGCCTGCACCCAGGCCCCACTGTCTACACCCCCTCCGTGGCCAAAGTAGGAAGTCTGAGTTTAGACAGCTGGCACCCTACCAGCTTTTGACTTTGCTAAACTCTGGCTGCTCTTTAATCTGCATTTCTTCCTGAGACTTTTATCAGTGTTCCACACTGGTGCTCTTTCTGGTACGTTTTTTTCCCTAGTACGCTCCAGATCTTCACTGGGTCTTGCAGGGAGATGGTGAAAGCTGGATGAATTTTTGAATGAAAAAAGAACCGGAAGACAGAAAAAAAAGGAGAGTTGATTCCAGATTGGATGGAATGAATGAAATCTCAAGATGCTAATTAACGATGGCATCTGTTAAGCTCTTGCTATGTATCAAACGCTGTACCAAGTGCTGGGGTAGATGCAAGATAATCAGTTCAGATCCAGGCCCTGCCCACATGGAGCTCCCAGTCTCAATGGGAGGGAGAACGGGTATTGATCTCCAATATCAGGGGAAAGAGATAGGGCCGCCCACATGGAACCACGGGCAGCAGGAGAGAGGGCACCCTGAGAGATCTTAAAAATGTGACCAACGAAAAGATATGAACGATGATCAAAAGGCCTTTCCATTGACAATTCTACAGACCAGCGCAACGGGTTGTGGAAGACCACAATCATCTCTTGTGATGTTACCCGTCCAGGGCCCTGAAGGTAGGACACCGATGATCTGGGTTGGCCATCTCGGACAATAAAAATCCCATTACTTGTTTTAGTTCCATATCCTTGGCTCAGACTATGGCCCCCAGGGTGTGTCACTGAACGCTCACTTGACGACTCAGTCTCCTCAAGCCTGGGGGGGCCTGCCTGTTGGACATCATTGATTTTTGCTTTGGGAAGGATGGAGGGGTGGCGGGCATTTTCTAAAATAAAAAAATCAGGATCTTTGGTTCTTTTTCTGCCATCCCGTGACTAATAAAGAATGCAATACTAAAAACATCTCCAGGCATGTATCTTTAGTCTTAATGGATTTAAAATGGAATGTATTCGGCTCAATGAACCGGAGGCTGGAAAACTGCTTTATCCAGGAAATGCTGAGTCCCCCTGGCAACCTCACTGACCCATCACTGCTCTGCCTCTTCCACGCTGGCTCACAGTGACAGAAAGCAACCAGCAGGAAGTGCTGGGCCAGGGCATGAAAACACATACAGCCTATAGCACCCTAAGCTTGGGTCTCCCCAGCTTGCTCCCTAAGGTTCTTAATGAACTACTCATTCTTCTTCTGGCCCTAATACCGGGTCCCCCATTCTTTATTTAGTGCTGAATCCTCCAACCCATCAAGTCACTATCCTTGGTTCCAAGTGATGGCTCTTTTATCATTCGCCTCCAGCAGGGAAGCACTCATTTCTTTGCGAGACAGCTGCGCTCCGGCACAGCGGAAGGAAACCTTCTGAAGAGCTTATTCAAGCCTTTGGCAGACCCAGGCCGGAGAGCGGCAGTTGAATCAAGAGAGCCGCCCATTCTCCCGGGACTAATGTGACGTGGATTGCACACGACCGGTTGTCACTCTGAAGAGCAAACCAGGTGGAAAGTGAGAGGCCTATAACCCCCACTGCTGCCAGGAAACAAACAGCGAGGTTGTATGTGTAACTGAGGCGGCATATTCCGTGACTCTGCAATAGGGAAGCCAGACTGAACCCTGCAACGATGCTGGGCTTCTCTGAACCTCTGTTCCTGGGTTCAAGGACCCTGGGACAACAAACACTGCAAAGTCTGTTTGTCTTCAGCACTGCTAGGGGAGGCCCCTCTGGCCTCCCAGTTTCCATTAGGGCTCAACCAGCACTGGGCCTTCTCCCCACCTTCCTCTGCCAACCTAGGACGGCCCAATCTGCAAGGCACCTGGTTAGACGCATTTTTTGCGTTTGCTATCCTGGGAGAGGTCAAGTTAACCTCACCTTCTTCCTCTCACCGTGTGTTGAGTGACTTCCCCCTCCACTCTCACCCCAAATTCATTTCAAGGGATTTGGGGACGGGGGTGGAGAGGGTTGAGGAGCTTCACACTTGACCAATAAATCTCAGGTCGATAGTGCAGACGTAGCCAGTTCAAACTGTTTATTGGCTGAACACTAAGAGGCTCCTTCCATTTGTGTGAGAGTGCACCTGCTAAATGTGCTTGTGCTGATTTTTTTTTGATAGTGTAGACGCAGCCAGTTCAAACTGTTTATTGGCTAAACACTAAGAGGCTCATTCCATTTGTGTGAAAGTGAATCTGCTAAATGTGCCTGTGCTGATTTTTTTTTTTGAATCAGAGTGAGACAAATGGCCAGAGTGTTAATGGACCACCCCGACCACAACAGGGGCCCCCTCAGACATCTCCGATTGATCGGTCACCCGGCAGTTGGAGCATCATTTTCGGAAAAAAGTTCAGCCTGATTTGAGATTCACCGTTGTGGCTGTCACTAAAATGGTGCCAGGAGTCGAACGCTAATGCTGTGGGCCATTATAGAGAGAGTTATATTAGGTGGCTGGTTCCTTTAAATAAACAAGGCTCTGTTTGGGAAGACAGGAATCTCTCCCAGCTCACCCTGGTATTGGAACAAGCTTGGAAGGACATTTCCTGTAGTTTAAAGGATTTTTTTAAAAAGCAGAGTTCCAGCAGTCATCACCAGTTCACTGCTGATGACTGATTTTTACTGCTAAGGGGCCTGAAATAATAGGAGTCACTCAAATGCCCCCCCGACCTTCCCGCCCACCCTGTCATTACCAATAATAACAATAGTAGTAATTTGAGCTTATATTTATTATGCTGTATTCTACGCACTGGGCAAGCCACAAGATAATCAGATCAGACAGTCGCTGTCACACACGGGGCTCACTATCTAAAAGGGAGGGCAAACAAGTATCTTCTCCATGTTGTATAGATGAGGAAATGGAGGCCCAGGGAGGTTAGAAACTTGGCTAAGGTTACACAGCAGCAGGTCAGCAGGTCAGTAGCAGAGCTGGGACTAGAACTTGGGTCTCCTGACTCCTGGCCCTGTGACCTCTTCCCCGGTTCACGTGCCAGTAGAAACAAATTCAAGGAATGAGAGATTCAAGGGGAAGAAGACCACAGAAAAGCAGCAGTAACAGGGAAAAGGGCTCAGTCCTGAACCGACAATGCTTATTTTGGGAAGGATCCTGCTCTTGAGAGGCTTACAATCTATACCGGAGAGACAAGCAGACCCCAATTATTTATAAATACCAAGAGTAGGAGGGAAAACCAGGTAGCAAGAGTACAGGAAGAAGATTAGTGAAGTAGTGATGATCAAGTATAAGTACTATGGGTGGGTGCAAACACATAATGATTATGAGTGAAAACTAATGCAAACACACACAGGTTTAAACATTAAACTACAGTGGAAATCCAATTCAGTTTCCTCACATGGGCAAACAGGGATTTCCTGCCACGAGTGTGGGAGGACATTTTTATCATGTCTTCAGAGTCAATCCAGATCATTTTGTCTGGAAGGGAATCCCCGAGGCGATTAGTGTTGATCAAAGAGTCAGCTGAGGTTCAATTCTTAGCTCCTCCAACCCGGTCTCCGGCTAACGCAGTGGTCCAGAGAGCCCTGGGTTAGCCTCCACATCACAGGAAATGAGGAAGACACTCCCCTTAGCTTCTTGGCTCAGTGGTTAGAGCAGGGGCCTGGGAGGAAAAGAACATGAGTTCCAACCCTGAGAATGCTCTAATATGGAACACGAGGGAGGATTTTGGGGCCACTTAATGAACAGGGGGAAAAGGGTGCTGAGGACGGGGCATCCAGACTGGCAGGGCTTGCTCGGCAGGCTTTCAGCCGCGGGCGGCGGGGAGGGAGCAGCAGAGCACAAATAAACAAGCCCCAGCTTTGTCTGACCTTAATCAGACTCGCCACCATTAAAAGATGAGATGCAGAGAGCCTCATGCCAGAAATGAGGACAAACGTGGCTTTTTTTTTTTTTAAAGGGCATTCAAAAATGAGCACACACACACATACATATACATATGTATGTGTGTGTGTGCTCATTTTTGAATATATATATATATATATATATATATATATATATATATATATATATATATATATATATAAAATGAAAAAGATGCTGCACTGGGATCAGGAAGTTTGGTTGGACAAGTCTTCTAAGGGGAATGCCAGTGGCAAGGGGAGTTACTCTCAGGGGAGAGCAGATGGAAAGAAAGCCCACTTTTTTACATTAAAATTGAATCATATTTATAGAGCGTGTCCTGTGTGCAAAGCGCTGTACTAAGTACTTGGGAGAGTACCATATAAAAACAAATGATCACATTCCCTGCTCACAATGAGCTCGCAGTCTAGAGCGGAAGATAGAGAGGTGACTCAAAAAATCCTGCTGGGTGGCTACCGCCGCCTTCACAACCTATTGGTGGCCACACCTCATGGAATTAGGCTCTCCTTTTTGCCAAGCAATCCACGATGATATTTACCGAATTTATTGTGTGCAGAGCGCCATTCTAAGCATTTGGGAGAGTAGAATAGAATTGATAGATGTGATCCCTGCCCGCCCCCTTCCTCTTCATAACCGACAGCCCACTCTCCCCACTCCCAAAACTCTCGTAAAAAATCTTATTTCCTCCAAGAGGCCTTCCCAGTTTAAGGTCCTTTATTCCCTTAGCCACCCATTCCTATCCCTAAAGCCCTCTCACGTCTCCAGCCACTAACCTCTCACTCCCATCCTTTCCCCAGCAGGAATCCCTCCCCGCTTCAGATCCAACACTCTTCCCATCTCCAGAGCCTGTTTTCCAGGCGGCCTTTTTCTCTAATCTCCCCACTTTACATCCCCTGCGGGTCACCTATGCCCTTAAATATCCACAACCCCCAAAGGACATGTATGCCTATCTTACAGATAAGAAGAAAAGCAGAAAAGCAGCATGACCTAGTGGAAAGAGCATGGGCCTGGGAGTAAGAGGACCTGGGTTCTAATCCCAGCTCCGCCATTTGCCTGCTGTGTGACTTTGGGCAAGTCACTTCACTACTCTGTGCCTCAGTTCCCTCCTCTGTAAAATGGGGATTAAGCCCCATGTGGGACAGGGACTGTGTCCAATCTGATTAATTTGCATTCACTCCAGCGCTTAGTACAGTGCCTGGCACATATTAAACACCTAACCAATACCATTAAAAAGAAGTAATCATAGCATATGAAAATTGTTTTAGCTTCTGGCTCTCTTAGTAGAGAGTCCGCTCCTCAAGGGTGGGGAATCACGTGTCCTGACTCCTGTTCTCTCCCTCAGGCTGAGTACAGTACGGCTCCGCACCCAATACTGCCAAGGTAACTGCTCAGTAAACACTACCGATGGACTGGGATGGTGGGAAAGTCAACTCTGCACAACAGAAAGTTCGGTTCCAGAGTCCCTGCAAACAACTCAGGCCAGGCCTGGCTCAGTCCCAGAACGGCTCCTTCTCTGGCTCCTCCCGGGGCTACAGCCCTGGAAGTCATTTCCCAAGGTCTGGGGCCTGAGCCCACGGGGTCTGCTATGAACGATCCCACCGGAGAGTTCACGTTCCATCTGGGATGGGATACTTTCCCCGCCTGCTTCCCCCTCTGCCCGATGGGCTTCCCGCCCTCTGTCTCACGTGTCAAATAGCCAAGCCACAAATACAGGGGGTTGGACAGCTTATCTTAGAAACGCCTGCGTGCTGGCTATCTGCACCCTCCAAGTGCCCCTGAAAGGCCACGGCTCTGCCGCACAGGAGGCTCCGGTGATTAAGGGGGCAGAGAAAGGACATAGCGACACATGTCATGTCCCCCCGTCCCTCCACACACAAAAGTAAGGATGCCACTAGGAGAAAAAAGTGCCCTGGACACAAAACCAAACAAATAACTCACTGCCTGGCCCTAGGGGTGGGGGATTACAAGAGTTATCTGTGAAATGGAAGTCAAATGAAGGCAGTGGAACAGCTGGCCTGAGATAACACTGACATTCCATTCCTGGCTGGGGAAGCAAACCAGGCTAGTCTTTGGAATACAAAATGAGGCTGTGGATAAGGTCACAGATTAAGTACACAGGGGCCAGGAGGATTTTTTGAGGCCCATATCAAGGTGTGTGAAGAACACAGGATCCTGCCTGGGATGTGCATCTAATACACAGGCTAGGTTGTGCTTAGACAGTTATCTACTTAAGGCTCCATTGATCACACTGAGGTCGTTTTTTGCATTTTCTCTTCTCTACTCCTTTTCGCCCATCCAGTAGGTCTCCCAGAAACCCCAAACGTTCAGCAATGGCCTCAGCAGGGGAGGGGAGAGGCGAGGCGCAGAGTCCGACAGCCGGAGAGGGGACAGGGAGCCGCGCCCTCCCCAATCCCCAAAGCCCCCTCCCTCGCTCCTGCAGGACATGGGCTTAAAATAGCTCCAGTGGCGTCAAGGAGATGAAGGCAAACAAGGAACCGAAGGAGAGTTAATCTTTCAGGAGGTGGGGGGGTGAGGGTGAACACTGCCTCACGGGTTTCCCCTGGACTTTGGGGTAAGAGAAGACAGCATCTTCCAGGATTCCTTGCTCGGCCAGTTTGGAAAGTGCTGCCTTAGGGCCTGATTTCAAAGTCAAAAGTGGCCTGGATTCCGATCTCTGACCCTTTTCTGCCACCCCCATGAGTCCCCTGGGACCCTGACACACAAACTGAAATGTGACAACTCTGCTGCCATGTATCAACAACGCCATCGGCCTCGCCCCTGCAGTTCTGGTGTCAGTGTGTCATTTGCGTGGTGACCCCCAAATCTGGAGGTTCTCAATCAGTTGTCCACTTGCTCCTTATCCTCCCACTTTCTTCCCCCTCTATGTCCCAGCTCACACTCCTCATTCATCTTGACCGGAGCTCAATCCTGGGACTCCGGTGTCCAATTCTGGCCACAGATAAAGAGGGCTGGAAACGGGGCTTGGGTGGATTTCTTGTGGGGGGAGAAGAAAGAGACGAAAGGGTGAGGTTTGTCGTCCCAGCAACACTTAGAGAAGTGGAAAAGGGGACAAAATTCAGCCAGCACCAAATTCCCAAAGGAAAGTCTGGGCCCAGAGGTAGCTTCACGGCATAGAAAACAGAAAAATTTATATCTAACAACACCTACTGGTTATGGAAGTTTCATACACCAGGTGAGCTTTAAATGGGTTTCCCTACGCTATCGCTCCTAATATTCTGGGAACATTTGACATCCGTATCTATTGGTTTTCGCAAAAAGGGCTATCACCACGTCTGATCGCTGACCATGCCCACCTATTTCCTCCCAGTGCTGTGGACAGTGCTTTACCCAAAACAAGTACTTAATCCATCAATCGCATTTATTGAATGCTTACTGTGTGCAGAGTACTGTACTAAGTGTTTGGGAGGGTACAACACAACAATATAACTGACACACTCCCTGCCCACAACAAGCTTGCAATTACCACTATTACCATGGCACAGAGGGAGGCATTACCTTGAGCTGAAGGCGCCTGCAGTTCTCGTGGTTTCTCTTGAGAAAGGAGTCCTAGGTAGCTGAGGACAACATACTTTGTTTCGTAGTGAAAGCCTACCGGCACAGCAGTTAAGGACGCCATTGGCTCGTCTGGGGGAGCTCCAAAACCAGTCCAAAAACCTCTGGGAGTCGTGAAAGGCTGGAAGGAGGAAAAGTCATTTTTTGAGAGTTGGTTCAAATCACGGAGCTTCCCATTTAGGCAATGCTGCTGGACACTATTCCTTCCATGCTGTTGGATTACTATCCCAAAGCCAGGTCGAGTTCCTCAGCATTTTTCCCTCTGTGTCAGAGAGTACAGAAAACGGAGGCTCAACAATTCCTACGTGTAACACAGTAGTGAAATTTCTGAAGATTTGCTAAAATGCCAAGTTCCGGTTCAAAGGGCAAAGTTATTTTCCCTTTTTAAAATTACACTAGAGATTTTCTGAATTAGAACCAGGGACTAAGAATAACGACTCTCCAGAGCTGAGCAAGGAAAGGAGTTGGGGCACTATTTTAAATTACTGCCTCAAACCCACTGAACAATTCTAACTCAGCAGTAACTGTTTATTGGGACTATTTCCAATAACCACTAGGAAGAAATCCTAGTGGTATTTCTTTGCCAATTCAAAATTCTCCCATAATTTGACTTTTGCCAGACTATTTACTACAGTAATAATAATAACGATGGCATTTAAGCGTTTACTATGTGCAAAGCACTGTTCGCAAATAGTCGCCGCTTACCAGATGGATTCTGACTTATGAGAGCCTTTCGAATCCTAATCCCCAAATCAATTCTTGCAAGATAATAGTGAACACAATATCTATCATCCTATGGCAAAGGGGTTTCACAAGGCTCTGATGACATGACCCCCTATGCTGGGTGAAAATTTTCATTCTTCCACTGTTCCACTTTCGAAGGAAATACATTTCAATCAAGTTCCAATTTTAACTACTTTCGAGGACCTCTGACTTTTTCTATAATTCCAAGTTTTGAAAATCTGAACCAATGAAATCTACTGAGCATTTAGTGTACAGAGCACTGTACTGACCACCTGAGAGAGTTCAACCTGAGAGTTAGAAACGTTCCCTTGCCCCTGAGCCTACAATCTACTCTGAGAACTTTCATACCTGTACTGTTCTGACAGGCAGCTTTGAACATTAATGTGTAACATGTTCCACTTTTACGCGTGGGGGAAAACTGAACTTCTTAGAGATCAAACGACTGCTTTGAGTTACAAGTCAATCCGGTTCCATGTTCACACCTGACACACAAACTTCTACAAACAGAATATCCAAACTGTCACAGACCATTCCTTTTTTCTGAATTCTACAATTTTACCACTCTTCCACAGCAGCAGTACCTCCCAAAATGCTCCAGACACTGCCCGGCCCCAGCCAGGAAAATACACCGAGTCAACTGCGTGAATATTTACTTTATAACCTCAGTGACCTGCCCAATTGAAACAGGCTTGTCTAAATGAAACACTTTGCTTCCACCCTGAATAACTCATCTACAAGATCTTCATTCATTCTCCATTTCTGAAGCACTTTCTTTCTCTCGTAGATAAGCTCAGTGGGTTTTCTTTTCTTTGAAAGAACAGAGTTCAAACATCTCAGGAAAAAGCCTTGGCATCAGAACTGGTTGTTAATCCAGGCTCTGCCACTTGTTTGCTGTGTAGCCTTGGGCAAGCCACTTGACTTCTCTGTGCCTCAGTTTCCTCAGCCGTAAAATTCCTCCTCTCCCTCCATTAGACAATAAGCCCCATGAAGGTCGGGGACTGAATCTACTCAAATAATCTTGTACGTTCCCCAGGATATAGTAAGATCTTAATTCCCTCATTATATTTCATTCTTTACCTTTCCTCAAGTGACTCTGCCTCCTCAACCACAAATAGTAAACTGATGGATTGTGTAACACTCAAGAGCTCTGTAGTAACTATTTATTTGGACTGGGGCATTAGTTGAAACAGCTGAAAAAAAAATTCATTTCAGTCCATGCTTCCATTTAAAAAGTTTGCCGAAGAACTTAAGTCCTAATAATAATATAATAGTAATAATAATGGCATTTGTTAGTACTACGTATCACACAATGTTCTAAGTGCTGGGGTGGACGCAAGCTAATCAGGTTGGACGAGTCCTTGTCCCACTTAGGGCTCAAAGTGTTAAGCAGGAGGGGGAACAATAGAGAAGCAGCGTGGCTCAGTGGAAAGAGCCCGGGCTTGGGAGTCAGAGGTCATGGGTTCTAATCCTGGCTCCGCCAAGTCTGCTGTGTGACCCTGGGCAAGTCACTTCACTTCTCTGAGCCTCAGTTCCCTCATCTGGAAAATGGGGACTAAGACTGTGAGTCCCACGTGGGACAACCTGATCACCCTGTATTCCCCCAGAGCTTAGAACAGTGCTTTGCACATAGTAAGCGCTTAACAAATGCCATTATTATTATTAATGGAATCCCATTTCACTGAGACAAAGAGACATTAAGTGGCTTGCCCAAGGTCACACAGCCAACAAGTGGTAGAATCGGTTTTCAAGCCAGGTCCTCTAACTCCCAGGCTCGGGCTCCTTCCACTAGGACATGCTGCTCCTTTTCCGTCCACTGCCGAGAAAACATTCTTTAGTTCCGCTCGGTTCTACCACCAAATCAAAAACGTGTTTTGTGCCACCCCCCGTTTGGTCTGTGCACTCTGCTCTCGGGCCGAGGACTTCAAAACCCCCCAGAACGAAGCCACAACAACCAGAGGCCACAGAAGCAGCGTGGCCTAGTGGAAACAGCCCGGGCTTGGGGGTCAGAAGGACCTGGGTTCTAATCCAGGCTCGGCCACTGGCCTGCTCTGTGACCTTGGACAAGTCACTTCGATTCTCTGTGTCTCCGCTACTTCATCTGTAAAATGGGAGCTAACGTTGTGAATCAGGGGTGGGACACTGACTGTGCCTAACCTGATTAGCTTGTTATCTACTCTGGGGCTTGGCACATTCGTTCATTCATTCAGTCATATTTATTGAGCGCTTACTGTGTGCAGAGCACTGGACTAAGCCCTTGGGAAGTCCAAGTTGGCAACATCTAGAGACAGTCCCTACCCAACAGCGGGCTCACAGTCTAGAGGGGGGAGACAGACAACAAAACAAAACATATTAACAAAATAAAATAAATAGAATAAATATGTACAAGTAAAATTCACTCATTCATTCTATCGTATTTATTGAGCACTTACTGTGTGCACAGCACTGGACTGAGCGCTTGGGAAGGACAAGTTGGCAACACATAGAGACGATCCCTACCCAACAGCGGGCTCACAGTCTAGAAGGGGGAGACAGACAACAAAATAATAAAAATAATAATGGCATTTATTAAGCGCTTACTATGTGCAAAGCACTGTTTTAAGCGCTGGGGAGGTTACTAGATGATCAGGTTGTCCCACGGGGGGCTCACAGTCTTCATCCCCATTTTACAGATGAGGGAACTGAGGTCCAGAGAAGTTAAATAATGATGATAATAATAATGGCATTTATTAAGCGCTTACTATGTGCAAAGCACTGTTCTAAGCGCTGGGGAGGTTACAAGGTGATCAGGTTGTCGCACGGGGGGCTCAGTCTTCCCTTCCTTCCTCTCCCCCTCATCCCCCTGTCCATCCCCCTCATCTTACCTCCTTCCCTTCCCCACAGCAGCTGTATATATGTATATAAGTTTGTACATATTTATTACTCTATTTATTTATTTTACTTGTACATATCTATTCTATTTATTTTATTTTGTTAGTATGTTTGGTTTTGTTCTCTGTCTCCCCACTTCTAGACTGTGAGCTCACTGTTGGGTAGGGACTGTCTCTATATGTTGCCAAATTGTACTTCCCAAGCGCATAGTACAGTGCTCTGCACACAGTAAGCGCTCAATAAATACGATTGATTGATTCATCCCCATTATACAGATGAAGGAACTGAGGTCCAGAGAAGTTAAGTAATGATAATAATAATAGTGGCATTTATTAAGCGCTTACTATGTGCAAAGTACTGTTCTAAGCGCTGGGGTGGATACAAGGTGATCAGGTTGTCCCACGGGGGGCTCACAGTCTTCATCCCCATTTTACAGATGAGGGAACTGAGGCCCAGAGAAGTAAAGATAATAATAACAAAACATACTAACAAAATAAAATCAATAGAATATGTACAAGTAAAATAAGTAAACAGAGTAATAAATTCTCAATCCCCCCATTTTACACAGATGAGGGAACTGAGGCCCAGAGAAGTGAAGTTCTGCCCCTCCCCTGCGGTTGAGTAATAATAATAATAACAAAACATATTAACAAAATAAAATCAATAGAATATGTACAAGTAAAATAAGTACAGTGCTCTGCACATAGTAAGCGCTCAATAAATACGATTGATGATGATAAGTAAATGGGAGTAATAAATTCTCAATCCCCATTTTACACAGATGAGGGAACTGAGGCCCAGAGAAGTTCTGCTCCTCCCCCGCGGTTAAGTAATGATAATAATAATAAAACATAGTAACAAAATAAAATCAATAGAATATGTACAAGTAAAATAAGTAAACGGAGTAATAAATTCTCAATCCCATTTTACACAGATGAGGGAACTGAGGCCCAGAGAAGTGAAGTTCTGCCTCTCCCCCGCGGTTAAGTAATGATAATGATAACAAAACATATTAACAAAATAAAATCAATAGAATATGTGCAAGTAGAATAAGTAAATAGAGTAATAAATTCTCAATCCCCATTTTACACAGATGAGGGAACTGAGGCCCAGGGAAGTGAAGTTCTGCCCCTCCCCCGCGGTTAAGTAATGATAAGAATAACAAAACATATTAACAAAATAAAATCAGTAGAATATGTGCAAGTAGAATAAGTAAATAGAGTAATAAATTCTCAATCCCCATTTTACACAGATGAGGGAACTGAGGCCCAGAGAAGTGAAGTTCTGCCCCTCCCCCACGGTTAAGTAATGATAATAATAACAAAACATATTAACAAAATAAAATCAATAGGATATGTGCAAGTAAAATAAGTAAACGGAGTAATAAATTCTCAATCCCCACTTTACACAGATGAGGGAAGTGAGGCCCAGAGAAGTGAAGTTCTGCCCCTCCCTCGTGGTTAAGTAATGATAATAATAACGAAACATATTAACAAAATAAAATCAATAGAATATGTACAAGTAAAATAAGTAAACGGAGTAATAAATTCTCAATCCCCATTTTACACAGATAAGGGAACTGAGGCCCAGAGAAGTGAAGTTCTGCCCCTCCCCCGCGGGTAAGTAATGATAATAATAACAGAACATATTAACAATATAAAATCAATAGAATATGTGCAAGTAGAATAAGTAGAGTAATAAATTCTCAATCCCCATTTTACACAGATGAGGGAACTGAGGCCCAGAGAAGTGAAGTTCTGCCCCTCCCCCCACGGTTAAGTAATGATAAGAATAACAAAACATATTAACAAAATAAAATCAATAGAATATGTGCAAGTAAAATGAGTAAATGGAGTAATAAATTTTCAATCCCCATTTTACACAGATGAGGGAAGTGAGGCCCAGAGAAGTGAAGTTCTGCTCCTCCCCCACGGTTAAGTAATGATAATAACAAAATATATTAACAAAATAAAATCAATAGAATATGTGCAAGTAAAATGAGTAAATGGAGTAATAAATTCTCAATCCCCATTTTACACAGATGAGGGAAGTGAGGCCCAGAGAAGTGAAGTTCTGCCCCTCCCTCGTGGTTAAGTAATGATAATAATAACGAAACATATTAACAAAATAAAATCAATAGAATATATGCAAGTAAAATAAGTACAGTGCTCTGCACACAGTAAGCGCTCAATAAATACGATTGATGATGATAAGTAAATGGAGTAATAAATTCTCAATCTCCATTTTACAGATGAGGGAAGTGAGGCCCAGAGAAGTGAAGTTCTGCCCCTCCCCCGCGGTTAAGTAATGATAATAATAACAAAACATATTAACAAAATAAAATCAATAGAATATGTGCAAGTAAAATAAGTAAATAGAGTAATAAATTCTCAATCCCTATTTTACACAGATGAGGGAAGTGAGGCCCAGAGAAGTGAAGTTCTGCCCCTCCCTCGTGGTTAAGTAATGATAATAATAACGAAACATATTAACAAAATAAAATCAATAGAATATGTGCAAGTAAAATAAGTACAGTGCTCTGCACACAGTAAGCGCTCAATAAATATGATTGATGATGATAAGTAAATGGAGTAATAAATTCTCAATCCCCATTTTACACAGATGAGGGAACTGAGGCCCAGAGAAGTGAAGTTCTGCCCCTCCCTCGTGGTTAAGTAATGATAATAATAACGAAACATATTAACAAAATAAAATCAATAGAATATGTGCAAGTAAAATAAGTACAGTGCTCTGCACATAGTAAGCGCTCAATAAATATGATTGATGATGATAAGTAAATGGAGTAATAAATTCTCAATCCCCATTTTACACAGATGAGGGAACTGAGGCCCAGAGAAGTGAAGTTCTGCCCCTCCCTCGTGGTTAAGTAATGATAATAACAACGAAACATATTAACAAAATAAAATCAATAGAATATATGCAAGTAAAATAAGTACAGTGCTCTGCACATAGTAAGCGCTCAATAAATATGATTGATGATGATAAGTAAATGGAGTAATAAATTCTCAATCCCCATTTTACACAGATGAGGGAACTGAGGCCCAGAGAAGTTCTGCTCCTCCCCCGCGGTTAAGTAATGATAAGAATAACAAAACATATTAACAAAATAAAAGCAATAGAATATGTACAAGTAGAATAAGTAGAGTAATAAATTCTCAATCCCCATTTTACACAGATGAGGGAAGTGAGGCCCAGAGAAGTGCAGTTCTGCCCCTCCCCCACGGTTAATGATAAGAATAACAAAACATATTAACAAAATAAAATCAATAGAATATGTACAAGTAGAATAAGTAGAGTAATAAATTCTCAATCCCCATTTTACACAGATGAGGGAAGTGAGGCCCAGAGAAGTGCAGTTCTTCCCCTCCCCCGCGGTTAAGTAATGATAAGAATAACAAAACATATTAACAAAATAAAATCAATAGAATATGTACAAGTAGAATAAGTAGAGTAATAAATTCTCAATCCCCATTTTACACAGATGAGGGAAGTGAGGCCCAGAGAAGTGCAGTTCTGCCCCTCCCCCACGGTTAATGATAAGAATAACAAAACATATTAATAAAATAAAATCAATAGAATATGTACAAGTAGAATAAGTAGAGTAATAAATTCTCAATTCCCATTTTACACAGATGAGGGAAGTGAGGCCCAGAGAAGTGCAGTTCTTCCCCTCCCCCGCGGTTAAGTAATGATAAGAATAACAAAACATATTAACAAAATAAAAGCAATAGAATATGTACAAGTAGAATAAGTAGAGTAATAAATTCTCAATCCCCATTTTACACAGATGAGGGAAGTGAGGCCCAGAGAAGTGCAGTTCTGCCCCTCCCCCACGGTTAATGATAAGAATAACAAAACATATTAACAAAATAAAATCAATAGAATATGTGCAAGTAGAATAAGTAAATAGAGTAATAATTTCTCAATCCCCATTTTACACAGAGGAGGGAACTGAGGCCCAGAGAAGTTAAGTAATGATAATAATAACAAAACATATTAACAAAATAAAATCAATAGAATATGTGCAAGTAAAATAAGCAAATGGGGTAATAAATTCTCAATCCCCATTTTACACAGATGAGGGAAGTGAGGCCCAGAGAAGTGAAGTTCTGCTGCCCCCCCCAATGCCGTGTGTGTGTGGTCTGTAGACCGCCGGTTTGGGGCGGGTCCCCGCCTCCCTCACCTGGCCTAGTCCCCGGCGGCGGCGATGATGGCGGTGATGATGACGGCGATGGCGGCCCGTCCGTGTCGGCTCTTAATCCACGGCCGCCACCGCCGCCGCCATGATGGAGGCTGAGGTCACCTCAGCGCGCCTCCCTCACCGCGCGCGTCACTCAGGCCGCGGAGGGGGAGACGACGACGACGACCACGGACTTCCGGCGGAAGCGGCGCTCACCCCACTTCCGGACTCTATGGTTCTCTAAAGTCCGCCTCCCCTCACTGCCGTTTCCTACCATACTGAGCAGCAGCGCAGCCTAGTGGAAAAGCGCAGAATTGGGAATCAGGACACTTTGGGTCATCATCATCATCGATCGTATTTATTGAGCGGCGCTTACTGTGTGCAGAGCACTGTACTAAGCGCTTGGGAAGTACTAATTGGCAACATCTAGAGACAGTCCCTACCCAACAGTGGGCTCACAGTCTAAAAGATTAGTGTCCTTGCTTGCTTAGGACACTTGTTTAGCAGGACACTTGCTTAGTAATAATAATAATAATGATGATGATAGCATTTATTAAGCGCTTACTCTGTGCAAGGCACTGTTCTAAACGCTGGGGAGGATACAAAGGGATTAGGTTGTCCCACGGGGGGCTCACAGTCTTCATCCCCATTTTACAGATGAGGGAACTGAGGCTCAGAGAAGTCAAGTAACTTGCTCAAAGTCACACAGCTGACAATTGGCGGAGCCGGAACTTGAACCCATGACCTCTGACTCCAAAGCCCGGGCTCTTTCCACTGAGCCACGCTGCTTCTCTACCCACTAATAATAATGATGACATTTGTTAAGCGCTTCCTATGTGCAAAGCAGTGTTCTAAGCGCTGGGGAGGATACAAAGTGATTAGGTTGTCCCACGTGGGGCTCACAGTCTTCATCCCCATTTTACAGATGAGGGAACTGAGGGAACACAGTCTAGAGGACTGTGATTTGTTAAGCGCTTACTACGTGCAAAGCACTGCTCTAAGCGCTGGGGAGGTTACAAGGTGATCGGGTTGGCCCACAGAGGGCTCACAGTCTTCATCCCCATTTTACAGATGAGGTCACTGAAGCACAGAGAAGTGAAGTGACGTGCCCAAAGTCACACAGCTGACAATTGGCGGAGTCGGGATTTGAACCCATGAGCTCTGACTCCAAAGCCGGGCTCTTTCCACTGAGCCACGCTAATTCTTCTCCCCCGACTCCCCGACTCTTTTCTTTTTCTTCTTCTCCTCTTTTTCTTCTTCTCCTCCTCCTCCTTCTTATCTTTTTCTCCTCCTCCTCCTCCTCCTCCTCCTCCTCCTTCTTCTCTATTCTTGTCTTTTTCTCCTCCTCCTCCTTCCTCTCTATCCTTTTCTCCTCCTCCTCCTCCTCCTTCTCTATCTTTTTCTTCTCCTCCTCTTCTTCCTCCTCCTTCTTTTCTGTCTTTTTCTTCTCCTTCTCCTCCTCCTCCTTCTTCTCTATCCTTTTCTTCTCCTCCTCCTTCTTCTCTATCTTTTTCTTCTCCTCCTCCTCTTCCTCCTCCTTCTCTGTCTTTTTCTTCTCCTTCTTCTCCTCCTTCTTCTTCTCCTCCTTCTTCTTTATTTCTTTTCCTCCTCTTCCTCCTCCTCCTCCTTCTCATTATATAATTAATAATGATGGTATTTGTAAAGCGCTATGTGCAAAGCATTGTTCTAAGCGCTGGGGTAGATACAAGGTTATCAGGTTGTCCCACATGGGGCTCACAGTCTTAGTTCCCATTTTACAGGTGAGGTATAATATAATATAGCATTATATTTATAATTATTTATATAATTATATACATGTACACTATTAATAATAATAATGGTATTTTTAAACTCTTACTATTTGCCAAGCACTGTTCTAAGCGCTGGGGTAGTTACAAGGTAATCAGGTTGTCCCACGTGGGGCTCACAGTTTTAACCCCATTTTACAGATGAGGTAACTGAGGCACTGAGAAGTTAAGTGACTTTCCCAAGGTCACACAGCAGACAAGTGGTGGAGCCAGGATTAGAACCCATGTCACCTGACTCCCAAGCCCGTGCTCTTTCCACTAGGCCACACTGCTTCGCTTCCTATGTGTCGAACACTGTACTAAGCGCTGGGGTTGATACAAGTTAATCATCATCATCAATCGTATTTATTGAGTGCTTACTATGTGCAGAGCACTGTACTAAGCACTTGGGAAGTACAAATTGGCAACATATAGAGACAGTCCCTACCCAACAGTGGGCTCACAGTCTTAAAGGGGGAGACAGAGAACAAAACCAAACATACTAACAAAACAAAATAAAATAAATAAAATAAAATAAAATAAAATAAATAGAATAGATATGTACAAATAAAATAATTAAATAAATCAGGTCAGACACAGTCTCTGTCCCACATGGGGCTCACAATCTAGGAGGGCGAACAGGCATTTAATCCCCCATTTTACAGTTGAGGAAACTGAGGCACAGGGAAGTGAAGTGACTTGCCTAGGGTCACACAGCAAGCAATGGGCAGAGTGGGATTAGAACCCAGGTCCTTCTGACTCCTATGCCCGGGTTTTATCCACTAGGCCATGCTGCTTCCTAAGATATACGTCAGTATTAAAGATAACAGGGGTTGGGGAGATTGTTCTCGAGCTCTTGATTGCTCTGAGCATGAATCAGGAGATGCCAGTTTCCCAGAATAACCAAATAAAATTATGGATTAGTCAACTTTGGTAGCAAGCATTTGCGGATATAAATAGACATCGTGGATAGTCTAATGAAAGAAAAAAATAACGGCGTGCGCTAGAATTGCTCTGGGTCAAACCCCGGCTCTGAAGGAAGGTTTGGAGAGAAGATTAGGCTAGACTCAACCTTGCCACTTTGGCTCTGATGATGACAGATTTTTAACAGAAACAATGAGCAGAGGTACCAGCTGGTAGCGTGGCGATGATGATGATGATGGTATTTGCCCTGGGGCAGATACAAGATAATCACGTTATCCCACGTAGGGCTCATGGTATTAATCCCCATTTTACCTTTGCTGATTCCCCAACAGTTTTATCATCCTCATCATCATCAATCGTATTTATTGAGCGCTTACTGTGTGCAGAGCACTGTACTAAGCACTTGGGAAGTACAAATTGGCAACATCTAGAGACAGTCCCTACCCAACGGTGGGCTCACAGTCTAAAAGGGGGAGACAGAGAACAAAACCAAACATACTAACAAAATAAATTTTATGTTGTGCCCGGGTGCCGGGGACCCCTGAAGCATAAGATAGCTGTAACAGTCATTGTCATTCTTACGCGAATATAATGCGCAAGGGGTGGTCGGGTTTTTTAATTGCATTTTTCTTCACCGCAGACAGGCAGGGAATGTGTCGTTTATTATTGTATTGTAATAATAATAATGATGATATTTATTAAACACTCACTAGGTGCAAAGCACTGTTCTGAGCGCTGGGGAGGTTACAAGGTGATCAGGTTGTCCCACGGGGGGCTCACGGTCTTAATCCCCATTTTACAGATGAAGTCACTGAGACCCAGAGAAGTTAAGTGACTTGTCCGAAGTCACCCAGCTGACAATTGGCAGAGCTGGGATTTGAACCCATGACCTCTGACTCCAAAGCCCAAGCTCTTTCCACTGAGCCACGCTGCTACTCTCCCAAGCGCTTGGTACAGTGCTCTGCCCACAGGAAGCGCTCAATAAATACGATTGAATGAATGAATGAATGAATGAATAAATACGTTTGAATGAGTGAATGGAAAATACCTGACTTGGAGGAATCCAACGCCATAGCCTGGTTCTGCCGCTTGCCTGCTTGTGTGACCTTGGGCAAATCAATCAATCAATCGTATTTATTGAGCGCTTACTGTGTGCAGAGCACTGTACTAAGCGCTTGGGAAGTACAAGTTGGCAACATATAGAGACAATCCCTACCCAACAGTGGGCTCACAGTCTAGAAGAGTGGGCTCACAGTCTAGAAATCATTTAACTTCTGTGTCTCCTTTTCCTCATCTGTAAAATGGAGAGTCAATGCCTGTTCTCTCTCCTACTTAGATTGTGAGGCCTTTGCGGGACCTGGTCATATCTGCTTATCTTGTATCTACCCCAGCGCTTAGTACAGGGCTTGACTCATAGTAAGCACTTAACAAGTACCACAATTATTAGGGATAGGCTGGCTGACAACAGGACTGTCCAGCATCAAAGTGGACAAATAACCCCTGAAACTCGATTCAGGCCTCCAGTTAGGGGTGGCATCAATCAATCAAGAGTATTTATTGAACTTTTGGGAGAGTACACTAGAAGACAGGATGATCTCCGCCCACGAGGAGCTTTCAATCTAATGGGAAATTTACAGTTGACCGGATCCTTGTATTTTTGCAACTTTGCAGTAGTTTGTACAGTAAAACAGCCAAGAGTTTACAAGGATGTAAAGCATTCTGCTAGAGGTGGATATTTAATGATGGCATTTGTTCAGCGCTTACTATGTGAAAAGCACTGTTATAAGCGCTGGGGGGGATACAAGGTGATCAGGTTGTCCCACGTGGGGCTCACAGTCTTAATCCCCATTTTACAGATGAGGTATCCGAGGCTCAGAGAAGTTGTGGCTTGTCCAAAGTCACACAGTGGACAAGCGGCGGAGCCGGGATTAGAACCCATGACTTCTGACTCCCAAGCCCGTGCTCTTTCCACTGAGCCATGCTGCTTCTCTAAGCAGTGGATATGACAGTAATGCAGGAATTTGTAGTAAAATGTCATTCCTGGAGGATTCTTTGGCCCACTTCAAACCACTCATCCCCCACTAATACCCACTGAATTGGCAGTTGTTGTAACACAGTTTTCCTAGATATTGTGGCTCCTTAAGAACACCACTGTCCCACTGTGATTTTTTACAACCCCTCCTCTACAGTGTCAGGATCCTCTCATAGGCCCATCCTTCCTTCATTCATTCAATCATATTTATTGAGTGCTTACTGTGTGCAGAGCACTGTATTAAATGCTGGGGTGAATATGATACAACAATAAAGTCATATTCCCTGCCCACAACAAGCTTACATTCTAAAGGGGACTGTCCCTTAAAATGGGTTGGGAAACAGACTGCTAAAGGGGCTATAGCCCAGGGGACTTGGGGGTGGTAAGCGCTGGGGAGGTAACAAGGTGATCAGGTTGTCCCACGGGGTGCTCACAGTCTTCATCCCCATTTTACAGATGAGGGAACTGAGGCCCAGAGAAGTTAAGTGACTTCATGAAACTCAGATCTCATGAATTTGCCAGCTTGGAGTCGCTTTCTAAAATGCTGAATTGTAGGGAGGTAAAGGCTGGTTTCTGGTCTTTCTGGAGCCTTCTTGAAGACCCTCTAGGCCCTTTGGTCGGGGGTAAGGAAGAAGGAATGAATTCCTGCTTTCCAGTTTGATGGCCACCTCCCAGCAATGAGAGTTTGAATGGACAGACTTCCAGGAGTTCTCCAGGAAACAGGTCCAGGCAACCGCAACCTCTTCAATCCGGGAAAGGGATGCGTCCCACCTAGGGATCTGGAAGAGACAGGAGCAGGAGTCTTGGCCGTCGGAGCTGAGGCAAGAAGAAGGGTGATGCCCACCCCGCTCTGTGGCACATTTCCTCACTTTTACTACCCGTGGAAAGAGCACAGGCCTGGGAATCAGAGGACCTGGGTTCTAATCCCGGGCTCTGCCAATTGCTTGCTGTGTGGCCTTGGGCAAATCAGTTAAACTTCTCCAGGCCTCAGTTTCCTCAACTGTAAAATGGGGATTCAAAACCTGTTCTCACTCCTACTTAGATTATGAGCCCCAGATGGGATAGGGATGGTGTCCAACCTAATTAACACGTACGTACCCCAGCACTTAGAACAGTGTTTGACACAGTAAGTGCTTAACAAGCTGCTTAAGAAGCAGTGTGGCTCAGTGGAAAGAGCCCAGACTTTGGAGTCAGGGGTCATGGGTTCTAATCCCGGCTCCGCCAACTGTCAGCTGTGTGACCTTGGGCAAGCCACTTAACTTCTCTGGGCCTCAGTGACCTCATCTGGAAAATGGGGATTAAGACTGTGAGCCTCCCGTGGGACAACCTGATCACTTTGTTACCTCCCCAGCGCTTAGAACAGTGCTTTGCACATTGTAAGTGCTCAATAAGTGTTATTATTATTATTATCATTATTATTATTATTATTATTACCACCACAGAAGCAGCATGGCTCAGTGGAAAGAGCACAGGCTTTGGAGTCAGAGGTCATGGGTTCAAATCCCGGCTCTGCCAATTGTCAGCTGTGTGACTTTGGGCAAGTCACCTAACTTCTCTGGGCCTCAGTTCCCTCATCTGTAAAACGGGGATGAAGACTGTGAGCCCCCCGTGGGACAACCTGATCCCCTTCGTAACCTCCCCGGCGCTTAGAACAGTGCTTTGCACATAGTAAGTGCTTAATAAAGGCCATCATTATTATCACACACTAAGGGAAAAGGAAAACTGGTATATTGACTCCTCATTTTACAGATGAGGAAACTGAAGCACAGAGAAGTGAAGTATCATGCTCCAGGTCACACAGCAAGCTAGCCACAGCACTGGGATTAGAATCCGGAGCTCCTGACAAGCAGTTCTGTGCTCATTCCACTAGGCCACACTATTTCTCTAACATATTCTGTAAAGGAAATCTGTAAGCAGCGATGAGGATGTTCCTGGGCCCCCAGGTCTACCGGTACAATCTCTGACTTTAATAATAATAATGGCATTTATTAAGCGCTTACTATGTGCGAAGCACTGTTCTAAGCGCTGGGGAGGTTACAAGGTGATCAGGTTGTCCCACAGGGGGCTCACAGTCTTCATCCCCATTTGACAGTTGAGGTAACTGAGTCACAGAGAAGTTAAGTGACTTAGTAATAATAATAATAGTAATGACATTTATTAAGCGCTTACTATGTGCAAAGCACTGTTCTAAGCGCTGGGGGGGATACAAGCTGATCAGGTTGTCCCACGTGGGGCTCACAGTCTTCATCCCCATTTGACAGTTGAGGTAACTGAGGCACAGAGAAATTAAGTGACTTAATAATAATAATAATAATAATGGCATTTATTAAGTGCTTACTATGTGCAAAGCACTGTTCTAAGCGCTGGGGGGGATACAAGCTGATCAGGTTGTCCCACGTGGGGTTCACAGTCTTCATCCCCATTTTACAGATGAGGTAACTGAGGCACAGAGAAGTTAAGTGACTTAATAATAATAATAATAATGGCATTTATTAAGCGCTTACTATGTGCAAAGCACTGTTCTAAGCGCTGGGGGGGATACAAGCTGATCAGGTTGTCCCACGTGGGGCTCACAGTCTTCATCCCCATTTTACAGATGAGGTAACTGAGGCACAGAGAAGTTAAGTGACTTAATAATAATAATAATAATGGCATTTATTAAGCGCTTACTATGTGCAAAGCACTGTTCTAAGCGCTGGGGGGGATACAAGCTGATCAGGTTGTCCCACGTGGGGCTCACAGTCTTCATCCCCATTTTACAGATGAGGTAACTGAGGCACAGAGAAGTTAAGTGACTTAATAATAATAATAATAATAATAATAATAATAATGGCATTTATTAAGCGCTTACTATGTGCAAAGCACTGTTCTAAGTGCTGGGGGGGATACAAGCTGATCAGGTTGTCCCACGTGGGGCTCACAGTCTTCATCAGATGAGGTAACTGAGGCCCAGAGAAGTTAAGTGACTTGCCCAAAGTCACACGGCTGACAATTGGCGGAGCTCGGATTTGAACCCGTGACCTCTGACTCCAAAACCCGGGCTCTTTCCACTGAGCCACGCTGCTTCTCTTAATTTTCAGCAGCATGTTCCAGGCACTGGGGAGAGGGAGAGGAAGGCCTAATTCTGATTAGCGTGGTCAGGGGCAAAGGGGAATCTTGAGAAATGAATCTCGCGAGCCCGGGTCAGGGATGGGTACTTACTGCTGAAGGGCCAGAGGAAGCCAAGCACCTGCACCTCGCACAGGCTGCTGGACCCCCGTCTCCTTGGCTTGACCACCGACACGTAGCGGCCTCTCATTCCGTCGCAACTGAAGGAAAGGGTTTCCCCAGGAACCACGGACGTGATGGTGGCACACCTGGAAAGGGGCCAAACTCTTCTTCCGTCTGAAGCTGGGGATGGAGTTTTCCTCGGGGAGGAGGTCGATGAGGAGGAGAGGGGAGCCGACAGGAGGGTGGGTAGCCCAAGGTCTGGGCTTTACAAAGGCACCATTCATAAGACGAGGCTCTTCAGCAGAGCTCCGGGCCCTGGGGGTCGAGGCCCCTAGTTCTGAGGAAAACAAGCCCTTTGATTTAATATGTAAATATACCTATTTAATATGTATGTAATATGCTTTGCACATAGTAAGTGCTTAACAAATGCCACTGTTATTATTATTATTAACAACAATAATAATAACAATAAATAATAATAATATAATGGCATTTATTAAGCGCTTACTATGTGCAAAGCACTGTTCTAAGCGCTGGGGAGGTTGCAAGGTGATCAGGTTGTCCCACGTGGGGCTCACAGTCTTCATCCCCATTTTACAGATGAGGGAACTGAGGCCCAGAGAAGTGAAGTCACACAGCTGACAATTGGCAGAGCCGGGATTCAAACCCATGACCTCTGACTCCAAAGCTCGTGCTCTTTCCACATAGCCACGCTGCTTCTTGTGCTTATTTGCACTACAAAAAATAGTATTTGTTAAACGCTTACTTTGTGCCAGGCACTGTACTAAGAGAAGCAGTGTGGCTCAGTGAAAAGAGCCCGGGCTTGGGAGTCAGAGGTCATGGGTTCGAATCCCGGCTCCACCACTTGCCAACTGTGTGACCTTGGGCAAGCCACTTAACTTCTCTGGGCCTCAATTACCTCATCTGGAAAATGGGGATTAAGACTGTGAGCCCCACGTGGGACAACCTGATCACCTTGTATCCCCCCAGCGCTTAGAACAGTACTTTGCACATAGTAAATGCTTAACAAATGCCATCAGTATTATTATTAAGGGCTGGGGTGGATAAAAGCAAATCGAGTTGGATACAGTCCTTGTTGCACATGGGGCTAACAGTCTCAATTTCCATAAGTTATATTGTTACATGAATAATAATAATAATGGTACTTGTTAAGCACTTACTATGTGCCGAGCATCATTCTAAATACTGGGTAGATACAAGGTAATCAGGTTGGACATACTTCCAGTCCCACATAAGGCTCCCATTCTTAACCCTGATTTTACAGATGAGGAAACTGAGGCCCAGAGAAGTGAAATGATTTGTCCAAGGTCACACAAAAGACATATAGCGATTATGGGATTAGAACCCAGGTCTTTCGGACACCCAGGTCACTGCTTTATCCACTAGACCAAGCTGCTTCTCTGCACGCCGTTAAGTGCTCAATATATGCCATTGATTGACCAACTTGAATGATGTGCACTACAATTACCAGAAGGCTTCGAGCCTTTATGCTCCACTTCTATCCTTCTCTCTCGTCCTGTGGTTCAGTAGCCTGATGCCACGCTGAAAGTGGCCCCCAGCTCAGAGTCAGGCCCGAATCCTTCAGCGTGCTGCCCCTGCCTTCCTTAGTAGACAGCAGAAGGACGCCAAGAGATCTGAAATCCTAAAAGACCATAGGGATTTTGGAGTAGCTTCCATCAGTGGGGGGAAGTTCTCAGACCACCAGTCCGAGCCCCCCGGAGGGAAATCCAGAGATCGAGAAGCAGCGTGGCCCAGCGGAAAGAGCCCGGGCTTTGGAGTCAGAGGTCATGGGTTCAAATCCCGGCTCCGCCAATTGTCAGCTGTGTGACTTTGGGCAAGTCACTTCACTTCTCTGTGCCTCGGTTACCTCATCTGAGCCACGCTGCTTCTTGTGCTTATTTGCACTACAAATAATAGTATTTGTTAAACACTTACTTTGTGCCAGGCACTGTGCTAAGAGAAGCAGCGTGGCTCAGTGGAAAGAGCCGGGGCTTGGGAGTCAGAGGTCATGGGTTTGAATCCCGGCTCCGCCACTTGTCAGCTGTGTGGCTTTGGGCAAGTCGCTTCACTTCTCTGTGCCTCAGTTCCCTCATCTGTAAAATGGGGATGAAGACTGTGAGCCCCCTGTGGGACAACCTCATTGCCTTGTAACCTCCCCAGCACTTAGAACAGTGCTCTGCACATAGTAAGTGCTTAATAAATGCCATTATTACTATTGTTATTGTTTTTAGGATTCCAGAGTTGTTGGCCCTTTCTAATTCAGGTTTTGGATGGATTTAGGAAAAACATTGACCTGTCAGATGGCAGTGGGCAAAGTCGATGAATGTAATTATCAAAGCACCATCATTCCAAGAGTCCGGCTCTGGGATTCATCCCAGAAGGATGGGTTGGGGGGAAAGAAATCAGTCGGGCCATCTCTAGACTGTAAGCTCATTGTGGGCAGGGAACATGTCTACCAATTCTGTTGTACTCACCCAAGTGCTTAGTAATAATAATAATAATGGCATTTATTAAGTGCTTACGATGAGCAAAGCACTGTTCTAAGCACTGGGGAGGTTATAAGGTGATCAGGTTGCCCCACAGGGTGCTCACAGTCTTCATCCCCATTTTACAAATGAGGGAACTGAGGCACAGAGAAGTTAAGTGACTTGCCCAAAGTCACACAGCTGACAAGTGGCGGAGCTGGGTTTTGAACCCGTGACCTCTGACTCTGACTCTGCATACAGTAAGTGCTCAATAAATACCATCGATGACAGTATGGAGGGGCGATCCTTTGGGGAACTCCAGAGCTCGGAAAGGAAGCTAACCCCGGCTTGGCAGTCCATCAGTGACCCAATACCTGGGATTTAATTTGCCTCCTTTTGAAAACTTGTCTCCAATCCGGATCTCAGCCCGTTGAAGTTGCTCAGCACGGCAGTCCCTTGCACTGGTGACCATTACGGCGGAGATGACGTATGTCGCGTTCAGGTCTACCGTCCACCACGGTTCAAATTCTCTGTCGGTGTGACTACAGGATCCATTATCCAAACTATTCCCTAAAGACCCGTCGACGGCTCTCTCAGATGCGCCTTGCGGAAAAGAGGTGCTGGATTGGGAAGTTCTCTTTTTCAGTGCTAAATTTGGAACTGAAATAGAGCGGTTCTTGAGGCATTATGGCTGAAGAAATTCTCAACGGGTTCGATTACAGGGTGACTGCAAGGAAGGTGGGGTAGAGGAAATGTTTAAAGAGCGTAGCAAAAAGCAGCCTCAGATAAGGTGACATCACAGCTGAAAGCTGGGAGACAACTCCAACGGACAGACCCGACTGGCGTTACTGCAGTCAAGAAAAGAGCAGCCTTTTTCTTTTTTGTCAGAAGCTTCAAGATCACGAGGCAAACAGGCAAAACCAAAAACAGTTCCAAACAGAGAGCAGTCAGCACAACAAGGAACCATCTTTGTGTGTTCTGGATTGTCACAGTGGCCTTTTCAGTGACGCCCTTTTTGCATCTGATGATGTTCATCTTTGAATACTAAGGAACGCTGTATGTGTATCTCTCTATCTGTGTATATATAGTGCCGAATAGGTTCTTAGCAGCTCCAGGATCACTTTTTTCTAAGGTTCAGTTCGAGCTGAATAAAAGAAGTTACTGTAGCCTGCAAAGTGCTGCGGCAGCTTCCAAACGTACCAAATTTTCTCCCAGGGCAGAACGGGGGAAATTTACATTATCTAAGAATGGATCCAGCACTATTAGAGAAACAGCATGGCTTAGTGGATAGAGCACGGGCCTGGGTTCTAATTCCGCTCCACCGCGTACCTGCTGTGTGACCTTGGGCAAGTCATGACTTCTCTGGGCCTCAGTTACCTCATCTGTAAAATGGGAATTAAGACTCTGAGCCCCATAAGGGACAGGGACTGTGTCCAACCTGATTAACTTGTATCTACCCCAGTGCTTAGAACAGTGCTTGGAACATAGTAAGCACTTAAGAAGTACCATAATAATAATTATTATTATTCCCAAGCTCCTGAATTATTCATGTGAAAATTGGCTCACAATTCGGGAGCCTAAAAATTCAATTTCTGGCCAAGAATCAAAACCTGAAAAATGTCATTAATACTTCAAACTAGAGCTTCGGTTTAGGGCTAGAAATCAACAATCTATTAGACTACAGGCTCTCTTCAAGGGTGAGGATTTTATCTTTTCTCTCTATGGTAGTCTCCCAAGGACTTAGTTCAGGGTTCTGCACACAGTAGGTGATCAATTAAACACTATTAATTGATTGACTGAGTGGCACTTGATATATTCATGATTCAATCTGTCAACATTTCTTTATACGATCAGCTGACTCTTCCTCGAAAGACACCTTTTCAGAGCTGTGTTATGAAGTAATAATAATGACATGAAAAATAATAATGATACAAAAAATAACTGTGATATTTGTGAAGTGTTTACTATGTGCCAAGCACTACACTAAGCACAGGGGTAGATATAAGATAATTAGGTCGGACACAGTCCCCGTCCTCTGGGGGACTTATAGTCCAAGTAGGAGGGAGAACAGGAATCGAATCCCCATTTTACAGAGGAGAAAAGAGAGGCACAGAGAAATTATATCACTTGTCCCAGGTCACACACCTGGGATTAGAGGGGCTTTCATTTCTTTTTAGCCTTAAACAATCGGAATGAATAATTATGGTGCTTTTTAAGCATTTTCTTTATATCATAGCACTATGCTACATGCTGGGGTTAGAGGATCAGCGTGGCTCAGTGGAAAGAGCAGGGGCTTTGGAGTCAGAGGTCACGGGTTCAAATCCCGGCTCCGCCAATTGTCAGCTGTGTGACTTTGGGCAAGTCACTTCACTTCTCTGTGCCTCAGTTTCCTCATCTGTAAAATGGGGATTAAGACCGTGAGTCCCCCGTGGGACAACCTGATCACCTTGTAACCTCCCCAGCGCTTAGAACAGTGCTTTGCATATAGTAAGCACTTAATAAATGCCATAATTATTATACAAGATAATCTGACTGGTCCCAGCCCCTATTCCGGCTCCCAAGAGGGAGCGCACCTATAGGATCTCCCATTTTGCAGATGTGGAAACTGAGGCCTAAAGAGGCTAGGAGCCTTGCTCCAGATCGCAACACTCAAGGTCAGTGGCAGAGCCGGCATTAGAACCCAGGTCTCTTGATTCTCAGGCCCGTTTCTTTCCATACGTCCCGCCGCCTCCTTAAACACCAAAGGTCGACCTGAGGACTTCTACTGCAGAGGAAGATAAGACTGCACCTGAGGTGACAACCCAGTTTTGATCCAGATATGAGACACTCTCTGGAGGCATGGACTGTGGGGATATTTCCTGGGGGCAGTGGAAAAACACAGAGATCATTAGCTCCAAGAATGCAACGGTAAAAAAGGTAAACATGGTATTGAGGGAGCTATCTTGACAGAACAGAAAATGAAAAGAAGCCAGAAATAGATGCCGGATTCTTAAAAACGATTTACTTGCTTTGGTTCCATAAACTGTGATGGGAGTCTCTCCTCTGCTGGGAACTAGTTAGAAGTAGAAATGGGAAAATTCCACAAAAATCAGTCAAGAAATATTATAATAATATTTGTTTAATGCTTACTATGTGCCAAGCATTATACTAAGTGCTGGAGTAGATACAAAACTATTAGGTCGGACACAGTCCCGGTCTCACATGGGGCTGATGGTCTGTCAGTGGAAGAAAAGGTACTGAATCCCCATTTTGTAGATGAGGAAACTGAGGCACAGGGACGTTAAGTGGCTTGCCCAGGGTCCCACAGCAGGCAAGTGATGGAGCCGGGATTAGACCCAGGTCTTCTGATTCTCACGCCAGGGATCTTTCCACTAGGCTACACTGCTTCTCAGTTTGCTGGGTTAGGCCAAGTCTTAACTTTGAAACCTATTACGGTACAACGACTCTTCCCAAATGGTTTCTTTGGTTTTCTTGGCTAACATCACGTCTCATTTTGCCTTGCCTTTTCCTCTTTCCACCAGTTTCTTCAATCAGTATTCTCCCTCCAAATTCCGCACAGCACGGGGTATTTACATTCTTGAAGACCTCCATATCAAGGAGCAACTTAATGCAGTGAAGCAGTGTGGCCTGGGAGCCAGAGGACCTGGGTTCTAGTCCCAGTTTCACCACTTCTCTGTTGTGTGACCTTGGGCAAGTCACTTCACTTCTCTGGGCCTCATTTCCTCATCTGTAAAATGGGGATTAAATACTTGTTCTCCCTCCTTAGACAGCTAGTCCTGTGTGCAGACAGGGACGCTGCCTGATTCGGTCGTATCTTCCCAAAAATTTAGTGCGGTGTTTGGCACATAGCAAGTGCTTAACAAATATCACGATTATTATTAATTTCATTACTGTATAAATGCCTCGACTGGTGCCACGTGAAAACACACAACCTCTCCTTCGAACAGCACATCGTGTTCCATCCATCCAGATGCACAAAATCCAAAAGACTTTCTCTAAACCCCCCAGAGCGTGATCTCCTCATCGTGCCACGAACCCACGCGCTCTAGAATGGACTGGAATTCCAGGCCACACAGACGGGCTGGTAGAGATCGGTCTCATCTACTACTGCTAGGTTCTAATCCCAGCTAATTGGAAGCGGGTTCTAATCCCGGCTCCGCCACTTGCCTGCTGTTTGACCTTTGGCAGGTCACTTCATTTTTCTGGGCCTCAGTTTCCTCATCTGTAAAATGGGGATGCCTGTTCTACTTCCGACTTAGATGCGAGCCCCGTGTGGGAAAGGGACCGCGTCTGACCTGTATACATGTATACACCCCATTGCCTAGTACAGTGCTGGGCACAAAATAAGTGCTTAACCAATAGTTCCTGGACATGCAACAGCAAAGGCTCAAATTTCCCTCCCCAGGGAGAGAATCAGGAGTGAAGACACTTTGGGGAGGCATTTAGAGAGGCAGGGTGGACTAATGGAAAGCACATGGGCCTTGGAGTTGAAGAGTTCTAGTCCCATCTCGGCCCCTGGCCTGCAGTGTGACCTTGGAAAAGTTGCTTAAGCCCTCTGTGCTTCAGTTTCCTCATCGGTCAAATGGGAGACTACACCTGCCTCTCCTTCCTCACAGGGACGTTGTCTCCCACTTATAAGAATAATAATAATAATAATAATAATAATAATAATAATGGTATTTGTTAAGTGCTTACTATGTGCAAAGCACTGTTCTAAGCGCTGGGGGGATACAAGGTGATCAGGTTGTCCCACGTGGGGCTCATAGTCTTAATCCCCATTTTACAGATGAGGGAACTGAGAAACAGAGAAGTGAAGTGACTTGCCCAAAGTCATCATCATCATCATCATCAATCATATTTACTGAGTGCTTACTGTGTGCAGAGCACTGTACTAAGCGCTTGGGAAGTACAAATTGGCAACATATAGAGACAGTCCCTACCCAACAGTGGGCTCACACTCTAAAAGGGGGAGACAGAGAACAAAACCAAACATACTAACAAAATAAAATAAATAGAATAGATATGTACAAGTAAAATAAATAAACAAATAAATAGAGTAATAAATATGTACAAACATATATACATGTGCTGTGGGGAAGGGAAGGAGGTAAGATGGGGGGGATGGAAAGGGGGACGAGGGGGAGGGGAAGGAAGTCACACATCTGACAATTGGCGGAGCCGGGGTTTGAACCCATGACCTCTGACTCCAAAGCCCAAGCTCTTTCCACTGAGCCACGCTGCTTCTCATAGAGTGAAAGCTCCTTTAGGGTAGGGATGCTCTCAACCAACCCTACCATATTGTACTTTCCAAAGCACTAGTTACAGTGCTCTGCACACAGTAAGCGCTCATAAATATCCTTGATTGATTGATTGATTGGGGACAAAAAATGAGATAAACAATAGGGAAGCTCTATATAAAATTCAAGATATTATTTGGAGTGAAAAGCTAAAGGTTGGAACATGACTTTGTGTAGCCCAAGTAAAGTTTGGGAGAGGACTTTCCAAGAAAGCCTGCTCACAGACAGCATTGCCGCCAGGTCTAGAGAACAGTGCTCACCTTGGGAGGGCCACAGAATACCAAACACCTGCACTTCGCACAGGCTGAGTTGTTCTTTTCTCCCGGGAATGGTCACAGTCACATACCGACCTTTCATTCCCCGACAGTTGAAAGAATAGGTCTCTCCCAGGCCCATGTAGGTGATTTTAATGCACCTGGAAAGACATAAAAAAAAGATAATAATGATGGCATTTATTAAGCGCTTACTATGTGCAAAGCACTGGGGAGGTTACAAGGTGGTCAGGTTGTCCCCTGGGGGGCTCACAGTCTTAATCCCCATTTTCCAGATGAGGTAACCAGAAGTGCCAAAGTAAGAGGGAGAACATATTGAATCTCCACTTTCCAAAGAAGGAAACTGAGACCCGGAGAAGTGAAGTGACTTGCCCAAGATCACACAGCAGGCAAGGGACAGAGAAGGGATTAGAAGCCAGGTTCTCTGACTTTCGGGCCTATACTTTTTCCACTACTGAGCACTGTACTTGTACATATTTATTACTCTATTTATTTATTTATTTATTTTACTTGTACATATCTATTCTATTTATTTTATTTTGTTAGTATGTTTGGTTTTGTTCTCTGTCTCCCCCTTTTAGACTGTGAGACCACTGTTGGGTAGGGACTGTCTCTATATGTTGCCAACTTGTACTTCCCAAGCGCTTAGTACAGTGCTCTGCACACAGTAAGCGCTTAATAAATACGATCGATTGATTGATTGATTGCTCAGGAGAGTACAATGGAATTGGCAGACATGCTAAAAGTCACACAGCTGACAACTGGTGGAGCTGGGATTTGAACCCATGACCTCTGACTTCAGCCCGTGCTCTTTCCATTGAGCCACGCTCCTTCTTTGACATGGTATTCAGTCAGGCACCGATCCCTTTACTCCAATCTAAGAGACCCATGTAGACCGCTCACGCGTCACACGATCTTCCTTAGTTTCGCCGGGAGAGAAGCCGAGACGCCACTTGGGGCCAAATACCTGGGATTGTGTTTTCCGCCTTCTTCCAGCGAGTCTCCGATGCGAATCTCAGCGCCATTGATCTGCTCCCGGCAGCAGTCCCCTCGGCTGACGATCACAATGGAATCCACGATGGAAGTCGAATTCAAGTCGACCGACCACCAAGGTTCGAACTCCCTTTTGGTCGACGTGCAGGATCCTTGAAAGAAGTCGCTGGAGAGAGACCCATCGACGGCTCTCTCCGAGCTGCTGTTGGGATGCAGGGTGCTGGACTGGAAAGATCTTTTCCTCAGGGCTAAGTTGGGATCTAGAAAACAGTAATTCCCTCCGCTCTTATTCGCTCTCAGGGATTTACAATATTCGGTACATCCACCAGATACCAGCACGGTCACCCTTCGGTTTGAAGATAATGCTCTCGTTGTCTAGATGGCAAACTCCTTGAGAGCAGGCATCATGTCTGCAAATTCTGTTGTACTCTCATGAGCACTTTGGAAAGAGAACAGGCCTGAGAGTCAGAGAACCTGGCTTAGAGTCAGAGAACCTGGGCAAGTCACTTCACTCCTCCGGGTCTCAGTTCCCTTCTTTGTAAAGTGGAGATTCAATATCTGTTCTCCCTCTTACTTAAACTGTAAGCCCCTTGTAGGGCAGGCCTTATGTCTGACCTGAAAATATTGTATCTTCCCCAGGGCTCAATATAGTGTTCGGTACAGAGTAAACGCTAAACATTATTACTACTGATTGATTGAGACTGCAACCACGAGCGCGAGGGTTTGAGAGAGAGAATTGTCCAAGACGGAACACTGAATCCAAATGGGAAACCAAGAAAGTGTTACGCTTGGACTACCTAAAACCAGCAAACACCATGGGGACCCCAAAGGTGGTTTCACTCAGCCCCCACAATCTACCTTTCTTGAGGTGGGGAGAGCCCACCACCCTTCTTTATCTGTACTCTTTTGACTCTGGGTAATGACAGAAGGCTGCACTATTTTCTTCCTCTCCCTCCCCCTGCCCGCCCCCGCCGTCAACAGAGCCCCAGATGAGAGGCTGGGATGAAGGGATGTGGATTTATTTATAGGCCCGTTTTTTTTAGTTTGTGCCATCTTCCAAAGCATCATTTTCTATTTTGGGCACTTCAGAGAGAGACGCATACACCCAAAAATCCCCGAAGGACCCCTAAGGTATTTGAATATGAAGGAAATGGTGTTATGACAAGAATTTTATAGAATCCCATCCCTAAAGGACCACCGTACTCACTATTGAAGGGCGACAGAGTCCCGAAGACCTGCACTTCGCACAGACTGAGATACTCTTCCCTCCGGGGAATGGTGACCGTCACATACCGACCTATCATTCCTTTGCAGTGGAAGGAGCGGGTCTCGCCTGGGGCCATGGTGTAGATCTTAGCGCACCTGGAAATGAACATTTATGGTCTTGCTTTCAGACAGGAGCGGGGCCGACACCTCAGACGCCACACACTGCCTGTCTGAGCAGGACAGTTCAGGGAGCAGTCCTGACTCCTGAGGGCCCAAGCCGAGGGAAATGACCTGAGGGGAAGCAGGGGTCCTGGTGGGGTCCCCGGTGGTGGATGCAACAACTCTAGGCTTGCCTTCTGGAGAGCCCAGGTCAACTCTGGCTCTTGACAGGAGACAGCTCTAGCAGCGACAGGACTAGGCAACGTAGGCCCAAGGGAGGTCAAATCTGTAGCAGCCAAATGGACCAGAGGTGGTTTGGCCCGAGGGAGGTCAAATCTGTAGCAGCCAAATGGACCAGAGATGGTTCGGCCCTGGACCCCAGGTGAATGAGGGGAAGTCCTGGAGATAGGGGTCTGGTCAGGGGCAATATCCTGGGCCCACCCGCTGCTGGGGTTTAAGCCCACCCACCCATTGGCCATGGACCTTTCTGGCATGGAGAAGAGTCACACACCCTCCGCTTCTGCTGCCAAAACATCAGGTCCCATGGACTTTAAAACTCTCTGTATTTCTCTGAGGTAAAGCAGGACCCGCTACCTGGGGTTCGATTTTCCAACCCTTTCTGAGGAGTAGCCGACCCGGATCTCCGCGCCCCGGATCCGCCTGCTGCAGCAGTCCCCTCGGTTGGTGATCGCCACAGAGTTGATGATGTAGGTGGAGTTCAAATCCACCATCCACCAGGGCTCCAAGTCCTTATCAGTGCTTGCACAGGAGCCTTGGAAGAGATCGACGTCTTGCTCTCCATCGGTGGCTTTCTCCGGTGTGGCAAAGGCAGGGAAGGTGCTGGACTGGAAAGCTGTTTTCCTCAGGGCAAAATTGTCCCCTGAAAACATTTTAGGCTAACATGTATCATCCTGATCCTGGAAGGAACAGCCACATGGAGGAAATACGACATACCTCGAGGTAGGAGGAAGTTACAACTCTCTCAGCAAGGGTGGGGCAGTTCTTTTGATCAGAGGGCCATTGGGCTAGTCCAATCAATCAGTATTTACCGAGCACCTACTGTTGATTTTTTAAATAATATTTGTTAAGCGCTTACTATCTGGCAGGCACCGTACCAAACGCTGGGGTAGATACAAGATAATCAGGTTGGACACATTTCATGTCTCACACGGGGCTCACAGTCTTAATCCCCATTTTAGAGAATGGCAGAGCATCATTCTAAGCGCTTAGGGTTCAAAAAACCTTGACTCACTGCTTACATCCACCCCTAAGTTGCCCAGAATTTACTCAAGCCCATTTACATTCACCCTCCCACCTCCACTCCTCTGTCTCAGCTCGTTTCCTGTCCCACTTCATGATATACAGTGGCAAGGAGTAATAATAATAGTAATGATAATAATTATGGTATCTGTTAAGCATTTACTATCTTCCAGGCACTGTACTAAGCACTGGGGTACACACAAGCGAATCGGGTCGGACACAGTCCTTGCCCCATAGGGGGCTCATGGTCTCAAGCAGTGTGGCTCCATTCAATGGAGCACGGGCTTTGGAGTCAGAGGTCATGGGTTCAAATACCGGCTCCACCAATTGTCAGCTGTGTGACTTTGGGCAAGTCACTTAACTTCTCCGGGCCTCAGTTCCCTCATCTGTTAAATGGGGATGAAGACTGTGAGCCCCCCGTGGGACAACCTGGTCACCTTGTAACCTCCCCAGAGTTTAGAACAGTGCTTTGCACATAGTAAGGGCTTAATAAATGCCATTATTATTATTATTATTTTACAGATGAGGTAACTGAGGCACAGAGAAGTCAAGTGACTTGCCCAAGGTCACACAGCAGAAAAGTGGCGGAGCTGGGATTAACAACCAGGTTCTTCTGACTCTTAAGCCAAGGAATCCCAACATCTCTTAGTTCTCAATCAGCTACCTAATACAGTGCTCTCTTTCCAGTGATGCAACAGTGCTTGGCACAAAGTAAGCGCTTAACAAATACCATGATTATTATTATGATGATTATTAAATGGGCCTGATAATACTGGTAATAATTTATGTGGAATTCATGTAGTGCTTACGATGTGCTAAGCACTGTAATAATAATAATTAATAATGGCATTTATTAAGTGCTTACTAAGCACTGTTCTAAGCCCTGGGGAGGTTACAAGGTGATCAGGTTGTACCTCTTGGGGCTCACAGTCTTCATCCCCATTTTCCAGATGAGGTACCTGAGGAGAAAGAGAAGTGAAGTGACTTGCCCAAAGTCACACAGCTGACAAGTGGCGAAGCCGGGATTTGAACCCATGACCTCTGACTCCAAAGCCCGGGCTCTTTCCACTGAGCCACGCTGCTTCATGTACTAAACACTACTGTTGATGGTCTGCAGGGAAGTAGTGTCGTCTAGCGGAAAGAGCATGGGCCTTATCATCAATAAGAGCATCTCCTTACCTTTAACAAGGGCTTACTATCGATTTTATAATATCTGTTGTATTTCCAACTGGGATTCTGCCCAATGGCTTTGTGATATTTATCATGATGCTTCAGTTCAGGATTTTTTCCAGTGGCTGCGTGATATCTGTCATGCTTCTGAAAAGCAAGCTTTCCTTTTACGAGAGTTAAGAAAGGAAAGAGAAATAAGAGAATCCCTTAAGAACAAATGCAAACCAAACACAGTCTCAGACACTGTGACTGTCAGCTTAAAAGCAAAAACATGTTCCAACACAATTCAATGTCAAGGATTGGGAGTGTGATTTCTGGTTGTGTGGGAGGATGTTATTTGACCAGACTGGGATTTATTGGAGTCTTCCATGTCTGAAAATATCCTCACAGTGTCACTTTTTCCAGACCCAGAGTCACATTATGAACCAAAGACTATGGCGAGAGGGGAGTGGAGTCCATCAGATCAGATTGTGACGATAATCTGGGAAGTCACGCATAACTTTTCTGCATTACACAGTTTCAGAAACCACCTTTGCCCGGGTGTACTAGCTAGCCGAAGTTTGGCAAAAATTCATTAGCCATGGGAATCAGACATGGACCGTCTTATTTTTGTTTTCGAGCGAGAACACCTTGGCTAGACTTGTCTTATTTCTTTCACAGCCCCTCCTGGAGAGCCATGCCTATCACTTAGATATTTTATTTCTAACCTCACCTCTTCTGCCGATGAGTATATTTTTCACTCAGCCTCGCTGTTCGTCCAGTGGAAAGAGCATCCTCTCTAAGAATAAGGAGGATTGGGTTCTATCAGTCAGTTAATCATATTTATTGAGGCCTTAGCGCGTGCTTGGGGGAGTACAATAGAACACAGTTGATAGACACGTTCCCTGCCCACAGGGAACTTACAGTCTAGAGGGAGTTCCAGTTATACCAATAGCTGGTTATCATGGACAAGGACCACAACTTCCCTTTGCCATGGGCAGCACCCCGGCCCGTCTACTTACTTGTTGCATTTGGTGCCTCTGAAAACTCGACTGACTGGAACGAGAGAGTAAGAGTGGGGCTGGGCAAACCAGTAGCACCATCATTATAATCACTGTTATCATCAGTATTATTATGGTATTTGTTAAGCATTCAATATGTGTCTCTAGACTGTAAACTCATTGTGGGCAGGGAATGTGTCTGTTTAGCATTGTACTGTACTCTCCCAAGTGCTTAGTACAGGGCTCTGCACAGAGTAAGCATTCAGTAAATATGGTTGAATGAATGAATGAATCAATCAAGCACTGTTCTAAGCGCTGGGCTAGATACAGGCTAACCAGATCCTATAATCAATTCCTCTGCCCGGGTTATCGGTGCCGAAACCTCAGGACCAAGGCTTTTCTGTTGCTCCTGACTGGAAACTCTCTCAGTCTCCCTCAGCTTTAAGGGGATAGTATCGAGTCCAGTATATCGCCAGAGATCCAAGGAGTTTCCATATTCTCAGTCCCGCCCAGCCCTCATCTTTGGACTTTGCTCCTCCGTATCAAGCAGAAATGCCTTCCCATCAGCTTTAAAGCCCTCAGTCAGTTTGCTCTCCCCTACCTTACCTCAGTGATCTCCTAATTCAGCCAGCCACACTCACTTCACTCCTTGAGAAACAGCTTGCTCACTGTACCTCATCTATCTTGTTGACAATCCCTTTCCCACATCCTCCCTCTGACGTGGACTCCCTCCCCCTCATATGACAGACCACCACTCTCCCCAACTTCCAAGCCTTATTAAACTCACATTTCCTCCAAGAGGCCTTCCCTGTCTCTTTTTCCCTCTCCTTTCTGAATCACCTACGCATTTACATGTGTATTTTTTAAGCACTTGATATCCACCTCACCCTCAGCCCCGCCGAATTTCCATACATATCCGTAATTTATTTATGTATAAAAATGTCTGTCTCTCCCTCTAGACTGTAACCTCCTTGTGGGCAGGAGATGTGTCTACAAAGTCTGGTATTGTACTCTCCCAAGCATTTAGTACCGTGCTCTGTACACATTGAGAGCTTAATAAATTCCACTGATGAGGATGAATTCAGGGCGATTTGGTCCAGAAATGAGAGTCAAAACGGGCTCACCGTGAATAGTTTTGAAATACGAAAAGTCCCAATAAACAAGCCTGTATTTCCAAATATCCCCTAGTGGGATGGGGACGGTGTTGGGTTGGATGAATCGGCCTCCCCCGCAGAGTCCAGCCCAGGGCTTGGCACCTTCTAGTCAGAGTCGGCTGTTTACCGGGACATCCCTTAGAGCAGTTGAGAGACCTGACTCACCTGGTTTCCCCACTGGCCAGCCAAACACCTTCACTTCACACAGACTGAGATACTCCAGTCGCTTGGGAATGTTCACAGACACATAACGGCCCCGCAGGTTTCCACAGGTGAAAGACTTGGATTCCCCCAGGCCTAGACTGGTGACTTTAGCACATCTGGAAAACATCTGCATTGTTTAACCTAGGTGGTCTGCCCACGGAGGGAACCCTATCTCCCAGAACTGTGGCACAATCGATCAGTGGATTTATGTGAGTGGAGCATTGCACTAAGAACTTGGGAGAGTACAAGAGAAGCAGCATGACTCAGTGGAAAGAGCACGGGCTTTGGAGTCAGCGGTCATGGGTTCAAATCCCTGTTCCGCCAATTATCAGCTGTGTGACTTTGGGCTAGTCACTTCACTTCTCTGTGTCTCAGTTCCCTCATCTGTAAAATGGGGATTAAGACTGTGAGCCCCCCGTGGGACAACCTTGTAACTTCCCCAGCGCTTAGAACAGTGCTTGGCCCATAGTAAGTGCTTAACAAATACCATCATTATTATTATTATTTGCACATAGCAAGTGCTTCCATTATTATTATTATTGTTATTATATTACAATACAACAGGGTTGGTAGACATGCTCCTTGCCCATAAGGAGCTCACAGTCTAAAGATAGGGTTGATTAACTGATTGATAGGACTGAGAGGGTAGGAAGGAGAGTGGTTAGAGCACATTAAATATTTTAGGATCATGGAAATGAACTCTTTCCACTAGGCAAGCAGGGTGCCCAGGGGTGGAACACACAGCAACTGTCGGGCAGCAGGGAGACAATTTTGAAAGTCTCATTGGAGGAAGGGAAGACAAGGGAAACATTTAATGAGAGCATAGGGGAATGGACTGAGGAGAGCTGGAAAGGACGAGGATTTCTTGATCCCCAAGAAGTGTCCGTTTTACTTCAGATGAAGTAAAGTTGGCTACCGTACCAGAGAAACTTTGTAACTGACCAAAAGGAAATGATTCTGGCTATATTACTCATCTATAATTGATGGAGTACAGAATTCTGGGTAATTTTCGTTAAAAGGCAGCCTTGGTTCAGGAACCAATCCCCTACATATAATATCATTTCTATGGAGAAGCATTATGGCCTAAAGGATACAGCATGGACCTGGGTTCTAATCCCAGCTCGGCCCCTTGTCTGCTGTGACCTTGGGCAAGTCACTTCATTTCTCTGTGCCTCAGTTTCCTCATCTGTAAAATGGGGATTAAGACCGTTAGCCCCATGTGGGACATGGACTGTGTCCAACCTGATTAGCTTGTATCTACCCCAAGGCTTAGTATATAGTAAGCACTTAACAAGTGCCACAAAAAAGAAAAATTCTGATGAGAAACTTGGTTTCTGATTTAATAACACTTCGATTTAAGATGTAGTTTTCAGGAACCCGTGGCTTTGAAAGTCCAAGGACTGCCTGGGGAACGTAGATGCCAAGCAGTGAGGACAAGTCCCTTCCCAGAGTAGGTGCTCAACAAATACCGAGGATGGAGAAGGAGGGGGAGATTACCTGGTATTCCATCGGCCTCCTGTATTCCTAGAGCCCCCAACTCGAATGTTGGCTCCGATGATCCTCTGGGAGCAGCAATCTCCACGGTTTGTGATCTCCACAGAACTCACCGTGTAGGTGGAATTCAAATCCACCATCCACCAAGGCCCCAAGTCCTTGGCTGTGTGGGTACAGGATTCACGGAGGGAATTATTCCTCGATATCCCATCGATTGCCTTTTCTGGTGTCCCAGAGGGGAAGAAGGTGCTGGACTGGAAAGCTCTTTTTCTCAGGGCTAAATTAGAGACTGAAAAACATTCATGGTTGGTTTATGATTAAAAGATCTTCATGGTCAGGGGTTGCTGCTGTTCTGTATTTTTGAGGCACTACTGAAGACTGGATTTATAAACAGTGAATCCCGAACACTGTAAGCTCCTTGTGGGCAAGGATCACTTCTCTCAACTTTGTTGCTTTGTACTCACCCAAATGCTCAGTACAGTTTTTGGCACACAGTAAAAGCTCAATAAATGTGATTGACTGATTGATCGATTGATCCATGGGCTTCTCACTTACTTCCTCAGGGGAGACTGTTAAAGTGCTTTAAGATACAAATATACTTATAGGTCAGTCAGTCCCTTCAAGACAATCAATCAGAGACAAGGATCTAGGAATCAGAACATAAAAATCATGGGAGTATGGTAAGGACATTAAATCCATCAGTGGTTGATGAGTTGTGTGGGGCTAGACACTGGATATATTTTCTTCCCCTGCTAGTTCTCCTTGAGGGAGCAAAGTTGTTTTTTTTTCAAGACCTCCCCATCCCCAGGGTGATAGAGTGAGTTTCTACGGATAAGAAAGAGGCAGTCACATTAGCAGAAAGTGCCAAATCTGAGTTAAGAATGCGCTGTGTCTCACGGGGAATTCACAGGAACCAGTCAGCAGGAACATTCTAACCAAGCAAACACGTTAAACCTGGTGATGTGTACTTACTGCCTTCTCCCCTCAGAGGTTGGTTTGCTCTATCGAAAGGATCTGGGACAGAAAAAGGAAGATGAAGTTGAAGAAAAGAACAAGAGCGAGCCCGAGGCCCCATGGCAAAGTTTCCCCGGATTCTTACCTGACCCTATCATCGAGTCTTTTTCGTGGATGGAAACTAGAGAAAGACACACAACACGGTGGAAGGATTGAGCAAGATGCAAGAGATTCAGCCACGAAACTCATACAGTGTTCCCTAAAACTTGCCTTCTGAGGGACCAGGTTCTGGTCTGGGCATCTCCTCTTTTGCGGTGCCTGGGTAAAGAAAGAGGCGTGGGAAGTGAAGAAGAGGTGAAATTCAAAAAAGGGGGAATAAGTCAGGCTCAGCAGGACTGACCTGATTCTGGTTCCTTGGTGGGAACAGGGGTAGTCTCAACGGGACCTAGAATGAAAGAAACCAGTCATCAGATATTTTTGTAAATATTTTTATTACCTTCTCCATTAGAGTGGAAACTCTTTTTGGGCAGGGAATGTGCTTTATGCTTCTGATGTACTTTCTCAAGTACAGTGAGTGCTTCATACATGCCATTGTTACCATATCAAAGAGTTTCTTCAGATAAGGACTAATGGCAGGAGGCTACACTTTCTGCCAAGGCCACAGTCGAGGGTCCTAACATACCATCAGCAGTGCTGACCCAATTCTAGCTCTTTGCTTGGAGCAAGAGTTGGTTTGTTGGGAACTAGAATGAAAGAAAACAGGAAGCGGAGTTCCATTAGCACAGCTACCAACGCCAGGAGTGATTTCATTTCTGGCCAGGCCACCACCCAAGGTTCAAAATTGGAATCCATGGAACTGACCTGATCCTGGCTCTCTGCTTAGGGAAAGGGTCGGTTCACTAGGAACTAGAATGAAAAAGCACAGGAAGCTGAGTCCCATTAGTACGGCAACCAATGACAACTACGCTTTCTGATCAGGCCCCCACGCGAGGTTTGAAATTGGAATCAGCAGTACTGACCTGATCCTGGCTCTCTGCTTGGAACCAGAGTTGGTTCAACGGGAACTAGAATGAAAGAACACAGGAAGTGAAATCCCATTAGCACAGCGGTCAATGGCAGGGGTGACTCCATTTCTGGTCAGATGACCACACAAAGTTCAAAATAGGAATCCGTGGAACTCACCTGATCCTGGCTCTTTGATTGGAATGAGGGCTGGTTCAGTGGAAACTAGAATGAAAGAACACGGGAAATGGAGTTCCATCAGCACAGCAATCAGGGGCGGGGGTGACTCCCTTTCTGACCAGGTGACCAGCAAAAGTTAGAAAAGAGCATCTGTGGAACTGACCTGATCCTGGCTCTTTATTTGGAGCAAGAGTCGGTTCAGCAGGAACTAGAATGAAAGAATACAGGAAGTGGGGTCCTATTAGCACAGAGACCAATGGCATTTGTTGGCAAGTCTATGGCTAAAGGTTCTATGTGAAATAGTGATTTTTATATTTACTAAGTGATTACTACATATAGAAGCACTATGTTGAGGGCTGGGGTAGATGCAAGACAATCAGTCAGACACAGTCCCTTACCCTAATCTAATCCCTATTTTATCTTATTCCTATTTTATATAGAGGACACTGAAGTACAGAGAGGTTAAGTAACTTGCTCAAGGTCACCTAGCAGGTCAGGGGCAGAGTTGGGACTAAAACTTGGGTTCTTCTGACCCCAGTTCCACGGCCTTTTTTTTTTAATGGTATATGTTGAGTGCTTACTATTCGTCAAGCACTGTTCTAAGCACTGGGGTAGATTCAAGAAGCAGCATGGCTCAGTGGAAAGAGCCCGGGCTTTGGAGTCAGAGGTCATGGGTTCAAATCCCAGCCCTGCCAATTGTCAGCTGTGTGACTTTGGGCAAGTCGCTTAACTTCTCTGGGCCTCAGTTACCTCATCTGTAAAATGGGGATTAAGACTGTGAGCCACCCGAGAGACAACCCGATCACCTTGTAACCTCCCCAGTGCTTAGAACAGTGCTTTGCACATAGTAAGCACTTAATAAATGCCATTATTATTATTATTATTCAAGTCCCTATCCCAAAACATGGAGCTCACAGTTTTAGTAGGAGGAAGAAGAGAGATTTTAAAACCGATCCCCTGGCTTTGAATCTGGGCCAGACTGAGGATGCCACTACTTTCTCATAGGCCCATCACCTGATTAACAAGGGTCCAACTCACCTCCTTTCTCCCCATTTTTCAAATCCATCAAGGCTGGAATTACTCGAGCAGGGCTAAGGCTCCCCATCACCATCCCACGGGTGCGGAGAGGGGCCTGGCTAGAAAGCTGGCTCTGAGAGGCTGCCCATCAGGAGACTCAGTCTTCCCTGCTCCTGTTCCACCACCACCACACAGCACACTGTCCCAACCTTGCTGGTCTTCTCTATACTTGGAACAGGAGACTCAAATTCTGATTCCCCTTTGGTTCCTTCTCAGAAACCCTGCCTGAGCCCCTGAATGGCAAAAACACTTCTTTATTCATTCATTCATTCATTCATTCAATCGGATTTATTGAGCGCTTACTGTGTGCAGAGCACTGTACTAAGCCCTTAGGAAGTACAAGTTGGCAACATATAGAGACCCAACAGTGGGCTCACAGTCTAGAAGGGGGAGACAGAATGAAACAAAACATATTAACAAAATAAAATAAATAGAATAAATATGTACAAATAAAACAGAGTAATAAATCCATACAAACATATATACATATATACAGGTACTGTGGGGAGGGGAAGGAGGTAAGGCAGGGGATGGGGAGGGGGAGGAGGGGGAGAGGAAGGACGGAGGAGGGGGAGAAGGATAAATGTTCTTTAGAACATTTATTAGTTGTTGAAGCTTATGCGTTTGCCTGTGTCTTTGCCTCCCTAGTTCATGTCATTATCGGTGTTGTCTCTAACTAGGTGGACAGGGACCAAGACTTTTTAATCCAATTTTGTACAGAGTCAAGCTTAAAACCCAATAGGCATCAAGGCATCATTACCCATTCTCCCTCCTACTTATATTGTAAGCCCCATGAGGGACAGGAACTGTGTCCAACCTAGTTTTATATCCCTTCCCCACAGTACCTGTATATATGTATATATGTTTGTACATATTTATTACTCTATTTATTTATTTATCTTGTACATATCTATTCTATTTATCTTATTTTGTTGGTATGTTTGGTTTTGTCCTCTGTCTCCCCCTTCTAGACTGTGAGCCCGCTATTGGGTAGGGACTGTCTCTATATGTTGCCAGCTTGTACTTCCCAAGTGCTTAGTACAGTGCTCTGCACACAGTAAGCGCTCAATAAATACGATTGATTGATTGACTGATTGATCACCATATTGCTGTTATGAATCAGCATCATCATTATCAACACCGATATTTTGGCTGAGTTCCCTGCTCCAAGCTGAGACTGGGGATGGTCCAGCATTTCACCTGCAGGGACAGCATCGTTTACCGGATAGAACACGAGCCTGGAAGCCAGAAGGACCTGGGTTCTAATGCTGGCATCTGCCCCTTTGCTGTGTGACCTTTGGCAAGTCACTTCGCTGCTCTGTGTCTCTGTTTCCTCAAACGTAAAAGGGGGTGATTAAGACTACGAGCCCCAAGTGGGACAGGGGCGATGTCCAACCTGATTTGCTTGTAGCTACCTCAGTGCTTAGTACAGTGCCTGGCACATTCTAGACTGTGAGCCCGTTGTTGGGTAGGGACTGTCTCTATATGTTGTTGACTTGTACTTCCCAAGTGCTTAGTACAGTGCTTTGCACACAGTGAGCGCTCAACAAGAGAAGCAGCGTGGCTCAGTGGAAAGAGCATGGGCTTTGGAGTCAGAGGTCATGGGTTCAAATCCTGCTCCGCCAATTGTCAGCTGTGTGACTTTGGGCAAGTCACTTAACTTCTCTGTGCTTCAGTTACCTCATCTGTAAAATGGGGATTAAGACTGTGATCCCCTCCGTGGGACAACCTTATCACCTTGTAACTTCCCCAGTGCTTAGAATAGTGCTTTGCACATAGTAAGCGCTTAATAAATGCCATTATTATCATTATTATTAACAACTTGTACTTCCCAAGCGCTTAGTACAGTGCTCTGCACACAGTAAGTGCTCAATAAATGCGATTGAATGAATGAATAAATACAATTGAATGAATGAATGAATAGTAAGTGTTTAACAAATACTATGAAAAAAAGGGGTACCAACAGTAAAACAACCTTTCTAAACCCCCTGCCTTATTGCCCATGAATGAATTAATCAATCAATCAAGGGTACTTAGTAAGTACTTACTATTTACTAAGTGCTTGGGAGAGTACAATACAACAGAATTAGCAGACACATTCCCTCCTCATACCGAGCTTACAGTCTGGATGGGGAGACAGACATTAATATGAATAAATAAATAATATATAATTTCAAGATATATATATATATATAAGTGCAGGGGGATTGGGGGTGTGGTGAATATGAAATGTCCACAAGGGGCTCACAGCCTTAATCCCCATTTTACAGATGAGGTAACTGAGGCACAGAGAAGTGAAGTGATTTTCCCAAGGTCACACAGCAGATAAGTGGCGGAGCAGGGATCTGAACCCAGGTCCTTCTGATTCCCAGGCCCATGCTCAATTCACTAGGCTACCGTGCTTCTCTATTCCAGACTTTGTGGACTAGAGAGAGGAAACCCTCTCTCCCCCGTAATACTTTCCATTTCCCCCACGGTTCGCCCGTGAATGACTGACATAATTCTTTCCCTGCTGTTGGCGTCCTGTTGGTGACCTTTAGAAATGGGAGAGAGGTGGAGGAAGAAGAGGAAGATGTGTGCCTGGGGCCTGCACAGTCTAGAGGAGGGGAGAATCCAATTGAATGGGTGCTAATCCAGCCCCAACTATAGACTCACCTGAGATGGGAAAGAAGGAAACGTTTGTCCCTGGAGAAGTAACACCTGTAACATTAAAAGAAAGCAATGCTTACCCATGCTGTATCCCCCCCCAGGCATCTCCGTGAGGCCTGGTTCGAAGAAGAACTATTCCTTTGAAGTTACCAGCATCTGTAATCACCAGCCAAGTCAGTTTCCTATGCAACTTCAGCTGGCAGTGTGGGGAAGTTGTAAGAAAAACTGGTGGGAAGGTGAAAGGGACTGGAGAAGAGAATGAAAGTACCCAGGTTTTATTGACAGCACTGCAGTGTTCATTCACATTTATCTTGTGGTCCATTACGACCTCCATATCATTTTCTGGTTTATTTGTCCATTCTGTGTCATGGATCTGGGGGGCTTTTTTATTTCCTGGGAACTGGGGAAGGTTGGGGGTGTCTCCTGGTGGGGCTTTCTTGCTGTTCACTTGGGATGCACCTCATGACATTGCCAGTTATTTATGCCAAGGAAGTTATTATTACTTAGAATAGAAGCAGTGTGGCTTAGTGGAAAGAGCACGGGCTTGGGAGTCAGAGGACGTGGGTTCTAATCCTGGTTCTGCCACTTCTCTGCTGTGTGACCTTTGGCAAGCCACTTAATGTCTCTGTGACTCATTCCCTCATATGTTAGAAGGGAGTTAAGACTGTGAGCCCCATGTGGGACAACCCGATTACCTTGTAACTACCCTAGCGCTTAGAGCAGTGCTTGGCACATAGTAAGTGCTTAACAAATACCATAATAATAATTGCCAAAGCATTCCCCCTGCTTCCTTTCATGAATGAAGTTTTCCTCTTGCTTCCTACTTTACTACCTTCTCCAAATCCAACCCTTTGTTTTCCCTGTGCTCCCCATCCACTCCACCTTGGTTTCCTGGTTCTACTCCCACTCCAGTCCTAGAGATGACCGTCTGTGGATGGTGGTCTTCTCCCCCTTCAACGGTTCCTCTCTGTCCCGCATTTAACCCTTTGGACTTGCCTAACCAGGCAGTTGGTGGTCAGCAGTGATAGTAAATAATGAACTGTATCTGGGAAAACTCACAAGTAGCATTTAGTTTCTACTGCATCTCAACGGGGTCCAGGCAATCAATCCATCAATCAGTGGAATTTGTTCAGTGTTCAGAGAGCGTTAAGCACTTGGCAGAGTACAAGAGAAGCAAGATACATGTTCTCTGCACTCATCTAGCTGACAGTCTAATAGGGTTTGCTGTGAAGTAGGATTTTTTTCCAGTCTCTTGATGGCTGTTCCAGAGATGAGATCTTAAAGAGTGGTCCTGGCCTTTTCACAGTCCATAAAATAAGAACCTCAAAATGGTTCCCCAAGGGGTTGAATAATGATGCTGTTCCAGTACCTAATTTCTAGCAGCTCCCAACTTTCTCCTTCCAGAGAGGCGTTTGTTAACAGTGCTTTATGTATTTATATTAGTGTCTGTTTCCCCTTCTAGACTGTAAGCTTGTTGTGGGCAGGGAATATGTCTGTTGCATTGTTATATCATACTCTCTCAAACACCAGAAACAGTGCACTGCACACAGTAAATGCTCAATAAATACGACTGACTGACTGACCAATCAATTCTTATCCACCCTATTTTCCCTCCCTACTGACTCTCCCGTGCCCTCAGCCCCACCTTCCTAAGAATTTAGGTACTCCCCAACCCTAAGCCACCACAGCACTTACATCCATGGCTTTATATTCAGTTGCTTCCTTTCCCTGTAATTTATTTTAATGCCCGTCTCTCCCGTTAGATTGAAGCTCCTTGATGGTAGGGATCATGTCTATCAGTTGTATTGTACTCTCCTGAGTGGTCAGTACTTCATTCATTTGTATTTATTGAGCACTTACTAGGCGCTTGGAAGATTACAATAAACAGACACATTCCCTGCCCACAGTGAGCTTACAGTCCAGAGGGGGAGGCAGGCATTAATAGAAATAAATTACAGACATGTACATAAGGGCTGTGGGGCCGGGGTGAATGTAGGGAGCAAGTCAAGGTGATGCAGAGGGGAGGGGGAAGAGGAAAGTAGGGGTTAATCAGGGAAAGCCTCTTGGAGGAGTTAGTAATAATAATAATAATGATGGTATTTGTTAAGCGCTTACTATGTGCAAAGCACTGTTCTAAGCGCTGGGGAGGTTACAAGGTGATCAGGTTGTCCCACGGGGGGGCTCACACAATTTTAATCCCCATTTTACAGATGAGGTAACTGAGGCACAGAGAAGTTAAGTGACTTGCCCAAAGTCACACAGCTGACGGTTGGCGGAGCCGGGATTTGAACCCACGACCTCTGACTCCAAAGCCCATGCTCTTTCCACTGAGCCACGCTGCTTCTCTAATACAGTGCCCTGCACCCCATAAGCACTCAATAAATGCCACTGAATAATTCCCACTGAGTCCCAGAGCCTGCACTGGTCTCTGGCAGGGTTCTTGAGAAACAACAGCCGCACCGAGAGGTACTCACCTCCTCTGCCCAGCGTTCCGGGGAAAGCGGTCCCTAGCAGCAAGGAGAAAAGCCACACCATGTCTGCTCTGTTCAGGGAATGGCGATTCCTCCCTCACTCGCCACAGCACGGCTAGTGATTTTTCAGGGCGTTTCTGACAGACCCTACAGGACTACGGCTGGGAGCCTAGTGAAACCGACCACTCTTCTCCTTCAGACTGTGACATCCCTCCTCTCCTTTGCTTGGGAGGAAGAGGAGGAGAAGAACACTAGCTGACCATTTCTTCTTATCGGGAAAGGTAATGGTCTTGGTGTCCCAGGGGACTCAGGAGAGTGAGCCACCTCTGTCCCCAGATCTCTATATGTTGCCAACTTGTACTTCCCAAGCGCTTAGTACAGTGCTCTGCACACAGTAAGCGCTCAATAAATACGATTGAATGAATGAATGAATGAATGAGAACGTGCGGTCTTCGGAGAGCTGTTAGACCCCATCAGAGCTAACAGATGGAGAAGTGTTTGACTGGTTTGGAAGAGATTCAAGAAAGCTAAAGGTTATAATTCACCCCATGGCTTCAGGTTAGGGGTGAACCAAATGGTCTAGGGCCACCTCTTTAAATTGCTAGTAAAAGCATCAGATTTGAAACCTACAGAATAGTAATATAGTATATTACTATAGTATATATATATAGTATATATATATAGTATATATATATATATAGTATATATATATAGTATATAGAATAGTAACTGTACATATTTATTACTCTATTTATTTATTTTACTTGTACATATCTATCCTATTTATTTTATTTTGTTAGTATGTTTGGTTTTGTTCTCTGTCTCCCCCTTTTAGACTGTAAGCCCAGTTTTGGGTAGGGACTGTCTCTATATGTTGCCAATTTGTACTTCCCAAGCGCTTAGTACAGTGCTCTGCACATAGTAAGCGCTCAATAAATACAACTGATGATGATGATAATGATTGCAGTATTTGTGATGCATTTACAATATGCCAAGCAAATAGCCAGATCAGACACAACACTTGTCATTTGTGTGTGTGTGTGTGTGTGTGTGTGTGTGTGTGTATGTGTGTGTGTTGGTGTTACCCAAATAAAGGAGCATGATATGAACTCCTGTCAAGCCACTGCCTCCAGTTCCTGCTCAATCAATCAATCAATCATTGATCTTTATAGAGCACTTACTGTGTGCAGAACACTGTAATAGATGCTTGGGAGAATTGGTCTCTTTGGGCCAACAGGTTACTCATCTCTTCTATCTAAATTGCAGTGACTGACAAATGAAATCCCATTTTATCATCAAATCAGCCTGTCTTGTGTCTGGATCTTAGGTGTCTAAACTCACATATCCTTTTCCACATCAGGAGAAATCTTGGTTTTAATTTCCTCAACAAGCTATGGATCTGGGCTGATGTGTGTTCAAATTCTTTTGAGAATTTTAGAGGAAAATTCTCATAATAATAATGATGGTATTTGTTAAGCGCTTACTATGTGCCAAGCGCTATTGTAAGCACTGACGTAGATATAAGGTAATCAGGTTGTCCCATGTCAAACACTGGGCTAAGCGCTAAAGATGATACAATCCAATCAGATCAGACACAGCCCCTCTAAGGACCTTCCTCTTTTGAGGAGCAAGAAGCAGGATTCTCTTTAAAATTGAATGGAAAAAATTAGACTTGTGACAATTGGCCCTGAAAATGATTTTGTTTTATTTTTCTCTCCCAACATCTGCCCCTCTCTCACCTGAATTTGTGGACTGATTTATTCATTGTGAATTTCTGAAACAATCTGACCACTAATAATAATGATGGTATTTGTTAAGTACTTACTATGTGTGAAGCACTGTTCTAAGCGCTGAGGGGGATACAAGGTGATCAGGTGTCCCACGAGGGGCTCACAGTCTTAATCCACATTTTACAGATGAGGTATCTGAGGCACAGAGAAGTTAAGTGGCTTGCCCAAGGCCACACAGCTGACAAGTGACAGAGCCGGGATTCAAACCGATGACCTCTGACTCCCAAGCCTGTGCTCTTTCCACTGAGCCACGCTGCTTCTCTATGATGACGTTAGCTTCAGTTAATGGTTTTAATGTATGATATGGGTGTAGGTGCCATGTTTTCATTGTGAGTGCGGGGCAGGGAAGGGGGAGACTAGGAGGGGACAGGCTTCAGAGAGCTAACAGGCCAGAGAGCCACCATTTTGGGTTTTCGCATCCCTGACTGGAAAATCCTCAGGTTTTGTCAAAAGCCCGGACTGAGAGAGACCGGTAATCCAGCTCTAACAGGTGGGGGCCATTGCCCCCATCTTGTCCGTGGAGTTGACAGTATGAATGTTACTCTTTTTGACCCCTGGAGAAATCCGGGTTGAGTTGGCACAATCACCCCATCCTCCCCGCCCTGACCCAACCCCTTCACCTCAGTGGCCTCTCGGTGGGCCGGATTACAAGGTGGACAAAGTGTGCTGGTTCGGCATCATCACTCCCACTGTTCCCAGTGTCCTGCGATGAAAGAATGTTGTGTAGGAAGTTTTCCGACCCAGTGAATCCAGCTCATCCAAGGAGAACCAGTGAGGCATTCAATTTTCTGAGTGGTGAGGTGTTTTATCCTATTTGCTTTTGAATCAAGCTCTCAGAGGAAGAGGAAGAAATCTCCCCCTCCAGAAAGTCTTCCCTAAGCTCTCATTCCCCCCCCCCCATTTATTTTTCCAATTAGCCTGCTTCATCCATACATTTAGTCCCACCCCTTATGTACCTAGATACTCACCCTCCACGGCACATATGTCTGTTGCTTCCCTCCACCTGGAATTTATTTTAATGTCTGTCTCCCCTGCTAGACTGCAAACTCTTCAAGACCAGGGATTGTATCTTCCAACTGTTTTGTCCTTTCCCAAGTGCTTAGTTCAGTGCTCTTCACACAGTAAGTACCCTGTAGATATCACTGATTCACTATAGGAAACTTCCAATAGAAAAAGCAAGCACGAGCACATCTATATGTACCCTTATACTCAGTTGCTTGCCTTGAATTTATTTTAGGGTCTGCCTCCCCCTCTAGACTTTTTGCGGTCAAGGAACATGTCTTTTAGCTCTATTGTACTGTATTCTCCCCAGCTCTTAGTTCAGTGTTCTGCACCCAGTAAGCACTCAATAAACAGTAAGCACTCAATAAATACCACTGATTGATTGGTTGATTGACACTGCATCTAGAAAAGTCACTTCTGAAAGTTTCTCTTCAAAGGGTATGCATTCCCTGGTCCGACACCGGTGTCCATATTCTCCAGAAGAACCCAGGTACGTAGAGGTGTATGGGTCTGAGAGTGCAGCCCATTAGATGTCCATCAATCCTATTTATTGAGTACTTACTGTGTGCAGAGCACTGTAATAATAATAATAATAATGGCATTTATTAAGCACTCACTGTGTGCAAAGCACTGTTCTAAGCGCTGTACTAAGAGCTGGGGAGAGTACAATATAACAGACGCATTCCCTGCCCACCATGAGCTTACAGTCTAGAGGGGGAGACAGACATTAATAGAAATAAATAAATTACAGTTACGAACGTAAGCGCTGTGGGGCTGAGGGGGGCATGAATAAAGGGGGCAAATCAGGGTGACGCAGAAAGTGAAATCCTCAAGGGCAGAGATGATATCTTTCATTTTTACAGTTTGTTCCCAACTGCCCAAGCAATGCTCTGTGCATATTAAGCACTCACTGATGCAGCAGATAGGACAGCTTGTTCCTGGGAAACTTTTCTTTACTTCCACGCTCCTATCCACAGCCTTGCCCTGACACTCTCTCCTTCTCAGGGAGTCTGACTTGAGTTTGACTCTGAATGTCAAACATTGAGCCAGCTACTCTGACTACTAATAATTGCAATATTTGCTCAACTCTGACTATGTATTGAGCCCTGGGGCAGATAGTAAGTGCTTAATAAATGCCATTATTATTATTAATACTGAGGGACTCTCTCTCCCTCTCACCCCCTATGCCCCTCTTCTCTCTGACCTTTCTCATCCTCTCATCTTGCCTAGCTCTGGACTTGACCCTAAGTATTCGCCACCCCTCCCTCATAATAATAATAATAATAATGGCATTTATTAAATGCTTACTATGTGCAAAGCACTGTTCTAAGCGCTGGGGAGGTTACAAGGTGATCAGGTTGTCCCACGTGGGGCTCACAGTCTTCATCCTCATTTTCCAGAAGAGGTAACTGAGGCCCAGAGAAGTTAAGTGACTTGCCCAAGGTCACACAGCTGACAACTGGCGGAGCTGGGATTTGAACCCATGACTCCAAAGCCCATGCTCTTTCTACTGAGCCACACTGCATCTCTATGCCATCTTACTCTCTGACTCCAGCTCTCCCCTGCTTCCCCTCATATGAATGCCTGCAGGAATGGAGGTAGCCTATTAGAGATGACAAAGCGTGGGTACATGGGCATTTTTCCCTTACTATTATCATTGAGAACAGACATCATGGACTCTCAGCAGAGCTGAGCTACTGTTTATTAGAAAAAAACAACCAACCTATCGGACAGAAGAGTAGCCAAAGTTTAATACCGAAAATTGCTTTCAGTACATCGCATTGGAAAGCAGTGATTTCTCCTCAAACTAAGTGTTAAATCAATGGGGGAGCTTGGATTCTTCTCCAAGTGGCTCTGAAAGCCCTGGGGGTGTCTATTAGCCAACACCCCTTGGTTTGGGCCAGCCCCCTGGGGCATTCTCCTCCTGAGCCATTGAGACCCCAGGCCCACCCCAAAAAACTTGGCGTCCGGGAGGGAGGTCTCAGAGCAACCTGTCCCTCTTCCGCTGGGGAGGGTGTAAGTGCGTCTTTTGGAAAATGAAACCATCTTATCAAGTTATGAGCTGACTGTAGTAAAAATGCATCAACGCTCAATGGAGGGAAAGGCTAAGACCCAAAGACTTGCACTTCACACAGTGTGAGGAATTCTTCCTTTTTGGGGATGGTGACAGTCACGTACCGCCCGCTCATGCCTCCGCAATGGAAGGAGCGAGTCTCTCCGAAGCCCATGCAGACGATGGTGGCGCATCTGGAAAGCAACCCATACCATTAAGTAGTTCCCTCTTCATATCCACAGACAAAGCACTCAATCACCTTGCTACTCTCCTACTCCAACCCGGCCTGCATACTTCGCTCCTCTTAAGCTAACCTGCTCACTGTACTTCGATCTCCTCTACCTGGCTGCCGACCTCTCGTCCACATCCTGCCTCTGGCCTGAAGTGCCTTTCCTCTTCAGATCCAACTGATGTTTGCTCTCCCCCATTTTCAAATCCTCATTGAAGGCACATCTCCTCCAAGAGGCCTTCCCTAAGTCCTCATTTCCTCTTCTCCCACTCCCTTCTGCGTCACACTGATTTGCTCCCTTTATTCACCCCTCCCTCAGCCCCACAGCACTTCTGTACGTATAATAATAATAATAATAATGGCATTTATTAAGTGCTTACTATGTGCAAAGCACTGTTCTAGGCGCTGGGGAGGTTACAAGGTGATCAGGTTGTCCCATGTGGGGCTCACAGTTTTAATACAGTTTTTTACGTACCCAGAATTCATTTATTTATACTAATGTCTGTCTCTCCCTCTAAACTGTAAGCTCGTTGTGGGCAAGGAATGTGCCTACCACCTCTATTGTACTCTCCCAAGTGCTTAGTACAGTGCTCTGAACACAGTAAATGATCAATAAATACCACTGATGGAATGTTTGGTTGTTCTTCCTGTGCCCCTGAACTGTAAGGAGCTTTTGTCTGCCCATTACATTACATTGGAAGTTCCTGGAGGGCAGAGTTGAGGTTTATTCCTCAAATCACCTGAAGCTGGTGGTTTCTGTAGCTTGGGGTGCCAGTGGCTTCCCCTGCATATTGCAAACATTTCAGCACTACCTATGCAGCTGTGAACTCATGACCTCCCGTAGCACTTACGTGGTATCTTTACACACCCTATGATTTAAGCACATACTCACGTTTATATTCCCTCTTTCTTCTTCCTCCTACCTGTAAATTACTTTAGGGTAAGCTCCTTGAGGGCAAGGATCATGTCTACTGATTCAACTGTACTCTCCCAAGTGCTTAATATACAGTCGGTGCTCAATAAGTACTATTAATCGATTGACGGAATACCCCAATCCCCCTGAGACCCACTCCTCCAGCACCGCTGGGACCCCCAGCTCAGGGAGAACATATTTACAGTTTCTTTATCCCCGCCGGGGTACGAAAGGAAATAGCCGGTTTTGGCCTCAATTGTAGACTTGATAGTCAACTGTGGGCTCAAATCCCAGCAAAGGAAAACATACATAGTCCCGGCCGGCCTCATGATCTTTCCTAGAGCCAACTAGAATACCTGGGATTGGTCCTGCCTCCCTTCAGGGGTGAGTTTCCGACTCGAATCTCTGCTCCGTTCAGGCGATCGGGGCAGCAGTCTCCTCGGTTGGTGATGACCACAGAGGTCACGCTGACGGATGATTTCAAATCCACCATCCACCAGGGATTCTTCTCGATCACTGTGTGCGTACAGGAGTGCTGGGTGAAGTCTGACTCCAAATTCCCATCTACCGCGTAAGAAGATCTGCCCTTGTTGTAGATGCTGGACTGGGATGTTTCCTTCCTGAGGGCTAGGTTGGCAGCTGGAATGCAAGAAGGTGACATGTCACTAGGGAACTTCTGGTCTCCCTGGCTCTGAGGGGGCAAGAGAATCACTCCCCTGGGCCCCAGAGGGAGAAATGAGCGTGATTCTCCCACCTTGTGGGGAGGGGGGTGGCATAAACATGTTCAATCAGTATAGGCTTATTGCCACCTCTAAGGGGGACCTGACAGACGCAGCACATATGTAGCGTGCGTGGACCCAGGGTGAGGGTGGAGAGTGGCTGGGTCCCGGGCAGGGGTGGCTTTCAGCTACAATCAGGACCCCAGAGTCAGCCAGCTGGCTCTCCCCTCCCTGCCCCATCTCCCAAATTTCCTGGCTCAGCTAGGAGCAAACAATCTCCTCATCACTGCCTACAGCTGGACTCCATTGGGAAGGATCTGAGAAGGGAGCTGGGAAGCAGCTGCGGCGATGCCTGGGTTTCTGGAACAGATTAATTCTGATCACTTTCTGGATGGAAGGGAAAACTCTCTTGCAACCCCTCTTCAGTTCTCGCAGGACAACTGGACACAGAGAAGCAGCGTGGCTCAGTGGAAAGAGCCCGGGCTTTGGAGTCAAAGGTCATGGGTTCAAATCCTGGCTCCGCCAATTGTCAGCTTGTGACTTTTTGTGACAGCCTGTGCCAATTGTAAGCAAGTCACTTAACTTCTCTGTGCCTCAGTGACCTCATCTGTAAAATGGGGATTAAGACTGCGAACCTCCCGTGGAACAACCCGATCACCTTGTAACCTCCCCAGCACTTAGAACACTGCTTTGCACATAGTAAGCTCTTAATAAATGTCATTATTATTATTATTATTATTATTTCCAAATGTAGAAGCCCCTTCAGATCTCTAGAGCATCACCTAGCCAACAAATAAAAATTCCCCGATGATGATGGAAAATGGCAAATTTATCCACTGTACCTACTTGAGGGTTTAGGGTCATCTTGAGAGAGATTCTCTTCCCTGGATGGTGCTAAAAGGCAAGGGAGAGGAATGTTAGCCTGACCAGGAGAGAAAAGGGAGGAGTTCAGTGGTAGGGAATTTTCAGTTTGACAAGGCCTGAAACTTGATTGTTATGGAGTTTTATTGCTTTTTAAAAAATTCAGAGAGAAATCCAGATTCAAAAATTTGGGGCTTATTTTAGCTTTTATTTTTAGGATTCTTGTGCTAAAACAGTTGCTTGGCAACTGTTTCCTGAGGAATATTACTCCTTTCCAACATTTGTAAATTATGCTAATGATTGAATCAAGACTCATTCCAGCTATCTCTCTCTCTCTCTCTCTCTCTCTCTCTCTCACACACACACACACACACACACACACTCACCCACTTCGTTTTCAAAGATGATGCTACAGATGATAAGATTCTAATAGAGGTTAGCCTCAGGGCCACTCAGAGCAAGGTCAAGGCTCCTTGCTTAAGGGTTTCCAAAACATCATTCCAAAGCTCAGCTACCCTAATTTTGGTTTTGACCTCAACCCATCAATCAATCAATCAGTGGTCTTTCTTGAATGCCAATTATGCCCAGATCATTGTACTAAGCGCTTGGGTGGGTGCAATGCAACAGTTGGTTAGCACATTCCCTGCCCACAAGGAGCTTACAGCTACAAGGGGAGAAAGCAATACAATTAAATTATGGATGTGAACCCAAGTGCTGTGGGGCTGAGGGTGGGATGAATATCAAGCACTTGAAGGGTAAGAGATGAAAGCCCTCTACAGCAGGGAGAAGAATGATGTCATCTGCACGGTTGAAAACCGGTGCTCAGGTATCCCCAGAAACGCAAGGCTCTTACAGACTGGGGAGAAAGGAAATTCCCCAGACAAGGAAACTGTGATGCTCTTCCAAGTGGCCAGATCTTCTGGATGTGACAATTCCATAACACAGCGCCCGCTGCCCCCCAGATGGTGGATGTTGTCAGTGGGGGGCTGGCCCAGGATGTCGGCCCAGAGTGCTGGAGACTGCTAGAAATCCATTCTTCGATGCTATTCTCCCTCTTCATGTCAATCAAGCAATAAAACAATCATATTTACTGAGTGCTTACTATGTGCAGAGCACTAAATGCTGGGAAGAGTTGCCCGGAAACACACCGTTTGACGATGTTTAAGACTCGGGGAAAGCGGGCCCGGGGAGTACTCACCCTTAGACAGCCCAACCTGGCTGTAGGCCTCCACTTCACACAGGCTGAGGAATTCTTCCCTCCCCGGGACCACCACGGTCATGTACCGGCCCTGCATCCCCCGGCAGCTAAAGGAAAGGGTCTCCCCTTGCACCATGCAATGAATCTTGGCACAGCTAGAAGGAAAGTAGATCAGCTTGCTCTTAGTTACACCTTGGCAGATGGCTTCCTCCCCAGCTCCACAGTAACACACTCTCCTCAGAGCGTGCGCAACACACCGCCCCCTGATTTACACAAAAGCCACCTCGCCGAATCGGCACAACACACCCTCCCCATCCTGCACACAAGCTGCTCTTCTCAAGCTGCACAATAACACACACTTCCCACCTACCCACAACATAATCTCCCAGGCTGCATTCCAACATGCACTCCCAGTGGGCTCAACACACACCCTCTTCAACTAACACACAGTACGGCTTCCCGGTCCCACAACAACACACCCTCTTCGATCAACACCCAGAGCACCCTCCTCGACCCACAGTGACACACCCCATCACCCCACAAAGGTAACCCCTCTGGACCCCTCCCTGATTCCCCATTACCATCAAGTCTTGCCCAAGTGGAAGACAAGAATCAGCTTCCCGTTGGCCCAGTACCCGCCCCCTCTGCTTTCCTTGCCCTGTCAGGCTGGAGGTCCAGGGCTGAGGACTCCAAAAGGCCGGCCTCACTCTGCCCCCCCCCAACCCACGTCTCTTTCTGGGACCCCACCCAGCCTGTGATGGATTTGGGCATGCATTAGACGAGATCCTTCCCTGATATAGAAGGCTGACCCTCCAAACCCTTGAAGCGCACTTCTCCTCCCACAAAAGCTTGTCTTATCTTACAGTATTCATTAAGCACTTACTATATAACAGACTCCACACTAAGCGTTGTGGCAGATACAAACTAATCAGGTTATCCCACATGGGGCTCACAGTCTTAATCCCCACTTTACAAATGAGGTAACTGTGGCACAGAGAAGTTAAGTGACCTGCCCACGGCCACCCAGCAGACAAGTGGCAGAGGCAGGATTAGAATCCAGGTCCTTCTGTCTATCCACTAGGCAACACTGCTTCTCACGCATCCCTCCCTGAGCCTCTTTCCTTCCCCCACCCCGACACTGGGCTCAGACCTGGGATTTGCTCTGCCACCATCCTCAGCGGAGTCCCCGATTCTGATCTCCGCACCACTGATGCGTTCTGAACAACAGTGCTCTTGGTTGGTGATCACCACAGTGGACACAGAATACGTCGCATTGAAGTCTACCATCCACCACGGCTCAAAATCCTTCTTTGTGTGGGTGCAGGACCCGTTCAGATAATAGTTCAATAAAGACCCGTCATTGGCTTTCTCGGGGGTCCCCAGCTCGTCAAAAAAGCTGGATTGGAAAGACTGTTTTTTCAGCGCTAAATTATATCCTTGAGAAGAAAGCAGAGAGGTTTGGTCAGCAAATGGATGTTGCAACCAGTGAGGAAAACAGGGAATTCTGGGCAACAACTCTGAAAACATATGTTTTCCAAATAGGAGTCAGCCCTAAAGGGAAAAACCACTGGGAAGGAATGGTGGGGGAATGGTAGGGGCCAGAAGGGAATGTGGCTGGGAGAAGTGGGAAAGGATGCTTTCTCAGGATCCTCTGGGTTACTCTGGCCTCCTCAGCTTAAAGCCAAATGGGGGATACAGGACAGGTTTAGAAAAAACACACTTACCCTCAAGTGATAGAATCCTAGAATCATGGGAGCTATACGGGCAGATCCACTCATACAAGGGATAATGGATCCCCTGTGGAGCCAGAGGAATGAGGGAAGGGGTTTCCACCTCAAAGTACCAGGGCAGAACTGCTAGACAGGGGTCCTATAGGTGAGGAGACCCAGCTTGTACCTTGGGGGCTAAAAAGAATCATGGAAAGAGCTGAGGGAACACAGCTTCTTAATATTTACCTGAGATGTGTACAGGGATCTCAGAGTCTGCATCACTGGTTCCTAAGGGAAAAAAGATGAATTTCAGAGATTCCCAATGGAACAAAAGAAAGAGAAAAAAGTAGAGAAAATAATCAATATTTGGTAAGACACCTAGATTTGAATTTGTTTGTGAGGGAAGAAACTGGCACGGTGGTGGGATGGACAGGGTGAGAACACAGAGCTATGCAGGAAATAATCACAGTTCCTTTAACTCTTGTTCTTGTGTCTTGAAAATGGCTAATAAGGGCCTGGAGGGTTCATTAATGTGAAGATTATGCCTTGCTTATTGCATGCCCCACAGTTGCTGCTATATCCTGTTGTCATTTTTCTTGTTTAGTAGCAACTCCTCAACACCGACTTGTTTTTGGCTTTGAGTCCTCTCTGGCACCCAGATCTTTTCTGGCTGGACTCAGGCAGAGCCAACCAGATCCTGCCTTGCATTCGTATTTCCTTGTTCTTCCTCCCTCAGGATAAAAAAACATTCTCACCCGTAATGAACTCCGCAGTAGCAAGCTGATCATTTTCAAGGGCAGATTTCAAAGTCCTCCTCAGAAACCCGAAGGCCACAAGATCAGAACAAATTTCAGATGAGCAAATAATTTAAAATAAAGTACCCAGGAGAGTTCTAAAAAGGCCACTTGTCACCTGACCATTGGTTGACCGTTAATTACCATTTGGGTTTTGGAGTGCGAGGGGATTGGGGTCGGCGGGGGGGCGGGGTGTAAGCAGTAGCTCTTCATTTTCCATTCTATTTCTATTCCATTGTCCACTCACCTCCACGGTAATAGCCCTCCATGACCAACCCAGGTATGGTCCCCAACTTCATCTGCTGAGTTTAGCCAGCCAGCCAGCAACAAAACCACGGTCCAGGAAGACGGGGTCAGCTGACTGGAAGTGGCAGAATCATGGCTCTCTTTTCTGATGCTGGGAGCAAAGTCACCCACTTAGGACCCGGTTTGCAGGCTGACTTTATGTAGTGATTGTAAGAAAGCTTTTTTTTTTTACAAGTTTAATCCTGCCAAGTCTTAAAATGTCTTTGTGGTTAGGTGGAATCTAGTCCTTTAATTAAGTACTATGTTTTACGAAGTTTCATTAGTCTGAAAGTTCATAAAAACTAATAAATGGCTTTGCTCTCCTTAAGGTTCGTTGCAATGGAAGTTTACTACACTTCTGAATTGGGATCCATTCTCCCGAGATGTTTCCTTGGGAACGATACTCAATCAATCAATAGTACTGAGAGCTTACTCTGTGCAGAGCACTGCACTAAATGCTTTGGAGAGCCTTGGTACTCACCATTCATTATGCTCTGTAGACTGAACACTTGTACTTCGCACAGGCTGAGAATATTTTTTCTACTCCCTGGGATGGTAACAGTGACATACTGTCCTCGCATGCCCCCGCAGTAGAATGGGACCGTCGCTCCGTTGTCGATGGAGGTGATCGTTGTACATCTGGAAAGGAAATGGGTTGCCAGGAAATGGATTCCAGGTGTCCACACAAACAGGAGTTCATCTTCCTGAAATCAGGCCTTCAGAGCAGGGCCAAATTCGCGGCTACACCGATCTGTCTGCTGAGCAATTGTACATGGGCCTGGGACCCCCTAGTAGTTGGGGGACCACTGACATCGGCTATGGGAACCTCATTCTAGGAGTAGGGGAGTCCGGGATGGGAGACCCACTCCTGGAGTAGTCAAGGGGCTAGGGAAATACCTGTTCATTCATTTATTCAATCATATTTATTGAGCACTTACTGTACGCAGAACACTGTACTAAGCACTTGGGAAAATACAACGATTGTCACATTTCCTGCCCAGCATTCCCTGCCCACAACAAGCTTACAACCTAGAGGTGGGTAAACAGACTTCAATACAAATTAATAAAATTACAGATATGTACATAAGTGCTGTGGGGATGGGAGGGGGGAAGAGAAAAGGGAGCAAGTCAGAGCAATGCAGAAGGGAGTGGGAAAAGAGGAAAAGTGGGGCTTAGTCTGGGAAGGCCTCTTGGAGGAGAAACTGGGGCTCAAAAGACAGAAGCAGAGTGGCTTAGTAGATTCAGGATGAGGTTGGTAGTCAAAAGGATCTGAGTTCTAATATCGGTTCTGCCACTTGTCTGCTGTGTGACCTTGGGCAAGTCACTTTACTTCTCTGTATCTCAGTGACCTTATCCGTAAAATGAGGATAAGACTGTGTACCCCTTTTGGGACATGGACTGTGTCCAACCTAATTAGTTTACCTACCCCAGTGCTCAGAACACTAATAATAATAATAATAATGGTATTTGTTAAGCGCTTAATATGTGCCAGGCACTGTATTGAGTGCTGGGGTAATACAAGATAAGTGGCTGGCACATAGAAAGGATTTTAACAAATACCATAAAAAAAGAGAAAGAGAGAGATGGTTGGCAGCACCCTGGGCTGGGAGAATCTCCAACCCAGAAGGCTGAAAGGAATTCTGCCAGTAGGGATTTTGGCTGTGCCAACAAGAAAGCAGCGTACAGATCCGTTCCCAGACTGATCTCTCCCGCTTCTGCCCCAAGGACTCCTTCAACACCCATCCTAACATCACCGTCCACGTGCCCCGGCCGAGGTTACCTGGGGTTGTCTGTGCCACCCGACTCGGATGAGTTGCCAATGAGAATCTCAGCCCCGATGAGCCTCTCTCCACAGCAGTCTCCGCGGTTAGTGACCACCACCGTCGTCACGCTGACGGACTCATTCAAATCCACCATCCACCAGGGGTTAACCTCTCTTCTGGTGTGAGTGCAGAATCCTCCGGCGAAGCTGCTCTCCAGAATGCCATCGTTGGCCTTCTTGGCTTCCCCTCTCCTGTCTTTGATGCTGGACTGGGAGGATACTTTTCCAAGTGCTAAATTGGGACCTGGAAATCCAGAAACAGAAACATTTTAAGGGGGAGGTCTGATGAGTCACTGCATCAGTGGCACGATGGGGTGGGGGTTCTCCGCAGGGGTGGAAGAAATAGGGAATCTCTGAGTCCTGCTTTCAGCCCTCGAGAGCCCTAATTAGTGAAGGGAGGTAGTGGCTTCCTCAGTGGTTTTTGGTATCACTGTAGCTCTTCCCAGTGCCTCCTGCTTCCCAGGGAATCTTGCACCCTTGGAAGACAAGGTTCAAGGCTGATTGGCAGCAGTGGCACAGGTGGGCTCATGCCCTAAGTTCTCCAAGTAACAGAAAGGTGAAGACCCTCCCTTTATGCCCCCAGTGTGGCTCCTTCTCCCTCTCGGCCCCCATTCTCCAGGTAGTTGGGCCCACACCTGGCTGCCCCTGTGGAATCCCTGTTTCTATGTCTCCCCAACAGGTCAATCTATCCTTGCCTTTTCCTTCATCCCCCTGTTGGGGCCAGGAACATGAAAACGGAACAGACTTAGATTTAGCCACTTCATCTGAGCTCAGGAAAGACATCCTGCTCCACTGAGATTCAACATCAGTCTGCCTCAAGGTGGAGGGGGGAAATCGGGCTTCATGAGCAACTTCAGCTTGTCACTACTCTGACTCCAGATAACCTGGATGGGGGTGGAGATGGGCCAGCGTTCCCACACTTGGGTGTACTGACAGCTTCAAAAACTTTTCTTCGGGACTATCCTTAGATATGCCAGGGTGCATCTTCAAAAATGTAGTGATGAGGGTTTGTTCAAAGTTCACGGTTCTAAATTCAGCTGTTTCGATGTCTAATCATGATTTAGAAAATACGGTGGGTAGGAGGGTCCCTCATCTTTCTTGGTTTTGCAGGTCTTTAAAGTGAACAGGGATCGTTCAGTCAAAAAATGAACATCATTTCTTGCACAGTCATTATCTGCCGAACAAAAATGACTTATCTTAGGAATTTTTCAAACAATCTGTGTGTGGGAGTGTGGGAATGTGTGCTTTGCATCTTGGTAGACCGAAACCAAGTATAACTCCAAATTGAAGAGTAATGTTACCAAACAATCTAGTCTGCGGTGCCCAAGGAAGATGGAAGCACCCTTGGTTCACAGAAATATTCGAACTGACGTCAGCCCAGAATTATGCAGCACACCTGGCTGGCCTTGGACATAATAATAATAATAATGCTCAATAAGCGCTTACCATTAGCTGAACCTCATGCTAAGCATTGGGATAGATTCAAAATAATCTGACTGGATGCTCTCCCTGTCCCACAGGGGGTTCATAGTCTAAGAAGGAGGGAGACGGGTATTTTATCCTCATTTTATAGATGAAGAAACAGAGGCACAGAGAGGACAAGTGACTAGTCTAAGTTCACACAACCAGCAAGTGGCAGAGCTCGGATTAGAACCCAGATCTTCTGGCTCCCAGTTCCGTGCTATTTCCAGTGGCAGTAGGTCTTACAAATCAAGTGCAGAAAGATAAATAGTCCTCATGGAAGCAAAAAAACACTCTCCTTGGGGACTGCTGTTGCTGAAGATGCACATATTTCTGCAAGGACGGGGCACTGGGAGGCAAAAGGACCTGGGTTCCAATCCTGGCTCCACCACTTGTCTGCTGTGTGACCTTGGGCAAGTCACTTCACTGCTCTGTGCCTCGGTTTCCTCATCTGTAAAACGGGGACTAGGACTGTGAACTCCATATGGGGCACGGATTGGGTCCAATCTGCCTTACTTGTATCGACCCCAGCGCTTAGTACAGTGCCTGGCACACAGTAATCACTTAGATACCAGAGGAAAAAAAAATTACCATAGGGGACGAGCACTTGGACTTCGCACAAACTGAGGTATTCTCTCCGCCTCGGTATGGTCACGGACACATACTGCCCTATCATCCCCTCACAGGTGAAGAAGTGTGTTTCCCCAAGGGCCATGGAAGAGATTGTTGCACATCTGAAAAAGAACCAGGTCACCGGAGATAAAGATTGCAGGGAGAGGGGCCGATAATAAGGATTATAATTATCTGGACGGTGGAGGCCTTCGGGGGAGAGAGGGGGCACATTCATTCAGTCATTCATTCAATCGTATTTATTGAGCGCTTACTGTGTGCAGAGCACTGTACTAAGCGCTTGGGAAGTACAAGTTGGCAACATATAGAGACGGTCCCTCCCCAAGAATGTTCTCCCGGGGGGATACAAAGTCTACCCTGAGGGCTCAGTTCCAGAGTCTTCTCCCCGAATAAAAGAGACCAGTACCTGGGGTTGTCTTGGCCCCCATTCCCTGAGGAATTCCCGATTCGGATCTCGGCTTCTTTGATCCTCTCGGCACAGCAGTCTCCTCGGTTGGTTATGGCGACCCCAGACACGGCGAATGCGGACTTCAGGTTGATCATCCACCATGGACCGTACTCCTTCCTGGTGTGCGTGCAGTGTCCTTTCACAAAGTGGCTCTCTGAGGACCCGTCATGGGCTTTCTGGGAGATCCCTCGGGAATCGTGGGTACTGGACTGGGAAGACCTACCCACCAACGCCACATTCAACCCTGAAAAACAAGAATCCAAGTTGCCTGACGGTCAGATGGCGGGAGTGCGATGGTGGAAATGTTCCTTCACCACAGAGAGCCAGACTTCTGCTAGGATTCAAGGATTAGATAGAGGAGAAGCAGCGTGGCTCAGTGGAAAGAGCACGGGCTTTGGAGTCAGAGGTCATGGGTTCGAATCCCAGCTCTGCCAATTGTCAGCTGTGTGAATTTGGGAAAGTCACTGCACTTCTCTGGGCCTTAATTCCCTCATCTGTAAAATGGGGATTAAGACTGAGCCCCCTCTGGGGCAACTTGATCACCTTGTAATCTCCCTGGCGCTTAGAACAGTGCTTTGCACATAGTAAGCGCTTTATAAATGCCAGTATTATTATTAGGAATCTTGACTCCATCCTACATCCATCAACCTTTCTAACCTTTACTGGATTGTGAGGTCCTTGTGGTCGGGGAACGTGTCTACCAACTTATTGTATTGTATCCAATTGTATTATTGTATTCAAGTGCTTAGTACAGTGCTCTGCACACAGTAAGCACTCAATAAATACGATTGATGATGATGATTGTATTGTACTCGCCCAAGTGCTTAGTACAGTGCTCTGCATACAATAAGTGTTCAATAAATACCACTGATTGACTGATCACTGATGTGGGTTCCTCTCTCAACCCACCCACCACCAACCCACTGATCACTAGCTCCCCTGTCCCCCCACCACAGGTCCAACCCAAATCCACAAATGTTCAACTGACGGCAAGCTCCAGGGGTAGAACCTTTGGGAGTTGAAATGTTGCAGAAGATATTCAGAGAGATATGAGAGTTCAAATCTAACTCTAGTGATTGTAAAAGATCTCTCCAACATCCCCCCGAAAAAAAACACCCTTCACCATAAGTCTGGCTGGGGCTAGCAAGGCCATAAAAGTGGAAGGGGATATTTTAAATCTCAGTGTGCTGGAGGAGCTCTCTCAGAGGATGGGACATATCCAGAAGCTTCCAAGCAAGGGAGTAAAGGTTCACTTGTTTTGTCTAGTCCAGTGATTGGAACCCCCGTCTTCGATTAATTTAAGCCAGTGTGTTCTTTTCAGACTGTGAGCCCACTGTTGGGTAGGGACTGTCTCTATATGTTGCCAACTTGTACTTCCCAAGTGCTTAGTACGGTGCTCTGCACACAGTAAGTGCTCAATAAATACGATTGATTGATTGATTGATTGATTTTATCATCCGGCACCCCTAGCCTTCAGATGTCCCAGGGCTCCTTCTGAGCACTACTGCAGACCCGTTAGAAAACAGATCGAGTCTGCTAAGGCTAAGAGGACCAAGAAGCCAACAGCCACACACTGGTACTTGGAGAAACGGACTCACCTACGTATGGCCCCGGTTGCCCGTGAACTTGTACTTCACAGAGAGAGAGATACTCTCGCCGGCGGGGAATGATCACGCTCACGTAGCGGCCTTTCATCCTTCTGCAGGAAAATCTAGCCGTCTCCCCCAGGCCCATGGAGGATATCACAGCACACCTGGGGGGAATCAAATGAACAGGCACTTGGCTGGAGTTTCTCCTCCAAAGCCCTGCTAAAAAGTACCACCTCCTCCAAGAAGCCTTCCCGGACTAGTCCCAAAATTTCCCATTCAGCAGGACACCTAGGCACTTTCTAGTTACTTATTTTTCATCTATTATCATATTTTCACAAAATATCCCCCCCATGTCTTCTGTTTGTTTCCCCAAGCACTCCGTACTCTGCTCTACACTCAGTAGTTGCTCAGTCGGTCCTGTTAATGAGGATGGTTGTTGACTTAGAATAGAAGCTCCTAGAGGGCAGAGCTTGGGTCAGCTGTGTGACTTTGGGCAAGTCACTTCACTTCTCTGTGCCTCAGTTACCTCATCTGTAAAATGGGGATGAAGACTGTGAGCCCCACGTGGGACAACCTGATCACCTTGTAACCTCCCCAGCACTTAGAACAGTGCTTTGCATATAGTAAGCACTTAATCAATGCCATCGCTATTATTATTATTATTATTAGACAACACACCTGGCACTCAGTGAACACCCAAAACAAATATTCTCAATCAATCGATGATATTTATTGGGCACTTTTTCTGTGCAGGGTATTGTACCTAAGAGTACAATATAATAAGGTTGGCCGACATGTTCCCTGGCCACAAGAAGCTTACAGTCTAGAGGTATCTCAGATGGTGGGGCTGGCTTGGAGGCTGGAACAAGTGGCTGGGGGACTGGGACGCTCTTAAGTCCCATCCCCAAACATCACCGAAACGAGGTTCCCCCTCAATCATTTCACCACTTCTGATGCCGTGTGAGTAATGGAGGTGGCTAGAGTCTTTACCCGTCATCATCGCCAAGGGGAAGATTGACCCAGTCTACGGATAGAGTGATTCTACTCCTGTCTTTCCAGAAAACTTGAGTGAAATCTCTCATTCATCACTATCACCTTCTACAACCCACCCACACACTTAGATCCTAGAGAAGCAGCGTGGCTCAGTGGAAAGAGCCCGGGCTTTGGAGTCAGAGGTCATGGGTTCAAATCCCAGCTCCACCAATTGTCAGCTGTGTGATTTTGGGCAAGTCACAACTTCTCTGTACCTCAGTTACCTCATCTGTAAAATGGGGATTAATACTGTGAGCCCCCCGTGGGACACCCTGATTACCTTGTAACCTCCCCAGCGCTTAAAACAGTGCTTTGCACATAGTAACCGCTTAATAAATGCCATTATTATTATTATCCTCTTCATGCCAACCTACTCACAGTACCCCACACTTATCTGTCTCTCCACCAACCTCTTGCCCCTCTGTCCTGGAACTCCCTCCACCTTCACATAAGACAGATCACCACTCTCCCCTGCTTCAAAACCTTATTAAAATCACATCTCCCCCAAGAGGCCTTCCCTGATTAAGCCCTCATTTCTCCGATCTGTCCCCTTTAAGCACTAAATAGTCACCCCTCGCTCAGCCCCAAGGCACTTATGTAAATAGTCATCATTTATTTTAATGTCTCTCTCCCCCGAAGTCTGTAAGCTCCTTATGGGCAGGAAACATGCCTACCAAATCTACGGCATTGTACTCTTCCAAACGCCTAGTACAATGTTCTGAGCACATTAAGGACTCCACAAATACCACTGATTGATTGCTTGATTCAGGACACCGCTTTCCCCTCTCCTAAATCCTCCTGCATTCTCGCCTGTCACCATCTAAAATTCAGATGAGAGAAGCATTGAATGGAAGAGCAGCTTCCACCCCTGCTGGTTCAGTCCAACTTCTCGGTTCCCTCCTTCCTCCGGGTTGAAGGAGAAAAATGTTACCTGGGGTTATATCTGCCCCCTTCCAGCTCTGAGTCCCCGATTCGGATCTCAGCTCCGTTGATCCGCTCTTGGCAGCAGTCTCCTCGGTTCATGATCACGACGGAAGACACGATGGCCCTGGAGTGCAAATCCACCCGCCACCAGGGCTGGTAGTCCTTCCTGGTGTGAGTGCAGTGGTTTTGGACAAAGCTGCTGGATGGCGACTGGTCGATGGCATTCTTGGAGTTGCTCCTGGAATCGAGGGTGCTGGACTGGGAGGTGCTTTTTCCCCAGGCCAGATCTGGATCTGGATGACGGCAATCAGAAAAGTGAGTCCACATGGCTGATAAAGGAGACCTGGAAATTCTCTACTCCCCCAGTGCTTCGAACAGTGCTTGGCATTCATTCATTCATTCATTCATTCAATCGTATTTATTGAGCGCTTACTGTGTGCAGAGCACTGGACTAAGCGCTTGGGAAGTACAAGTTGGCAACATATAGAGACGGTCCCTACCTAACAGCAGGCTCACAGTCTAGAAGGGGCACATAGTAAGCGCTTAACAAATACCATTATTATTATTATTATTATTATTATTATTATTATTATTATTAACTACTAAGTGCGTTCCTTTCCCAGGGTAAAGGAAAGTCTACTGACAAATCAACAGATCCCTAGATAGGCTTGACATATGGCCCCTGAGATGCTGTGAAATGCCTAATGCATAGATGGGCTCTTGGCAGTCTGGGTTTTTCTAAAACATGATCTATAACTCAGATCATATCCTGTATCTTTTCATTCATTCATTCAATCAATCTTATTTATTGAGCACTTACTGTGTGCAAAGCACTGAACTAAGCGCTTGGGAAGTACAAGTTGGCAACATGTAGAGACGGTCCCTACCCAACAACGGGCTCACAGTCTAGAAGGGGGAAACACCAAATAAATGATTTACTTCTGCTGAAGAACTTTGGCCAGGAGGAAAAAATAATCAGTACTATTCTTCCCTCTGTTTTGAGTAGGTGTGTGCTCCCTAGGAGCGGAGGGCACCTTGGATTTTCCTCTTCTGGAAGATAAGACTCCTCCGTTCCAGGAACTGCGCTCTGGCCATCTGACTGCCTAAAGTCCACCACGCGCTTTTCCTCAGCTCATGGTCGAAATGGGATTAAGACTGTGAGCCCCACGTGGGACAACCTGATTACCGTACCCCAGTGCTTAGAACAATGCTTGACACATAGTAAGCACTTAACAAATACCATCATCATCATTATTATACGTGCATATATGTGCGCATATACACCTATACGTGCATATATAAACAAGTAGATGTGCCTGTATACATGTGTATACCTCTTTCCCCTCCCCACAGCACCTGTATATATGTTTGTACATATCTATTACTCTATTTATTTTACTTGTACATATCTATTCTATTTATTTTATTTTGTTAATGTGTTTTGTTTTGTTGTCTGTCTCCCCCTTCTAGACTGTGAGCCTGCTGTTGGGTAGGGACCATCTCTATATGTTGCCAACTTGGACTTCCCAAGCACTTAGTACAGTGCTCTGCACACAGTAAGTGCTCAATAAATATGAATGAAAGGAAGTCCTTCACCTCTCCTTGCCTCAGATCATCTGAGGGATCATCTGTAAAATGGGGATTAAGACAGGTAGCCCCATGTGGGCCAGGGACTGAGTCCAACCTGATTAGCTCGTACCTACCCCAGCACTTATTACAGTGTCTGGCACATAGTGAGCACTTGACCATTTGAAAAAAAATCTCTTGAGGTGCAGGGTGACTGGCCCTATCCTGCTCTCTGGTGTCACCCAAGCCCTCTTCCCTGGAGTTGTGCCCCTTGGGAAACACCCAAGGGGATGGTCCTTCACAGAGCCTCTGCCCTCATATGAGGAAAGCAAAAAGTTGGTCAGAATTGGTTCTGCCCCTTCCAGACTCTGATGTGACGAGCACCAGCATGTCCTCTCTGCTCTCCAAAAGGAGAAAGTTAGGCTCAGGGTGTCCTTATAGAGAAACCCCAGCAGGAAAATGAACTGTGAATGTGTTTTTCAGATAATGACACAGGCAACAGAACTCAGGAACCCGATGCAAGAAGTTCAGTCTTTAGGGCACACTGAACTGCTGAGGCAAAAATCATAGGCAGAAAGAAAAAAAGGAAGTGAGGCTTCTCAGTACTTACTTGGGTCATTGGCAACATCATAATTAAATATTTCTCCTAAAGGGAAATGGAAAGAAATTCAGGACAGTTACTGGTGACACTCCCATCCCAGGTGTCTGTAGTGTTCTTGGCCCCCAAGGGAATGGAAATATCTCAGGCAAAACTGGAAATGCCAGGTGGGGAAAAGGAGAGGGGAAGGCCGGGCAGAGTCTCATTCACAAGCTGGGCAATGGAAGGATAGACCAGAGACCAACCCGGAGACGCATGTCCCAGCCTGGGAGCCAGGCCCACCCGAGAGAGGATGATTTGGAATGGAATTGCACACAACCTCTTTGCTGCAGAGGAATGGCCTCTCTGGGCCACCGACGGTTTCCGAGTTCAAGAGCTGTGACCGCATCATTGGAAGGAAACAGGGGAAAGCACGGACCATTCCCGATCCGTATTGTCAGGGTAGCATGAGGACCTCCATCTCCTTTGGACAGTGGTCATCCACCTGCTGGTCTGACCCTGCTCAGTGACCTCTGGCTCGATCCCCAGCTCCCCAGCTGTGGAAGCATGGGGCACAACAATTCCAGCCCGACTTTACTGGAATTTCCCAGAGCCTTGGAGTACCCCAAGCAGGGCTTCATGCAACGGGACAGGGCTCCCTAGGCACTGAGAATGCCAGGTGGGGAAAGTGGATGGGAGGGCTGAACAGAGCCTCGTTCCCAGACCGGGCAATGGGAGGATAGACCAGAGACCAACTGCAGACTATTAGAATCTTAGGGATATAAGGGCCCACAAGGGGTCATCTGGGCCAGTTCCATGTCTCCAGTCCCCTGACCCCACAACTTTCCTCTGGAACTTTTCCAAGGGGTTTATCATTCCCAGTAATTTACCAAAGCAGGAATGTCAGGAATTCATTTTGGCAGAAATGGGAACACTGTGAGGCCGTGGGCATTCTCTGGAAACCTTCATAACGGTACTGGCTAAATTTCACCTGACCCTGAACCTCTGGCCCAGCTGGAGCATCTGAGATGAGGTGTGGGACAATCAGAGAGAAGGGTCTGGGGTTGGGGGGGTCAGAACTGTACAGTCACACAATCCCACGTCACCCCTCGGTTGCCTGAGACTTGAACGGTCTTCTAGAACAGGGGCATCCTGGGTGGAAACTCGCTGGGATGCTCACTCAGGTGCTTGGGGCAGAACTTACCAGAATCCTCCAGGGGTTTGCCCAGAACTTGCACTTCACAGAGACTGAGGTATTCAATCCGCCCGCGGATGATCACCGACACGTACCGGCCCAGCATCCCACCGCAGTTCAGGATGATCGTTTTGCTGAGGTTCCTGGAGGGGACTGTGCCACATCTGGAAAGGAAACAAGTATCCACTGAGACTGGCAGTACCATGAGGGTGGGGCGACATGGAATGACGCCCCCATCATCTCCCTGTTCTTCCCCCAGCCTCCACAGTCCACTGGGGACCACCCAACACTGCTTATGAGGCTTTGGCATTCTTTCTCTCCCACTGACTAGAGGAGAAAGGAGAGTCTGGCAACACCAGAAAGCTCCTTCCTTCCTTTCCTTGCTCCAGGATCTCAACGATCAGCTATATGGAGCTCAGTCACAACTGCCCTTGCTCGCTGCCACTTATTGCAGGGACCCTCTGAGGGGTGGTACTGGAGCCTCCCTCTTGAAATTGGCCCTTGGCCAACTCCTGGGGATTTTTTGGACAACTGGGCATTTCCTAGCTGGACGCTGAGCTATAAGATCTAATCATCTCCAGGAGAATAAGTGTCCAAGCCCAGAGAAGAGATGAGTAGGAGGCCGAAGAGGAGACCATTCTGCTCATGTTCTGCCTTCCGGGGCTACCTGCCCCAGCATATACCCACTCCATTCGCTGATGGTCTCAGCATTGGGTTTTCCCAGATGGAATAAGTTGCCCAGAGAAAGGGAATGGGCTGTCTTTTGACCCGTGAGTAAACTTGTCTTTCCTGGAGAACAGGATGTCCATCTGGTCCCTTCTCGAAGTGCCAAAAACCCAAGGGAGACTGAGACAGGGAGGCTTCACCAATGTTCCGTTCCCGAATAAGTCAGGCACAACGTAATAAAGTCACCAGACCCAGTGAACAGAGAGAGATTTTAGCCAGGCAGCTCAAGAATAAATGTTATTCAGCCACGCACACCTGCATCTCTGACTCAGAGAGTTACCAGGCAGATTAGGGACCTGAGGGTGAGGAAAATGACTGAGGTGTAATTGGGAGAGGGCAAGGAGAGAGGCATGGGGAGATGACAGCATCCCACCTCACCCCCTGGGGCCAAATGACGCCATTACTTCTAACCTGCCAGGGACAGAATGATCCAATTCCCCCAGATCCAGTAGCCACTAGAAATCAAAGGACTAGTCGCTTCATTCAGAGGCAATGGATCCTTTTGATGTCCAATGTCCTGGTCCAAAAATGATGGGAGAAGTTTCCATTCCGCTTGTCTCCCTGCCTTTTAACCTTGAAATAGCCTCCCTTCCGTGGGGTCTGGTTCCTACCAGCCAAGACCTTGACGGTGTATCCTGAATACAGGGGGAGTCTTTCTCTTTCAGGTGCCCGTTCACATTCTTCTAAGAGAAAGAAAGTGGCAGCTTCATCAGTAGAAGCCCCAGGTGGGAGGCAAGGATAGTCCCTAGGAACATTGTGGAAGGGGAGGAAAGATGAGAAGTACTGGGGGAAATAACTAACTCGTATCTACCCCAGAGCTTAGAAGAATGTTTGAAGCATAGTAAAGCGCTTAACAAATGCTGTTTAAAAAAAAAAAAAGGACTGAAGTCTGGAGACTGGGGGAGGTTAAATCAAATTTATGGGATAATGTCGAATGGGATGAGACAAGTGGCTAGACCGTGAGCCCGCTGTTGGGTAGGGACCGTCTCTATATGTTGCCAACTTGTACTTCATAAGCGCTTAGTACAGTGCTCTGCACACAGGAAGCGCTCAATGAATACGATTGAATGAATGAATGAATGAATGAATGAATGAATGAATGAATGAATTGGGGGAAAGCTAAGCCGTTCAGTCCCTGAGGAATAACCTGACTGGGGAGAGAGACCCTCAAGTTTTCTAGTCTCACAGCAGATTTGGGGAGACAAGCAAGCTGAAGCAGGGAGCCTCCAGACCAAAAAAAAAGGTGGCAGGAGAAGCCGCGTGACTTTACAGAAATATCACAGGCCTGGGAATCAGAGGACTGGGTTCTAGTCCCAGATCTGCCACATACCAGCTGAGTGACCTTGGGCAAGTCACATAACTTCTCTGTCTCCGTTCCCTCATCTGCAAAATGGGGATTTGATACCTGTTCTCCCTCCTTCTTAGACTGGGAGCCCCAGGTAGGACTTGTGGAACCTGGAGTCGGAAGGAACTGGGTTTTAATCCCGGCCCCGCCTCTTTGTCTGTTGTGTAACCTTAGGCAAGTCACTTCACTTCTCTGTGCCTCAGTTAACTCATCTGTAAAATGGGAATTAATACTGTGAGCCCCATGTGGGACATGGATTGTGTCCAACCTGGTTAGTTTGTATCTCGCCCAGAGTTTAGTACAGTTCCTTGCACACAGTAAGTGCTGAAGGGCCTGAAGCTATAGAGGAAGTTCTATTAGGAATCTACTAAAAGGAAGGCCAACTGATATTGACCACTAATCCGACTTGGACGTAGATCAGTGGCAACCACATCAACCCGTCAGAAGAACCCGGATTCTAATTCTGGCTTTGCCACATATCCTCTGTGTGACCTTGGGCAAGTCACTTAAGTTCTCTATGCCTCAGTTACCTCATCTGTAAAATGGGATTTAATACTGTGAGCCCCATGTGGGACATGGACTGTGTACAACCTGATTAGCTTGTGTATACTCCAGCGTTTAGTACATTTCCTGGCATGTAGTAAGCACTTAATACCATAAAAAAGACCCCCAAACCCAGGGGTCTGGTCATCCTTATGAGAAGCAGCGTGGCTCAGTGGAAAGAGCCCGGGCTTTGGAGTCAGAGGTCAGAGGTTCAAATCCCGGCTCCACCGTCAGCTGAGTGACTTTGGGCAAGTCACTTAACTTCTCTGTGCCTCAGTGACCTCATCTGTAAAATGGGGATTAAGACTGTGAGCCCCCCGTGGGACAACCTGATCCCCTTGTAACCTCGCCAGTGCTTAGAACAGTGCTTGGCGCATAGTAAGCGCTTAACAAATACCAACATTATTATTATTATTATTATTATTATTAGAATGGTGCTTTGCACATAGTAAGCGTTTAATAAATGCCGTCATCATCATCATCATCATCCTTAACCTGCTTTCTTCTACCCGACACAGCCCAGAGTCATTACCTGGGGTTGCCTTTGCCGCCGTTCTCTGCCGAGTCCCCAACCTTGGCCTCGGCCCCATGTAGACGCTCCCCACAGCAGTCTCCACGGTTGGTGATCAAAATGGAAGACACGTTGATCCTTGTCTCCATATCTACCATCCACCAGGGTTCAAAGTCTTTCTTGGTGTGCGAGCAGTGGCCGTTAGAGAAGTTGTTTTCCGAAGATCCATCGATCGCATTCCTGGGGTCTCCTCTTGTATCATGGGTACTGGACTGCGAAGAGTCTTTGCCAATGGCCAGGTTTCTATCTGTAAAATAAATAGCCCTGGGGACTCACTGGCTGGCCAGGTGGTGAGTGGGGAGCATTAACCATCCTGCGTCTTTTTCATTTTAAACCCAATGCTTCCCTTTTCCTTTGAAACTGGCTCAGGAACGGGTCAGGCCTTGTGCTACGAAGGTGGGAGCTTCTACATATAGGCATCCTACCAGTAGGTTCTCATAGCCGCATAGATCTAGGGGAGGGCAGCAGAGCCAACAGCTCCCAAACAGAGGTTGTCAGGCAGTCCCATGGCATTGTGCTCTGGACCCCACTAGAAATTCCCCTGTGGTCCCACCCGTTCTCCCACCTCACCCCTTCCCTCTCCCTCCATCCCCAGCCTGGGACCCCAGGAAGAGCTAAGTCATCATCAACCCTGCACTCAGCTAGCCCTCTCTTCCCTCAAGCACACTTTCTTCTCTCTCTCCCAAACACCCCTGGTTTCCCGCAACTGACTCCAGAAGCTGCTGAAGTCCAGAGAGGTGGAGGAGATTTCCATCATGGAAACCCACATTGCAGCTGGTTGAGTTGTGGAATAACATTTGCAGGGAGGCAAACCACCAGCAAGGCTAAGTCTCCTTAAATTGTGAACCTTCCTGAGGGACAGTGACTTTGTCCATTTCCTTCCTGGATATTTTTTCCGGTGCTTAATACAGTGCTCTGCAGACTCTAAGTACTTAATACTATTACTACTACTAAAGCCTCCAGCCCAGCACCCTGAAATATTAATGAGGACAATCGAAGCATTGGGGTCACTTCAGTGGCCAGGAAACAGCAGGAGATGGACCATGGGGGGCACTGACCTGAGAAGATGATGCTGTCACTGGGCCGGTCTCCTTCAGCCTCTGGATGAAAAGGGAAGAAACAGAGCCGAGATGGCCCCAAGAGATGATGGAGAGTGAATACCTCCTCTCCTTTTTCCCCCTCCTGATTTCTTCCATTTCCACTGCCTCTCTTCCTCCTCTCCATTTTCTTCCTCTTTCCCCTTCCTTAACACCTGTCTCCTTCTAGTCCTGAGCATGCTCGGCATTCATTCATTCAATCATATTTATTCAGTGCTTACTGTGTGCAGAACACTGTACTAAGCGCTTGGGAAGTACAAGTCGACAACATATAGAGACGGTCCCTACCCAACTACAGGCTCATAGTCTAGAATAGGGAGACAGACAACAAAACAGAACATGTAGACAGGAGTCAAAATCATCATCTTCATTTCCAGAAGTGAACTGGGACTGTGTATAGGGGTGACACTTGGAGTCTTCAGAGAGCCTTACCAAATCCCTGGTAAATTTCACATGACCCTCAACCTCCAGCCAGGCCTGGGGTGACTATCCAGATGAAATAGGTGGAGGACCTGGTGTGGGACAATCTGAGAGAAGGGCTTGGGGTTGGAAGACCGGGATTGCACAGTCAGACAATCCCATGTGACCCCCACTGCTGCCTGAAACTTGAATGGCGGCTGGAAACTTGCTGAGATGCTCGCCCAGATAATAATAATAATAATGATGGCATTTATTAAGTGCTTACTATGTGCAAAGCAATTTTCTAAGAGCTGGAGAGGTTACAAGGTGATCAGGTTGTCCCACATGGGGCTCACAGTCTTCATCCTCATTTTACAGATGAGGTCACTGAGGCATAGAGAAGTGACGTGACTTGCCCAAAGTGGCGGAGCCGGGATTTGAACCCATGACCTGTGACTCCAAAGCCCGTGCTCTTTCCACTGAGCCACACTGCTTCTCCTGATGCCTCGGGGCAGAACTTACCAGAACCCTCCAGTGGCTTGCCCAGAACTTGCACTTCACAGAGGCTGAGGTACTCAATCCGCCCGGGGATGATCACCGACACGTACCGGCCCAGCATCCCACCGCAGTTCAGGATGATGGTTTCGCTGAGATTCATGGAGGGGACTGTGCCGCATCTGGAAGGGAATCAGATCCACAGTGAACACTCATCCTGCTTCCGCTGGACATGTGATTTTCACCCCGACATCCAAAAGACCCCAGTCCGAATCCACTAGGGACCTGCTTCCTCCCAGCAAAGTTCTCTCTCGGAGGTCTTCAGTGAGTCAGGAACGGTGTCACAGACCACCAACTCAACAATTCCTGGCCTTGGATGTAAATCAGTGGCAACTGCATCAACCAGGAGCCCGATCATCTTCTCTCTGGAGCGGCCCAAAGCCAATACCTGGGGTTGCCCTTGCCGCCGTTCTCTGCCGAGTCCCCAATCTTGACCTCGGCCCCGTGTAGGCGCTCCCCACAGCAGTCTCCCCGATTGGTGAGCAAAACAGAAGACACGTTAACTCTTGTTTTCAAATCTACCATCCACCAGGGCTCGAAGTCTTTCTTGGTGTGTGAGCAGTGTCTGAGGGGGAAATGGTTCTCCGTAGATCCATCAATGGCATTCTTGGAGTCTCCTCTTTCATCCTTGGTACTGGACTGGGAAGACATTTTGCCAACAGCCATGTTTTTTTCTGCAAAATAAGCAGACCAGAGGCCTAGTTAACCAGCGAAGTGGTGGGTGGGGAGCCTGGAGAACAGTGCGATATTCCCGTTTCGGACCAAAATTTCTCTTTCAGGTGCCCAGGGGAAGAAAAGCAATTTCCAACCAATCAAATGAGTGGTAAACTCTCCTCCTTCTCCACCCAAATTATTGAGCTGCCCCCCAGAAGTTAAGACAGAGGGGACAGCTCCCCGAATATAACCATAACCCAAAGTTGTGCAGCCGAAACCTATAGTAACATCTATCTGTCACCTCCACCTAGGTGTTGTCTCCTCAGCGCGATCGGGCAGGGAGCAAAGTGAGACTCCTCAGCCAGAGGCTCAACTCTGCTTCTCCCTTCTCCCTTGACTGGTGGATGAAGATCGTGTGAGGTGGGCAGGAGGCTTTATTTCCTCTGGGGCTTGGGCAGGCTTCTGATCGATGGACACGGTGCCTGTATCTTTAATAATATCTGTTAAGCACTTACTATGTTCGATGCACTGTGCTAAGCACTGGGGTAGATAAAAGACCATCAGGTTGGACACATTCCATGTCCCACAAGGGCTCACAGCTTTAATCCCCGTGTTACGGATGAGGTAACTGAAGCACAGAGAAGTTAAGTGACTTGCCCAGGGTCACACAGCAGACATATAGCAGAGCTGGGATTAATAATAATAATGATAATAATGGCATTTATTAAGTGCTTACTATATGCAAAGTACTGTTTTAAGCACTGGGGAGGTTACAAGGTGATCAGGTTGTCCCACGGGGGGCTCACAGTCTTCATCCCCATTTACAGATGAGGTAACTGAGGCCCAGAGAAGTGAAGTGACTTGCCCAAACTCACACAGCTGACAAGTGGCAGAGCCAGGATTTGAACCCATGACCTCTGACTCCAAAGCCCAGGCTCTTTCCACTGAGCCACGCTGCTTCTCAACCCAAGTCCTCTGAATCCCAGGCCTGTGCTCTTTCCACTAGGACCCCAACGAAGAACCCCAGGAGGGACTGACTCCATCTGTCTGGTCCTGACTTACTTCTGGCAAGCCTTCCTCTCTTCTCCCCTCAAATGCCTCACTAATTTCTGACACATGATGCCCGGAACTGGTAAACAGTGAGGGGAGACTGAGGTGAATTGAGACATGGAAACCCTCACGCACCTGGGTTAGAGAACGAGCTAAGGAGTAGAGTTGGCTAAGGGGAAAAAGGTAAATTAGCACTTAGAGTAACTAAGGCTAAACCAGTCAGCGCAGCACCGGAGGACAATAAGGGAAAAGAGAAGTAAAGGACCGCTACCACTACGTCAGAGAAGCTGCAGCAGCAGCCGAAGAAACCCACTGAATACGGACCTGAAGGGACGTTGCCATCACTACGGGGCTGCACTCCTCCATCTGTCTCTGAGAGAAAAGGGAAGAAACAGACCTGAGATTCCTCCCTGAACCGATGAGATCAAGGGAAAGCGGCTTCCTGATCTTCACGGCCACCGGGGCGAAGGCCGGTGATCTGTAAGGGATGGGGGATGCAGCTGACCTCAGGGCTGGCCCTTCCGATCACTGTATTATGAACTCCCAGGAATGAGAGAAATCTTATTATAATAATTATAATAATAATGATGGTATTTGTTGAGCGCTTTCTATGCGCCAGGTGCTGTATTAAGTGCTTGGGGAGGAATACAAGCTAATCGGGTTGGACATAGTCTTGGTCCCACACTGGGCTCACAGTCTTAATCCCCATTTTACAGATGAGTTAACTGAGGCACCGAGAAGTGAAGTGACTTGCCTATGGTCACACAGCAGACAAGGGGAAGAGCAACAGGAAACGTGGCTGCCCAGGCTGGCTCAGGTCATTCTAGACTGTGAGCCTGCTGTTGGGTAGGGACCGTCTGTAGATGTTGCCAACTTGTACTTCCCAAGTGCTTAGTCCAGTGCTCTGCACACAGTAAGTGCTCAATAAATACGACTGAATGAATGAATGAATGGGTCCATATGGGTCAGTTGAGAGGCCGGGGCCTGGCTAGGGAAACTGTAGTTTCTCCAGTTGTCTGCTCTGCGTTGGCTTTCCAAGGGTACCCAGCTTTATAGAATATGTGCTGTGTAGCAGGGTGGGGCAGCCCCTTAGCAGACCCTCCATGAATCAGGCAGTCCTGAGGCAATGGGTTCCCAAGATGCTCGGAGACCGGCACCAGATCCCTCAGGATATTCCCCTGCCCTCTGCTGCAGTCACCATAGAGAGGGTCCCAGGGTCCTCCAACCCAGCTGTTCCTGACTCCTCTCTGGCCCACTTTCCTCTCTCAATCCATCAATGCTACTTACGGAGCACTTACTGTAATAATAATAATGGCATTTATTAAGCGCTTACTATGTGCAAAGCACTGTTTTAAGCACTGGGGAGGTTACAAGGTGATCAGGTTGCCCCATGGGGGGCTCACAGTCTTCATCCCCATTTTACAGATGAGGGAACTGAGGCACAGAGAAGTTAAGTGACTTGCCCAAAGTCACACTGCTGACAATTGGTAGAGCTGGGATTTGAACCCATGACGTCTGACTCCAAAGCCCGTGCTCTTTCCACTGAGCCACGCTGCTTCTCTGCTGTGTGCAGAGTACTGTTCTGAGTCCTCCAAACACACCATTGGTTACCCTAAGACTGTAAGCTCATGTTGGACAGGGAATGTTTTTACCATCTCTGTTACATGGCACTCTCCCAAATGCTTCGTACAGTGCTCTGCTCACACTAGGCACTCAATAAATACCACTGATAATGACTTAGAGACCTGTGATCAATCCAGAGAGATGGAAGTGATTTGCGTCTATCTGGATACAAACCAAGGAAACTCCAGTGCCCCTGAGGAAGAGACTGAGCTGAGTGGGAAAACTAGGTTTGCTTGGGAGAAAACCACCCCGGGGCTAAAGGGTCAGCCCAGTACCCTAATGCAACGACAAGAACAAGCAGAATATTACGGACCATCACAGTGGCACAGAAACTAGAATGATTCCTCTAAGCACTGACCTGAGGGGGGACTGTTGTCATAAGTGGGCTGCTCCTTGCCTTCACTGGGACCTGGTCGATAGGAAAGAAACAGGTCTGAGATTCCCCCACTGGGCGCAGGGGGAGGGCTGAACTCTGCCTCCTCACGTAGCGCTGTCGACTGGGCAGCCATGAGGCCCCCAAACTTCCAGAACAAAGACCAGAAAACCAGTCCACCCAGCCTGATACTTTTTGGTTCTTCTGGCATGTGGAGTCATGGCAAGGGAGAGCTCCCAGCTGCCACGTCCGGAGAGTCACAACTGCATCCTGCTGCTTTTGGCCCTTGGCTCACACCTCCCTGCGGAGGTGTCAGCGGGGGGGGCCACCTTGGTTGGCAGACCCCTGTCTCCAGGCCAGGGGGTGCTCCTGGGCAGAGCCCATGGTTGAGGTGATGGTCACCCCACAATCCACACTTCCTCTGGCCCTGCCTGACATCCTAGGTTTCTGGTGTCCAACAAGGTGAGAGGCTGCGAAGTCACAGGAGAGGAGGCCGGGGCACAGCAGGGAGAGCTCCCACTCACCACCTGCCCACACTCTGGGGTGGGCTACGGGGAGCGGGAGACCACCGTGCTGGTAATCAGAGTGAAGGAGCCTGTGTCCGATAAACCGTCCACCTCCAAGTTCAGTCATTAGTAACTTCAGACCCTCACGGCTACAGAGAGGGACCCATTCTACCTCGTACTTGGCAGCAGGGGATGACCCGAGCTCGGGTGGGCCTTGACGATCCTGAACCGAGACCAAGAGATTTTATTACGGTCCAAAAGCGGGTGGCTCTTTGCTTGCCATGAGCTCTGTCAAGCCAAGAGCTGCTCGGGAGGGATGTGACTGCTGAATCTGGTGAGGAGGCCAGATCCGGGGAATTTTCTGGTACTCTCTTGAGCAGATCTAACTCCCCTCTGGCTGTAGTGGCTGTTTCATCACTTCCTTTCTTCACCAGCCCCTGTCTGACCAGGGACAATAAACCAGGAAGGGCTAAGAAAACACCTCCCTTCTATCCAGCTGCTCCTGATTCCCCTCTGACCCACTTTCCTCTCTCCCCTCCAAACACCCCCTCTTCTCCCCAGGTTAAGAACCTACCAGCAGCGCAGAAAGATGAGGCAATTTGTTTTTATCTGGGCACAAACCAAGGAAACCCTATTGCAACTGGGAAAGAGGTGAAGCTGATGTGTAAAATTTGCTCAGGGAAAATCGCCGTGAAGCTAAACCAGTCAGCCCAGCACTCCAAAACAGCAACGAGAACAAGCAAAATATTAGGAGTGGCCAGAGTGGAGGTAGACTGATTCCTCTGGGTATTGACCTGAGGAGACACTGTTTTCATTAGTGGGCTGCTTTCTGCTTTCACTGGGCTCTGGATGAAGGGAAAGAAATAGGTCTGAGATTCTTCCAATGGGTGTCGGAGGAAGGGTTTAAGTATCAATGCTGAACTCTGCCCCCTCACCTCTCAGGACCCCCAGGCCCCCAGGGGACAGCCACAAGGCCCTGAAACTTCCAAAACAAAAACTCACCTGCATGACCTGAAGCTTTTTGGTCAATCAATCAATCGTATTTGTTGACCGTTTACTGTGTGCAGAGCACTGTACTAAGCACTTGGGAGAGTAAAAACAAGAGAGTTGGTAGACACGTTCCCTGCCCACAAAGAGCTTACAGTCTAGCGGCCCTTCATGCTTGTGGAGACCTGGGAAGAGGGAACTATCAGGAAGCTCCCAGCAACCATGGTTAGACAGTTACATCTGCATCCCTTCTCTTTCAGCCCTTACCTCATTACGACCTGTCGTGGTGACAGTGGGGGAAGTCACCACCATTGCTTCCAGCTCGGAAAGGGATAGAAAAGGGCAGATCAGGGGAAGGTAGAACCTTGGGCTAGGAGGGTTTCTGCTTAAACTCGCTAGACTATGTGCTTGTTGTGGGCAGGAAACATGTCTTATGCTTCTGTTGAAATTTCCCATGGGCTAGATACAGTTTATTGCACCTAGTAAGCACTCAAATACCAATATTACTTCTACTGCTGCTATTGCTCATGCAGGTGGCCATGGGTCCCCATGGCTACCCAACTGTATAGTGGTCAGTGGCAGGCCAGAACAGGGTAGGATGCAGCTGGTAGCCCCCAACCTCCAGCACTAGTTTCCCATTTCCCATGCTGCTTACGGGACTCACGGTAGACACTCCTGTACTTCTCCATCCATGAAGTCTCCATTCCGCAGGGGTCCCAGACCCTAACAGGGATTGAAGGAATATCTTCCCTCCAGCACGCTTGCAAGCCCACTTTCCTCTCTCCCCTCCCAATGCACCATCAGTGACCATTAGGAACATGTTAGCAGTCCAGAGACACTGATGTGATTTGTGTCCATCCAAATAAACACCAAGAAAACTCTTGAATCCCTGAGGAAGAAACTGCACTGATGGATAGAATTTACTAAGGGAAAACTACCACAAGGCTAAAACAATCAGCCCATCAACCCGGAGCAGCAATGAGCCCAAGCAAAGCATTCGAGGTTCCTCCCCAGAACGGCAGAGAAGCAGCACTGACCTGAAGAAACATTGTTGTCATTAGCAGGCTGCTCTCCATCTTCACTGGAATCTGGATGAAAAGAAAGAAATAGGTCTGAGATTCCCCCAATGAGTAGAGGAAGAGGGATCCAAGAATCAACATTGAACTCTTTCCCCTCAGTCAACGCTGTCGATTGGACTGATTCAATGGACCCCCAAGGGACAGCATGAGGCCCTGAAACTTCCGGAATAAAGACCCGGCTGATGAACTTGAGCTTTCTGGTCCTTTTTGTTGGTGGAGACGCGGGAAGGGGGAACCATGGAGAAGTTCCCAGGGGCCGTGGATGGAAAGTCACAATTGCATCCTCTCTCCTTTCCAAACAGGCTGATGGCTTCTGACAGGTGACACCATCTGCTAGGCACCTCTGATAGTTCAGAGATCAATGGCACAGAGCTCTCTCTCTCATCAGAGGGACTTGATATGAACTCCCTCCAACAGAGTGTAAACCCCACCAAGGGCAGGCACCTGGTTTTCTACTCCAAGTATATATGCCCAAGCCCCAAGTACAGTGCTCTGCACAGATTAGCCCCAAGTACAGTGCTCTGCACAGATTAGGCACTTGACAAATTTCAGATGATGGTGGTTTGTACCTCTATCACTCTGGATCAGGCTTTCACCATCTCTTAGCTGGATTGCTGCCTAAACCTCCTAGCTCATCTCCATGCCCATTGCCTTCTTCTTGAGGCTCCTCTGTACTCTGCTGCTGTGAATGCCACTCCGAACACAACACTCTGTCCCTCAAACACCGCCCATGACTTCATTTCTCTACGCTTTAAGCAGAAATCCAAACCATGGGATTGAAGGATATCAACCAGCTGTCTCCTTCATACCTTCCCATTTTCTTCTCTCACTTCACCTCCTCCAGGAAGCATCCCCTGAATTCTCCCCACTTCCTCTGATCATGTAGTCTTACTCTCCCATAGCACTTTGGTGTATATTGGTTTATTTCTTCACCTAGTCCAGTTTGGACTACCAGTCTCTAGCATACTCTTCCAAGCACCTTAGTACAGTGCTCAGTGCAAAATAACGTGACTCAGTGGAAAGAGCCCGGGCTTTGGAGTCAGAAGTCATCGGTTCAAATCCCGGCTCCGCCACTTGTCAGCTGTGTGACTTTGGGCAATTCACTTCACTTCTCTGGGCCTCAGTTACCTCATCGGGAAAATGGGGATGAAGACTGTAAGCCCCACGTGGGACAATCTGATCACCTTGTAAACTCCCCAGTGCTTGGAACAGTGCTTTGCACACAGTAAGCGCTTAATAAATGCCATCATCATCATCATCAAAATAAGCACTCAAATATCAGGGAGTGACAATGTTTGGATACCATCTGGATCTGTCTTTTTATTTCCCCTTATGTAAATTCATCATGAGTAGGGATTGAACTGATTACTCTTATGGGATGCTCCCAAGCACTGAATCCAGTCTATTACCCTGGACATACTAATGAATGAATAAATGACTTGTATCTACCCCAGATGCAACCCAATGAAACTCTAGTGTGCCTGAATGAGAGAGTGAGCTGAGGAGAGCTTACTAAGGGGGAAAACTTCCCCAAACTAAAGCAGCCAGCTGGCCAAGCCCCCCCACAGAATAACAATGAGAGCAAATGGAATATTTAGGGGTCACTTCAGTGACACAGAAGCAACTGACTTGAGTGGACACTGCTGTCAGTATTTGGACGCTCTCCTCCTTCCGTCTCTGAATGGGAGAGAAAGAAACCAAGCTGAGATATTCTTCCCAACTCCTACTAATGCATCTGGGGTGAGGGTGAGTTCAGGGATAAATTTTACTAGGGAGACAAGCATCGCAAGATGAAAATAGCCTAGCACCCTAAAGGTGATGACAAAAAATAATGAAACATTAGAGGTTGACCCTCTAATAGAAGAAAAGGAACAAAGAGATTGCTTCCATGGAGGTCTGACCTGAAGGGACAATGCTGCTCTTTGCAGGCAACTCCCTTCCTTCTGCCTCTGGATGGAAGGAAAAAAACAGGGATCTGGATGGCTTGGGGTGGGAGCAAGAGAATGGAGACAAGGAAGCAAAGCTCAACTCTGCTCCATCACCTTTTCAGGCCAAGGGTTAGTGAATCAACACTCCCTGAGCTGGCCCAGCCTTCTCTCTAGCCCACTCTGGCCTATCTCCCCTCCAAACATCCCCCTGGTTGGGCACGGGTACTGTTAAGAAGCCAGATAGCTGGAAGTGATTAGAGTAAAGGAAACCCTAATGTGTCCAGGGCAGGTAATAAGGCTCCAAGTTGGCTCAGAGTCTGTCCTGGAGCAATCAAAGGAACAACAAATGATGAAATGAAATGAAATTATAACAAGTTCTGACCCAAGGAGTTACCACTGTCATCTTTGGGCTGCTCATATCCTTGAGGCCCTGGAGGGAAAAGAGAAAAAGAGTTCTGAGGGCCCCTTCAAGGCAAGGTGGACAGAAAATATCATCTCCCTTTTTACCCATTCCCTCCCACTTTTTTCCCCTCTCTTCCTTTTCCTCCTCTCCCAGTTTTTCTTTACCCTTAGTCATTCTCTCTGTCCCGTCTCAATCCCCAACCTCTCTGTCATACACTCTGGTTCCAATCACACCCCACAGGAGGTGGCTAGAATTCTGCTCATCTTCTTCCGTCCCCCCACCCCCAGAAGTGATTGTGTACCCTGTCAGGGATCTGGATGGATGTGGCCACACCCCCTGGGATTTGGCTCAGGCCAGGCCAGTTCTGGTCCAGGTTGTATTTTAGTAAATATGTGTACTCTCTCCCCCCCACCCTTTGTCTCTCTCTCTCTCTCTGATGATTCAATGCCATCATCATCATCATCTAAAATCCTCCATTTGGCAGTGGTCCAGTGCAGAAAATGTCATCCTTAGGCTCTTCTGACCCCTCTGAAGACCCGTTATGTATAGAAGGACACTGAATGAGAAAAAGAAGTGATGTTTCAGGGACTTACCTGAATCCTTGTCAGTCCCCTGGTTACCTCCTGATCCTAAAGGGAAATGAAAGGAAATTCAGAGCAGTCACTGGAGATGGCGGTGACCCTCCCATCCTAGGGTTCTGTGGAATTTTGTGCTGTCCAGGGGAACGGAAATGACTCAGAGAAACCCAGGAATGCCAGGTGGAGTTTGGTGGAGAGGGGAGAGGTGAGCACAGCCTAGTTCCCAGACTGGGCAAGGGGACGACAGACCAGAGAACAACCTGGTGATGTATCACCCAACCTGGGGGATGAGTTCACCCAAGAGAGGATGGTTTGGAATGGAAGCGAAGCTCCAGTCCTTGACTGGCTGCATTCAGCCACCGTGCTGCAGGGGAATGGCCTCTCTGAGCCACTGTAGGTTTCCTGGTTCAAGGGCTGCAACTGCATCACTGGAGGCATTAAGGGCAGGGGAACACGGTGCTGTTCCCCATCTGTATTATAATGATAATAATGATGATGGCATTTATTAAGTGCTTACTATGTGCAAAGCACTGTTCCAAGCGCTGGGGAGGTTACAAGGTGATCAGGTTGTCCCACGGGGGGCTCACAGTCTTAACCCCCATTTTACAGATGAGGTAACTGAGGCACAGAGAAGTTAAGTGACTTTCCCAAAGTCACACAGCTAAGTGGTGGAGTTGGGATTTGAACCCATGACCTCTGACTCCAACGCCCGGGCTCTTTCCAATGTGGCATGAGGAGATGAGTCCTGACCACTATCTCCTTTGTATGACGGTCATCCCATTGCTGAGTTGACCCCTGCAGTGACCCCAGCCTGATCCGCATCTCCCCAGCTGTGATTTAGCAAGGCATGGCAAACCCAACATGACTTTTACCAGAATTTTCCTGCTCCAGAGAGCCTTGCAGTGTCCTCAAGCAGGGCTGCATACAATGGGACGGAGCTCCTTGGGCTACAGCTTCATAAACTGATGGGGACTACGAGAGGTCATTTGCGCCAGCCCTCTGCCTCCATGTCAACCCTCCTCCTCCAGGGAGGGAGATGCCACAACTTCCCTCAGGACCTTCTGCAGAGGAATCTTTATCTTTTCATATGGATCAGATCGTACCATCTGTAGCATCCTCTTGGCAAAGACAGGCCAGCTGCATCTATACCTAAACTGGGGTATCAATTTCTTTAATCTACCACTACAAAGACATCAGGAACTCACTTGGACAAATAGGAGGATTGTAAGGCTGCAGGCATTCTCGACAAACTCTCATCTAGCTCAGGGTTAAATTTCACTTAACCCTTAGTCTCCAGCCAGGCCCCAGGTGTCTTTCCTGAAGCAGCGTGGCTCAGTGGAAAGCGCTCGGGCTTCAGAGGTCATGGCTCTGTCATAGATCTGCTATGTGACCTTGGGTAAGTCACTTAACTTCTCCGTACCTCGGTTACCTCACCTGTAACACGGGGAACTTTGACAAGTTGGCAGGGAATGTGTTTGCCAGCTCTGCCACTTGTCAACTGTGTGACTCTGGGCAAGTCACTTCACTTCTATGGGCCTCATTCATTCATTCATTCAATCGTATTTATTGAGCGCTTACTGTGTGCAGAGCACTGTACTAAGCGCTTGGGAAGTCCAAGTTGGCAACATTATAGAGACAGTCCCTACCCAATAGTGGGCTCACAGTCTAGAAGGGGGAGACAGAGAACAAAACAAAACATACTAGCAAAGTAAAATAAATAGAATAAGTATGTACAAATAAAATAGAGTAATAAATACACACAGACATATATACATATATACATATATACAGGTGCTGTGGGGAGGGGAAGGAGGTAAGGCGGGGGGGATGGAGATGGGGAGGAGGGGGAGAGGAAGGAGGGGCCTCAGTTCCTCATCTGTAAAATGGGGATTAAGACTGTGAGCCCCACGTGGGACAGCCTGATCACCTTGTATCCTCCTCAGCGCTTAGAATGGTGCTTTGCACATAGTAAGTGCTTAACAAATGCCATCATCATTATTATTATTATTATTTCCTGACACAGTCAATAGATGTGGTGTGGGACAGTCAAAGGGAAAGGATTGGGGTTGGGCAAACAATCCCATGCGTCCCCCTTGCTTGGCCGAGATTTTACTGGGCATTCTGGGTGGAGATTCGTTGCGGCTTTTACTCAGCGATCCCTAGGCCAACTCACCAGAATCTTCCGGGACCAGCTGCAGTACCTGCACTTCGCAGAGGCTGAGAAATTCTCTCCGCCCTGGGATGACCACAGACACGTACTGGCCCAACATCCCCTTGCAGTCAAGGGAAATGGTTGCACCGAGGTTCTCCGAGGGCACGGTGCCACAGCTGGAAGGGAATCAGGTTTAAAATAACTAGAAATCATAATAATATCATAGTATTCACTAAGAACTTTCTATTTGCCACAGCACTTGGATATATTTGTATAGATTTATTACTCTTACTTGTATGTATTTACTATTCTATTTATTTTGTTAATGACGTGATTATAGCTATAATTCTATTTGTTCTGACGATTTTGACACCTGTCTACATGTTCTGTTTTGTTGTGAGTCCGTTGTTGGGGAGGGACCGTCTCTATATGTTGCCGACTTACTTCCCAAGCGCTTAGTACAGTGCTCTGCACACAGTAAGTGCTCAATAAATGCAACTGAATGAATGAATGAATGAACAGAACTAAGCGAAGCGAGGGATACAAGTTAATCAGGTTACATACTGCCAGTATGTAACAGTGTGGACTAGCATAAAGAGAATAGGCCTGGGAAACAGAGGAACTGGATTCTAACTCTGGCTCTGCCACGGATCTGCTATGTGACCTTGGGTAAGTCACTTAACTTCTCTGTACCTCAGTTACGTCACCTGTAAAATGGGGATCATCATCAATGGTATTTATTGAATGCTTGCTGTGTGCAGAGCACTGTACTAAGTGCTTGGGACAGTACAACAGAGTTGGTAGACACGCTCCCCACCCATCCTGTGAGCCCCATGTGGGACAGGAACTGTGTCCGATCTGATTTCTGTGTATCTACCCCAGTGTTTAGAACAGTGCTTATCACATAGTGTTCAACAAGAACCATAACCATAATAATAACAGTTACACAATTCAATTAGTGTCTGTCTCCCCCTCTAGAATGTAAGCTCATTGTGGGCAAGGAATGTGTCTGTTTACTGTTGTTTTGTACTCTCCCAAATGCCTAGTACAGTGTTCTGACCATAGTAAGTGCTCAATAAGTACAACTGAATGAATGAATGAATGAATATGGTGTCCCACTCTGGTTAGATCATGATGCCAGGACTCCAGGAAGGCCCGGGAATAGGAGCTGATACAGCTGCTTTCAGTCAGAGGGGAGTCTGACATTTATTTATATCAATGTCTGTCCCCGCCTCTAGACTATAAGCTCACTGTAGGCAGGGAATGTGTCTGCCAACTCTGTTGTATTGTACTTTCCCAAGTGCTTAGTACAGTGCTCTACGCATAGTCAGCGCTCAATAAATAGCACTGATTGATTGACCCTGACCACCTCAATGATGGTGGTGGGGACATGATGAGGAAGGGATGAGGGAGGTCTTCCTCAGGGATGAGGAAGAGTGGAGGAGAAGCTCCCAGGCCCATCCTCTACCCTGGAACACCCTGGCCAGAGTAGAGAGCCCGTTCAGTCAGCAGCTGGCAGAGGCAGGATTTGAATTGGGGGCCCTTCCTGGGGAGCCTTCAGGGCACTGGTTCGCAGCCAGGAAGAACGCCAACAGCAAGATAAAAGTTAAGGGACTCCAAGAAGCCTCTGTGTCCAGGGCACACAGCGAGGCCAGCACCGGCCCAAGCAAGCCACTCCCCATGGGGAGGCCCTGGAGACGATGGTCTGGATCAGGTCCTTGATGGAAGCAGGATTAATCCAGCCCAGCCCAGGAGGCCTTGAGCCAACAAACAGGCACGCAGGACAGAGGAGAGTGACTAAGGAATCTCTAGGACCATCCCTTTGCATACTCAATGGCCAGTCCTGCCCCTCATGACATCTGTGGGAGGTTGGGAAAGGCTGGTATTTCTATTCCCATTTTACAAAGGCAGAAACTGAGGCAGAGGGAGGGTTAGTGACTTCCCCAAGTTGGCACAGTAAGCCAGGGGCAGAGCGGGGATTTGAACCGGGGTCTCCTAACTCTCAGCCAGGGGATCAATTCCACTATATCACACAGACTCTCTAATGTTATGAAGCTATCACTATGCCCATGGGGCACTTTTCCTCGCTTAGAACAGTGCTTTGCACATAGTAAGCGCTTAACAAATGCCATCACTATTATTATTATTATTATCAAATGGATAATAATAATTGGGGTATTTGTACAGCACTTTCCGTGCCAGGCACTGTACTAAGTGCTGGGGTGGATACAAGTAAATGGGGTTGGACACAGTCTCCATCCCACGTGAGGCTCACAGTCTCAATCCTCATTTTACAGATGAGGGAACTGAGGCACAGAGAAGTGCAGTGGCTTGCCCAAGATCCCACAGCAGACAATTGGCGGAACCAGGATGAGAACCCATGACCTTCTGACTCCCAAGCCTGGGCTCAATCCACTAAGCCATGATGAATTAGCATGCTGGAAAGGCCCTAAAATTGTAGAACAACTCCCTTTCCGGGATCTTCTATAAACTAGAACCTATCGTCCATCGACTCTGGGTCCCACCCATCCTGGTCGTCGGTGAGGATCTTCCTCGACTGGCTTTCTCATACTGACGCAGCCCAAAGCCAATACCTGGGGTTGCTTTTGCCGCCGTTCTCTGCCGAGTCCCCAATCTTGACCTCGGCCCCGTGTAGGCGCTCCCCACAGCAGTCTCCCCGGTTGGTGAGCAAAACGGAAGACACGTTAATTCTCGTTGACAAATCTACCATCCACCAGGGCTCAAAGTCTTTCTTGGTGTGTGAGCATTGTCTGCTGGGGAAATGGTTCTTTAGAGATCCATCGTTCGCATGATTAGGGTTTCCTCTTCCATCAAGGGTGCTGGATTGGGAAGTTTCTTTGCCAACCGCCACATTGTTTTCTGAAAAATAAGGAGCGCAAGAGGGCTCACAGTGTATGGAACACCCAGGCCAGAGTAGAGAGCCTGTTGTTATTTTTATTATTAAAGGATCACAGCTGAACTCGGCTCCCTAACCTTTGAAGCTGAAGACTGCGGCAAGCAGCTAACCTCAGGGAGAATCCTCAGTCCAGTCCAATCCTCAATACACTAGGCCATGCTGCTTCTCAACTCCTGCAACTTCTTTTTCACTAGCTCCCAACAGAGACACACTTAGAAACCTATTTGCTGTACAGCAAGATCAATGTAATTTATGTCTATCTGGGTGTAAACCAAGGAAACCCTAGGTAGAGTGAAACGAGGGTAGAACTTGCTAAGGGGAAAAAGTTGAACAGTGTGAAAACAGTCAGTCCAAGCTCTCCAAAACGATAATGTACATTTTAAAATTACCTCTGTCATCACAGAGAAAAATTGATTCTCATTATTACTGACCTGAGAGACCTTCATCATCATTATTAGGCTGCTCTCCTCCATCAGCCTCTGAGGAAAAATTAAAGAAACAGATTTGAGATCCCTCTAAACCGGAGCAGGAGGACAGGTTTAAAGAGAAGCAGTGTGGGCTAATGAAAAGAGCATGGACTGGAGTCAGAAGACTTGGGTTCGAATCCCGGCTCTGCCACTTGCCAGCTGGATGACTTTGGGAATGTCACTTTACTTCTCCATGCCTCAGTTCCCTCATCTGCAAAATGGGGGTACGACAGTCATTCTCCTACCTCCATAGCCTGAGAGCCCTATGTGGGACAAGAACTGTGTCTGACCTGGTGATCTTTTATCTACCCCACGGCTTAGTACACTGCTTGGCACATAGTAAGCACTTAATACAATTATTATTATTACTATTAAAGGATCACAGCTGAACTCTGCTCCCTGAACTTCGAAGCTGAAGACTGCGACACGCAGCTAACTTCAGGGAGGGGCCTCAAGCTTGCTGCGTTATAAGTCCCTAGAGACATGAGAAACCTTTTTGCCCAACTTTGAATGTCCAGGCTGGCTCAAGTCATTCTGGGGAGACCAGAGCCTTTCTGGGTCTCCATGGGGGTCTGGGTTATAAAAGTACAGAACCAGGGGGGTCCTCCTGTGACCCAAACATGATAACGAGAAATGACAATCTGTGACAAGCCAATCTTTTCGTGGTACCCTAAGCAAACGGAGGGTCCAAGCTTTCTTTCAACATCATCTCTGGGTCAGCCGAGGGCAGGACTGGCCCACAGGGATTCTAAGAAACCCCTAGGCAGGATCTATAGCAGCCCTGGGTCGTAATGCAAGGCAACTGGGTACATCTCCATCTCAGCATTGATGGTTTTCCACAAAATTGCCATTTCTCAGCATCTTCCCCATAGCTTCTGGGTATGACGCACTGCACTGGGTGCTAGGGAAGTACTGAATAAATGTTATGCATTCTGCCCACAAGGAATTTAAACTCTTATGGGAATTCACATTCTTAAATAGGTTCAACTGTGATTTCCCTGTGTAGGCTAAATTATTTTTTCCCATTACAAACTTGCAGTCCTGTCCCTGAGTTATCTCCAGCTATGCCTGCTCAACTGGGAATGTGTCTGCTTATTGCTGTATTGTACTCTTCCAAGTGTTTAGTACAGTGCTCAGCACACAGTAAGTGCTCAGTAAGTACGACTGAATGAATGAACAGACAGTGGTTGGGGCATTTCCTATTCCCAACCCAGCGGCCCATCCAGAGACCACTCTCGGGGGTCCCTCATGGCAACTCCCAGAGTCCAGGAAGCTGGCAGGGGGAGAGGGGAAGTAGCAGCTACTTCAGGGAGGTGCTGTCAATAGGGTGGATTCCCTAGATACCCAGGGAGCATCTGAGGACCTGAAAGATTAAAATAAAAAAAACTCACTTTTGTGCTTGTAGACATCTGCGGGGTCAGAGATCCCAGCTGCACCCCGGACCCTACCATCCTACTGAGGCAGTCATCAGGGCCTTGGGTAGGGTGCCCAAAGGTGCCGTAAGCAGAGGAACAGCCTTAGCCATTGCAGTGGTTGTGCAGAGGGAAGCAGGTGAAATAACCAAGATAGGTAGGGGCTTAATGGGGTAAGAAGAACCAAAGCATGTGAGGAAAGGGGGATGAAGCCTCGAGTCCCAACGGTTCCTCCGTGTTCTCACAGCATGGCCTGGGAGTCAAGAGGTCATGTGCTCTACTCCCTGCTCTGCCACTTGTTTGCTGTGTGACTCTGGGCAAGTCACTTCACTTCTCTGGGCCTCAGTGACCTCATCTGTAAAACGGGGATTAAGACTGTGAGCCCCACATGGGGCAGGGGCTGTGTCCAACTTGACATGCCCATTGTGGGCAGGGATTATCTCTCTATTGTTGTATTGTACTTTCCAAGTGCTTAGTAATAATAATAATAATGGCATTTATTAAGCACTTACTATGTGCAAAGCACTGTTCTAAGCGCTGAGGAGGTTACAAGGTGATCAGGTTGTCCCACTGGGGGCTCACAGTCTTAATCCCCATTTTACAGATGAGGTAAAAGGCACAGAGAAGTTAAGTGACTTGCCCAAAGTCACACAGCTGACAATTGGCAGAGCCGGGATTTGAACCCATGACCTCTGACCCCAAAGCCCGGGCTCTTTCCACTGAGCCACACTGCTTCTCATTAGTACAGTGCTCTGCACACAGTAAGCCCTCAATAAATACAATTGAATGAATTTCCTGGTTTCTACCCCAGCACTTAGAACAGTGCTTGCTACATAGTAAGTGCTTAACAAATGCCATCAGCGTGGCTTAGTGGAAAGAGCATGGGCTTCGGAGTCAGAGTGTAAGGATATTCACTTAAAGAGCCATGGTGCTCAGGTGAGTATCAAAGTGCTTAAGAGGTCAACTAAGACACCATTCAGCTCATCCATGGTAAAATGTTAAAAGAAACCACAAAGCAATCCACCATTTCGCACGCACAAACTGTCGACATGTGAATTCATAACAAAACCACCTGGCAGAAGATTAAAGATATCCAAGACATTTCCATTCTACATGGCTATCATTTTCTGATCACCAAATGTTAGAAATTTATCACTCATTCCAATTAAAGCAGACACTACCAATTGACCATTAACCAGGAGCTCCTATTTCTGTTAAAAGATGCTAACAATAAGAAAAGGGAACTCAGATTGAATTTCCCTACAGAATTTGAACATTTTATCTGTTTATTTTTAAACCATTCTGCATACAGGTGGTGGGAGTTGGGAATCCTACTCCCCCAATCTTGAATCACCCCAGGCCCCTGCCCCGGGAAGGATTTAGGCGTATTCCTTAGCCGGAGGATGACCAGGGTGGCTACCTCAATCATGGAGAGCCCTGTTGAGGGGATGCCAAAGGGCTAAACTGAACGGAAACCCTTAGACACTTCCACAAGGGCACTAGAAACTCAGGGTGGGAGTGGGGGAATCCTGGTGACAATGCCCTGCCGGGGGGTATTCCAGTTGGGCGGTTCCCCTGGGTCTCTAGTGGGCTTCCCACTGCAGTCCTGTGGCCCACCCAAGATTGGCGTATTGGCCTCCAGTTTGAAGGTTCTGGTGGAGGTGGAGGCCCAAAAGAATGGGGGCATTTTGACCCCCAAATTTTCCCCCCGTCCAGGCCAAATGGTCCAGAATGGTGAAAGAGCTCACTCCCCCAGGGGCAGAATCACAAATTGGAGCTTGGCACTCCCCCAGAAGGGGCAAAGTTGTCCCCCACCAATGGGTTTTTTTTTTGGCAAGACAATCAAAAGTGCATTTAAATCGGTAACTCACCTGTAGTGCTTGAAAAACCCCACAGGGCTGTCAGGAGTAGCAGAGAGAGGTGGATGTGAAACATGAATGGTTAGTCTGCCAATCACCTGGAGTCTCCAAAGATTCCTCGTGCTTTATTTCCTCCAAGTGCTCCGAGAAGGAGGGTCTGAAATCCCAAACAAGACTCAATAGAAAGATCTCTGGGGATTTTGAGCAATCTCACACCCACTGATCAATGGCATCCACCAATCAGCTTCATCTGGACAAAGGAGAACAATTTCTGACCATTTGATCTTATCTGTCGGGACAGGAATATAATGGCCCCACTGTGCCTCTGAGCAAATTGGAACAGCAGTGTTCAAATGACGATCAGGAAGTGCTCTAGAGAATGTAAGCAAATCTGCAAGCCTCTTCCCTAGCAGAGGGATTTCACATAGGATGGGATTGATGGGGTTGAGTTGAAGAATTTCATCTCCCCACTGAGAATTAGGTCTCTGTGCCTTGCCTTCCTTCTCTTCCCTGAGTGCCTTGTCGTATCCTAGGATGGTATAATTTTCAAAGGAATACATGAATATCTCAGTTGAAACACCGCAGACCAGCTCAGGTCTGATCACAAAACATAAGTAGCCGGGGATCTGCCGCTGACCTGACGTGTGACCTTGGACAAGTCACCCGACTGCCCTGAGCTCTTAGTACAGTGCTCTGCACACAATTAGCACTCAATAAATACCATTGATTGATTAATTAATTGAATCAGACAAAAAATGATTTACAAACAGTGAAAGCAGGAAGTGGTATAAATATATTGGGATGAATGACTACCAGAATTGGCCTCATTAAAGGAACTGGGATTCTATTTATTGCCTCCACTAACTTCAGGAGCAGAAGCAGTCTTTCAAAGTTTGGGGGGCTCCTCCTGACCTAACAAACCTTAGCTTTCCCTTGTCTCCATTGTCTTCACAGCTAATAAATGCCCCCATTAACCCTTGGCTGTTTTGATGAGATCAAAGGAGCTGGTGGAATTTTTTCCAATTAGAAGCTGGTTTGCCGGGTTCTAACTCACCCCATCTTTGATTTTACCCGGGTTTGTTGGGGCTAATCTTCTCGGTGGAGGTGGAATTTGGCCCCAGGGAAAGCTAGGAACCAGTGTGTGGCTGGGAGAGACATCCAGTGTGTGAAGCAGCATGGCCTAATTCAGACCTGGGATTCAGAGGACCTGGGTTCTAATCTTGGCTCTGCCACTCGCCTGCTATGTGACCTTGGGCAAGTCACTTAATTTCTCTGACCCTCAGTTACGTCATCCGCAAAACGGGGACTCAGTACCCATTCTCCCTCCTACTCGGACTGTGATACTCATGTGGGACCTGAGGATGTATCTACCCCAATGCTTACTACAGTACTTGTCGCTTAGTAAGCGCTGGACAAATACCACAGTTGTTTTTATTCCTTGGCTCTGTGACCTTTGGACATTTGATAGTCATCCCACCCAAAACCCCGCAGCACTTCTGTACATATCCTTAAATTATATTATAGTATATTAATGATTTCTATTAATGTCTGTCTCCCACCTCTAGTATGTAAGCTCATTTCGGGCAGGGAACGTGTCTACTAATTCTGTTGTATTATACTGTACCAAGTGCTTAGAACAGTTCTCTGCACGTAATAAGCTCTCAATAAATGCAACTGGTTGATTGATTGATTTTTAGGATTCCTGTGGCTTCAATGTTTCAGCTTCTCAGTATCTTCCACCACACGTAAGCCATATCGCAATACCAGCTGCACTGCATTCAGGGATTCAGTTGACCTCTATGTTCTCAAAATTGTAGCATAAATATCCAGGTGAGCTAGAGCCAGTCATCCGAGGAGAACAGATGATGCCCACTGGGGCTGACCCTAATCAGAGTACGGTTCTAAGTCCTATTTCTCCTCTCTCCACAATCTGCCACTGCAGGGTTTGAGGGAAAGGGTGTTTGGTACCCAGAAGAGAGTGACTGAGCCCCAGGATTCAAGCAGTGATTCAGTCTCTCCGAGAGTGCTGGGATATGTTAAGAGCAGACATAACATCTTGGGGTGCAACTATCAGTCCCAGGGGACAAAAGACATTTGGCAGGTCAAGAGGCCAACAGGTAGAGCTGGAAACTGGGAATCCAACCATCATCATGAGTGCACAAAGGAGGGCTCTTTTTGTGTGTGGCCACAGCCCGCCCCTTCCCCCCGACTTTTTATGGTATTTTTTAAGTGTTTACTATATACAAGGCACTGTATTAAGCACGGGGGTAGATACAAGCTAATCAGCTTGGGCACTGACAGTGTCCCACACGGGGCTTACAGCTTTCATCCCCATTTTACAGTTGGACGCTGTCCATGTCCCACAAGAGGCTTACGGCTTTCCTCCCCATTTTACAGATGAGGTAACTGAGGCACAGAGAAGTGAGATGATTCGCCTAAAATCACACAGCCAACGAGTGGCAGAGTCGGGGGTAGAACCCAGGTCCTTTTGACTCTCCGCCCATACTCTAGCCACTTGGCCAAGCTGCTTCTTACAATCCCTGGGCAAGGATGTTCCTGGTGTGGGGCTATGTTGGGAGGAAGCCTTCCCAAACTGAGCCCCCTTTTTCCTCTCCTCCTCCCCACCCCCTTCACCCTACCTCCTTCCCCTCCCCACAGTACCTGTATATATGTTTGTACAGATTTATTACTCTATTTATTTTACCTGTACATATTTACTATTCTATTTATTTTGTTAATGATGCGCATCGAGCTTTATTTCTATTTATTGTGATGACTTGACACCTGTCCACATGTTTTGTTTTGTTGTCTGTCTCCCCCTTCTAGACTGTGAGCCCGTTGTTGGGTAGGGACCGTCTCTACATGTTGCCGACTTGTACTTCCCAAGCGCTTAGTACAGTGCTCTGCACACAGTAAGCGCTCAATAAATACGATTGAATGAATGAATGAATGATCAGTTGCCCGAAAGATCTTTGCAGTCTGGGTTCCCAGACTCAACCGGTAATCATAATCAGGTCCTTCTTCAGTCGGTCAATCGTATTTACTGAGCACTTACTGTGTGCAGAGTACTTGGGAGAGCACAATATAACAGCGTAACAGAGTTGATAGGCACTTTCCCTGCCTTCAACGAGCTTACGGTCTAGGATCTTCTTGTCTATATCTATGCAACCCCATCAGATGTTAGATAACCCCTGTCCCGCCATGCCTCTGCTCTGGGCTGGGGAATTACATTTTGAAGAGTCATGGGTGGAGGGAGGAGGAGATTAAATTTGAAAGACACGTGGAAGTACCCCCTCCCACCACGTGCCTCCATCCCATCCCTCCCTCCTCCCCGCCTCCCTCCGAAACCTACGCCTGCTTATATCTACAGGTTCCAGGAGACAAGAGACCAGTTCCAGCTAAATAGAGAAAACACACAATGGGGAGCAGATTCTCTAGCCTGCAGGCTCATTGCGGGCAGGGAATGTGCCTACCAACTCTGTTGTATTGCACTCTCCCAAGCGCTTAGGACAATGCCCTGCACACAATAAGCGCTTAATAATTACAGTTGATTGATTGATTGGAGAGGGCCCGGCCTTTTCAGTGGGACAAAGAGAGACAGACTTACAGACGCTTGGTTTACCCATGGACCCATTGTGCATCACGTACCTAGTGGTCTTAATAGCCGAGTTCCTGGTTGGGATGTTGGTCAATGGGCTCATCGTGGGAGTGAGTTGCACCAAAGGGTACCGAAGAAGGAGAATGACACCGTGTGACCTCCTTCTCACCAGCTTGGGATTCTCCAGGATAAGCCTGGAACTGGTTGCACTTCACGGTTCCTTCAAGATGATCCTGTTCCTGAAGAGTTACTCGAAAAACAAACTGCAGTATTCCTTCTGCACTTTCTCCACCTGGCTCAGCATCCTCTACTGTGTGAAGATTGCCACCTTCACCCACGCCCTCTTCTTCTGGCTGAAGCAGAGGATCTATGGGATGGTGCCCTGGTTGCTCCTGTGTTCTCTACTCTGTTCCATCATTCCCAGCTGCCCATTACTAAGGAAGTAGACCAGAAACGGGCCCCCGGGCGATCTCTCCAGCAGCCACCCAGAACCGGGAAGCACTCAGGTGGTCATTAATCCACTTTCCAGCCCAATCCTCATTCTACCCTTCCTGATCTTCCTCACCGCATCTTTCCTGCTGATGGTTTCTCTCTGCAGACACGTCACGCACATGAGATGCTCGGGCACCGGTGCCCAGGATCCCAGCATGGCGGCCCATTCTGGGGCCATCAAGTCTGTGTTGTTCTTCCTCCTCTTCTGCAGCATCTATTTCTGTTCTGATTCTGTTCTGTCAGCAAACTTTCCCCATAGAAAGCTCCTTCACGGCTCTCTGTGAAATTATTCTATTAGCATGTCCTACAGGGCACTCTGTTGTTCTGGTTCTGGGAAATCACAAGATGAAGTGGGCTGGGAAGCGGCTTCTCACCTGCCCTGGGATCCGCCAAAGTCAAGGGGCTTCGTCTCTTCAGGGCCTCAGACTTAAGCCCTAAGGACGTCTCGACTCCGAGTCTCCTCCTCAAAGGTCGAGTCCTTTCCACAGTGGGTTGGGTGATTGCCTAATAAGGAAAGGAAAAAATTGGGGAAAAAATAGAACAGGGTCTGGGATGGGGTTATGAATAGGAACGGAGTCTTTGTTGCCAATTAGGAGTCTGCTGAGTGCCCAGGGTAAGAAATAGAGACTGTTGCCTTGTAAGTGTGGGTGTGTACTTGTGTGCATGTTTGTGTGTGCCTTTCTATGGTCCCTGGGACACAGAGTTTACTGCCTAGCCAGTCTGAATAAATGCTTTTGATCAAGGCCTTAGTACAACTAGCCATCCAGTGCTTAGAACAGTGCTTTCCACATAGTAAGCACTTAACAAATACCGTTATTATTATTATTATTATTAATAAAAGGCAACATTCAGGAGTTACCCTTCCCTCAGCTTCAGTTTTTTCTTCTCCAAATTCTTTAGCCAATGTTCTTCTCTCTTGTAGAGTCAAAGGGGACTATTATTGCTATTATTAATATTATTAATGGTATTTAAGTGCTTACTGTGGGCTAAATATTGGTGTAGATACGATACCATCAGCTGGGACTCAGTCTAGGTCCCGCATGGGGCTCACAAGTCTAAGAGGGAGGGGGAACTGGTATTTGATCCTCATTTTAATTATAATATAATTATGGTATTTGTTGTGTGGTATGCATCAAGCGGCGTACTAAGCTCTGGGGTAGATATAGATGAGGAAACTGAGGCACAGAGAAATCAAGAAACTTGCCCAGGGTCACACAGCAGACAAGTGGCAACATGGAATGGAAAGAGTGGGAAGAGTGCAGGCCTGGGAGCGAGAGGACCTGGGTTCTAATCCCGGCTCGGTCACCAGTCTGCCGTGTGACCTTGCTCAAGTCAATTAACTTCTCTGGGCCTCAGTTATCTCGTCTGTAAAATGGAGATTAAGACTGTGAGCCCCAGACCCTGGATTGTGTCCAACCTGATTATGTTCTATCTACTCCAGTGCTTAGTACAATGTTTGACACATAGTAAGCGCTTAATACAAATACTTTAAAAAAAAAGTGGCAGAGCAGGAAAGAGAACCCACATCTTCTGACACCCGCAGAGCTTCTTTTCAGCAGTGATGCCAGATATGTAACCCTGGACTCCTGAACCCATTCCCAGAGGAGACAAAGCCCCCCAGGCAGGATGATGGAGGTGTGGCCTAGGAGAAAGACTAAAGGACTAAGAGTAGAAATACCTGGGTTCTAATTACAGCCTTGGCACATGCCTTCTGGGTGACCCTGGGCAAGTCACTTCACAATTTCGTTCCTCAGTTTCTTCATCTGTAAAATAGGGATTCGATTTCTGCTCTCCTTTCCCTTTAACTGTGAGCTCCATGGGGGACAAGGACTATGTCTCATCTGACATATTGCATCCACCCCAGTGCTTAGCCCACAGTAAGAGCTGAACAATACCTCAATTGAAGAAGCAGTGAGGACTAGTGGAAGGATCTTAGGACCTTAGAGTCGGGAGACTTGGGGTTTTTTTTTGATGGCATTTATTAAGCACTTACTACATGCAAAGCACTGTTCGAAGCATTGGGGCGGTTACAAGGTGATCAGGTTGTCCCAGGCGGGGCTCACAGTCTTAATCCCCATTTTACAGATGAGGTCACTGAGGCACAGAGAAGTTAAGTGACTTGCCCAAAGTCACAGAGCGACAATTGGCAGAGCTGGGATTTGAACCCAGGGTTCTAATCCTGACTCTCAGTTTTTTTTATGATATTTGTCAAGTGTTTATAATGTGCCAGACACTGTACTAAGCGCTGGGATAGATACAAGTTAATCAGGTCGGGTATAGTCCATGTCCCACAAGGGTCTCACAGCCTTAATCCCCCATTTTACAGATGAGGTAACTGAGGCACAGTGACTTACCCCAAATCACACAGCAGGCAAGTGGCGGAGCCAGGATTAGAGCCAAGGTCCTTCTGATTCCCAGGCCTGTGTTCGTGCCACTAGGCCACGCTGATTCTCTTCTGCATATACATTTATTCAATTTTACATTCAATGATTTATTCTGATTACTCTTTTTGGAAATACTTTGATGTCCATTCCCTCATTGGAATGTAAGTTGTGGGCAGAGTATGTGGCACTTGCTTGTTTTGTGCTTTCCACATGCTTAGTACAGTGTATAAATACTTAATAATAATAATAATAATGATGATGATGATGATGGCATTTATTAAGCACTTACTATGTTCAAAGCACTGTTCTAAGCACTGGGAAGGTTACAAGGTGATCAGGTTGTCCCACGGGGGGCTCACATTCTTCACCCCCATTTAATAATAATAATAATAATAATGGCATTTATTAAGTGCTTACTATGTGCAAAGCACTGTTCTAAGCGCTGGGGAGGTTACAAGGTGATCAGGTTGTCCCACAGGGGGCTCACAGTCTTCACCCCCATTTCACAGATGAGGGAACTGAGGCCCAGAGAAGTTAAGTGCCTTGCCCCAAGTCACACAGCTGACAATTGGCGGTCGGGATTTGAACCCATGAACTCTGACTCCAAAGCCTGTACTCATGGTTCAGTGGAAAGAGCCTGGGATTTGGAGTCAGAGGTCATGGGTTTGAATCCCGGCTCCGCCGCATGTCTGCTGCGTGACCTTGGGCAAGTCACTTAACTTCTCCGAGCCTCAGTTACCTCATCTGTAAAATGGGGATTAAGACTGTGAGCCCCAGGTGGGACAACTTGATCACCTTGTATCCCCCCAAGTGCTTAGAACAGTGCTCTGCACATAGTAAGCGCTTAACAAATGCTATCATTATTATTATTATTATTATTACTCTTTCCACTGAGCCACGCTGCTTCTCTTCTTCCACTATCTCTACTAGAACTATTCCCTTGGGACCAAATATCTGATATGAGCCCACTGTTGGGTAGGGACCGTCTCTATATGTTGCCAACTTGTACTTCCCAAGTGCTTAGTACAGTGCTCTGCACACAGTAAGCGCTCAATAAATATGATTGAATGAATATAAGAATATTTTACAAGATGCCCCACGGCACTTCTGTACATGTATGCAATTTATTTTTTCATGCTAATGTCTGTCTCCCCCTCTAGACCGTAAACTCCTTGTGGGTAGAGAACGTATCTACTGAATCTGTTATATTGTACTCTCCCAAGTGTTTAGTACAGTGATCTGAACAGAGTAAGCACTCAATAAATACCATTCATTGACTGACTACAAGGATTTCAGGTTCACTGGGCTAATTAACTATGGAGACTCTGCTGAACACAGAGTGGGGTCCTAATAGGTTAGAAAGGACGTGGGAACTCCACAGTCTTACCTCCCGCCCTAGGGAAGCTGGATAATACGTTGCCAACTTGTACTCCCCAAGCGCTTAGTACGGTGCTCTGCACACAGTAAGCACTCAATAAATACATAAAATAATAAGCACTCAATAAATAAATAAATAAACGGGGAAGCAGTGTGGCTCAGTGGAAAGAGCCCGGGCTTTGGAGTCAGAGGTCATCAGTTCAAATCCCGGCTCTGCCACTTGTCAGCTGTGTGACTTTGGGCAAGTCACTTCACTTCTCTGGGCCTCAGTTACCTCATCTGTAAAAAAAACGGGGATTAAAACTGTGAGCCCCCCGTGGGACAACCTGATCACCTTGTAAACTCCCCAGCGCTTAGAACAGTGCTTTGCACAGAGTAAGCGTTTAATAAGTGCCATTATTATTATTATTATTATAAATACGACTGAATGAATGAATGAATGAATGAACAGGACCAACCCACAGAAGTTTCACTCCACATCAGAGAGCACTTTGAACTTTGAATGTCAAACATTGAGCCAGCTACTCTGACTACTAATAATTGCAATATTTGCTCAACTCTGACTGTGTATTGAGCCCTGGGGCAGATATAATCCCCATCCCCATCCCCCCGGCCTTACCTCCTTCCCCTCCCCACAGCACCTGTATATATGTATATATGTTTGTACATATTTATTACTCTATTTATTTATTTTACTTTTACATGTTTATTATATTTATTTTATTTTGTTAATATGTTTTGTTTTGTTGTCTGTCTCCCCCTTCTAGACTGTGAGCCCGCTGTTGGGTAGGGACCGTCTCTATATGTTGCCAACTTAGACTTCCCAAGTGCTTAGTACAGTGCTCTGCACACAATAAGCGCTCAATAAATACGATTGATTGATTGATTGGTTGATTGATTGTACTTCCCAAGCGCTTAGTACAGTGCTCTGCACACAGTAAGCGCTCAATAAATATGACTGAGTGAATGAATGACTACAATACAATCTGGTCAGACACGGTCCCTGTCCCCCATGGAGCTCACAGTTGAAGGGAGAGGAGAAAAGACACTGAACCCACAATTTGTAGAGGAAGAAATTGAAGCCCAGAGAAGTGAAGCGACTTGCCCAAAGTCACCCAGAAGGCATGTGGCCGGGCCATGATTAGAACCCAGGTCTCCTGACTCCCAATCCTCTATTCTTTCTCCTAGGCCATGCCCCCGTTACCCTGCGCAGGGAACTTTACCTCCTCGCCAGTTTCACAGATTTACTTGTAGCACCCTGGGAATGGAATCAGGAATCCAGGGTGACGCATGGTTGCACCACTCCTGAGCCTGAACCCCTTTTGGGATGTTTCTGGGAGCAGCCGGAAAAAGGCGAATAAGGTGCAAGGCACGCCAGAATTTATTTTTTTTTATATAGTATTTGTCAAACACTTACTACATGCCAGACACTGGATACGAGCTAATCGGGCTGGACACAGTCCATGTCCCGCATGGAACTCCCAGCCTTAATCCCCGTTTTACAGATTCATTCCTTCAATCGTATTTATTGAGCGCTTACTGTGTGCAGAACACTGTACTAAGCGCTTGGCTCAGTGGAAAGAGCCCGGGCTTTGGAGTCAGAGGTTATGGGTTCAAATTCCGGCTCCGCCAGTTGTCAGCTGTGTGACTTTGGGCAAGTCACTTCACTTCTCTGGGCCTCAGTTCCCTCATCTGCAAAATGGGGATTAAGACTATGAGCCCTCCGTGGGACAACCTGATCACTTTGTAACCTCCCCAGTGCTTAGAACAGTGCTTTGCATATAGTAAGCACTTAATAAATGTTATCATTATTATTATTATTAGAAAAGCAGCGCGGCTCAGTGGAAGGAGCACGGGCTTTGGAGTCAGAGGTCATGGGTTCAAAACCCGGCTCCGCCAGTTGTCAGCTGTGTGACTTTGGGCAAGTCACTTCACTTCTCTGGGCCTCAGTTCCCTCATCTGCAAAATGGGGATTAAGACTATGAGCCCCCCGTGGGACAACCTGATCACTTTGTAACCTCCCCAGTGCTTAGAACAGTGCTTTGCATATAGTAAACGCTTAATAAATGCTATCATTATTATTATTAGAGAAGCAGCACGGCTCAGTGGAAGGAGCATGGGCTTTGGAGTCAGAGGTCATGGGTTCAAATCCCGGCTCTGCCAGCTGTCAGCTGTGTGACTTTGGGCAAGTCACTTCACTTCTCTGGGCCTCAATTCCCTCATCTGTAAAATGGGGATTAAGACTATGAGCCCCCCGTGGGACAACCTGATCACTCTGTAACCTCCCCAGCGCTTAGAAAAGTGCTTTGCACAGTGCAGTGCTTTAGTAAGCGCTTAATAAATGCCATCCTAATTATTATTATTATTATTATTACAAGTCGGCAACAGATAGAGACGGTCCCTCCCCAACGACAGGCTCACAGTCTAGAAGGGGGAGACAGACAACCAGACAAAACACGGAGACAGGTGTCAAAATCAGATGAGGTAGCTGAGGCCCAGAGAAGTCAAGCGACTTGCAGATGAGGTAACTGAGGCCCAGGGAAGTCAAGCGACTTGCAGATGGGGTAACTGAGGCCCAGAGAAGTCAGGTGACTTGTGCAGGGACTCCCAAGCCCCTAACCTATCCACTAGGACACGAGGGTGACGCGGGCAGTCCGGTTCCCTCATCCATTCATTCAATCGGACGCATTGAGCGCGTACTGTGTGCGGAGCACTGTACTAAGCGCTTGGGAAGTGCAAGTTGGCAACTTAGAGAGCTGGTCCCTCCCCACCAACGAGCTCAAAGTCGAGAAGGGGGAGACAGACGACAAAACCAAACATGGAGACACAAGGGGGCAGCAAGAGCGGGCAGTCCAGCCCGGGTTGGCCACCCGTACCCGCCGCCCTCTCTGTCCGCCCACCTAACGGAGTGGGGCGGGCAGCCAGTACGCTCCCTCATTGGCCAGCCCCGGGAGGCAGGGCCGCATCCGGCCCTGGCAGCCAATGGGGAGGTGGTGGGGGGGGGGTGCCCTGGGGGTGCCCAGGGACTGCACCTCGCTCCTGGGCCTAGCAGCAGCAGCGGGCCTAGACAGCGGGCGATGGCCGCCCCGGTGGTGCTGGACCTGTTCTACGATGTGGTCTCCCCCTACTCCTGGCTGGGCTTCGAGGTGGGAGCAGCAGGGGCTGGAAGAGGCTTTGGGGCGGCAGGGGTGGGGTGGGGGGTCGCCCTTCCCAGTCTTCCCTGCTCTGCCCAGCTTTCCCGCCCAGGGTGGGCCGGGCCTGCCAACTTCTGCCCCCAGAGGAGGGAGTCGAGTCCCAGGGTCACTTGCTCAACTTTCCCCCACTTCCACAGCCCCTCAGAGCCGGGGTGAAGCCCCAGCCCCCAGCCTCTCCCCACACTGGGGCCTCAGTTTACCCAGTCCCGGAAAGCGAGGCGGAGTTTCATGGACTCTCTTCCTGCCCCCGCCCCAGGGTTGGCTCTGGGTCTGGGGTCCTTGTGGAGGGTCGTGCCACTAAGGTACGTGAACTTGGGGGGGGGTGGCTGGGGCCCCGCTTCAGAGACACCCAAGTCCAGACTGCCTTTGGCAGTTACCATGACAATGTGCCCTTTCCCTCTGATGCCCCCACTTTCCAATCTCTGAGAAGCAGCGTGGCTCAGTGGAAAGAGCCCGGGCTTTGGAGTCAGAGGTCATGGGTTCAAATCCCAGCTCTGCCATTTGTCAGCTGTGTGACTTTGGGCAAGTCACTTCACTTCTCTGGGCCTCAGTTCCCTCATCTGTAAAATGGGGATTAAGACTGTGAGCCCCCCGTGGGACAACCTCATCACCTTGTAAACTCCCCAGTGCTTAGAACAGTGCTTTGAACATAGTAAGCGCTTAATAAACACCATCATTATTATTATTATTATTATTATTTCTTCAGGCAGTGCCCCTCCTCCCCACCCCCAGAGCAGACGGGTGGCAGATAGCCATCACCTAGTAAGCGCTTAACAAATGCCATCATTATTATTATTACCCCTGCCTGCCTTCTAGACGGTACGCTCATTGTGGGTAGGGAATATGTCTTGTATTCTTGGGGAAGCAGCATGGCTCAGTGGAAAAGAGCCCGGGCTTTGGAACCAGAGGTCACGGGTTCAAATCCCGGCTCTGCCACTTGCCAGCTGTGTGACTCTGGGCAAGTCACTTCACTTCTCTGGGCCTCAGTTCCCTCATCTGTAAAATGGGGATGAAGACCGTGAGCCCCCCGTGGGACCATCTCATCACCTTGTATCCTCCCCAGCGCTTAAAACAGTGCTTTGCACGTAGTAAGCACTTAATAAATGCCATTATTATTATTATTGTAGTGCACTCTCCCAAATGCTTAATACAGTGCTCTGCACACAGTAAGCGCTCAGTACAGACTAACGGACTTCCCTTCCCTCTCCCTGGGACAGGTCCTGTGTCGCTACAGAAACATCTGGAACATCAACCTACGCCTCTGCCCCAGTTTTATTGCCGCGATCATGAAGGACAGCGGTGAGCCCGGGGAGAGGGCCAGGCTCAGAGGAAGATGGGTCCAGCCGTAAGGACCCCTCCTCATCCAGAAACGGGCAGAGCCCAGCCCTCGTTGGCTAGAAAGCTGTCGTTCCGTACCCCCAGAAGCTGCCCTCCAGCCTTAGGCATAGATAATAATAATCAATCAATCAATCAATCGTATTTATTGAGCACTTACTGTGTGCAGAGCACTGTACTAAGCACTTGGGAAGTACAAGTTGGCAACACATAGAGACAGTCCCTACCCAACAGTGGGCTCACAGTCTAAAAATAATAATAATAATGATGGCATTTATTAAGCGCTTACTATGTGGAAAGCACTGTTCTAAGCACTGGGGACGTTACAAGGTTGTCCCACAGGGGGCTCACAGTCTTCATCCCCATTTTACAGATAAGGGAACTGAGGCCCAGAGAAGTTAAGTGACTTGCCCAAAGTCACACACACAGATGGAATTGCCATCTCCCGGCCCTCGGCACTACGACCCCTCGCTCTGACCCTGATGGGTATCTGGGGCTGGTGAGATGCTTGCAGCCGCATGACAACCCCCGTGGTCCTCCCTCCCGCAGGAAACAAGGCGCCCGCCCTGGTGCCCCGGAAGGGCAAGTACATGACCCAAGACCTGAAACGCCTGGGTGACTATTTTCAGGTCCCGCTCCACATGCCAAAGGATTTCACCCACTCGATTCTGGAGAAAGGTGGCTAGAAAGTCGGGGATGGGGAAGAGAACTGGGGGAGGCTTAGGGAGAGTGACTGGGGGAGAGGGGGCAGGAGGAGCCCCTGGGTGCTCGGGAGGGCAGCCCCGGACTGGCGGGGCGAAGGTTGGCACAGGAGGGGTGGAAACGGGCAGAGCCCAAGCCCCCAGAAGCCCGCTCCCAAGGGCCCAGCCCCCTGGCTGACTCATTCGTACGGCCTGCCCGCCTCCCCGCGGCCTCAGGCAGCCTGTCTGCCATGCGCTTCCTCACCGCCGTGAACATGGAGCGGCCCGAGCTGCTGGAGCCCATGTCCCGGGAGCTGTGGATGCGGATCTGGTCCCGGGTGAGTCTCCCAGCGGCACCCCCACCCTCAGCAGCCCCCAATCACCCCCCGGCCCCATCCCCTCTCCCCAGCCAAATCCCCCCACCAGGCTTCAGAAAACACCCCTCAATTTTCCCTGTGGTTCAGGATTGTCCTAGCCCCTGCCTTCCCCATATAACACCCTTCCCTCTTCACCAGGATGAAGACATCACCGAAGCCCAGAGCATCCTGGCTGTGAGTGCCCCAGAAAAGCCCCATGTGGGTTCCACCCGGCCCAGCCCCAAGGTGGAGGGCAGTAGAGACACACCTGACTCCAACACCGGGAAAGTTTCTCTGGGGCTCCCCTCACCTCCCGCGGGGCAGGGGGGCACACCCAAGCGCATTGTAGATGTTAGGTCCGGTTGCCCCACTACCTGCCTGTGGACTTGCCCACTTCGGAGCAGAGCCAGAGCCTCTGTCCTCCCCCAGCCCAGGAAGCGGAGTCAAAGTGGACTCGGCGGGCTGTCCTGTCAGGCCCCAGTCCAGCCTGTCATCCCAGACCAGGCAGGGCCTGGCTCCCTGGGTCCCAGATCAGACCCAAAGAGATGCTTCCTGTGAGCAAGAAGGAGGGGGTGACCATCCATGATGTCTGGCCCCAGAGTGACACCCTCACGACCCATCCCCTTCAGGCCGCAACCCAGGTTGGGCTGACCCCACAACAAGGACAGGAGCTTCTGAGAAAGATCGGTTCCCCAGAGGTGAAGGAACAGCTGAAGCAGACCACTGACGCAGCCTGTAGCTATGGGGTGAGATCCCACCCCAGGCCCCTAACTCCACTCCATCCATTCCCTGTCCTTCCCACCCCTCCCCACCTCCTGCCCAACTCCTCCTGTCACCCTGACTGTACCCCACTCCGTAGGCTTTTGGGCTGCCCTTGGTGGTGGCACACGTGGGCGGAGAGACACACGCGTTATTTGGATCGGACCGGTTGGAGCTGCTGTCCCACCTGCTGGGTGAGTGTCCAAAGTGTGCAGGGTTCCGCGGCCAAGCCCCCTCTCCGGTGGCCGGAGCTCAGGGGAGCTGCCACGACAATGGACATCTGGTTTGGCACATAATGGCCGCTCCCAGATGCTCCCCGGGCTCCGGTGCTGTGGAGGGCCTGACCGGAGTGAGCTTGCTGACAGGGTGAGGTTTCTTTGCTCCTTGCAGGAGAGAAGTGGCTGGGCCCTGTCCCCCAGGCACGTAAGTCCCAGCTCTGAGCCGGCCATGCAGGGAGCGTGTTCCCGCCCCACCTGGAATCCTGGACTCGGGTTCTGGCCTCACCCTTGGGCCTCAGGGTGGCGGGGGTTGGGGGCATCAGGGGCCCAGGGTGAGCCCTTCAGTACCAAAGTGACTTACGGGAGAATGGGCTCCCCATTACTCTGTCCCTGAGAAATAAACAGCCTGAAGCTGGACCCTATAAGGAGTGTGAGCGTGTTTGGGGGGGGAAATTAGTGCAGTGCAGAGGGCAGGGGACCCCATCCTAGGGCAGGGGGAGCTATGCAGTGGGGGATTTATTCACAAGGCTCCCCTGGGCCTGTCTGTGCACCTTGGTCCAGTTCTGCACCCGAGGAGCCCATGAGAGGGAAATAAGGGCCCCCTCCTGACCAGCTGACCAGCCTGGAGCCCAACCTAAACGTTGGATGGAAGGCGGCTCAGGCCACAGGGCAGGTCTGCATCCGGCCTCCACGCTAGAGTCTGGACCCCTCCCAGCCCCTACACCCAAGGGCCCCAGAGATCGGCTCCCGACACCACCCCCGCCAAGGGAGAACGGACGAGCACCGTTGCCCTCAGTTCAGGGTCCTGGGGGAGCGTTCTCTCAGAGGCCAGCACGCGGTGGTTCCAACTCCACCATTCACACGCTGAGAGGAGGTGGGAGCGAGTTTCTCCCCCTCCCTCCCTCTCCAGCCTGGGTGTGATTCCATGAGTTCACGGCAGGCCTCGACGGGTTTCCTCGGGGTCTCCCCTCGAGGCATTGGTGAAATCCTGGGCCCTGGGCATGAGCCCTCCCAGCCTACCCTGGCACCTAAGGGCTCCAGAAAGAATGCAAATGCTAGGGGAAGCTTGGAGCCAGAGGCCATTCACTGGACCGATCCCAGCTGTCGGTCAGTACTTCTCACCCACCTACCCACAGCCCCCTGCATTCCTCCTGCACCCAAGCCAGAGCAGAAATGAGTTCTGGACGCCCCCCACCTCACCGCCCACAGAAGGGACCACCCAGAGTCCGTGCTGGGTGCGTTGGTCAGAGCCTCTTTATTGCCAAGCCTGAAACGCTACAGAGACACAAGAAGCTACAGGCCGAGTTGGGAGGGACCCAGGTTGCCAGGGAGCCAGGCCAGAAGACAGGCAGACGGACGGACAGACACAGACACCGAGGGGAGCGGGAGCGACGCTGAGGAGAAACCTAGAAGGCAGAGAGGTACTCGGGCTGACACGCTCTTCCAGAGACAGTGATTACCTCGGTTCCTGGAAGGGTCCCGATGGCGGGCCGAGTTTCGGGGCACCGGCCAGGCGACGATGGGGAGGAGGTGGGGGACCACTGGGCTCCTGGCACCCCCTCCATTCAGAGAGACCTCAATCTTCTCGGGGGGCAGGCTCCAGAGGGACCTCTTCTGAAGCAGCGGACGAGATGCACGGACAGCTACAGGGGGCGGGATGAGGGAGGAAAGGCAGGAGGAAGCAGGGAGGCTGGGGTCCCTTGAGGAACAGCCACGCTCCTCACTGCACAGGAGAATCCTACAGGGAAGGGAGACACACATACACACAGAGAGAGGAGAGAGAGAGAGAGACACATGCACAGAGGCAAGGAAAGGCGGGATGAGGGAAGGACAGAGACAGAGACAGTCCCAATCAGAAGAAGCCGGGAGCCGGAAGCAGCTGCCGTGGCGGCCCAAGGACAGGACCCACGGCCCTGTGAAGAGGGGCTCAGAGTGGGGGGTAACCTACCCAGATCTAACCCTCTTCCTCATCACCTCCAGGGTCTGTTCAACCTCTCCGCCCAGCTATTGAGGACACCTGTCCTACCTAACCGCGTCGAGGGGAATTAGCCAACCATAATTCTTTAATCAGCCATCAGGGTCTTTCATCTAACTCCCTAGGCCACCAATTTGGGCCTGTGTCCTAACCTTAACTTTGTATTTATCCATCGGGGGCATCTGACCTTCCATCTTCCCCTTGGGTTGCCCTTTCTCTCCCGCCTGGAACTCTTTCCCTCTTCACATCTGACGGATCACTCCTCCCCACATCTTCAGAGCCCAACTACTAAAAGCCCATCTCCTCCAGAAAACCTTCCCTGGTTAATCTCATCTGCCCACTCTAATTCCCCTCCAACTGCCACTTTACCTTTTCTGCATTACCTAAGCATTTGAGCACTCACTCCCCCACATTGTGTTTACATTGAAAACTTTATACTCTACTGCTTCCTCCTACCTGCAATCTCCTAAAATATTTGCCTCCCCTGCTATATTTTAAGCTCTTTGAGGATGGGGATCATCATGCCTAATTCTGTTTCACTGTCCCAAGTGCTTAGTACCGTGCTCTACGCAGCATAAACACTCAATACCGCTGATGACCTGATTCTGAAGAGACGCTTAATTCACTCGGGTCGACAGTAGGATGGGTTCCTTTCAACGTCTGACCCTGCCCTCATCCCTTGGGCAGAATTCTACGGAAACGCATGGGCTAGCTGCACGTTTCACTGCTGGGGGTGTCCTGACTCTGTGTCTAGAAGATTTGTTGTCTGGGACTGCACTTGAGGCTGCCTGAGGAATCTCCAGACCCCCCAGAACATGGAGGCTGCAGCCAGTTTCTGGCAACTTCTGGGGCCAGTTCTGACCCCTGCCACTGCCCCCGCCTCAAGTTGCCTCTGCTCTTCCCCATGGATCCTCCCTCCTCGGGGCTCCTAGGACAAGAACCGGAGTGAGGTTCATCCAGATCTCTCCCCCGTGGGGGCTCACTGGTCTATCCTGAACGATTCAGTCTATTTTCTTTTCCTTCTCTCGGGCTCCTGAGATGTCAACCTCACCCCCGCGGAGGCTCTTCTGAGATCTCAGGAGACTCACAGCTTGGGAGAAATCTCCAGCCCCTCCAGCGTCACCCCACTCTAGAGACTAGCCTTTGCTCCTCCAGTGGTCCCCAGTCCCCAGCCCCCTGCTCACCCAGCCGCTGGGTCGTCCTAAGCAGTGCCAGCTCATGGCTTGGAATTTCCACGGGGCACATCTCCTTCACCCCCGTCCCGTCTCCCTGGCACCTCCCTCACCCAGAGGTTTCACAGGGCCCAAGGTCCATCCCCCTAGATAGATGCCGAGGAGGCCGCAGATCAGCCCCGGTGGGGCTGCGTTGCCAGGTAGGGGATCTGTGGTCTTCTGGATCGGATGGGGCCTTCCCTGCTGGGGTTGCCCCTACTCCACTGCCGGAGGGAAACCGAGGGAACAGAGCAGAGACCACCTCCCCCCAAGGCCCCTTCCCGGTGACCCTGAGGCTTTGCCCCTCCTTAAGGACCCTGAAGCCAGCTACGGTAGGCTCTCTGATCCCCCCAGGACAGATGGGGAGTGACAGGAGAGGCAGACAGACAGACGGGGGAGACAGACAGAGACCAGCTCGTGAGCAAAAGAGGATGGAATCGCAAAGCAGCGAGAACTCAAATATCACGGGGCAGGAGGGTGGGTGAGCAGGTGGGAGTGAAGGGTGCTTTGGAGGGCAGGAGAGGGAGATTAGGGAAGGTGGGGAGCTGGGCTGGGGGCGGGCAGGTAGGTAGGCCTACCAAGGAGCTCCCAGGGCAAAGCAGGGAAGAGCTGGGTCCAGGGGGAGCCAGGGGTCTGACTGGAGGGAACTGGGGCAAGGAAGGTGAGGCAGGACAAGTGGGATGGGGATAATCATCCTCTAGATGGGGGGGGAGGGAGGGGGGTGGCCCCCACCCAGAGGCCCTAGGGCCCCACTGGGCTGGTTACCTGTGCATTACCCAGCATGCACTGCCACACCCCTCCGGAGGACCGAGTCACACACAGCACAGAATGGAGGCCTGCAGAACAGGAGAGGGGAGAGGGTGGTAGGTGGGACCAGGGCTCAAGGCAGCGTGAACTTGGGCCAGAGGGAGAGTGGGGGAATGAAACTGAGGGAGATGCCCCTTCCTCCCGGCCCCCCCACTACGGGCCAGATGGGGTCAGGGCTCCTACCGGACTGTAGCGCTGGGAGTCCGGCTTGCTGCCCTTCCCTTTCTCCTCAGAGCTGCTGGAGCGGAGCAGGCGAGTGACTGCAACCAGACACAGGGCAGCCATGCTGTCCATCCCTCTGCTTCTCGGCAGGGCAGTTGCTCCCCCAGCCCACACAAACAGACTCAACAAATACTATTGATCGACAGATTGATTGACACTAATTCAGTTTCTTTAGAACTCACTGGGAGCAACTGGGAGGGGGAAGATGGAGTTGTGGGGGTGAGGGGGAAAGCCGAGGCAGACCAGCCCACAGTCCCTAGCTGAAACCCCAACTCTCTGCCCCCTGGTCCCACTTCCTCCCTGCTGGAGGGCCTGTCTACGGTCTCGGCACCCCACCCCGCTCCCTGTGCTGAGGGGTGTTGGTGGCAGCAGGAGGGGGGTCTGGCCTGGGTGGCGCAGGGGGGGCGGTTTACCTGGGGAGCCGGTGCTGCTGGGGGTGCAGGCCCCATCGTCCAGCCACACGCTCTGAATCAGGGAATCCCGCGGGGGATGGCCGTCCAAGGAGAACGCCAGCACCTGGGGGCCGGATGCCAGCCAGGAAGCAGGAAGGGAGTCAGAGGAGGAGTGGGAATCCAAGGCTGGCAGGGCCGGGGGGGCGGTTGGTCAGTCTGAAGGGGCCACAGGTAGGTGGGGGAAGCCAGGGGATGAGAAGCCCGTGGTTGACGGGAAGGACTGGAGGTAGGGGGTGGAAGAATGAAAGGGGCAGGGATCCCTCTGGAGGAGGCGCTGGGAGGGCCTGGGGGCTCAGAGGAAGGGATGGAGTCGGGAGGGCCACCCTTCACTCACAGGCTCAGCCTCGTCTTCCTCCTCAGAGCTGTCGGGGTCCCTCAGGCCACTGCAGCAGCTGCTCCCATTGGAGGAGGATCGAGACAGCGGGGGCATCGGACAGTATCCGCTGCCGCCTCCGGGGCCGCCGAGAGCCCTGCACCGGCGGGAAAGGGAGGCAGGCTGGGGTCGTGGAGCAGGAAGCACTGAACTGCCTCTGCCCCTCCCCACTGCAGCCACCCCATTCTCCCTCACCTGCCCTTCCTCTGGGGGAGCTCAGGGGAGCTGGGGCTGGAGGAGCCGTCTGACTTGAGATCGAAGGAGGGGCCCAGACCCTCTGAGACTTTCTGAGTGGTCTCTACAGCCTCCCTGTGGGGCAAAGAGGCGGGAGAGGAGCGAGTCCCGGGGCACGGGCCCCCATGCCACCGCATCCCTCCACCTGCCCCACCCCCGTCCCCCTCACCTCTTCTCTTCCTCGATGTTCTCAATGCCGATGGCACTGCAACGGCGACCAGGGAAACGAGGCGTGCGGGGTCGAGATGGGCTTCGGCCGGGGAGGGCAAAGGACTGATGGGAGAGGGAGAGCCCAGCGTCAAGGGGGAGAAGGCAATGGGGGCAGGGAAAGAGGGAGTGAAGTTGGAGAAGCACAGGATCGGGGAGGGAGCAAGAAAGGGATGGGGGAGCAGGAAGAGAGAGGGAGAGGAGAGAGGACAGTGGGGAGATGAGCAGCAACTGCTGGGTCAGGAACAGAGACCGGAAAAGCAGGCCTAGGTGTGGAGGAGGCAGGGACAAGGTAAGGGGGGGTAGGGACAGAGGCGGGAGCAGGGGGAAGAGGTTCGAGGTCAGGAGCTCCGGGGCTCCCCTCACCGCGGCGATGGCCTTGGGGGTCTCGGCGACCCCCGGGGCCAGGGCGAGGCCGGGGGATGGGGGAGCCGGCGTGGGCGGCTGCTTCTTCCCAGACAGGCCCACGGTGTCCAGGCTCTGGCTGCGGCCACGGATTACTCGCTAGTGTCAGGGAGGCGGGATGAACACAAGAGGACAGGCGGTCAGGCGCAGGAAAGGATAGAGTGGCGGGGGGGGGGGGGGATCTTCCCCGGGTCCAGTCCCCCCTGAGGTTTCCTCCCAGTGGGCAAGCCAGCACTGTAGGGGCGGGGGAGTGGGCGCCACCTTGAAGTTCTCGAAGAAGCCGCCACCACCGCCACTGCCGTAGTCCGTCCGCTCGTCCTCGCCGCCCCCGGAGTCCAGCCCCATCATGGTGCAGCTGCGGCTCTGCAGCTCCTCAAAGAGGCTCTCCAGTAGTGTCCCCCGTGTCCGCTCCTGCCAGGGCGGCGGGAGGCGGGGGGATCAGCTCCCAGGGTCCAGGAGTCGGGTTGGGGCTGAGCCCTCAGGGGGCTGAAGGGCTGACCAGTCCTCAGGGGCCCCACAGCCCCCAAGATTTGCAGTTCCTTTGGGTCTGTGCCCCTCAGGGACCATCCTGGGTAGCCCTGGGTAACCCACATTCTGCCAGGGGCCCGGTGACCCAGACCCTTCCTGGCCCCTGGGACCCACTACCCTTGACAATGACAACTGCCCATTAGTTAAGCACCTACTACTACTACTAATAATGATGATGATGATATTTGTTAAGCGCTTACTATGTGCAAAGCACTGTTCTAAGCGCTGGGGAGGTTACAAGGTGCTCAGGATGTCCCACGGGGGGGGGGGGGGGGGTCACAGTTTTAATCCCCATTTTACAGATGAGGGAACTGAGGCCCAGAGAAGTGAAGTGACTTGCCCAAAGTCACACAGCTGACAATTGGCAGAGCTGGGATTCGAACCCATGACCTCTGACTCCCAAGCCCGGGCTCTTTCCACTGAGCCACACAGCTTCTCCTATGTTTCTCCTTGGCTACTCTGTGCCAAGAACTGTACTACGCACTGACAAAAATACAATTAGATCCAACTGAGGCCCCGTCCTGCATTAGGCACTCCATCTAACTTATCCCCATTTTATAGAGGAGGAAACTGAGGCCCAGAGAATTTCTACGAGTTGCCCAAGGTCCCATGGAGCCAGAGTGAGAACCCAAGTCTCCTAACTTCCAGTCTCATACTCCTTCCACTGGGCCACACTGCTTCCCAAGCAGACAACCCCTCAATTCCCAATATGCCAAGCTGACCAGCTAAAACAGACCTTCCCGGAGGGAGCCAAGAGATAAACAGGGGCTCTTTGCATCCACTTCCATGTCGTCCCATCTGCCCACCCCTTTCCCTCTCCTAATCCAACCCAGAACCCTGCCAACTAGCCATTCAGTGTCCTTCTCCATCATACCGAGCCAACCCATCGATGGCATTTACTGAACGCTTACTGTGTGCAGAGCACTGAACTCCGTGCCTGGGAGATTGTAGTATAACAGACCTCTCCTGCCCGCAAGGAGCTTCCAGTCTTGAGGAGGAGCTTCCTGTCAATCAGTGCAGGCTGCTTTAGTGGAAAGAGCACAGGACTTGGGAGACAGGACACCCCCAGGATCTAGCCCCAGCTCTGAGAACTTGAGCGAGTCGTTTCACTTCCCTGGGCCTCAATTTCTTCATCTGTAAGATGGGGATAAGAGACATGTCCTTCCTACTTCTTAGAAAGGGAGTCCACGTGGGGCAAGGAAGGCCACGTATCTATGCCAATGCCTAGTTACGGTGGTGACCGAAGGCTTCCTAGGTCTTGGAGCAATCTCCTCCCCCGCCAGTCACCTCTTCCTCATCCAGTTCCACCCACTGCTCCAGCTCCTGTTAGCACCGCTACCCTCCCCACAACGTCCCTTCCCCTCTCTCACTTCCTCCCCCCACCCCCTTGGGATGACGGGGACACCGATAGTGTGTCTGCACAGACTAAGCACTCAATAAATACAATTGAATAGTGTCACCTCCAGTTTGGCGAACTTGTCAGCTTGGTAGCTGCTGTGCTCTGCGTTGATGAGCTTCGCCAGGAGGAAGTCTCGGAACTCCGGACCCTGCGTGGGGACCCGGGGTGGAAGAGGAAGGGAGGGTCTGCCAGGAGCGGGATGTCCCTGCTCCTGTTCCCAGGGGAGTCCATGACCCCCACCCCGCTCCCCTTCCATCTCCAACCCGCTCTTCTTCCTCCTGGAGGCCCCGCTCTACCACCCCTGCCCTGGCACCTCATCCCCGCCCCATCCCCAGGCCCCTGCCCTCTCACTCACTGGGCCCTGGGTAGGCGGGGGAGACACAGACCTTCCTGAACACAGCTGGGCTGGGCAACGGGGGCCCAAAGAAGGGGACGTCATCTCGCGCTGTGACCGACACCTTGGATGGAGACGTGGACTAGTCAGGGCCAGCCGGGGGGCGGTGGAAGGTGGGGGCAGGGAGAGGAAGAAGTGGCTTCGGGGACCCAGCACTTACAAACGCCCACGTTAGACTGTAAGCTCCATGGGGGCAGAAATCGTCTCTGCCAACTCTATTATATTGTTCTCTCCCCACTGCTTAGTCCAGGGCACACACAAAATAAGTGCTCAATTAAATACCACCAATTGGAGGTGGACAGGTAGATCCTTGGGGGGCGGGGGAGGTTGTGGGAAAATCTAGGATGGGAATAGATACTTGGTACAGGACAAGTTCCCAGTGGGTGACCAACCATATTTTTGTTGAAAACAGGGACATCAGGGCCCTCCCCCTTCTCCTTTTCTTTGAGGGTGGCCAGGACTGTGGGGATAAAGCCTTCCATCATTCTGGAAAGCCCGTATCAGTAGTCCCAGCATGTTCTGGGCCCATAACAAAACATGTACTAGGCGTGCTCCGGACAAGGAGAGTCTAAGGATTTCAAATGAGAGGGGAGGATGCGAGAGGGAGGCAGACCAGTTTAGGTGGGACAGTTCGATATTTTTCTCAAATTGCCAGGAAGAGCCCATAAAAAGCTAGGACTGTCCAGCCAAAACTGGGACACACAGTCAGCTTGGGGGAGGGGAGGGTGGCCACCCATGGCAAGTAAGGATATCGAGTGCTCCTCCGCCAATCCCCAAGGAACGGACAAGCGTTCCGTTATGTACGTTGGAAGAACTGTATCTTCAGTTATCTGGTTAATGTTTTTGTAGCTCTCCCTGCTGTATTTGTTGCTCCTCAGGCTTTTACTGCCTGAAAATCATTTCTGCCTGTCTTCCTCATTAGAGGATAAGCTTGAGGGCAGGGAGCACCTGTGTCTTCCTACTGTGGGTATCCTAGTACTCGGTAGGGCATTCGGTAAATGCCACCGATGGACGGAGCAGTTGTGGAGCATGTCACCGGGCCAGGGGAAAGCAAGGGGACACTCCTGATCCCCTTCAGATCACTTCAGAGCCATCGAGTTCCCCTTTCGGGGTTCCTGTGAACACGGACGCTGCTTCTGAGCTACAGAGCTCAGCAGCAGCAGCTAAAGCGGAGGGAGGCCGGGTGTTGAAAATAAAAATACTGGACATTAAGGCATCCGGTGCCATAACAGCGCTTAGAACAGTGCTCTGCACATAGTAAGCGCTTAACAAATGCCATCATTATTATTATTATGGACCGGAGATTAGCCAGCTGGAAACAGGACCACCCCAGTGGTGGGCTCCGGGGAGCTATCAGGTGTGCGGACAGGTGGGAAGGGCCTCTTAGGGTGTGTGTTCCTTGTGAAAGGCCACAAGGGTCACATGTTGAGGGGGTTACCCTGGAGGTGCTTTAGGAAGAGCCTTTTGGAGGGAAGGGCCTGTACCTTGTAGAGGGTGTCATCCTGGGGGTGATCCTGCGGGGATGCCGGGGGGACCACGGGCTGCACCACAATGTAGGCGTGCAGGAAGTTGGAGGCGATCATGTCGGGCACAAAGGGAGTGTCCTCCTCCTGGAACACCAGTGCCACAATGTCGTTCCCAATGTGCCGCTTCCGCTGCAGCTGCGGGGAGACCAGGCAGGGTCAGGGAATCACCCCCCACACAGCTCAGCACCCCCAGCCCCTCCAGCTACCTGCACTCTGGGGCTGAGTCCTGATCCCTAATCCTCCTCCCCATCAACCAGCGTGGCCAAGTGGAAAGAGCACAGGCCCATGAGTTAGAGGATTTAGGTTCTAATCCTGCCTCGGCCATGTGACTGCCGGGGGCTGTCGCTTAACATCTTTTGGCCTCAGTTTCCTCATCTTTAAAATAAAGATTAATACCTGTTTTCCCTTCTGTTTAGAGAGTGAGCCCCATGGGGGCGAAGGACTGGATCTGACCTGATTATCTCGGATTTACCCCAGCGCTTTGTGCCACAAATACCACTATCATCAATCTTTCCTCCTCCCACCGGGTCCCTTCCCATCCAGTTCAGCCTCAGCCCAAACCCTTCTGCGGCCTAGACTCCTAAGGTTCCTACCAGCCCCATGGGGTACCTGAGGAGCAGGACCCCCTTCGGGGGTTCCAGGCCACCGCCACTCTCGGGACTACAGTTTCCCCATTGGCTGGAGAAACAAGGAACCCCGGGGAAGAGGGTGAGCCTGAAGCTGTGCTCCGTGATTCCTCCAATCCTCCGTATTCTCAAATAGCTCCCTGGGACCCTCTCATCTGTCCCCCGCCACCAGGCACCCCCTCCCCCCATCACACACACACACACACACATCTGCCCCGTCGCCCTCTGCCCCAGGCCCACCTGCTGGGCATCACCCAGGGTGAAGGGCAGGAGGGTGGAGACGTGGAACATGATCTCCTTCCCCCGGAACCTCGTGTACACGGACTCGGTGCCCGTCTGCCCCTGGCGCACGTCCAGCCCCCCGCGGAACCTGGGACGAGGCAGAATCAGGGGGGTGCAGGGACCCGGAAGGGCAGGCTGGGGTCCTGGGGTGATGGGAGGTTGTGGAAGGACAAGGGGATGGAGGCTGGAGGAGAGGGACGGGGTCTCACCCATGGAAATCCTGCAGTTGTATCCGCTCCCCCAGCAGCTCCAGGAATTCTCGGAACGCCAGGCTCTCCTCCAAGTTACTGAACACCTCCTCCTCTGTAGTCTGGGGGAGACCATGACGGGGGTGGAAGGGATGTCTTTTAGACTGTGAGCCCACTGTTGGGTAGGGACTGTCTCTATATGTTGTCAATTTGTACTTCCCAAGCACTTAGTACAGTGCCCTGCACATAGTAAGCGCTCAATAAATACGATTGATGATGACGATGGGGCCACATGGTCAGAAATAATTCAACCCTGCCCCTCCCCGCAACTCTCTGGGCTCCTCTTCTCCACTTCCTCCACAGTGCCTGGACTGGCCGGGAATTAGATGGGTGGGGAGAGATAGTCTGTCAGCAGACCCTTCCTCCATTACCCTACCATGATTTCTTGAGCTCCTCTGTCTTCTCAGACCCAACAATGGCCCCCATCTGACCAGCGGCCCATCTCACAACACCCCCCACCCCCACCCCAATCTGACCAGCCCCCAACCCCAGTCTCACCTGTCCAGCTCTCTGGTAAATCACTCCAAATTTGAAGTTGTTGCTGATGATGTGTTCATCAAAGGCCACAATGAGCTGAGAGGCCTGGTTGGGGGTAGGGGGGCAAACAATTGGAAACTGAGATATAAGACGCCTGGGGGAGGAGAAAGGAGGAAGCCTAGGGGGCTGGGCGAGCAGTGTGGGAGCGAAAGGATGGACCAGGGATGGGAAGAGACATGGCTGATGGGAGAAGATCCTCACCTTGGGATAGAGAACAGGAAAGAACCGGTCTACATTCACATCCTCACACAGCAGCTGCAGGAACCAGAGAAGCAGAGGTCAGGAGCGGGAGTGGGTGGGGGAGGGGACGAGGGGGCTGAAGTAACAATAATTATAACCACTAATGATAGTGGTTATTTATTAAGGGCTTACTATGTGCCAAGACCTGTGGAAAATGCGGGATAATCAGATCGGACGCAGTCTCTGTTCCACGTGGGACTCCCAGTCTAAGAGGGAGCCAGAACAAGTATCTTATCCCCATTTTACAGATGCAGAAACTGAGGCCCAAGAGAAGTTTAGCGATTTGTCCAAGGTCAAGCCACAGACAAGCCGGCATTAGAACCCAGGTCTCCTGACTCCCAGTCTTGTGTTGTTCCCACAAGGCCACGCTGCTTCGTTAGGCCCTGTCCCCTAATGGAGAGGGTCAGCGGGTAACAGAAGTTAGGGGAAGTGTGGGGAAGCTAGGGAGGAGACAGAAAGGGAACAGTGAAGTGATGGGGATTCGGGGAGGCAGGGAGCGGTGGCCGAGGAAGAGCCAGTAAACAGCCAGAACTGGGGGGGCAGCATGGCTCAATGGAAAGAGCCTGAACTTTGAAGTCAGAGGTCATGGGTTCAAGTCCCGGCTCTGCCACTTGTCAGCTGTGTGACTTCGGGCAAGTCACTAAATTTCTTTGTGCCTCAGTTACCTCATCTGCAAAATGGGGATTAAAACTGTGAGCCCCCCGTGGGACAACCTGATCACCTTGTAACCTCTCCAGCACTTAGAACAGTGCTTTGCACAGAGTAAGCACTTAATAAATGCTATCATTATTATTATTATTATTAAGGGGAGGACTAGGTGTGGGGGGATGGGGGTTAGAGAGGAAGGAGAGGGTGGGGGCACGGGGGGGGGGAGGAGGCAGGAATTAGAGGAGGGGCTAAGGAGGGGATGGACTGGCCTCACCTTGGCCATCTGTACAGCATTGGGGAACTCGCTGAGGCAGGAGATGGGGATCACGTCCTGTCTGGTGCCCAACCGAGTCCTGTTGCGGAGGGATAATAAGAATAATTGATAAATAATTCTGGTATCTGTTAAGCGCTTACTCTGTGCCAGGCACTGTACTAAGCACTGGGGTGGATACAAGCAAATCGGGCTGGACACAGTCCCTGTCCCATGTGGGGCGCATGGTCTCAATCCCCATTTTACAGATGAGGTAACTGAAGCTCAGAGAGGTAAAGTGACTCGCCCAAGGTCACACAGCAGACAATTGGTGGAGCCGGGATTAGAACCCATGGCCTTCTGACTGCGGGGCCCGTGCTCTAACCACTACGCCATGGGGGAGCAGGGGCCTTGACGTTGATCTCTGAGGCTGGGACTCCAAATCCTGCCCAGTGGTGTCCCACTGCCTGATCCTCCAAATCCTGCCCTCCCCATCCTACTCCTTGATCCTATCCAACCTCCCACTTCCGGCCAGGCCTGGGGTAAAGCCAGGCCTTCTGCTGTGGTAACAGCTGCTGGTGACCGCTGACCTCAGCCTGAACAGGGTCACGGCCCGGAGTCCCCAAGCATCTACGGGAAGGGGATGGAGGGAGGGTTGAGCTGGGAGCAAGGACAAATAGGATCAGTCTCAGCCTCAGCACTGAGGCTTCTGGGGAGAACTCTCCCTGGGGTGTTGGGGGGGACTCAGTTTCCTCACACTTTACCACCCAAGCCCCAGCTCCCCCTCCAGGGTGCCCCCATTTCTGAAGTTCCTAAATCTCCCCTGGGCCTCCCCCAGATCTCCCAGGCCGCCCCATCCCCTACCTCAGCAGCAGCCTCAGGGCGTCCTGCTCCCCGGCGGGTTCATATCTCACTGACAGCACCAGGCAGCCCAACGCCACGTCACTCGCGTAGAAGTTCTGGTGCTCCTGGAGGGGATGGGGTGGGAGAGCCAGGAGGGGCTCAGAACACCCAGCTGAGGGGCCTCTCCTCTCCCTGATCCCTGCTCTCCTTCCATTCCCTATGGACATCAGTTCTCCTCTCCTCCTTGGACAGCAATTGCCAAGCCGGGTGCCAGAAGCCCAAGTGGAAAAATGCCAGAGGTGCCACTCAGGGGTAGGGTTCTAGAACTCAGAAAATTTTTGAAGCGGCCTCCTAGGTTGAATCTCAAAAAGGCCAGGAGTCATGGAGTCACTAGTTTTTGTTGACAATCCATGCACACAAAAAAACCCTTCGGGGGCTGCAATAGCCAGGAAGAGGACAACTGTCAGCATCTCTTGAAGCCAAGGGCCATGCTAAGTTGAATGAATGAATACGGCCAGGATGGTCTGCATTGACTTCTGGGATCTGCTTTTGAAGGTCGTGCTAGATTCTACAGTCCGCTTTCAAACCCAAGGGGCAACAATCAGCAGTTTGCAACTTGCGTCCCCTTCTGAGGGACATCCTCTTTTCATCAGAAAAATAAATACATCTTCAAAATCGGTATCCCTGTAAACCCAGGCGGCCGTCTAACCGCCCTCAGCGAGCGGGGCTAGGGTTTCTCCAGTTATAAGTCAGACTCTAAGGTGGCCTGGTCCAGGAATTGCCCCCGCACGGCCCCTAGGACCCCCGTCTCCCTCCCTGCCTCCAGGTTCTGGCCCCTTCACCTTGCCCAGGAAGTGTCTCCGGTAGAGTCTGGCCGTGGGATCACACTCGAGCTTCACCCGGGGGCTCGGGCCGGGGCCGGGCCCTCCCCAGGGGGAGGATGGCAGATCCGGATGTTCCACGGTGGGGTCTGTGGAGGGGCTGACCAGGTGGTGGCAGGTCCCCTCAATCCAGTACCCACCAAATTGGGGCAGAATAATAAGGGGGTACGGCCCTCCCTTGCGCAGCACCTGCGTGGGGAGTTGAAGATCAAAGTCACTCAGTCAATCGTGATTTATTGAATGCTTACTGGTGCAGAGCACTGTACTAAGTGCTTGGGAGAGTACGGCATAACAATAAACAGACGCATTCCCTGCCCACAACGAGCTTACAGTCTGGTGGAGGGGAGACAGACATTAATATAAATAAATAAATTGCTGAAATGTACCTAAGTGCTGTGGGGCTGGGGCTGATGAATAAAGGCAGCAAGTCAGGGTGATGCAGAAGGGTGTGGGAGAAGAGGAAAGGAAGGCTTAGTCAGCCCGGGAGGTCATGTTGGAAGGCCGGCTGGCCGGCTAGGGGACGAGTGGTTGGGATGGTTGGGAGGGGACTTGGTATCTGCACAGCTGAGGTTGGGCGGCGGGGGGTGGGGGGTCTTACCTCATGGATGCTGGGATACGGGATGTACTCCTCTTCCCTCTGGAAGGACAGGGCGGGGAGGTCAGTGGAGATTCAGGAGAGAGAGAACCAAAACTTCCCGAGTCTCCTCAATCCCTCATCTTCCTTCCCCAGACTCCATCCCTCCCTCGCCATTCCCCTCTCCTCTCCGCACCACCGGCCCACAATGGGAGATCGTGGGCCATGGACTGGTCTCCCGGTGGGAGACTGATTCGGCAGCCTGGCACAGGTCCAGAGCAAACAGACAACCCAGATCCACAAGCAACTGCACAGATGGGTGTGCAGACAGACAGACAGGTGGGCCAGCCCTGGAGTTGACGACAGATGGAGAGGGGAAAGAAGAGGAGGGAGGAGAAGGAGGAAAAGGGGAAGGGAGTAGGGGAAAGGGCTTAGGGAGGGTGACACTAGAGGGAAGAGGAGGAGGATGGATATTTGGTGGAGGGGCAGAGACCCAGGAGGGGAGTTGGAAAAGGAATGACAGTCAAGGGTCACAGGGAGAGAGCAGATGCTGACCTTGAGTGGGGAGGGAAGAGAACATCTTTGCTCATCTAGACGACTCCCCTGTGGCAGACACGGGGAGCATGAGACTCCAATGACCTCTCCCAAGACTCCCAACAGCACCCTCCCTCCGTTGCTCCCCCCAACCCCTGCCGCCAACCTCTCTTCTCCCTCCCCACTCCCTCACCTGCATTTTCTCAATCATTTCAAACAGGTCGATGGGCTGGAAGAGAAGATGAGGTGGTCAGAGCTGAGGCCGGACGTGAGAGGAGGGTCGGACCCAGGGGGTCAGAGGGGCTCAGAAGATAGGCTTGGAGGACGGACAGGGCCGAGACAGAGCCGGGGCCCAGCTCTGAGGGTGAGGGGCTCTTAGGGGTCACCGCAGGCCTGAACCAGGCTGGGCCGTTGTCAGCGTCCTGGGATCCCTGCTGGGAGACAGAGCTCACCCACCGGAGCCCCCCAGGGGCTTCTCACCTTGCAGGGGTCTGGAGGGTGGGCATCTAGGGAAGGTTCCCGGGTTGGAGAGTCGAGGGTCTCGGGGAGGCAGCGCTCAGTGTCCTCTGATTTCCTGTGGGGAGAAGACATGGGTAAACCCTTCCAAACCCTCAGGCCCTTCCCAACTCCGGGTGCCCTTCCCAATGGCACCCCTCCAAAGCCAACTGTACTCACTCCAGGGGCATGTCACAGCCACCTCCCACTCCCATCCCACCCGCCCCCAGCTTCCAGTCACCTCCATGTTCCCCACCAACCCCCTTTATAATACCCTCAAACCACTCAGGGGTAGAGGTTTTGGGAAGGGTAAGAGGCTGTTTCCTGTAGATGAGTGGTGGACAACAGGGGTTATTCAAGGAGGAGTAGGAGAGGGAGTGGGGGGTGAGAGGAAGTATTGAGGGCTGAACGACAGGGAGGGGTGGGGTGTCCCTACCAACCCCACGTGGGTCCCCACCTACCCTGAGTGGGTCCCCAAGGAGACGCCGCGCTTGCGGGAGAACATGGCTCCGAACCGCTGTCCGCTGCCTCCCTCGTCCCTCTCTCTCACGGTTCTGTGCCACCCTCCATCCTACCCCCCCCGGCCACCTCCCATCCCCCCCAACCAGCCTATTCTCCCCTGCCAATGGGCAGCTTGAGCCTGGAGAGGCAGGGAGGGGAGGGGAGGGACTGCTGGGGTCACACAGAGAAAGGAAGCTCCCGGGGAGAAGCAGCCAGGCCCCCATGGGGTCGGCAGGGGGGAGGAAGGGAGAAGAGAAGGGGGAGAGAGGAAATTTCAGGGCAGGGAGAGACCTGGGAGAGGATGTAGCCCGGCAGGGAAGGAGGGAGGGGAGCTGCAGACAGATAGGAGACGGAGGAGATGGGGAAAGGTTGGGCAGGTTATTGATGGGTGGGGGGGACACAGGAGAAAAGTGACCCTCAGATAGGAGAGGTCTGGGGAGTCTGGAGGGCAGAAATTGAGGAAATCAGGGATTCCTGAGGGCTGACGGAAAGGGGTAGAGTTGTTGAGGGCGGGGATATACTGGAGAGAGAGGGGTACCCACCTCACTTGTCCCCCAGCTTCTTGTTTCTCCCACCCAATGCCCCCCGCCCCATGTTTCCCCCACTTATATTCCCCTGGATCCCAGGATACCCCGCCTTTCGGTTCTCCTTGTGTCTGGGTGGCCCCATCACAGAAACCCCATCACCACACACTCCCCAGCCCCTACTAGGGAGGATGAGGAGCCAGGGGGAGGGAGAGGCAGAGGGAGGAGGGGAGGAGGGGGGTGAGAAGCAGACGGGAGAGGAAGCCTCCTGGCCCGGTGGGGCTTCTGCCCTTTGCTGTGTCCTTCTAGGCTCCTGGCGGCGCATGGGGATGAAAGAAGCCACAGGAAACTGAGCTCCGTGACTGTCGCCAGGGCAACCACCCCCTCCTGGGTACCACCCCCCACCCTGCACATCTCTTCTGCACCTACCCACCCACCCCCGCACCCCTTCTCTGCACCCACCAGCCAGAGACGAAACGGCAGAGACCGCGCAGGCGAGAGACACACGGAGACACACAGCAGTCGGCGTCAGACATACACACACACACCCCCGCCCCTACCCGCCAGGGTCAGACAGAGACAGAGACGAAAATAGAGGCTGAGAGACAGCACAGTCGCTCGCAGAGATCATTTACAACCGCGCATCGCAGTTATTCAGCACAGAATACATGCAGACACACAAGTCTGTCCCTTATAACTCCATCCCCAAAAGACACACACACTGGGGTCTCACTCACCCAGGCTGAGGTCCAAAAGTGGCCCCCCCCTTAGATATTGGCTCAAACCCCCACACCCGCACCCGAAGAACCACGGCGGGGGGAGCGTGAGCTGGGAGAGGGGGCGGCCCCACAGCTGGCAAGGACGGAATGACTGAACCTAGGATAATGGGGAGTGGAGGAAGGAGGGGGGGGGGCGAGGCAGGAGAGGGCCGGGGCTAGGCCGAAGGCAGGCAGGGAGGATGCCCGGGGCCGGGCTGGCCTAGCCGGCCTGGCCGCCCTACCTGCGCCAGCTCCGGCTCCTGCTCCGGCTCTGTCCCTCCTCCTCCTCCTCCTCCTCCTCCTCCTCCTCCTCCCGCACCGGCGGGCCGAGCGCGCCCCCCCGCACATCGATCACTCGGGCTGTAGCGCAGCCCGCCCCGCCCCGCGCCCCACATGGACCCTCCGGCCCTTCGGGTGACCAAAGCCCCTTCCCCGTCTGCCGGCCCTGGCCTCCATCTGCTCCGCGCCCTGTCCCGTCCTCCTCTCCCAGTCTCCAGCCACCCCATCCTCCATCCTCTCCGGCCTCCAACCGCCATGTCCCCCAAGCTCTCAGGCCTCTCCCCCCTGCCTCCAGCCACCCCGTCCCCCAGCCTCCAAATGCCTTGTCATCCGTGGGGCCTCCAGTCTCTGCGTCCCTCACAGGGGTACGGCCTCTGGCTCCCAGCTTGCAGGCAGACCTCTTCTCCCCTAGCACTGGCTGGAGCCCCAGTCTTTACAGTCGGGCTGGTGGTTTCAAATCCCTCTCCGACCCACCTGTGACCTTGTCCAGACCTCCCCATCTCTCCTCCTGGGCCTTATTTCCTCTCCTTTCCAACCCAGCCTACTGCCCTAGTTGACACCTGGGAAGTGGGACTCCTGGGTCTAGTCCCTCAGTCTTCCTCTGGTCCACCCCGGGGACCTGGGCTGGCCTTGCTCCCTCTTTCGCCCACCTCACTTTGGTCACATAGTGGGGAGAGAATGACTCTGAGCAGGTGTGCAGATCTCTCTCTCTCTCTTTCTCTCCCCCAACACTTTCCCCGACAAGAAGGGACAGTGTGGGACTTCAGGGAATAGTGGAAAGAGCATGGGCCTACAAATCGGGGACCTGGGTTCTAATCCCGGTTGCCACTTGTCTGCTGTGTGGCCTTGGGCAACTCACTTCACTTCTCTTTGCCTCAATTACCTCATCTGTAAAATGGGGATTAAGATTATGAGCCCTATTGGGGTCAGGGACTGTCTCTAACCTGATTAGAGAAGCGGCGTGGCTCAGTTGAAAGAGCCCGGGCTTGGGAGTCAGAGGTCATGGGTTCAAATCCCGGCTCCGCCACTTGTCAGCTGTGTGACTTTGGGCAAGTCACTTAACTTCTCTGAGCCTCAGTTACCTCATCTGTAAAATGGGGATTAAGACTGTGAGCCCTACGTGGGACGACCTGATCACCTTATATCCCCCCCAGCGCTTAGAAAAGTGCTTCGCACATAGTAAGTACTTAACAAAAGACATTATTATTATTATTAACTTGTATCTGTTCCTCGGTGTAGGGAAGCAGCATGGCTTAGTGGATAGAGCACGGGCCTGAGAGGAAGAAGGTTACGGGTTCTAATATCAGTTCTGCCACTAGTCTGCTGTGTGACCTTGGGCAAATCACTTCACTTCTCTGTGCCTCAGTTACCTCATCTGTAAAATGGAGACTGAGTCCGTGAGCCCCACATGGGACAGGGACTGTGCCCAACCCAATTTGTTTGTATCCACCCCAGTGGTTAGTAGAGTGCATGGTACATAGTAAGCACTTAACAAATGTTATTATTATTATCGTTATTATTATTATCACAGTGCCTGGCATATAGTAAGCATTTAGCAAATACTATGAAAAAATAGGACCCAGGGGACAGAGGGGGCGACTGGAGGGTGATTTAATGTGCCACAGGCATAAGTAGAATGACTTCACCTCTCTCCTCCCCATGCATGCCCCCCAAACTTCCCCAGCACCATCCCATTCTCTGGCCCAGTCTGGGGGTTGAGGGATGGAAAGACTCAATCGTGCCATAATAATAGTAATAATATTATCAATAATAATAATAACAATAGTGTTATCTCTTAAGCCCTTACTATGTGCCAAGCACTGTATTATGTACTGGGTAAGAGACAAGACTTTATTAAGTGCTTACTGTATGCAGAGCCCTGAACTATGATTACATTTAGGAGAGGACATTACATTACATTAATGTTACATTACATTATTAATAATATACATAATTAACTACATTAATGTTCTAGATTGTGAGCCCACTGTTGGGTAGGGACTGTCTCTATATGTTGCCAACTTGTACTTCTCAAGCGCTTAGTACAGTGCTGTGCACACAGTAAGCGCTCAATACGATTGATTGATTGATTGATTGATTAATGATTACGATTACATTTGGGAGAGAACACAGTAACAGAATGGGTACACACATTCCCTGCCCACAGGGTACTAACAGTCCAGAGGGGGCAGACAGACACTAATATAAATAAATTACAAATATGTACATAGGTGCCGTATGGTGGAATGAATAAAGGGTACAGAGGCAGTGCCCAAAGGGAGAGAGGGAGGAGCAGGGGAAATGAGGGTTAGGAAGACCTCTTGCTGGAGATGTGATTTTAGTAAGGCTTTGAAAAATAGTGATGGTATTTGTTTAGCGCTTACCATGTGCAAAGCACTGTTCTAGGCACTGTGGGTGGGGGAGATACAAGGTGATCAGGTTGTCCCACGTGGGGCTCACAGTCTTAATCCCCATTTTCCAGATTAGGGAACTGAGGCCCAGAGAAATTAAGTGACTTGTCCAATGTCGCACAGCAGGCAAGGAGCAGAGCCAGGACTTGAATGCAGGTCCTCTGACTCATAGATCCATGCTCTTTCCACTAGGCCACACTTGCTTTTTTGTTCCAAAGTCCAGGAGTTGGATAGTTGGGGAACTGTGAGCCCATTGTTGGGTAGGGACGGTTTCTACATGTTGCCGACTTGTACTTCCCAAGCGCTTAAGTACAGTGCTCTGCATACAATAAGCACTCAATAAATACGATTGAATGATTGAATGAATGTTAGGGGGAAGGGGAAAGAAGGAGGTTCTGGTGCTATTGATGCCTGTCCACTTGCTTTGTTTTGTTGTCTGTTTTACCCCTTATAGACTGTGAGCCCGTTGGGTAGGGAATGCCTAATTTGTTGCCTAATTGTACTTTCCAAGAGCTTAGTACAGTGCTCTGCACACAGGAGGCGCTCAATAAATACGACTGAATGAATGAATGAATGTAGGGATGCGGTCAGCAGCCTGCAGTCTGGAGCCAGAGGAGAGAGAAGGAAAAGAGGTGGGGCTGAGGGTCAGAGGAGAAAGGAATTTGGTCTGGAGGTGGGGCAGAGGACTCCAGCCTCACTCCTCCGCCACTTCTTTCTTTTCTTCCTCTTCCTCCTCCTCTATTCCCTCCCCTTTCTTTTCCTCCTCCTCCCAGGCTTCCTGCTGAGCTCCCGCGGTGCAGGAAAGGTGAGATGCCCACCTGTGAACAGAGGGGTAGGGACAGAGGGCAAGGAGGGCTGGATCAAGGGAAAGGAGGGGCCAAAACCGGGTGGCTTGGTGGCCAAGGAGCCTCCCCTCCTCATCTCCCTCATCCTGGGCAGGGGCACCCACTGCCATGGGCTCAGAGGGGCTCTGGGCTGGGGGGATCCAAAGGGGTGAGCCTGGATTGGGGAGCAGGTTTGGCTGCTGGAAGGTGAAGTGCGGACCCTGGCACCCCAACTGTGGGGGCTTTCGGGCTCGAAAGGAGACTTGGGGGGTGAAGCAGATATTGGGGAGCAGGAAGGCCAGAAATGCACCATGTGTTCCATGTGTGGGGGCACCTAGGGTCTGGCGGGGGAGGTGGGGAAACAGACACAAGAAGTGGGGGGCTCAGGGTGGAGAGCAGAGGGATCTGATCAAAGGAACTGGGGTTTGGGGGAAAGACCAACTAGGGGACAGGACTGGATTCCAGGATTTGGATTGGAGACACTGTCCCCTTCTCCATTCCCCGTCCGCTTCCTTGTCCCCTGGCTGGGATTCCGGGAATGCCTGTGTGCAGCCAGGCTGAGGCAGGTAACCCCTCTACTGCTTGGGGGGAGGGGATCCTCTTTGGGTAGGCCTTTCTTTTCCTTTTCTCCACTGTTGGGGCTCTTTTGTTGAAGGGGAGGAGAGGAGAGGGGTTGCCCAGGGGTTAGGGGATTCTCTCCCCTCCCTGCCAGGCCAGTCTACCTTTAAGAACAAGTAAGATTTATTTACTGGCTGCAATTGGAAATGGGGGATGGGAGGGAAAGTCCAGGAACTGAGAATAGGTATGCGGAGGAGGAGGGGAGAGCAAGTCTTGCCCTGGAGAAAAGGTGGGGAGGGGCTTGGGAAGGAGGCAGGGGAAGCTTGGGAATGCCTGGAAGGAGATTTGCAGGAGCATTTGGTTTTCAGTGGAACTGACTGAATCACACACCCCTTGTGTGGGTGAGTCAGATCCTGGGGTCACCTAGTCCAGCCCCCTGTCTCCAAGACCTTAACCATGACACTGTTCTCTCAAGCATCTTTTGGGTTAAATGGACCATTGTTCTGCATTCATTCATTCATTCAATCGTATTTATTGAGCGCTTACTGTGTGCAGAGCACCGTACTAAGTGCTTGGGAAGTACAAATTGGCCTTGTTTATGATAGGAGTTAGGATGAGGGCAGGAAGGAGAAAGTCACTAGTCTCAGCCTCTACAGTAGTGGTCCCTTCATACACTAGCCCAGGAAGGTGGCCCGCAGCAGAAAGAGAATTAGCAGGGAAATCTCCTTAACCCTTAGTTTCACCTCTGTACCCAGAGTGGATGAGAAAAATGGTAGCCTCATTCCCTCTACCTGGAGGGCCAGTGGCTTCCAGCCATGGGGGGAAAACATTTATTCACCTCTCCTCTTCCCACCCTAATCTCCCTCCCTTCTGAGTCATCTGTGCATTTGGGTCTGCACTCTCTAAGCACTTTGATAATCACCCCAGCACTGTACCTATAAACATATCCTTATACTCCGTGCCTGTCTAGTTGTTTATTTATGCTACTGATGCCTGTCTACTTGTTTTGTTTTATTGTCTGTCTCCCCCTTCTAGACTGTGAGCCCGTTGTTGGGTAGGGATTGTCTCTATCTGTTGCCGAACTGTACTTTCCAAGTGCTTAGTACAGTGCTCTGCACACAGTTAGCGCTCAATAAATATGATTGAATGAATGAATTTATTTTAATTCCTGTCTCCCCACAGTAGATGGTACAGACCTTGAGAGTAGAATTGGGCCTACCAATTTTATTAGTTCAGTAAGGGCTCAAGAATTAACCACTGACTGATTGATTTTAGAACCTGGTGTGGCCTAGAATAATAATAATAATAATGATGGCATTTATTAAGCGCTCACTATATGCAAAGCACTGTTCTAAGCGCTGGGGAGGCTACAAGGCAAACAGGTTGTCCCACAGCGGGCTCACAGTCTTAATCCCCATTTTACAGATGAGGTAACTGAGGCACAGAGAAGTGAAGTGACTTGCCCAAAGTCACACATCTGACAGTTGGCAGAGCCGGGATTTGAACCCATGACCTCTGACTCCAAAGCCCGTGCTCTTTCCACTGAGCCACGCTGCTTCACTAGAAATTTGTGGCTCAGCCCAATCCACCCTGCCCTACTCAATCAATCAAATTACTGTGGCTTGGGAGAGTACAATACAATCAATGGTATTTACTGAGTACTTACTTTTTTAATGGTATTTGTTAAGCACTTATTATGTGCCAGGCATTGTACTAAGTGCTGGGGTAGGCAACAAGCCAATCAGGTTGGACCCACGTGGGCCTCACAGTCTCAATCCCCATTTTACAGGTGAGGTAACTGAGGCCCAGAGAAGTTCAGTGACTTGTCCAAGGTGACACAGCAGACAAGTGGCAGAGCTGGAATTAGAACCCATGACCTTCTGACTCCCAAGTTGGTGCTCTATCCACTGCGCCATGCTGCTTCTCTGACGGGGCTGAGGGTTCAGAAGGCCCAAGGAGCCATGGTGCCTGCACCGAGGTGGAAGCAACTGACGAAGCCACTGCTGTTCCTGTCCTGTGCGACCCTGCTCGTGGGTTTTACGCTGCTTAGCCTAGAGCAGGACGTAACCTTCCTGGGCTTCATCTTCCTCATCGCCGGAGGCCTCCTCTTCCTCTCCTTCTTGCTGGCATGCTTCGGGGACTGGTGGCAGAGGCAGCAGCACCCACTGATGCCTTCGCCCTCTGCCCAAGAAACTGGACGGTAAGATGGGGGCGAGGGTCGTCCCTGTCTCCACCCTTGAATTCATCTGGGAGAGGGGCAGTTCTGCACCGAGAGCCTGGATGGAGACAGGGAGAGGAATCAAAGTGGGGCATCTGGAGTTTAAGAGATGGAAGGGAAGCAGTTTGAGGGCAATGGGGAGGGGCTGCCTGGGGGACAGAAAAGAGGTCAGGCAGCAATAATAATAATAATAATGTTTGTTAAGTGATGGCATTTATCAACAATGATAATTATTAATAATTAATAATATCAATTATTATCGATATATTAATAATTATAACATATTAATAATTAATATTATATTAATTGATTAATAATATATTGATGATAATGATGGCGTTTATTAAGTGCTTACTATGTGCAAAGCACTGCTCTAAGCACTGGAGAGGTTACAAGGTGATCGGGGGGCTGGGGGGGCTCACAGTCTTCATCCCCATTTTACAGATGAGGTAACTGAGGCACAGAGAAGTTAAGTGACTTGCCCAAAGTCACAGAGCTGACAATTGGCGGAGCCGGGATTTGAACCCATGACCTCTGACTCCACGGCCCGCGCTCTTTCCACTGAGCCACGCTTACTATGTGCCGAGCGCTGTTCTAAGCGCTGGGGTGGATACAAGGCAATCAGGTTGGGCACGGTGCTGTCCCACATTCATTCATTCATTCATTCCATTGTATTTATTGAGCGCTTACTGTGTGCAGAGCACTGGACTAAGCGCTTGGGAAGTACAAGTTGGCAACATATGGAGACGGTCCCTACCCAACAGTGGGCTCACAGTCTAGAAGGGGGAGACAGAGAACGAAACAAGACATATTAAGAAAATAAAGTAGAATAAATATGTACAAGTAAAATAAATAAATAAATAGAGTAATAAATACATACAAACATATATACATATATACAGGTACTGTGGGGAAGGGAAGGAGGTAAGGCGGGGGGATGGAGAGGGGGAGGAGGGGGAGAGGAAGGAGGGGCTCATGCAGCTCACAGTCTTAATCCCCATTTTACAGATGGGGTAACTGAGGCACAGAGAACTTAAGTGGCTTGGCCAAGGTCGCACAGCAGACAAGTGGCAGAGCCTGGATTAGAACCCTTGTCCTTTGCCTCTCAAGCCAGTGCTCTTGGCACTAGTTCATGTGGACAGTGTCCACATATTTTGGTTTGTTACCTGTCTCCCCCTTCTAGACTGTGAGCCCAGTTGTTGGGTAGGGGCCGTCTCTATATGTTGCCAATTGCTTCCCAAGCGATTAGTCCAGTGCTCTGCACACAGTAAGCACTCAATAAATACGATTGATTGATTAGTACAGTGCCCTGCACACAGTAAGCGCTCAATAAATACGATTGAATGAAGGAATGTATCTCTCCTATAGGGACAATGCAGCCTTCGAGGTGCCAACATACGAAGAGGCCATGGAATCAGGGGCTCCGGCCCCTCCGAACTCACCAGCCCCGGGGGATCCTCCTGCTTACAGCACACTGACCCAGGCGGAGATCAAGGGAGGAGGGCCGGTGAGAACTATGGGGTGGCCGAAAGGGCTCGGGAGCATCAGACGGATGGGATCTGAGGGCAGTAGCCTAGCCCTGCCCAGGCCGGGCACCGGCCTCCAGCCACGCGGTCAGAGGGCTGTGTCCGATGACTCGGCCCTGAGGGGGCCACAGGGGCTCCCCTGGCCAGAGCCCCTGACCCCACCACCTGCCTACATTGAGATCGACGACGAGGGTGAAGACAGCGTTTTTTACGAAGACGCCTGGTCCCCCACCTAGACCCCCCAGCCCTGCAGAACCAAAGCCACGCCGGGGATCCTCCCCGGGGGGACACAAGGGCCGTTCCAGGTGAAGGGCAGAGACAAGCCCATCGATGAGCCAGTCAGACATCCTCTGTCAGCCATCGCAGACCGGCACGGAGGGAAAGCGGGCCCCGGTCCCTGCCAGCGGGAAGCTCACGGGGCGGACACGTGTGAAGGAAGGTTGGAAGCCGGACAGCTGTGACACTTGGTGGTTTTTCTCAGCAATTTATGTCCTTGCCTCCTGACCCCTCCACTGTGGACCCTGGGAGACCCCAGGAATTTCAAGCCTTTCCTTCCGGTACCCAGAATAGAAGGATGGTAGGCTAACCCCACCGAGAGGTCAGGCAACCATTGAGGTCACCCAGGGGAATGTCACAGTCCCCAGTACTAGGGGGCTAGAAATACCAGGGGGTGAGCACCCTGAGAGGAGAATAGCCCCATACCCTCTGCAAACAGATACTGCCCTCCTGGGGCTTATGACACAAAAATACTAAGGGGGTGGTCACCTTGAGAGGAAAATAGCCCCCATCCCATAGCAACATTCATTCAAATGTATTTATTGAGCGCTTACTGTGTGCAGAGCACTGTACTAAGCTCTGGGGAAGTACAAGTTGGCAACAGGTAGCGACGGTCCCTACTCAACAACGGGCTCACAGCCTAGAAGGGCAACAGGTATTATTTTGTTAAGTTGTTTTGTTGTCTGTCTCCCCCTTCTAGACTGGGAGCCCGCTGTTGGGTAGGGCCCGTCTCTAGATGTTGCCAACTTGTACTTCCCAAGCGCTTAGTACAGTGCTCTGCACATAGTAAGCGCTCAATAAATACGACTGAATGAACGAACGACCAGGGTTTGAGGGGTGGGCATCCTGAGGAGAAAACAGCCCCATTCCTAGGGCAATGAGCCATGCCTATGGCAAGAAAGCTCAACCCTCCCCCTGAGACCAATTTGTGCCTCTTGCTTAAAAAGAAAACAACAATAAAGTTACTGAAATAACGACCGTTTGTGCCTCAGTTGCTTTAAACCTGTATATATACATATACATATGTATATGTATACATATATGCATATATACACATATATAAGTATATATATACGTATGTATATATGTATACACATATATACATATAAATACAACTGAATGAACAAATGACCAGGGTCCAGGGTTTGAGGGGTGGGCATCCTGAAGAGAAAACAGCCCCATTCCTAGGGCAATGAGCCATTCCTATGGCAAGAAAGCTCAACCCTTCCCCTGAGACCAATTTGTGCCTCTTGCTTAAAAAGAAAACAACAATAAAGTTACAGAAATAACGACCGTTTGTGCCTCAGTTGCTTTAAACCTGTATATATATACATATACATATATATGTATACATATATACATATATATCATCATCATCATCAATCGTATTTATTTAGCGCTTACTATGTGCAGAGCACTGTACTAAGCGCTTGGGAAATACAAATTGGCAACACATAGAGACAGTCCCTACCCAACAGTGGGCTCACAGTCTAGAAGGGGGAGACAGAGAACAAAACCAAACATACCAACAAAATAAAATAAATAGGATAGATATGTACAAGTAAAATAAATAAATAAATAAATACAGTAATAAATATGTACAACCATATATACATATATACAGGTGCTGTGGGGAAGGGAAGGAGGTAAGATGGGGGGATGGAGAGGGGGACGAGGGGGAGAGGAAGGAAGGGGCTCAGTCTGGGAAGGCCTCCTGGAGGAGGTGAGCTCTCAGGAGGGCCTTGAAGGGAGGAAGAGAGCTAGCTTGGCGGATGGGCAGAGGGAGGGCATTTCAGGCCAGGGGGATGACGTGGGCCGGGGGTCGATGGCGGGGCAGACGAGAATGAGGCACAGTGAGGAGATTGGCGGCAGAGGAGCGGAGGGTACGGGGTGGGCTGTAGAAGGAGAGAAGGGAGGTGAGGTAGGAGAGGGCGAGGGGATAGACAGCCTTGAAGCCGAGGGTGAGGAGTTTCTGCCTGATGCGCAGATTGATTGGTAGCCATTGGAGGTTTATATATACACATGTATATATACATATATATACACATATATACACATGTATATATGTTTGTACATATTTATTACTCTATTTATTTACTTATTTATTTTACTTGTACAAATCTATTCTATTTATTTTATTTTGTTAGTATGTTTGGTTTTGTTCTCTGTCTCCCCCTTTTAGACTGTGAGCCCACTGTTGGGTAGGGACTGTCTCTCTATGTTGCCAACTTGTACTTCCCAAGCGCTTAGTCCAGTGCTCTGCACACAGTAAGCGCTCAATAAATACGATTGATTGATTTAAACAGAGCGGGGGGGGGGGCTGAGAGGGAGGGTGACGTCACGTCAGTTTCGGCGGGAAACAGCGTCCAGTCAGTTCCTGCGGAGGAGCGCGCGCGCGCGCGCGCGCGAGGCCCCCCCGCCCTCCTCCCGGAGGAGGCAGCCGGCCTGTCTGCGCAGGCGCGGGGCGCAGGCGCGCCGGCGGCCGCTCGTGTTGTTTGCGCCGTGATTGACGTCGGGGGCCGCGGGCGCGTGCCCGGGCGGGAAGGCGGGAAAAGGGAGCCGAGGGGGGAGCGGAGCGCGCGTGCGCGTGCGCGCGGCAAGGCCGGCGGCCGTTGGCGCGAGGACAGGTGAGTGGCGTGAGGGGAGGGGGCCGCCCTGGGGGCTCGGATTGGGCAGCCCTGGCTTCATTCAGTCGTATTTATTGAGCGCCTACTGTGTGCAGACACTGTACTAAGCGCTTGGGAAGTACAAGTCGGCAACATAGAGAGACGGTCCCCACCCTACAGCGGGCTCACAGTCTAAAAGACTGTAAGGTTTAGTCCTGTCAGGGCTAACACGATCCCCCAGCATCCCCCGCGCCCCCCTGTCAGGTCAACCGGGCCTGCAAAGCCCTCAGCAATCCTGGGCTTTAATAATAACGATCATGATGGCATCTGTTAATCAATCAATCGTGTTTATTGAGCGCTTACTGTGTGCGGAGCACTGGACTAAGCGCTTGGGACGTACATGTTGCCAACATATACAGTCCCTACCCAACAGTGGGCTCACAGTCTAAAAGGGGGAGACGGAGAACAAAACCAAACATGCTGACAAAATAATATAAATAGAATAGATATGTACAAGTAAAATAGAGTAATAAATATGTACAAACATATATATATACAGGTGCTGTGGGGAAGGGAAGGAGGTAAGATGGGGGGATGGAGAGGGGGAGAGGAAGGAAGGGGCTCAGTCTGGGAAGCGCTGACTAGGGGTTGAAGCACTGTACTAAGCGCTGTGGGGGGGAGGGATGCAAGGTGATCAGGTTGTCCCATCTGGGGCTCATAGTCTTCAACCCCACATCTTCGAGACTGTGAGCCCACTGTTGGGTAGGGACTGTCTCTATATGTTACCAACTTGTACTTCCCAAGCGCTTAGTACAGTGCTCTGCGCACAGTAAGCGCTCCATAAATACGATTGATTGGTTTTGATGATGATGATGATGGTACTTGCCAACTTGTACTTCTCAAGCGCTTAGTAAAGTGCTCTGCACACAGCGCTCAATAAATATGATTGATTGATTTTGATGATGATGATGATGGTACGCGCCTAACTACGTGCCGGGCACTGTAATAATGATAGCATTTATTAACCACTTACTATGTACAGAGCACAGTTCTAAGCGCTGAGGAGGTTACAAGGTGATCAGGTTGTCCCACAGGGGGCTCACAGTCTTCATCCCCATTTTACAGATGAAGTAACTGAGGCCCATAGAAGTTAAGTGACTTGCCCAAAGTCACACAGCTGACAAGTGGTGGAGTAGGGATTTGAACCCATGACCTCTGTCTCCGAAGCCCGGGCTCTTTCCACTGAGCCACACTGCACTGAGCGCAGGGGTTGATTCAAATCCCGGCCCTGCCAATTGTCAGCTGGGTGACTTTGGGCAAGTCACTTCACTTCTCTGGGCCTCAGTTCCCTCATCTGTAAATGGGGGCAGGGATCATGTCTGCTAACTCTGGTGTACTTTCCCCAAGTACTCAGTACAGTGGTCTGCACATAGTCAACATTCAGTAAATACCACTGATTTATTGAACTCTTAGGAGCACTTGGAATTCATTTCAGTATAAACAAAGTATTATCAATGTCCTGTTACAAACTGAAGTTCTGTTCTGCAGCAAATTCACAGATAACCAAACAGTGAAATATGGAGCCACCAGTACTTGCAGGACTGTGTTGGAGTGTTTTATTCTCAAGTTAACTATAAACACCTAAGTATTCATGGTGAGAGCTCTGTATTCAGCAGGATTTGTCACTCAGTTGTGTGTTCTACTTCTGCATGCTCTTCTAGTTGTGACATCGAGCCCCCCGTGGGACAATCACCACGTAACCTTCCCAGCGCTTAGAACAGTGCTTTGCACATAATAAGCGCTTAATAAATGCCATCATTATTATTATCATTATGCAAGAGAAGCAGCATGGCTCAGTAGGAAAAGCCTGGGCTTGGGAGTCAGGGGTCGTGGATTCTAAACCCGACTCGGCTGCTTGTCAGGCATGTGACTTTGGGCAAGCCACTTCATTTCTCTGTGCCTCAGTACCCTCATCTGGAAAATGAGGATTAAAACTGTGAGCCCCACGCGGGACAAGCTGATCACCTTGTATCCTCCCCAGTGCTTAGAACAGTGCTTTGTACAGAGTAAGCGCTTAACAAATACCATCATTATTATTATACAAGCCAATCGGGTTGGATACAGTCCCTGTCCCAAGTGGGGCTCACAGTCTCAATCTGCATTCTGATGATGATGATGGTATTTGTTCAGCGCTTAACTATGTGCCAGGCACTGTACTGAGCGCTGGGGTTCATACAAGCAAATTGTCCTAATCCTCCTCGACCTCTCAGCTGCCTTTGACACTGTGGACCACCCCCTTCTCCTCAACACGTTATCTGACCTTGGCTTCACAGACTCCGTCCTCTCCTGGTTCTCCTCTTATCTCTCCGGTCGTTCTTTCTCAGTCTCTTTTGCAGGCTCCTCCTCCCCCTCCCATCCTCTTACTGTGGGAGTTCCCCAAGGTTCAGTGCTTGGTCCCCTTCTGTTCTCAATCTACACTCACTCCCTTGGTGACCTCATTCGCTCCCACGGCTTCAACTATCACCTCTACGCTGATGACACCCAGATCTACATCTCTGCCCCTGCTCTCTCCCCCTCCCTCCAGGCTCGCATCTCCTCCTGCCTTCAGGACATCTCCATCTGGATGTCCGCCCGCCACCTAAAGCTCAACATGTCGAAGACTGAGCTCCTTGTCTTCCCTCCCAAACCTTGTCCTCTCCCTGACTTTCCCATCTCTGTTGACGGCACTACCATCCTTCCCGTCTCACAAGCCCGCAACCTTGGTGTCATCCTCGACTCCGCTCTCTCATTCACCCCTCACATCCAAGCCGTCACCAAAACCTGCCGGTCTCAGCTCCGCAACATTGCCAAGATCCGCCCTTTCCTCTCCATCCAAACCGCTACCCTGCTAATTCAAGCTCTCGTCCTATCCCGTCTGGACTACTGCACTAGCCTTCTCTCTGATCTCCCATCCTCGTGTCTCTCTCCACTTCAATCCATACTTCATGCTGCTGCCCGGATTATCTTTGTCCAGAAACGCTCTGGACATATCACTCCCCTCCTCAAAAACCTCCAATGGCTACCGATCAATCTGCGCATCAGGCAGAAACTCCTCACCCTGGGCTTCAAGGCTCTCCATCACCTCGCCCCCTCCTACCTCACCTCCCTTCTCTCCTTCTACTGCCCAGCCCGCACCCTCCGCTCCTCCACCACTAATCTCCTCACTGTACCTCGCTCTCGCCTGTCCCGCCATCGACCCCCGGCCCACGTCATCCCCCGGGCCTGGAATGCCCTCCCTCTGCCCATCCGCCAAGCTAGCTCTCTTCCTCCCTTCAAGGCCCTCCTGAGAGCTCACCTCCTCCAGGAGGCCTTCCCAGATTGAGCCCCTTCTTTCCTCTCCCCCTCGTCCCCCGCTCCATCCCCCCGCCTTACCGCCTTCCCCTCCCCACAGCACCTGTATATATGTATATATGGTTGTACATATTTATTACTCTGTTTATTTATTTATTTATTTATTTTACTTGTACATTTCTATCCTACTTATTTTATTTTGTTGGTATGTTTGGTTCTGTTCTCTGTCTCCCCCTTTTAGACTGTGAGCCCACTATCGGGTAGGGACTGTCTCTATGTGATGCCAATTTGTACTTCCCAAGCGCTTAGTACAGTGCTCTGCACATAGTAAGCGCTCAATAAATACGATTGATTGATTGATTGATTGATTGACACAGTCCCTGTCCCATGTGGGGCTCACAGTCTCAATCCCCATTTTACAGATGAGGGAACGGAGGCCCAGAGAAATGAAGTGACTTACCCAAGTTCACACAGCCGACAAGTGACCAAGCTCGGATCAGAACCCATGACCTTCTGATTCCCAGGCCCGTGCTCTATCACCTTTGCCATGCTGCTTCCCTGGGGAATAATAATAATAATAATGATGGTATTTTATGTGCCGAACACCGTTCTAAGCACTGGGGTTGATACAAGGTAATCAGGTTGGCCCACAGGCGGCTCACAGTTTTAATCCCCATTTAGATGAGGTAACTGAGGCACAGAGAGGTGAAGTGACTTGTCCAAAGTCACACAGCTGACAAGCAGTGGAGGTGGGATTAGAACCCACGACCTCTGACTCCCAAGTCTGGGCTTTTTCCACTGAGCCACGCTGCTTAATAATAATAATATCTGCTAAGCACTTTCTATGTGCCAATAATAATAATGACAATGATGGCATTTGTTAAGCGCTTACTGGGTGCCAAGCACTGTTCTAAGTGCTGAAGTAGATACGAGGAAATCAGGTTGGCCCACGGGGGGCTCACAGTTTTAATCCCCATTTAACAGATGAGGGAACTGAGGCACAAGGGAGTTAAACGGCCAGCCCAAGCTCACACAGCAGACAAGTGGTGGAGCTGGGATAATAATAATAATAATAATTATGGTATTTGTTAAAGCTTACTATGTGCCAAACACTGTTCTAAGCACTAGTTTCCTGAGGTGTGGGGAAAATGAGTGGAACTTTTTTAAGAAAAATGGTCTGGGCAGTAGAGTGAAGAGTGGACTGGAGTGGAGAGAGGCAGGGAGGTCAGCGAGGAGACTGATGCAGCAGTCAAGGTGGGATATGGTGAGTGCTTTGATCAGCGTAGTAGCTGTTTGGATGGAGAGGGAGGAGTAGATTATAGTGATGTTGTGTAGGAAGAACTGACAGCATTTGGTGACAGATTGAATTTGTGGGTTGAATATGCGCGTTGAGCTGAGCAATCCGTCACACTGGAGACTAGTCAAGCCCTAGATCGGTGCACCCCAGCCTAGAGCCCTGGAGCATCCTATTGCTCACATGGCATATTGCAAATGGTTGGGGTACTGGTGATTTCAGTGTAATAAGAATTGTGACATTTGTTAAAGTGCTTACTATGTGCCGAGTTCTGTGCTGAGCCCCGGAGCAGACACGGGGTAATCAGATTACCACAGTCCGGACACAGCGTATTGGCTTCTCCCTGGCCTGGCTGACTCTGTGGCTATTGTGTGCAGCTGCTGGGTTCTTGCCCTGCCAGATGTTGGACTAGAGATTTTCCTACTAGATTCCCCCGGGGTCCAGTCAGTTCTGTCAACATCTCCAGATTCCTGCAGTTTCTGAAAATCCAGCTAGTGCTTGTGGTTAGGACTTGAACAGTGTCAGGATCCAAAAAGGCTTGGGAATCGCTGCCATCAGTCTTTCGGTCCAGGAAGCGTGAGTCATCCCCCAAATCTGTTGGGCAAAGCCTGCCAGTTTGGTTCTTTAGCATTCCCTGCTTCCCTTTGTGGCAGTAAATCAGTAAGGAGCCAGTGGTGTCCTTTGAAGTGACCGATACCGAACAGCTCCTGAGATAGACGCTTTTCCTCTATCCTCTCTTGTGTCCACTTGGCCAGAACACTACTTTCCTGAGCAGTGGGGAAGGGGGCGGGTTGTGGGTTTTAACGTTTCTGGGCGTCCTCATGTCCAGAGTCAGTGGTGTCCTGACTGACCCAGAGCGGGACAGAAATAGTCTCTTGGGTGACATCCAATTGATAGAATGCAGTCCTGAGTACACTGAAGTGTTTAGCGCAGGACGGGGAACTCATGGGAGATCCAGGATCAGGGGGTTTCCTCAGCCTCGATAGCTGTGAAGACTGTGGACCCCAAAAGTGACCCCTCCTGACCCCTTGATTTCTGGCTGGCTTCCCCATTTAGACCTCTCTTTTGCTGCCAGGTGAAGAGATTCGGGCTGAGTCTTTGGAGAACCAAAGTTATTGGAGAGAGCAAAGGAAGTTCCGTGGGAATCAAACAGTGGTATTTATTGAGTGCTTACTGTGTGCGGGATGCTGTATATTCCTATTCCAAACCTGATGGTCCTGCAACCAAGGAGAGCGGAGGTCCCCTCGCTCTTACCCCCGTTTATTCCTCCAGGTTCAAGATCTGACTTCAGGAATCTTCTGGAAAAGGAGCACGGGCCTGGGAGTAATGGGTTCTAAATCCAGCTCCACCACTTGTCTGCTGTGTGACCTTGGGAAATTCACTTCACCTCCCTGTTCCTCCGTTACCTTATCTGTGAAATGGGGAGACTGTATCCAACTCGATTTGCTTGTATCCACCCAAGCACTGAGTACAGTGCCTGGCACATAGTAAGCGCTTTACAGATAGCATCATTATTATTGTTATTATTATTCCCCAACCTCCCTGCCACCCCCCCCCACGCAAGTTCCTGTTAAACTGATCCTCATCCTTAGTCATTCCACTCAGGGCATTCCAACCCCTACTTTCCAGGTAGTTCTTCTCAAAGATTTTACATGCACCAAGTCCCTGGTTGGTCACTTCTGAAGCTACACTGGTTGCTTCCCCTTGGGTTTCCTCGACCCCGTCCAAAGCTTCCTTCGGCAGGGTGTCCTCTTGAAGTCACTCTCCAGAGTGGCTCTTAGGGGTCAGAAGGGGCCTCTGCCCCTGTCAGTCTTCACTTCCTACTGTGGAACATGTGAGCCTTCCCAGGGGGCCCCCCTAGTAATAATAGGGTAGTATTTGTTAAGCACTTACTATGTTCCAAGCACTGTACTAAGCGCTGGGTAGGTACAAGCTCATCAGGTCAGTCACTGTCCCTGTCCCATATGGGGTTCACAGTATAAGGGAAGGAATTAGAGAAGCAGCGTGGCTCAGTGAGAAGAACACAGGCTTGGGAGTCAGAGGTCACGGGTTCTGATCCTGTGTGACTTTGGGCAAGTCACTTCACTTCTCTGTGCCTCAGTTCCCTCATCTGTAAAATGGGGATTAAAAGTGTGAGCCCCAAGTGGGACAACCTGACTACCTTGTACCCCCACCAATGCTTAGGATAGTGCTTGGCACCTAGTAAGCGCTTAACAAATGCCATCATCATCATCATTATTGAGCTCCCATTTTACAGAAGAGGGAACTGAGGCACAGAGAAGTTAAGTGACTTACATAAGGTCATGCAACAAGCAAGAGGGAGAACAGGATTAGAACCCAGGTCCTCTAACTGCCAGGCCTGTGCTCTTTCCACTAGGCCACACTGCTACTTCTGAGTGGGGTCTGGGGCTCAAGGGAGTTCGTGGAGGCTGCCAGCACGCAGAGCACACCCCTCTCCCTGCTTGTTGGTCCCTGGTGCCACCCCTCCCAGCTTCAAAGCCCCTGGTATGGGAAAGGTGAAGGAGCCCCTAGAGTCCTCCCCATCTCTGTCTGTCCCTTCCCTGGGCAGGATGCTGGGTATGTGTGGCATGCAGCCTTGCCACCAGGAAGCCCTGAAGAAGAACCGAGTGGCACTTGCCAAGCAACTGATGCTGAGCGAGCTGTTGGAGCATCTGCTGGAGAAGGATGTCATCACCATGGAGATGAGGGAGCTCATCCAGGTATACACCTGGCCTGGGGTCTAGGTGGCACTGCCTAAAGGGTCCCGAGGGTCTGAGTAATTGCCTGGGCACAGTCCCGAGCGTATGAGCGATTGTGGGCAGAGGTGGAAGCGGCATTCCCTCTGGGGCCCCTTCCTCTTCCTGCTGTCACAGTTCGGGTCAGAACGGGACAAGTCCATCCAGAGCTACCTTCTGGAGACCTCTTCCAGATTTCTCTGGGAGGGAAGAGAACCCCTGGGAGATTGGGTGAGTTCTGGGCCCTTAAGAATTCATGCCGTTATGGTCAAGCCCCTAGGTGTTTGGTGAAGTCGCGGACCTCAGGCCCACAGAGCAGTGAGGGGCAGGAGCCAGGGGAACCTAAAGTCTTCCAAGAGTATGCCGGGGTCCTCAGGCCCAGAATGACCTGTACCCATCCGATAGAGCGGGTGGCTGGCCCGTTTGCCCACTGTGTTCAGATGGAACCGGAGCTTCTTCAACCTTCCTTCTTACCTTCCCCACTCCCTGACTGGTTTGAATATTCTGCCACTAATTCTCGATCCTACACGGGCCCTGGCGTGAGCCGGGGAAATGTAAAGGACCTGATGCAGGAATCCAGAAAAGTGGAGACAGGACTTTAGGGCCAAGAAAAAAATAACAAAATAATAATAATCCTGGCATTGATTGAGTTCACACACTATACCCAGAAGTGCGCTGAGCACTGGGTGAATACACGATCATCACCATCAGATTGGACGCAAAGTTCTTGCCCCCACCTAACGCTTGAGATGTAAGTGGGAGGGACATAGGGTATCCCCTTTGAACAGATAAGGAAACAGACGTAGTGAGGTTGTGACTTACCCATGGCCATGCTGCCTCCCAAAAAAAGATGGTGAGAAGAAGAGTGGTCCTCCCCAAGATTCCAGGATAGCGTGGAGAAGAGTCTTCCCAGGAAGCTTTCCTGTAGGGATGGGGGTCAAGATGGGCCGAGCAGAAAAATTAATGCTCTCTGATTGTCTTTGATGCTTTCTGCCCACCTCTTCTCCTCCAGGCCAAAGCGGGGAGCTTCAGCCAGAATGTGGAGTTTCTCAACCTGCTGCCCAAGCGGGGCCCCAAGGCCTTTGATGCTTTCTGTGCGGCTCTGCGGGAGACAAAGCAGGGACACCTGCAGGACCTGCTGTGTAGAACCCTTTCCACCCTGTCGCCCACGTCCGCGGCGGTAGGGACCCTGGGAACTCAGAGGGAGGGGACAGAAACCTGGGGAGGATCCTTTGGCGAACAGTGCCTGCGCTTTGGGTTGGGAGAAGGATTTCTGGTGGGATGAGGCGGGGGGCGGGACGGGGAGGAGAGGGGGTAGGTGTAGAAGGGTGTGAGGAAGCTTATGATTGTCAAAAGCTGAAATAGTGTCCATTGGTGGCCCCGTTTGACTTCCGGCGCTAAGGGTGTTTGTTTTGCAGTTGGGCTGTGACTATGACTCAAGTCTCCCATTTCCAACCCGCGAGTCAGGGCTTGCCCTCAAAAAGCCACGCCTTTCTGAAGGTGAGGAACTAGCAGGCGGGGTGGGGGGCAGGGGGCGGTCGGCCGGGGTTGCCCTTCCTGTCTTTTGTTTCGGTGTGCCCGATAGTAGTTTGCCCCTTCGTTATGGTCCTGGGGAACTCCAGACTGTAGCCAGCGCTGTCTGCGACCTGAGGAAAAGAACCCGGTTGCGGGCCCTCGGCGCTATAGCCATCCTGATCGGATGCTCCTCATTTGGCTTCCCTCACGCTTGTGCTATCAACCTCTGGGCTGCAAGAACTTCAATCAACCACTCAATCCCTTTACTTCTTTCCTCCTCTTCCTCCACAGGGAGTTTAGCCGCCTGGGGATCGGAGAGAGAGTATCTTCTCCCACTTCCCCTTCACAAGCACATCATCAGTTCTGCAGTCCCACCCCCAGCGTCAGTCTGCCTCCCCAACAATCCTTAGCCTTTTTGCCCAAAGCCGAGCCGGGGACCAGTCATCAGTTAATCAGGCAATCAGATTATTTTCCCGAGAGACCTTAGCACAGTAGGGAAAGAGCAGAGCTGCCCAAGCCCATCAGCTAGGCTCCCTGTGGCATCTGTTGAGAACTCCTGGTGCTCTGAGCTCATTCCTCCTCTGTCTCTGTCTGCTTCTCAGAGGAAATGGAGAATTCCCTGGATAATGGGGATGGGCCGCCCTGCCCCCAGGTGAAGCCTTGTACACCCGAGTTCTACCACGTTCACCACCACCTGGTGAGTACCTCTGTCCCTGGGTTGGCTTAGATTCCGTCATCCTGTCAACTCACTCCAACCCTGAGACTAGAGGGGCTCACCCTCCGCTGCCCCAGATCCCGAATCCCTCTGGATCAGACCTTCATCCACGTGGCTCAGTGGAAAGAGCATGGGCTTTGGAGTCAGAGTTCATGGGTTCAAATCCCAGCTCCCTCAATTGTCAGCTGTGTGACTTTGGGCAAGTCACTTAACTTCTCTGTGCCTCAGTTACCTCATCTGGAAAATGGGGATGAAGACCGTGAGCCCCCCCATGGGACAACCTGATCTCCTTGTAACCTTCCCAGCGCTTAGAACCATGCTTTACACATGGTAAGCGCTTAATAAATGCCATCATTATCATTATTATTATTACCCTCTTCCCACTGAGCCCTCACAGCAGGCAGGGCCAAGGAGTAGACCACATAGACCCTGTCTGCCCTGGACCTCTCAGCCTTTCAGCAGCTTCTCTTCAGGCCTACAGGTTAGAGTCCCGACCCCGAGGCCTGGCCCTGGTGCTCAGCAACGTGCGCTTCAACGGGGAGAAAGACCTGGAGTTCCGCTCAGGCGGGGACGTGGACCACAACGCCCTGGTCACCCTCTTCAAGCACCTGGACTACAGCGTTGAATTCCTGTGAGATCAGACTGCCCAGGTACCCGGGGTGGGGGCGTGAGGGGAGTGGGATGGACCCACTCAGCCGATGCCTGCCCATCTCCTTCATTACCTTCCCGGGACCCATGTCCCCTCATGGGGGGATGGAATAGCTTGAAAATGTCTCTCAGTATTTTGACCCATGTGGCCCTGGGCTGGTATGTCTCCTCCTGCTTCTCTTTCTCTTCCTCCTCCTCCTTCACACCTGACCCCCTCTCTCCCCTTCCCAGTTCCATGGGTAGTATAACTCCATCTGTACTGTATCTGAGACTCAAATCCCAGCGAAGACCTGGACTTGACACCCATCACTGATAGTGTGGCTCAAGCTACTGTTCCGAGGGCCTGGAAGGGAGTCACTTTGATTCCTTTGCGCACATTGACTTTCTTTGATGTGAGAAGGGTAATGGCATCAGCCTAACATTCCACAGCCTGGCCTAGGCAGGGCTGTACCCACCTGGTCTCCTTGTACATTCCACTCCTCCCCTTCTGTCATCATAAATTGAACAAACGGGATGGAAAGTGAAAGTGATCAGATCTAGGTGCCCAGCTGTTTCTCCCCCCATCTCACCCCCACCCCGGGCTCCCCCCTAAAGCAGGAACCTACATTTGCAGACCCTGGGGGGCTCATGGGGCTGGGCCACTTACCTTATTATGGATGCTAATGTGGGGGAATGGGCTGCATTCCTATTTAAATAGAAGCATCTGGGTGGGTGTCCCAGCAGGGGTTTGGATCACATCTCAAAGGAGAAGATCTGTGCATTTCCTGTGTGAGGGAAGCAAACATTCCCCAGAGCTTTTGTTCTGTCTGCTCAATTTAAATACTCCCTGGAGACTGAAGGAGCAGCCTTGGGCAGGTTTGCTGGAGAAAGATTGTACACAAAGCCTGGTGGTTTTACACACACACATTCATTCATTCATTCAATCGTAGTATTGAGCGCTTACTGTGTGCAGGGCACTGTACTAAGCGCTTGGGAAGTACAAATCGGCAACATATAGAGACGGTCCCTACCCAACAATGGGCTCACACACATAGACACTCTTTCTCTCTCTTACTTGAGATTGGGTAGGGAGGGAGAAGTTAAGGTATGGTGCCTTCTTGCATCACCCGTGACCTCCTTTGCATCATCCCTTCTGATTGTGTCAAGTTGCCCCTTGGGCAGCAGAGTTGAAGAGCTGGTAAAAAGAAGCCATGGCCAAATGAGGAACAGAGCATAAGGGCAGCCCCGGTCCCGGAAATCCCCACCTCCGGTCGGTCGGGATGCTCAATCACCATTTCTGCTGGCCAGGGCACAGGGCTTGCTTCCTGCCGGCATTTCTCAGGCTAGTAGGATGAGCTGAAGCGCTTAGTACAGTGCTCTGTGCACAGCAAGCGCTCAATAAATACGATTGAATGAATGGTAGGCAGCAGCCGAGCCTGGTAAGGTGCCACCTCCGAAGCTGAGTTGGCCGAGCGGGCTGTCAGCAGGAATACCTGAGCCCTGGATTGGTTTCACCCAGACCCCATCCCACCTCAGCACAAACCCGCCTTTCGGCCACAGTGCCTCTGAGCCCCCGTTATCTAGTGGTGACACAAGAAATGGGGCGAGGGGGGCTCCCAGGGGGGTCCCCACCCCACCCAAGGCCAGTCTCTGATGGGTACCTTTCGTGCTTGAACTCCTGTTCCGACCGGCGGGGCTTTGTAGAAAACACATCCGAGCTTTGAAAGAGAACATGTAGGAAAACGACGGTTTTCATTTTTCAAAACCTGGGTGGAGCAGATGAAACAATGAGTGTGGTATTTTGTCCAGGCTGAATAAACATCCTTTGGAACTAAGCTCATCTCACCCTTTCTGCCTGAATTCCTGGAGGTTTCCCTTCTATTAGAGGGTGTGAGTGAGGTAACAGATGGCCCGAAGGTGGGGGAGATCCCTTATGGTTTTATAATCATCAAATAAAAAGCAGAGTTAGCATTTTTTTTCCAAGAAACCTAACCAGGCACGTCCTTGCACTCTGAGACAAAGCATTTGAATAAAGCCTAAAGAAGGACACACACAGCTGCCTGTTCCCTGCCCTTCACCTAGCCCAGCATGCAGAGTAGAGTACAAATTTGCAGCAGCTGACTGAGGAATTAGCCACTTTGTGCGCCCGTGCACTTTCCCCTCCCCACAGCTAAAGACTGGGGTGACCATTTTCTCTTCCCTTCCCATCCCAGGAGATGCAGGAGAAACTCCACAGCTTTGCCCAGTCGCCACGTCACAGGTACACGGACTCGTGTATCGTGGCACTTCTCTCCCACGGTGTGGAGGGCGGCATCTACGGCGTGGATGGCAAGCTGCTCCAGGTACCCAGCTGCCCCCGGGTGGGCCGGGAAGCTCATTTGCTCCTTCGTTCCCTGGTCCTCCTCTCTTGCCCTCCACCCACCCCGGGCTGGGTGGTCTCCGGTCAGGTCTGGGGTGGGTTCCCCAGGCCTCGCCCCTCTCGTTGATCCTCTCTCCTGCACCAGTTGCAGGAGGTTTTCCGGCTCTTTGACAATGCCAACTGTCCCAGTCTGCAGAACAAGCCCAAGATGTTCTTCATCCAGGCCTGCCGCGGAGGTGAGTGTCCCAGCCGGGCGGCCAGGTGGCCGGGCCACGGCTCCCGGGTGGCCCCTCCTGCCGGCTCTCACTGTCCTGTTTGCTCTCTCAGGTGCCATCGGATCCCGCAGGCACCTCCCTCTGTTCACTGCTGCCACCGCCTCTCTTGCTCTGTAAGTGCCTCTCGCTCTGCATGGGGTATACTGGGACTGGGGCAGCCCCTGGTTCTCAGACAAGTCAGTGCTCTCTCGCTATAGCTCTCTCTCACCTCCACATCCTGCCCTCGGGTCTCAACCCACTAAATTTTTCTCCCCTTGGATTTCTCTCTCGCCATCTGTGGGCTGCCTGCCGTTGGTCTCTTTCTTTCCTTCCACTTCCACTTCCCACCCCTGGGATCCTCTGCTTTCCTTTCTCTTCCCGTGGTTGTGCCTGTCTCTCTGGCTGCTCCGTGTCCCTCTTTCCTTCTCTCCTCTCCCCTATGCCCTCTGCCCCTGAGACCCCTATTGTCACTAATACTCACTCCCCTGACCAGAGTGACCGAGTGATGAAGGCCCAGTGCAGTTTGTTGTCCGTCTCCTTGTCATTGCATGTGGTGCTTCTGTTCCTTCACCCAGAGCGGCCTGCCTCACTCTTGCCCCTGCACACAGCTGATTCTGTTCCCTGAAAGACTCAGACCCCGCACCCATGGGGCTGTCACAACACACAACCTCATCGCCTAATTCTTGGAGCATGCAATTACACAGTTTCTCCATGCCTTGAGTGGCATGGTCTTCCTTACCTGGCAACTGCCCTTCTTGGGGGTGCAGGAATGTAGCACAGGTACCAGCAGAGCGACAGGGAAGAGGTGTTCGCAGTGGTTTCCCATCCTGCTGTCTCTGATCAGGCAGAGCAGCCTGGGAGGGGAGGGAGGGAGGGAAGGTCTGTTAATCTCCTGGACTGCATCATTCCCCCAGGCTGGGTCTGTTCTGGGGCAGCGGGGCGATGGTGATGGTAATAATAACAATGGGGCGATGGTGATGATAATAATAACATTTTGATTTTGTAGGGCACTTTTATTTTTCCAAAGTGCTTTCACTTCATTTATCTCATCGTATCCTCACTACAACTTGGTGAATTAGTGTGGTGCATTGTTAAGCACTTAACAGGTGCCAAGCACTGTACTAAGCATTTGGATAGATACGAGATTACCTGGTTGGACACAGTACCTGTCACACATGGGGCTCACAGTCTGAAGTAGAAAAGCAGATCTTACAAATGAGGAAGCAGGTCCAGGGAAGGGAAGTGACTGCCCCAAGATCACCTGGCCGATGAGTGGCTGAGTTGACCCTAGAACGCAAGAGTTCCCAGTTCCCAGATGCATGTCTTTTCCATGAGACTGTTGCTTCCCTAGATGAGAGCCAGCACTACCACCCGCCAAAAACCCCATACCTTGCAGGGAACTAACGAGACAAGCTCTTTGGTGGGGAGCCCTTTTCTAAGGTGGGGCAGGTGTCCTTAATTGTCTCATCATCCCTTCTTCCCCATCCCCTCTCTGCATGACTCATCTGTGTTGTTGAAGAGTTTCTTCATTCATTCATTCATTCATTCATTCATTCAATCGTATTTATTGAGCACTTACTGTGTGCAGAGCACTGTACTAAGCGCTTGGGAAGTACAAGCTGGCAACATATAGAGGCGGTCCCTACCCACCAGTAGGCTCACAGTCTAGAAGGGGGAGACGGACCACAAAACAAAACATGTGGACAGGTGTCAAGTCATCAGGATAAAAAGAATTAAAGCTAGATGCACATCATTAACAAAATAAATAGAATAGTAAATATGAACAAGTAAAATAATCTGTACAAACGTATATACAGGTGCTGTGGGGAGGGGAAGGAGGTAGGGCATGGAGGGGGGGGGTGCCCAGTGTGTACGAGGAACACGTTCAGAGAAGGTGCCCCTCCCCTACCCACCCCCACTCCCTGCCTCCATTCCAGGTCTCCTTGGGCTGGGAACCGTATGGTAGGGGCCAAGAACCAGCACAGCTGCCGTGGTGGTTTCTGGAAGTACAAATCCCAGCAGTCTCTGGGACAGTTGCCCACATGGCAGTCCTGCCTTTCTGGAGATGAGGTTGGGCTTGATTTGTTCTGACCGAGCATGGGGCCTTGTGTGGGCTTGGCTTGGCTGGGGCTGGCTGGTGAAGCTGACTTAGGGAACTGCCCAGACTAATTTTGGGGCCCAACCGAAGCGGAGGCCCAGGACGGCAGCAGCCGGGTCTGAGGCACTGTTCATCCCGGTGGATGCACAAAGTGCCACCTGTGCAAGGCAAGCAGTCTTGCTGCTCCACTGAAGCCCGGCCCCAGCCCAGGATGGCTTTTGCTTTGGCCCAAACTGGCCAGTTTGGTCGACCCGACCCCAAAAAAGTTCCAATTGGCCAGGCTCTCATCCTGGGCAGGTACATTGGCCCTTTTCCTACCTCCACTCCTGACTTGTGTGGAAGCTCTCAGATCTGTGCTGGGGAATGGGGAGGTAGGAAGCAAGAGGCTGGATTCCTAGGACTGGGCCTCTCTGCCTTTAGCTTCCCTCCAGAAGGGGCTGGGGGTGTCCTGTGCCCCTCTCAGCAAGTACTCTAGCCTGGCTGAGGGGCTTCTCCCCTTTAATCGTGCCTCGTTCTCTCCCCCACCCCACAGCTAGTACAAGAGGAAATAATCAGAGGATACGGGGGTGAAGTGGGCTGGGCCGAAAGCCTCTTACAGGCATGGTTCAGACTAGGCACCCTGCAGTCCCTCTCTGCCCAATGTCAGTGGATCTAGGCTCCTTCCCTTTCTGGGATTCAGTACCAGGGGAGTCCCATTGTTCTGGGGTGGGCAGGCTCTCGACTCGTCCTCCACTTCCTGCCTACTTGCATTTATTGGCTGAGGCAGCAGCAGGAAAGCCTCGTGTGGGAAAGAGGAAGTGGAAAACTGATAAGCCATTAAATTCCTGACGACCACTCCCGGTTACTCTCACTGAATGTGGGGAGCCGGGCACGCCAACTGGTGCCAGTTCACCCCCGCCGCCCAGAACTCGGAGGAGACTAGCTGGTCGAAGGCCCTCGGGGAGCCTAAGGGGGCTGCTTTGCGATCCCATAGATCTGGTTTTCAGCTTAGGACTGGGATTCCGGGAAACAGACCTCAACTCTACCAGAGGGACCCGGAACTGACCTGGGCGGCTCCTCTGTCCTGGCGTTCCCCAAGAACCCCGACCTGGCTGAATTGTTTCACAGCCTTGTGGAACCTGCTGGGAACAGACCTGGGCCGAACCAGTCCCCGGTCCGGGTGGAGGAAGAGCCTCTTCTCTTCCACAGTAGCAATCAGAGGAGCTCGTTGGCTCATTTCCGCCTCCTGGTTAGGCAGTGGCAGCAGGAAATGCCCCTTTCCGAACAGGGAGAGGTGGCGCCCAGGCGTGCAGGGGCTCGGGGCAAGGATTGATGGCTTGGATTGTCTCTCTCTCTCCCTGCCCCGCCAACCTGTCCTGTAGATGAGACGGACCGTGGGGTAGACCAGCTGGATGGGAAGGAGCGGGCAGCCTCCCCAGGCTGCGAGGAGAGTGATGCCGGCAAGGAGGAGATGCTGAAAGTGCGGCTGCCCACACGCTCTGACATGATCTGTGGCTATGCCTGCCTCAAAGGTACCCGCCGGGTCTTGGGGTTGAGCAGATTGCCTCCCCTCCCTGCTCCTGCCTTTCCCCTCCCCGCTTCACACATACACACCAATCGCCCAGGGACTGTCTCGCCCACCTTCTCCCCACCCCGCAATTCGTTCTACCCGGTCTTGTTGCAGGCACAGCCGCCATGCGCAATACCAAGCGGGGATCCTGGTACATCGAGGCCCTCACCCAAGTGTTCGCCGAGAGCGCCCGGGACATGCATGTGGCCGACATGCTAGTCAAGGTGAGTCCCTCCTGCCTCTTGTCTCTCCGTTGGTTGCCCTATCTGCTCCCTGGTCCTCCACCATGAGCCAACCTCCCCAGCGCTTAGAACAGTGCTTTCCACATAGTAAGCGCTTAATAAATGCTATTATTATTATTATTATTATTATTATTATTATTATTAACCGTGCCCTAGTGGAAAGAACACAAGCCTGGTTCTGATCACGGCTCCGCCATTTGCGGGCAGTATGACCTGGAGTAAGTCATTTAACTCCACTGTGCCTCGGTTTCCTCACCTGTAAAATGGAGAGCCAATACCTGTTCTTTCTCCTCCTTAGATTGTGAGCCTTACATGGGACAGGAACTGTGTCTGACCTGATTCATTCATTCATTCAGTCATATTTATTGAGCACTTACTGTGTGCAGAGCACTGTAATAATAATAATAATGGCATTTGTTAAGCGCTTACTATGTGCAAAGCACTGTTCTAAGCGCTAGGGAGGTTACAAGGTGATCAGGTTGTCCCACGGGGGGCTCACAGTCTTCATCCCCATTTTCCAGGTGAGTTAACTGAGTCACAGAGAAGTGACTTGCCCAGAGTCACCCAGCTGACAATTGGCAGAGCAGGGATTTGAACCCATGACCTCTGACTCCAAAGCCCGGGCTCTTTCCACTGAGCCACGGTAGATGGGCAGCCATTGGCGGTTTTTGAGGGGGGGAGATGTGGCGTGAACAATTTTTTTTTCTTTCTTTTTTTAGAAAAATGATCCACACAGCTGGAGTGGGGAGACAGGAGGCAGGGGGAGGTCAGTGAGGAGGCTGATGCAGTACTCAAGTTGGAAGGAATAGAGTAATTGTGTAATTATTATTGTGGTATTAAGGGCTTATTAAGAGAAGCAGCATAGACTAATGGATAAAGCCCGGGCCTGGGAGAAGGACCTGGGATCTAATTCCAGCTCCTCCTCTTCTCTGCTGTGTGTCCTTGGGAAAGTCTCTTCACTTCTCTGTGCCTCAGGTTACCTCATCTGTAAAACGGGCATTTATCCTACTCCCTCCTACTTATACTGTGAGCCCCATGTGGGACAGGGACTATATCCACCTGAATAACTTGGATCCACCCCAGTGCTTAGAACAGTAAGCACTTAACAAGTGGCATAGACTCAGTAGAAAGAGCATGGGCTTTGGAGTCAGAGGTCGTGGGTTCAAATCCCAGCTCTGCCACTTGTCAGCTGGGTGACTTTTGGCAAGTCACTTCACTTCTCTGGGCCTCAGTTCCCTCATCTGGAAAATAGGGGTTAGGATTGTGAGCCCCCCGTGGGACAACCTGATCACCTTGTAACCTCCCCGGCGCTTAGAACGGTGCTTTGCACACAGTAAGTGCGTAATATATGCCATCGTTATTAATAATGGTACTGATAATTATTATTATTACATGCAGAGCCTTGTCCTGAAAGATAAATGGTTGGATTAGTGTGGTAGCAGCACCCTTTGGTGTGACACCAAGCTAACTGGCGGGGCAGGTGCATCAGGATAGCTCTCCCCCATTCCGTCAGCCGGGACCATACCATCCGATGCATCTCTTCCCTTTCCCAGGTGAACGCCCTCATCAAGGAGCGGGAGGGCTACGCCCCAGGCACCGAGTTTCACCGCTGCAAAGAAATGTCCGAGTACTGTAGTACTCTGTGCCGCCATCTCTACCTGTTCCCGGGCCGCTGAGCCCGAGTCACCAGCCCCCTCCCTGGGCCAACCCCGAGGCCTGGGCTGATGTGCCGGTTCCTTCTCCCCCAAGGAGCCCGCCCCATCTCATTGGCACTCCCCGTCCATCTTACCCGTCGGCTCAGGGACACGGGGGATCGCCCCTGCTCCCCACCCCAGGCCCAAGCTCTGGAAGCTCCTCACTCCTGGGCCTGTCTTCTCTCCAAGGCTGGGGGTTGAGGCCGCCAGCCGCGTTCCCCTTCCTGGGCTCCGAGCACACCACTGGGATGACCGCACTGGCTGCCACTTCACTGGCAGCGTCCCAGCCAAGGAGTAGCGTTGGAACGGGCAGCTTCTGGGTCCCCAAGCCGAGCCCTGGGGGCCTTCATCCCGCTGCGAGCGGGTGGTGCTATAGACACAACCTTGCAGTGCTGTGAGGTGTCAGAGGTGGGCTCTGACAGTCCTCAAGCATTGCCATCCGAGCCCTACTTCAGGAGAAGGTTCCAGGGGCACTCCTCCAATTAGCACGGTTTGTCACGTCTGGGGCCCCGGGACGTCGCTTTTACCCCTTGATGCCCATCCCCACCTCTCCCCTCTTATCAGCCCATGGCTCACTCACCAAATAGTGTGGTGTGGAGCAGGCCTGGGGGGAGTTCGGACTTGACCAAGGGCAGAATGAGAATGCGAGGGTGTCAGAGTGTGTTGGTGTGTGTGAGGATGAGAGATATAGAGAGTGTGTGTGTGTTTTTTGCGTGCATGCATGCATCCTATGCATCCCCTCCTCCAGTACTGTAAGACTGCCTTGCTGGAACAAGACCCTGGGAGCCAACCCGCCTTTACCTGCCTGCCCAAGCCCCCCAGGGTCACCACCTGGGCCCCCAGGGTGAGGAGGTGCTGTTGGCCCCAATCTAGGAATCACAGGGCAGTTGTTTAGGAAGCCTTTGGGCAGGGGATCTGGACCCCAAGGAAATAACCCAAATTTTCTAAATCCTTTTGTTTGACTTATCTGTTAAATGTGTTGTCTGGGGAAAGCTGAGGGATGGGTCAGAGGGTGGCCCTCGGGAGAGATCTGTTCCCCCCTTTTAGTGTGGTGAAAGCATCCAGACTAGGCGCCGGGCCCCGAGCCCCCCAGTTCCCCAATGCCGGGTTTTGTACTGCCGCCAGGTGCCATAATAAAAAACATCTTTGTTGCGGAGTCTCCGTGCCACTTCTGTCCGTACGGCTCACCTCGTCCCAGGATGTCCCCGCTCCCCACCACTGGAGCTTGGGCCTTCCTCTCGTCCCCTCGGTACCACCCCAGTCCAACATCAACCTGCCCCGCCAAAATCTGTTGCCATTCGCTCTTGCTGGGGAAACTGTGAGGGCCTAGCCTTCTCCAGCAGCTCCGACGGGCTGACGGCCTGGCTCCCTGAGTGGGACTAGGGAGGGAGTTGTTTGTCCTCCAGGAGCCTGGTTCACATGTGGAGGGTTAGGGGCTTTCAGGCTCTATTCTCCTGGAGGTGGGCTTGAGAGCATGCGCTCTGAAGTGGGCTCAGAAAACGGCGGGTGGTCGGGAGAGGGTGAGACAGGAAGAGGTGGTTTTCCCCGCAAAGGATGGGGTGGGTGAAGGCCCAGAGCTTGTGGGCAGAATGGGGGGAGGCTAGATTGGAGCTCAAAAGAGCTGAACGAGGTGAAGGGACTAATCCTTGCCTTAGAAGGAGGGCTTGGGGGGTGGAATTGCCCCACTTGAAAGCCAGAGGGGAAACTGCAGATTGTCACATCAGTTATATAGTGATGCTTACTTTATATGTAAATGGTATGTAAGTGTTTACTATGCTGGTAGATACAAGGTAATCAGGTTGGACACCATCTGTGCAGTATTAATCCCTATTTCACAGATGAGGTAACTGGGGCAAAGAGAAGCTAAGTGACTTGCCCAAGGCCACACAGCAGACACATGGTGGAGCTGGAATTAGAACCCAGGTCCTTCTGACCCCAAGGCATGTGCTCTAGCCACTAAGCCATGCTGCTTATTTTGTGGGGAGCACTGAACTGAACGCTTGGGAAAGTACAATACAATAGTCGGTAGACAACATCCCTGCCCATAAGGAGTTTAGGGTCTACAAGGGGAGATGGACATTAAAATAAATTAGGGGAAATAAGGGTGTAGAGGTGAGTGCTCTGGGGCTGGTGTAAGTATCGAAGTGTTTAATGGGTAAGTGGGGCAGAGGGGAGGGGAAATGAGGGCTCAAGGAAAGCCTTTTGGAGGTTCTTCCATCCAAATAAATTACGAGCTCAGGTGAGCCCAGGGGCTGCTCTTGGGAAGAGCTTAGACCAGCTGGGTCCATAATAATAATAACAATAATAATAATAAAGTGCATTTATTAAGTGCTTACTATGTGCAAAGCACTGTTCTAAGTGCTGGGGAGGTTACAAGGTGAACAGGTTGCCCCATGGGGGAGCTCACAGTCTTAATTCCCATTTTACAGATGAGGTCACTGAGGCCCAGAGAAGTGAAGTGACTTGCCCAAAGTCACACAGCTGACAATTGGCGGAGGCTGGATTTGAACCCATGACCTCTAACTCCAAAGCCCGGGCTCTTTCCACTGAGCTTAGGAAATGAGGAAGAGGACCCTGGCCTGGACACTCCCTGAAGGAGAGGCCCAGAGGAGACACTATGAGGCGAGGCCTGTGCAGAGAATGTGTCTGCCAACTCTTATGCTGTACTCTCTCAAGTGCTTAGTACAGTGCTGTGCACACAGTAAGCGGGCATTAAATACCATCGATTGATTCCCCGGAGAACTAGCCTGGAGTGAAAAGGTGAGGGGTTGGGGACTCCAGCTGGGCCGGGAAGATCCGCCAACCTTCAAGAGGTCGTGTGGCGATGGGGAAGGAGAGGAGAGAGTCAGTTGGAGTAATGTGGAGTGAAAAATGCCCTTCACTCTTCCCTTCCCGCCGGGCACAGGTGGGAGTGAATGAGGAGCTGCCGTCAGGCTTGCCTCCCCTTGCCTAGAGGAACTGAGCCTCTTACCTCAGCTGAAGGGCTCCAGGGGTCTGTCCTGATGCCAGGCTTGAGGCTATGTGAGTGGGTGCCGTCAGGCAAGGGGGCACTGGTTACATTGTCTGCCCCACCCCTCTGGAGAACTCCCTCTGCCAGGGTCCGGCTGCCCCCTCTCCCCACCCGGGCCACGAGCCCCTTCCTCTCCAGCCCCCGGGCATGAAAGTGGACAGAACTGCATTGGTGGGTATTCCACTATCGGCAGTACTCAGCCCCACTGGCCCAGCAGCCCCTCGGTGGGTGGGCTGCAGAGACCCAGGTGTGGTTTTGTGCCCTGTGAGGCTGACACGCAGAGTAGGAAACCCTGAGAGGAATGGGCTCAGCCAGGGAGTGCTGTTTAGGATGTCCCATAGGTGATTTCCAAGGGGCTCCTTGGTGCCCAAGCTGCCCCCCCTGGAGCGGAGGTCAGGCCAGGCTGGGGGGAATTGATCAGTTCCCCTCCCTGGTGCCCAAGCTGCCCCCCTGGAGCGGAGGTCAGGCCAGGCTGGGGGGAACTGATCAGTTCCCCACCTGGGCCTGTCACCCTGCCCACCCTACCAGCTGGACTTTAAGTAAGACCACAGTTTGGACTGTATCTCCCACAGTGGAGAAGCAGTGTGGCTTAGTGGATAAAACACAGGTCTGAGAGTCAGAAGGATCTGAGTTCTAATCCCAGCTCTGCCCCTTGGCTGCTGTGTGACCTTGGGCAAATCACTTCACTTCTCTCTGCCTCCGTTGCCTTAACTATAGAATGGGGATGAAGACTGTGAGCCCCATGTGGGACAGGGAGTGGGTCCAAACTGATTAACTTCTACCCCAGCGCTTGGAACAGTGTTTGGCACATAGTAAGTGCTTAATGAGTACCATTATTATTATCATTCATTCATTCATCCAATTGTATTTACTGAGCGCTTACTGTGTGCAGAGCACTGTACTAAGCACTTGGGAAGTACAAGTTGGCACCACATAGAGACGGTCCCTGCCCAACAACGGGCTCACAGTACTCCCATTATTCAGTACTGATGGGTGATGTTCCCTCTGCCTTAACTGGGAATTGCTTTGCACATAGTAAGCGCTTAACAAATGCCATTAGTATTATTATTATGAGACTCCTCGTGGGGAGGGGAAACGGCTTGGAGGGCATGCCAATGTGTGCAGCAACTCCTCGGTCACTTTCCACACCGGCACCCAGGGACTAGAAGAATTTGGGGTTGGGGGGAGAAATGGAGGATAAAGAGCAGCACAGAGGCCCGGGGTAGGGAGAGGCGGGAGCTGGGAGAATCAGGAACAAGGGACCAGTGCGGGGATGGGGGTTGGAGAAGTTGTCATTGGAGCTGTGACCCTTTGGGGTTAGCAGAGAGCCAAGTCCCATCCCAGCTGGGATTGGGTTTCTCCGCTCTTTCCCTTCCCCCTCCCCACCTCCTGCCCTGGGATTCTCTTCTAAAATTAACCCCCCCTTCCTGGTTTTCCTCTACCTCCCAGCCCGGCCAGGGGCAGGAAGGCCAGTGGAGGGAGGGGGCTGGGGAAGCTGAGGCCAACAGGCCGGGATGGGGAATGGGGGCTTGTGGGGGAGAGCTGGCTAGGGAGCACCCCCAAAGAGCCAGGTCGGGGGACAGCTGCCCGAGCGACCAGGCCCCTGCCCTCGGGTGAGGTCCTGAGTTGCTGAGGTAAGAGGCAGGTTGTCCGGGGGGGTTGGAGGAAGAGGGGCTCCATCTCTAGACTGTGAGCCCACTGTTGGGTAGGGACTGTCTCTATATGTTGCCAACTTGTACTTAGTACAGTGCTCTGCACACAGTAAGCGCTCAATAAATACGATTGATTGATTGATTGATTGATTGATCTCCCATTTCTCACTGAGGATGTGAAGGTTGGGGAAGACTCAGGGGCAGAGAAAACTTTGTGGTGACGAAGAGGGGGGGAGCAGGGGCTCCTCTACTTCCTAGGTTTTGCACACCGTAAGCACGCAGTAAATACCAGTGATTGAGGGGGAGAGTGGGGGCTCCTCTATCTTCCGGGCTCTGCACACGGTAAGCAGTCCTTCAAATACCATTAATTGATATTTTCCTCATCCCCTCCCCTCCTCTCTTTTCAGTTAGGTTGTAACCAGAAGCTTGTTATGGACAGGGAACGTGTTTACCAACTCTGTTACATTGCACTCTCCCAAGGGCTTAGTACGGTAGTCTGCACACAGCAAACACTCAATAAATGGAGAAGCAGCGTGGCTCAGTGGAAAGAGCACGGGCTTTGGAATCGGAGGTCACGGGTTCAAATCCCGACTCCGCCACTTGTCAGCTGTGTGACTTTGGGCAAGTCACTTAACTTCTCTGTGCCTCAGTTTCCTCATCTGTAAAATGGGGATGAAGACTGTAAAATGGGGATGAAGACTGTGAGCCCCACGTGGGACAACTTGATCACCTTGTAATCTCCCAGTGCTTAGAATAGTGCCTTGCACATAGTAAGTGCTTAATAAATGCCATTAAAAATAAATAAATAAATATGACTGATTGATTGATTGATTGAGGTCTCAGAGGATACAGTGACCCACCACCTTCTAGCCCCTGTCCTGCCCAACCACTCTCTTGGTTCTAGTCCTTAAGGTGCGAGACTTTGGCCCCTCAAAGAGGACCTACATCTGCCTTCAGAGAGCAAGAAACAACCACCTCTCCCAGGCCTTAATTCCAAGACCACCCTAGGACCCTCTTCCCACTGGGTCCTTTCCCAGTGCCCAGTGAGAACCTGGGGTATTTCAGCTAGGATGCAGCTCCAGACCTGCCGGGGCTTTCGGGGGTCGCCATCCCACCCTCTATCCCTTCTCCCCGGGAGTCTCAGGCAGGTGTGGAAAGAGGGACTCACCTTGACTGGCCCACTGAGGTCCAAAGGGGTCTTGTGGTCCAGGCTTCCTGGCTCTTGAAAAGATGGCTGAGGCGGAAGATGCTCTCGTCTTTTACCGAACCCGACCGAGCTGGGCGGCCGTCTGTAGCCTAGCCCAGCTCCCTGTAGGTCCTGGCCATCCTGGCCACCTGGATCCTGAGCTGCCCAGGCCAGCCAGGGAGGGAGTGGTGATGGCGTGCCAAATGGATTGATTTGGCCTTGGCCAGAGACATTTATTGCCCCTGATGTGGGGGTGGAGGCAGGGGTGTACAGGGTGGAAGTTATCTCCTGTCCTCTCATCCCTCATTCCTGTCAGCTTTGTCAGGGGATGATGGAAAGTGGCAGGAAAACCCATTATCCTGCCCCCCAGGGAGGGTCCCAGCTGGGAGACCCCTGCCTGCAGGGAACCCCCACCCTGGAGTTGCTGAGAGGGCAGAGTCAGAACTTGCCCAGGGTCCAGCTCTTTCCGTCACTTCTCACCCAGTGGCTGACCTGTTTGTGGGCAGCCCGCTGGCCTGCAGGTGATAAATCACCCTGGGACTATGGGAGCCATGGTCAAGGTCGGTCCCCTCCCTGCCCCCCTATCTGTCCCCGGAAGCCCCACGAGGAGGGGCCGGCAGAATGGGAGCCTGTGGGGCAGGGAGAGGCAGGAGGGAGTGGACAGAGAGGTGGAGGGATGGACAGAGAGGACAGACAGGCGGGTGGGCAAGTTGACAGGAAGTCAAGGCCTGGGATGCAGCAGGTGCGGATGGCAGAGCGACGCAGACTCCTGACCCAGGTAAGTGGCTGGTCATCGCCTCCTGACCCTGGCGCTGCCCTAGCAGATGCCCACTCCTGCGAGAGGCGTGACAAACTGGGGTCTCACCTTGAAAGATCTGGGGGTGGGCTGTCTTGAGGGGTGGGAGAACTCAGAGGGAAGTGGGATGTGGGCTTCTCCCAACTCCCTCCCACACTTGCCGTAGCCCTGGTACACCCCCGCGCCCGCTTTCAGGGCAGATCAGATGTGGCAGGGGGGGTCATGTGACGGAGGGGGTAACTATAAATAGAGGGGGGTGGGCACGGTGCCCCAGACGACTTGGGACCCGGCCGGAGGACGATCCCAAGGAGCAGTGGGCCGGCCTCCTGGGGGCGGGAGGGACATGGAGAAGACCCCACCGCGCCAGCCTGGGGGTCGCGGGGGTGAGCCAGTCTGGTGGGGAGGTGCACCGCAGTACCAGTACGTCCCCTTCGAGCACTGCACCAGCTATGGGCTGCCCTCTGACGGGCATCCCCAGGCCCGGCCCAGAGGGGACGCCGCCTCTCGCCCCAACGTCCACCCGACTCAGGTACGGCTGGGCGGGAGTGGGGGCGGGGGGCCGGAGGAGCGGGATGGGAGGGCCGGGAGGACTGAGTGGAGGGACAGAGTGGGAGGGGGCAGTGAACATAGGGGCAGTGAGTGCAAGCTTTGTGTGCCCCATAACTGGAGGTGAGGACAGATAGACACACATACACACACACACCCGCGTATGAACAAACATGTCTGCTCTCATATATTCAAGTAGAATCAGGGGGGCACCCTCATCCACCCTTATGGGTTTTTGTGAATGTCACATTCAGGTCAGGTCTACTTGAGCAAATTATCTAGGTAATTCAGGCTCAGATGTTCCCAATCACTTGGGTGAAGACCCAGCCTCTGAGATCTGCCTGCCCCTTTGACACACAATCGATGAGAGAACCGCACTTCCTAGGGTCAGAGGTCACTCAGATGTCTCCTATGCAAGACCCCCTTCTGAAGAAAATTTGATGATGACCTTACACCCTACTACCTGCCCGTCACACAAATACACCCTTGTACCTCATTCAAGCTCCCCTACACACACAGACACCTGGATTTATACCCAGTCCCACACAAACACATCTGGACATGAATAGAGTTACTCCCATTACCGGTCCAAATGCACTTGCATATATCCACATGGCCCAGGTGCACACATGCTCACTTGTTATGCACACACAAGGACACATAGCGATATACACTAAACTTGAAACCATCCCTGTGAGCACAAGGTCTAGTGGGTCTGAGAGCTGTGGAATGTGGGGATCTGTAGAGCTGAGCTGGGGCCTGGGGGGTCCAATATGGGGTCAACGGGGTTCGGGGGTGTGGGTGAAGGATGGGCTTCTGCACTCATCTCTCCTTCCCAAACTGGCTGGTGCTGGGCCTGGCCTGGGACCATGAGCAGACGAATTTAGCAGCCTTAATCTTCCCCCAGCCCGCTCCCCAGATCCCTGCGGTGGACCCCACCCACACCCACAAGGACCCGGGGGATCCCCTACAGGGCCTTGTGCTGAAGGAAATCAGGCAGCAGGCCAAAAGGAAAGAGACTCCATTTCCCCTGAGCCCCAGGCTGGGTGGGAGGAGGGGAAAGGTGCAGAGAAAAGAGGGGGAAGAAGCAGGGGGGTCATTCCTGCGGTTAACAACTCCTCCCCACCACCTGGAGCAGGACCACCCTCTGGGGGAAGGACTGTGGGCAAATGTCTCAAGCTTCTGTGTTGAAATCAGATCCTGGCACCCCCTGCCCAGGGCCCCAGCTCTGAGCTGTGGGGTCCCTGAGCTGGAAGGGGCCATTCCTCCCTCCCCACTCCACTTACCCCCATCCTCCCGCCGACCCCCCCACCGCCCCCCCGATGAAGCACTTCTCCCTGGGAAGGAACCTGATGCTGAGCTCCTCAAAGTGGTTCCTGTTTTTGGTTATTGATTGAACCAGGGCTGTAGAGGAGGAAGGGACTCATAAAAAAAGGGGGGACTTGGAAGTGGTGGTAGGTGTTGCCCTCTAGCCATGTTTGGGCTGGTTTTAGGGAGCCCCAGGAGTCTTTTCTGGCTGGGCTGGTGCCATCTAACCAGTCCTAACAGGGACTGAGGAGGCCAAGGCCAGAGGCCTCAAGGAAGAGAAGAGCAGAGAAAGGAGAGGAGGGGTCACTCCCCAGCTCCTAGGCCTAGACACCTCCCTCCAGCTCCCTTCTCTCCCATCTACTTCCTCCTCTCCACCTCTGACTCTGTCTCCCCACCTGACTCTTGTCTCTCTGGGTCTCTGTCTCCCCTGCCTCCCCCAGATCTATGGGCACTACAAAGAACCACACCCAGATGTCTCTGGCCCAGAGAAGGATGGGGATCCCTGGGAGAAGGCCCCTGGCCCTGCCCCAGACAGCCAGGATGAACAGCACCACTCCAAATGCCAAGGTAGGGGGCCAACAATGGATCGGTCAACCGATTGATGGTACACTCTGGTGGCTGGGACAGGGCAGAGCCCCCCCCCCCCCCCCCCCCTCATCCTGCAATACCACTCCGGGGAGGTGGGAACATCTGAGGGAGCTGCGGCGGGGGGGGGGCATTTTTGGGGGGCTCCGGGATTAGAGAGGATGGTGTGAGCCCCCAGCCCCTTGCCCGCTTCCCCGCAGACTGTGGGCGGCGTTTGGGGAACTACGTGCGGAGGAAGCTGGGAGAGGACTGGATCTTCCTGGTGCTGCTGGGACTGGTCATGGCACTGGTCAGCTGGTCCATGGATTACACCAGTGCCAAGAGCCTGCAGGGTTTGTCTGTCCCCCGTCCCCCGCCCTGAACCCCAGACCGCGACAATCTGCCAAAAGTCTCCCTAATCCCGTTCACCCCCCTGCCCCAGGCTCTCCTTTCCCTGAGCCCGTTCCAGGGATGGAACCAGCCTCTCCCAACCAGGACCAAACCCCACCCTGCCCCTTACCCCTACAATCCCCCACAGTCCCCTGAAGAGTTGTCCTCCTCCAGCCCTGGGCCAACAGACAAAGGATTCCGGATATCAGGCTCCCTGGCCTCTGTCCCACAGTCTCCCTTGTCCCTCCCAATGGCCCCCTTGCTCTCCCTGCCCCAATCTCTTGCTGATACTGGCCTGTCTGTACTTCTGCTTCCATCCCTCTGTCTGTTCCCCTTTCTCCCACACCCTCACTGTGCCTGTACCCCTCTCCCCACTGTTCCTTTCCTGTGGAGTCCTGACCGTCGGGTTCCCCTGGTTCCCCTCCAGCCTACAAGTGGATGTACCGTCAGATGGAACCCAACCTGGCACTGCAGTATCTGGCCTGGGTCACCTTCCCGCTGGTCCTCATCCTCTTCAGTGCCCTCTTCTGCCACCTCATCTCCCCCCAGGCTGTGGGTGAGACAGCCTCCTAACCTCCGTGTCTCCCCACCACCCCCGGGATCCTCCCTATGCCTTTTCCCAGACATCTCTCCCACCAGGCTGGCTGGCACCTCTCCTACCCCTCCTCCCCACCCCCACACCTCGGGCCACCCTCAACCCCCTCCCTCTCCCCAGTCCTCCTCCCCTCCCTCTTTCTATTTCTTCCTTCCTTCCTCCCCCCAGTGCACACCCCCACTGCTCCCATTTCAGGCTCTGGGATCCCCGAGCTCAAGACCATTCTGCGGGGTGTGGTTCTGAAGGAATACCTCACCCTCAAGGCCTTCGTGGCCAAAGTCATCGCACTCACCGCTGGACTGGGCAGCGGCATCCCTGTGGGCAAAGAGGTCAGCCTGAGGCCGGGGGGAGGAGCCACAGCGGGGCACAGCTGAAGCCTGGGGATGTTGAGAGTGTGGAGAAAGGGAGAAGGGAGCCACAGGGAGGGTACCTGGGGGCAGAGCTGGTGCCTGGGGCTACTAAGGGGTCAGGGAGAGCCTGGGAGAGGCAGGGGGGTACCAAGGGGCAGAACTGAGCCCCAGGAACACTGAGGGTGTTGTGGGGAGGTTGCGAGGGAGAGTAGGTGAGCAGGACTGAGCCAAGGGCAAAGGGGGTGGGAAGAGGCAGAAGACAGGAGGGCACAAGGAGGCTAGACGCAAGGTTGAGGGACCAGCAGTTTCGGGCAAGGAGGAGCAGGGAGGAGCGGAGGGCCAGAGGATTCAGAGTCCACCGGGGAAAGTGCTGGCCCAGGGTGAGAAAGTCTGACCCCCCTCTCCCACTCTAGGGTCCTTTCGTCCACATCGCCAGCATCTGCGCTGCTGTCCTCAGCCAGTTCATGTCCATGTTCTGCGGGGTTTATGAGGTGAGGGCGCCTGCTCCAGGCCCAGTGGGCTGGGCAGTGGGAGGGGCGGAGACTAGTTCTGAAGGACCAGTATCCCACCCACCCCAAGCCCAGGGCAACTGCCGGCTCAGGGGCCAGTTGCCCGTGGGCCGGGCCGGTATTCCCCTGCAGGGCTGGGTTACTGACATCCTGGGGCCCAGACTGATGGGGAGAGGGCTGAAGCAGATCCTCACACCTGGCTCCATGCCACAGCTGACCTATGCATGGCTTTCCCCCTGCCTGGCACCTGCTTCTCTAGCCTGTGGCCTGTCTGTCTTCCCCCCATGCTCCCCCAGCCTGTTGTCTGTCTGCAGCCCACGCTTCGGCCGCAGCTCGTGTGTCTGCCCACCGTGCTCCCTCGGGCTGCTCTTGCCTCTCTGTACTTTCTCAGCTGGCCCCAGGCTTCCTCCCAGGCTCCAACCTGTCTCCCTCCATTCCCTCACCTTCCATATCCCCCACTTTTCCCCAAGGCCTCCAAACCCCAAACTCCCCTTCTTCCCTAGCACTCCCTGCTGCACTCCCCTGGTGATCTCCCATCCCATCTCCCTGGCCTCTCCCCTCATACCCCCCGCCCGGCCATCAGCTGCCTCGGACCTCCTTGATGCTGCTCTCTCGCGATTGCCTTGCCTCCCTGTTCCTGCTCCTCCTCCTCCTTGCCAGCCGCCCCCACGCTGCCCGCCTGCCCGCCCGGCTGGCTTTTCTGTTGCAGACGGTCCCGCGGCAGCTTGACCTCCTGGTGTCGGCCTGTGCGGTTGGAGTGGGATGCTGCTTCGCGGCCCCCGTTGGAGGCAAGTGTCCCTCCCCAGTCCTCCCCTGCATGATTGCAGCTTGGTGGGGGGAGGAGGCAGGAGCTTACTGCCAGAACTCCAGCTGGGCGTCCCCCCACCCCAAGTGGTCAGAATATCACCGGCCCCCTCCTCACACAATTGTGGATGGACACCAGTGCCCTCAATTTCTGTCAGAGAGGGTGCTTACTCTATGGTGGGTTGGTAAGGCCGCTTCATATCTGAGGAATCTGGGCTCCCGTCACGCTCGGTGGTGGTTACTTCATCCGGCTGGGGCCTCTGAGCTTACTCCCTTCGTTCGGATTATTCCCCCATCCCCTGGCTGTCTTCTCTGGTCTGGGTCCTGCCGTTTTTGATGTCATTTCCTCCCTCAGCTTAGAGAATGTGAGGTCATTTCCCATTTGGCAGAGCAGCTGACTTTCTCTGGAGGGAGCAATGGTGGGTGGGGAGGAGGCAAACCCTGAGAACTGGGCCTCTTACCCTGTCTGTACACCTATCTGTTTGTCTGTCTTGTCTGCCTGTCTCTCTCTCCCCCATTCGTCTCTTCCCCAGTAGCAGCCATACTATTACACCGACATCCTGACGGTGGGCTGTGCTGTGGGGGTTGGTTGCTGCTTTGGGACTCCACTTGGAGGCAAGTGAACCCTCCTGGTCTATCATGCTCTCTCCATTCCTCCATTGCCCCTCTTCCAACCCCATCTCCCTGGTCTCCAGGAGTCAAACCAAATCCACCATTCTATTAAAAAAGAGACAGGGAGTGTGTGTGTGTTTGGGGGGGTGGGTAGGGGGAATGTTATATTGATTAGGAAGCTTGTATAAATCTGCATACAGTGTTAAAGATACCCCAGGCAGGCTGTGGTCTCCCTCCTTAGCTCCCCTCCGTATCAAGGCTCAACAGCAAGGCCATTCCCTGGATCAGACCAATGGTGCATCCAGTCCCAGGCTCTGACTCCCTCCCCGGCCCCAGGATGCTTGGAGGAACCGGGACACGATGGCCTTCCTGGACAGCAGACATCCCCAACATTTCCCCTCTGTATTCCTAGCTTCCCCTCTAATAACCAATGACAAACATCTAATGGGTAATCCTCGATCCAGACCCCTCTTGCCTGGCCGATAACTCTGGTTTCCAATTCCAGATGCTCCCTTGGTCCTGAGGAAGAGACATTTACTTGTACTTGTTAGGAACCCGTGGGTATCGGGCCATCCCGGTAGGGTGGGGTCTGGTGAACAGCTATTCCCTCTGGCCTAGTCCACACCTTCATGTTTCTGCCAGACTCCATCATGTCCCTCTCGACCCGGTCTTCTCAGACAGAGAGTTTACACTCTTGGCTCAGGGTAGAGGCCTCTGGGCCTTCCTTGTTCCTGTTCTACCCTGCAGTCACTCTCGGGGGCTGGAGAATTGGACCCCTTTGTAGAGGGATTTCCCCCCCCTCACACCATTTCCACAGCATGTCCAGGTCTCTGTTAAGCATTTACTCTGTGTCAAGCACTGTTAAAAGCATTGGGATAAATACAGTCATATTTGACACAGTCCCTGTCTCACATGGGGCTCCACCCAGAGAACAGGACAAACCTCTTGGACAATTGGGACCCAGTGCCCATCCCTCTCCAAGAACAGTTCACAAACAGCCGTATCCCCCTTCAGCAGCTGCGGAGCCTGGATCCCTTCTACCGGTTTATCGATGAGGACTCTAGGTGGGAGGGAATCAGACTTTTGCTAAAATTGAGGCAGATTCCCATCCATCGTTTCCCCTCTCTCTAGCAGGCCTGCCCCTCTGCCAGAGCAAGAGCATAGTTAGATAGTCGAGAATTCTAGACATGGAAAGATCCCAAGGCTTCAAGAGGTTCAGCTCCTTGCCTCCAGGCCATTGAAGAAGACCCAAGTCACCCAGGAAAAGGTAGCAGCAGCAGTGTTAGTATTTATAGAGCACATACTTGGTGCAGTGCACTGCACTAAATGCTTGGGAAGTTTGGAAAAAAGAAGTGATTCATTCCCTGCCCAAGAAGTTTCCAAGCTAATGAAGGAGACAAATATCACAATGTTTACGGGAGTGGTCAAAGCAGATCATTAAACGTGCAGTTGAGTATGTATACGTATGAGGGTGCTGAGGGTGAGTACAGATAGAAATGATAGCTGTGTAACTGATTTTTAATATGGTTAGATTCCCAACCTCCCTCTGCATTGGCAGTAAACTCTCCTTTATGCCTAGCTGGAAATTCTCCTGCCCCCATATCACCAACTTCCTCTGGTGCAGACCTCTGTGATATGAAGAAAAATTAGTCACAATCGTCACTTTCATCTATTTAAATCCCCTCTCCCTTGCTCCTCTGCTCCAGGCTAAACAACCTCCATGCCTATTACCTTTCTGCATCAGATCAATTCCATCTTCATTTCCAAAAGCAATTCTCTGAGCACCTACTGTGACCAGAGCTGTGCAAGGTGCCTGGGGATGTACAACAGAAGTCACAGACCCGGTCACTTTCTGGTCACTCGCTCTGAATCCTCTCCAGCTTCTCCATATCTCTGTCAACAGGCAGCTGCCAAAAGCGATCCAGGAGGGTAGACTGAGATAAGAAGAGAAAAGTGGGGTCAGAATGGAGGACTGAGGTCATTGAGAAGCAGCAAGGCTTGATGGAAAGACCACAGGCCTGGGAGCCAGAGGACCTGGATTCTAATCCTGACTCTGCCACTTACCTGCTGTGTGGCCTTGGACAAGTCACCTAACTTCTCTGGGCCTCAGTTCCCTCATCTACAAAATGGGGACTCAATACCTGTTCTCTCTCCTATCTGACTGTGAGCCTCCTGATCATCTTGTACCTGTCACAGTGCTTAATACAGTGATTGACACGGAGTAAGTGCTTAGAGAAGCAGTGTGGCTCAGTGGAAAGCGCACGGACTTTGGAGTCAGAGGTCATGGGTTCAAACCCCGCCTCCGCCAATTGTCAGCTGTGTGACTTTGGGCAAGTTACTTAACTTCTCTGTGTCTCAGTGACCTCATCTGTAAAATGGGGATTAAGACTGTGAGCCCCCATGGGACAGCCTCATCACCTTGTAATCTCCCCAGTGCTTAGAACAGTGATTTGCACATAGTAAGTGCTTAATAAATGCCATCATTATTATTATTATCATTATTAACAAATACCACAATAATAATAATAATAATAATAATAATTATTATTATTATTAAAAGCTTGATAACAGAGGCTCAACCCTCAAGGAATAGAGGCAGCTGCACGTCGAAGCAGAGAAACAGTGTGAAAAGCAGGATAGTGGGGACTAAATTTTTATCATTTACTTCCAGTGGCTGGGAGGGGGTTGCACAACTTGGTAAGCATCTTGATTTGATCTGCCCCAGAGCAAATGAAGACAAAGCAAAGGGGAAAGAGAGGGTTTATATAATGTTTTTTCTGAAGCAGCATGGCCTAGTGAAGTAAAAAGGACCTGGATTCTAATCCCTTGTCCATTATTTGTTTACTGTGTGATTATGGGCTAGTGACTTAACTTCTCGGTGCCTCAGTTACCTCATCTGTAAAATGGAGATTAAGACTGTGAGCCCTATGTAGGAGAGGGACTGCGTCCAATTTAATTTGCTTGCATCCACCCCAACCTATCATTCATTCATTCAATCGTATTTATTGAGCGCTTACTGTGTGCAGAGCACCGTACTAAGCGCTTGGAAAGTACAAGTTGGCAACATATAGAGACGGTCCCTACCCACATAGTAAGCACTTAAAAATACCACAACTATTATTATTATTATCATCATCATCATCATTCTGAAAAAACTCCACTCCACCAGGCCAGGGTCCAAATTATTGCTACTGTTAGTGGCGACAGTCACACTGTCTCGCTCTTGTATTACACAGCTAGTTGGGAAAAGTAATCTATTAGTGTTTGGCATCTGAACACAGCGATTTTCTGTGACTCAAACTTCCCAGAATTGTTCCCTTTGGAAAGATTTTCCACCTTCTTCCTCCATACATTATTCCCCCCTCCCCCCCCCCACCATACCCCTCAGATGGGTTTCTGGGCAGGGCTTCTTCCAAGTTATCAATTATTCAAACTTATTTATTGAGCACCTACTGGGGACAAAGCAGTAATAGTAGTAGAACTGTGTTGTGTGTCCACAGGGTACAGTGCGTTGTACTGAGCGCTTGGACAGTACTGAACGAAGAAGTGACACATTCCAGTCCACAAGGGGCTTGCGTGCTAATGGGGAAGACAGATCTAATATTGCGGTTTGGTGATAAGAGCACAGGCCTAGGAGTCAGGAGAACTGGGTTCTGATCCTGGCTCCATCACTGGCCTTTAGAGTGACCTTGGGCAAGTCATTTAACTTCTCTGAGCCTCTGTTATAAAATTGTTTAGACTGTACTGAGTACCTAGGAATGTACTATAGAGATTGGAAGGCATGATCCCTGCTCCCAAGGAGCTTTAGGTGACTTCCACTTCCCTGGGTTGTGATGGCCCTGTTAACTGTCTCACAGCAGATGGGAAAGAATCTGGAGCAGAGGAGGGTGGAAGGAGACAGAAGAGGAGGTTGAGCCTTGTGGGGCAGGAGAAATCTTCAAATCTCCAAACCCACACAAAAATGTCAGTAGGGCCTGAGGATGACAGGAGAGCATCTTTCCCAGAAAACATTTCTAGTTTTCCAGGAAGGAATAAGCCATTTCCATGCTCGACTCCCAAACGCACCCCCCTGGGCCTCAACAACTGCTTAAAGGCCAATTCTTTTTGGACCCTGGGATACAAGCCAATGGGGCCCACAGGTTTGAATACATCCAGATTGTTTAAGGACTCTCACCAGACTTTCCTCTTTTCCGGCTTGGAATCCCAACCTTCCAGTTAGAGTCTGGCTTCCTCTGCTTCCAATTTTCAGACTGTTTTTTTGAAAATTTGGAAGGAAAAAAAAATCATTGAATTCCTCTTGTCTGGTTGGTGGTATCTTTATTGAGAAATCAGTTGTATTTACTGGACACTAATTCTGTGCCAAGTACTAAACAAAGCCCTTGGGAGAGTACAGTAGAGTCTGCAGACACCATCTTTGCCTCTTGAGCTGGTCGGGGGGCGGTGGGGGGCCCTGGTGGAGGTGGAATTTTCTCTCATAAATGAATGTAGAACAGGGTTTTCCTCATCCTTTTCTTTCTTCGTCTTTCATTCTTGACCTAACCAAAGCATTTTTTTCCTCTGAAGTCTTTTGCAAATTACACTTCATTTGCTATTTTAGCTTTCCAAACTTTACTCCTCTATGCATTGGCTGTTTCCTTATAGCTCTCCTAGATCACCTGTACAGGCTGCTGCTGCTTGGGGGGTTCCCCTCTGAACATCAGCTCCTGCAGGTTTTGGTTAAGCCAACTTGGTTCCTTCCTCCCTTTCTCATGTTTCCTGGGCTCAGAAAAAGCCGTTTCTTGCATCCATGTCAATTTCTTCAAGTGATAATCTTCGCTTTTCATGAGGTCTACCCAGCCCATTTCGGCTCATCCCTTTTTCCCAGCACAGTAAAAGCTGTTTCCTTAGAATTCTTTTTCTCAGTGTTTCTGGCACCAGACACATGCTCTCTCCTGCCTTTGTTCCTCGATATTCCCTGCTCCCCTCCCATTTTGTATACTGATTGGGAAGAGCAAGGAGCACCTACCTTGCTTCTCTCCTATCCAACGTGCTGGCAAATAAGTCCATCAAGCAACACCGCTCCTGGCTGACTGGTGGTCCATTTAGAGCAAGATTCCCTCTGCACTGGAGGCAACTGGGTACTTGGAGGTTGCCAGGTAGTAGTTTCTTTCCGTCCACCTAACTAGGGATGGATCATTTGACACCTCTCCCCAAACTTTCCCTCTAGACATTCCGTGGGCTGCAAGAGGGCTGGATTGGGATGTCATAAAATCTCCCCAGGCCAGTGAGGGGAGGTGGGGTGGTGGAGGGGAGTGAATGGGAATGGGAAGGCAGTGGATGGATGTGGAGGGGGAACTTATGGATTTGGGGGCTTGGATCCTCTCCTCACCCTGCTCCCCTGTACCACTTGCTTACCTAGTCTCTGCAGGATGGGGTCAAGGGTCAGAGGGCTCCTCCTCCAATTCCCAGGGGTGACCCTTCCCCCACCTCCCTTCCCCTCACCAGGCGTCCTATTCAGCATCGAGGTCACCTCAACCTACTTCGCCGTCCGCAATTACTGGCGGGGGTTCTTCGCGGCCACCTTCAGCGCATTTGTCTTTCGAGTGCTGGCTGTCTGGAACAAGGATGCAGGTAATGAGCATCCAGAGTCCCTCCGGGCCTGGGGACCCCGAGAGGCCCAGGGAGGGAACTGAGAGTCCGGGGGTCTTGGTGTTCACCGCCTTCTCACTTTGGGGTCCCCGTCTTCCCTCTCTCCTCCCTCTCCTATTTTCCTCCTGTCTGCCTCTCCTCCCCTGCGCCTGCTTGGTCTGCCCCACAGTCACCATCACCGCCCTGTTCAGAACCAACTTTCGCATGGATTTCCCCTTTGACCTACAGGAGCTGCCGGCCTTTGCAGTCATCGGGTCAGTGTGGTGGGGTCAATGGGGAGGCTCACAGGGAGGTAGGGGAGACTGAGTCAGCAGAGGTGGGGAGGGGGCGGCTGGAGGGTTGAGGGAGAGGCCCGATACCCACAAGCCCTCTGACCGCTCCTTCCTCCCCCACCCCGGCCCTAGGATCTGCTGTGGCTTCCTGGGGGCCATCTTTGTCTACCTGCACCGCCAACTGGTGCTTGGCATTCGGCGACAAAAGACTCTGAACAAGTTCCTCACCAAGTAGTGAGTCCACGCCCCCTGAACTCCCACCCCCCCAGCCGGAACCCTCGCGGCTGCTGGGATGGGAGCTGGAAGAAGGGGGTTCGGGGACGGAGGGGGTGAGAGGGGCACCACCAGAAGCTGTGCCCACCCTACATCTTTCCTGTTCCAGCCGCCTGCTGTATCCCGCGGTCGTGACTTTCGTTATCGCCTCACTCACCTTTCCTCCAGGGATGGGGCAGTTCATGGCTGGAGAGGTGAATGAGGCATCAGACCCTTGGGCAGGGGGGCCGGGGAGAGTGGGGGGTGGGAAGGGGAGTCTAATTCTCCAGACCCTGGGTGTGGAGCCTGGCAGAGGGGCCAAGCTGGGGGGCAGCCCGCTGGGCTCCAGAGAGCTGACCACACACTCCCCGGCCGCTGTCTGACTGCTCCCGCCTCATCCAGCTGATGCCCCGAGAAGCCATCAGCACCCTGTTTGACAACCACACGTGGACCAAACACGTGGGAGATTTGGAGGTGTTGGGCCTCTCCGCCATCTGGATCCACCCCCACGTCAGCGTGCCCATCATCATTTTCCTCTTTTTCATCATGAAGGTGCCAGAGCCCCTGCTTCCTGCCCTGGTCCTCCCTCTCCCCCATGTCCCCCCTCCTCTACCAGTGCTCCTTCTAAGAAAAACTGCCCCTGCCACCCCAAGCCCCTGCCCCTTCCTCCGACCAGACTTCCCCTCCTCCAGGAAGCCCTCCCAAATTAATCCTCTCCCCTTCTCCCATCTCTTCCGCTCCCTCCAACTTCTGAGGGCCAAGGATCTATATCACCACCACCCCCAACCACCACCCCTGGGGACATTTCTATCTCTGCTCAGATTTCTGCATACTAGACACCCTCTGTCATTGTGCTTGGACTATGTGTTCCCCTAGATTGTCTCCTTCCTGAGGGCAGGGCCTGGCCTTTTTCTGAATGTAAACAGCCAGTATGGTCATCTGCCCTGCCTTCCCTCCCTCCCTCTCCCCACACATTACAACCCTCAGGCAGCCAAGCCTACTGGGTCCCTCCTGCTCCTTGAAAGAGGCAGGGGGAAGGAATGAGGCTCTACCATTCCCCAGGGGATAGAAGAACACGAGCAGGAGTTGAGGGGTTAGTTAAACCCAAAGAAAATCTTCTTGGCCCTCAGGAGTCAAGGAGGGTGAGAACTGGGGCAGAGGACAGAGAGAAGGAAACAGGTCAGAGAGGGAGGCGGGGACATCTCTTTCCCCTGGAGATTTCTCAGCAGAGGAGGAATTCCCAAGGGAGGCTTGAGCTTAATGTGTTGACTTTGACATCCTGCCAGTTCTGAGGGTTTGTGACCTTTAGGACTGGTCTGGAAGGAGGGAGGAAGGAAGGGTGACTGAGTGTGTCTCCACTGTGACCCAATGACCTGCGTCTCTTCCAGTTCTGGATGTCCATCGTTGCCACTACCATGCCTATTCCCTGCGGGGGATTTATGCCTGTGTTTGTGCTGGGTAAGTCCTAGTGGGGGCCTGGCTGGGACTTGGGGCTGGGAGCAGTCAGGCAGGGGAGGGGGCTGTGCCTGGGGGGATGTGGACTGCATTTAAGGAGTCCCCGATTGGGTGGGGGGTGGGGAACGAAGGACGCTGGCAGTCCTTCGGACCCCGCCAAAGAATGACAGTTGGCCCCCCGGCCTGGGAGAAACTGGCACCCTTGGCTCTGGGGCAGGCACCATGGTTGCCCCAAATGGGAGAGCCTCCCAAGAAAGCTTGTGCTCGATTGAATGTGAGGGACTTCCTGGGTTTCCAGTTGGATAAGCGGCAGCGGCCCTAGTGGGGCTGGGATGAGGAGTGACAACCTCCCTTCCTCCTCGGCCCTTTCCCCCAGGAGCGGCATTCGGGCGGCTGGTGGGAGAGATCATGGCCATGCTGTTCCCCGACGGGATCCTGTTTGATGGGATTGTCTACAAGATCCTGCCCGGTGGCTATGCGGTCATCGGTCAGTCCTCCCGCTCACCCTGCCCCAAGCCCCTATCACCGGCCTTGATCTGATTCCATGAAGCCCACAGCCACTAGCCCCCCATGCCCACTTTCTTCTCCCTACCTCCCAGAGTTCATGTGATCCTCCAGTCCCCTCCCTCCCCAGCGGGACCACTGCCCCCATCCTTGGGCTTGGGGCCCCAGGGTCCACTGTCAGCTCTCCCTGCCCCAACCCCCAGGGGCAGCTGCGCTGACCGGAGCAGTATCCCACACGGTGTCCACTGCGGTCATCTGCTTTGAACTGACTGGCCAGATCGCCCACATCCTGCCCATGATGGTTGCTGTTATCTTGGCCAATATGGTGGCCCAGAGCCTGCAGCCCTCACTCTACGACAGCATAATCCAGGTCAAGAAACTCCCCTACCTGCCCGACCTGGGCTGGAACCAGCTCAGGTGAGAAGCCAGAAAGGGTTGGTGGGTACCAGGGTGGGCCCTCAGCGCAAGACTAGCCCTCTGCAAGACTCGGAGTGACACTTTCTCTCCCCTCTCCCCCTGCTCAGGGCTACTCCTAGGGCCCAGACTACTGTTCCTCAGCCCTGATGATCCAGGGCCCTCCCTGGCCTCCCCACAGCATAGTAGCCCAACTCCCCCGCATCCCCAGGGAGGCCCCAGCTGGGCTAGCTCTGACCCCAGCATGGCCAATCTGGGCCAAAACCAACTTACTTCTTCCCCTTGGTGTGGAGGTCAGGACAGTTTGAGGCAGGCTGGGGACCAGTGCAGCACCTCTCTCTCCCCTGCAGTAAATTCACCATCTTCGTGGAGGACATCATGGTGAGGGAAGTCAAGTTCGTCTCGGCTTCCTGCACCTATCGTGACCTGCAAGCCCTGCTCCATGCCACAACCGCCAAGATCTTGCCCCTGGTCGAATCCCCAGGTGAGACCTCGGTTGGGGGAGACATGGGGGCCATGGGAGGAAGGGGGAACGTAGGGCCGTGGGGAGATGTTGAGAGGAGTCACGTGATCTCACCTCCTGCCGCTTCCCCGGGCATCCCCCAGAGTCCATGATCCTGCTGGGCTCGGTGGAGCGGTCGGAGCTCCAGACCCTGCTGCAGCAGCACTTGGCTCCCGAGCGGCGGCTGCGGGCGGCCCATGAGATGGCGCAGAAGCTGGCGGAGTCTCCCTTCGACGGGTTGGCGCGGAGGGTGGGGCCGGCCGGGCAGAGCCACCGGGAGTCCTTCGCTTATGTGGACGAGGACGAGGATGAGGAGGGCAGTGGGAGGCCTGAGGTAAGGGGGCTGGGGGAGGTGAGTGAGGTGGGGGACCTGAGAGGGAAGGGTGGGCTGGGGGTGGGGGGAACGAGGGCTAGGGAAGCACTATGGGATGAGAGGGGAAGGCGAGGGTGAGGTGTGGCAGGGTGGACTTCAGGGAATAAGAAAGAGTTGGGAAAGGGGTAGAAAGCCTTCCCCTGAGGATGACAATCTCCCCTCTTCGCAGCAGCCTCCTCCTCCCCACAACCCTCTTGCTGCCTCCCGGCTTCCGGATGAATCCAACGGACCCCTGCCCCCCAACAAGCTCCAGCCAGAGGTGCCCAGCTCTCAGGCGACCCCAGGTAAAATGCCCCTCCCTTTCTTCTCTGAAGCTGCCCGGCCACCCACCTCCTCTCCAGCTGCACCACCACAGTAAACTGCCAAGAAGGATTTGGCAGTGTGGCGGGTGCCCTCGCTGTCATCATGACCCATCGCCATCCGGGGGCCGAGGGGTGTCCACGCTGCCTGACCTCCCCACCTGCCTCGCCCTGCCCTGTTTTCCTCCAGGGGACTGAATCCCAGCTTGGCCTCTCACGACACCCTCTTCTCTCTCCTCGTCCTCCCCAGCCCGTGGTTTTCTGGCCCTTCCTCTGCTGCTCCGCCGCTTGTTGGGCAGGGCCCCTCGGTCCCAGAAGAGTCCTAGGATGGCAGCCCAGGTGTGCAGTGGTGTAGTGAGGTCCCTCCTTGATTCGGGAATGGTGCAGGGGGGAATTTACGTGTGGGGCTCATATAGGGGAAGCCAAGCCCCGAGCTGTGGGATCGGGGCTGGGGGGGATCCTGAAATCAAGGGCTAAGACATGGGGTGGAGGGAGAGAGGGGAGTAGATGCAATGACCCCTATATCCCTCTCCTTCAGGATTCAGCTGACCTAGTGGACACAATGGCCCCGGAGGAAGTGAGTGTGTGGGGAGAGCTGGTGGGAGCAGGGGTGACCTGGAGGTAGGGGTGGGGAAGAGGCGGCAGAGGGGGCTCGGGACTGGGCGTGTGCTGCAGTGTGGGGGCCGGTGGGGGGTGACGTGACCCCTGCCGGCCTCCAGATTGAAGCCTGGGAACAGGAGCAGCTGAGCCAGCCTGTCTGCTTCGACCACTGCTGCATCGATCTCTCCCCCTTCCAGCTGGTGGAACGGACCTCCCTGCATAAGGTGGGCCAGGCCCTCTGGTCCCTGGGCCTCACCCCTCCCAGATGGAGGAAGGGAAGGTGGGAGGAAGGGAGTGAAGGAGTAGGTGGGAATCCTCCAACTGACCCCGTGCAGTCACCACCACCACCACTGATTCCCTACACCACTTCCTCAGTCTCCACGTTCCCATCTTACTCTAGCGTTTGGTCAGATACGAACACACTCAGGACTCTTCACACTCCAGGACTCCTGGGATAGCTGCGCACATCCCCATCACTAGCACTACCCCCACTACACACATATGCTCTCTCACTCTCTCCCTCCCTCCCCTCTGCCTGAGAAGTAGAGAGCAGGCCAGGATGGCAAGATGGGAGGACCTGGGAAAGGCAGGTAGACAAGACTGGTTGGCCAGATAGGATGGAAAGGTTTGGATGTCTAGGCCAATCTTGCCCAGTCCTTGCCCCACTAGCCTGCCCAGACCCCTTCCCCTGTCCAGAGTCCAGACCACAGACAGTCAGTGTCCCCAGGTAATGCTGACCTAGACTGGGAGCTCCGTGTGGGACAGGGACACTGTCCAACCTGCTTATCATGAATCTAGCCCAACATTTGGAATGGTGCTTGGCGCCTATTCAGCGCTTAACAGATCCCACCTCTGTTATTAGCCATATATGGAGGGTGGTGGCTCTATCTTTAGGTGGGGAACTCTTGAGTTTGGGAGAGAGACTGAATCACGGAATGCTGGAAGGGCAGGGTAATGGCCTGGGAAGGGAACCCTTCCCCCACGGTCTGCCCTCAGTGTCAAGCGCTTAGTACAGTGCTCTGCACATAGTAAGCGCTCAATAAATACGATTGATGATTGATGATGATGCCCTTCCCTGACCTGCCTTGCCTCCACCCGCCCCAGACGCACACGCTGTTCTCCCTGCTGGGAATCCACCTGGCCTTCATCACCAGCATGGGCAAGCTGAGAGGGGTCCTGGCCCTGGAGGAGGTAATGCCTACAGGGAGCCCGCGGGCCCTAGAGAGTGGGGACTGGTGACCGCACCCTGTGGGGTCCCCAGGGGTTTTGTGGGTAAACACCCCTCTGGCCCTCAACCCCAGCCCACCCCAACTTCCCTCCTCCTCTCTTCCCTTTACCCTGATCACCTCGGTGACCACGTCTCCCTGCTGGCGTTGTCTCCCTGCCGGTCTCTCTGGTTGTCCCCAGCTACAGAAGGCCATCGAGGGCCACACTAAGTCAGGGGTCCAGCTCCGCCCGCCCCTCGCCAGCTTCCGCAACGCCACCTCCGCACGCAAGGACTCCCGGGGACTGCCTCTGAATGCCGAGGGCTGGGGCCAGCCGGATGGTGGGCCCGGTGAGGGGGGCGGGGAAGGACCACCTTCCCCCATATCCCCACCCTCTCCGGCCCCACCCCTGCTGAGTGAGGCCTTTAGGGTGGGGACGGAGGATGGCGAGCTGGAGGACTTTGAGCTGGGGAGCCCCTCCAGAGCAGAAGAGGACATCTCAGACATCCTGCAGGGACCCAGCCTGCGCTCCACAGACGAGGAGGATGAGGATGAACTGACCCTCTGATCTCCTGAGAAGTTGGGCCGAGCCCCCGGCCCAGTGGCCCAGAGGGACCCACAGCCCCAACCCCCAGTCGGGGCCCCCGCTGTATCCGAGCCCTGCGGGGTATTCCCACAGTGTCACAGTCTTAAACCCTCCCGATTCCCCTGGCCCTCCCACACTGAGTGGCCCCACTCCCCACTGCCCCTAGTCTTGGCCCACACCTGGGCAGTGTGTTTCCACACTCAGGAGAGTCCCTCCAGCACCTCCTCTCTTTGCCTCATGCCTCTGCCCCCACCCTCCACAACCAGGCTCAGAGTGTAGCTGGACCTCAGTTTCCCTCACTGCCAACCCTGTGTCGAGCGAAGGTGGGTTGGGGCCACCTCAGGGAGGGTTTATCTGACTTTGACTCTGAATAAAGCTCTGCTCCTCCTTCCACACCATGTCCCTGGCTCCACCCCATTCAGTTCTGGTTGGTTCCTTTCTGGCTTCTGGCCTCCCTTCCCCTCCTACCCCTAATCATCCAAACCCAGCAGGGCCGGGTGCCCCAACATGGGCCATCAGCTTCCCTGCGGTTGGCAGGTTCCTGGAGGTTCCTGGGGTTGTGCGGGAGGGGTGGTCACCTCGGGGCTGGAGGCTTGATATAACACCACTCCTGTGGGCTAGGCGAGCCCTGCGGGGCCTCACTTCTGCTTCAGGGTTGGAGCGCTTCCTCTGAGTGATGCCACTTCCTCCGTGTAAGGTCACCTCCCAGAGGGATGGCACTTTCTTGCATCAACGTCCCCTTTCCGGGTGCTGTCACATCTTGAGGGTGGGATCTCTCCACTAGAGAGGGAGGGTTGCAGGTACCACAGTGCGCCTGACCAGGCCCTCCAGAGAGTCATTCATTTCATCCCCCTGCCTCCACACCCTCATCCATCCAGATGAGGGCAAGGTCTCTAGCTCTGAGATACCTAGGGAGATGATGGAAAGAGACCCGACAACCCAGTTGCTGTCCTTGCCCTCCTCACCCCTTCAGCCCTGTTCTCTGCTCCCTAAGGCACCTTCCCCCCACTCCCCAACTCTGAAATAAGACACATCTGGAGGCACAGAACAAGAACACATTCTGTTTAGTGTCACATGCCCTTCCCCTCTCCCCAACCCTGGGTCTGGCCTGCCTCCCCATCCCCATTAGAAGGACGCGGGGGAAAGGGCAGTGAGCCCAAGTGGGGGCTACAGCCAAGCCCTGTGGGGAGCCGGAGCCCCTGCCCAGGGTCCGTGTGCACATATATATATATATATATATATATATATATATATATATATATATATATGTTATAGATCATATATATATACATATATATGTATATGTGCATATATATATATATACGTATAAAACTCTCTGTGTTAATTTACAATGTCATGGACTCTCCCTGCCTGTCCCTTGATGCTGCATTAAGAAAACATGCAAAGAACGAAGAATATAACTGGATGTGTAAAGGGTCAGGCAGGAGGCGTGTCCGAGCTGGAAGACAAGGAGAAACAAGAAAGAGGGATCAGGGAGAGTTTGGTTCTTGGGGTCGGGTGGGGGAAAGGGTGGGGGGCGGTGGGGGGAGAGATCCGGGCCTGGTCCGACCACTGCCTCTCCCTTCCACTGGCGGCGGCAGCAGCGGTGGCGAGGCAGAGCCTCTTTGGGGAAGGTGATGGGTGACTGACAAGACCCCAGTCCTGAGCCGTTGGGGGTGGGGGAAAGCGGGGGCAGCTCCCCGGACTCTCCCCTCCCTCAACACCCCTCCCCAGGTAGCAAAAGCTTTTTCATTCCCGAGAATACAAAATCGAAGCCCCAAGCCCGGGTAGCTGAAAACATGCTGTAGGCCCCCAGCTCTGCTCACTTCCCTCCCCACATGCCCCCACCTCAGCCTCACTCCCTCCCCGCCCCTCCCCCCCAGCCCATGAGAACCAGCCAGCTGGGCCCCCCCCCCACCCCAACATGCATAGTCCCGGTCCCTGGGAGGGCAGACACCGTACCCCCATTCTCACACACACAGACACACTCCCCCTCACCATGGAAGAGGCCATGAGGTGGGGGACGTCCCCATTCAGGCTCCTGTACCAGCTTCTTTGGTCCCCACCACCATCCTGGGCACCGGGCTGGGAGGAGGGGTTTGGGGGTGGGCAGGGGACAGACTGACACCAGTCTGATTTGCCACCTACACCACACTTTGTGCTGGCCCAGCTTCAGCCCAGGCTGAGGATAGTGCAGTTTCTGGTAAGCACCATGACTGTGGCCCCACCGCGGGGGAAAATCCCTTGTTGACCTCTGACCCCCAGCAGTCTTCAGAACTGCCACCCATGGCTGTCCTAGGAGTTTGCCTTGGTTCTGAAAATTTGGACTTCGCACCCTGAGCCATCACCATTCCCAGGATCCTTTTGGGCCCCAGCTTTGACATCACGGAGGCAATGGGGATGGGGGGCTGGAAAAGGCAGCCCGTCATCCTCCGATGAGCCCAATGCTCCCACCCAGACGGGAACCCCTTTGCCCCTCAAGGCCCCACTTCTTTGAGCTGGGCCTGTGGCCAGAGGGTAAAGGCCGGGGATTTGGGAACCCCACACCGACCACCCCAACTTCTGCCCTGGCACAGAAGCTCACCTGAGAATGAGGCAGAGAGCAGGCTGGACTCCCTAATCCTGCTCTGTGCCTCTCTCTGCTGCCAGGTTGTCAGGGGGGCGAGGGAGGGACGGGCAGGTGCAGTAGCTCATGGGGAGTGCAGCAGTTCAGTGCTGCAGTGTGTGCAAGAAACCGTAGGTACAGGAAGCGGCCCCAGCAGCCCACCAGAATAGCAGTGCAGAAAACTGCTAGCTGAGGCCCCTCCCCTCACACCATGCCCCACCCAGGCAGGATTGGAACCAGGCAAGGCCTGTCCTTCTGGCCCTGGGAAAGGGGGCTCTTTTATTAAACCCAGACTGGCCCCACCCTGGAGTGACTTGGCACCCCTCAGAGCCCAACCTGGATTCCACCGTGCCCACCCCGGAACACCCAGGCCACTCACCTCACCTCTCAAACCACAAATACACCCCAAAAGGTCACCCAAATTCACACACACACAAACACACCCTCTTTCTGGGTCACATATAATCTGACACCTACACTCCTATGTGTTCACACATACTGTCCCTCTCTGCACTGTCTACCCACATCTCTTTAACACACACACACACACACACACACACACACTGCTGCACCACCACACATATAAATACCTCAGTGTGTAAGATCCATCACCACCCTATCTGGGTGACGCTAACACAGAAACACCCATGGGTTACGCATTTGCAACCCGCCACTATCTGTCACAAACGTGTGGGCACACGTGCATACACACACACACACACACACACACACACCCTTGTCCCTCTTTGTCGCCCCCCCCAACCCCACGCCTGTATCACAAACCAACTCAGGGTCACAATCTGAGTCACAAACACCCCCACCCCGTCCCCAAGCACCCCCACCTCCCTCGCCCCACTCTGGTCCTGAGTAGTCACCAGTAAAGCTCAGTGCGGCTTGTATGTAGGGGGGGACGCAGGGGACAAAGTAGGACTGGCTTACTGTAACAAAAGCCCCTAGCTGCCCCTACCCTAGCCTGCAGTGGGAGGAGGGACCACGGAGCCTGGACCATGAAGCACCCATGGGGAGGTCCTGGCCAGAGACCCCAGAAGGGAGAGCCAATTCTGGACCCCCCTGGCTCCCCAGGGTCAGCCCTGCTGTGGAGAAGGTAGAGGCCAGGCCTGAGTGGACCTGGCTCCTGGGCCCCTCTGGGAGGGTGTTGGGGAGGTAGGAGAGAGGAAATCACTGGCCCCTAGGTCCCATCCCTGTGAGGAAAGGAGCACTATGGGTAGATGGAGGGGAGTAAAGAGCTCCAGAGAGGCCTGTGCCTGCCCCCAGAGAGGAGACAGCGCTGTTCAGATCCGCTGGGCCCCTGGGACAGCCATCATTGATCTTCCTGGGCCTCTGTCTTGCCTCGGGACTCTCACCTGCCCTCATCTGGGTGGGCGATGGCTCCTGGGTGGGGTGAGGAAGGGGACAGGATGGGCTGACGGCCCCTTCCCTTTCCCTGGCACCTCGAGATAGAAAGCAAATACCCCCTGCTTGCCATGGGCACTGGGGTCTTCCACCCACCCACCCGCCCGCCCTCAAGCTCAGCCCCTAGTCCCAAAGATACAAAAATGTAGAAAAGGCAAAGAGAAAAGTGTAAACGGCTCCAGACACTCTCTCCCCCGGCCCTCTGCTCCTGCCTTTGGCAGCAAAAGGCTCTGTAGAGAAGCTCAGAGGGAGAAGACCAGAGGGGGCTGGGCGGGGGGCACAGCGGGGCAAGGCCAGGTCCCAGGGCCGGACACGTCCCATTTCGGGCAACTCGGCCCTGTCCCACACACCTTCTGGCTCCACCAGGCCCAAGTTTTCTCCCCAAAGGTCCCGGATCAGCTCGAGCATATCTTCTCTGGGACCATCGGGATCCCTCCCTGGCAGCCTCCCCCCTGCCCCCTCAACCCAACCAGCCCCTCCACTCCCATACCCAGTAGAGCCCCTGGCCCAGGCAGGGACTCTTCCCTGGGTGGCAGCGGGGAGATGCCCTGGAAGGGAGGAGGTTTCCTGAGAGACAAGGCCCTTCGGCAGCCGTGTCCCCGTCCCCCCTCCAGGAAGGACGGGGGACTCTGGTGAAGACCTCCCTGATGGGCTCTGCCCATGGCCTCTATCCACAGGGCCTCATCCAGAGACGTGGCCCGAGCCCATAGAGACAGCTCGGGCCCGTTTGGGTCTGCAGGGCCTCACCTTGTATCACCCTACTCCTCCAGGACTGAGTCTCGTATGATGATCCGTATTTGAGACCCTACCTGTGGCCGATGGTCTCCCTATGTCGGCCCAACTCTTAACAGAACCCCACGGGCTCGACAGGGACCTGTTTCCGGGCCCTTTTCCAGGCTGGACCGGCCCGGCCATCCAAAGGCAGAGAACTTGAGACCCCCGAAGAGCCAGGGCTGCGGCCAGGGGTGGGGGAGACCCCTGGGTCTCGGGGCCCGTCCCAGCCTCACCCCCCTGACCCGGGCCAGTCTGTACTGTCCAGGCCCCAACCCCCTGGACCATGGCCCCTGAGGCCCACGGGCGGTGGTCCGCTGGGGGGATCTCCGTGGAGGGGGGATTGGGGGGCTTGCTCAGTTGGTGGCCTCGCCTTCCTCCTCGTCGAAGGACTGCACTCCGGACGAGGTCACATCCGAGACCTTGCGGCCCGACCCGCTGGCTGGGACCTCGGCCTCCTCCTGGGGAGATGGAGACCCTGGTTCCCGGTCACCCAGGCCCTCCTCCTCCTCCAGTGATGGTTTCCCCTCCTCCTGCAGGAGCGGGGCCCCCTCCTCGGTCGGCCCAGACCCCCAAACGTCTGCCAGGCTTGGCGCCTGGACTCGGGGGGGCCCTAGGCCCAGGCCCCCATCTTGCAGGCTGGGCTGAGAGTCTTCCAAGTTGGGGCCCAGATAGGAGCCAGTGGCGGGGGAGGCAATGAGGGACTGATCGCTGGTCTCCCAGGCGTCCGAGGAACCCAGGCAGTACATGCCCTGGGACACGTAGGAGTGAGGCCAGCTGTCATACGGCACCTGGGCCAGGGGATCTGCGGGCAGAGATGGGGCGTGGGGTTAGGGGCTTCCCTGGGACCCCTTAGGCAGAGGGGCGGGGGAATTCAGAATGGTCTGGGGACGATGCCGGGGAGCTTGAGTGGGACTGGTTTGGGGGCGAGAAGGGGCCTTAGGGAGGGGCCTGGACCCAGGCCAGGGTGTCGGGGGGGGGGGGGGGGGTTCCGAGGGGTGGGGGTGGGGGGCTTACCCTGGCTCTCCATCAGTTCCTGGTAGTTGTCACTGTAGTGGCCCCCTAGAGGCTCTTGGGTGGAGTTGACGCTCATGTCCTCCCCATCCATGGAGCTCCAGGCCATGAGGGTGGCCTCAGAGATGGCAAACTGCTCCATGACCCCTGGAGGTTCAGGCAGGTGAGAGGTCCGGGAAGAGTGGGTGGGGAAGGGGAGGAGGAGGAGGAGAAGGCACTGACTCTTGACCCTCCAGACCTCCACCCTGAGCTCTCCTGCTAACCTCCAATCCTCCACTTCTGGCATTCTCCCAATCTGGAGTGTTCTCCCTCCTCCTCTTCCTCCTCCTTTTCCTCCTCTTCCTCCTCCCCTCCTAGACCACACCCCATCCCTCACCTTCTCCAAAACCACTTCTAGAGAGCACTCCTCCTCCACCGAGAAACCTGCCCAGATTGTTCCCCAGCTCTGATTGCTCAGGCCTCTTGCCAGGGTGGGCAGACCCAAAGTTTGAGTTGTAGGGGTGTTTCTGCTCTTGGGCATCTGTTTCATTCCCCATCTGCCACGTGTTCCTTATTTTGACTGGAGGGTGCGTGTGTGTGTCTGTGTCTACTCGCCTCACGGTTCCCGGGCCTACAAGTTCCCCAGGCTCGGGGATGTCAGGACAGTGCGTTCTCCCTCAGTGCCCCTGATTCCCCCAGGCTCCCCCCACCCCAGGACCTGATCCAGGGCTTGACTTTGGGGGGCTCGGCATGGGCAGCTGACGGAGTGGGTTACAGGGGCCCCTCTCCGCCCTTGCACTGACCCCTCAGCCCGACAGTCAGGTGGGGACAGGGGCTTAGGGCTGCTCCCCACCCACCCCCTTGGGCACCGCACCCTGTCTCTGGAAAGGGGTCCTACCTGCAAGGAAGCGGGCCTCTTTCTCGCCATCGCTGAGGTCAGAGTAGGCGTCGGCATCCTTGCGGGCATCTTCGTGGCTGTGCTGCTGCTGCTGCCCCCATGTCCCAGTCTGCCCCTTGCCCCAGCCCTGCCACTCGATCATATGGGCCACGCGGCCCTGCCCCATGGCCGTGGGCTTGGTCACGTGGTCCTTCATGCTGCGTGATATCCCTAAGGGGCCAGACGTCCCCACACCACAGGGGCTATCGGACAGCTCCCCAGAGACGCCCTCCCCCCGGCACCCGCCTCACTGCTGTCAGCAAGGCTCTCCCCCCACATCGACCCTCTCTCTGAGTATCTCTGAGATCCCCCCTTTATGATCCAGAAACCCAGAAAGCCAAGGTCTTATCCTCTGGGCCACCATTTTCTCCTTCACAGGGATGCCACTGTGTCATCCTCCCCTCTCCTGCAGTCCTGGGAAGCCAGCACCCATGAGGGTGGAATCGGAGGGGGCGGGTGTCTGGGAACGGCCCCCACTCCACCAGTCTACAATGGCTCTCCAAGCAGCCCCCAGGTGGTGGTGGGGCCCATAACCATGATCCCTGAGCATTTGTCGATGCTGAGCACTGCTCCAAGCCTGGGAGGATGCAAACTAAGCCAGGGGCTCACCTGAGAAAGATGACTTGGCCAGAGCCCCGATACCATAGGCGTTGGAGTTACGCTTGAGCTTGGGCAGGATGGAGGTGGTATCTTCCATGGAGAGCTGAGCCCCGGAGGGGAGGTTCCCGGGGAGGCGGAAAGAAGGAGACGGAGAGATGGGGCAGTGCCGGGGGGGTAGGGGGAGAGGCCAGGAAGCCCAGAAAGACGGATGAGGTGTGAGAGGCCGCAGAGGAGGGAGAGGTCAATGAAACGTGAGAGGCAGGAAAAGAGAGAGAAGCCGGAGAGGTGTGAGAGGCCAGAGGGGAGGGAGAGGCAGGGAAGCAGGATTATGGGAGCCCAGAGACAAGATGAGAAGAGGACAGGGAGAAGTTACACTCAGAGAGGCCAGAATGGGGAGAGCTGAAATGGAGCTGATTTCTCCACTTCTCTCCCTGCCGCCCCCCTCCTTTCCCCTAGGTGGTCCTGGACCAGGGGACAGAAAGGGGGGGCTGGGGTCCGTGGGGGGTGTTGGAAGGGGATGTGTCAGAGGTCTGTGCCCTGGCGGGAGGCTGGGACTACAACTCAGGGAGCTGGGCCGTTCCCCGAAAATCCAGCCAAGCCGAGTCACAGGCCCTGGTTAAGGGCAATGGCCCCACCCACCCAGAGCTAATTCTGTTGCTTTGGTCCCGCTGTCTTGTTCCCCACAGGCCCCCACTTGCCCCTGCCAAGTCTCGCTGTCATCTCTCCTGCTAATAATAATAATTGTAATATTTGCTAAGCGCTTACTGTATGCCAAGCCCTGGGATAGATATGGAATAATCAGGTTGGACGCAGTCCCTTTCCCACATGGGGTTCACAGTCTAAATGGGAGGGAGAACAGATATTTCATCCCCATTTTACAGATAAGGAAACTGAGGCCCAGAGAAGCCCAAGGTTATACAGCAGGAAAGGGGAAAAGCCCAAATTAGGATCCAGGTCTCCTGGCTCCCTGTGCCCTACCCACTTGCTGCTGCAGCGTTCAGCTTGGCCCTTGGAATTGGTGGTTGTTTCTGGCCTCAGAACCTGAAGTATCTTCCACCGATGCTCCCCTCCTTCCAACATTCTCTTCTCTGCGTTTATAACATCTTCAGTGACCCCCATCCCCCAGGCCCCTCCAAAGTCACAAAGCCTGGTGTGGCCTTTATTTTCCCCAGTGCTTCTCTCCCTTCTCTCCCCCTTCTCTTCTCTCTCCTCTCTCCCCTCCTTTCCCCCATCTTCTCTCTCTCCTCTCCCCTCAATTTCTCACCTCTCTCTCCTCCTCCCTCCCATCTCTCTCCCTCCCATCTCCTCTCCCCTTCCCATCTCTCTCCACTCCTCTTCCCATCCCTTTCCTCTCTCCCTCCCATCTCTCTCCATCCCATCTCTCTGTCCTCTCTCTCCCCTCTCCTGTCCCACTGTGCCACCAGGCCCCAGAGCTGTGGTGGGAATGACGCCTCCCAGAAGAGCAAAGCCTGTGGATGTGAAGGAGGGTGCGTTTGTCTGTCTGTCTATCTGTTCTGAGTGGTTGACCCTTGACAGCTTGGTGGGACTGGGACTACTAGTGCCTGGTCTAGGACTGACCCCTGACTCTCTGACCCTGGAAAAGGCAAGTGGGTGGGTGGATTGACCCTGACAGTGGGAATAAGAAGCAGGAACGAGAGAGGGAGAGAGAGAGAGAGAGAGAGAGAGAGAGAGAGAGAGAGGAGAGAGAGAGAGGAGTGTGTGTGTGTGTGTGTGTGTGTGTGTGTGTGTGTGTGTGTGTGTGTTTGTTTTGGGGGGGTGGGGATCAGCAGGAGGGACCTCCCAGTTCCGTAGCCCGAGGTCTCGGCCTCACACTTGTTACTCTGGAACCCAAGGACAGGCGGTCAGGTCCCATCCTGTGGGAATGTTCCTCCTCAGTGACTGGGAGGGGAAAAGGAAGGAGGGGCTGGCTAGGGCTGGAGGGGCACGAGGGGAGAGAGAAAGGGGGAAGGGTCCATAGTACTCACATTGATGCCATCCCAGGAGAAGTCTGTGCGGGTTTGCTTTGGGGAGAGAAAGGAAGAAGAGAGGGATGTGAGGATCAATCAGAATTAAAACAGACTCCCACCCCACCTACAAACACCTATGATCCCCTCCAGCCCCTCAAGGAGGGACTTCTTGGGGTAGGGATGATCTGGGGAGGAATCTGGAATAGAGGGGCCAAGGGAGGGAGCTCTCTGTCCCAGGTTGATTGAGAGAAGCCCTCTGTTCATAATTGGGGGCCTTCTGCCTAGACTGATCATGGGGAGTCCTCTGTCCTAGGTTGGTTGGGGGAGCCCTGTGTCCTAGGCTAGTAGTTGGGAGCCCTTTGTCCTAAGTTGGTAGTTTGGTTGTGGGAAGCTTCTCTTTCCTAGACTGGCTGGGGGAGCCTAAGAGCAGGGAGGGAGGGAGAGAGAGAGAGAGAGCGCTTTCTATCCTGTGGGAAAAGGAAAGGTACCCCCTCTCCTAGGAGAGCAGGGAGGGAGGGTGCTCTCTGTTCTGGTGGGGAGGAGGAAGAAAACGCTCTGATCTAGGTGGATGGAAGGCACTTTCTGTCCTTGGGGGACCCTCTGTGGGCTGTGATCTCCGAATGGGGAGGGGACTCTGTGGGTGCCACACCTCGGTGGAAGGCCGGTGGATGCTGCTGCCATGTAGGGAGCTGGTGCTGTCCACGTTGGTCTGGTCCACATCCTTGAGCCCCTTCCAGTCCACGGCAATCACCTCATTCCCTAAAAGCAGGGTCACCCATGAGCCCAGCTGTCTGCCTGCTAGCCCCCACCCAGTTCACACTCCTGCCTGCTTCCTCGGGGGTCCGCAGAGCCCCCAAAACCTTCCAGCCCCTGCTCCTCTCCCCAGAGAAGGGTGCACACTGCCAGGACCCTGGGATGGGGAGCCATCAGTCAATTCAACACCAGACGCAGGAGCCCTGGGGCCAGAGGCTTGACCAGAACTAGACTGTCACTGGGCAACTCAGGTGTGTGTGTGGCTGAAGTGGTGGGGGAGGGAGGAATGGAGGGCTCCTCAGCAGCTTGGGCAGCTGTTGTAGTTGGCCTGGGCCGATCTTTGGCCCCCTGAAATGGGAGGGTGGAATAGAACCAGTGGGTCCCCAAGGGACTCTCAGCCTGGGAGACCCGTGCACAACTGAAACTTGACCAGCTCAGCTCCAGGGCTTCAGGCCAGGCCCCCTCAGATAGGAGAAGGGGGACCCTGCCTGACTCTATGGAGTGAGCATGTGCAGAGAGACTGGGCAGGGGAAGCTAAATTTGGATGGAGGAACAACCCAGCTGGGGGTAGAAAGGGGCGGGGGAGAGAGGAGGTAGAGCTGAGAGGGTTGGTCTCCCTCTGCCCCTTGCAGAATCCCCTCAAAAGGCTCTGGGTGCATTCGGGGGCAGATGGGGGTGGGTTGGAGCAAGATGAGAGAAGAGGGTGAGAGAGGGTGAGAGAGGCAGAGAAGGGTGGTCCAGAGAGAAGAAGCTTCAGGGCCCAGCTAAGGGCTGGAGCAGGAAAAGGTGACTGGGTGGGATGGGGAGGTCTACCGGGAGACACTCAACCTCTAAAGGGATGGGGTCAGGGCCTAAGGAGAAGTGTGGAGTGGTGGGTGTCAGGTGGCTTGGGGAAAGGGGTTATGGGCTGAGACCACGATGAGGTGGGAGAAAATCAGGAGTGAGAGAGAGCTGCAGCAGAGATAGGGGCCGGGAGAGAGGGGGAGACCTTGGGGGTGGATCCAAAGATATGAACCCCATGAGTCCAGGTTTGGGTGGGTGGGGGGAGAAAAGGAAAAATGGGAGCTCTGCCTGCAGCCCGAGGTCACTGATCCGGGAGGGAGGCTCGGGAAAGGCTGTTGGGTGGTGAAATCTCCTGGGGCGGGGGGGTTGGGAGGAGACTGAGTGGGGAGAGGAGGACGGGAGGAGGGAGAGGCAGGCCTCAACTGAATAAACAGAAATGAGAACCGACGGGGAAATCAAGGCACAGTCATCCCATCCCCAACAACTAGAGAGCCTCCTACCCTCACTTGGGAGCGTTGCCCCCTCTATCCACTCAGTTTAGCCCCCCACATTTTACCCACCCCCCGCCTCTCCCTCTCTCTTTGTGTCCCCCAGCTCATCCCGCCCCCGGCCCCAGGAGAACGCAGCTAAACAAAGCTTTTTCAGGGGGTGGGAAAAGGGGAGCGAGAAAGGAAGAAAAGAAGGCAGAGGAGGTAGACACATCGAGACAGATGGGGAGGGAGTAGAGGAGGAGGAAGAGGAGGAAGAAGGATAGGAGGGATCGGGAATGAGGGGGGGTGGAGATGGGAGGGGGTGCTGCAGAACAGAGATGGGGGGATAGTGGAGGGAGGAGGGGGGCTGGGGGAGATGATTGGGAGATGGAGGAGAGGACGAGAGTAGGAGTGATGGAGGGAGAAGGATGGAGGGAGAAGAGGCAGGCAGGAGGGAGGGATGGAGAGAGGGGAAGCGGGACCAGGAGGAGAGGGGCGAAGGAGAGACGGATGCAGGGAGCGCGCTGGAGCGCGGAGGAAAGGGGCCAGGGGAGCGGGGGGCAGACGGAGCCCCCCGGCCCCTGGCCCCCGGCCCCGCCCGGATACCAACCCACAGTCCGGGAGCCGATGCAGCCCATGGCCGGGGCCTCAGAGGCGCTGGGCGGGCGGCTCGACAACCATGCCGGGCTGGGCCGGGCCGGGCCGGGCCGGGCCGGACCGGGCAGCAGGGCCAGGCCGGGCCGGGCAGGAGGGCCAGGCCGGGCGGGCGGCAGTGCCAGGCCGAGGCTGGGCTGTGTCGTGTCGGGTGGTGCCGCCGCCCCAGCCGCTCTGCAGCGCCGTCGCCGGCTCGGCTCCCCCTCCTCCCCCTGCCGCTGGCTCCCCCCGCCCCCCGGCTCCCCAAGGCCACGACCGGCTCGGCTCGGCTCGGCTCGGCTCGGCTCCACTCGGGCTGGGAGGGAGGGAGATGAGGAGGGAGGGGGTCCCCCCCGCCGGGATTGGCTGCTGTCGGGCCCGCCCCCCGCCCCGGGACCCCCCTGCCCCCCGCACCCCCGTGGCCACTAATCTGGCCCTCTCTTGGCATCCCCTCGCCCCCCTCCAGGGGTTTTCCGTCCTCCTCCCTCCTCTCCCGGAGCAGCCCGGAGGGACGAAGGGATCCGGCCCCGGCCCGGCGAGGGTCTCTCCCACCCGAGCCCTTCCGGAGGACAGAAAGAGAAAAGTGGGGACGGAGAGAGGGGAGAGGCAGGGAGCCAGAAAAAAGCTGAAAGGGAATTCTCCCTGGCCAGCACACCAACCCTCTCCTCAACACACCACTCGGGGGATAACGGTGAGGGGCTTCATCTAAGCCTGAAGGTGGGGAGCGTTAACTCACATCCTGGCTACAAATAAGGGTAACTTCCAGCCTCGTCTGGGTTATAATAATAACGATGGTATTCGTTCATATTTACTGAGCGCCTACTGTGTGCAGAGCACTGGACTAAGCGCTTGAAAGAGTACAAATCGTCAAGATAGAGCCGGTCCCTACCCGACGACGGGTTGTTAAGCACGTACTATGGGCCAAGCACTGTTCTAAATGCAGGGGTAGATACAAGGTGATCAGGTTGCCCCACTTGGGGCTCGCAGTCTTAACCCCCATTTTACAGATGAGGTAGCTGAGGCACAGAAAAGTGAAGCGGCTTGCCCAAAGTTACACAGCAGACAAGTGGCAGAGTCAGGATTAGAACCCACAATCTCCAACTCCCAAGCCTGGGCTCTTTCCACTAAGCCACACTGCTTCTTGTGTCATTAGCACTGACATCAGCCTTGTTCCCACCGGGGGTATCAGCACTAATAATAATAATAATGATAATGATGGTATTTGTTAAGCGCTTACTATGTGCCAACCCCTGTTCTAAGCGCTGGGGTAGATATAAGGTCATCAGGTTGTCCCACATGGGACTCACAGTCTTCATCTCCATTTTCCAGATGAGGGAATTGAGGCCCGGAGAAGTGAAGTTACTTGCCCAAAGTCACACAGCAGACAAGTGATGGAGCCAGGATTAGAACCCACCACCTCTGACTCTCAAGCCCGGGCTATTGCCGCTAGGCCATGCTGCTTCTCTAGGGTTAACTAGTGTTCACACTAGTGTTAGCTCCCATCGGTAACTCCACTGGGGATAACTTTCAGCTTCATCTACACCGGTGTTATCAGCACTAGCTTTAACTCACATCATCATCATCATCAATCGTATTTATTGAGCGCTTACTCTGTGCAGAGCACTGTACTAAGCGCTTGGGAAGTACAAATTGGCAACATATAGAGACAGCCCCTACCCAACAGTTGGCTCACAGTCTAAAAGGGGGAGAATAAATAGAATAGATAGGTACAAGTAAAATAAGTAAATAAAGAGTAATAAATATATACAAACATATATACAGGTGCTGTGGGGAAGGGAGGGGGAGAGGAAGGAAGGGGCTCAGTCTGGGAAGGCCTCCTGGAGGAGGTGAGCTCTCAGTTGGGCCTTGAAGGGAGGAAGAGAGCTGGATGGGCGGATGGGGATTAAGACTGTGAGCCCCCCGTGGGACAACCTGATCCGCTTGTAACTTCCCCAGCGCTTAGAACAGTGCTTGGCACATAGTAAGCGCTTAATAAATAAATGCCATCATTGTTATTACCCGGACGGACCGGCGGGGAGGGAATCGCAGGCGCATCAACGACTATGCTGAGTATTCCCATTCTCGTCTATACTGGCATGGGGCAGAATCAGGACCAGCGTTAATTCACAAGCGGAATTACACTGGGGATAATTCCCAGCCCCGTCTACCCCGCGGATATCAACAACAGCATTAATTAATAATAATAATAATGATGATGGCATTCGTTAAGCGCTTACTATGTGCAAAGCACTGTTCTAAGCGCTGGGAGGAATACAAGGTGATCACGTTGTCCCACGAGGGCTCACAGTCTTAATCCCCATTTTACGGATGAGGTAACTGAGGCTCAGAGAATTCACACCCATGACTACAAGGGGGATATTTCCCAGCCTTGTCTTCCCCAGAAGCATCATTCATTCATTCATTCAATAGTATTTATTGAGCGCTTACTCATCAATCGTATTTCATCAATCGTATTTATTGAGCGCTTAATATGTGCAGAGCGCTGTACTAACCCCTTGGGAAGTACAAGACGGCAACATCTAGAGACGGTCCCTACCCAACAACGGGCTCACAGTCTAGAAGTGGGAGACAGACAACAAAACAAAAAACGTAGACAGGTGTCAAAACCCTCAGAATAAATAGAATTTCAGCTATGTGCACATCATTAACAAAATATAGTAAATATGTACAAGTAAAATAGAGTAATAAATCTGTACAAATATATACAAGTGCAGTGGGGAGGGGGAAGGGCGGGGGAGATGGGGAGGAGGAGAGGAAAAAGGGGGCTCAGTCTGGGAAGGCCTCCTGGAGGAGGTGAGCTCTCAGTAGGGCTTTGAAGGGAGGAAGAGAGCTAGTTTGGAGGATTTGTGGAGGGAAGGCATTCAAGGCCAGGGGGAGGATGTGGGCCAGGGGTCAACGGCGGCGGGACAGGCGAGAACCAGGCACAGTGAGGAGGTTAGTGGCAGAGGAGCGGAGGGTGCGGGCTGGGCTGTAGAGGGACAGAAAGGGCAACCATGGCTACACCATGCTAGGAAAAGTCCAGGGAAAATGTGGAAGAGGCAGACCAGCAGCCAGAGAAACCAAAACAACGCTAACGGAAGAACCGTTAGCGAGGTTACAGATTATTGCAGAAGACAGGACGTTCTGGAGAAAATATATCCAGAGTCTCTGTGAATCGGACACAATTTGACGGCATTTGATAATAATGACTACACTGGGGATATTTCCCAGTCCACACCACGGGGATCAGCAGCATTAATTCACATCCATGACTACACTGGGGATATTTCCCAGCCTCGTCCACACCACAGAAATCAGCAACAATAACTCACATCCATGACTACACTGGGAATATTCCCGAGCCTCTTTCACAGGGGGCATCGGCAACTGCGGTAACTAGGGATAAAAGCTGGGGATCAACTCGAGACTCGTCTACACTGGGAAACAGCCTTTAGAGAGGAGAGAGAAATAGGCCCAAGAATAATCCTCACACAACTACCGGCGGGGGGAACGGCACTCTGCAGCCTCCCTCCACAGCCAGGTCTACCCCACCGGAGCAGCCTGGCCTACACTGGGGAACAATAATAATAATGATGATGATGGTATTTGTTAAGCACTTACTATGTGCCAAGCACTGTTCTAAGCATTGGGAGAGTCAGTCGTCTCAAACACCACTGAGGAAACAGTAGTAGAGATGAGTCGGGTCTAGTCTACACAGGGAGAATGGCAGTGGGGTTAATTCATTCAGTCATATTTATTGAGCACTGACTTTGTGCAGAGCGCTTGGGATAATCCATTCATTCATTCAATTGTATTTATTAAGCACTTACCGTGTGCAGAGTGCTTTCCTAAGTGCTCAGGAAAGTACAACAATAAACAGTGACATTGCTTGCCCACAATGAGCTAACATAGCCATATCAGGTGAATCCAGCCCCTCCTCACCAGCACCCTGGGGAGACCCCTAAACTGGGGACTGACTCCCAACTGGATCTGTCCGGTTAGACTAATTTGCCCAGGGAGGCGGACAGGGCTTCCGAACCGCTGCCCTTCCCCGACCTTTATTTAGAAACAGCGTGGCTTTAGTGGAAAGAGCAAGGGCTTGGGAGTCGGAGGACGCGGGTTCTAATCCCGGCTCCGCCACTTGTCTGCTGTGCGACCTTGGGCCAGTCACTTCACTTCTCTCCGCCTCCGTTACCTCATCTGGAAAATGGGGATTAGGACTGTGAGCCCCACGCGTGGCGACCTGATTACTTAGTAATTAGAACAGGGCTTGGCACATAGTAAGCGCTTAACAAATACCATCCTTATCACTATGATTTACTGCTGAATTGTACTTTCCAAGTGCTTGGTACAGCTTCTGCCCACAGAAAGTGCTCAATAAATACGATCTAATGAATGAATGAGCGAATGAATGACTCCACAGAGGGGCAGAACCCCCGGAGTACTCCTCCTTCTTGCCCCGGAGACCCCCGCATGACAGAAGGCAGGGGATGGGCTCAGGCCCAGGGCTGGGGGAGGAGGGTCTGCCTCTGAAAATGTGGTGGATTCCCCTCTCCCCGCTGGCTCAGGGAGGGGCAGCTCAGGAGGGTGGGAGTGAGGTGGTCTTGGGTGGAGGGAAGGGGTCTAGGTGGGGCTCCTCAAGGGGGGCTGATCCGGGGGCGACCCCAGACCCATCAAGGGGCAGGGAGGGAAGGGGCACGGTTAGGTCGACCCAACATCCCCGGGTGGGGACAAGGGAGCACAAGGCTTTATTATCCCCCCCCCGCAGACCCCCTCCCCCCCCCAATCCCAGGTCGCTGGCAGGAGGGAGGCCCAACCCCCGGCACTTCATTCATTCATTTAATGGTATTTATTGAACGCTTACTTTGTGCAGAGCACTCTGTCGTATTTATTTTCATTCATTCGATCGTATTTATTGAGCGCTTACTGTGTGCAGAGCACTGGACTAAGCGCTTGGGAATCAATCAATCAATCGTATTTATTGAGTGCTTACTGTGTGCAGAGCACTGGACCAAACGCTTGGGAATCAATCAATCAATCGTATTTATTGAGCACTTAATGTGTGCAGAGCACTGGACTAAGTGCTTGGGAAGTCCAAGTTGGCAACATATAGAGACGGTCCCTACCCAACAGGGGGCTCACAGTATAGAAGGGGGAGACAGAGAACAAAACATATTAACAAAATAAAATAAATGGAATAAATATGTACAAATAAAATAGAGTAATAAATCCGTACAAACATATATACATATATACAGGTGCTGTGGGGAGGGGAAAGAGGTAAGGCGGGGGGGAGGGGGAGGAGGGGGAGAGGAAGGAGGGGGCTCAGTCTGGGAAGGCCTCCTGGAGGAGGTGAGGTCTCAGTAGGGCTTTGAAGGGACTGTGTAAATTAAATAAATAAATATTATTTATTGAGTGCTTGCTGGGTGCAGAACACTGTACTAAGCGCTTAGAAGGTACAATACGGCAATAAAGAGAGACAATCCCTGCCTGCAACGGGTTTACAGTCTCGGGGGTGGGGGGAGGCAGACACCCAAACAAGTAAACAGGCATCAGTAGCAATAATAATAATGATGGCATTTATTAAGTGCTTACTATGTGCAAAGCACTGTTCTAAGCGCTGGGGAGGTTACAAGGTGATCAGGTTGTCCCACAGGGGAGTCACAGTCTTCATCCCCATTTTACAGATGAGGTAACAGACACAGAGAAGTGAAGTGACTTGCCCAAAGTCACACAGCTGGCAGCGGGCGGAGCTGGGATTTGAACCCATGACCTCTGACTCCAAAGCCCGGGCTCTTTCCACTGAGCCACGCTGCTCCTCATAAATAAATAGCAATAAATAAAGAGCAGTTGGGGCGGGGGCCCAGACAGCTGGAGGGTAGGGTTGGTGGGAGGGGGGTGTCGCAACAGCTGGGAGGGGGGCAGGAGCTCAATTTTTCTGTCTGTCTCCCCCTTCTAGCCTGTGAGCCCGTTGTTGGGTTGTTGGGTAGGGACCGTCGCCATCTGTTGCCAACTTGTACTTCCCAGGCGCTTAGTCCCTCACTGTACCTCGCTCTCGCCTGTCCCGCCATCGACCCCCGGCCCACGTCATCCCCCGGGCCTGGAATGCCCCCATTCCCTCTGCCCATCCGCCAAGCTAGCTCTCTTCCTCCCTTCAAGGCCCTGCTGAGAGCTCACCTCCTCCAGGAGGCCTTCCCAGACTGAGCCCCTTCTTTCCTCTCCCCCTCGTCCCCCTCTCCATCCCCCCGTCTTACCTCCTTCCCTTCCCCACAGCACCTGTATATATGTATATATGGTTGTACATATTTATTACTCTATTTATTTATTTATTTATTTATTTTACTTGTACATTTCTATCCTACTTATTTTATTTTGTTGGTATGTTTGGTTCTGTTCTCTGTCCCCCCCTTTTAGACTGTGAGCCCACTGTTGGGTAGGGACTGTCTCTATGTGATGCCAATTTGTACTTCCCAAGCGCTTAGTACAGTGCTCTGCACATAGTAAGCGCTCAATAAATACGATTGATTGATTGATTAGTCCAGTGCTCTGCACACAGTAAGCACTCAATAAATACGACTGAATGAATGAATGAATGCGGAAGCAGCGTGGCTCAGTGGAAAGAACCCGGGCTTTGGAGTCAGAGGTCATGGGTTCAAATCCCGACTCCGCCAACTTCCAGCTGTGTGCCTTTGGGCAAGTCACTTCACTTCTCTGGGCCTCAGTTCCCTCATCTGGAAAACGGGGATGAAGACTGTGAGCCCCCCGGGGGACAAGCTGCTCACCTCGTAACCTCCCCAGCGCTTAGAACAGTGCTTTGCACATAGTAAACGCTCAGTAAATTCTATCATTATGATTATCATTGTAACCTCCCCAGCGCTTAGAACAGTGCTTTGCACATAGTGAGCGCTTAATAAACTCTATCATTATTATGATTATCATTGTAACCTCCCCAGCGCTTAGAACAGTGCTTTGCACATAGCGCTTAATAAATTCTATCATTATTATGATTATCATTGTAACCTCCCCAGCGCTTAGAACAGTGCTTTGCACATAGTAAGCGCTTAATAAATTCTATCATTATCATGATTATTATTGTAACCTCCCCAGCGCTTAGAACAGTGCTTTGCACATAGAAATCGCTTAATAAATAATACCATTATCATTATTATTATTGTAACCTCCCCAGCGCTTAGAACAGTGCTTTGCACATAGTAAGCACTTAATAAATTCTATCATTATTATTATGATTGTAACCTCCCCAGCGCTTAGAACAGTGCTTTGCACATAGTAAGCACTTAATAAATTCTATCATTACCATGATTATTATTGTAACATCCCCAGCGCTTAGAACAGTGCTTTGCACATAGAAATCGCTTAAAAAATAATACCATTATCATTATTATTATTGTAACCTCCCCAGTGCTTAGAACAGTGCTTTGCACATAGTAAGCGCTTAATAAATTCTATCATTATCATTATTATGATTGTAACCTCCCCAGCGCTTAAAACAGTGCTTTGCACATTGTAAGCGTTTAATAAATTCTATCATTATGATTGTAACGTCCCCAGCGCTTAGAACAGTGCTTTGCACATAGTAAGTGCTTAATCAATCAATCATATTTATTGATCGCTGTGTGCAGAGCACTGTACTAAGCGCTTGGGAAGTCCAAGTTGGCAACATCTAGTGACAGTCCCTACCCAACAGCGGGCTCACAGTCTAGAAGGGGGAGACAGAGAACAAAACCAAACATACTAACAAAATAAAATAAATAGAATAGATACGTACAAGTAAAATATAAACTCTATCATTATTATGATTGCAACGTCCCCAGCGCTTAAAACAGTGCTGTGCACACAGTAAGAGCTTAATCCATCAATCAATCGTATTTATTGAGCGCTTACTGTGTGCAGAGCACTGGACTAAGCGCTTGGGAAGTCCAAGTTGGCAACATCTAGAGACAGTCCCTACCCAACAGTGGGCTCACAGTCTAGAAGGGGGAGGCAGACAACAAAACATACTAACAAAATAAAATAAATAGAATAGATAAGTACAAGTAAAATATAAACTCTATCATTATTATGATTGTAACGTCCCCAGCGCTTAAAACAGTGCTTTGCACATAGTAAGCGCTTAATCAATCAATCAATCGTATTTATTGAGAGCTTACTGTGTTCAGAGCACTGGACTAAGCGCTTGGGAAGTACAAGTTGGCAACATCTAGAGACAGTCCCTACCCAACAGTGGGCTCACAGTCTATAAGGGGGAGACGGAGAACAAAACCAAACATACTAACAAAATAAATAGAATAGATACGTACAAGTAAAATATAAACTCTATCATTATTATGAATGCAACGTCCCCAACAGTGGTTTGCACATAGTAAGCCCTTAATCAATCAATCAATCGTATTTATTGAGCACTTACTCTGTTCAGAGCACTGGACTAAGTGCTTGGGAAGTCCAAGTTGGCAACATCTAGAGACAGTCCCTACCCAACAGCGGGCTCACAGTCTAGAAGGGGGAGGAAGAGAACAAAACCAAACATACTAACAAAATAAATAGAATAGATACGTACAAGTAAAATATAAACTCTATCATTATTATGATGGCAACGTCCCCAACAGTGCTTTGCACATAGTAAGCGCTTAATCAATCAGTCAATCAATCAATCGTATTTATTGAGCGCTTACTGTGTTCAGAGCACTGGACTAAGCGCTTGGGAAGTCCAAGTTGGCAACATATAGAAACAGTCCCTACCCAACAGTGGGCTCACAGTCTAAAAGGGGGAGACAGAGAACAAAACCAAACATACTAACAAAATAAGATAAATAGAATAGATGCAAGTAAAATAGAGTAATATGTACAAACATATATACAGGTGCCGTGGGGAAGGGAAGGAGGTAAGATGGGGGGGATGGAGAGGGGGACGAGGGGGAGAGGAAGGACAAAATAAAATAAATAGAATAGATATATACAAGGAAAATAGAGTAATAAATATGTACAAACATATATACAGGTGCTGTGGGGAAGGGAAGGAGGTAAGATGGGGGGGATGGAGAGGGGGACGAGGGGGAGAGGAAGGACAAAATAAAATAAATAGAATAGATATATACAAGGAAAATAGAGTAATAAATATGTACAAACATATATACAGGTGCTGTGGGGAAGGGAAGGAGGTAAGATGGGGGGGATGGAGAGGGGGACGAGGGGGAGAGGAAGGACAAAATAAAATAAGTAGAATAGATATGTACAAGTAAAATATAAACTCTATCATTATTATGGTTGCAACGTCCCCAGCGCTTAGAACAGTGCTTTGCACATAGAAATCGGTTAAAAAATCCCATTATTATCAATGAATAGTGGGGGGGTGCCCCGGTGACTGAGCCGGGGCAGAACTGGGAGACTGAGTCACACCCGGGGGGGGGGGTGGGGGGGGTGAGGAAATGACATCAGCCGTGGGGGGTGGGGTGGTCGGAGGGCGGGGGTCCCGGGGTTCCCGCCCGGCGCTCCGCCCCCCGCTCTCCGAGGCCGCTCCTTGTACGGTCTGTCTCCGTGTCGCTCCTTTCCCCGCCCCCCGAAGGAAGAGGGCCCGGCCTCGGGGACCCCGCCCCGAGACCCCCGCAGGACCGGCACACAGGACCTCGGGACCCCCGGACCCCCAGGCCCCCCAGGCCCCCCAGGCCCCCCGGGCCCGGCTCCGGACCAGGCCCCAGCGGCCCACGGTGAAGGGCGGCCGGGGGGTCCCGGGCGGGTGGGCTGCGGGGGCCCCCCGACTGTCCGGTGACCGCCCCCCCCCACCGCCCTCTCCCCTCCAGGCCGGCCCCCCCATGGCGGCCCCCCGCCCGCCGCCCGCCGTCTCGGTGTCGCCGCCCGCCTTCTACGCCCCCCAGAAGAAGTTCGGGCCGGTGGTGGCCCCGAAGCCCAAAGTCAACCCGTTCCGGGCCGGGCCGGGGGCGGGGGCCGAGGACCCCCCCCCGCCGGGAGCCGGGCCGCAGCGAGCCCGGGTGGGCAGGGTGGGCGAGGGGCCCCCTCCCCCGCCGGAAGGTAGGTGGGACTGGATAGGTGGGGGGCGACCCCGACTCCAGTGGGGGCCGATCCGGGGGTCGGGCCGGGCCCGGAGCAGATGTTCTGACCTCATCGTCCAGTGGCCGGGAGCCAGGGCGCCTGGGGCCGGTTCCAGCTCCTCCAGCCGCTCCCGCGGGAGGGGGCAGGGAGGGAAGGGGGGGAGTCGAGGCCTGATCCTCCCTCCCCCCCTCCCCAACCCACCGCCCCCTCCTCCTTGGTCCCCAACCAGGCCTCGGCCTCCGCCACCCGGGTCGGGGGGTCGCTTTGGGGCCGGGGGTACGCCCACCTATACATACACACTGTGCTCCCCCCCCCCCCCCAGACCTTCCCCTGCCGCCCCCTCCTCCGCCCGGGGACGATGAGGCCGCTGTCCAGGGAGGGGCCTTCCCCCCGCCGCCGCCTCCCTTCGAGGAACCCTTCCCCCCCGCCCCGGAGGAAGCCTTCCCCTCCCCTCCCCCGCCCCCGGAGGAAGAGAGGGGACCCCCGGCTGCCCCCCCGCAGGTGAGGCAGGGGACCCTCTAGACTGGGACCTCGTGGTGGGCTTTCCCGAGCGCTTAGTACAGTGCTCTGCACACAGTAACCGCTCAGTAGATGAACGAATGGGACCTCGTGGTAGGCAGGGATTGGCCCTCTCTATTGCTGTTTTGGGCTTTCCCGAGCGCTTAGTACAGTGCTGTGCACACAGTAACCGCTCAGTAGATGAACGAATGGGACCTCGTGGTGGGCAGGGATAGGCCCTCTCTATTGCTGTATTGGGCCTTCCCGAGCGCTTAGTACAGTGCTGTGCACACAGTAACCGCTCAGTAGATGAACGAATGGGACCTCGTGTTGGGCCGGGATTGGCCCTCTCTAGTGCTGTATTGGGCTTTCCCCACCGTTTAGTACAGTGCTGTGCACACAGTAAGCGCTCAGTAGATGAACGAATGGGACCCCGTGGTGGGCCGGGATAGGCCCGCTCTAGTGCTGTATTGGGCTTTCCCGAGCGCTTAGTACAGTGCTCTGCATACAGTAAGAGCTCAATAGATGAACAAATGTGACCTTGTGGGGGGCAGGGATTATCTCTGTCTATTGCTGTACTGGTTTTCCCGAGCGCTTAGTACAGTGCTCTGCACACCGTAAGCACTCAATAAATGAACGAATGGGTGACTTGACCCCAGGTCGGGGGAGGAGGGGCAGGGGAGATCCGGGAAGACTTTCCCAGCCCCAAATTCCCCCGACCCCACAGACCGTAGGGAGGATGAGCAGTATTGACCTCGAGATGGACTCGCTGTCCTTCATGTTGGACGACATGACCCGCAATGACCCCTTCAAGCCCCGAGTGAGTTGGGTGGGGTCGGGTGGTGAGGGACCACACTGGGGTGGGAGCGGGTTTGGGGGTGAGGTGAGCCAAGGAAGGAGGGTTGGAGGGCGCAGGGGGAGGGAGGAAAGTTGGCGCTATGCCTCGGCCTAACCTCTGACCCCTGTCTCTCCACCCCACAGCTGGCATCTGGATCCGCCATCCCCCCGGCACCCGCAGCCCCCCCGGCTCCCCCTGCCCCCCCTGCGGCCCCACAGTTCCACTCCAGAGCCAATACTGGGCCCAGTGCGGGATCGGGCCCACGTCCTCCTGCCTCCAGCGGGACCTCCCGGCCCCCCTGGGCAGCCTCTTCCAGTCCCAGGGGGGGCCCCACCCCTCCTGCCCCCGTTTCCGCAGCCAAGACCCCCACCATGCAGGCCCGTGTTCCCACTGCACCCAAGGTCAGCCCGGGGGCACCCAGGTCAACCCCACTGGTGCCCAAGTTTAACCCTCCCGCTCCTGGGGGACCCCCCCAGCAGAGAGGAGGGGTCCCACTCCCACAGGCTGCTCCCGGCTCGGGGCCCTCCCAGGCCCCTGGCTTCGTCTATGCTCAGCAGAGAGAGAAGCCCCTGGTCCAGGAGAAGCAGCGGCCAGTGCCCCCACCCTCCAACCAGAGCCAGGTGAGAAACCACCAGCAGGAGTGGGCAGGGCACCAATGGGCAGGGGGGAGGTGGCAGTCCTTGGGCAGCAGAGACAGAACCCAGGGGGCTGGGGAAAGGTCCAGAGCCCCAGGAAGGGGATTTGGTGGGGGCGGAGGGGAACTAGGAAGGGAGAAGAGAGTAGGTGCCCCTACCTCCTGCCCCCTGACCCACCTTGGCTTTCAGGCTGGAGCTGGCCCAGGACTAATCTCCTTACCTATTGGGTGTAGGTCGTGGGGAAGAGGACAGGTCCTGGCCTTCACCTTTCTCCTCCCTTCCTAGGGGTGTGGTTCCCAGCCCCAAGGTCTGAGCAGTTGTTCCTTATCAAAAATCAACACTGCTCCGCAGGAAAGGGGAGGAGAGAAGCCGAGAAACGGAGCTGGGATTATACCTGTGGAATTAGGGGGGGAGCATTCCCTCCCTCAGGCCAGTGGGACCCTCAGGGTTAGAGCCCCCGGATTCTAGGGCTGGCCCAGCTGCCCAGGGTCACGGGGAGGGTAGGTCTCGGGGCACTGGGGAAAGAGCAGAGTGTGTGCTGGGTGTGGATTTGGGGTTTAACCCACTCCCTGTTCCCGCTCTGTGCTGCGCTGACCATGGGGCAGGGCTGCTTCCCAGTGGGCGGGATGGTCAGGTGCGTGGTCCTCGTATGTCTGCGTGTGTGTGTGCAGTTCCGTGGGGGGCATGCAGGTCTCATGTGTACTCGTGGGCCCCAGGCTCATCCAGCGTCTCTGGTGTGTGTGTGTGTGTCCGTGTGTGGCCTCTCTCTGCTCCGTCCAGAGATCCCAGCAGAGGCTAGGGCTGGCCACTCTCTGCTTGGGGAAGTGGGCAGGGGACTGTGTTTGGGGGTTGTGTAATTGTTGTTGGGCCTAGTGGGGTGTGGTGGGGGAGTGCGGGATGAAACAGAGGACCGGCGAACAGCAGTGAAGAGTGCCAAATGCAGAGGAAGGAACGGGTGTCAGCTCAGAGCCTTGACCACGTGCATGCATGTGCGTGTGTGTGTGTGTGTGTGTGTTTGTGTGTGTGTGTGTGTAGTGGGGGCTGGGTGTTTCAGTTCAGGGAATGATAGTGGGTGTAGGGAAGGGGGACGAGGAGGGAGGAGGAAGAGTCCTTGGAGGGCTGGGGCTCCGGCTAGGTGAGGCCGAGATGGATGGGTTGGGGGGGCCTGGCCTGACCCGGCCCAGCACTGACTGGGATGAGTCGGGGGCTGCAGGTCCAGGCCCCCGGAGCCCCAGGCCCCCTCAACCTGCGGGAAGTGGAGGAGCTGGAGCAGCTGACGCAGCAGCTGATGAGGGACATGGAGCAGCCGTCCGGCACGGAGGCCCCCACCAATGGTGAGAGCCCCTCTCTCTCCCTCTCCCCGATTCTCCCCGGGGGTCTGCGTCCTCCCCACAACCTCCCACTGACCGCTGCCCCTTCTCCCCCACCTCCTCGCCAGAGTGGTGTGGGCGCTGCCGCCGGCCCCTGTCCCGCTCCCAGCCGGCCGTCAAGGCGCTGAGCCGGCTCTTCCACGTGGAGTGCTTCACCTGCTCCCAGTGTGAACGGCAGCTGCAGGGGCAGCAGTTCTACAGCATGGAGGGGTCACCCTACTGCGAGGAGTGCTACCAGGTACGGCAAGCCAGCCCGGGGCGGGGCAGGGAGGGGCGGAGGGGGCCTTGTAAGGGCCCTGGTCGAGGTTGAGGGGTCCTGACGCTCCCACGCTCCCCTCCGGCAGAGCACCCTGGAGAAGTGCAGTGCGTGCGGGCAGCTCATCACGGAGCGGATGCTGCGGGCCACGGGCAACGCCTTCCACCCCCAGTGCTTCACCTGTGCCGTCTGTGCCTGCCCCCTGGAAGGCACGTCCTTCATCGTGGACCAGGCCAACCGGCCACACTGTGTCCCTGACTACCACCGGTGAGGCACCCCCGCTCCTACTCCCAGCCGCCCACACCGCCTCCCTCCCCGACTACCCACGAGTGGGTAGCTCTCGTCTGGCCACACTGCGGCACCGCTTACCAGCCTGTCCACCCATCCCCCTGTCTGCTGGGGTGGTCCCCACTGTGGGTGGTACTGGGGCCTTGGGGCCTGGACTGCTGAAGTCCTCTCCCCTGGGGGATGGGAGGATTGGTGGCTCACCAGACTAAGGGGGGGGAATGCTGTGGCCCAGAGAGGAGACATCTGTCCCGCTGCAGCCCCAGCCCCCCCTGCACCCTGCCCTGGGAGCAGTGGGAGGGAGACTGGGGCAGACTAGGCCCTGCCCACCTGCTTGGGCCTAGAGTCTGGCCTTCAAGCCTCAACCTGGCTCAGAGCCGCTCTGGAATCTGTCCCCACTCCCGGAGCACAAACCTTCCCCCTCCTGCCCCTGCCTCTTTCACAGCACACTCTCCCCCTTGCATTGCTTTCCCCACTGCACATGCTCTAGAACGTAAGCTCCTTTAGGGCAGGGAACATCTCTGTTATAGCATTCTCTTTCAAGCACACAGTAAGCAGTCAGATATGATTGATCGCTCTCCCTCAACACACGCCCTCCCCCCGCACGCTCCCCCAAGTCGCGAGTGGGCCAGAGCTTGGCAGGGCTCCCCTCCAGCCTCAAGCCAGAGTGAGAGGAAGTGATGTGGAGTTATAGGAGTGACCTCTCCAGCCACCAGCTGCTCCCAGACTGGCCAGTCTGTGCCAACCCCTTCCCTAGTCTCAGCCACCAAAACAGCAGGACCCCGACGCCACCCGCTGACCCCCTCCTCCGGCCCACAGGCAATACGCCCCTCGCTGCTCCGTCTGCTCCGAGCCCATCATGCCGGAGCCCGGCCGTGACGAGACCGTCCGCGTCGTTGCCCTGGACAAGAACTTCCACATGAAGTGCTACAAGTGCGAGGTCAGAACCTCCTGCCCCCGTGCCGCATTGGGCCCAGGGCGTGGCTCCACCGGAGCAGGGAAGTGGGCTGGGCAGAAGCAAAAGGGGGCTGAGACTGGGGGCGGGGGTGCCTCCCACTTCCTCCCACAGCGGCTGGGAGGAGGAGGGGTGTCGGCGGAGCGGCCCGTCCTAGGCCTCCCCGGATTTTCTGAAGGTTTTGCATCATCTCTGCTTGGGGCGCCCACGGATTGGGTGGTGGGAGGGAGGGGGGGGTGCCAGGGGTGGGGGTCAGACCCCTCTCAGCTACCAGCCCACAGACGGCCCCCAACACACATCCGTGTGGCACCTCCAGTGGCCCATAGTTCTAGCCACCTGCCACGGAGGGGAGGAAACAGGCTACAGCTGCACTGACCCACCCCCTCACTCCCACAGAGCTGAGAAATGGAGAGGAAGTGGAAGTGAGAGTGGGAAGGGAGGAGAGATAGGAGTCCCAGCCCCCTTCTGTGCACCAGAGAGATAAGGAGTCCCAGGCAGTTGGGGGAGGAAGGAGCAGACTGTGGAGAAAGGACCAGCGAGCAGTGGGCACCCACCCCTCCCACCGTGCCAGCCCTGACCTGCCTCCGGCCCCCACCTCTTCCTGCAGGACTGTGGGAAGGCCCTGTCCATCGAGGCAGATGAGAACGGCTGCTTCCCCCTGGACGGACACGTCCTCTGTCGCCGCTGCCACGAGAGCCGGGCCCAAGCCTGAGTACTACCCGCTCCCTGCCCCCTGCCCTCCCCGTCCGCTTAAGTTCCCACCCTCTCCTACTCATCCCTGGGCCTGAGCCTCCTCTCCGTGCTGGAGCCTACCGCTCAGCGAGGGGGGTCCGGGATCCCTTGGGCCTTGCCCTGCCGCTTTCACTTCCGCACCAACTCCCCCAGCTGACCCCTCACCATCGGCTTTTGGGGAAGGGGGGGCAATTTGGTGGGGAGGCAGTTTGCCACCTCCCAGATGGGACCACAGCTGATTTGAATAAAGTCAGATTTCTTTTTCTGTTGCCTGCTTGTTCCTTTTCCTGGGGACCATGATCCTGGGCTGGGGGGGGTGGGGGGGGGTGCATCACTACACTTACCCAGGAGGTTCGTGGGTTTGGGGCACACAGTGTCCAATCTCATGTTTATTTACAAAATATTTACAGCCCGCCCCTCCCCTGAGACGCAAACAGAACATCCGGGAGCTGCAAGCCACAGGGGCAGGAGGAAGCCAGGCCCCCAAACTTTCCCCATAGCACCGGGTGGGGGGGGGCTAAATTGACTCCAGGGGGCCCCTTCCAGAGGAAAGAGGTCCTGGGGTTTACGCCACCCTAGCTTCTGCCCAGCTGCCTTGAGGGAAGGCACATGCCTAGGGGTGAGGGTGCCCGGAGCTCGGTGTGGGCCCATAGGGCTACCTCCAGTGTGTCCGGCTGTGGGTCTGTCCACCTGCTGCTCCATCCTTCAGTCCTTGAAGCCCTGAATGCTGCAGAGAATCCGCTTCTGGTGCCCAGGCAGTGTCACCCCCATCTGGTTCAGGTCCCTGTCGGGGAGGCGGTGAAAAGGAGACGTGTTGGAAGTGTGTGTATGAACAGACTTCTGAACCCAGGGTGCCTGGGCCCCAGCCCCTCCAAGTTCTTACTCAGCGGTCAGCTCCAGGACCGACTCCATGGTGTCCAGCCCGGCCGAACGGAAGTGCAAGATGTAGCGCTTCATGCGGATGGACTCGAGCCACTCGGGGACGCTGCGGTAGGGAATCCCGTCCGAGCCGCTCACGCTGGGCAGGCGCAGGGTCACCCTGGGGCGGCAGGTTGGGCGGGCGGTCACCGGTCTGGCGGGCGCCGCACAGCCCATGGGACGGGCAGAGCTCATGCGGACCCCGCATCGAGCAGAGCCGCCCACTGATGAGGGACAGGGTTCCCTTGGGGTTCTCCCCTACACCCCCGGCAGGTTACCTGGGGTCAAAGTCTGCTACGGTGCGCAGGGCATGGGGGCTGGCAAGCAGCTGTTCCAGTTGGGCTTGGAGTTGGCGGAAGCGGGGCCGGCGGGCTCGTTCGTGGGCCCAGCAGCTCTTCATCAGCTCGTAGAGCGGGGCTGGGCAGTCTACGGGTGGGGGCAAGCGGTACCCATCTTCGATGCTCTTCATCACCTTGGGAGAGGAGGTGGGGAGATGGAGTCCGGGAGAAAGGGGAGAGGGAGCCGGAGCCCAGGAGAGAGAGGGGATGGGACTTGGGAAGAGAGGGAAGGGAAACTGGAGCCCAGAAGATGGAGCCTGAGAGAGTGGTGGATGGAGCTGGGCAGGATTGGAGGTCTCCAGACCGATGAGGTTTGGGGAGAGGGGGTTGAGCAGTCTGGGGGAAGGGGGAATAGCTGTTTAAGGGGCCCAAGGGGAGGCTCTGACCTCCTGGTTGCTCATATCGCCATAGGGTTTGTCCCCGAAGCTCAGCACTTCCCACATCACCACCCCAAAGCTCCAGACGTCGCTGGCTGCGGTGAAGATGCGGTGAGCGATGGCTTCGGGTGCCGTCCAGCGGATCGGGATCTTCCCACCCTGCGTCGTCGGGGGGAGAGGGGATAAGTTGCCAGCCACCCCCAGCTCCAGGAGCCAGGTCAGCTGGGTTCCTCCCACCCCCTAATCCCCACCCTTGTGTGTCTGTGCCAGGCAGTCAGGAAGGAATTCACTGGGCTGGACAGGAGCTCCTTGCTATGACCACTTCAGGGCCTAAGGCTGGGAAGACTGACTCACCTCCCTGAGGGACTGGACCACTATCTGGGGCCCCAGGCATAAGGGAGACCCTTTCAGGAGGTTGATGGGGTCCTGGGTGACCTTCCTGGAGGTGGGGTTGGGGTGGTGCTGCCCCTCACCCTTCCAAGAAAAGCATAAAAGGCAACTCTGCTGGGCCAAGGCCAGGGTGCTCACTGCCTAGGGGTGCCCAGCCCCAGGGCCAGGACAAAGTCAGTACAGTAGGGCCGTTCCCCTGCCTTTGTTTGGTGGGGTGTTCCCTGGAACTCACTCTCCCAAACAGGTGGCACTTGTTTTGCCTGCTGCCAGTGAAAGACCATGAAAAATGCCGATAGCGATGAACGTGGAAAAAGGAGTCATGTCTCAAAGTGGCAGGATGTAAGAGGATTGGGCTCTATGCCCCTCCCTCCCGCCCCCGGCCTTGAGGTTGTGGTCTGGGGGAGAGAGTAGTGTAGCCTCCCTCTTGTCCCCCAGAGTTAGAACCCCCCATCTCTCTTCAACCCTCAGGAAGACAGTGTGCTCCCTCACATTGTGGCTCAGATTCAGAGAAGCAGCGTGGCTCAGTGTAAAGAGCACTGGCTTTGGAATCAGAGGTCATGGGTTCAAATCCCGGCTCTGCCACTTGTCAGCTGTGTGACTTTGGGCAAGTCACTTAACTTCTCTGGGCCTCAGTTACCTCATCTGTAAAATGGGGATTAAGACTGTGAGCCCCCCGTGGGACAAACTGATCACCTTGTAACCTCCCCAGTGCTTAGAACAGTGCTTTACACATTGTAAGCGCTTAATAAATGCCATCATTATTATTATTCAGGGTTAATGACCAATTACTGCCCTCCGAGGCCCCTCAGTGCAGCGAGGAAAACGGCTCCTGGGTCTGGTTTTCTACCACCAAGCTCACTGGGGGTTCACCCGCAATCGTTTCCTTGGCCGTCGCAGTTTGAGAGTCCAGTCCACAGGAAATGGTAAACTGAAAACCTCACAATAAATTGCACAAGGCAGCGCTCTTCCCAGAGAGAAAGCTTTAAGAGTCTCCACCCTCTGATCTGGGTCTCTGAGGCCTTGACCCCTGACCTCGGGTCTCAGAGCTGACTGGCTCCAGGGCCCAGCCACTGACCTGGGTCTCATAGGTGCCCTCGGTGTCATTCTCTAGCAGGCGGCTCAAACCGAAGTCAGACACTTTGCAGCGGAGGCCGCGGGTCACCAGGATGTTGCGGGCAGCTAGGTCGCGGTGGACGTAGCCGCGGTCATTCAAGTAGCTCATACCCGAGGCGATGCCTTGGAGCATGGACACTAGCTGCCCTGCGCCCAGCTGCTCCTCATGGGCCTGTATGGCAGGGGCAGGGGGAAGGGCGGTGGTAAGGGGCAGGGCAGACCTCGCTGTCTCCCCCACAGTCTGCCTCTCCCGGCCCCCCGGCCCCTCCCGCCTCAGGGCTCCTTACCCTCAGGAAGGCATCCAGGGCCCCGTTCTCCATGAATTCAGTGACGATCATCATAGGTTTCCCTGGGGGAAAGAGGGAATGTCACCTGCTATTCCTCCCTCTCCCCAACCCCTGCCACCACCCCCACACAGACCTCTCTACAGACCTGGAGACCCCCCCACAGAGACCCTTCACACAGACTGAGGCCCCTCCACACACATCGAGACCCCTCCCACAGATCCAATGCCCCTGCAACATACCCACAGAGACCACACAGTCCCAGAGAGCCCCCCACTCTCACAGAGATGCCCCCAACAGACCCGGAGACATATCCAAGAGCCCCTAGTTTCCGTCCCTGATTGTGCCCCCTGCCACCCCCCCACCTCCGATACCCCACCCGCTCAGTCCCTGCGCTCCGGTCCCATACTTTTGGTGACGACCCCCTCCAGGCGCACAATGTGGCGATGGCTGAACTGTCCCATGATGGTGGCTTCACGGAGAAAGTTCCACCACTGACCGTCGGGGGACGAGGCCTTCAGGGTCTTGATGGCCACAGCGACACGGTCCTGCCCGGGGACTCGTAATGACCCCCGGAACACCTCTCCAAACTCTCCTGCCAGTAGGGTGGAAGGGGAGAGGGCAGAGACATAGGGTCAACCCCTCTGTGCCTCACCCAGAAAGCCCCCCTGCCCCCCAACACCCAACTCAGAGAAAGAGGCCCCACAGGCTGGGGTCTGGCTCTCACCCTCCCCGATGACCATGTCGATGGTCAGCCAGGCTGGGTCTAGCTCCCGGGTGGAGTCCAGGGCACCCTGCACTGGGTCTTCATAGGCTTGCAGGTCCACATACGGCTTCAGCCATACCTTCTCCTCTGGGGGTGGGGATGGAGAGAAGGGGCTGTCATCAGCCTCTCAGCCACCAGCGGGCAAGGTACCAAAGTGGCTCCTCCCCCAGTAGGCCCTCCGGCCCCCTCTTCCTCTCAGCCCAGCCCCCTCCTGCACCCCCTCCCACCTTCCTTTCTCTCTGTGGCCACCACATCTGGGAAAGGGGGAGCCACCCAAACCTGCCCCACTCTCCTACTTGCTTTCGTCCAGTCATTCCCCTTCTCCACTTTAATTTCCAACACTTCCCAGGATCAGTCCCCAACCTGTTTCCCCCACATGTCCCCTAACCCCACCCTTCCCACATCTTTCACATCCCTCCCTCTACTCAGCCCCTGCCCCCCTCACAACCCGCCACCCAGTGAGCCAATTTCCTAATCTCTGACGTCTCTCATCACTCCCCTGACCCCCGAATTCCTGCCTCCCCACAGGGGCTGTGATGTGCTCCCAGCAGCTGGAGGGTCATTAGAATCCGCTCCCTTCCAGAGGCCAGACGTCCAGACACAATGAACTGCCTAGGAAAAGGTCCATCTGCTGGGGCTGGAGCCGGCCCGCTCCATCCCCGACAACCCCCACGCCACCCCAACTCTGAGGCCTGGCCCCTCCATCTCCATCACCTGAAGCCTGGCCCACTCCCAGCCTGAAGCTTGCTTCACCACCCCCCATCCCCCAGGTTCTCCCAAAGTCCCCTGATTGGGGTTGGGGAACCCAAGTTGGACAGGATTCCCAAATTGGACAGGATTATCTGAGACACCTTAGGGCTCTGGCCCAGGGTGCAGGGGGGGAAGGGGTGAGGTGTGAGTGTGGGGGAGGCAATTGATGGCAGTTGGTGGGCTGCACCCCCTCCCCTTCCCTTCTGTCCGGCCTGAGATTTCCTAAGGTGCCCCTCCCTTGCGGCCCGGGCTGCTGCACGAAACTCCTCCCTCAGGCTTCATCCCCAAGGCAGCTGTCGAAGGAGAATTACTGAGGGGCCAATGGGCCAGTGGGGATATTAGCGCAGAATTAATTAACAAAAGTTAATTAAGAGGCAAAATAGAGGCCCTGGGAATTCCCCAGTCCTCTTCCCCTCTACCACACCGAGCCTCATAGAGACAGCAGCCACAGCCCAAGGCAGTGACTTGCCAGGACCACCTGCTAGCTCCTACGAGGTCCCTCAGTGCCCCTCTCCCACCCATCAAACCCATCACTCACCACGTCCCCCTCCAGGGGTGCACGTCTCTGGCTGGGCTTGAGATTGCGGCTGGGATCTCCTGAGGGGGCACATTGCGGGGGTCGGGGGGGATTGGCTAGGCCCAACACCTCCTCCTCCCCGATACCCCTCAGCCCCCTCTCCCTCCCCAGGGGCACATCTCCCCTACTGAACTGGAAACTGCCCGCTGATGCCCCTCACTCCCTCCCTTCCTCAGTTTCCCTTCCTTCGCCCCTCTCCCACACAGCCCCGGCTGCCCCGTCTCTGGCATGTGGTTGGCAGATCCTGCTCAGCCCTGGTGGTTAGCGGGCAATTTGTTTCCCCTCTCTGATCTGGAAAGACGTGAGTTCCTCTCTGGGTGATCCCCGTCCTTCCTCTTCCCGCCGATCTTATTCTCCCCACTTAGAGGATAAACCCCCCGGGAGGCAGAGTCCAGGTCTTTGCTTCTGAGGTACTCTCCAGAGTGCTCTGTTCAGTGAGTTTCCGCACACAGTACTCTGGGGACAGCACTGATGATGACGATGACGGGAGAGAGAGAAGGTGGCTGGGACGGGGAGCCTACCTTCTGCAAAATACGAAGAGGCCGAACATGAAGGCCAGTCCGAGCAGCAGGCCGAAAATGATGGCCACGATCTCGCCCCCAGATGGGCCGCCCGACTCTGAGGAGACATAGGCGGAGGGATGGAGGGACAGACGGTGGGCCGGTGGGAGGCTCCCGGAGGAGCTCCCTGGGGAGCCAGTGTTGGGGAGGGGCTCACCAGCAGGGAGGCTCTGAGGAGCGAGGAGGGGCTCTCTGTCAGGAGTCGGGGGGCTCACGAAGTGGGAGGACTGCCAAGGGCAAGGAAGGGCACAGTCGAGGGTCAGGGGGCTCACTGAGGAGGAGGGGGGAGGCTGCCAGGAGCAAAGAGGGGCACTCTGTCGGGGGTCAGGGGGCTCACCGAGGGGGCGGCTTGTGCGGAACTCGTGGTCGGGGGAGAAAGGTCCGGGCCCTAGGGGGGTAAGGGCCCGCACGCGCACCAGGTACACCGTGTCCGGCTCCAGTTCCTTCAGCAGCACCCGCGGCTCCGACACGGTCTCGTGGCGCTCCTCGTCCTGGGCACCGTGGACGAGAGAGAGAGGGCAGGGGGCATCAGGCACGGCCGAAGGAGCCGGAGTCTCGGGAAGTAATGGAGGAGGGCAGACGGCCGGGTGGGGGCAGAGGGCAGGGCAGGGGCAGGAAGTAGCGGGGGCGAGGGAGTGTCAGGGAGCAATTGAGAAGGACAGAAGGCAGCGTGGGGGCAGAGGGCAGAAAGGAATGATAAGAAGCCACAGAGCCAGAGAGTGGCAGGGAGAGGGATTCAGGGCCTAAGACAGGCAGGCATCTCGGTTCTCAACCCGGGGTGTCGGGGCAAGAGGGCAGGGGGACTGGGTGGACAGGGGAGGGGGTCTCGAGGAGTGCCGGGGGCGGGACCCCAGGGAGCGTAAGGGGCAGGGGCGGTTTTACCTGGTTCAGCACATGTAGCTCGTACCGGAGGGTCCCCGCCGGGCTCCGCAGCAGCCGGGGGCCCGTCCAGCTGAGCTCCAGTTGCCGCGGCCCCTGCTTCACCAGCTCGAGGGACAGACCCGCCAGGGGCTCTGGGCAGGGCAGAGAACGCCCACTCAGACACCAGCCTCGGTGCCCTTTCTACCCGAAGCTCCCGCCCGTGTCCGTCCAAACTGAGCAACGATACTGGCTACCGGGCCACTGGCTGACTGGACTCTGACTACCAGAGCGGCTCAGTTGAGGGACTTCCCCTAGGGACGTGGCCTCTGACCCTTCCCTGCCCCTCACCCTGACTCACCTGCGTGCCCGACGCGGATGGAGAGCGAGGCGGCGCTGGCAGGGCCGGGGGTCTCGGGGGTGACCAGACTGGAGACCCCGTTGTGGGCATTTACGCGGAAGCTGTAGTTGGTGTAGGGCTCGAGTCCCTCTACCCGCACGGTGGGCCGGCTGAGCCCAGAGGCCCCCGGGGAGAACCGGACGCCCCCGCCACAGGGCCCCTCCTCTGGGCCAGGGTCACGGGTGCAGGTGATGGCGTAGCTGACGTCTCGCCGGCCCCCAGTGTCCCCGGGGGGCTCCCAGTGCAGGGTTAGCTGCGTTCCCACCAGGGCGAAGCTCAGATTGCGGGGGGCAGATGGGGGACCTACAGAGAAAGAGAGACATCAGCGGGGTAAGGGATACCTTTCATGAAACCCTAGGGGATTCCCGGTCTACAGCGCCCTCGGCCTCCCATCCAGTCAGTCATATTTATTGAGCGCTTACTGTGTGCAGAGCACCGTACTAAGAGCTTAGGAGAGTGCGAGCCCATGGTTGGGTAGGGACCGTCTCTATATGTTGCCAACCTGTACTTCCCAAGCGCTTAGTACGGTGCTCTGCGCACAGTAAGCGCTCAATAAATACGATTGAATGAACACAATATAACAGGTGTGTTCCCTGCCCACAACGAGCTTCCGGTCCACGCCCTCCTGACTCACGGGTGCAGGCCACCTCGGCGCCCTCGGCCGGGGCTCGGTAATAGCCGGTCACACAGCTGCAGAACGTGGCCGCCGCGGAGCCGGATGAGCTGCGGGGGGGACACTTGAGGCAGTTGGGGACATCAGAGTCTGGCCGGTAGAAGCCCTTGGGGCAGGCTGGAGGAGCCAAGGGGAGGGGCACATCAGTCCCGCAGGACCAGGAGGGGGTAGCATCATGGGGCGGGGACAAGGGATGCCCCGACTTTCCCTTCCCCAGGAGGTCCCACTGTCCCCCAGGATCCCCACGCCTCTCGCCCAATCTCACCGGTACATTCTCCCTCCTCCTCCTGATAACCTGCGCCACAGTGGCACTCCCCCACGGGCACCAACCACTCTCCGTCAGGGCTGCAGTGCATGCGGGGGCCTGGGCTGAGGCCAGGGTGGGCGTGGGGCAGACAAGCGCCCGCGACCTCAGCCAGGCCCACGGGGTTGGGCAAGGTCTCGGGGAAGCGGGCCAGGCCCTTCACGGTCTCGGGGCAGCGTTGGTAGAACACACGCACGGACACCAGGGCCACGCAGGCGCCCGGGTTTTGGAAGGCCAGGTACAGACCGCGGCGGGTCAGGTGGCCCAGCAGGCAGCGTTCCACGTTCAGCCGCATGGCTCCTATCGCCAGGTCGCGCACCGTGAAGCTCTGGTCCGCGGCCACCGTGGTCACCTGGGGGCGGATCGGGAGTCACGGCTGGAGTGGAGGAGGGAGATGCCGGGGCGGACGGGGGACGCGTGGGGTACGGGAGCATCTGAAGGGCGGTGTGTGGGTGAGTGGCCAGCGCGACCAGCCTCCGAGGGGGAAAGGGAAGTGGGGGTCGGTGGGTTTCTTGGGGAGGGGAGGTAGTCTGGTCAGCTGAACCCCGGCCACCTTTTGGAAGAGGGGCCGACGCAGCTGGATGCCGACGTCCTGGTCGGACTCCATGAAGAAGAGGTTGAAGGTCTCCTTGCAGCCAAGCGGGCCGGACCCGGCTTCGGAGAAGCTCCTGCAGTCGCGCACGGTGAACCGCAGCTCGGCGAAGACGCGAGTCGGGACCTCCCCGCGGTAGATCCAATTGGAGCGAAGCCAATGGTCGGCCTCGCCGGCCCCCAGCACCGGGCAGTCCTGGTACATGTAGATGGGCGTCCCGTTCAGCATCTGCTGGACCTCACTCCACTGGGGACGGCGGGGAGAGGGGAAGACCGTTTAGAAAGGCGCCCCAGTGCCGACACATACCCCCCTCAACCCCGATCTCCCTCCTCTAACCCACTTTCGGGTCCCCCGGTTCGGTCCTCCAGCCTCCCTAGCTCTTCCCTGACCTTTTCCAGCCTCTCCTCCCATCTCCAACACCACCCCCACCCCGGCCACCAAAAACCATTCCCAGAATCCTCAGGCCCACACCCACCAGCCACTGCTTTGCCATCTCTCCTCCATCCCCACTAGCCTGTTGGCCCCTGACTCTCCCCCTCCTAGGGGATCCAAGCCAGGGAGGGGGCAGTGACGACGGGAGTCCCGGCACCCCAGAGGGTTAGGCGAGAGGTTGGGGGGGGGTGGGATACGAGGTGAGGGCTACGGGACCAGGCAAGCGGCACCGAGGGGCGATTCGCCAGTTTATGGGACAAGGTGCCCATTAGGGTTGGGTTCACCGGGGATTCCTACGCGGCCCCTCCTGGAGGTTACGTTATGGTTTGGTTTATTAACCCTAATTACAGGTGGCAGCGTGGGAGAATCAGGGCTGGGCGCCCGAGGCCCACAGCTAGAATCCTGAGCCTGGAACCAGAACCAGGGCTGACACCCACATGGAGCTGGGGGAGCCCCAGCAGGGGCGGTGTCTGAGAGTCCATACCCCAGGGAGACCCCCCGGCAGCTCTCTGTAAGGGGCTCAGGACGGCGTACGGCAGGGTCATCTCCTGAGGGGCAGGGGCAGTCCCCAGTCACCAGTGACCACCCCTGCGGTACCCTTCTCTGGCTGGCCCAGAGGAGAAAGGGGCCAGGCTGGACAGCAGGGGAAGGGGCCATCTGGGGGGCCCGAGGGGCGCCGCCCCCAGGAACCGCGTCACAGCCCCCGCCCCACCTCCGCTCTAGGCTGTGACTCACTGCCCCCTGTCCCCATCCCACCTCCCCAGCCCAGGAGACACTTCTAGTTTTTCCTGCTCTTTGCTCTCCTCCTCCCTGTACCGCCTCCTCCCCGCTGACTTCCTCTCTCTAGTCCCCCCTGCACCCTCAGTCAACTCTGCCAGCCACGATCGCTCTCTACCTCCAGCCTCAGCCCCAGACCCCTGTCTCAGCTCCCTATCCGCTCCTCCCTAGGATGATGATGGGGAGGGGGTGTCCCATGCCTCCCCCCAAAAAAACACATACATACATACTCACCCCAGTCTCAGGAGGGTCCAAGAGCCAGCCCAGTTCCCCCTGAGCCACGCTGGTGTCCAGGAGGGTGACTGTCGGGGGAAGGGTCAGTGGTTGGGAGGCATAGGGAGGGGAGACCAGTTGGAGGCACTGGGGATGGCAACTGGAGCTCCCCATGTGCATTCAGAGCAAGGACCCTGAGCCATTTCATCTCATCTTTCAGCCCCATCGTCCAAGGATCCAGCCCGGGGCGGGACCCCCACTCCAAACCCCTTTGTCAGAGCTCAGGGCTTCATTTGTCCAGGAGGTAGGGGTGCCACTTGAGGGCAAGAGGAGACGGGGGTGCGGGGGAGAAGGAATGAGGTCAGGCTGTGAGGTTAAGCTACAAGGCTGGCTGGCAGACGCAGGGAGGGGGTGACCCAGAGTCACAGGGTGGGATGAGCTGGGGAGGAGGGAGACTGGACCCCCCTCTTTGGAGGTGGAGAGAGCTGAGTGGAATTGCGGTGCAGCCCAGATGCCGGGGACCCGGGTACTCTTCATCCCCCATCTCAGGCCTGACACTGCCCCCCGCAACCCACGCGGGTCCCTTCCCTACTACAAGGCCTCCCTGACTCCCCAAATCCTCCTCAGGCTGCCAGGACCCTCCTCCGGCTCCAGAGGGGCAGGGGAATCAAGGGAGCCCTGGGCAGGTGCAAGAGGAAGTTAGGGGGAGCGGAGTGGAGGGCTGGCAGGATTTTGGGGGAAGGCAGGGCATAATATGGGGGAGAATGAGAGTTGGCCCAAGAACTAATCCGGCCCCTACCAACCCCCTCCTTCTGCCACTCGGCCGGGCACTGGAGGAAGCGTTGGGGTCGGGAGGGGGTGTCACTGACCCCAGGACATCACACAGTGTAGGGCCAAAGATCAGCTTGCTGGGTCAACGACCTGGGTTGTGCCCCCTCCCCCGCAGGGATCGATCCCTTCGGGGGGAGGGGGGGGATTCGGCAGGGGAAAGGAGCCACCACCCTTTTCACCCCCTTAGCAACTGGGCAGGTGGGCATTGCAGGCTCCCGGGTGGGTCGCCCACCGCCCCTCGCCAGGAAAGGGGGGTGAGGGAGGGGGAAGGGCTCACATAGAAAGGGAGGAGGAAGGGCTCACATGGAGGGGGTAGGAGCCCCCAAAGAGGGGCAGCTCGCGGCGGGAGAAGGGGGAGAGGGTTGCAGGAGCCTTTCCCCTCCGCCCTGGAGGATACCCCAAGGAGGGGAGGGGGCTTCTGGATAAATGGGGGCAGAGAGTGGGGGGGGAGGTTCAGCAGGCACCCAGGGGGGCTTTCAGGGGAAGGAGGGGTGCCAGGGGAAAGGGGGGCCCGGAGTGGGGGGAGAGGGCTCCCCGAGGGCCGGAGGAGGGAGGGCTTGGGGGACGTGGTCCAGGGCGGGGAAGAAGGGAAGTTAGGGGGGCGGTCTGTACCTTCCTTGGCAAGGGCCCCCGGGGGCAGGGGGGCGCAGAGCAGCAGGAGGAGCGCCAGCCCCAGCCCCAGCCCCAGCCCCGGGGGGCAGCGCCGCTCCATGGCGCCGGGGCCGGGAACGGGAACCGCGGCCGGAGCCGGGAAAGGGCCCGGGAAGGGGAAGGGGAAGGGGAAAGGGCCGGGCCGGGGGCGGGCCCGGCCGACCGAGGGAAGGAGGCAGGCAGGGAGGCAGGGAGGGACGGAGGGAGGGAGGGGCCTCGGGCCTCACCTGGATCACCTCCTTAAAGGGACAAGGCCCCTACCCCAACCCCGAGGCCCGGCTGCGGCGACAGATGACAGTAGTGATGGCATTTGTTAAGCGCTTCCCGGGTGCCCAGGCACTGTACTAAGCGCTGGAGGGGATCCAAGCCAATCGGGTTGGACACAGTCCCTGTCCCGCATAGGGGTCGCAGCAGTCAGCTATTAGGACAGAGCTTGGCACATAGCTCAACAAATACCATAATCATCACTCCCCATTTTACAGATGATTTATTTATTTATTTATTTATTTATTTATTTATTTTACTTGTACATATCTTTTCTTTTTATTTTATTTTGTTAGTATGTTTGGTTTTGTTCTCTGTCTCCCCCTTTTAGACCGTGAGCCCACTGTTGGGTAGGGACTGTCTCTATATGTTGCCAATTTGGACTTCCCAAGCGCTTAGTACAGTGCTCTGCACATAGTAAGCGCTCAATAAATACGATTGATGATGATGAGGCACAGAGAAGTTAAGTGGCTTGCCTAAGGTCACACAGCAGACAAGTGGCAGAGCCGGGATTAGAACCCACGTCCTCTTACTCCCAGGCCCGTGCTCTGTCCACTATGCCATGCTGCTTTAATGATAACAATGATGGCATTTGTTAAGCCCTTACTATGCGCCAAACACTGTTCTAAGCGCTGGGGTAGATTTGAGGGAAGTAGGTTGTCCCACGTGG